>NC_138067.1:4033298-5233298 GCF_964194185.1 Rhinolophus hipposideros | reverse complement strand
ATGAGATGTTAATGACTTCCATCTGCATCACAGGACGTTTAGGGGGGTGGGGAATAAAACAGAGAGTTTCAAAAATGCCCAATAGATATCTTTGTGTTCTTGTGGAATGGCATTTTCAAAGGCACTTACATTCCTACTCCGAGTGTGTATGATGCAATGCAATTTCCTATCAGAAATCCGAGGTGGGCATTTAAACTCTATTAGTGCACAGCGTGCTATGTTATTAAATGCAGATTTAATTTAATGAATATGTATGATCTGTTAAGCTGTTAATTGAAAGCAGACAGCAATAAAAGTGTACAGTATAAAATATCATGATAGCAGAATTGATAGCAGCCAATGGTAATACGAATGAGTGCTCAGTATGCGTCTGACACGGTTCTAAGTGTTACCCAAATCAACTCATTGAATTCTCCCAAGAACCTGACCGGCTTTACAGATGAGGCAGGAGAGATTAAGGGTGGAAAGTTTCCAAGGAAAGGCCTACAGTCACGCAGAGCAGGCCTGAGTCTGTCATTTTCGGGGAATCGGCCCTTGGCCACCAGGCAACATTTCCTATCTTTAGAAGTGGTGTAATAACAAAATCCAGAGCAACTTTGACCTGCCCGGCTACTGTTCTGGGGGCATTCCCAGGGCTCACGATTCCCCATAGAACCGACTTCATGAAGACAGCTTCGCCCTGGTGACTAAGCAGCACCCCTTTCCTGTGAACTCTGATTACCCAAGACGGAAATATCTCACCCGCTGGGATGACGTGAAGATGGGCAGCCTGATTTCGTCACATTCATACAGGCTGATGAAACCCCGCTCCTTTGCCAGGTCCAGCACACCCTCCACGTGGCTGTGGAGTCTCCTGACAATGGCCGGCCGATGACTCCGCAGGTCCTGGGCTGGGTGGGGTGAGTGGGGGTCCCAGTGGTCATGTAGCTTGGGGGACTGGCAGTCAGCCTGGGCCTCCTGCACAGCCGCGATGAGTTGTTCACAGCCCCAGGCACCCTTATTCCAGACAGTGTCCAGGAGACGCCTGGCCAAGTGGGAGAGGGGCTGGCCCAGGAGGCTGAGGCCTTCATAGTCCTCCCAGGAGAGAACTTCCCAGGACAGCAGCCAGTCCAGGATGCTCTCAAAGCCCTCCAGGGACCCCGAGACCAGCAGTTCCACCAGCTGGCTCCTCTGCGCCTGGAAAGCCTCCTGTGCACACATTTCACAGCCTGGGGAGAGAGTGAGGTCAGTGCATGACTTCTCCAGAAGCAGGCAGGGGTGAGGTGGGGGTGGGGGCAGTGGAGGGGGCTGGCCAGCTCCACCCCAAGTCCAAGCTGACCATGGTTCTGTCCTCAGACATTACCCAATCCAAGCTCCCCATGATATAGATGCACAAACTGAGGCCCAGAGAAGGCAAGAAACTGGCTCAGCGTCCCACAGAGAGTTTGAAGCAAGGAGTTAAATCAAGACCGCTGGTTTCCATATCCGTGCTTCATCCTTGGCTTAAGAAGTTTAAAAAGGTTTGAGCTAATATTAAGAGCAATGTCTCCCAAGGGATCCGGGAATTCTCTTTGAGGCAGTGGGACAGGGCTCTTTCATGCTGGCTGGATTCAGGCCACAGCAGCTCTCTCTTCGATGGCTAATGTTCATTAAGCGCATCCAAATTGCCAGGCACCATTCTAAGTGCTCTCCTGTGTGAATTCATTTACCCTCCCAATCACTCTGAAGTACAGCCATAATAAGCCCCATTTTACAGATGAAAAAACTGAGGTGCGGGGAGGCTAGGTGACTTGTACAAGGGTTCACAACTAGATAAGGTGGAGCTAGGATTTGAACCCAAGCAGTGCAACTCCAGAAGCGTGCCTTTCATTCCCTTATATTTTGGGGTTTCCCACAGGGGCCTGGAGCCCATGCCTGTGTGGGTAGCCCTCTGTAACCCCAAGGGGCAGACCCACAATGTTGCTATAAAGAGGCAAAGTGAAAGGCATGGTTCAAAACTTAGTTTCAAAGCTCATGGGCACACAAACCCCAAGCAACACCCCCACTGCCCCAGGATCTCACCTCCCTCCTACTCCCTTACCACATCACATGTTGTCGCCTCTGGACTCAGCCCTTAGCCTCTGGATTCTGGTAAGTGAGGGGAACAGATCTCTCTGAGCTTCAAGCTCTAGGAGGGTCCCCAAGCAACAGAATCTCTCAGCAGAGTCCCGTCTGCAATTGTCACAGGGTCCTGGAGCATGGGTTGGTGTAGCACCCAGAGAAAATGAAAGTGAAAGGGTGTGGGCATGGAAAAAGAAGAGGTATGCTTGCTTCCTTTTATAAAACAGGGGCATTCCCAGACAAAGGAGCAGACGCCAAAGAGCTTGGGGATTTTGCACGTTTCCTATGAGTTGTTTATGTGTCTCCCTCCCTTCTTGGCCCAAGTTGAAGCCTGGGTCTTACTCATTCTGGCATCTCTAAACTTGGCACAGGGTAGAGGCCTGAAGAGGCACAGTGAGAATGTTCATGAATCAAAAATTCACGGAGGGAGGGGAAGGGCTAGAACATTCTGTGCCTGTCCTCATATAGCAGCCAAGACAAGGGAAAGGAGAAAACTCAAAATGCTGCCGACACAGGCTGAAGCCTTGTGCCTGCCCGAGGAGGAAACTGAGGCAGCGAGGTTGCCTGTGTGTCTGGCAGCTTGGAAGGAAGGGTATCCCTAGTACAGAGGCCACAGCAAACCAGGAGCTAAAACAGGCCTGTCTGGCCAAACAGGCCTCCTCCCTGTGTCCACTTCCTGTGTCCACTTCCAAACAGCCGTGGAGAGGGCAGAGGTGGGACGGAGGGAAGGGGAGAATAGCAAGGGGCAGGAAGTGCTCTGGGCTTGGCCCTGGAGGGGTTCTCAGCTGTGGAAAACACCAGCCCCCCAGCACCCATGCCCAGATCCTGGGGAAATGAACCTCCCACCCCTCCCACATGGAACAGCCCAGAAGTAGGGTCAGCACTTTCCTTCTGACCCAACACGTGGAGGGCACGTGGGCAGCCAGGAATGAATGAAGTTGAAAAGCTGAGACAGGACAATGCCTGCTCCTGTCTGTCACCCAGGCGATGCCCAAGGATGGACAGCTGTACTCCCCGTACATCCGGAGAGCCTGGACCACCCTCTCCCTCATCAGAGCTCGGCAGGCATGGTAGGTCATCTTGGGAGGCCTGGAGCAGGAAAGGCAAGGCCAAGTGACAGGACTGACAGGCCCAGATCTGCCAGGGGAAGCTCCCAAAGGAAGAGCCGGAGGCCAGAGTCGGCCAAGCAGCTGCCCAGAACTAGGTAACTCTTGGCAATACTGACACAAAGCCTCATGGGAGACCCCATGGAACCTAAGACACACCCACCAATGAGCTCATCCACCAGGACGAGCTCTGAGTCAGCAGGGCCCTTCCTGAGCACACGACACTGAATCTGGGGCAGCTGACCGATGCTCGGGCTTCAGGTGAAATCTCAGCCTGCTGGGCCCCTGCAGGCAGAAGAGGGAGGGAGGCCCTGGGACCCCCAGCTTCTGAACTGTTCTGGCTCTTGGCTGGGCCCAAGCTTCCTCTGGGGCACTGGATCCATCCCCCCACCTCCTCCCCCCCAACCCCCAGAGTCATCCTCTAGTCTGGCCGCCTTCACCAAGCTTCTCTCTAAGAGAGTTTCCCACCAGCACGCAAACAGACTGCAACTTCATCCCAAAAGTAAAGCCCTCCCTCCACACCCACTGCCCTCTGGCTCCAATCCCATTTCTCTGCCCCTTCACAGCAGGACTCCTTGTCTGTTGTCTGTACTGCTGTCCCCAACGCCTCTCCTCCAAGCCCTTCCAATCCGTCTTCCCTAATCCCCAATTGCTTTTGTCACAGATACCAGTGACCTCTGCATGCCTTGATTGTCAGCCCTCAGCTCGCTTGCTCTGTCAAAGGCATCTGTCCTCATTGCCCCCCTCCTCCTTGAAGCACCTTCCTCATTGCCACCAGGACACCCCAACTCTCCAACTTTTCCTCCCATCTCCCTGGCTGCTCTTTCTGACTCCTTGGTCGGTTCCTCATGCTGGGAGCCCCGGAGCTCCCTGGTTGGACTTCTTTTCTCCATACCACTCTCTCCCTAAGGGGACTCACCAGCTCTTATAGCTTTAAATGCCAGGTATGTGGTGATGTCATCCAAAATGTTATTTCCAGCTCCAATCTCTCTACTAAACTTTTCCCAAGTGCCTCCTGGACGTCCACGCATGGATGCTAATGGACATCTCCAGCTCAACAAGCTTCAAATCAAACTCCAAATCTTCCCGTAAACAGCTCCCGTCTCAGTCGATGGCAGCTGCAAACTTCCAGGTGCTCAGGCCAAACTCCACCCCACCACCCGCGTCACCCTTGACGCCCCCTTTCTCTTGCATCCCTAATTCTCTCCACACTACTATCTTCAAAATATATCCCAAATCTGAAAATCTGACATTTTCACCACCTCTGTGCCCTGGGTATAAGCTCCCACGGCCTCTCCCCAGAATGACAGCAGTGGTCCCCTCACTGGTTCCCCTTCTGCTCTCACCCCCTATAGCCTATTGTCCCGTCCACAGCCAGGTGAACCTGCTAACCCCTAAGTCAGAGCAGGTGACAGCTCTGCTCAAAGCCCTCCAGTGGCTCTCTCGGCACTCAGAGTGAAAACCAAAGCCCTCCCAGTGGCCTCCTAGGCCCATGCAATGGACCCCGCCCCCCACCCTTTACCTCGTTGTACTCCTTTCCCACTCATCCCACACTGGTTCTTCACCCACCCTGCTCCAGCCACACTGTCCCCCTCCTTGTTCCTAGAACAAGACATACCTGCTCCTGCCTGTCATGCTTCTGCCTGAGGACCTTGGTACGTGCTCATCCCTATGTGGGCACACTGTCCTTTCCCCCAGATATTCCCAAAGCTCCACCCCGCACCTCCTTCAAGGCCTTGCTCAGTTGTCACCGTCTCAGAGAGGCCATGCCTGACTATGTACAAAATACACCTCATCCTTCTCACCTGCTTTACTTCTCACCACCTGATGTATCATGTATTCACTTATTTGACTGCTGTCTGACTCCTCTCTATAATACGAATTCCATGCGGGCAGGGAATTTTGCCGGATTTTTTTTATTGCTCTAGCCCCAGTGTCTCACCCAGTGCATTGATAAAGAGTGTTTGAATGAATAAAAGAATGAATTTACTTTGCATGGTTCCAGGAGGCAGAAGTGGAACCAAGGGATGGAATCTGCAAGCCACAGATTTTAGCTAGTTGAAATGAGAGCTGCAGGCCACTGAACAGCACCTCGTAAGGGAGTTGAACATCACTGAGCATACACAGCAGAGGGGTCCTGCACTGGGTGGGAGGTAGTGGGTGAGATGGGGTCCTTTCCAGCCTCAGATTGGCAAAGGGGACTTGAGTGACCGATAAACTTAGAGGCAGGAGAGCAGAGGTGATGGAAATGTCACTCTGGTCTTCACCAAGGGACCAGGGGAAAGGTGACAGGGCAGGTAATTCCCCTCTGTGGAATAAGGACCCTGTGGCCAGGGAATAACCCATGAGGAGACCAAGGCCATGACAGGGAGAAGCCCAAGGGCTCAGGAAGAGGGTGAGAAACCAGAGCCAACACAGAGCTAGGGATCCAGCGGTGGGAGGCCCTCTCTGAGGGGACTCGGGGGGCTTTTTAGTGCTGGAAAGCAAGTAGGACCAGTTAGCTGGCCCCCAACATGAGGAGCAAAGAAGAAGACCAATGGCACAGAGGGTGTGCGCTGGGCAGACCTGGTATGGGCCTGTCTATAGGGATGGGGATGAGCCATCCAAGAGTCACAGGCTGCAGGAAGGGTGAGAGGTCATCCAGA
The DNA here is from genome assembly GCF_964194185.1 of Rhinolophus hipposideros. Lineage (NCBI taxonomy): Eukaryota > Metazoa > Chordata > Mammalia > Chiroptera > Rhinolophidae > Rhinolophus > Rhinolophus hipposideros. The sequence continues at coordinate 5,227,468 of NC_138067.1, read as the reverse complement.
CAGTTTCTCACTTGCACCCACCTATTCACAGGCATGGTAAGATGGGGAAACTGAGGCCCGGAGAGAGGAAGGGACTCACGGAGAGCAGGCCCCTCTGCGACCTGAAGCCTGGCCTCCTCATTCCCAGGTCAGCCCTGTGCCTCAGGGATTCGCATCCTGCTGCCTCTCCCTCCACACTCCCCACCACCTGAAAATCACTGCCTCTCTCCAGACCTCAAAGGCTCCTGGGGCCCCCAGAACCGCCCCCAAGCCGTCCCATCTTCTGTAGTCACAGCCCTCCAGGGGGCTCCCTAACTTCGAGACGCCCTCTTTCTGTCTACCTTCCATCTGGATCCCTGGGCCCCCCAAGGGGAAACCGAGGCACCCTCTCCCTACGCCCACCGGCCAGGACAGCTCCGAAGCCAGGAGTCCCGGGGGTGGGACCCTCCTCGGCGCCCGCCGTCTCACGAGCTGCGCCCGGGAGCACTCACCTCGGCCGGAGCCGCAGGCGCCCGGATTCCTCCGCACCGTCGGAGGCACGACTCTCGGCTAAGACCCGGCCTGGGAGGCTCCGGAGCGGGATCCGTCCCCGCGTGATCCCGCCCCGCTCTCGGCCCCGCCCACCTGCCAGCCAGCCAGGTCCCTCCTGTCCTGCGCTCCCTCCCGCAGCACCCGGGCGGCCAGGAGCTCTCCTTAGACGGGAGCGAGCGCGGGCAGGGAGGGGCGGGGCTGCCTGCAGGGCTGTGTGACCCAGGCCAAGTGTATCCCCCTTTCTGGACCACCTTTCAACTGGAGGGAACCTGAGAGTCTCTCAGAACAAGTCTCCCTCCCAACTAACTCTCTCTCTCTCTCTCTCTCTCTCTCTCTCTCTCTCTCTCTCTCTCTCTCTCTCTCTCTTTCTAACACACACACACACACACACACACACACACACGCACACACAAGGCATCCTGTGAAATGAAAACCTAGCAAAGCTCTGGGTGCCTGAATCACCCACACACCCTTTGATGGGTCAGTAAGCCCAAAGTCATCTAAAGCCGGATTATTATGATGTCCCAGAGCAGTGCTTTTCCGGAATGTTATGGGTTACATGTCCGCTGAGAGCAGACAGGGCATTTAAAGTAATTCTTGTTTTTCTTTTTCTTTTGATCGTTCTGTTTAAGCTGAGGTGAGACGTCTCAGTTTAATACAAACAGGGCTCCAACGCCTCTCTAACACTGACTGCCTAGTCTACTGGGCTCTGAGTAATACCCAACTAGAATTTAACAGCACTGTTTTGTTTCCATTCGATTGAATTTATTGTATGATTTCTGAGCAAGTGACACCTTCCATTGAAGGTATTAATATCAATGTTCCTTTTAAAACACTTGTATTTGGTAGTTTTTAAATGTGAAGTCAATTTAAAGAACTGACATTCACATAGTGCTTATTATGGACCAGGTTTTACATACATTAACTCAGGTAATCCAATCTCCGGGGTATTGACTGTCATTGTCCGCAATGTATAGCTAAAGAAACCAAGGCACAGAAAAGTTAATCGGTCCAAGTAGTGACACCAGTGCCACGATTTGCCCCCCAGCACCTGGCAATACTCTAACCACCATCCCACACTGCCTCCAGGTAATTACCTACACAAGTAGCACGCAGTGGACTGGGGTTGGGAAATGCTGTGTTAGAAGGACTGCAACTACCCCAGGGAAATCATTCCATATGGGGTACAGATCTGTCTACGGGCATGCTCACCACCTCTTCTCTATAACAGTGAAAAGCTGGAAGCCTTCTAAATGCACAATCACAGGTTACTTAAGAAAACTGCCGGGGCCACTGGAAAACGTAGCCAACTCATCTTCTCTCTCATACCTCCCATCCAACCCGGGAGCAAGTTTTCCAGCTGGACCTTCAAAATGCATCTGGAACGCAGCCACTTCTTACTAGATGCACCATGACTACCTGGGTCCCATGTCTCCATCGTGTCTCAGCTGGGTTCTGGCAAGAGCTCCTAGCCGTCCTCCAGGATTCCAGCAGCAGCCATAGTGAGTCTGCGTAAAAAAGAAAAAAAAAGGGTCAATTATGGGTCTCTCCTCTGCTGAAACCCCTGCAATGACTCCCACCTCAGAACCAAAGGCAAGGAAGATCCTGAGGATTGCTATTTGCACGCAGCACCCTCTTGGGGCCCGTCCTCACTCTCGCCATTGTGCACTATCTGCTCGAGCCCACTGGCCTCCTGGCTGCTCCTGGAGTAGGGCAGACCTGCCACCTCCTCTGGGCCTGCTGTTCCCTCTGCCTGGAATGCTCTTCCTCTAGACACCTCCATGGCTCCCTCCTTCCCTCCTTTCAGGTCTCTGCTGAAATGTGACTTTCTCAAGGAGGTCTTCCCTGACCATTCCCTGTCTAATTGCAACCCCCTCCCCTGCACCCTTCTCCCTGCTTAATTATTTTTCTCCATAACACTTATCTGCACACAACATACTATGTATTTACTTATTTATTGTCTTTGGTGTCAGTCTCTCACCCAAAAGAACATGATATCTTTTCAAGTTAGTGTTTTCTTTTTCTTTAGATAAATACTTAGAAGGGGAATTGCTGGGTCATATGGTAGAAGAACCTTTGAGACTTTCAAAAGGCTTGTGTGTGGACTTCCAATGGTAGAAAAATAAGATGGACTTGGCTGGGTTTTGTGTCTCCTACAAACACCTCACCGGTTTGGCTTTTCTTTGCACCGTTTCGCAGGCACACCTGCGAGTGATTAATTCTTGTCAAACTGACCAAAAATAGTATGTTGGTTTTGGAGTCTTAAGCCCGTCCGACGCCCAGAGCACTGGTGAGTGGTAGTTTATGGGGTTTGGTTACTTGCCCAATGGTGTGAGGGGGATCCTTAGTTTGCTTTCATGTTACAGTTAGGGAAATTGAAATTCAGAGAGGGGTGGTGGCCTGTCTAGGACACACAGTGAGTCAGGGCTGAGCTGGAGCCACAGCCCCCATCACCACTTTCTGCATGCCCCACTCACTCATTCATTCATTCATTCATTCATTCATTCATTCGCACAGCAATTAGTGAGCACCCACCATATGGTGGCAGGTGCTGCAGTAGGTGCTGGGGGCAGAGTGCTGACACAGACAAAGTCTCTGCCATCATGGTTTTGAGAACTGCAATAAACAAGTAAACAAACACAACAAGGATAGGACTTGACAGAAGGGCTCGGGGAAGGCCATTCAAGAGTCAGACAACCAAACTGCTCCCTGAGGATGAGAAAAGTCAGCCGTGGAAGGAACCGTGGGAAGGGCATTGCTGGCTGAAGGAACTGCGAGGGCAAAGCCTGTGAGTGCAGCACGTCTAAGGACAGAAAGCAGCCTGGATGGCTGCTGTGTGTAAGTGATGCTGGAAGGGGTGCCAAACAAGTAGGAGGGGAGCCAGCAGCAGACCAGGGAGCCTCAGGTGGGGCTCTGACTTTGCTCCAAATGCCGTGAGATGCCACCACAGGGTCCAGGCCATTTGAATTCCAGAAGAGTTTGAATTCTAGAAGAGACACCGACACTCTGAGATGCCAGCATTTCCTTTCCTGTCTCCCCAGGACCCCTTGGTGGCCCCTCTTCACCATCTACATTGGTTCCAGTACTACAGTGGGGACTGCTCACTCCTATGTCCCCCCACAATGACAGTGAGGCCTTGCCTGTCCTACTAGAGCTCTGTGCTAAGAGAAAAGCCAGCACTGGGCAGATGCGTAAACATGGCATCTTCCAGTCACTCTGCTCCAGCTAGGTTCTTCCTTCACAGGCCAGACACCCGTGTGTGTCCGGGGCTTTCCAACGAGTGTCCCTTGCCCCCAGAACAGGAAGCAGTGGCTTCCACGCTCTCTCCCCGATGGTGGCTGGTGACTGGGTCAGAAGTTCTGAGGGCTGCCAAAAAGGCCTCTGTGTCTGGCCCTGGCATCTTGAAGATGCCAGGCCCAGGCAGAGAGTGAGAGAGAAAATTGGAAAGCTGCAGGGTGGGCCCCAAAGAAAGGAAGGGAGACAGAGTTCCAGCCTCGCTCCCCACAGAGCCCATGTCCCCTCCCTACACCAGGCCACCTGCAGGGCAGTACAGCCACAGAAGAATGAGATAAGGCCCCTGAACTCAAGGGGCTCACCGGCTAGCAGCACGCTTCAGGCCCCCCCACCCCTTGAGCTAAACAGACCCTGATGTGTGTGGATATTCTGTCTGTAACCGCAATGGCACACTGCACAGCCGCGGACGGCCATTCCAATACACAAAGCCAGGAGGTAAACATGGGGGGGATAAAGCTTTGCACCCCGACCTCACACCACATACAACCATCTACTTGCATGGTAGCCCCGGATGAGACAAGCAAACTGAAAGCTTTTTAATTAATCACAATTGCCAGCACTTGTACAGTGCTTACTGTCTGCCCGTATGGCTCCAAGCGCTCTGCCCATCTTACCTCATCTTAAGCCTCGCCAGGGCCTGTGTGAAGTTGCAGAAGTAACGATAAAAAACCAATAAAGGAGAAATCCCTCGGACCTGGAGGTGTGACCCATGGTTGCATACTTTGAAGCTGGCAGCTTCTATTCATCAAAATACTCCATTAAGAAAGTGTAAACGCAAACCACAAGATGGAAAAGGAGACTGAGAGGTACATATACCCCAATGAATACATAAAGAACACCGAGAGACCGTTACGAAAATAATCCAGTCAAATAAGGAGCACTGGACTTGAACAGACACCTCACCAATGAGGATATAAAGATGGCAACAAGCCCATGAAAAGACACTCAGCATCACTAGTCGTGAGGGAAATGCAACTGAAAACCATGACAAGATATCACTGCACACCCGTAAAATGGCTCAGATGAAAGATACTGGCCACATCAAGTGTCAGCATCTAGGACTCAGGCACTGTCGGTGGGGATGTAAAGTGACACAGCTACTCAGGAAAACGGTTTGCCACAATCTAGTACAGGGGCAGTGATTAGACTCAGTTTCACCTCAAATAAACCTGTGCACTTGTGTACATGTGTAAGAGAGTTCCCAGCAGCATGGATCATGATGGCCCAAACCAGAAATAACCCAAATGGGCATCAATGGACGGAAAAAAGAGAAGTAATATAAATAATGATGTATTCAAATAATGGCGCCATACAACAATAAAAATGAAAGAACTCCAGCTGCACACACAAAAAATAGATGACTCTTATTCACATAAATGTTGAATGAAAGCAACAAGACCCCAAAGCATGAAAACACAGTGTGCATGCTTCAGCTTGTAGAGAATTCAAAAATGAGTAAAATGAAACTCTATTGTTTGGGGGTCTGTTCATAGGTGGTAAAATTATGAAGAAAAGCAAGGAAGTGACCCCTTCAGAAGCAGGACTGTGGTCACCTCTAATGGGGAGAGGGGGACCCTCTGGAAGAGACATGGTGGACTTCTGAGGGTCTACTGTTTATCTTGTCCCCACCTCCTGCCCCCAAAGCCACGACACTGGTGGCCAGGAATCACATCACTGCCCAGAGGTGTGGTTTCTCTGGTGCTTACTGTCAGGAGCCTGAGACACAGCTTTGCCCAGAGAAAGGCACCTAGTGAGAGGCACCACCTCCCTCCACAACCCACACTGGTTCTGGTCCCACCAGCTTCGTGCTCCTAGCCTCAGTTTCCCCATCTGTTTATAGGTCATGATGGCCCCCGATAGGTCTAGCTCACAGGATAGGGTAATGAACACTGCAGACCTTTGAGAGCTAATGTCCAAATGCCAGAGATAGTCAAGGACTCTAAGGGACAGCGAAGCCCAGCTGGGTCCCTCAGGGCTGTGGGTTCAGCCCCGCCCTTTATGGCCAGGCAGCCTCAGGATGTTTGTCACTTGGGTTCAATATACCATCTTTCACCAACCAATGGGCTGCGGAGACCAGGAGCAGGTCACACAGCCTACTTCCTATTTTCAAATGGGGAACTTAGAGAAACAGCAACCACTCGACTGTTCCCCGGAGCTTAGAACAGAGCTGAAGGGGACCGTGTGACACGCCTCCAGGACCCCTGGATGCCCACAGGCCCAGAAGCTTCAGGACAGAGGTCAGTGTTTGATCCCAAGCTTAGTGGGCATCTGCCCACCTGTGGCCTGAGCCCTGGTCTCCTCGACCCACTCTTAGTACCTGTTGGGGGAAGGGTGGGCCAGAGAAGGGTTGGTGACAGCCTCTATACGTGGGGCTTCTCTTAGCACATTGGGGCCGAGCAGGGAGCAGCTCCTCAACCCCCTATCGGCTCAAATCTTTTTGAAGCACCACTGCTTCTGCAGTCCCTCTTGAACCTGGGGAACCACACTTGTGTTTCTTAAAAAGTGATGCCAGAAAACCCCTGTGTCAGTATTAGTCTTGGGGGCTTGTGCAAAATGCAGAGGCCAGGGCCCGCCCCCAGACCTGGCAGATGGCACTCTCTGACGTTGGGAGCCAGAAAATGTGCTTTATTCAAGTCCCCCCGCCCCAGAAGATTCTGATGCACTCTCACATTTGGGAGTGTGCCCATCCAAGATCTTCTGACCTCCAGGTCGGGTCAGGGTGCTTTATTTTACTCCACTGGGGTCTCCCCACAGTGGACAGTCCTCTTCAGCCCCCTCAGAAAGGCTACATGCGCTCCGGAGGTGGCCCTGTGTGCCCATCAGAAGGACTGGACACGGCAGGCAGCCCTTTGAGGAAGGAGTGAGCCTCAGGGCGCCGGGGGGTGAAGGAGCAGTATGACTGCATGTGGAGGGTGGAGGGGGCTGGGAAGACATCCTGCCTCCTGGGTCAAGGACAGGCCCCCCCACGCCAACAGCACCAGCACTGGCAGTATTCAGTTGTAAAGTCTGGAATCTCTGCTATGCAGGGTGTGGAGAGGGAGGGAATGGTCCCCAGATCCCCATGTGTAGCTGTCCCCAAAGAGCTTTTGCAGTGACAGGACTGCTTTCCCCATTTCACAGATGAGGACACTGAGGCCAAGTGAGGAACGGGAAGCTGCCTAAGACTGTGTCAATGCAGCAACACTCGACTTTTTCTTTCCTGTTGCCCTTTAATGGGTGACTGCCAGCCCATCCCATAAAAGGAAAGGGAAGGGCACTGGCCGTGTTCGCTGGATTTGATTTTTAGTCTAAGCCCTGGGTTCATGCTCAGCTTTCCCAAGTCTTTACTAAAATGTCCAGCCAAGGCCATCATTCCTGGAGTCTCACAGGGTCTCCAGGCAAACAGCACCCTGCTTCTGACCTGGCACCAGCTGCCTGATCGGGACAGCAGGGCTGGAAGGGCTTGGATCACTGAGGCCAGTGCCACTCACCATCACCCATTTTACAGATGAACCAACTGAGGCAGGAACCTAGGAGCACTCACAGGAAACATTGGGCCTCAAGAATCCATGCTACCAGGAATCCATTAGATAAGAGAGTATGTAGGCACCTCTCTGTCTTGCCTGGGCACCTACCACAAAATAAGGAACCCACCCTAGCCACCCGTCATCTTGCCAGCAGGACAGACTTCTCAGATGGAGAAACCAAGGCCTGCAGATATTAAATAACGGGTGGTCGGGACAGAAGGTATGACTCCTCAAGGGGAGACGAGAGATAAACTAGGTATGCAAGCTCTAGTATGCTCAAGCATCTGCAGCCCTGAGACAGCCCTGCCCCTGCCTCAGTTTCCCATCCGTAGAAGGGGAGGTTAGATGGAGGGTCCCTGAGAGCTACCCAGTGGACAACTGCACGGAGTCAGCTGGAGAATGCCACAGGGTTCCTTTCACCAGACACAGCAAGAGCTGCCCCACAGAAGCATGGGTTCCTGGCCCCAGCTGACCTCACCGCTCCCCAGGCCAGGCCAGCTCCAGGTGGCCTTCACCCCTGGAATGGTGACAGGCTCTAGCCACAGCCAGGGACACAGATGGGACTGTCTAGGCCACGGGCAGCACAGGGAGCAGGCAGACCAGAGTTCAAGTCCCAGCTCCACTCCTGTGTTCTACTTGCAGCTCCCTCAGATCCTGTTAAGAAGGAGGTAAGGTCACTTGTGGCCTTTTATTTTGAATTTCTGTGCCTAAGTGGTACCCCAGCTACTTGTTCCATCTGAGCTAATGTTTTAATGGTCCCTTTTTCTAATTTGTCTCAGACGTAAAATTCTATTCCAACTTGCCCCTTGATTTAGAGTCATTCATTTCTCAAATATTTCTCAAAGCATTTATCATGGGTCAGACAACAAGAGGGGCTACTTTACTGTGCCTGGTGTGTGCGGGGCCCTGAGCTGTCGCTTCACATGGGACACCAGCCTCATAAAGCTGGGTTCTATCATTATGTCCCTTTTACAGGAAACTGAGGCACAGAGAAGTTAAGTAACTCGCCAGGCACCAAGTCACCTGTTCACTTACCTGGGTCACAGACAGAGTGACCCCAGGGCTCCTGCTGCCTGCCCTCCCCTGAGCAGGGTGGAGAGGCTTCTGAAGTCAGGCCAGTTTGCTCTTGTGTCCTGTCCATCACCAACGAGCTTGATTGTGGGCAACCCTAAGTCTCAGTTCCTTTATCACAAAATGGAGATCTGGAATGAGACAGTGAGTGTTGAGTGTATAGTGTGGCATTTGTCCCAAGCATTTGGTTTTGCTCGCTGAGCACTCTCACCATCCATGTACGACCTTGGGCTAACCCTCAGTTTCCTCATCTGCTACTGGGAGTATGATAGATGTTAAATAGACTGTGGATGTGAGGGACCCAGGTGCATATGAAGTGGTTTTGAGAAGCAGTCAGCAAATGTCTGCTCAATAAGAAAAAGAGAGAGATGGGAAAGCTAGATACCAGTGTCCCTGCTCTGGACATAGAGTGTCCACTGACACGTCCTAGAAAATGAAGTGTGGGGACGGTTTTCTGGACAAGCCAGCGTCTTTCTCCCAAGTAACCACTGAAGCCATCACCTTTGCTGAAGTCAGCATATTGAATATTCAGAGCAACTAGATATTCTGAGGACCCTAACAATGAAAGAAAGATCTGCTCAGCCTCGGATGGACCAGTGCGGCAAAGGGCCAGACCCCGACTGCGTCTGGCAGTCGGGTAGAAGGCTAGGTGGGCAGTGGGGGGCTCCGCAGTGGGGACCATGGCATGGGTCCCAGGCATCCCAGGACCCCCATAAACCCCACCACGAGTGGGCAGTCACTGTCCTCTCTTGTCCCCCTGACAGCCTTGGAGCATGGCAAGTGCCAAGCACCCTGGGAGCCCTGGATGGACAGGACCTGTAGCCCCGTGCACTGCAGAGACCAAGAGCAAGCAGGAGGCGTCAGCCACTGGCCCAGACCCCCCACATCCAGGACCTGAAGAGGACTCAGGTGTGCTGCAGGCGTGGGGCTTGGTTGGGAGAACAGAGGTTTGAAGTGATTTGAAATACACGTGCGTGTACTTCAGCAGATGGCACAGGACAGTGGCGCAGCTCTCTTAGCTTGGGTTATCCCAAATAAACACTGACCCAGGGATTGGGGGCAAGTGGTTTATCTGCGAGATGATCTCAGGAGGAATGGCAGGGCAGTGGGAAAGCGAGGAAAGGAAGGGCAGGAAGCCACACAGGGAAAGGATGAACAGACTACCACTGTGGACAACTGGGGCTCTGTCCCCACGGGGGTGCCCTGGGGCCCTGTATGGAACATCCCTCAGAGTTATCCCGTCTGAGAAGGAGGCCAGGCTATGAGCCAGCAGTCCCACCCTTTATCGGCTGAGGAGTTCCCTACAACACGCAGCTGAGGGCCCTCGAAGGACCTCAGGGCCAGAGTCAGAGGAAGCCCGTGGGATGGTCCAGAGCAGTGAGAGCCAAGACATCTGCTCTAGCGCCATCTCCTGGAACAAATCTCCACTCAGTCATTGACTCACTGTCACAATCATTCTAGATGTGCCCATTGAACCCATGCTCTGGCCCTCGCGCTGTGCAGGGCTCTTGGGAAACAGGGACACATCAATTACCATGCTGGCCTCCAAGTTTAGAGATGCCACAGAAAAGGAAGGCTACAGGGACAAGGTGCGTGGCTCTTATTCTAATGCCAAGGGGCCGTTGAAGTGACTTGAGGGCTGGGTCTTGAAGGACACATTGGAGAAGGGCTCCTGGGACCCATATCCCTTGAAATGAATGCACGATGACTTGTGCATTTCTGGTGGGGAAGGACTCCAATCTCTCCCAGGATTCTCAGAATGGCCCAGGGCTCAAGTGAGTTTTAAGAAACACTGTGTTAGTTTTCCAGGCAGGGATGAGGAGGATTGCCCCAAAGGCAGGAGTGGCATGTACAAGAAAAAGCATGGAATGTGGGCCATGAGGTGAGAGGCTAGGGAGGCGCCAGCCAGGCTGAGCCTGGAGCCCAGCACCCTAACAGCTCCTGCTACCACCCATTGAGCAAGCTCAGGAGGCCCCACGGCAGGCAGCCCCGGAATCGGTGTTGTAGGCAGTGCAGACAAGAGCACGCCATCGTCCCTGCTTGTCAGGGTCATGGGGTTTCACAATGGCCAACTTGTAGGCCAAAGGCAGACATCGCGACACAAACACACCGCATTTCACAACTGAAATCACTTAGGGATGATGGGCTCTTGTTGTCAGTGTCAGGATGGATCCAGCCAGGTTGGGTACCGGGCAGGACCGATGCCCAGTGGAGCCTATAAATGGTGGGCTGGTGGGGGGGGGGTATTCACAGCTCTTCTGGGTTCTGATGTCCCATCCCAGACAGACCCAGCCATCTCCCCAGGCCCTTGACCCCCAAGTGCACTGACCTGGTGCAAGTCCTCAAAGATGGTGTCCTTCCAGATGCCGACAGCAGTCCGAGCCCCAACTCCAGTATGACCACGCGGGAGCTGCAGGAGTACTGGAGAAATGAGAAGTGCTGCTGGAAGCCCATCAAACTGCTCTTCGAGATTGCCTCGGCCCGCATCGAGGAGAGGAAAGACTCCAAGTTTGTGGTAAGCTGCGATCAGGAAATGACGACACATCTCACACTGCCTCCCTCTGGGCCCTGGGCAAGTTCTGTAGGGCCTCAGCTTTCCCAACCATGAAATGGGTTCACAAACTTTAACTCACAGAGTTCTTCTGGAGAAAACAGTCAAAAAGCAAGATGTCCCGCTCAGCGTTGTGCTAGGTACTATGGATGAGGTAGCCCAGTTCCATCCCATGATAGCCAGTATTAGTCATCTGTATCCCTTCTTCTCCGTTTTTGCCATGTCCCTGTATCACTTATATTATGATTTACCTAATCTTTTCCTTTGCATTGGATCACTTACAAAACAAAAAACACTAACTATAATAATTTCAAAGAAAAATACCTTAAATGGAAACCAGCACCACGTGGCATACGAGAAGGTGATCATAAAAGCAAACACAAGGAAAGCTAAGTACTATTAAATTCTAACTGGTCACTGGTGCAAAAGCCCTGTGCTTGGGGGCTGTCTCTTCGTCACAATGGAATTGCAGCCTGTAGTGGGGGAAACGTTAGACACTCCACCTTTCTTAGGGCTGAAATTATCACAATAGCTGACACTGCGTACTGACTGCATTTGGTGGTTTTAGTGCATGAACTCATTTAATCCTCACCCAGTAAGGGTCTATTACTGCCCTCGTTTTACGGATGAGAAAAGCGAGGTGCACAGAGGTTAAATTACCTACCTACAACCACACAGCTAGACCGTGCTGGGGCTGGAATTGTAACCCAGGCAGTCTGTACCCTGAATGACTCTTCTCCTGAAAGAGAACTGAAAAGGAATACCTTTCTTACTATATAACATTGCTGCCAGCATAACACCTGAAACCATCTCCCAAGTGTGGAGCATTCGGGGAAACACAGGTCTAACCCAGGCTCCCCCCTTCAGGAACCGAGGCCCAGTTTTGACGGTGTAAAGCCAAGAGCGCCCCGGGGGGGCCCCCTGCCTGGCTCCTTCCTGTGCTCCTTCTCCCCCAGATGCCTTCTTGTCACCGAGCTTGTTATTCTTGGGTTGACTGTTGTCATCCACTTTTACCGCTCAGCGATGCCGATGGCAATTTAACACAGAACTGCACATAACCACCACCCATTTCCCGGGTGTGCCTTACGTTCCGATCACCATTGTTTTCACTTGCCGGGCTCGCTCTGCCGGTGCACACCCTCCGTTCGGAGGCAGTCAAAGGCTGTGTCTCTCTCTCTCGGTGTGCACTGCAGATGTACCAAATCGTCGTCATCCAGACAGGCAGTTTCGACAGCACCAAAGCCATCCTAGAACGGCGCTATTCAGACTTTGAGGGGCTGCAGAGAAAGCTCCTGAAGTCGTTCGGGGAAGAGATGGAAGATGTCGCCTTCCCCAGGAAGCGCCTGATGGGCAACTTCACCCAGGAGATGATCTCCGCGCGCCAGCGGGCCCTCGGGGAGTACCTGCGCCTGCTGTACGCCACGCGCGGCGTGCGCCGCTCCCGCGACTTCCTCGACTTCCTGACGCGGCCCGAGCTGCAGGAGGCCTTCGGCTGCCTGCGGGCGGGGCGCTACGCCGCGGCCCTGCACCTCCTGGCGCACGCGCTGCCGCTGCTGGAGAAGCTGACGGCCCACTGCCCGGCGCTGCGGGTGCCCGCGCTCGGCGCCGCGCTGCTGTGTCACCGGGAGCTCGAGCGCCCCCTGGAGGCCCTCGCGGCCGGCGAGAGGGCGCTCGCGTGCCTGGGGCCCCGCGAGGGACACCGCTACTACGTCCCCCTGCTGGACGCCGTGATGCGCCTGGCCTACGCGCTGGGCAAGGACTTCGTGTCGCTGCAGGAGAGACTGGAGGAGTGCCGGCTCCGGAGGCCCACCTCCCGGGGCCTCACCCTGAAGGAGCTGGCCGTCCGCGAATACCTGTGCTGAGATGCTCTGGCAGGCGAGCCGGACGTGGGATGGCTGTTGCTCTGAAGGCTGCTTGGGATCCATTTGGGGAAGAGCCACTCTGGGCTCTAATTTGTCGGTCACCTGGGACAAGCTCCTTCTCGGGCCCTCCATTTCCCCATCCGCGTTGGACAGAGGTGTTCCCAGGCATCTTGGCCCCCTGCCTGTGTCTTATGTCCCTCAGATGCCAGGCCCACTTCATCTCAAAACCACACACCCAGCTGCCCGCACGCTGGAGCCTAAGATTCATGTCACCGATGTTTCTGTAGGTCACTGGAGGAAAGGTTTGCACAGCACACTATGGATACAGCAAACAGCTCCCTCCAGCTGTCCCGGGGCCTTCTCTCTGCTCCTTCCCCCTCCAAGTTGCTCCCGAAGCAAACAGCAGCTATTCCCACCGATTATCCTAAGTGTTGTGGCCTCCCTCTTAGCATGTAGACCCAACTCAAAAAACCAAAGCTCACCGCCTACTCCTCAAAGCCAGCTTTGCCCCTGGGGTGGGGTGTCTGTCATCCTCGGAAGGACGGGAGGACCCTGGGCTAGAAGCAATCGTGTCATAAGAGTCTATGATACAAGGCATTTTTTACAAGGGCGGTTGCCAACAATTTCTCTAGTTCCGATGCTATAACTCATTGCCTAGGGGTAGATTTTCATGTATAAGGCAACTGTCCCTAGAATGGCCTCCCTGGGCTGTGTAGACATAGCCCTGAAGGGAGCTGGGAGAGAATACTCAGCCGGACGTCTGGGCAGAAAAGAGATTGAAGGCTCACCACGTCCCGATTTGACTCACAATGTCTTGGAAGCCCGCTGATGGGTTGGGGTAACACTGAGTGAAATCAGCTGTGAGGAAGGGACACCAAAGGCCCCAAAGTGAAGTGGGGTCTGGCCCTTTGACCTGGGTTCCACACCACGCCTGAAGCAGATGGCACAGGCTGGTTTGGCCCCAATATGTATTTGTGGCTGGAAGTCCCTGAAGACCCAAACCATTGGGCTGAGCTTAGCAGGGGGTACTGAAGAGTCTGTGAGTCGGGAACTTGAACGTGAGGCTCCATGTTTGTCTGTGCGGGGAGCTGGCTCAGCCATGGGATCACCGGAGCCTGAGGACAAGCATTCACTAAACCGCACCAGAGCGTGTTCAACAGCGATCCCGTGTGGCCACACATCAGGCTCCCCCAGAGGTTAGAAACAGGCTGACGCCCTGGGACAAAGAAAGCCTTCAAGTCTCTCCATTTGCTCCAGGGGAAGGACTCTTCGAGTGGGAAATATTGGGCTCCTTGAAAATTAGTGTTGAACGGGAAAATAAAAGTGCTACAACTCTATTTGTAACGGTGAAGAGCATACTGATTTTACAAGTTATTTGGTCATATAAAATGCTGTCAACTATAAGACTCATCAAATATTCACTAAGAATGAAAAAATGCTCAACATGGGGAGTTTCTTAGGAGATTTGGGCAACAAGCAAAGAGTTAGCGCTCCCCCACGTAAGGGTCAGCGTGAAATAATCCTGCTGTGTGGAGAAGGACAGCAAGGAAACACGTGAATGAAACTGGGGGCAGGGTGGAGAGTGGGGAATCTCCTGTGAGCATTTGAACTGCAAGGTTTGGGGTCTGAGTACACACAGCATGGGTCAAACTACTTCATACAGAGAGGTCATGGCCAAGTGGTCTCAGCTGGAGGGGTTCTGGTTACCTGGCACGACAAAAGCAGACTCTCTCCAAAGGGAGTCAACATCTACCCAGGCCAACAGAGAGGGTAAGAGGCCACTGAGTACAGAGGTGCTCAAATGTGGGGGGAAATGTGCATCTCAAAATCACACATATATGGTGTATGTGTGTGTGCTAGAGAGAATGTTTTCAAAAACTATACAGCGTAGAAGGGACCTACAAAATCATATTGGGGCATTCCCCATCAGGACCCCTAAGGCAGGGCTGGCTCCCCACATCATGTACAGGGAATGGAATTATTCTAACACCCTGAAAAGAGACTGCCCGCAAAGGATGGCATCGGGGCTTCCACCTTGCCTCTTCCTGGGGACACTCCATGCGGCCCTCCCAGGGCTTCAGACCAGTGCTTCTGTGGCCACACACAGTCTTCATCCACTGCAGATGTCGGATGGCCTGGGAGGGCCCTCGACGGCCATCTCCTCCTGGCATCTCCCATTTGCTGCAGAAGTCAGAGACCCATTCATTTCTTGGGTTCCTAGAACAAGTCCTTCCACTCCTCAAGCCCCCTCCTCCAGGAAGCTTTCCCTGTGGCCCCCCGGGAACCAGGAGCAGCAACATCACCTGTTAGAGATGCCGAATTTCAGGCCCTACCCCAGACCGAATCAGGATCTGCCTGTTAACAAGACTCCCTCCTCCTCCTTCACAAGGGATGCCTGTGAGGCTCAGTTTGGGAAGCTCTGTGTTTAACTGACTTGAAGGTGGCTCAATGAGCATCGTCCACAGAGCCTGGGCCGTCTCCCCACGAGGCCCAGGGAGCTGCAGGTGGGAGCGCCACACCAGCCTCACCCACACCTGGCAACCGCTCTGGGCACTCCCCCCGAGCCTGGGAGCTCCTTGAGATGAAGGCTCCAGCAGCCGCTCCCCCCTGCCAGTGTAACACCAAGCCCGGTGGTCCCGCTGGACCAGACGAGGCATCCTGTGCCTGGGACGCCGGCAGGCACCACCACCCACCCCCCTCAAGCCAGGATGGGAAAAATGACACTGACAGTGACAGCCTGAGCGCTAAGAACCAGAATGCCCAGCACTGTCAGAGCCCTACTGTGTGCCCAGGGCTCCCCTCACCACTGCCCATCCAGCTCTGCTTGGGAGACCCTTATCCCATTTAACAGACAGGACACAGACACCCTGAGAGGTCAAGTGACTTGCCCAAGGTCACACAGCCAACAATGGGCACAGCAAGAAATTCAGCGTGGGCCAGAGTGACCCCAAGCTTGTGCTTCCTCACAGAGCCCCACGCTGAAGGAACAGGAGGAGAGGGCTGGTCTTCTCATCCTAGGGGCCCTTAAAGGGCATTTCACTTGTCTATTTACAAGTGGGGAAACTGAGGCCTGGAAAGGTGACTTACTTAAGGTCACATAGTGAGACAGGGCAACTCCAGGACCAGAACTGGGGGACCCACATGAAACAGAATAATCCCAGGCTTGAATTCCAAGGGCCCAGGCAGACCTGGGGGTGCAGAGTCAGAACTGAGGCCAGGGCACAGGCTGGTAGCCTGTCCAGCCAGGAGGCTCAGCTCGGGGGGGACTCCAGCCCCCAATACCTAGGCACCCTTAGCTCTGTGACTTTCCCGTAGCTGCAGCTCTGCCTTGCAGCAGCAAAACCAGGTCCAGTTCTACCTACTGGGAGAATGGCCTCACATGTGTCCTCAGCCAGCTCCTCCTGGGCTCCTCCACACACTTCCTGTCCTTCATGAAGCAACCACAGAGTGGCCATCCTTCCAGAACCCTCCTTCCTGCTCAGTCCCACTCCTCCCTCCCGTACCCAACAACGTCACCACCTGTTCCACCATCCTTGCCATTTCCTTCTAGTAGTCTCCTTTTACTCATGGAAATGTATTTGGAAAAAGAAACTTCCTATTACAGCCCTAAATGGAAAATCAGAATCACTTACTATAGTTAGAAGGTAGCTGTAAAAATAAACACAACGAAACCTATCCCTGATCAGCCTCACAGGCCTTTGCGGCAGGCCTTGAACATGAGGCTGCCAGAGGTCCTTATGAAAAGAGAGGGACAGAGACAAGTGTTAGAGATTTGTTATCACCAAGCTGAGACTTCTCTTTAGTTTTTTTCAGAAGGACTGGAAAACACTGGGAAAGGAAGTTTCTAATCCTATGGCCTGAATCACCCGATGTCCGTATGTCATCACTACCACGTGGGGTCTCCCTCCCTGCCCCTGGCCCTGGCCTCCTGGTCCCCAAACCCTGTATTCAACTAGGCTTGTTCTCTAGCCCCTCAGTCACGGACCTGGGTTTGCCTTTGATTGACATCCTGAGCTTTCAACATAATTGACAGGTGGTACCCAGGCTGCAGCTCCTCCCTCCTGTCGACTGTGACACAGAGTAGCTATCTTACCTGATATCAAGTAAGACCCCCAAATAGAGGGAGAGTTCTGGGTTGGCCAAAGCCTGAACCTGTGGCATGTCTTCTAGTTCCTGTCACTGTACCGCCTGTTAAGAGCAGGAAAGTGCCCCTCCCGCCAGGCCCTGCACAGAGCCCCACCCTCCCTGTCAGCACCCTAATGGGGCCTCTCACCAGCTTTATCCACCCATCTGTGCATGTCCTCGGTTTCTCAGTAAGCAACGATTAATGGTGCTCCTGCAAAGAGCGGAGGACACAGCAGCAAACAGGACAGACCTGGTCTCTGCCCTCATTGAGGTGATGTTAGAAGGGAGCCACTCTCAGAGCAAACAGAAGCTGGGGCACAATGGTCTCCCTCAGCCAGATGGTCCGGGGAGGCTCCTCAGGGCAGGGGGTGTTTAAGGGCGTTACAGGGGAGGTTAAGCCCGTGGCCCCAGCGCGTGGGAAGGGGAGAGTTTTAGGCAGAAGGAGAGCAGAAACACAGCCCTGACGCAGCAACAGCAACGTCCTCTGTCCCTGGGGACACAGAGCCAGGCCCAGACCCAGAAAGGAGGCAGCCCCGCGCTGGCTGTGCCCACTGAGAGGAAGCTTCCAGGTGCTGACAGACGCCTGGTGAACCACGTCTGTGCCTTTGCCCATCTCCAGTACCGGGCTCATGGCAAAGCGAAGGGTTGGACAGCCTGCGTTTAGGGCACGCAGACCCTTTTGGATACAAGTGATGGAAAGCTGGGTTCATTTGACAAGGGAGGACTTTATTATCGGAAGAGTCTTGCTTGAAGCCAGTTGGATCCAAAGACTCATCCACCTCGCTCTCGTTCTCACTTTCGTTTTCTCTGTATCAGTTCCGCTTTCCTCAGCTTTGCCTTCTCCCCCTCCTCCTGGGAACGGGATGGCTGTAGCAGCTCCAGGCTCACATGCTCCCTTCTCAGCAACCCCAGAGAACCCTCCAGGGCTCTTGCAAAGCTTTCCTCTGTAGGATATGCAGGAAACAACACCCAGTCCTTTCCCCGAGAAGCTCAGGCGAGGCAGACCCGCGCCCCACAGAGCAGCAACCACACCTAGCTCGCCAAGCCTGCAGCAGAAATAGGTCTTAACATACTGTTTCATAATCTGCTCTGCAAATTGAATAGACTTTATTTTTTAGAGTTTTAGGTTCATAGCAAAATTGAGAAAAAGGTGCAGTGATTTCTCATGTACCCCCTTCCCCCACACATGCACAGTTTCCCCCATTATCAACACCCCCAACCAGAACGGTACATTTGTCACCACTGATGAAACCACGCTGACATGGTTTATCATGCAGAGTCCACAGTTTACATGAGGATTCACCCTTGGTGTTGTCCATCCGATGGGTTCAGATACATGTATCCACCATTAACATGTATCCACCATTAGAGTATGAAAAATTAAAGTATGATTCCATTTTATCTATATATCATGAGCCTTTCCCTGTAACATAGACTATTCTTCGGCGTCATTGTTAATGCTTTCATTGTATCTTAATGTAAGCGCCCTAGTTGTTTTACCCGTTTTGTAATCTTCCAGATTTTCCTTATTGCAGGCAACAAAGCAGCAGACCCAACGTCTATTTTGGATTTGTGCACTCTTAAGGCACTCTGTAGCAGTGGTACTTCTGAATCATAATGAAACACGTTTAATGATTTTGATATTATTAATTTCTCTCTCTCCAGAGAGGCTGCACTAACTCACTCCACCAGCTAAGTAGGAGATGCCCATTTCCTTGAAATTTCCGTAACACTGGGTGTTTGCATCTTAAAACTACTATTTTCCAATGTGATGGATGAGAAGTCGTATCCATGGTTTAATGTGCATATCCTTTTTCCTAATGAGTATGGACATTTTTTTTCAGAGCCTTACTGGTCCTTTCTATGGTATTTAAGATTATAAAGTTGTTTCTTTTTCCCTTTTTTAACCCAGTACTTCTGGAAGGAGCCAGCACCTAGGGAGGTTCTAATCCTGCAAGCAAAAAAGCGGCCAGCAGATGGCGCGGCCGCACTGGCGGCTCCGAAAGCTTTGCCGGCTGTGCGGGAGCAAAGGAATGAACCTGGACGGGAATTGAGCATTTCCCTAAAAAGTAATCAAGGCTGAAAACCGTTCAAAGGGGTCGAAAATAATGCTAGAAAGCAAGAGCTTTGCTGGGAAATTGCTCGTGCGTCGCTGTCTCCTTAGCCGCCCCCCACCCCTACCCCGCCACCACCACTGTTAGTTGGGGTCCCGGGCAACCCACAACTGGGGTTCAGGACCTCCCCTGCTCGGTTTCTGCACCCTCCCCTCTTCCCGCAGCCCAGAGGCCCCAAGAGGCGGAAGGAGGCCTCCTCGCCACCGCCCCCTCCGCCTACCTCCTCAGGCCCATCAGAAGGAAGCGAGTGAAACCCGCAACTCCTAACAAAACGGGGCGCCTAAGGGCGGTGTGCGGTGTGCGGAGCCTCCGGGAGCAGGGCCCGCCCAGGGCCGCCCCCCTTGTGACCTGCTGGCTTTTGGGGGCGGGAGCTTGATTAGGCCTCCCTCAGTATGGGGGGAGAGGCCCTTTTTCAGTGGGGGGCCAGAACCCCCGCCGCAGCGCTTTCCAGGAGGGAGGCTTTGAGTGCGGTGCTCCTGCCCAGACCCTTCCTCCGACGTTTTGAGAACCTAGATGGTTCTGGGTGCTTCCCACCCACTTACCTACGGAACTGGGGGAGGGCGGAGGGCTCCCAGGGGCTGCACACCTGGACTTCTTTTCACCATTCAATGCCCTGGGCCCCATCCAGAGACTTTGGTAAGCCGTGGGTTGGAAAGAAGGAAGAGGGGGAGAGAGTGGGAGGGAAAAGAAAAAGCAAAGGATACCTTGCTTGTTAGAGTGTGAACTGGTGCAACCACTTAGGAAAACCATTTGGCACATCTGCCGAAGCTCGACATACACTGCTCTGCGAGGACCCAACACTCCCTCCCACTCGTAGGATTGTGCCCTGTAGATAGATGGGCCAACGTTTACCAAAAGGCAAGAGCTGGAATTTCAGAGAGCCCTGGCTCCCAACATTACCCCCCAACTGGAAACAACCCAAATGCCCATCAACAGGAAAACATAGTAAATTATGGCCTATTCATGTGTTGGAATATTATACAGTCGTGAAAATAAAGTGTACGTATACACAGTGAGGAGGCTGAATCTCACAAGTGGGAATGAGTGAAAGAAGCCAGACAGAGAAGAGCACAGCCTGTATGGCTGCCATTTAAGGAAGTTCAAGAAGAGGACAAATAGGACAGTAGTGGTTAAGGACGCTTACTTACTTAGAGGGTAGAACTCCTGTAAGAAAAAAAGCAGAAAGGATACCTATGGAAGTCAGATAGTGGCTGTTACTTCTGGGACAGGGAGGGGGCTTGGTGGCAGGGGCAGTGAGGGGTCTCCAGTGGAGTGGGTGGTGTTCTATTCTTAGTCCCTGGCGGTGGTTACAAAGGCATTCGCTTTGTAACAATTTATGTTGCACACTTACATTTTAAGCAGGATCCTGTGGGTGTTGTACTCCACAAGGAAAATATTTTGATAAAAGAATGCACGGATGCAGCAATTATGAACTCAATATTTATTATGCACCAAGCACTGTGCCAATCAGTATTTGAACCTGAGGCTCCTGCCCCCAGTCTGTGTTGCCTGGTGGCACTGTACCATTGTGGAGGTGTCAGGGGGTGGTTAGGTGAACATCAGTCCTCTCAGACTAGTGAACAGCGAAGACCAAGACACTTCACAGCCCCAGCTAGCATAGTGCTCTGACTCCAAATCCACATGTTCCCTAAGCCACAGGAAGGAATCATTAAAGGTGAACACTCAGGACTAGCCATCAGGTAGTGGGGCAGAGTTATCCTTACAGCTGACTGGTTAAAATGAGAAGGTGTTGTAAATTGCAGGAATGGCCCCACCTCTTCATCCCTCCTACATGCCATTAGCCATGTGACATTTCAGTTCCTCTCGCTACAGAGGCAGGGTCAATTGCCTCACCCCCTTGAGCCTGAGCTATCCGGGACACTTGCTTTGGCCAGTATGATGTGGCAGAAGGAGCAGTGTACCAGTTCCAAGCCTTAGCCTCAAGAGACCTTGTGCATTTCACTTGCACTCTTTCTTGACTTTCTGCCATTGTCACAACAAGAACCTGCCCAGGACATGCTACCGGAGAGTGAGAGATTTATGGAGCAGAGCCAGGGGCAGCTGAGACCAACTGATGGCCAGCTGACTCCCAGACTGTGGGCAACCTCAGCCAAGATCAGGCAACTCCCAACGTGATCCATGAATTTGAATAGTGAATTATTGTTTCAAGCCCCTGAAATTTGGGACTGTTTGTTATGTGGAAATAGCTAACTGATACATTATCTGGAGATAGCTGTGGGGCCAGTTGCTTTTGAATGTCCTACTCTGGAAATGTCTGGCTCCCCAAATGAGAACAACATAAAAATAAATAGTAGCAGCTACCCATCCCCCCTCTCCAGCCCCATGGCAAGCAGCCATGCACATTCCTGGAGCAGTTTGTATGCAGCTTGTGAGAGACACAGTGGCAATAGGATCCTGCCCTTCAGATGTGGGGCTCTGGGCTCTGATTGCTGGTGGCTGCTGCCCATGCAGGTGGGGTGAGGAGAGGGGTGGAGATGAGGCCAAACCTGAATCCAGCTGACCATTCAGCTGGAACAGTCTGTGATTCATGAAGAATCAAAGGCTGAGCTGCCAATTTCCTCCCAGAAACCCCCTTCCACCAAGTCCCTTGGGGACGCCCTCCCCAACCTCAGGGATCCTTGGCCCATTAAAAAACCCAGGCTGCAGGTGAATCCTCCTTAACAATCCTCAGACAAGCAAGTCTGGAGACTGAAAATCGTGTTTCTGCTTTGAAAACTGCCACCGACCGCCTTTCCCACCTTCTGCTCAGCAAATCTTCACAGGCTGTGTTTTAAATACTCTTTCTCCTTTTGCTGTGATCAAAGGACCTGGTTGTTCCCCTGATAGGTGACAAAAGATGTCAGAGAGACTAATGAGAGAATGTGGTTGCCACCCCCTTCCTTTCTCCTGGAGGAAGGAGGATCACAGGGCATCTTGGGCTGGGTGGCCTTCAGGATTTGGTGGTGGGGGCTGCAGAGATAAGAGTAGAGCCTACAGGCAGGGGTGGGGGAGATGACTTCAGGCCGGCTGATAATTTGGCGCCAGTAGTTGACCTGGGTTGGGTGGGCCTCCCAGCATGCATTTCCCCTTCTTCTGGGCAGAGCGTCCCAATTTTGCTTTAGGTAACTACCCTTCCTCCACCCTCCATCTGGTTCAGGAGGTGTTGACGCCAGCCCATCTATGGGCTGTGTGTGCAACTCAGACCTGGCCAGTGGAATCTGGCAACCTCCTGGCCTCAGCGATTGGTTTCAAGATGGGCATGTGAGCCGATCAGAACCACAGAGAAACGTCCCTGCGGCTCTGACTTCACTGACTTCTGGGAGAGAGGACAGCTCTTCTGGCTGCTCTCGGTGGGGTACAGATGCAGTCCAGGAGCCGTCAGGGAGCGTGCCCGCGAAGGACTAAGGGAATGAAGCCAAAACGTGTGGGGAGAATGGACAGACTCTGAGTCCTGATGATCTTAAGTTCCTTGATCAAACTGCACCTGAGTGCAGCCGCAATACACTCCACGCACCCACCCACCCACCCTTTTTTCTTTTTGCTTAGCATGTTGAGATGAGGTTTTTCTCTCATTGTGACAAAAGATGGCCATTTTGTGGTCATCTTTTATCACCTGACCTTGTGTCTTCAGGCACCTTGCTCCCTTCAGTGCCCCAAAGGACTTGGCAAATACAATTTCCTCCATCCACCACATTTCTAGGCACAGTCTGAGCCCCTTCCAGGCTCATCACATGTCAAAGCTGAGAGAGTCTCTGTGCGAGGGCACAAGTCTGGGTGGGGAAACTGAGGCCCACTCAAGTGGGATACCACATAGAAAGGTCCTACAATGGGTCACACCTCTGGGTTTGCCTCTGCCTGGGTACCTTCCCACCCAAGAGACTGTCCAAAGGCATGGATCAAAGCCTTCACAGCCCTGTGACTCCTGCAGCCTATGTTACTCTCCTTGAACTTGACAATCCCATTTTACAGGTTCAGGGACTAATAGGCAGGGGACATCTGAGACTCCTATTCTCACCTCCTTCTCTTGACACGCGCTCAGCATTTAACACTCCCCCTTGCAGCTAAGGAGAGAAGGAGACTAGTGCTGACAACACCCATTGTGCTCCTGGATCCAGCTGTGCCTGAAAGCCTTCTATTTATCTGTCAGATCTTTTAAGAACGAATAAATCATCCTTTAGGCCTAAGCTAGATTGTTGAGTTGGGATTCTGTCACTTCATCAGCCAGAAGAGTTCTGATTATACAGCTGCCTTCAAATTTCTGAGGCACTGTGTATCGTGCACGAAAGGAACAGCTATATCCAGTCAGCCCCAGAGGTAAGGAAGACCTGTTACAGGACCGCCCGTTATTCAGATGGCTTAGAGCCCCTGGGAGCAGTGGGAGGGAAGGAACAGGATGTGTAGGAGGGGCAAGGTGGCCCTGGGACAGCGCGGGTCTTCCACAGATGCCTGGCCCAGCTGTTCCCAGTGTGTGCTCTCCAAACCAGCAGCCGCGGCATCACCTGGGAACTTGTCAGCAGTGCAAATTCTCAGGTCCTGCCTCAGACTTACTGCGCCAGAAACTGGATGTGGGGCCAACCATGTGTGTTTCAACAAGCCTTCCAGGTGAGTCTGACACGGAATGAACCTTGAGCACTACTGGTTTAGACATTTCTATGCATTAAAATCGCTCGGTGAAGAGAGCAAATGGTTTACCGCTGAGGAGAGAGGTGGGGAGCCCAGAGCCTAGCTATTGCGATATCCTGTTCACAAGCGCCTTGAGGACTCTGAGCAGCTACAGAGGCTGGTACAGTGACCCCCAGGCCTCTTCCACAGACGCACACCAAGCAAGGTGGCAAGACAAGCGATGGCCGTAGCCTCTAAGTCCTCCACAGCCATTGGCCTCTGCCTCATCCAGGGGACCCTCCTCCACTGAGGAGACCCCATGCGGCAGTCTGCCCGGCCTGGCATCCACAGAGGAGTACATGACCCACAGGGTGTGAGGGTGGGGCAGGGCCGGACCAGATGACCTATAGCCTGACGGCTAGGCTCAGGTGCCAGCCAGACCCCTGAAGGCCGCCCTCCACCTGCCCCTAACTTCAGTTCAGTAATTCCGCTTTGTATTAGTCAGGAGAAGGCTGGGCTGTGTGGCAATAAGAAGCTCACCTGACATTGGAGTGACTCAATACGTCACACACTCCTTTCTTGTTCTCAGAGTTCAGAGCAAGTCAGCATCTTGCCAAGACGTTTTATTCTCCTTGCGTCATGTCAGCAAACCAAGCTGCTCTGCTCTCGCAGCCGTGCCATTTTGACACAAGGCTTTAGGGGCAGACAGAACTGGAAGGACATGCACAGGCTCTTAAATCCTTCCACCCAGGTCGCTGCAAATCCTTGCAGCCCATTGGCCAGGACTCGCCTAGTGCCCCTGTGCAGCTGTGAGAGAGCCGGGACACCTGGGAGGCATGTGAAGTGTTGGTGACCAGTAGACATCTCTGCTACCTGTTGGACATCTCCGGCTGTGCTCCTCTCCTCCACTCCCATAGGGTCACTCGTTTCCTTGCCACGCTTACTGAGGATGACGTAGAGCTGGGCAGCATGCTCCTCGGACAGGACAGATATGGTCCCAGCCCTTAAGGAGCTCATGAGCGGTGGGGTGCAAGATCAAGCAGACCCTCACCAAGGTTCTCCAGGCCGCCATTTCGGCACCCGCTGTTTGTTACCACTCTTTCTGGGTCACCGACAAAGTTTAGTCAGCTCTCAACCACTGAATGAGCCTCAGTTTTCTCATCTGTACAATGGGGACAATAAGAGACTAATAAGTCATCCACTAACAGTGAGAACAGTGAGTCTCAGATCGGTGAAGCCTGGAAGCCATGGGCAGTGGATTCAAATGCCATCAGTCTGACTCAATGGTTCCAGTCCCTTCCGTGGCCCTTCCTTTCCCTCCCCAAGTGAGTAACCCTGCAGAGCTTCCCTTGCCTTTTAAGCTTTCTATAAGAAGGAAGGGATCTGAGACCCTACCTCTCAGCCAAAGATAGCCGGACCTGGCCTCGAGCCAACGTGGTCCCCTGAAGATGACTTCAACCAGCCCAGCCTGACCTCTGAGGCGTCCCAGACACTGACTTCTGACTCAGGTCATTCCAGCAGAGCTGTGGCAGCTCTCCTGTCCCCACCTGGGATGCACGCAGGGCCAGCTCCAAGCCCCTCACCCCCACCACCTTTTCTCCAGACTTAGATGTGGTTGAAAAGCTTACCACGGGACCAGCAAGGCCACCACTGCCACCATTAGAAACCTGATCTCAAGTCGCTGATTAAAACCAGAAGGGGGTTTTAATCAGCCGGAGCCATATGCTATTTAACCAAAGATGAAAGTACAAATGATAAGCATCATCTTGGAAAGGATGTCGTTAAAGGAAGAGCACAACGGCAAGTGGCATCTTTTATCATCACAGCAGCCCCTCGCGCAGCTCTCGTAGGGGCTTTGAAGACCATCTGGGCCCCGTTTTTATTACGCAGGGGTGTCATTGTGTTGGACGACGGCTCAGAGCCCACGCCACGTTCAACTTCGAAATATACAATTAATGCCTATTAATTATAGTTCTCAAACCAGCCAAATGATCCTTCATTAACTTAATCACCTCTTCTATTTTATCAGGAAATTGTATTCTCTCTTGTCATGATCCCTATATCTCAAGCCTCCCACAGGCATGTGGCACATGGTGCTGAGCTAAATGTTTAGGGGAAGTCCTGCCTGTCCTGTGGTCATCTTGACACCGCCCACCCCATCCTCACTGCCCACCTCCATCTTCACAGGAAGCCAACTGAGGCCTCCAGAGCACGCTGTGCGGTTGTCTGAGCAGGTGTGCAGGCCAGGGCATGGTGGAGGTGAGGCTGGGGTGGCTGCCATCCATGGAACCTGGTCAGGCTGGACCCCAGGTCAGAGTGAACTGGATCTAAATCAATCTGCGGGAGGGGACATGTGCAGAGGACACTTGGGTCATTGCCTTCCACGTCACTTTCAACTTCATACAGCCCTCTGCTCATCGGCAGCCCTGGTGACCACCCTTCCAGTCACCCTAGCTGGGGACTTACAGTATCATTAACCCAGTGCATAGCTGGAGACACTAAGCTTGCAAAGGAGAAATGATTTCAAGACTACAAAGCAAATCAGCAACCAAGCTGGGACTCACGTAGCCATCTAACTCCCCAAGGGTGGGCCTCATCTCGAATGAGCACGTGGACAGACGGGACTATTGTCCAGCAGATGAATTTCCACTCTCCTCTCCCTCCTTAATGTGGGGGGTGCCCTCCTGCCCCATTGCCTTTGGGCTTGGCCATATGACCTGCTTCCACCAATGTGCTGCCCACCATAGCCTGTTTCATGGGAGAAGCTCTGGGGAGGGAGGGGAAAAGGTGGGGGGAGAGGGAAGGAGAGAGAGGGAGAGAGAGAGAGAGAAAAAAGTGAGTGAGTGGGAGAGAGAGAGAGAAAGAGAGAGAGAGAGAGAGAAGAGGGAGAGATTGAATTCTACTAATTGGGTCAAACACCTTAGAGAAATTATATAAGCTCCCAGCCTTACCTTCCTCACCTGTAAAATGGGTGTGATAGAAGACCTACCTCACAAAGGTAGGACTGCTGTGAGGATTGAATGGGCAGTGCTTTGCCTGAAGGACCATGTTGCTTCCAGTGGGCATTTAGCACCATGGCATCTCAGAGGTGCCCAGAGCAGGGAAGGGGCTGCTTCCTCACCCCGGCTCCAGGATTCTCACGCCCATCTAGACTCTGTGAAAGCCCTGTTACAGCTTTCTGTAAACTTAAAGCATCTCTACAGTTCTCTGCTCTAACTTCGTTTCCACAGCCTTATTTTAAGCCCTATCATCTCATATCATTTGTGCCTTAAATGTAGTTTACTGCCAAGCCGGGAAGACAGATAAGCAGTTGTGATATAAGGAATGTGCAGGAGGGGCATCTACTCCCGACTGGGGAATCAGGGAAGGCTTCCTGGAGGAGCCGGGTCTTGCAGAAAGAGTTGGGCAGATGCACTGCAGGCCCACAGCCACCTACAATTTCAACTGTGGCTGTGAGGGACAGTCCAGCTAGCACAGACTCACCTCGCCCTGGCAAAATCACATGTCACGCTGTCCCTTGTCTTCCTAAAAATTCCCAGGGCCTTCTGCAGTCCAGCAGGAGCTGCTTGCAAGTACATGGAAGTGAGGAGGCGTCACCACCCATGAAAAAGCACCCTTGAGATGCGGGCTGGAACCCCTGAACACATGCTCCAGGTACACACCCCAAGAGGTCCTCCATTGGCAACCTTGGCAACACACCATTATGTCAGTTTTCACCTCTCATCTCGGTCTCCTGCTTCCTCATTCTTCTTCCTGACATCACGCTACCAAAACACAGGTCCTCTCTCAGGCCCACCATGGGGAACCGAGGCTACACGAGCCCAGGGGCCAGCAGAGATAGGAGTACCTTCCAGAATGGAAGCGAAAACAGAGGCTCGTATTGTTCAGGGACCATCAGTAGGTGCAGTGCAGAGAGGAAAGGTAGGAAGTGACAGGAAGTGAGGTGGGAAGAGGATAGGAACACCAGGTACCTGCTCCACTGGGCTAGGAGTTGGCCCTTGTTCTGAGGTCAATAGCAGGGCAGTGGCCTGGCCAGACTGGTATTTGAAAAAGCACTTTCTGTCCACAAAGACTGAATGGCAGGAGACTGATGGCAGGAGCAAGGCTGGAAGAATTGCTGACCAGGCCGGGGGACAGCTGACAGGCTCTCCACTGGGGCCACGACAGCTGGGACAGAGGGGCTGGGTAGAGGTGAGCTCGCTCTCTTTAGGAAGCAGAACCAAGTTCTTGGTAACTGGATTAGAGGTGAGGGAGGAGGAGGAGGTGAGGACATCGGCCTTCTGGCTTGGGCGACGTGGCGGGCTGTCTTGCCAATTACTAAGCTCAGAACAAATTTCGGGCTTGGATGACAAGTTTCTTTTCTTGGCAGGGGCACGTGGTTGGAACTCCTTATCAGCCGCCTAGAGAGGTCACTGTGGCCACGGCAGTGGTTGAGATTTCAGGAAGTGAGGCCACGAAGACAAGGTGCCCAGGGCCCAGATGGGAGCAATGCCACCATTCTTAAAACTTTTTATTTTGAAATACTTACAGACTCATAGGAAGTTGTACAGAAAGGTCCCACGTACCCAGCTTCAACGCTGTAATTCTTAAAGGAGGAGAGAGGCTGGAGAAAATCTAACAGGGCTGGAAGTCAGGAAGGTGATTTCTCTTAGGATGTAGTTCAGCTGCAAGTGAGAGTGGTTTAAATGAACGAGAAGTTGATTTCTTCCTCATTTGATCGTCTCCATGTAAGTGTCCTGGTCTGGAATAGAATTCCTGTTCCTCCAAATCCTTAGGAACACGCTTCTTGTAGCACCATCTCGAGGCCGTTGTCCAAGTCCTCACGGTCCAAAATGGTGGCTGGAATTCCAGCTGTTACATCTGCTTTCCAGGCAGCAGAATGGAAGAGGGGATGGAGAGGAAAAGGGATGATGGGACTAAACGAGCTACCTTTTAAAGAAGATTCACGGGAGCTGCCACATGACACTTCCTACTGACCAGACTGAGCCACAAAATTTAGTTGCAAAAGAGTCTGAGAATTGTAATCTTTCTTCTTGAACTCAAAACCAGAGGTTCCATTTCCAGGAAGGAAGGGAGAAGGGATCCAGGGGAGCAACTAGCAGCCTATGCAGAGAACCCAAAGGCGGGGGCAGTTCTGGAACGGACGATGTGGCCACCATCATGAAATACAGCCAAGAAGTCAAGAAAGGTAGCTGCTGAAATGCTCACTGGACTTCAGAACAAAAAGTCAATGGGAACTTGGTAACAATGACAATTGTCCACCTGATCCCAGAGCCCTTGATCCTGAGCTCTCTACTTTTTCCAGAGTTGGTGTTTGTCAGGTGAGTGGAACAGAAGGACAGAGGTGACAGAGTTGAGGGTATTGGGTAGAGGGTGGTGGAAATGCAGACCACGGGCTAACGTACAGCAAGCGGGAAGTGGAGACGAGGGAGTGAAAAAGAGTGGAGCGTTGGGAAGAATCAAGAGGGGCTGTGAGAAGGACGGGAGTGAGGACAGAGGGAGGCGACTGGCTTTGAAAACAGGAAAATTCATGGAGAAGACCTCCCACTTCTCTGCATTGGTGGAAGAAGGAAAGGAGGAAGAGGAAGCGGAGGGCAAAGAAGAAAGGAGGGGAGAAGAAAAAAGAAACCGCATTTGTCATGCCAAAAGGACAATTTTATAAGCTCAAAACTTCGTATGTGGTTATGTGGTAAATATTAAAACCAAACTGTATTAAGTAAAAAGAAAAGACTGGCTTAGACTAATCACCTTGACGCAGAAAGGACGTTGGGGTCAACCACAAGGAACAAAATCCACCCCCCTCTTCCCTTCTAGTCTGAATCTTCCCCTGGAAACATGTGAAATAGTGAAAAGATGGAGCTGGTTAACCCTCCATGCCATTCGTTAGTTCGTTCATTCATTCATTCATTCATTCATTCATTTATTCACAGCATGTATGGAGTGCTTACTATGTCCCTGCCCTGAAGGAGCTCGCAGGCTGGGGGTGAGAGAGCACAAGAAAAGCACAGAGGGCTGAGTGTGGTGGGGCTGGGGGGCAGAGGCATAAGCCGGGGACCCCCTGATCCAGCTGTTTCGCTATCTACAACACCCCCTGCCCTTCAGGATCTTGCCCGGCCCATATTGCCACTCTCCTTCCGATTTGCTGAGTTGGCCGGGTGGGTCTCCAGGCTCCACCCAGCCCGAGCCCCCTTGGACCTTGGTTGGACCAAGCCCTGGCTTGACACTGCTTTGGCTGGCTCTGAAGTGTCCTTGTGCCCATTTGTTGCCTCTTCTGCACTAAGGGGGAGGGCTCCTACAGGGGAGGGTCCGTGTCCCCAGGGCTGACCCCCAGCCTGGCCTGACCTGCCAGACCCAGTCCCCACGCCTGCCTCCTGGCCTCTCCCTCCTAGCTCTGTCTCTCGCGCCCATCAATTTCTTATTTCATAAAAATCAATTTCTGTCCCATTTTTACCATGTACATAAAAGACCATGGCATCAATTAGCCTCCGTTCTCTCTCTCCCCTTCTCTCTTTTTCTTCCTCGTCTTTTTTGGAAACCTCTTTGTAGGGGAAATCTCATATTTCAGCAATTTGCATTATCCACACACTCAGCTTTGAAGTTCTAAGTTATGGTAAGAAAAGGACCCACTTATCTGCCCATAAAAAATGTTCAAAGCTTATAAATTCCCTGAAACAGATGTACATTATCATTGGGTTTGCCTTTCTTTTTGCTAGAGCATGCCTAATAGAGTTTCGGCCGCCCCCTGGCCCCCTTCCCCCGCCCCCGTTAGCATCTTGTCTCCACAGAAGCCCGCTCCCCACTGGGCCAGCAGACTTCAAAGGTCCCAGGCTGTCTGTGAGAAGCAAAGCACAAAGTGGGAACATAGGGGCCTTTAAAATCCCCCACGGTTAAGTCAATATCATGCCTCCCTTCTTCACCCTCTCCTGGCGGAGGGAGGTGAGTCAGCCCTTCCTTTCTGTCTCCTTGAGCGCGGGTTCAGCAGTTACCACAGAGGAAACTGAGGCCTCTTTCTCTCCCAGTCTCTCTGTCTTTGCCTTCCCGTTCCATCCAATTTTACATTTAAGTAAAGTCAAAAAAAAAAAAAGTGTGTGTGGCGGGGGTTCCTTCCCCCACTTAAGGAGCTGTC
This sequence comes from Rhinolophus hipposideros, assembly GCF_964194185.1. NCBI lineage: Eukaryota > Metazoa > Chordata > Mammalia > Chiroptera > Rhinolophidae > Rhinolophus > Rhinolophus hipposideros. The sequence continues at coordinate 5,196,707 of NC_138067.1, read as the reverse complement.
GTTCAACAGCAGGAAACATTGCTGATACCCGGTATAGACAAACAAGTGGACCCTTAGCACTTTTAGGGGTAAGGATGTCACAAGAAACTTCTGTCCGACAGGCCGCCATTGTGTCTGCCGATGACAGCCCCCTCTCCAGGATAGTGTTTGCAATCCCTTCTCCACTATGTGGTGGGATGGTCACATCCTGTCCCACCCTCACCCCCAGCTGACCCTCCAACTTCTGGATGTTTCTTCCAAACAATGAGCGGCCCCCCAGGCTTCGCCCACCCTGACCCCGCCTTGCTCTCCATGCTGAGCCTCACTGGCCTCTTTCAGTTCACCCAATGGCCCACCCTCCCTCACACCTCAGGGCCTTTGCGCGAGCTGTTTCCTGTAGCTTTGCACCTGGCTAATACCTCCTCATCCTTGATGTTTCCCCCTAAACGTGGCCTCCTGGAGAGGCCTTCTCCAACCCACAGTTTCAATCATATCTCCTCTGTTACTCCCTCAAACGTCTCCCCAGAAGTTATCATGATTGATAAGGATGTGATTTTTGTCACAGCTGCCCCCCACACCGGGCTGAAAGCTCTATGAAGGTAGGTGGGAAGCATGTCAGAATATGGTTCCTGACACGTAGTAGTTGATCAATAAATATTTGAAAGTATGGATGGAGGGATCTGGAGATGAACTTGGGAAAGGCCCGCTGAGCCTGAGCAGGATCTCTCTGGGCAGTGAGTACCAGATTTGGGTCACCCTTTGCTCTTCCCAAGCCTGGAATAAGCTCAAGTTGAGCAGCTCTCTATCACCAGGGAGTGGTCAGACCCTAGAGACTGACTTGCAGTAACAAAACTGTACAGCCAAGACTGAATGAGATACACACATCCTTCCTCCACAATGAAGGAAGGAGGAAGGGAGGGAGAAAAGGTCACACAGACCATACTAGAATATTCTGGCCAGGAATTTCGGAGCCAAATCACAATCAGATGCTGCTTTTTGAGGACAGAGTCAAAGGAAATGGAATCAGGTGACCTCAGTTAAGATGGCCAGGGGCCTCCCTCCATCTGGAGGGGATCTGTCCAGGGGCCTGGGCCACTATGTCACCCAGTACCTGGACTGCACTGGGGACCTGCAGGCAGAGTCCAGCAGCCCTGCCCCTTTCGTCCACTCCACCCAGCATACCCCCAGGACATTCCTGGTTTTCAGTCTATCCAGATGCTGCTACCCCTCCCTGGTGGCAGAATTGTGTTAATGAGTCTGAGCAGGGACCCTGTGAGAGGGGATGACCCCTGCCTTATGAGTCCCATGGGCAGAGCTGTGTGGCATGCAGGGAGCAGGCCACACGCCAGGTCTGGCTTGGGGCCGGGGGGTCGGGGGCGGGGGCAGGAATGAGCTGTTGTTAGGCGCTCAGCTGATATTTGACGAGCACCTCTCTGTGCTGAGCCTTTGGGATTACAAAATAATCTTGGGTGAATGCGAAAGTGCTCTGGTGGGAACAGATGGGAACCAAGCAAGTACATACAGTCGGTCCTGATTATTCACAGATTCTTTATTTACGCATTCACCTGCTCGCTCACATTTACGTGTAACCCCCAAATCTATACTCACGGCTCTTTCATGGACACCGTAGTCACCGCAGAGCAGCGAACATGGTGAGCCGCTCGACGCACACTCGACGCACACGTTTCCAGCTGACATCCAAGGAGGCAGCGCTCTGCCTTCTTGTTTCTGCTCGCACATTATAAACAAGTGCTCGGTCCATAGTCTATTTAGTGCCACGCTTTTTTGCAATTTTGTGCTTTGTGCCAGCCGTGCCCCATGTCCCCCAGCAGGCAGCTGAAGCCACAGCCTGCAAAAGGGGCCTGAGAGCTGGTCTGGGCTCAGTTTCAGGAGAAAGTGTCACTTTGTTCTCCACACACACACACAAAGCCTCCTCTCTAAAATGGGAGGGGAAATCCTGCCTGTTAGTTGCTGACGAACGCAATGAACATTTGGCCAAATTTGGCCAAACTTTCACCGGTTTTTAAGGGGGAGAAAAAGACAACATGCAGTGAGGGTTTTTTCTTTTTAAATAAAGCTAAATTATGTCCGTTTTGGGTTTTGGTTTCTTTACACAATAAGAGACTGCAGTTTTCTTTCTTTATATTTTTCTTCAGCAAAATTAAAAGTTGGCAATGCTGTGTTGCTCTCTCAAACTTTTATTTGAAACGGTACTGCTTTGTCAATCTCCACAGTCAAGCCCTCCAGTCCAGTAAAGGATGTGAGACCCTCAGTCCTACCCCTTCTGCCCTCCTTTAGTTTTCATTCCCTCTCTTCCATTTATTGACCGCCTACTGTGTGCCGTGCCCTAAGGAAACAGCAACACAAAAGTCCCTGTCCACGGGGGCTCTACAGACTAGGACGATGGTCACTGCTGACCGCCCCTGTGTCTGGGCACCAATGAGGTTGGTTCCAAGAAGTGAGGCCTTGTTGGGAAAGAAAAAAATAGAAAAGGTCAGCTTTGATGAACTTATCCAGAATTTTGTGATCAAAAACATCTAGAAAAGAGTTATTTTAGTGGAGCAGGAGGAAGTCAAAGCTCAGGGTCCCTTAAGACCTTGATCTCCCTCTGCTTGTCACCCTGAGATCTGAGCGATGGCCCAGGGGGTCTGGGACTTCTCTCCTCCTCCAGTGCTCGTCCTGAACCCTGGAAGGTGCTTCCAGGCTGCTTGTCCTTCTAAGTCTCTAATGCCCCTCCCTGCACGCCTCTTCCCTCTGGACATGTGAGTTTGGGAAGGGCCCTCTGAAAGCTCTGCCCAGACATGACCCCCAAAGCAGAACCTCGTGGGAGCAAGGCAAACACGAGTGGGGAACCAAGCCTCGGTCTATAGCACAGCAAAGTGGGACAGCTGGTGGTTGTGCCGAGCCCCTACTCCCCAAGCGTCTTTGACCACTGGCACAAGTGCCTCCCCCAGGGAGCAAGGGCCCCAAAGCAAAGTGGGAAGATTGGGAAGAGGCCACTTACATCTCCACAAAAGGGCCAAAAGAGAAAGGAGGCGATGTGGTCCACATACCAGGGGTCACTGTGGACCCGTCCTCATTAGAGGACACCACTGAGAGTCACCTAAACTTGGCTCTCTTTGGGTGCCTGTCACTTTAACACAAGAGGAGGAGGGGTAGGTTATTGAGAACCTAGGTGGCCAGGCAACTGGAAAAGGAAGCTCACACACGGAGGCTGTTACTGATTTCTCCAGTTTTATCCTCAGGTGGGCTCAGGCCACCTGCTCCAACATCATGAAGCATTTTGGAGGTCCCTGGTGGGGCAGGGGCAGGGACAGGGCAGCTCTCTCTGCCTCCCCTAGACCTTAATGCTCATTTTTCTTAAGGCAGGGCCACTGGCTTCCACCTGCTTCACCAAGGTTTAGCCCCCTGGGTTATCAGCCTGTGGTCTATGGGCCCAACTGCAACCCCATTTCCTGGGGTGGGGAGTTTGTCAGACGCACTGGCCCCTGCTCCCAACCCCAGACCCAAGTCCTGTCACCCTCTGGGCTGGGCCTGGGTACCTGCATTAAACATGCTCCAGGAGAGATTCTTATGGCCCCTGAAGTTAGGAATTTCCTCAAAGTGTCCTCTGAGGTCACCTGGTGGAAATAAGGCTCTGGGCTCTCAGCCTGGCTGTCCAGGAAAACAACTGGGAGCTTGAGACAGCTTGATGCCTGGGCCACACCTCAGACCCGTGAATTGGCATCATCAGAGGTGAGGCTCAGGTCCTCCTGAGACTTACAGGCTTCTCTCTTCTTCCTTGAATTTCTAATGACCTGGTATAACTTCTAGACGTCATACACAATAACATCCAAATTGAAATCACACATGCCCTTGACCTCAGCCGCTCTACTTGGCCTGCCCCACCCCTGCCAGCAGCCTGGTCTATGCCAAAGTCATGTCTGAAGAACTTATCTCTGCCAGGCCAGTGGACCAAATACACCAGGCTGCTTCCACTTTGTGGGGAGAGAAAACCCACGGGCCAGTCTTCAGGAGATGGAGAGTAGAGGCCAGCCTCTGCCATGGCCTCCCCAGGCTCACCTTCTGCTACTAGAAAATGGGTCTCAATTTCCCCACCCCCTTCTCATGCTAAAGCAAGATGCTGGTACCGTGCTTTCCCGAAAATAACACCGGGTCTTATACTAATTTTTGCTCCAAAAGACGCATTGGGGCTTATGTTCAGGGGACATCCTGAAAAAATCATGCTAGGGCTTATTTTCCCATTAGGTCTTATTTTCGGAGAAACATGGTATAGAAAGACCTTTGCAGGGAAATACATTAACCAGTAAAATCGTTCAAGAGCTCCTGAGAAGAGGAATCGGGTTCAGAGGTCTGCTGGTTTGGGAGGGGACAAGACTAAAAGCCAGATCAGAGCCCCAAACAAGAGCATGACTGCAGGAAGTGACAAAGCTTTAATGACTGGGAAAGAGTGCCCCAGGCAGAGCATTTAGGATTCCATAAAGCGTGTGGCTGGGCCATCTGTATTGACTGCAAAACACAGCCACACGCATGGACCTTGGGGAGCAAAGACGGGGATGGAAGGTGGACACTAGGGCTGGACTGGACAAGGGTAAGGCTGCCCAGGGTCTTTGGGGCAGGCAGTCCCCAGGCAGCCCTACCTTCAATGAGGAGGTGAGGGCGGCATGTGTGGGGGGAAAGTGTCACAGCCCACTGGCACTGAGCACATCTGAGGGGTTCCCTTTCATTCCCCTGAGCGTTGACAGGTCTCTCAGAAGCCGGGTTATTAGTGCAGGCGTCTGACAGAAATGGTACTTGAGGTGCAGGCAGCTTTCTCCCTCCTCCTGCCACCTCCAAGAAAGCGCTCCCACTGGCCCAGTAATGATTTGACATCTAAACGCGAGAAAAAGGTAGGGGGAAAGCAGAAGAAACTGCTCCCGGCTGTTTCCCTTGCCAAAAAGTGTAATTGGCATGGCTGGGTGTGAAGTGCACCCCCACTCCCACCCCACACTCCCCGGGAGGTAAGAGCAGGTCAAGGCAGCTGCAAGCCTCACCCCGTTGGCTGCCTTAACACACCAGCCGTCCTCGGTGCCCAGTGACAGATGAGCAGAAACGGGACAGCCAGGCACCAGCAGTGCTTCTGTGCACGTGTCTGTGAGGCCAGCAAAGCCACGCCACCAGTCTCCCCGACTTCTCCAGGCCCCAGACAGGCCACAGTGTCAGGAGATTTACAAACAAGACAAAACTCACCCACCCCCGGCCTGCAGGAAAATGTGCCCGAAGCCTCAGCAAGGAGCACGGTGGATTCCTTTAAATTTCCCCTCCCTCCCTCCGTCTTCTTTTCTCTCTTTTTCCTTCAACTTCTAATTATCTGGTACAACTTCTTCTAGCGGTCATATACAATAGCATCCAAACTGAAATCACACATGCCTTTGAACTCAGCAGTTACACGATACCACTCTCTGTTGCCAGTGCTCCTGCTGGTAGGCACTGAGACAAGCGCTGCCATGGCCTAGGGTGAGAGACCCACACGCCTGGCAGGAGGGGGTGGGGCAGTCCAGGACCGCCTGGGAGCAGGAGGAGCGAGCAGCTGTTAGAGAGAAGTGGGCAGAGCTATATGACGCAGGGGGGCCGATCTTCAAACGCATGAGGTCACAGAGAGACAGCGCCTAGGTATGAATACTATGCTACTCCTTGGGTAAAAATAAAAGGGCGGGGGCAGGAAGGGGATTAGGCAGTGACTGCAGTGTTTTCTTTCTTCAAAATAGATCTGAAATAAATATTGCAAAACGTCAGCATTTGTAAAATCTGGGTGGTGTGAGTTCCCAGTTACTGTCACAACAATGTTCTGTTTCAAACTTAGTTTAAAATATTTTAAAAATTAAGAAAATTGGGGGCGGGGAGAGATGACTAGGTGATACCCAGAGGCTTTTTAGGGCAGTGAAACGACTCTGTATGACACTATAATGGCGGACACGTGTCACTGTACATGTATCCAAATCCACAGGATATCCCACACCAAGAGTGAGCCCTAAGGAAAACTATGGACTTTGGGTGACAATGACGTGTCGGTGCCGGTTCATCCTTGGTGAAAAATGTACCCCTGTGGTGAACCGTGTTGATAGTGGGAGGAGGTGATGCATGTGGGGGGTGGGGGGGACATTGTTATCACCTAAACCTGCTCTGAAAGTCTTTTTAAAAACATTAAAATTTAAATGGGGAGATACCGTATATAAATGCACTTCTTCTCGGCAGCTAACACCTTCATCGTGTCCCGTGGGCTGGACACAGATTTAAGTCACTGCATTCTCACCACTCCGTAGGGTGGGTCTCTTGTGATTCCCCTCTGTAAAAGGGAAACTGAGGCTTGAGTGGTACAATATACCACCTGAAACACAGAGCACGAGGAGAGGAAGTCGGGATTTGAACCCAGACAGCCTGTCCCCAAAGTCTGGGCTCCCAATCACCACGCCACACTGAACGGCCTTAAATGGCCACCATGCATGGCACCCAGGAAGGTAGAGGGAGTCACGGGTGCTGAAGGGAGGTGTACTTTTTACTGCACGTCTTTTTGTGCTATCTGAATCTTTTATATGAGCACTCGTTACTTTTTTCGATGATTTTTAAAAGTCAATTCCAGTTACCAAGAAATAACAGAACCTTGACAGGCACGGGGCTGGGGAAGGCAGCATGGGGCCTCCTCTCAGAGGCTGAGCAAAGGCTCTGAAGCCACCAGGCCAGAGAGGATCCCTGCGTGGACCCAATTCCTGGTTCGTTTCCACGGTTGCAGCAATTCCGGGGCTGGGGCGCCATTAGCTCCCCTCTGCTCAGCATCCCTCTCTCCCTCCCTGGCACAGACCCACCCCTTTGCCACAGGTTGGCCATGTGACCCCAGTGGGCCACGGTGATTGGCCCAGAGATAGTATCGGCTGAGTCCAGCCAATCAGAATCCTTCTCTGGGCTCCCGCTGGTGGGACATCCATCGGAGTTCTGTCCAGAGAGCCAGCAGCCGCACACGACGACGGGGCATGTCGGGGTAGACTCCCGAGGCGGCACAGAACCAGCCAGTCTCCGCTTGCTTCACACCCTGGATCCCGCCATCTCAAAGCCAGCTCCCACCCTGCCTCCCCGCTCCGCCGACATTCACATCAGGTTGAGTTGGGTGCTGACTGACAAGCCCCGAAAGGGAAGCGCAGGCTCAGCGGTTACGCCCTTCGGTGGTGAAGGGGTCATGGGGCAGACTAGAGGCCCAGACTGCCGCCTGCTGTGTGTGCTCAAGCCAATTACTTAACCTCTCTGAGCCTGACGTGCTCCCGGAGCTTCCACTGGCCGCCTCATAGGGCTGCCATGAGGATTACCTGGATTCATCCCAGGCACACCAGGCACTAATACAAGTAACAATATGGGAACAACAATTAAGCCCACTGTCTTCAAAAACAACTCCTTACCAGCCACACTGAACCCGAACTAGAGGCTCCGGAAAAGGGGGTGGCAGAGGAAGACCAAGCAGCAGGCAGGCAGCTGGGGTCACTCTTCCCTCCGTGTCCCTCCAGACTCACGCTCCACTCTCCTCTCTGCCCTGGAAGAATGCCTGTGCAACCCTCAGCAACAGCTCCCCTGCCCTCTGCCTCCCGGAGGCTTCAGCCAAGGAGGCCTCAACAGGATTCAGGGCAAGACTGAGACCAGGATTTCATTTCCCGGTACGGTCCCCAGAGGCTGGCTGCATCCCTCCAGTGAAGGTCACTCCCTGCTCCTTCAGATGGCTCCCCTCCCCCCACCCCTCCTCCCTCCACTGCAGGGGTGGTGGTGGCACCCCAGTGCTAGCCCAGGACTCTGCAGTCCTTCAGGAGGCTTTGCCCACACTTTGTAAACATTCCCTTTATTAAACTCTCCTCAAATAACACCGTATGAGTGTGTGTCATCTGTTTTCCACAGGGTCCTTGACTGGTTGAGAGTGGTCCCTTTTCTGGTCCCCCAGGCTCTCATCAGACAAAAGCCTGCTCTGCAGAGGACACTACTCCAGGGTCTAACTCTGGCCACTGTCCCCATTTCCCTCCAAGTTTCTGTACCCCAGCAGGCCCCTCCAAACCTGTCAGACCCCAAACCCAAGAAAGGGCCCCTGATGAAAGACAAGCAGCTATTCACATCTGACCCAGTGGCCTCATCAGGAGGCACGTGGGGTCACATCTGGGCTCAGGAGATGACCAGAGAAACAAACCACTGATTTTGGCACACCAGAAAAGGTACCTGAGAGTGTATATTTATAGAAAGACACATAGAAATGGACAGATGGCATTTAGCTATAGATACAGAAAGCTCTGTTAGAGAAGCACGTCAGTACGTATATATTTGCCAATGGCAGTACACGAGGTTTCCACATCTCCCACAACCAACAATACACAATTGCCCGAACTTGGAAAACCATGCTTGTTTATGTGGTTGGTTCCCTCTCTGGAGGTTTCCAAAATGAGAAGTCTGGTTGCAGGGACAGTTTTCAAATGTGTGTGTGTATCTTTCTAAAGAAGAGAGGAAAAGGAGGGAAAGTCGGAGAAGTATATTTTCATGTTGTGCACGGAAGAAAATTTGGGACTAGTTTGGGGCAAGGGGTGATCCCACTGGAAAGGGATGAAAAATAACTCCAGAAAGGACAGCTAAGGTTTCTAGGTTGGGACATAAAAACAACAGCGAGGAAGGTCACGCTTTTGCAGTCCGCTGGAATCCTTGTAGCACATTACAATCAGTTAAGGGCAAAACAAAATCAGAATAATACTAAGAGGTAGCAGCTGTTTATCTTCTCGGAGATTCGAGGGTCTCTGGAAGCCAGGCCAGGTAAGGGTGTTCTCCTGGAAGAGACGGGGGTGGGGTAGAGTTCTGGCCCAGTCCCACCCCCACCCCTGGGGCTGGGAAGGGTGTGGGCCTGCGTGGGAAGCCACCACTGGGAGCCCCAGGGAGCCTCTGACATCTACAGGCCATTTCCAAACCCATAGTCACTTCTTGGGTAAGTTATGCAGTCCCCACAACATATAAATAAAAGTTTAGTTCTGTGTTTCCATATATCTTCTACATGGAGGCTAGCTGAATATTAGTGGAGTAACAATAATTATTAATAACAATAGTCGTCATAATAACAATAATTAATAGAATAATAATGCCTTGGGGACATGGGGAAGGGGGTCCTTCATATGGCAGGGGTGGGGGCTCTGGGAGGGGCCCTATGTCTGGTAAAAGTGGTGGTAATGGTGGTGGTGCTCGTGGTGGTGGTGGTGCTCGTGTCTCTGGACCGCCTGGCCAGCCTGGCTCTCGTACACCACCACGGCGGGCAGCTCCCTCACGTGGTCCCGCCCCACGACGGTGCTGCCCACGGCCAGCGGCGCCTGCAGGCCCCGGCACCCGGGCTGGCTCTCCTTGGCTCGGTGCTTGTGCTTCTTGTGCCCGAGGGGTGCCAGAGTGGGGAGGAGAGCCGGGCTAGTGGCCAGGTGAGCGGATGGGGACACCGCAGGGGTGGCGGCTCCCAAAGGGGGTTTGCTTCTTGCCCCCCTAGCCACGTGGCCCACACCCACACTCTTGCCCTGGGCCTTGGGGGACCTCACAAAGTGCTTGCTCCCGTCCTGGGTGCCCCGCAGCCGCTGCTGGACCTCCGAGACCTTGGCAAATGGGGTGTCAAGGAAGTGGAAGGAGCCCGGGTCCGTGCCTTGGGGCTTTCGGTGTGGGACGTGGATGGCTTCTGGCTCATGGGAGCGAGATCGAGTGGGGTTGGAGGTGCGGGGGGGCAGTTCTGACTTCTGGGCCACTGATGGGGAGCCTAGGAACCAATGCAACAGATATTGAATAAGCACCTACTGTGTGCCAGTGCTGCTGTGCCCCGGAAACGATCCCTGCCCCCAGCTCGCCAAGACTGATAAAAGCCAGCTGCTCTTTCTCAGAGTTCCCCCTCCCACTGCTCCCCCCTGCCTTGGAGGAAACCATTCTGGAATGGAACTTTGCCCTCTGCTAAGTGGGAATATCTGTTTCTTTGTTAGGTCTTTAAAAATAATTCTCCTTCCTAGAGAGAGCTGCGAAAGCGAGGGAGACAGAGACTGATAACTGTCTGAGGTCATGGGAGCAAGAAAGAAATCTGTAGGAATATTCCTAAACTTTAATTATAGAGGTAACCCCAGAGGAATTAAACATGGCAGGGGTGGAAGAGAAGAATGAAATTGGGGCTGAAATTACATGAGCTACACTCTCATTTATCTCAGCAAGAGCTAAGATGGCAAGAGCTAATAAAGACAGAGCAGCATTTTGCTTAGTGACATAGGGGTCCTCACCTGAAGAAACAGCCAACAGAGGGGAACGGGAAGGTGGGCTGGACACGGCACGGAACTATTGTTTTTCATTGTATTACAAGCCCTCAGATACTACTCTTTGATTTGGTTCACTTTGTGCATGTATACTTTAATTTTTTAAAATGCTTTTAACGTCATCTCCTGCAACATCTTTAACCGGACCAATCAGAGCAACACCTTCCCCCAGCCCAGGGGGAATGGCGACCACCACCCACCTGCCCGCCTGGCCATGCCATCTCCTCGCCCCACCTTACCAGGCCCAAACTGGGACGTGTAGTTTTCTATCCCAGCGAGATCTAAGTAGTGGTTTCTCCTCTCAATGTTCTCATCCACGCAATGGTGGTAGCAGCCAGACTGCTCCAGGCGGCTGTCACCCTGGAACCTGTTGCAGGAAGGCAAGTCAGTGGGTGGGCACTGGCCCCCAGAGGGATGGGGTGCAGTCCCACAGATTATTGGGAAGCCACCAGGACAAATACTTCTGGAGCCTTTGTTAATTTCCTTCTGGGCCCTGGGCAGGGGTAAGGGAGGGTGTGGTCAGATCAACTTTCTGTGCCTCCATTTCCTCCCTTGCCAGTGGAGGCAGAGACCCCTGCCTGGCCTCCCTGGACCTTCCAGGAGGAAGAGATAGGACTTTGTTCTGAAGAGGCCCAAAGGAGAGGAGAGGACACTGGTGAAAACTTAAGGATGCCCCAAAGCCAGGCTTCAAACCAGGTGTGCCTGCTGCAGGCAGGTGGCCTAATTCCAGCCTGGTTCTCCGGTGGTGTGGGCAGCAGAAGCCCCCAAGACGCTGAAGTTGAGGCTAGCAGACTCCATAACCAAGGCCCAGAATGGGCCTTCCCTGTGTGTAGGGGGAGGGAGGAGGGGAAAGGTGCTGCCAGGGGTGGGGGAATGCTGGGCTCCTTGCCCCTCCCCTTCTAGGGCCTCCGTGATCAGCCTACATCCACCTCCCCGCCTCCCCCTCCCCCAGTAGAGCCCCCCACATCTGCAGCCAGCTGGGGTACCTCAGATTGTTAGAGCCCTCCCCACATCACGCTGTGTCCCCTGCTTGGACTGCCTTCTCTCTCCCCTGTGCTGGTGCTTCTCAAACTCCAGATATTTCCTTTCCATTTTCTCAACAGGTATTAACATATCTCATGCCTCATACAGTACTGCTGTATCGCACTGTTACTTTATATGACCATTTACACGATAATTTTATTTAAACAGTCTTTCTCGTTTCTTCCCACCCTCTTGCTTCTTTCCCTGTGGTTAAAGAAATAACACCTGGTGAAAGGTAATCGAAGTCTTTCACCTCTCCACAATCCTGAAGTCCAAAGAGCCTAAAAAAACAAAGATTTCTCATCGCCCATTTGGTAGCCAAGCCTACCCTAAGCATATGGGAAGGTAGCAATAGTCTGTCTATCTCAGTGTGACCCTTTCTACCTCTCCCTGCACAAATATCCACATGTTGCCCAGACCCCAAACAACACATAAAAAAATACACCAGGAGTACCTTTCCAAACCCGAAGATCACTAAATTCCAAAGCATGACTGGCCTAAAGTGTTTTGGAGGAAGCAATGTAGACCTACATTTAGTTATTTTTAAAATTTCAGTTCTGATTTTTGTTTTTTTCAATTGAGGTTTGCGAGCCTCTGAAATCACTGCCCCCTGAGGAGCGCGCAGACAGGAGCCTCTTGCTGGATCCGCTCAGGTGCAGGTGCACAGCTGGCGCTCACTACATGCTCAGGGGCCCTGGGCCGCCCCTCCGCCCACTCCTGCGGTACCTGAGCGGGGCTCGCTGCTTCTTCTCCCAGCTTCGCAGCTCCTCCGTGGGCTTGGTCTCCGCTCTGGGCCTGGTGCTCTGGAGGTCTGAGTCCCCACCGAGAAACAGAGGGGTGAGCAGCTTGCCCATGCCCACTGGCCTCCTGGCCCTGCCTAGGTTTACCAAGCTACCTGGCAAGCTGGCCCTAGCAGCTTCCCAAAGGCTCTGTGGCAGGGACCTCAGAGCCAGAACCCTGGGCGGGGGGCTGGGGGGCAGTTCTCGAAGCTACCTGTGCTGCTTACCTCCTCTTGAGGGGCCCTCGCTGGCCTTCAATGCTCCGCTCAATCCCCCGCCCCCCCCACCTCACAACACAGGCCTAAGGCTCCGCCCGCCCACCATCACAACGCAGGCCTTAGCATAGCTGTCTGCCATGCGCATGCCCACCTCCAGTGTTTGGCTCACAGAAGGCCTTTCATCTGCAGACCCTCCGCCATTCAAACCCTACTCCTTCAAGGACCCGCTCCAAGCCCGACCCTTCACAAAGTAGCTCCCAGCAAAAGCACCTATGACCCCCCCTCCACTCCCTGCAGGACGGCTCCCCAGCCCCTCACCGGGGTGATTGAGCAGGAGGCTCTTCTTGCCCTGGCTCCCGTCGGGGGCCACGGTGAGCTTCACCCGCAGCGTCTTGCTGGATGTCGGGGAGTGGTTCACTGAGGAATCCACCACCTCGTAGATGGTGTGCAGCAGGCTGGTGATATCCTGCGTGCGGGAGGGAAGCAGAAACCACACGCGGCTTCAGCCACGGTGCATGTAAAACCAGAATCAGAAGGCCTCTGACACCTGAAACGCTGAACCCCTCTGGTTTCCCAAAGCCGAGCCTAAGGCAGAAACGTGGAAGGGAGAGTTTCATTTGGGAGGGGATCCTAGGAAGGAGTGAGGGAGCAAGGAGAGTGAAGGGCGGGGGAGCCCATAAAAAACCTAAATGAGGTCACAGCCATAGGCAACTGGGCTCAGTCACACCGGGGCCCTCGGAACTCGCCTCAGAAAACCCATCCCTCAGGGCCCGGACTCTGAGGCTGTCCAGCGAAAGCTGAGCCAGCTACCAGGCGTCCGCGAAAGCTATTATGGTGGGCACTGTCCACCACGGCAACAGGGCAACTTAGAGGTGGGCCAGGGAGTAGGGGTGGGGCACACACAGCATCTGCCTCAGGTCTGATGAGCACCTCCTGAGTGAAAAGCAGAAAAGCAAATGTGTCCCTAAACGATTCCGTGAGAACTTGAGCAAATGTCTTGTTCCTGGGCCTCAGTCGTCCCCTCAACCAGACAGCGGTCTCCCACCCATGGTTCATGAGGCACCTCAGAGACTTCTGACTGGGGATGGAGGGGTGGGCCAGGTCCCCCTCACCAGGCCTCCCTGGGTCCTGGGCATCTGCAAGGTGGTTTGTCTGAGGGGAGGCTTTCCGCTCGATGTGATGCTGGAGACCACTGGCAAAGGCATTCGCTCTCTCTAGGTCACGGCCACAGATGGTCAATTATCTGCCCAGAGACTCTTCCTGAAGAGACTCAGGCCTCCCTTTATCCCCCATCCATAAGTCCCTGAGGCAGAGTAGACACCAAGCACTACCATGGCCAACAGGTATGTGCACGGGTGACTGGGAGTGGCCGGGCCAATGGGACACTGGCCCCACCCAAAGGAGGTGGCAGCCACTCAGCTCAGCTGACTTGCCCTATGACAACGCAAGCAGAGGGTCACCCCAGAGTAGCCAGAAATCCAGGCTCCTGTTAACTCTTCAAAACCTTTAATATTGACAATTAATTTATTATTCTTTTCAGCTCCCCATCCTCCTCTCCCCCAGTCCCTGGCAACCAAACCACCCTTCTACTTTCTGTCTCTATGAATTTGATACTCTAGGTCCCTCATATGAGTGGAATCACACAGTATTTGTCTTTTTGTGATTGGCTTATTTCACTCAGTATAATGTCCTCAAGGTTCATCCGTGTTGTAACAGGTGTCAGAATTTTCTTCCTTTTTAAGGCTGAATAATAGTCCATTGCACAGATAGACCACATTTTGTTTGTCCATCGGGTCACTACCACTTTTTGGCTATTTTGAATAATGCTGCTATGAACATGGGTACATACGTATCTCTTCAAGACGCTTTTTTGGGGGGTGTATACCGAGCAGTGGAATTGCTAGATCATATAGAATCCTATGTATCATGTTTTGGGGAGCCCCATATTGTTGTCCACAGCAGCTGCACCTGTTCACATTCCCACCAACAATGCACAAGGCTTCCAACTGTGCCACTCAATGGGTCCTCAGCAACACACGTTGTTTTCTGTCCATTTTTATAGCAGGCATCTTACTAAACGCGAGGTGGGATCCCACTGTGGTTCTGACTTGCGTGTCCTTAACGATTAATGATGCTGAGTGTCTTTTCATGGGCTTCTTGGCCACTTTTATATCTTCTTTGGAGAAATGCCTATTAAGATACTTTGCCCATTTTGATTGGATTACTACACTTTTTGTTGCTGAGTGTTAGGAGTTCTCTATGTACAGCATTCTGGATAGTATTCCCTTACTGGTTGTATAATTTGCAAACATTTTCTCCCAGTCCATAGATGACCTTTCACTTTGTTGATTGTGTCCTTTGATACACAGAAATGTATCAACATTTAATGTTGATGTGCTCCCATTTACCTACTTTTACTTTTGCTGCCTGGGCTAATTTAATTTTTAAGAAAACCCTCTGGGGGGCTGGGCCAGAACATCTGGGGGCTAGACTGGGATTGTGGGGGCAGCCAGTTTGAGACCCAGCATCGAGCCACTCGCTGGCTCACTCAGTGACCCGAGCTCTTCTGGTGAGGCCCATACAAGCTTCCTCTTCTCCCTTCTCCTCCCTGAGCTGCTCTGCACAGCCAGGTTTGCCCCCACCTGTCTGCATCTTAGGAAGCCCATGAAGGAGGGGTCATTATCTCCATTTTACAGATAAGGAAACTGAGGTCCACCAACATCACCCCCCAAGCATTATACACCAGGCCTGGGGCCCTGGTGTGATCAGAGTCTAAGAACAAGCATGCTTTGGCCATCGCAGCTGGAAAATGAACGCTGTTGGCTGCACAGGGCCTGGCACAAAGGAGCAGGTGCCCGTGAATGTTTACTGCACTAACTCACGCCTGAAGGGTAAACAGGTACCTTCTTCTGAGTTGGGAAGCAGCCCAGACGCCAGCTCTGGGCTGTGGTTGCAGTGAGGTGGGGGCCCATCTGCCACTGCATACAGAAACGTGCTGCTGACGACCAGAGCTCGGTGTTTACAGCCAGGTTTGAGGAGTGGCTTTGGGGCTAAAAACAGACCAGGGGAAACACCAGGCTGGGTCCTCCCTGGACTGGGAGAAGACAGGACCCGGTGAGGGCTTTCTCTGAGGCCGGCCTGCGGCGCTCTCCTTCCTCACTATTCCTCTCATTACCAAGGGGGAAAGGAGGGCAGGACGCAGCATCAGAGAGCAGTGTCTGCCCATAGGTTTCTGTAAGGCCTCCAGCGTGGGGGGCAAACACTTTTACGGTTCAGTAGTTCCTCAACCAGAAAGGAATGAAGAAGGCAGCTGCCAGGGGCTGCACCATCCAAGCCGCAGAAGTAGGGTTTCCAGGAGGGAATTCCCGCTCATTCTCAGGAATTTTTTTCGCTTTCCCATTCCCGCATCCTGAGAAAAGTTGGTAAGGAAATCGGTTCCTTGAACCCAGTAATACCCACAATGGGAAATAAACGTACTACTCACAGTGTATCTCTTAGACATTTTTCCTACTTATCGCTAGGGTTTCTGGGTAGGAACTCCCGCCTGTTCTCGGGAATTTTTTTTTGCTTTTGCCGTTCCCGAAACCTGAGAAAAGTTGGTCGGGAAATTGCAAAAACCGGCTCCTTAAACCCAGGTGGTTGGTGGTATCGGCCGTCACTTTGTGGAAATGATTCATCGTGGAGAACAGAAAACAGTTTATATCTCGGGATTCGGGAACAAGAAAGCGAAAAAAAATTCCTGAGAACAGGCGGGAATTCCCGCCTGGAAACCCTGGTCAGAAGAGCGCATGATGCTACCACATCCTTGAGAAGCCAGCCTGGCTGCCCATGCGGCCTTCACAAATAGCTGGACAAGCCCAGTCCCCAAATAGCTGGACAAGCTCGGGTCCCCAGGTGCCGCACTTGCGCCACTTTTCCCTGTGAAGGTAACTATGCCACAGCTGCCATTCCCAGAATGGCTCCTCGCTGCTCCCCCAAAACAGTAACCCCTCACCCAAAGCATTGCAACTGGAGGGAATTTGGGGGTTGTCACCTAAACCGTCCCCCAACTCCACTACTTCCCAGCACCCAGGTTCCCCTGGGGACTTTGCCTGCTCAGAATCTACTGCCTGCCCCTAATAACAGCACTTTGACTTTATTTCGTCAGTGAATCCATCCCCACCCCCTCCACTTTCGGTCAATGTGCCTCATGTAACAGAGAAGTGCCTCAGCTCCAGAATGAGCACGTGGCCATTGAAAGCAGCACAAGCCCGTGGTGAAAATGCCCAGACATGTGACTCACTTGGAGCCAGTGAAAGTCGGTTCTGGAACTTCTGTGGACATTCTGAATTGGGGGAGTTGCTAAGAGGATGGGATACAGGTTCAACTGTCAGTTATCATCTTGCTATTGCCAGGGGGAGCGCCTACCTGATAACAAAGGAAGGGAGGAAGTGGACCCGAGAAGAACAGCTAGTCCTGAAGACACAGGGCCTCTGGATCCAGCCACACCTGAAGTCAGTTCCCCCAGGAATATCCATCCCATGCACCAATATATTCCTCTTTTTTACTTACAGTAGTGTGTGCTGGGATCCTGTCATTTACATCCCAAAGAATCCCGAATGCCTACAAGTCATTCATAGCTTCTTCCCCCACCCCATTTTAACATCCCCTAAACCAAGCCAGAGGAGGAGATGGCCTTTTTTCACTCAGGTCTCCCTTCTGGCAGCTTCTCCTGTACTATCTGCAGAGAAGGAAAGACTTAGTCCTGAGCCAGGACGGGGAGATAAGACAGCAAAGCTGCAGTGCCCTCTGGGAACAGCCCTGAAGCCCTCACGTGCAGGAAGGGAGGTGTGCGGGGGACCTCTATGTGGTTCTGTACCAGGCCCCACACCTGAAAACCAGGGCTTCCTGGGGAGGGATAGGATGTCAGAGAGGAAAAGAAACAAGGAGGCAGAAGGGATGACACCAAGACCCAGGGCAAAAGGGAGGCCGCAGTCATCAGCACTAATTCAGACCAGGTCAGGCCCCTTCTTCAACCAGCCCTCCCTTGTCTTCCCCTCAGCACTAGAATCAAAGCCAGATGGTTTGCCAGGGCCTCCATGCCCTCACAGGACCCGCCCTGCTGGCTCCAGCTGCAGCCATGTCTCTCCCACTAAGGGGCCACGGAACCAGTCTCCCCCAGTTCCTTAACACCCAGTGCTTTCCCAGCGCAGCATGCCACACGGCTCAGCTCCAGTGTCCCCTCCTCCTTGAGGCTTCTGTGGACACCCCCGGCCGTCTCTGTGGAACACTTCTGTTATTCCCCTCACTGAACACATCACACCTTATAATTATCCTGTAATAGTTAGGGCTCTGCGTCCCTCATCAGACTGTCAGAGCTGGAAGGCCAGGCACTGTCAGTGCTGTTCCCCACGTGCTCTCACATCTAGTGCATCGTCGATGCACACAGTGGGTGCTCAGTATGCAGACACAGGCATGGAAAAAGGGCGAGAGGAACACAGGGAGGGGAGGGATGTGGGAGGAGGGCTGAGGGGAGAGACGGCCATAGAGAGGGAAGGGTAAGTGAGAACAGGTGGTGACGGGGCTGGGAGCAGAGCCACTGCATGGCCCTCAGGGGAAGGGGCTGCTTGTTCCTGCATCAATGGAGAGAGACCTGTGTGTGCCCACCCGCCCCAGCTCCTGGGCACACTGGCTGAGGTGGTCCCAGCCCCCACCCAGAGCTCTGGACCACGGAGAAAGGGAAGCAGGACAGGGCTCTGTTGGGGCCCAGGACACTTCTCCGGGGAGGCCTCGGGGCCCTGCACATGCCTGCTTGCCGCTCCTTCCCCAGGGGAGCAGAGAGGAAGGGCTGAGTACAGAAGCCCCTCCTCTCTGACCCTCTCCACAGTGTCTGGGCAGCTCTGGGACACCCTCCTTATCTCCCTGAAGCTGCCAAATGCCTTGTTTCCATCAAATTCGCCTCCCCCACCCCTCCCCCGCTCCTGTTACAGCTGCCCTGAGGAGCAAGACCTACATCAGGGGCAGGGGAAGGGACAGCGGGGCCAGGAGCAGAACGAATGTTCCAGAGCCCAAGTGCGTGGCCGCAGCAGGAGGCCTGGCAGGTGCACTCACCTCGCGAGTGACCTTGCCGTTGTTATCAAAGTCGTACAGGGTGAAGGTCCATTCCTGCCGGCTGTCCTCCTCCACGGACACATCACACTGTAACTCCTAGGCACAGATGACACAATGGTGCGACCGGTCACCCAGCAGCTGGAACATCTGGAGGCCGGGTCACTGGGCTGCCACCTCCCCACTGCCCTCTCCAGACACTGTGTGAGGGCAGAGCAATGACCAAGACATAATGGGCCCAGGAGAAAGGCCGGGCTAGGCAGAGGAGATTTGGCCAGGGGAGATATGCCTGCAGGGGTGCCAGGCCCTTTCTGGGTCCTCAAAGGCAAAGAAAACACGAGGGGAATGGGTCTGAGAAGGGGCTTTGTGGCCTCAGAAAGACTGAACTTGGACCGAGGATTAGACGCCACTGACAGACATAGGGCACAGTAACTTGGGAAGCCATGTGGGAACTCCCAGGGTGGCCACCTGACCTCTAAGGCAGGAGAGGGCGAGCACGAAGAACTAAGTTCCGACAGTCTCGGGTGCTAGCCCATGTGTGGCCCTGCACAGCTGCATGTCCACTACCCTGGGCATGCCTTCTCTGTGCCTCAGTTTCCCCTCGTGCAAACTACGGAACATGACAGTGTTGCCTTCATAAAATTGCTGGGAGAATTAACGGGCACGCCTCTTATCCCTTCAGTCACCCTGCAGCTGTGGGGGACAGTCCCCGACCTCCCACCTCAAGCACCCAGTTTCTATGTCTGAGGGCAGCCCTGAAGGAAGAGCCAGGGATGGGGCTGCATGTGTGGGGTGGGGACCCCAGCATCCTCACCCTTTCCGGGGACAAGTCTGAGGGCATTGTATACAGCTCTGGGAGGGACCCCAGAGGCCCTGAGCCCCAGCTGCCCTGGCCGTGACCCACCCTTTATCGGCTTCCCTCCATCCCTGCTCCTGGGATCACCCCCATGTCCTTGTCTCAGGGTTGCTTTGTGAGAACTGGGAACAACGGGGGTGGGAGGGGCTGCTTGGCACATAGAAAAGGCCCGTCAACGGTAGTAGCTGCTGTTTTTTGTCTTTCCTGTGATGATTAATACAAAATTGACTTCGTATCATTGCTCCCACAACCCAAGGTATCTAACCACTGGGACTCTGGGCCGGAAGTAGTGAGCTCTGTTGCTGGCCAGGCCAGATGTACGCCGCGGCCAGCTGAACACCAGTGTTCTAGAATGGACGGCCACTTGGGGAAAGAGACTCCACAAATGGCCTTTAAGATCCACAAGATCATGAAAGCAAGCAAAGATGCTCCAGCCCATCCTGTTCCATGTCTTGCCTAGGCCCTCCACTCCTTTTGCCATGACTAGCTGGCACCGTGTGAGGACAGGCTCAGCCCCGAGAGGGGTGGTTCCTGCTCAGGACACTGGCAGGAATGTGACGGAGCACGGGTGCCCCTGCCTCCGGCCTCTGCCTCTCAAAGCTGGTTCTCTCCAACAGTTCTTGGGCAGCCCATGCTGAGTTCAAAGTCAGCCTTCCCTCAGTTGTGACATGTCCGTCTGATACCTGCCAAGTGCCCGCTCTGCTCTCCAAGGCACGGTTTCAAGAGGCACAGCACTCACCCCACACACGTGCCCCCCACCCACAAACACACACATACCCATGCACGCACACGTGCACACACGTGTGCACGCACACACATGCACAGAGTTTACCTAATTCCCTTTCCTTGGCCCCTTTCCTTGGCTCCAAAGACAGCTCGGGTTTGAAGTTCAGAAACAGAGTTGAGTGATTACCTCCCCCACACCCCCTGTCATGTGTGTTTCCCCCTATCACCACCTGGACTTCTCAGGTGACTGTTCCTCAAGGACCATGGACGAGTCCCAGGCAGTCAGTTGGCCCCGTTCCAGAAACAGACCCATTTGGGCTTCCAAGGAAGTGAGCTGTCTGGGCCGTCCCTCTGCTGTCCATGCAGGTGGCGAGAGGCCCTCACATGTGGACAGGCCTCAGCTTCCTCCTTGAGAAGCACCACGGAGAAGAGAAAACCCTTTCCTCTAGGCCCAGTGCCAGGAAAGGAAACTTACCTCAAATTTCAGCTGCTTCTTGGAGCCCGGGCAGGATTCGCTCGACTTTTCCATCCTCTTCTCATCTCCACTAGCCAGCCCGTCAGTCTTCTCGGGAGGCAGGGCCACTGCGAGGGGAGGCAAGTGAGATGCCAGGCTTTGGGGCCACCACGCTCACTGTGGCTTTGTTGTGGGGCCTGTGTGGAGGACCCAGGGTGTTGGGGCCCCCTCCTGTCCTGCCCATCTGCTTGGGTCAAAACTTCTCTGCTCTCTGGCCTCTGGAATGACCGGGGCTGCCCCAGGGGAGACCCCCTCCTAGGGTGTGTCCATGCCCGCCACTCAGGTTACCCACTGGGCCTCAGGCCTCCATTCTCTGTCCCAGGTAAGCAGCCTGCCCAGGTAAGCAGCCTGAGGCCACCCACAGTGTCAGACCAAAGGGCAGGTGAATGTGGGCAAAGGGGTGGTTTTGGAGCCCCGAGAGGAAGCTAGTGGGTCATGGCCACACAGCCTCGCTGCCTTTCATGCTGACATTTTGGCTTCCTCAAAGATGCCACCTGCCCGGGCCCAGGGTACAGCACGTTGGTGGGTGGTCAGGAGAAGAGACAGAAACAGAGATCAACAAGGTCGGTGAAGGGCCTGTCCGCCATCAGCACACACATACAAGCACGCACGCATGCACATGGCGTGGTCTTCATGAGTGAGCAAACCCCGTGCCTTTCATTTGGCTCCTGTTCACCCAGGGGTCTTCCCCTTCCGCCAAAGGTCACAGTCCTCTGTATGTCCTTCGGAGCATACAGAGGGAGGGTGGGCATGATAGCCCATGACCTTTGTCCTGTGAAGACCCCCAAGAGGTGCCAGGAAGGCAGCCCAGGGTAGCAGCCATCGTTCCTGACCTGGTACCCAGCCTACGAGGTTCCACCAAACCTTAAAATGTCCCAGAAGCCTCCTTCGGCCCCTTCTGCCCATTTTGTCTCTGCCTGAAGAAGGGACTCAGGTTGGCCTGGAAACAAGCTTTTCTAGAACATGTTCTCGGCTCTTCTCTCACTAGATTCCCTCAGCTGCCCTGGGGCCATGATTCTATTCTGTTTTACAGGTGAGCAAATGAACCTGGCCTCCACTAAAGAGACCTCCCCCCACGCCCAACTTGAGGATGGACCAGGAGGGCCATGTGAGGAGCTGAGACACCTGGGCAGTAGCCCCAAACAGGATGCCTGCAGAAACGAGGTGACTAGGCCAGGAAACTAACTGGGGGGGACCTTTGCATGTCCCCCCACCACACTCACACACCCCAGCTTTGCCGACCAGGACCCAAGAGTGGCTGCTGGGGAAGGTGTGGTAGGGGCTCCCCACTAGGGTGGGGCTGGGCCCCAGCTCTCCTGTTTCACTCCCATCCTGTGGGCTGGGGCTCTCGTAGCAAAAATTACCTAAAGCACGCCTCACATCTTGGTGGCCTCTGTGCATAAAGAGGAGGCAGTGACCTCACACAGCACCAGGTCCAGCGCAGCACTGACTGAACACTGGCTGTCCACTGACTCACTCAGTCCTCACCGCAACCCTGTGAGGCAGTTACTATTAGTAGCTCCATTTTCCAGATGGGAAAACCGAGGCCAGAGAGGCTATGTGCTTTGCTGGTAAATGAGGGGCTGGCTCACGTCAGGCGGCCGCTCTGTGATGATCCTGGCTTGGTGCAGCAGACCTGGTCCCTCTGTGAGCCAGCCTGCGGAGAGGTTACTTACTCTTTGCTGGGGTTCTGAGCCTCCATCACTACATGTGGCCCAGAGCGGGTCACGTGGCTGCTCTAGACAGCTCAGTTTCCCCAACTATAAAATGGGGATGATAACAGTCCCCTCCGCAGAGGATTGCTGTGTGCATTCAATGAGCTATGACTAAAAGGGCTAGGAGCCCAGGACCCATTAGGTAACAGTCAGGTGAATGATGTCCCCTCCCCATTTAATCTTTTGGGAATCAACACAGTTGGCAGCTAAGTTTTCTCAAAATACAAAAGGACCTAAAAGCATCACATCAAATATAGGCAGCCCAGGGTGGGGAGCAGGACAGGAGGAGGAGGACTAATGATAAGGGTGCCCCAGGCTGGCGCAGGCAGGAAGGTCTCCTGGTCCCTCCTGTGCTTTCACAGAACAAGACCAATGAGGACCAACCTAAAAGAAGCCCAGGCTCCTCGGAGACCTCCACGGGCGGGGCACTGGGCATGCTCACTGCTGGGTGGTTGTCAGGGGGAGGTCACTGACGCTGAGCACTCTGATGCACTGGACCAAGCCCTGCTCTCTCTGCTGCTCCCCGATGGCCAGGAGGTATCTCACTCCACAGTCATGCTGAGCCCGGGAAAGGCAGCTGGGTGATTAGCCAGTGACCCAAGGACAGCCATGCATGCAGCCTGGGCCAGAGCGGTCACCGTCCTGGGACCACACAGGGTGCAATGCACAGCCACTTCCACAAGGCCACAAAGCAGTAGGCACTACTGTCACCCCCATTCAAAAGAGGGAAGAAGGCCTCGAGGCCTGTCTGAGAGAGTCGGGGAGCCGGTTTCTCCCTGTCCCCAGCACTAAGTGAAGCCCTGAGCCCCGGAAACCCCAGCAACTCCAACAGATGCCGCTGAGTGTCCTGGTCGACAGGGCACCTTGGACTCATATCCTGGGTTCATATCCTGACTCTGCCACTGACCTGGGCAACCTGGGGCAAAGTACTTGGCTTCTCTGGGTCTTAGTCTCGTCATCTGTAACATGGGGATGAAGTGGTCTCTCCCCCATAGGGCTACCGGGACAAGGCAATGAGAAAAGTGCCTTCTTTGCAGTGGCCTCCACACAGTAAGCGCTCAGTAAATGCTGGCTTTGCAAAAGACGTAGATGAGACATGGCCCCAGTGACGGCCCAGACCCAAACGACCCCTCACCCCAAAACTGCCCCACTGCGGACACTACAGTGCTATCGGGACCTACAACATCCTCTCTTCACCCCCCCAACCCTGGAGGGCGGAGTTGGGGGAGCTGAAAAGAACAAGAAAAAGAAAGAAAAACAAAGGCCAGCTCCATCTTCAAAGCTGCTGCCTCCCTCCGCAGAGGTCCTGGCTGGAGATGTAAGCCGACCAGGCTTATCGAAACCAAACTTCAAGTTCAAAGGGAAGTTATCAGAAAACCACCTTCAGGTTCAATGTTGCCTTTCAAGTTCCACTTGATAAAACCCAAAGAAAAGAAACCTCTGTCCCCGCTCTCTCCTTCTGTGGAGCGCCCCTCCCCCTGCACTCCAACAGCCTGTCCTCCCATAGGTCTTTCTCTGCCTCCCTTTCTCCTCTCCCAAGGTGCGGAAAGATATACCTCCAACCCCTCACCCTCTTCCTGTGTCTTCCCTTTACCAGTGGATCCCTCATCCCACCCCAGCTCGGAAAACCACCATACACCCACTGGGGACCCCTTCCAGCACGGGGCAGGGAACAGATGGATAATAGGACTGGGAGCCATCCTGGCCTGGGGGCCTGGGGCCCAGGAACAAGGACAGTTAGCACCCCCTTTGCCCCACCAAAGGTGGCCTTTCACTCTCTCACTGTTCCCTACCCAATGGCCAGAAGAGATGTCAGAGAACCAATCAGAAAGCCTTGCAGACCCCAATGCCAGAGGCAAGAGCTGGGAGTCAGGAGCCCTCTGTAACCATGCCAAACCAGCACGCGCCCCCAACTGTCTCTGCGCAGAACAAACTGCCATCCATCCATCCATCGTCAGGCTCACGGGTGGGCGGGAGAATGGCGCTCATCACAGGCTGCCAGGTCCAACCTCGGTGAAGAGAATGATATTGTTGCCGAGATGGGCTTCGGCTCCAGATGCAGAGCCCCTTCTCGGTCTCTTACTCCTACTCATCCCAGCGATTCATTTTCCCAGAGATGATCTTTTGAGGGTCATGATTTCAGGGGTACTCTGATCCCTCTTCAATCTCAAGTCACAGTAACAACAGGAGATACTGCTAATTTGAAAGAGGAAAGGAAAGCATGGTAAAACGTAGGAGAAAAAGAAGGGAAGGGAAAGAGCAGGAGGAAAGCAAAGCCTCTCACTTGACTCAGAAGTACCTGTGGGTGACTGTGGAGCGGGATTGGAAAACTATGCCCTGAGAGCCAAACCCAGCCCACTGCCTGTTTTTGTAAATAAAGTTTTATTGGGACACAGTCACACTCTCAAGCATTGTGTATGGCTGCTTTACTCTACGACGGCAGAGTTGAGTAGTCGCAACAGAGGCTGCGTGGCCCACACAGCCTAAAATATGTCTTCTCCTGGCCTTTCACAGAAACGTTGTGAACTGCGTGTTAGATAAATGCAGCCTTCCCCCCCACCAGGGTACCCTGATAAGCAAGGTGCAGGCTGGATTTCAGGTGCTGCTCACCTGGTTGACTGGAGACCCTTATGCAGTAACGCAACCTGCCCAACCATACACAGTTGCCATGGGAGAAGGGCAATGTCCACTCTGCTTTCTTAAAACCAAGGCTCAGCTCAATCGAGTCAGGGGGCCGTGTGTGGGACTCCTTTTCTTTGGAAACTGCTCCGGGTCCCTCCTCCCTCCTCCCGCCACAGGGAGCAGGCTGGCTGTGTTTACCAGATGATGGCTCTCCCCCGCGGTAGCTCCCGCCTGGCATCGCTCCACCCCCAGCAACTGCCAGATTAAATGCATTACTTGACCATCTTCACCCGGCTCCCTTTGATGTTCCCTTCTCAAGCTTCAAAATACCTTTTGGAGGGAGATCAGACAGCATTAAACAGAATTACTAATTAATTAAGCAAAGTTAAATTTTAAACACTGTTTGTTGTGTTAGCCAAAAGCCTGAACAGAACAGACTTTTTTCCTCCACTGAGATCAAAGACAGTCGCTTCCCTCTCCCCTCCCCCAGTTTACAAAAAAGGGAGAGGGTGGAGAGGCAGAAGGAGAGAAACGAGAGTGCTTGGGGAGCCCTGGGGACAGTGAGGACATACCTGGTCTGGGCTCCCATCCTCCCACCCCCACCCCCACCCATGGGCCCCAGGGGAGGCATCCCGGGCTCATTTGGGACAGCATGCTGGGAGAGCCGCCCCGCGGTCACTTTCTCCGGACTGTTTACTCTGGCAAATAGCAGTGACCCAGGGAGCAGGATGGCACAGCCCACCCAGCACGAGCCGCTGACAGCTGGCGCCACCCACACAGCACGAGAAGAAGGGCTATGAAATAAAACAGATCCACCCGTCCGCACCCCACCCTCCTAAGCAGGATGAGCACCCCAGGGCTCTTTCCCCTGGGCTTTGGGTCAGAGTCATTTGGGGTCATTGGGAGACCGGCTCTGAGAAGCAGGCCGCGCACCGCACGAGTGTAGGAGGCACCTTCCCACGCCAGGCAGTACAGATTTGTATGTTGCTTCTGACATGGTTTTGGACAGATGGCAAAAAGGTGTCTTCAGGAGGGACAGCTTTTTCTAATTTGCACAAATGCATTTGTTGTTGTTAGCTGACTGCTGTCTAAGCCCATCCTGTCTAGCGCTTGACTCTGTACAGGTCTATCTGGGCTCTTCCGATGGCCTCACAGGGGCCTCCCACATCTACACAGCCAGAATGCAAGTTTCTCGAGAGCTGGGGCCCTGCTGGCTACTGGCCCTGGGTTGCCCACGGTGTAGGGCATGTACCAGGCGTGCACACAGTCCAGCACAGTGTGCTAAACGGCAGCAAATCCCACAGGTAAACATGACGAAGGCTACAGAACAAACACACCATAAATTCTGGCTTGTTTGAGACTGAGGACTGGCCTGGGAAAGCGGTATGTGTATTCCTGAATCCCATACTTCGGCTAAGATTTAATCCCTGACCAATACCAGCAAATGTCCGCTTATTTTAACACAATCCGGAAAGGCCTGGTTGATATTAAATTTTGGAAGAAGAGACAAATTCGACACACGGTTCTGACTAAGTCAGCCCCACCAAAGACCGGAAATGACGAACAGTCCGATGCATGGCGGACGCCTCTCTGAGCCCAGTTACCTGGCAAATGCTCAGTTAACACAATATAAGACCTAACACAAGCCAGAGTTTCCTTGCTGGAGTTTGGACACTCGCCCTAACGTCTCCACCGTCCTTTCTCAATTGTCCCTGTACAGATTATCTGCCACAAATATTTTTGTCTCCGGGTGGCTTGCCAGGATGTTTCTGACTCCCCAACCCCCCGACAGCAGCTGTTAGAGGGAATGCAGATGAATTTTAATATTAGCCTATGCCAAATATAATTAGGCGGGTAAATCTGCTGCCAGTAAAAAGAGAAAGATATCATATGTGCATTCCAGGCCAAATGGTTTCTTGCGTTATCTGCATGAGGCCCTCCTGGGGAGCGGGGGTCCTAGAGATACACAGACCTGTTTGTCAGTGCACGCAGCAGTGGGCTGTACTGGGGATACTGGTGAAGTGAGTGGGAACACGCATCATTGCATTGCGTCCTCTTAACACCATGCAGGGTGTGTTACGGTTTGCATTTGACAAAAGAGGAAGCTAAGCTTGAAAAGCAAACTTGATCAAGCCATTTCTCTTCTGAAAACGATCTGCCTGCTGCTGCCTCTTGGCTCCGTCTCTCCACCGGAACTGCTTTTCATTTTTGGACCCTGCCGTGCTCTAGCACTGTTATCCCTGCCAAGAAGACTTTCTCTCTCTCCAACGCCTGCTCATCCTTCAGGCCTCCAGCTGAAGCCTCCCCACCTCGGAGGCGCATGTCCTCTGCTCTCAGGGCAAAGTGAGGTTTCCCTGCTCAGTGAGCCTGTATCACTTCTCAGTGAGTTGAATCCTCCTACTGGGGCCCCAATATGTAGTACAGAGCCTATCACACTATATATATGGCTACGTCGTCATCCTCATCAACATGAAACAATATAAGGAGCAGAACTAGGATCTGAACCTGGAAGATGCAGAAACAGAATGAAAATCACAGTTTTGTGGCTCCAGGGCCACTGGTCTCCCTACTCTGTAAAACCACTGTAACTGACACCTGTTCCTGCCTGTCCTGCAACCATTCTCCTTCTTTTGAGCATAGCATCTGGGCTTCCTCTGGTGGGCCACACCTCACTCCCTCTCAATCCACGTGGTTTACGAAGGGCTGACCCCACTCTAGCTTCAGGGATTGACTCAGAACCCAGACCTGACCCAGCTTATCTCATCCCGACGGCCACTGTGGCAGGTCTTAGGTCAGCAGCAAAGGAGAGTTCATGGTGATGCAAATGAGCTAAGCGTCTGGGCCCCCTCACTCACATGGGCCCCTTCCAATGTGTTCACATGGTTGTTTGTCTTCATGACCTTTTCAAAATTATGTATTTTATCCTTAACCGGTTAAGACTGCTGTCTCTTTCCATTCCGACTTCCCACCCTTCCCCTGTGTCACGTGATGTTGGAGTGAACACAGGCATTTCTGGAATCCAGAGAAGGGGAGGTTAAGCTGAGGATGCATTTATTTAGGGTAAGTGGGATATATATATTTGGTTCATACTTATAAAGAATCGTGTATTCTTTTTCTTAAAGAAGGGACACCCCCCCAAAAACTGGGTAAGCTTTGGGTCCCACAAAACCTAGATCCACCTTGGCCAGTAAAGTGAGGCTCAAACTTTTGCAAGAAGTTTTGAGACTCGGGAACTCTCTTTCACCGGTGATGGTTGAGCTCCTAGGATGTGAGCACCTAGAGCTGGACCATCATTTCCAACACCTTAGGGGGACGAGCTGACAGGAAGGCAGAGGGAGAGGTGAGAGAGGGTGAGAAAGGCAGCGAGTGAGTGTGTGTGTGCTGATGACATGGTTTGAGCTCCTGGATCTCACCAGCCCTTTCTAGGCAAGATCTACCCTAGGGTTTTTGAATTTCATGAACCAAAGCTTAAGCAAATTTGGGTAGACTATCCCAAAGAACCAAAAGAATTCTGAATTAACTACCTATCACTTTGAGCTCCTGCTTTTCAGGACCCTTCCCCCCTCCCCAAAAAAAAGCCCAGTGATTTACCCAATGCAAGACTCTAAGGTGGCTTCCAGCAGTTTCCACCAGCAGCTGTCTACCCCTTCCTGAGGCCAGAAATGCCAGCCGGGGTCTGTCTCCACCATCCTGCCTCCCCAGGCTGCATTTTACTGTACGTAGACTTTATTTAAGGGCTAGTTGTGAGTAAGGGGAACGAGGAAAGAAAAAAAAAAGAGGGGAAAAAAGGAAAACCTTCCCAACAAATAGCATTCTGGTTTTGTGTGTGTGTGTTTTTTTTTCCTCAGCATAAGGTTGATGGCCACTGTACTTTGAGGTTCAAATAGGACTGAGACGAAACATCTGTTCAAGGAGGGAGGGGGAAACACCGGGAGAGGAAAAGGGAAAAGGAAAAAAAGCCTTCTTTAGGCTAAAAATATCATGTCTCTTCCACTCTCCCCCCATCCTTGCCCAAGTTAAAACATGGGATGAAATTCAACTTTTAAAATCTAACCCCGAGCTACTTGAAACTATTAAAGCCTCCTTGGTATCTGACACAAGTCAGAATTTCCACTGCTCAAGCTGAGCTTTTGTGAAGAAGAGACTTGAGAGAAACTGCTGTCACTGCTGAAACCGGGGCTTCTGGGGGCTGCAGTGAGTGGAGTCTGGCCGACTGACGCTCGTTCGCTAGCAGGACAGGCTCTTTAGTGAAGGAGAAAAGCCAGCGGGGTGTGGCCCGCCTGCCCCTCTGCCTGGCCCCGCTCCTCTCCAGTGAACTCCCCTTCCTCTCAGACGTGCAGGGAGCCAGCAGCCAGACCCTCCGATTGACCAGCCTTGTCAGGAAGTCATCTGTGGCTACTTCCTGAGGAGACGTCCTCTCTGTCTCCCCCAAATCTTCCCTGAACTCCAGACTCAGTGTCTACCTGCCTACTCAGCATCTCTACCTGGATGTCCAACAGGCATCTTATCTTGGACCCAACATGTCCAAACACAAAAGCCTTGACTGTCACCTGCCAAAGCTTCTACTTCAGAAGTGACACCACCATTTCCTTAGTTCCTTAAGGCCAAAGTCTAAGGTGTAGCCGGATTCCTTTCTTTCCCCCATCCACCTCCTCACCCCATCTCACCCCTCCCCTCAGTTCCATCCTCTTCTCTCCAGCCTCACAGCTCCCACGCCAGGCAGCATCGTCACCTCTCACCAGCATTATTACAATCACCTCCTTTTTCACTGCTCCCTTCCTCCCTCTGCATGACCCATACTTCCCAGAAGCCACAATTGTCTTGTCAGAACCTGGCACTCACCGACCTACAACTTGCCAAGGGTTTCCCTTCAAAAGCAGCAGAAAGCCCAAGAACATGGTCCCACCCTTGCAGACTGCCACACCCTCATCGCCATGTCTCCTCCTGCCTCACGGGCCTCCTTTCTGTCCTTCCCTGAAACCCAGTTCCTTCTAACACGGGGTTTTGCTCACTGCTTCAGGATGCTCTACGTCCACATCTGCCCGGGCTGGCTTCATCCCGGAATCTGCCTCTCAGCTCAAATGTCACGTTCTCACAGAGGCCTGGTCATGCCCTGCCGTTCTCAGGGTTTGCCCTCCTTGCAGAGCCCCACACCACCAACTTGCAGTCTCACTGTCTGGTGTCTTTATTCACTGCCTACCTCTCTGACGTGGACATCCAGAGAGCAGGGTCCACCTACCTTGGTGGCTGAGAACCAGGCTCAACAGGACCCCCCACCTACAGCAGGTAATCGCTGAGTGAGAAGTCAGAGAGGCCTGAGTTCTCTTCTGTCTGCTGTGTGACCTTGGACAGGTCCCGTCCCCTCTCTGGGCCTCAGCTTTCCTACTACAAATAAAGGGGACTAAAGGCCGTCCCACAAGGACTCCTCAGCTCTGTGAAAGGCTGACATCTCACACCTGGAGCCTGGATGGATTGGCCTGGGCCCTGAGGGGGTACACGAGACCAGCCTGGGTGGCCTGAGGGACAGGTTCACCAGACCTCAGTGACTTCACGGTGTTGACTCCATTCTTCCAGTGAGCATTTATTGAGCACTTAAAGCATACCAGACCCTATGCCACACACCAGGAGGAGAAGGAGCCATCCAGAGATTCTAATAGGATTAAAGAAGCTTTGATTTTAAGTTGGCCTTATTTGCTGTGGACTAGCAAATGATTATAAACGCTGGTTGGCTCCTCTTCAAGAAAGATGGACCCATGAAACAACAAGAATCACGACAGCTCACATACGGTACCAGGGCTCCTCTCTGGGCCTACATCAGTGACCCCACTGTCTTCACAGAACCCTGAAAAAAACGTGCTATCATTGCCCCCAACGAGGAAACTGAAGCACAGGGAAGTTAAGTGGCTCACCCAAGGTCACACAGTGAGTTGTGGTAAAGCCAGGCTGGGGGAACTGCGGTCTGACTGGCAGATTCCCAGGAAGTCAGAATAAAAGGGAGAAAGAAGGCACCTCCTGTGGACGCTGATGAGAGGAGGAAGAATTCGGGGAACGTGCACATTGGGACAGGTCCCCAGGTCTCAGGCCCAACACCACTACTCCATTTGGCAGGACCAGCTACTCCAGACAGAGCCACCCTGGGAACAGGGCAGCAGACGTCCCACAGGCCCTGCCAGGCCAAACCCAGGCTGGGGTCAGAGGGAAGGGAGCAGCTGGGCCCCCCTGGGCGGGATCAGCAGGTTGGACTGGGCTCTCTGGAGTCAGCTTTCTGCGGAAGATGCCAAGTGGCTTTTACCCCCAGGCAAAGAGGTTGCAGACAAGAAATGGGCACGTGGGGATGCTGAGGGTCAGTGAGCAGAGGCCAGAGGGTGAGAGGCAGGAGTGAGTTGAGAGGCTAAGGCAGGGTGAGGACAGCACTAGGTGGAGGGAGAGAGGGGGCCCGGAGAGAAGGGGCCTTCGGCCATTTATAGACCTTTCCCTTCTGACGGGCATCCAGCAGTAGCTGCAGCCCGTGCTCGTTTGGGAGGACACCCCCGGACCCAGCACTTCCTGGAGGCCGCTCAGGGGGACGTGGGTCTGCCATAAGAGCTGGCACCAATTTGCACCTCAGGCCACAAGCCACAGTCTGCCACTACCTGTTGTCCTACCCCAGTGGGGAGGCTGGGAAGTCAGGTGGATGAAGTGTGGGGTTGAACCTCCGTGTCCTCACACCCCTAGCTGGGTCAGCAGAGAAAGGGTTCCACTCCCCTTCTCCCCACTAAAGCCACATATCCCGCCCTGGTAGTACCCAGCCAGCTCTGAGCTTGGAACTTTTGATGGTTACTTTGTTCTTTCCACGGTTCAAAAGGACCTCCACAGCCCAGCCCTCCCCAGCCCTGCACCAAGCCCAGCCTTAATCTCCCATCCCACGTGCTCCCAGCTGGCCAGTTAAGGCGGTTAAGACTCTGGATTAGGGCTGGCTTTACAGAACAACGCAGGAGCTAAAGCCATCCTCTCCTGGGATGGCTAAAAGACTTCTTTTTATCTTCACGCCTCAGATGGCCTTTTTTCTCCCTTTTTAAACAGCCCTCCAGCCCGCCAAGAGGCAATGAACTTGGCCAACAGGAAGACAAAGAGGAGATTCAGGATTCAGCTTGCTCTCCCAGCCTCAGCTCCAGGCCAGGCTTCTCCGTGGCCAGGACTGGGCAGCACCTGCTCTCCCCAGGCCCAGCCGTGCAGTGGCCTGCCACACACAGCCACGTCCCCCAACCTGGTGTAGGCAGCTGGGGGGCCACTGACGGTCACTGGGCCCAGCCTCCCTTGTGCCTGGGCAGGCAGGCCCCAGCACCAGCCAGAGCAGCCCTACTCTTACTGTTTTATTGACTATTTTCACTTTTTAATTCTGTCATTAGTCTTTCATTTCACGGGGAATATGTGATTGCATTCTTGTAAACGTTAAAGCATTACAGTTAACACGACAGGCCTCTTTGACCACTCTTTGCAATTTTGGTCCCCTCCTTCCGTGTCCAGAAGGAGCTACTGCTTTTGATTGAAGAAAAAGGCTGAAAAGCTTGACCACCAACAACCTAGTGAAACCTCCCCCCATTGGGAACAGAGGCAGGCGATCGGCTCCCAATGCCCTTTATCATCAGTGGTGGCTCCAAAGTGCCCAGACACCATAAGTGACCAGCAAGGCGCCAGCCTGCCCTCGAAGCCTGGCATGCAGCTGGGGGGCCATGGGGTCAGAACAAGTGCTGCCAACCTCCCACGCTTTCCCCGATAGGAACTGAGCCCCTTGGATTTACCCGCATCCACTAACCAGTGTTTGTAAGCCCCCCCCCCACAGGGGTGGGCCCTCCCTACATGGTGCCCAATCCTCTGAGTACCTACCACGCCCAGCTCCACATCCCCACTCATCATTCCAGAGGGCAAGGGGGCTGAGACATAGAGGGACCCGACCAAGACCCACAGCAAGTCACTGCCGGCTGGGAGGGGAGCCAGGTCGATGGGCTGCTAGGCCAGTGTTCCTTCTACTTCACACCAACAGGACTCATGCTCTGAATGCGGACACTGAACAAAGCGACCCTCCCTTTCAGAGGGAGGTGGATTCCATGGGCAAGACATCTCATTTGATTTCAGACTGAGACTCAGCGGACAGAGAAGTGCCTCATTTGGGGCAATAATCTGGGGTTCAATAAATAATGGAGAGGTAAAAAGACAGATGGAGAGACAGTTGGGTGATAATTGAAGGAAGGTTAAGTAGATTATGGGATGAGTGATGGCTGCAGAATAGATGGGCAGAGAATGGACTATGGGTGGCTGGGTGATAAGTGCTGGCTGGCTGATGGATGATTGACAGAAGAGTAGGTAGATGAATGAATGGGCAGTAGATGGAAGGATGGATGGATGGATGAGTGCTGGATGGGTGCATCATGGGTTAGTGTGTGCGTAGGTGACGGGGATGAGATGAGTCAGTGATAGGTAGATGAATGGAAGATAGATTGATAGGTAGATGAATAGAAGATAGATGAGTGGACAGGTGGGTGGCTGACTGGATAGTGAATGGCTGATAGATGGAATAGATGGACGGATAGATGAACAAGAAAATGAACTTGCTAATAGGTTACCATGTGAATCAGCAAATGAACAGATAAATGGAGTGAGTACTGAAGCCCAGATAATCAATGTCTGGGGTCACCTCAGTCCCCAGGGCCTATATCCTGCAGACCTTTACCTGACTCCCCAGATCTTCTCTAAGCACCAACTCCTGACATCTCTCCATGGAACCAACGATAACAGCCGAGACTTGGGGGAGCTCCTGAGCGCAGCCACCAAATCTGCTGGCAAACACACTCAAGGGGAACCCAAGCCTGGACAAAGCTGACAGTCCATTAGACGCCTCCCCTTTGATTGAGGATCTGCTCCTCTGTGAGCAACGTTTGATAGATGCCTGCACCGCCAGCCTGCCTCTAACTCCTGGGCAACCGAGTGCCTCTCTTAAAACAGTGCTTCTCAGAGTGCAATGTGCATACAAGTCACCTGGGAGCCTATTAAAATGCAGACTGGACTCAGCGGGTCTGGGCTGGAGCCTGGCATTCTACCTTTATAACAACTCTCCAGCCAGATGTGACCAGAGTCCTGAAGTCTGGCCCAGGCTCCTCTGGAGGACCTCTTGGCACCGTCTGCTCTCCTCTCAGGGCCATATGGGACCCCCAAGGCCTAGATGCTTCCCAGAGACTCCGGGTGCCCAGCTCTCCTGCCAGCTGCCTGCCACCACCTTCCCACCCTCCGCCCCAGCAGAGAGGGCCTCACTGTCCTAAGGCTGCCCCAATTCAGCAATTCTCTCCTCTAAGTCTGAGTAGAAAATGGAAATGCCATCCCACTTACAAACACTTTCAGGTGCCATCCATTCCTTGCACCAATTCAGAGAGTCTCACAGGGAAAGGGCCCTCCTTCCCATCCTACAAATGTGGAAAGGAAGGCTCAGAAAGGTCACGTGGCTTGCCCAAAGTCAAGGTAGCATGCCAGTGGTGGCTGACCCTCTCAAGTGTCCCAATTCTTTCTACAACACAGTGCTTCCCCTTGAAGAAAGAAACAGAGGAGAGAGGGAAGGGAGAGGTGTGTGTGTGTGTGTGTATGTTGTGTGTACGCAACAAGTGTGTATTTGTTGCCCACTCACTTGTGCTCCAGATGAGCGACATGAATGGAGAAACGGGGAAACATCATAGCTACTTTAAGTAGCGCTTCTACATGTCTACTCCTGTTTGAGGAACCCATGAGTAGCTACTATGATCACCTCCCAACAGAGAAACTGAGGTAAAACCACCTGTCCAAGGTCCCACAGCTAACACAGAGCAGGCCAGGATATGAACCCAGGTGGTCTGGCTCCTCCTGAATAGGGACCTATGAAGCCACACTTCCCTCTTGCACCTCACCCTTACACACCCCCACCCACCCCCACCGAGAGGCAGTCCTGTCCTCTTCCTGGCCTGTAAATTTTCTGCGGGGCACTCAGGACATGGGGTAGACCAGACGGCCCCTTCCCCACCTCATTGACCCCTGGAAAGAGCACAATGTATTTCAGTACCTTCCAGGCGAAAGTCTTCCTCTTCCTCCTCGCTGAGTGTTTCTCTGAAAACTTCGCCCACAAGCTCCTAAAGGAAGACAAAAGAGGGATATTAAGGAAGTATTGGGGTTAGGTAGGAGCCTGGCATTTGAACAGTAAAGGTGGTGTCATGAGCATGTGCCTGGCTGGCTGCAAGGAAGCAGGGACCCTGTTCTGATTCCTCCAATGGAAATTTAGGTCAACTGAGGTATAGGCCCTGTCACACTTGAAGAGTTAATCACCACCTGGCTTTTCAGGAAGTACATTTTCTCAGGCTACAGCCCACGGTGAAACACTACTACACAGGACCACATTTCTCCCTCAGGAAGGGAATCATACGCTCCACCCCAGAAAAAGACAAAGACAAGATCGGAAAATGTTCCTCAACTAACCCGCTGAGCCAACTTGATTGGCTAGGGACCAATAAGCCCTGCCTGCGGTCTACGAGAAGAGAGATCAATTTGTATCCTTCCTCCAACAGAGGGTCCCAGAAGGGCGGTCTTGGTGGGTTTATAAAGAGGGTCTCGTGTGCTGTAGGACGGGTTCCTACCGACCTTAACATAACTCCAAACTCGTCAGCACAACGTTCAGGAACCCACATGCTGTGACTTCAGTCACGCTTCTCATCTCTCTGCCACACGCACTTTCTGATAACCAGCCTGATCGCTGCACATGCCCTGCCTGGTCCCCATGCGTGAGTTAAAAATGTCTGCTTCCTCATCCCGTACGACAGCGAGCTCCCAGTCGGCCTGGACAGGCTGCCCCTCGAGTGTTGTCAGGATGGCCAGGGAAGTATGGTTGGCCCACAGGCTGGGACATTTCTGGGATGTCAAAAAAGGTCCCATCTATCTGACCCCACCCCAGCAGGATGACGCTAGACAAGAAGCTAGACTAGCGCTTGTCAAACTGTTCTGTATTTATTGGTATCCTGCCAAGAAGAGTTCTGTGATCAAAAAAGACTGTTTTGAACAAAGTTAAACAAGGTCCTTTACTGCAAGACTTACTATGGCAACGGGCACTGTGAATACCCAAATAATGCGCTAGCTTATGCTGCAATCCTTAAGCCTATTGAGACCATGGAATTTTATTTTTCAAAAGCATGACGTGGGATTCATGTTCCGAGGAACCCACTTTGGGAAATATTCCTCTCTGAGGGGAGAGATGAGGTTTTTTATTTTTTTTTGGCGGGGGGAGGATGTTTACACAGCCTATATCTCTTGATTCCCACAATTATGCCACGGCTGCGCTTCTCAAACCACAAAATGACAAGCGATAAAAAAGCCCACACTCAGCAGCTGTCACCAACTTTTCTTTTTGAAAAAAAGTGAAAAGGAAAAGGAAAAAAGCACCCTCTCCTTTAAAAATTAGAAAGAAAGAAAAAATCCTGTAGCTCAGATGCTTAAAAGAAAAAGTGTTCATTTTGATTAAGAAAAAAATCATAAAATTAAATTTTAAAAACGCTTTGTATATCTGATCTTGTCAACTGGACACAGCCGGAGGTAAGTCTTCTGTTTTGTTTTGGCTTTTTCTTTTTAATAATTTTTTTTTTTTTTTTTTTTTTTTTTTTTTTTTTTTTTTTTTTTTTTTTAAGGAGGGCACAGCTCACAATGGCCCATACGAGGACTGAACCATTAACCTCGGTGTTACCAGCACCACGCTCTAACCAACTGAGCTAACCGGCCGCCAGCCCCATTCTGGCTTTTTATTTTTACAATAAACAGCTAACATTTTATGGATTAGGGTTGGTATTCTCTGGTCTCTTTCACATCTTTCAAACCATTCTGGGGCGTTACACACTCTTTCTTACAGGTTGTTAAAAGGTGGTCATTCAGACTCCTGTGTCCTATTGAATTCCAAACCAGGCTATATTATTCCTCCAGTCAGGATGGTTTCTTTCTCCTCCGCCGCCAATTATTATAATCACCGAACATTTCCTGGGCTTGTAAACTGGCTGTTTGTGTTAACAAAGCC
This sequence comes from Rhinolophus hipposideros, assembly GCF_964194185.1. NCBI lineage: Eukaryota > Metazoa > Chordata > Mammalia > Chiroptera > Rhinolophidae > Rhinolophus > Rhinolophus hipposideros. The sequence continues at coordinate 5,159,817 of NC_138067.1, read as the reverse complement.
GGAGTTGACAGGGGAGCTGGGAGACAGTGACAGGAAAGGGATGCACTCAGGTGGCATCATTAGATAGCTGGGACGCCCCAGCAGCCAATTAAAGCTGATCTTTCATGCCAGAGGAAGACGGATGTCGCTTCTGCCAAAAACCTGGCAGGCAGCACCTCCTCACAGGAGCAGGGGACTGTCTTCAAGAGAACCACAGACCTCTATAGCTGAGGTCCGCAGGAGGGCGGGGGCTCAGCGCTGACCTCAGCCATCACCCTGACCGCTGCCAGCAAGGCCCACAGGACCTGCGAGACAAAGACTTTGGAGCACTCGTGTCTTTTTACTGGCACACTTGGAAGAGTTTAAAGACTCCAAACGTCACCACCAACAAAGCAGCCATCTGGGACCCCATAACGACGCCTCACAGAGCGTATAACACACCTGTAGTCATCACTCTGATGACGGCTTCAATGCTCTGTGAGAACTGGCTGCTGGGAAGACCAAGTTCTCTGACATATCCAAGCTATATGCCTGCATATTAAAGCAGAGTTCTGGCAAATTCTGGCACGTTCTGGGGTTGGCGAATTCCCACCACATCATACCCTGCTCCGTATGACACTTTGAAAGCTCCTCAGCACCAAGGTCTGCTGACATACTGTGCTGGTCTACTGCAAAAATTCATTTCATCCACTGAGCCAGTCAGTCAGGGCCTGTGGAGGGCAGTATCTGCGGTCCTCGAGCTTTGAATCGCTAGGCCAGAGGCAACATGGGATGTTGAGCCAGACACAAGATCCTGTCCTGCCTCCATTGCCTCCCCCGCACGTGGACCTGGGGCCAGCCTTTGCCTTCTTGGAACCTCAATCTGCTTATCTGTAAAATGGGCACAGTGATAAACCACAACAATTATATGACAGCTGACACTGTGTACTTCTTATGTGCCAGATACCGTGCTCAGCATATATATAATGTCCTTTAACCATCACAACAACCCTGCTCTTTCCATCTCTCAAGGAATAAATGCTCATAAAAATGATTTGCAAATGGTAAAGTGAGAGGTTTAGTTATTATTAGTGTTTCTTTTTCTACAAAGAAAGTGCCCCTCAATCCTCAAGGACCCTATCAGACGGGATGATAATGCTAATGAAAGCCATTCACATCACTAACCAAGTGTTTATGGTGTATGAGGCACTGGCCTATGGGTCCCTCACAGGAACCACCAGAGAACAGGGTTCCCACTAGCCCTGTGTTTAAATGAGGAAGAGGCCCCAAGACGCCAGCTCCTGATCAGCAGCCGGTGAGGAGCAGAGCTAAGATTCAAGCCAGCGCCACTTGAGCTTGTACAGTGGAGCAGGCCTTCTGTGGGCCTGGGGACAGAGGTGACCAAGAGTCCTGGCACTTGGCAGGGCCCAAGGATCACATTTAAAGAAGTGCAAGAAGACCAGCCTGGTTAGCAGCCTGGCCACGCACTCCCATCTGTCCAGTGGGTGTGAAAGGCCCCCCTCTAGGTTTGGGACTTGGCTGAGCCCTGTGTGCAAGGTCCCAGGCCAGGCACTCGGTACCATCCTGCAGGGAGCCACTCAGGCAACGAGAGCCACGAGCCCCACTGGAGCCCCCGCGCGGAGGGTACACGGCATGGAACGAGAGTGAGACCAGGGTTCAAATCTCCGCTCTGCCTCACACACGCTGAGACATCCGGTTGAGGGGGCTTTAGCTCCACTGTGTACACAGGGAGGCCAGCGCTGACGACGCCTCAGGGTGCGTGTAAGGATTAGTAAGCCGCTGAATATAAAGTGCTTAGCATCCTGCCTCGCACCACGACTGGGGCTCAGGGGATCAGTCCTTAAGTTTATTACTCCTACTACCACGGTCAGAGGGCTACCAGAACTGTGCTGGGAGAAGCTGAAGGCTCACCAGACCCAAGGTGCCCCACAGACATCTGGAAACATGCTCCCATCCTGTTTTGCCTGCTGCTTTTAGAGCTTTGCGCTTAGTCCTCATGAGGTAGTACCATTACTAACCTACTTTACAGGTGAGAAAACTGAGGCACAGAGAGGTAAATGGTTTACCCAAGGTCACACAGCTAGTAAGTGTCAAGAGTCAGGATTGAAGGCAGGCCTTCTGGGTCCTAAGCCCACGCCTTTCGCCACCGCCCTGTGAGAAGCCCAGGTGTGTGAGACTTGGTATGCAGTGACTTCCCATCACTGCTTCCTTTGTCTGCTCAGCCATCACTCTGCCCCCAGCCCCAGGTCCCCTCTCTCCCGGGCCCAGAACAGTCAGCCGCAGCCTCTGGTCCAAGTTTTAATCAAAGGCTTCCTGGAAGCCCAGACCTCCTGCCCCTCCCAGCCTAGTGCCAGGCTGCCCCCTGGCCAGTGGCCGGGCTTGGTGGCCTCTCAGGCCACAGGGCCCACGCTTGTCTTCCTCCAGAATCCCAGCACCGCCCTTCTCCTGCCCCACACTGGGCCCCAGGAGGAGAGGCCAGCACCAGCCCTGAACCCAGAATCACAGGCACAATGCCTTATAAGGCCTTCGGGGACGGGAAACCACATCAAAGCAGGGCCTTGGGGAGCGGGGCTGGAGTTCCGTTGGGGTTTTTCCTCTTTGTTTTTGAGACTTCATACTCCTGAGCTTAATACCTCCCCCCCTTCACCCTCGCCTGCCCCAGCAGTTCTGTCAATCTTTCTGTGCTCTAAGAACTAACAGATGTTGGTGCCACAGGTTTCAAAGGAAACTCCTGGTGCCCACAGAACATAGTACAACTTACAGATTCCAGGAACGTACAGGGCTGGGGCAGGCCGGGGAACAGAAGGGTGGGACGCAGGACACAGCCACCCTGTACCCCTTCCATTCAAGCTGTCTGCCCTGGAGCTGCCCCAGGAAATTCCTGGCGAGCTCTCTCCTCTCAGCACACTTCGCACAGCAGCCTGGATGGCATCCCAGGGAAGGGGCACCGCTGTGGGCAGGCCTCACTGAGAGCAAGAGCCCACTGTCCAGGGCAGAGATGCTCCATTTGCAGAACCCACAGGACCTGGGAGCAGGGCACCTGCCCGCTTAGTGGCTGACTGACCGCAGACACCTGACTGAACCCCTCTGGCCCCCATTTTGCTCTTCTGTAAAATGGAGATTTAGGTGTCAAAGAGGAGTCAGTGAGAAAATGTGGACAAAATTCCTGGGAGGGTGTCTGATGCCCAGGTGGGGCACACTGGGTATGAGCTTCTGTCCTCTTCCTGTAGCTCCCAGGTCCTCCACACTCGGCGCCTTCTCCCATTTGTCCCTGCAAAACCCTAGTGCCCAGTGACTCCCCAGCTCCACCCTGGCACGTCACTCACCCACACGCATCAGGGAGGCGCAGTCAAGTTCAGTGACGTCGAGGGCAGCACCGTTCCTATGAGCCAACAGTCAGAACCATGCCGAAAGGCCGTCAGAAGCAACTGCCATGTGTACACAGCGGGTCCCAAAACAGGCAGGTCTGTACACGCCCACATGTAGGGCACATGCCGCGCAGGAGGCTACGTGTACATCTGGGAAAACACCAAGCACGTGGACGCGCTACCCATGGTCACCCCCAGGGAGGGCAGTGAGAAGAAAGATGGACGTGGGGTGGGGCTCAGAAACTTCAGCCTTGTCAGAACTGTCCTAATTTTTAAGATGAGTATATTCATGCGACACTTAGGTCATTAAAACCTAATTTAATAAAACCCCAAACAATAACCCACTTTACCAGGGGGACTGGTCCAAAGTCACTTCTGGGGAGAGAGCAGCACAGTTGGGTGAGAACCTTTCGGCCCCAGGCAACACATCTCTAAAAGGGGCTGGGGGGCCAGGAAGATGCCCATGGTCCCCTCAAACACCGACCTTCTGAGACGAGCCCCACCGAGCAGCGGGCAGACCCCTTCTCTAGGGCTCCAGCCGGGACTCAAGGGAGTGGCAGGAAAACCAGGGCCATCCATGTTCTGGGCCGCAACAGCTCCGTCTCCAACCTCGAACCTGAGGGCCTTTGTTACTTCTGCCCCCAGGCCCTTCTCGGGCCTCCAGAGCCCACTCTACCCACCAGCACGGCAGCCAAAGCGCAGGGCATTACCAACTCGACCCCAGCCGATGGCCAACGCACGCCAGTGCCACACGTGGTGGAGCGAGCTGAGTGCAGGAGGGGAGAGCGGCTCTGAGAGCTACGGCCTGCAGGCACCGGGCCTTCAAGACTCAGAGATACTCGGCAGCAATTAAAATTCCTCGGATTTCTCCCCGTTTTTAATCTGCTCGAGATGTAAGCCCTGCGCCCCTAACTGCACACCCCGGCCTCTGCCCTCCACACCCTGGGCACTCCAGCCCAACTTGCTTTCTGGACTTGAGGGCCTGTTTATCAGGAAGGTGGAGGGCTGAGCTTAGTAGGAATGCCTTCTACTCTGCGCCTGACTCTGGAGCCACTGCATTCCCTCCCTCTGAGCCCCAGGCCCGAGACCCTTCAGGGTGCAAAGAAGCCCCAGAGGTGGGTTTGCCGCAGCAGCCACAGGCGGCAGCGGGCCAGCAAAGCCTAGTTCCTGGGCTGTCACCCCAGCAAGCTGTCAGCATCCACACACCATCGCCCCGACTTCCCCCTAGAACTGGATCCCACCTGGGCTACCTTGAGTACTTTACACTTTTCTTTACACTGGCGCGCTCTCTCTCTCTCTCTCTCTTTCTCTCTCTCTCTCTCTCTCTCTCTCTCTCTCTCTCTCTCTCTCTCTCTCTCTCTCTCTCTTTTAAAACCTAGTCTTATCATAAGCAATAAGATCAGTGAAATCATGGGTGTGATGTCCCTAGTTGGAGTTTAAAAAAAATATAATGCATATTAAACTATTGCAGAACCATTAAAATACATGATGTCCACGGACCTCGATCCCCATCCCCCAGCCCTCAGTACAATGAGGATTATGCTTTGGGAATTACAAGGTTTCAACAACCAGAAGTTGGTGTCTTCTCCCCCGACCCCTACCCGAGCCATCAGGCTGCTTCCAACAGGCGGGAAGGGGTGGGGGGAGGAAGGGGAGACACCAGGCAAGGCAAGCAGCTGGTGAGAGTGGATGAAATAACGCTCAGGACCCCAGAGACGCTCCCCCCACCTCCCGACCTGACCGCAGGCCCTCCTAGAAGGCTCCTGATGTTGGAGTGTGATTTCTGGCATGGAGAAAAATGGCTAATGCCAACAGAAAATGGCAATGTTGGGCGTTACCCAGAACCCTCCCCAGTCATCCACCTTCGGGATTTCTGAGCTCTCATGAGGAGATGACCCAACGCAAGGCGGACTGCCCAGGGCTAGTATGGCCATGGGCTTTGAGAGTTCGCTGTTGATGTGACTGGAATTTTCCGACTAGTGTTCAAAAGTTTCTACAGTGGAAGCCAGGATCGAACAGGCTTGTCGGGGTGTAGGAGTAACTAAGGTCACCAACATACAGGATGCAGTGATAATAACACAGCGTTTCTTTTGCAAGGGCCTGACGTAGGCCGAATGCTCTGCTCAGCATGTTAAGTGCATTGCCAAACGCTCCAACAACCTATGAGCTGGTGCCGTGGTCAGCCCGCTTTAGCGACGAGGAAACCGAGGCTTAGAGAAGGTAAGTGACTCACCTGAGGGTCTGACTTTAAGCCCTGGCTCCACCGCTCTGCACTGTGTGACCTTGTACAAATGATTTCACCTGTCTGTGCATCGGTTTCCTCACCTGAACATGGAAATGACAGCAGGGGCTGGTGGGGAGCAGAGCCTAACATGAAGTACTCAGCACACCGCCAGGCAAGCGGCGTGCCGTCAACGGGGCGGGTCCTCTCTCTCTGGGGCCCGTCTTTCATTCTCTGCCCTCCCATCCTCTCTTCTACCCCACCATCCTCAGGGATGTTGTGTACCTCGCCAGGTACACCTGGTCACAGCCGGGCCCAGTGCCTCCAGCACCCTGTAAGGCCTCAAGTGGCACCTGTGGCAGGCTGCCTGCACTTAGCACTTCTCAGGGTCTCTGCCCTCCCGCCTTGCCGCCGGTCCACCCTGCCACAACCTGCCACACTGCTGACCCCACCACACCAATGACCCCCCACACCTGCCACATCACTAACCTGCCACGCGGCTAGCCCACCGCACCACTGGCTAGCCGTGCCACTGTCCACCACAATGCTGACCCTGCCATGCCGCTGACCCCACCGTGCCCCGAACCGCCACACAACCGACCTGCCACATCACCAGCCTACCACGCCTCACAGCCGAGTGCTGACAACAGGAGAGGCCAAAGGGGCTGTGCTGTGCCTCTGATCATTGAGCAGCTGGGGCTGCCTCTGCCAGCAGCTCCTGGCCCGGGGACAGGCCCTGGGTCTGCTGCCAGCGTCCAGGGTGGCTGTAAGCCAGGCTACTTTTGACAGATGGCACTGTCATCTGTCGACCAAAGAACTGTGCCCCTGCAGACCACGGGCCACCTCATTGTGGGGAGAGGGTGTGCACCCCTGCCAGGGGCAGAGGCAGCCCACCTGGGGGCCCCATGCAGCCTGGGAGCCACGGCAAGTGTGACAATTTTCTCGGCCTTTGGAGTGAGGGGTTGGGCTTCTTGCTTCTCCGAACTAAACAAAACTATGGAATAAGACCCTCCTGTGCTCACTTCGGCAGCACATATACTAAAATTGGAATAAGACCCTCCTGTTTCATACACCAGGAGTCCTCATTGTTATGAGAGGACAAGAGAACAATGGTCTAGGCCAGACTCTGGGAACTTCCTGATGTACACACAACATATACTCTCACACACACACACACACACACACACACACACACACACACAGTCCACCCCACCTGGCCCTCAAGCTCTTGCAGAAGCCACCGTCCTGGCCCTCGGGTCCTAGTACACACCGGGCCCGCCCTTCCTCTCTGCCGGCCCCATAACCCAGCTTTGGGGACCTCTCACCATCCTTCCCAGAGACTGGACCGCCTGCCTCGGGCCTCCAAACCCCTGCTCGCGCTGCTGCTTCTGCCTGCAGACGGGACCCTGACTGTGCGCCAGCGTGACTGCAGACTCCAGCACCACCACCCCTCATCTGGGCAGAATCAAAAGTCGCACTCTGGGCTCCCAGAGACTCAGTTTATTCGGAATGTTAGCTGTTTATGCGTCACCGGCTCTGTGCCTGTAGGTCTGTGTCCACGTCTGCAACAGGGGCCTGTGACACAGGAGTGTCTGGGGGTCCCATAAGAAGGGGACGTGAGAGAACAGAAGAGGTGAAGGTGCTGGTCAGAGCGAGGGGTCCCAGAGCCCACAGGGCTGTCAGGAGGGACAACAGGTGAGGAGCGGCCCGCGGTCAGAGGGCTGTGTTAATAAACAAGAGGTACATCCTCCAGAACATTCTGGAAGGACACACGGGCCTGCCTTAATAGTGTCTGCCCTTGGGGAATGGGAATGGGGAGCTGGGGAGCTGTCCCCTTCTGCTGTCCAGCTTTCTGAACTATTTGGATCTGTGGTGTTGTCTCTCTTCTCTCTCTTTTTTAACCAAGAGCAGGCAATGGCTTTATACTAAAAAGAAGCTAAGTTTTTTAAAGTGGCCATGACGTTAGGAAGAATGATGCAGCTGACTGCCTACTGGCCACATGCTCCAGCTGTTCAATCGGCATCTCAAACGTGTCCAAACCAAGTCCTGGTGCCCCAGACCTGGCCTCCCCGATTTCTTCCCTGTATCTGACCAGGGCGACCCCCTCCTTCATGCTGCTCAGGCCAGAAACTCGGGGGCAGCTTCTCTTTCAACCTTTCCATTCAACCCACCGTGTATCCTGTTGGTTCTGCTTTCAGAATGTACCCTGAAGCCAACCCGTGGTCACCTCCATGTCTAGCAGGGGCTCCCAGCCATGGAGAGAGGCCATCCTCTCTCACTCGGACGATGGCAATCCGTTCCTATTCTCTGCCCCCCACCCCATTCTCCGAAGTCCTACTAATGCCCTATGAAGCCCCACCCACCCAACCTGTCTGGCCCATCCCCTCCCTGCCCTCGTCTACCCCTCCCTGGCATTCACTCTGCCCCAGCCACCCTGACTCCTTGCTGCAAACATGCCTGGTACACTCCCACCTCGGGCACCTCTGTATTCCCTGTTTCTTCCAGATATTCTTCTTCCAGATAGCCCCTCCTCCCACCCCTCCTTCAGATGTTGGCTCCCTGTCACCTCATCCTCTGGGTGAGGTCTTCCAAAGCCCTCGGTTTGAAATTGCAGGCCCTCGCCCACACTCCCTCACCCCTCCTTGGCCTTAGCCTTCTTGGGGCTCTTACCACCATCTGACACACCCCTTGGCAATGAGCAATGGAGGAGGTACCAACCAATACGTGCTGGACGACTAAGTGTGGCTCTATGCTCACTGACTCAGAAACATTCCCCACATTTTCCTGAAAGAGAACAGCACTTGCCAAACAGCAGAGGACCCAACTGCATCCGCTAAAATTCCCTGCATGCATTTCCCTGCAACGTAGTTTGAGTCCGACGAGGAGACCACACCAAAATGGTCCCAGAGGTTGTGCCTGGGCGCTGGGTTCAAGATTGTCACATTGCTTGCCATGAACATGCACGATTACTTCTACGATCAGAAATAACAGCGAAGCATGTTGGAGAAAGCACATTAAAGCAGAGAAGTGGGCACCCAAGTTGGTTCTAGAAGGACTCGCACACGGAGTCTGATGGAAGGCTCTTGACTCAAGCAGATGGAGAGGTTTGCAACTTTCCAGTGAAATGGGTGGTTTTCTGATTCCACTGGGGAGGGAAGGTGGAGGCAATGGGCTGCTCCACACCCCAGGCCCCATGGCTCCCTCCCACAGCCATGCTGGGCACACTGACCACGAAGAGACCATGGCCAGAAACCACCGGCTTCTCGCTGCTCTTAGCTATGCACGTGTCAGAAGCCAGGGGGCTGGCAATACCCTTTTCTGTGGTCACGTAATGCAGACAAGGCTTTGATTCCGGAAAGGGCATAAGGCCTCCTGAGCATGACAAACTAGGCTATCGCTGGAAGCAGGGGAAGATGACAGCTCTGTCCTCCCCACTCCCTTCCCCACTGCTGCACACCAAATTCAAATGTTTCCACTTCTAGGCAAGCAAAGAGCTAAAAAAAAAAAAAAATTAAATTAAAAACAAAAAAGGTTGTGGATATCCAGAAGGCAGCTGGCCGCCTGCTCCTGCAAGTCTCGTCTCAGCAGCCCACATCAGGGACCCCTGTTGCCACATGGAGTGGTCCCCTGGGAAGCCCATGGAGGTCAGGGAGATGCTACAGGGACTAAGGATGGCCTTGGGCCCAGGGGCATTCATGGCAGTGGCGCCACCCATTACACCTGCACCTTCTCCTACTGCCGTCCTTGGGTCATCTGACTGACCCAACCACCCTCAGAGGTCAACAAAGGAGCTATCTATCACCCCATTTTACAGGTGAAGAGACTGAGGCTCAGGGCTCTCCCCACGTTTGGGGCCCAATTCAAGTACAGGAAGCCCTTTCTCAGCACCTCATCCCCCAGGGACTTCTCTCATTGAATATCCCCAGCTCTTAGGACTGACTTCACAGACTGCACGTCCAGGAGGAATCCAAGGCTAAAGGAAAGCTCCTTATATCTCTTTGCTTCTGCAGTGGCCACTTGTGATTTGGACAAATAACCCCCCCATCCCTACCTTTCCCGCCTCCCCCCAGCATCCATTCCTCCTTCTCCTGGTAACATTGTGACTTTCCTTGGAAAGCCATCCCTCTGGAAGCTTGCCAGCCTTCACAAATAAAAACTCAGGATGCTCAGTTAAATTTGAATCTCAGATTCAATCATTTTTCAGTATAAATATGTCCCATGCAGTATTTGAAATATACTTACATAAAAAAAATGTGTTATTTACCTGAAATTCAAATTTAACTATCTTTTATCTAGAAATCCTACCCATCTACCACTTTCATCCATGAGGGGTAGAGAGGGCTAATTTCTCCCCCTAGCGCAAAGGTGGACACCTCCCAAGCCGGGACAAAGAGATGCAACTCCAGGACATCTGCTCTCTTCTGATGACATTAATGAGATGTGAGGGTGAAAATCTGACACTGAGGAGAACATTTTAGCTCTTTACAGGGAGATTCTGTCTAAGAAAAAAGCCAACACAGTGGAAAACAGATCCAGGAAGGGAAGCGATAGAAAATGGGTCCAGACAACATTGTCTGAGCAGCTGGATCAAACTATGCCTGAAGCTAGTCCTTTCCCTGGACTTTTCAATTACATGTACCACTAAATTGCCCCGTTATTGTTTAAAGCAGTTTGAGCTTGTATTCTGTCGTGGATCCCTGAATGAGTCCTGCTCAATCCAGCCTCCTCTCACCCCACCCACCCCTGGCACAGTGCTGAGCACGGAGTCCTTGCTCAGAAAATATTTAAGGTGCTTGTGTCCATAACTTCATGTACCGTGGAAGGTAGCATGGGATTGTGAAAACAGCTGGGCTTTGAAGTCACATAGGCCCCATTCCCATCCCAGCTCTGTCCCATCCTCATTCCAGGGCCTTGCACAATTAATTCATGTCTCTGTGAGCCTCAGTTTCCTCATGTGTAAAACCAGGATACTAGTACCTGTATCTAATTTTAATGCCCAAACTGGGACACTTTTGAGAGGGAATCAGAGCACTATTAATCACCTGGCCAGGACAACAGGAGCGACTGCACTGTCACCGGTGAACAGGCCAGTGGCAGCCCTACCCACCACACGCTACCTCCACCTGCCCCCATGGGCAACGCTCTCTGGCCACCTCCCTTCTCCCCATCACTGCCTTCTGCCCAGGTCACTCCCCTATTCTCTCCTTCTAACTACTTCCTAATTCCTACTCCCAGCCTCAGCTATCATGTCCCCTCTTGGAGAAGCCACACCAAGCCCCCAGATGGAACATAGCCCCCCAACCTGTGTCCCCCAGCTGTCTGCGATGCCCCCATCGTAGTCCTCCGTGCTCTGTGTTATTACTCCTTAGGCATCGCAATCTCCCTGACTTGGTTAGACAAACTCGTTGAGGACAGGGACCGTACATTTCTTCGTCCTCACTGCAGACCCTACAGAGCTGACACAGTGTCTGGAACTTAAAACAGCCCCCCAAAAGTAAACAGCGAACCCCCCTCTTCCTCCTCTCTCCATGTGTAGCTAAAAGCATCCTGGGTGAGTTGTCAGGCAGGGACTATGAATCACGGAGTGGAGACAGCATGAGGCAGGGGAAAGACATCCCTCTAGCAGGCCAGGACATGCTGATAATGTTCTCAGAGCCAGTGACCCTGGGGACAGCGGCCCCAGAAGGCCCCGCCCAGTTCAGCAGCTCCCAGGTGGTGCTGGTGGCAACTCACTGGCCCTGTGACAGCTTCCATTGATCTGGGGCCAACATGGACTGGCCCTGGGCCGGTTGTCTATGCCAGCATCCAGCCCTGGCTCCGGCTCAAAACACAGGCCCGACGTCTCCCCGCAGCCTCAGCCAGCTCTGTCCTCAGAGGCAGCCAAGTCCCTGCCCAGAATGCACACTGGACAGGTGCAAAGCGCCTCTCCGCCCTGAGACCAAGGCCGTGACATCCCACACACAGCCCAGGTTGTTCCACTCATGAGCAGACAGCGTCCCCTCGGGTAGCTCAGCCCAGTCACACACAGCTCTCCTTCCCCGGGGCAGCCTCCCAACCTGATTTCTTGGTTCAGCCAACGCTCCCAAACTGAGGTCAGCTACCTGGGGAACACTTTGCCACGATCCAGGTGGCACACTGCTTCTTTTCACAGGGTCCCTCCCCTGCTCTGCAGCCCTCAGTGGCTCCCTATTTCCGACCAACTCAAATCCCTCTGTAGTCCAGCCCTACCTGACCACGGACAGTGAGACGCGCATGGCACAGACGGAAAACACCAAACCTACACCTGCCTGGAATGAAAGGCAAACACATACCTACATAAAACACCCCAGGAAAGACTGCAGGGGCCGCCACCTCACAACGTGCACCTCAAAAAATAATCATTAGCGGGTTAATTTTACAATTGGTCGAGTCCTAACGGCCTTGAGCTCATACTGGTGCCACGAGGAGGGGTTACAGTGTTCTAAAATGTCTGATCACGAACTCTTCCCAAGGGACACGGGCCAGGCCTAGAGGCAGCGTGGCTGAGGGTCAGCACCTGACCGCTGCAGTAGGAATCGCAGCTCCACGTATGAAGTGACCACTCTCTGCCTGGGATGCTTGTCTGGAACTGGAAGACAGTAACAGCACCTATCTCACAAGACACACTTAGTTACAGGCATATCGTGAGCCCTGCATGACACACACACACACACACACACACACACACACACACACACACAGGACAGACATCTTTGTGGTACAAGGAAGGGTGAGCCTACTGGGCACGTCTGTTAAATAGCAAAAGACTCGACGAAATACTGAACACAAAGGGCTCAGCACGTCTGTGGCACATGAAGTCTTTCAATATATGGTAGCTGCTCACACGGCTATCATTCTTCCTACTGTTACAGATTCTAATTGGAGAGAAGAGAAAAAAGTCAATGCAGACAGACAGCGCAGTCTAGGGGGCTGAGGCACAGGGAGGAAGGGATGTGAGACAGAGGCCGAAGGGGCAGCGCTGGGAGGAGGGGAAGGCCCTGCCTGAGTAAAAGCTTGGCCGCTGCATCTTGGAGGCAGCGAGGCCTCTCGAGAGCCAGCTCCTCAGGCCTCAGAAGTCAGGCCAGCTTTCAGTTCCCGGCATTCCGGCCCCAAGTCCCCAATCGGGCTTGCTGCCCAGGGCACTCGGATCCTTCCAGGACCAGGGATGTGCTTCCAAAGCAGCTTCATCTCAGACTCGAGCCCAGAATTCCTTGGCCAACAGGGACCATGTCTCCACGAGGCTGACACAGCCCAGCTGCTGGGGCGTCTTCTCCCGCACTCCCACCAAGGCCCCGGCTAGCTCCTGAGCAGACAAACCTGAGACTGCCAGTGTCCCCAGCCCCTGTCCCAGATGCTTGTTTGGTACAAGTGCCAGTGAGAGACTGGTCACTCCCCTTGGTATCCTCAGTGCTTGAATGGTGGCAGATACCACGTAGTCAAAATCTGAATCTAATAACAGGTTTCCCAACCTGGAACGAAATCCTATGAAAGGCCAAGTTTTGGGGGGGAAAGGAACAAAAACTCACCCTCTCTGTTCTCCAGAGCAGCAGCACATCCCGGATCTAGCAGCAGCCATGATTCTTGTGGGGGGTAGGGGGGACACGGAAAATGCCACCGCTGGGCCCCACTCTGTTCCCTCCCTCAGGAGGCTCTGTGCAGCCAGCCCATCGGCCCACATCTGGGACTGTTGGCCTGGGTATCTGGGATTTACTCCCACCTACAGACAACAACCCAGAGCCCTTAGGGGCACCGGGGATGTAGGATGGGGGCTGCAGTGTCACAAAGCCCCTGCTGTCCAGTCAGGAAGAGACAGGCTCAGTGGTGCCACCCTAGATGGAACAGACCCCTTGTTTATCCATGGAGGCCAAAGAAGAGATACTAACCAGCCCCCGTAGCTACCAATTACCATGTGCCTGTGACCTAGGGTCACTTATAAGTTGGCTGACCATTAAAATAATTGCTGACATTTACCAAACGCTTACTCTGTGCCGGGCATTGTGCCACGTGCTTCACATTCATCTTCTTTTTATACTCTTGCAACATCCCTTCTAGTACTGTGCCCATTTTATAAATGAGCAAACAGACCCAGGCTGAAGAACGGCAAAAGTTCCACATTTGCAAAGTGGTAATTCCAGGGCCTGTGGGCAGGAAAAAGACCCCTCAGCCCACCTGTGGCAGGCCGATGGCATTAATGGCCCCGATCTGTTCACACCTTTTACTGGTGCACTCCCACACTAGCTTAGCCATGTGACTTGCTCCAGCCAACGGGATCAGAGCAGACACTTGGTAAGCTACTTGGGTTTTCCACTTCCTCTCTTAGACACTCGTCACAGTGACGAGACCTGCCTGGGCTGGCCTGCTGGAGAAATGTGAAATACACGTGAAGGAGTCAACTTGTGCCAGCCAATTCTTTTCCAGACCAGGCAGCTGCCAGTCAACCCGCCAACTATCCTCAGTAGCAAGAGCAAGCCCAACGCAGATCAGCCCATGCGGGCTCAGATCAATAAAACTGCTCAACGAATCTATAGATGCGTGAGGGATATAACGGTTGTTTTAAGTCACTAAGTCTTAGGGTGGTTTGTTACATAGCCAACTAGACATAAATTTACATAGAGGAGTATACATGTAGACATTCATTCTCTCTCTTTCTCTCTCTCTCTCTCTCTCGTATTGCCCACTCTCCTCTGACATAGGAAAACACCTGCTGAGATTAACAGGGTGAATAGTGACACTATTCTGAATGGGAAACCCATTTAAATCAGCATGCTCTACCAAGTGCCAGGGGACACGTCACCTTTCTTCCATGCAAGCTGACATTAAGCTACACCTCTGTTGTGGTTATCTATTGTTGTGTAACAAACTGCCCCCAGACTTAGTGGCTTAAAACCTCCACTTTATTATACTCTCTCATGATGCTGTGGGTTGACTGGCTCAGCTGGGCAGCTCTGCTGGTCGCACTAAAGTTTCTGAGGCTGCAGGCGGATGGTGGCTGAGAGCGCAGTCACGGGGGCTCGGCTGGGCTGGAGCACCCAAAATGGTGCTGGCCCCTTGGCAGGCATGGCTGGAAGGCCAGGCTCAGCTGAGACCCTGGGCTCACGGGGTCCCCCTCTCACTCTATTCTGTCTCAGAACCTCACTCTCTCCCTGTGACCTCACCATGCAGTTTCTCCAGCCAAGTCGCTGGACTTCTCATATGGCAGCTCAGGGCTCTCAAAAGCACAGAAGCAGAAGCTGCCAGGTCTTCTTAGGTGTTCCTTCCAGAGCCTTCTACTGGGTGAAGCAGTTACAGGCCCTGTCGCGATGCTACGTACGGAATAAACGCTACCTCTCAATGGGAGGGTGACAAAGAATTTGCAGCCACTTTACCCCACTACAGCCTCTTACCTCCTACACGCAGCCCACTCAGGCCGACACCCGAGTCAGTGCCAGCACACACCGAGTGGAGCAGCAATGCGTTCAGGCCTTCATCCGCCCTTGGCAGCAGGCCTGCGATAGGTCTGAGGCACCTACGTCGAGTGAGCAAATGTACGTTCCCACCACAACCACAGACAGCTCTGGAATGAACACCACGGCGAAGGCATCAGGCTGGGACCCTAGAATTCCTACGGAGTCACCTGAGGCCCCGTCCAGGATGAATGTGTGAGATGACCAGGGAACGGCTCTGTTCCCACCACTGCACATACCAGGGACATCGGGAAGGTGTGAGTTCACCATGTTCTTTGCAAAGACCTCAGTCTGGAAATGGCCACCTGCAAGATCTAGCCTCCCTCAGGCCCTGGAGGGAGCAGGTCTCTCTTAGGACAGAAAAGAATCTCATCTGGGGGAGAGCTCTAGGCAGAGGCCCGAGGGACTGCTGCAGGGAGGGCAGCCCTGGGAGGGCCCTTAATTGTTTAACTAAAATTACATTCGAGGCATAATTAGCAGCCAGCTCCAAATTCAGAGGCCCATAGGCTCTAATGGACTAATTAGCTGAGACATTCTTGGGCGGGCTGTGCACTCTGGCCTTCTCAGAAACATCCCAGTGAGCACAGCAGATCAAGGCTGGCATCTGGTCCAGAGCCTGTCTCACTATGGCTGGGCAAAGAGACCAATGCATTACTGGGCAAGAACTACACCTTACAGCACGCACAGGTCAGGGAGATGAAGCAGGCAGGCTCTTACACACACCATTCCGCCTTCCGCA
The DNA here is from genome assembly GCF_964194185.1 of Rhinolophus hipposideros. NCBI lineage: Eukaryota > Metazoa > Chordata > Mammalia > Chiroptera > Rhinolophidae > Rhinolophus > Rhinolophus hipposideros. Next base: position 5,144,049 of record NC_138067.1, on the reverse strand, counting down.
GGTCCCACTCCTTGAGCCCTGGAGGCTCACAGCAACGGAGGGGGGTTGCAAAACAGCCTAGCCCAGCATCATTCTGAATCAGAAACACAAGTCACCAGCTCTGTGGAAGCCCACAAACTGCCCAGAGCCACAATCTGACCACAGAGCGTGGGCACAGGCTGTTCAGCCAGCTCTCTCCATCCACTTGCTTCTGAGCAAGTGGCGGGGGCCCCACACAGCAAGGAGGACTTGAAATCTCAGTGAGGAGTTGGCAGAAAACAAAACCTTCACAAAGGCGAAGTCTGCATCTTTGGGAGGCCCTCGATGTTTCTGGCATGAGACCAGGTACACACGAGGAATGCAGTACACCTGCAGAGTGAATACAAGAGGCATCACCCCAGACAGCGAAAGCACTACAGCCCCCAGTCTGTTTCCAATGGGCTCCCTGGCCAGAGAAGCCTGGGAAACTGGTCACCAAACTGAAGGAACACTGACTCACACTAAAACCCACATTCGAGATTCACAGTGCACGTCAGCACAATAAAGGCTCTGAGAAGTCCTGCAGCCAAGACACTTCTTCATTGGTTGTTCGTCACTTCCTAAAGTTATTTGAGCATAGACTCTTTTCCCCCCAGAATTCGTAGGGGGATCCTGTATTTGAAAAATACTATCCTGTGATAAGCAATACATCAGCATAGGGCAGATGTCACAAGCTACAATCCTATGGGAACTAGATTATTTAAATAAAGTGAAGTGGGCCCGGTTTAACATTTGCACAGGAAGCATAAATTTTTATCTCCATGAAGAAATATACTCTCTCATTTTTCTTAAAACAAAGAACCATCTTGGCTCATCTTTTCCCCCTCCCTTTGATAGAATTATTTTCCTATAAAGAAACAGAAACATTGATTTAAAAGAAATAATAATGAGAGACCACAGGGAGAGTAACAGGATTAGTGGGCACTGTGGGACTCTGGGGGGTGCACACCTCTCTGTCCGAGGGCCCGGCCACAGTCAGCTGCAGCTGAACCTTGCCAGGCTGAGAAACTGATACCAGTGTTACCAGCTTCCCAATTTTTAACAAGAAGCCAGAAATATGGACTGCTAAGTGAAAATCCCCCATTTTTAAAATGCCGGTTCAATTTTTTGAAAAATTGAGTGGGTCAAATAAAACATTCCTGGGGGCTTGATTTGAGCCACCAAACTGCGCTCTTCGCCAAAAGGAAGAGTAAAATGCTCATTAACCTGTTCCCCAAGCTTGACTGGCCAGGGAGCCCTTGGGACACAGAGCTGGAGGGTGTGAATGTTCTTGCTGTCTCGGGTGCTGTCTCTTGCATTCATTCAGTCGGCAGGTGTACTGCATTCGTGCGTGTACTTGCTCTTGTGCCAGATGCATTGAGGGCGTCCCCAGGATGAGACTTTGCTAAGCCCCCACCCCAGGCACTTGGCCCTTTCCTCTACTTGGGCTCACCTTGGCACATGTGAGAAGGGGTGAGCTCTGAGCCTGGCGTGCAGTGGAGACCCCGAGTGGCCAGGCCGTCTAGGGAACCTCTCATGGAATCCGCAGAAGCTCCACCTTGGACTCAGTAGATCTCTGTAACAAACGGCCCATGTGCTATGTGGCCAAGGCTTTCTTGGATGTTTATTTATTTTTACAGGCCCATGGGTGTAAAGTGACTTCTCCAGAGGGATACAGCAACACCTGCATTTGCAGAGACAAAAGCAGCCTCTGATGAGAGGAGGCGTCACGAAAGCAGTGACCCAGACACCGCCCGGTGCCGCAGCCAGGCTGGCTCCCAAGCTGCCCAGGAGGACCACAGGCCTGCAGGAGGTCCCCTAGGAATTTCAGAACAATGCGGGAAGGGATGCTGGTCCCACACATTTCTCAGAATCAGATGGACAGCCACAGCAGTGCGAGGAATGCCGCAGCAGGGGCTTCCAATTAAAACCTGGGTTTGAGCCTCTCAGCAAAGCACTAGCAGCCCCCCAGGGGCAACACCACTCACGTGTGACAAAAGGCAGAAGCTTCCGGAACATGGAGCTAGACATGGCCAGCTGAGGAAGTCGGCAGAAAAGGAGGCCTAGGCACCAACAATCCCTGCAAAGGGCACAAGGACTCAAGCTGGGGTTGGGGCAGAGTTAGATACCTGCATCCAAAGATACGCGCTCCCCCTTCTGCAGTGTTGTTTGTCACGGGGAGGTGGCTGTCCAGACAGAACTACATTTCCCAGCACCCCTTGCTTCATGAGGCCATATGAATACCTGCTCTGTGCCATCTCACTGCCAGAGATCTTAGGAAGTGGGTAGAGTTTTTCCACTCTCTCCTTCTTTCGCTCACTGGAAGCAGAGAACTCAGAAGCCCTGGCAGATGAACGAGGCACAAGATGGAAGGAGCCCGGGCCACTAAATCACCATGTGGGTGAGAGTCACCTTCTAACCAAGATACCTGTTTTAGACCAGTACATGAGTAATAGCTAAAATTCTAGTGTGTTAAGCCTCTGGAATATTAAGGTTTATTTGCTACAACACCTCGGGTTACCCAGTTTAAAATAAGAGAAGGAAAAATGGGTCAAGAAAACAAATCTTCACCAGGATGAGCAGCTCAAGGCAAAAGTAATATAGGAAAAACTCATCTTGCTAAGTCTGATCAGCCACCACCTCCTACAGGAAGCCCACCTGAAAGCCCACAAACAGAGGTCAACTTTAAGACCCTTGGGTGCTTAATTATGTCTACTACCTTGATCAAGAATAGTTATGAAAACTTGTTTTGGAAAAAATGAAATTATTTACAGAGTGTACTCTGCCCATCCATTTGACAACCTGCTGGGAGAGGTGAGGACAAATCAGCATGCAGTCTCAACTTTGAACAAAAGGTGAGAATAAGCCAAGAAGCTAGTAGCCAATCTCGGGAACTCAGAATCTTCCAGAAGCCAAGAGTGGGCTTGCAGGGCTCTGCAGCCAAACAGAAACCACATGCTCCCCACAGCAGGGTTTCTCTGTAGTGGCACTATTGATGGGGGGGGGGGGGGTTGTCATGTGCACGGTAGGATGTTTAGCAGCACCTCTGGCCTCCACCCACCAGATACCAGCAGCAGCGCCCCCAGTTGTGATACCAAGAACATCTCCAGACAATGCCGAAATCCCTATCTGCCACTGAGAAGCCCTGCTCTAAAGGGTACAACCAAAGGAGGCCACGCCAAAATCTAGGCCTGGTGTTTTCAGATCTTCCATCCTCTCATATCTGGACTGTCGTGCAGGGTGGCCAGCAGGGTCTCAGCTCCCGCTCCCCACATAAGAACGCAGGACATGGTGAGGCCAAAAAGGAACACCCACGGAGCTATAGGTAGGGGAGTCATACTACTATTTTCTCACTGGCGGCTGGGCTGGAGACACAGGAAGCAGGATCTACATAATCTGCCTAACAGCAGTCCGCGCTTGCCAGCCACCATCTCCTTGCTAGCCCCCATTTTCTGCTAGCGTAGCCACGGCAGTTGTATTAGTGGCCAATGGCTTACGGGTTACAGCTGACGGCCATCTGATTACAGTTGATGGCCATTTACTACCCGAGCCAGCATCTTTCTATGTGAGGCCGAGAGCCTGCAAACTGTTTTTGGGGGCTTTGTCCCCACATGGATTTTTATGTAAAATGTCCAATTTTTAAATGTTGGCAACTAATTAATTAAAAATGATTTTGTCTTTTATGCTGCAAGAGTCAAAAACACGTGTGCAGGTCACCAGCTGAGCCTCTGCTAAATCCAGAGGGAAAACAAGAAAGGACGGATCTCCCTTCCTGAGCTCCCTAAAGACCAAACTCGACCCCACAGCCCGGGGAAGGAGCCCCCAAACCACAAAGGCAGAAACGGATGAGGAATTCGAGTCAGTTCTGGGGGTACTGTCACACATCACTGGCCTTACAAACGCCCTCTCCCCCAAAACACAAATTGATCAATTCATCCCCAGAAGCCAAGACCCTTTGCAGGAAGGCTGAGAGACTGTCCTCACCAATGTCGCCCCCCCCCACTCAGCCCCAGCTCCCCCAGTATAATTGCCCCCCAGCTGATGTTCCTGAGGCCCAGGCCCTGAGGTTCTGGTTGATGAAGCAGGCAGGTGAAGCTTTCTGTCAACACTGCCCCCGGACTGGTCTCCGCATCTTCCAGCCCCTAGTTAAAGAACTTGTTCTAAGCAAGTTTCCTTTACTTTGAGCAAAAATCTGGGTTACTAGGAGGAGGGCAGTGGAGAATCTAATAAATCTTAGAATATACTTCTTGGCTAAAGGGGAAAAAAAAACCTACTTACTGGTATCATGAAACAACTTTCCAGCCCTCTCTGAAGAGAACGGGTTCAGAAGTTACTATTGTGTTCAAGCTGTATTAAATCAAGCTGTGAGCAGCACCAGGGTTATGCTTTTAAAGAATGCCCTGAGCCAATTCTGATGTTTAAAGGGAAAAGGAAAAGTTTCCAAGCCTTCCATAAATTCCGACGAGAGGAAGTTTCAAACTTGGGTGTTCACAGTCCGTGGTCCCCACATGGAAACAGCTTGGTTTCATGTATTTGGTTTTACTGTTCAAACTTGAGGGTCTTTTAACTTTTTATTTTTACAGGGCTCAGAAGAAAAGGGAGAGGGAGCCATTTGCTCACCGAGTGCCAAAGAAAACCCCAGCGCCTCCGTCAGAGGGCCTCTGCCTGAGGCGGCAGGAGGCAGGCTGTGGGGTGGGGACCCCCTGGCTCCTGGCACACCCCAAGTACAGGTCCTCCTGCATGCTGGAGGCCAGGCCTGCAGGGCCAGCTGCTAATTAACTCCGACAGGATCAATTCAGGCCAGAGCGTGTGAGTGGAGACCGGGCAGGATAGTCATCTGGCTGTGGCTAAGCTTCAGCTGCCGGCAGCAGGAGGAACAAAATGGAGACTTTCCAAAAACAAGACGAGGCCCAGCCAAGAGCCGAGGAATCCTAAATTTAGTCCCTAGGGGAATATGGCTGTGTCTGCTCAGCCAGAGCACCAGTGAGGCCCAGCATCCCTCGGAAATGTCAACCAAACCAAACAGGCCCTCCCAGGACACCTCAGCCCCGAGCCCTGACTTCGGGGAGCTCACCCTCAGTCGGGAGGGGTGACTCACACACATCAGTTTCCAACCCCACCTCCACCTTCCAAGGATTATCCACCCAGGAGGTCAGCAAGGCAAGTACACCATACCCATTTGACAGGCAGGAAAACTGAGTCCCCAGAGAGGCAGTGGTGAGGCAGGAGGAGCACAGGCAGTCCTGAGTTAGGATCCAATATCAAGTTCCATCACTCAATACCCACGTGACCTGGAAGTAGGTACCTTGTCACTCAGAGCCTCAGTTTTTACCATCTATAAAATGGGAGTGAGAATGTTTATTCAAAAGTTGTGAAAAAGGGGAAGAGCACAAATAAAATCTAACAATGCTTATGTATGTACATATACACATGTATTATACATATATACACATACATGTATGTGTGTGTGAAAAAGAGACTCCTGGCAGCACCCCAGATATAGATAGTCGACAGCTGTCATTAGTGCAGCCGGCACCCCTCCCCCATCTGTCACCCTGACACTCTTTGGGTCACCACCCTTCCCCTCTCAGTTCCTGTGGCTCAGGTGGGCCTAACCCATTTCCATAAGGGGTCTCAGACACCTACTGAATCAGAATCGCCAGCGGTTGAACCCCGAAATTATTTTTCTGCTTAATTTCCCCAGGTTACTCTGACACACAAGAGGCAGTGTTGGGAACCACTGCCAGAAAGATTTGAAAGGGCTTGGAGGCTGAACTCAGAGAGGATGTAATCCCCCCATGGTGCTGAACATCTAAGGATCTCAGATCCCAAAGGGCAGGACCCTCTCCCAGCCCCACGCCAATATGCCAATCCATGAAGGAGGTCCTTTGGGGCAGAGACCGGGCCAAATTCTGATCTGCCCCCAGAAGGCACTTGCTGGCTTTACAGAACAGCTCAAGGGGAGGATAGATGACCAGTCTCCAAAGTGAGCCTCCTCGTTCCCTTAACCCTTGACCTTAGCCCCTGGGTCTGAGGGGCACAGCCACCCACCCAAAGAACAATTTCAGTATAACGAGGTCTCCACGGTAACCTTCCAACTGGAGGAACTAATGAATTACCTGGTGACCAGACAGGGTGCAGGGGCACAACGGGGGGATGGGGAGAGGATGGGAATGAAGGGTAGGGGAACGGGGTTTCCAGAAGGAAGAAAATAACAAAGATCTTTCCGTGGGGGAAGAAAATTCCAGAAAGACCTTTATCTCCTTGTCCCTCACAAAAAAGTAATCTTAAAGGAAGTAATTATTAGTTGTAAAAAGAGCAGTTTTACTGAACACCTCATCTACGCCAGGCCACAGGGGTTCACATACAAAATCTTAAGTGAATTCACAAAACAACCAGATGAGGGAGGTTCAACTGTAGTTCCATTGTACAGATGGGCCGAGTGAGGCCCCAGAAAGATAAAGTTGTTTAAGATCACATAACTGGCAGGCCCAACATTGAAACCCATCCAGTTCTAGAACCCACTTTCCTGCCCTCTTCTGCATGAGCAGGTCAGCACCCCTTCTGGGCTCAGCAGAGAATGGCTTTGGACCCAGCTCTGCTCAAGTCCCAATGCCATGCTGTGTCTGGGGTGCAATGCACCCACATTTAGGGATGGGCTAGTTGGTCCAGAGAGGATTTCTCTGCTTCCCGGGATCCCACAGCAGACCCCCTGAGCCCCTGCCCAGCTAGAGCACAGGGCACCTGTGACTCCCAAGACACCCACCCAACCGCCAAAGCTGCCCTGTGCACACACACCCCCTGGGTCCATCAGGCTGCCCAGCCAGCCTGTCCTCATGCCATCTGCGCTGCTGACTGCCCTCTCTCCATCACTTCCTCCTACAGGAGAAAGAGCCTTGGCATCTGTGTCTCTGAAACTGTGACCTTAGACGGGAACTTGGTCTTGTTATTGGAAAGCTGCCGTCTGCAGTCTCCAGGCCAGGACCCATGTCACTGACAATTCCCAAGGCCTTGGAAGGTAACTTTAATCCAATTGTCTGTGTCGGGCAGTCAATGGACAGCCCCTTCTTCCCCCTCTACCTTCCTCCCAGCTCCCTCTTGGAAGGCGGCCCTAGGGAGGTGATGCCCAGCACAGCCCGGCCAGGCCCTGACAGCTGGACGCCCACACAGCCAAGAGGGTCTGCCATGAGCTCTGTGAAGGCCACCACCACCAGCCCTCAGCGTAGAAACCCCCAGACCTGGCGCACAGCTGGCGTGGTTGGTGGGAGTGGGGGCGATGCTCATCTGACTCAAAGACCCTCCAGCCACATCCAGACTCAGCACACAGCACCGCACAGATGTACAGCCCTCCCAGCAATGCATCTTTCCAGATGGAAAAACCAAGCCTACAGACTTTATGATTACTCTGTAAATTCTGGAAGTGGAAGTTCTACCCTGTTCGAAGTTCTACCCTGTTCGCCCTCCAGAGGCCAAACAGTAATTACGTTAATAGTAATTGCACATGAATGTGAATGACGATAACTTTCCTACTTATTGCCACAGCTTTCTGTGTGTCAGGTACCGAGTGAAGCGTTTCACAGGCATTCTTGTTTAATCTACACAACAGCTCTGTGGGGTAAGTACCATTTCTACCCCCATTTACAGGTGAGGAAACAGAGGCACAAACTGGTTAAGGGACTCACCCAAGCTCACACAGCTAATTAGGGGCCAAGTCAGCATCGGAATCAGGTCCGGCTGTCTCCGGAGCAGTGTCTTTCACTTTTCATTATTTGCCCCCCTACTCAATGCAGAGCCTGTTTAGGCTTTTTCCCCCAATCACCCCACCATGAAATTTTAATACCACAGATATACTGTGTGCCTATTTATACAGATCTATATGTATATCTGTGCTTCATACCTAAAAAGAGTGAGATTTTTTTTGATACCCCCCAAACCAATTTTTGCCTCCTTGGGGCAATATTATCGTCATTGGGAATGATCCAGAACATAGACCAGGCTGCTCAATAGGAATGGAATGCAAGCCACGTGTGTGTCATTTTAATTCTTCTAGTAGCCACATTAAAAAGAAACACATATAATTAATTTTAATGTTATTTAAGCCACTATACCTAAATTATTGCCATTTAAAAATATTACCACTATATGTAATCAACGTAAAACTTATGAATGACAAATTTTATATTTTCTGTGTTCATACTAAGCCACTGAAATCTGCTATACAATCCAGCCCAGCCACAATTCAAATGCTCAGTAGCCATGCATGGCTAGAGGGGCTACCACAGTGAACAGTGCCCTCTATGTGCCAACCGCTCTGTTAAAGCAAGAGTGTTTATCTTCCCCAAAGCCCGGAAAAGTAAGCTTGAGAGACTTTCTCCACCCAAGAAACCCTTCGGAGAGTCACCGTCACTCCTAACCAGTGGGTTTCACTTAATGTCCTCAGGGCCTGCTACAGACAGGATGCTATACTCTCAAGGAGACGCAAAGATAAATAGAACGGGCATCTGCCTTCGAGGAGCTTATAATCTAACAGGGTGGATGGGGGTATATTTACCAAACCCTACTGCACACCACGCCCTGAGGCTTCTCACCCATTATCTTCACCCTCACACTCACCCCAGAAGGGGGGGGTTCTAGTACTTCCATCCGTATTTATTGATGAGGAAACGGAGGCTTGAGAGAACATGCATCTTGTCTAGAGCCCACCTACCTGACTCGGCCAACCAGGGCAGAACACAGAAGGTGTCAGCAAAGCCCTGTGAAACCTTTTAGGGACAATGGGGGCAGCCCTAGGGGAAGGCTTCAGGGGTGGGGGAGGTGAATGAGCAGTGGTGGTTGCATCAGAAGGAAGAAGAAAGAAGGCAGCACAGGTGCCGTGGCTAAAGAAGGGACAGGTGTATTTGCAGGGAGGGAAAAAGCAATGCGTGGATTCCCAGCAGAAAGCACAGCACAAGGGGGCCCGTGAGAAGCAGGAATTCTGGGCGCTAAGATGCCTCCGCACGTAGCTCACGTGCAGGGCACTGCATGAGACGAGTCCAAGCTCAGCCATCTCATCATGGAAAAGCACCCACTGCCCAGCCCCTGGGCCCTAATGCCAGTGGAATCCAACTTCCCAAAATATTTACCCCAAGGCTCTGGGCACCAGACTCCATTCTGTAAACTTCGATGCCATTCCAAAGCTGAAACGATAGATCTCCTCGAGAACAAGATAAACTCTCCCTCGCGTTCTAAATAATGAAAGGGAGGTGAGGAAGAGAACGAAATAAATCAACCCTCTCCAACCGCCCAACTTGAAAGGAATTATGGTCAGAAGCGAGAAGGGGGCAAAGATGCTGTCTCCTTATCAGGCCCATGGCTGCTCCAGACACAAACAAAACTTTTGGCAGGCGTCCTCCTTCCACATCGAGGAAGGGAGAGGGAGAACAAAATCTTAATCCGCAAAGGTCAAACCCACCCTCCTTGAGTCCAGTCAAGCCAATATTTTCCCCCTAATTTCCAGGAGAGAACAGTCCCTTCCATGAACTGAAGTACTTACTGGAGCTTAAGGAATGAGGCCCATAAATCTCCAGCTCCAGCTTGCTGGGGTGGCCCAGACTGCCAACCCTAGCTGCACTACCAGACCGGAAGTCCTTACTTGCGACTCAAGAAATAGGCCCACTGCCCTTTGAAAGCACTGCAAAGGACGCTGCAAGGTGAGTTGGTTCTGGAAAGCGGATGGAGGAAGGCTCATCTCCTTGCCTCCAACAATCATCATGGACATCAAGGGTAGAGTAAATGGGTAAGCACTTGACATGGATGACCTCACTTAATGCTGACAAGCCCATGCGACGGATAACTGTTATCCCCCATTGACGCATGGAAAACTGAGGCTCAGAGGCATGAGGACCCAGAGTCACACAGCTGGTAAGTGGCCTGCTGTTTCTCCAGCAGGGGGCCTCACACAATGGGGGTACACCCCCAGATTCTTCCTCTCCACCCTGCATCTGCAGGTCATAGCCCAGCTCTGACCACCTCCTTTTGCTGCTCTGCCTGCAAAACAAGCCCAAAATTCCCAGGGAGGGTTAGGAGAAAGTGGACACATGTGTGGGGGCCCCCCAGGTCCCCACACCATCTCATGTCACCCACTCCAAACTCCAGAAATGGGGCCTGACCTCTCAAAAGGCCCCTCCAAGAAGCGGGTTTCTCAGCATAATATTTTCCTCCCACAGAACGTGAGAATAAAGAGCTCTTTGCTTGTCTCCTGAAATAACTGGCTCTTGCCATAAAGCAATCTTCTGCCCAGTAAAAATATTTCTGTAAAACTTGGTAACTCTATCTGTGGTTCCTTTTCTGAAAGTCAAAAATCTTGGAGAGTGAAACATGGCAGGGGCAGACTTTATGACAAGCTCATGAAGTCATGTCTACCCGACATTCCCTCCTTAACACTGATTAATTCGCTGCTCACCACAGGGACTTTGTGTCTTAATACTCTCCAAGCAAAGAACCAGTTCGAATTTCTACAGAACAATACCCACGACCCTGGAACTGGTACCCAGCCAGGCGGGCAGGGGAGCCACTGGCTGGGGCTGAGGGGCTGGAAAGGACTGCTGAGACTGGGGAACTCCGTCAGGCGGCCATGGCGCACAGGTGGGCTGTCACCTGTGACCTGTCCCTGGCCAGATAGGAGGCACAGCTTATAAAACGAGGGGTGTCCTAGGATCAGAGTGTACAGGCACTCAACAACTAGCCCCAACTAATCGCAAGACACTGGGATAAGTCAATGAAACCTCCCAGGTATAGCTTTCCCATCTGGAAGTGGAGAAGAATCATTATAGGGCAACTCCTGAGCGAACAAAGATGTCCTCTCTTCATCCATCAAACAGCATCCAAGCCCCTTCCAGGTGCTATCCTGGGCCAGGAGAGACGGAGTGCATTTCCTGGGAGTCCTGCCGATGTTCAGCAGCTCTGAAGGCTGCTGAGTACATTCACTGAGTGCCCGCTAAGCCTTAAATCACTATGTGCATTATTTCATTTAATCCCGGAAACGACTCCAAGAGGTGGGTAGTCTTTTTCTCATTTTACGGGTGGGGGAACTAAGGCCCAATGTTGATAGAATTCAGTATAAACCCAGATCTGAAGCCCAGGTTCAAAGTTCTGGGCCCCCTGGAATTGGGAGAAGACCCACACAGGGAAAAAAGTTAATAAAATGAGGTTTAAAAAATAGCCATTCAAACTAAGGCAGGGGTTCTTAATCTTAAGGCTATGGGTAGCCTGAAACAGGAGTTAAAGGTGTGAGTGCATTGATTTGAGGAGAGGGACACCATCAGATTTGGCAGGTTCCCCAAAGGGGCTTGTTACCTACCCTCTGAGGGTTAGGAACCACGGATCTATAATCATCATGGAGAGGCCAGGAGACTGAAAGGAAGGCTGTGACCCATGTGGGCTACACAGAGGAGGTGGCAAACCACCAGGTCTCTTCCAAGATCCAAGAGCAAGAAGTGGATCTCCCGAGATGGCCAGCTAATTGTTGGGCTGCCCTGTCCCCACCCACACTCTCCTGCTGCTGACCGGAGCTGTGGTCAGTGAGTCTTACCCCAGGGGCCGGACCGTGCACAGATGGTTCCATCCCCAACAGCGTGCATTCCGCAGCCTTCTTCTCACAGGTGGTTTTTCTTTAGAGAACCATCCACCCCCTCCTTTCTAGTCCTTGAGGATTGGGGTGAGGAAGCTGATCCCAGCCCCCATTCCAGGGTGGCCATGTGACCCAGGACCATCAGAGGCACAGGGATTAGTTCTGGAATGGGCACGTGACCCATCAAAACAATGGGAGCCCTGCCTGGGCTTTGGTTGGAACTGTCTCTTCTAGCTGGAGATGGAAGCCTGGACTGCTAGGAGCCAAACTGCCACGGCCTGGAGAGAGTCTGTCTGAGAATGAAGCCGGCCTAGAAGAAACCAGAGCAGGAGACACAAATTGCCATCCTGGGACAGAGCTGGGGCTCCAGGATCCAAGCTGTACCTGCATCCAATACTCCCTCTGAACTTCCCAGTTCTACCAGCCAGTAAAATATCTTTGTATAAAAGAGCTGAGATGGGCTTAAAACTCAAAGGATCCTGACTACTCCATACAGAGAAAGAGGCCATACTTACTTCCTGAAGTTGCTTTCCTCCTAGGATTTGAAGACACTGGCCTGGAGGAGTAGAGCCACCCCTGGAGATGACATCAGGGTGTGTGGTGTGTATGTGGGGGGTGGAGGCGCATGCAGAAGCACAGTCACAGAAAGGAACACCATTGATCTAAATCAGACCACAGGACAAGCCATAAACAACCTAGGTGCCCAACAGCAGGGGATCAGTGTAATAAATTATGGTCCCTCCTTACAATGGAAGGTTTGAGAGCCATGAAGAGCAATAAGATTATATGTAATGGTATGGAATGATTTCCAAGATACACTGTTCGGGTTTTATAACATGCAACTTAAAAGAAAATGTTGAAGGCCTCTATCACTGTTTTATAGTTCCCTATTTTAAGCAAATTTTTCACTTAACCTACAGATACCAACGCTTCCCAGTCTTGTGGGCCAAGAGGGCTTCTACTACCCATGCTGGATAAGCACACACAGACAGAGGACACAGCGAGAGAAGCCTCGAGGACACGGTGACCGCAGACGCCTGGGAAGAGGCGGCTGAGAGGCCAGTGGAAGAGGTGGGAGGGAGGGAGGGGCTTCCTTTTATTACATATCCTTTAGTACCGTTTGGAATTTTCCTTCTTTTTCTTTTGTTTTTTACCATGTGCAAGACTTCATGTACCACAAGAAAAACAGTAAGGGCTCTTTCTGAAGAGCAGGGGAGAAGCAAGCAGGGGTGCTCTTCAGAGGCTGAGAGCACTGTGTATCTGTGAAAAGAGCTGGGGATTTGGAGGGCCAGGATCTGAACTCCTGCCCCCTTCTGAGGCTCTGTGCCCCCTGCTGGGCCCTTCTGAGACCCATTTCCCTGGCAAATATTCTCTGAGCCTCTGCCGCGTGCCACACAGTACAAAAGTCCCCGAGGATACAGAAGAGTCTAACGGATTTCACGATCTGGCCTCAGTTTCCCTAGGGTGTGATTACTCACCCTAGCCAGGTTTCTGCAAATATTGAATACCTAACAGATCACTGTATGAGGAAGGCTCTGCAAACCACAAAACTCTGGACAACTACTGGCTTTTGCTACTGGAGAAGAGCTGGCCCTCTCAGTGCTGCCGCCTGCATCCCCAGCAATGGGTTTTGCCTTGCAGTGCCCCAGGCCAGAGCCAACGGGACGAGTCCTCACCCAAGAACCCCAGAAGCAGTTGCCAAGTAGGACCCCCAAGGTTCAGAAGGCCCCGATTTGTGACACCAGAAGGGGCTCCAATCCCCCACGAGCCTTCCCATCACTGATCGCGGCAGTGGCCGATGGAGCGGCCTCCCTCAAAGCGTGAGGGAAGTCATGCCTCCAAGGAGTGGGGTCTGGAAAGCCTCCAGGAGGGCTTCACCACTGCTTCCTGGGGGGAGAGCTTTCTTTCCACCACCACCTGCTGCAAGTAAGTCCTTAGCCCCCCCTCAGGATTGGGGTTAGCCTCCTGCTGATCTCCTCCATTGGTCCAGAGCTGTGCAGTCCAACGCAGCAGCCGCCAGCCTCACGTGGCTATTTAAACTTACATTTAAATGGATTCAAATAAACTGTATTGAGAATTCAGTTCCTCAGTCACACATTCCACGTGCTCAGTAGCCACAGGTGGCCAACAGGTCCTGTACTGGATGGTGCAGACACAGTATTCCCATCATCACAGAAAGTTCTATCGGACAGCACTAGTCTAGAGGTCCTTTGAACATCTCCTTCCTCCCACTTATAAAAGGAAGGGCCTGGCAGCCCTTGAAAGAGAAGCCGGGTATCAATAACTGTCAGTAACGTTCTAAATCCACTTGCAGGTTTAAGGAGCCCCAGCCATGGGCAAGGGCACAGGAGACAGCGCTGCTGACAGAGCTGCTCAGGAGTCAGGAATTGCGCCAGCTTCTCCAGAGGGCCACTCACTTGATCCCCACAATTCTACAGATGGGGAGGGCCATCCCCACCTTAGCCTTCCCCTATCTTGCACCCTTCCCCACCTTTCCTTCGGGGTCCCCAGGGTCCCATCAATACAGCTGTTGTCCAGGACAGAGAGGCGCTGATTCAGAGGGCTTCGGGGGAATGGGGACCCACGGTCTCTGCATTTTGAACAGCACTCAGGAGGTTCAGAGGTAGGGGGCCCTCAGGCCAGACCCTGAGTCCTTACCACCCCGTCGGCCCTTCCAGCTACTGCCTTCCGTCTGCACCCTCACCAATGAAGGTGCCCCATAGAGGTGCCTGCATATGCCATCTTCGTCCTCATCTTTCATTCTCTTGTAAGATGTATTGGCTTTTGGAAAAATACAAAAGTAGTACATGTTCATCGAAGAAAAAAAGTCAAACAATGTAGAAATGTATAATGCGAAAAGCGAAATTCCTTCAGTCTTTACCACCTCCCACCACTCCACTCCTCAGGGAAATAGCCTTTGACAGGGTACCCTTCCAGATCTTTCTCTGTGCACCTGCAGACATACAGATACTTAGGCCCGAATAGACGTTAGTATAATGCCAAAAGAAGGACCCCCTCCCACTTAGGTGTTTCTCTTGCTTTGCTCAGTCAGCAGCGTCTCCGGGCCTCCGTCCCGTTGGTGTGCAGCCCTCGCTCACCCTGGTTTTACCAGTGATGGAGAGAGCCATCCCATGGCTACACCGCTGTTTATTAGCCTGCCCTCCGTGGCGGATATCTGAGCTGTTACGGAGTTTCCATTCTTCCAAATGACACAGCCCTGGATCCTCTTCCGAGCATGTGATCTGTCTATGTGCACGTGCTCCTCATTCCCCTCATGACCCGCTCCAGTGTCACCTCTGATGTCCCTCCATCGAGACAGCTCCTGCCAAACCCAACCGTGACTGCCAGCATCCAAAATCCCACGAACACCTTTCAGTCCTGTTTCTGACTTAGCCCCTCAGCAGTTTCTCTCCAGCAGAGCACATCCTCTCTGCTAGAGAACTTTGATGGCCCCCGATGAGACTCACCTCCCCGTGTTTATGCCCCTGTATTGTCCCTTCCCCTGAATTTGGGCTGGACCCGTGACTTGCTTTAACCAAGAGAAATGTGACATTGCCAACTCTAGGCCTAAATCTTCAGAAGGTCCAGCAGTTTCCACTTTCGCACTCTTGGGGAAGCCAGCCCCCCTGTAAGAAGTCTGATTGCCCTAAGGCCCCCATACTAGCAGAAGCCCAAGCTGACCATGTGTTGAAGCGACCTGGAAGAAAACAGAGGTTCCTGACACATAAGCCAAGTGGAGTCGTTGCAATTGGCCCCTGGCTGTTTGAGCCACACCAACTGTGCTACATGGAGCCACAGACAAGTTGTCCCTGCCAAGCCCTACGCAAACTGCATAATTTTAAGCAAATATAAAATGATCAAGTTACTAAGTTTTGGCGTAATTTGTTACATAGCAAAATATAACCTAAACACCCTCCTTTTCTTCATTACACAAGAGATACCTGCTAGCCAAACCACCCACCCTCCCAACTCCTGCCCAGGCTCAGGATTCCCAGCACATAGCTCTGTCGAGTCCCCAAAGACGCAGCCACGTCTCTCTCCTAGGATGAAGGTGCAGCTGCTGCTCATGCTCAGAGGTTGGTTTCCCAGATGAGAGAACTTGGGGACCACAGAGGATTCCTCATTCTCTTCATGCCCTAAGCAAAGGGAGGAAAGAGCACCCACAGCAATCCTAGGAGAATCTGTTCTCACCAAGAAGTCAACAAACCAGAAGGCCCTGAAGCCAAAAAAGAAAACTTTGGCACAGAGAGGTTAGGGAACTTGTCCAAGGTCACACAGCCAGTGAGCAGATCTAGGACTTGAAACCAGGCTCAGAGATCACACCAGTGACCAAACACTTTGATCGTGACCCACAGTAAGAAATATGTTTCACCATGGACCTCTGGGTTTGGGTAGAGGTATGTGTGTACGTATAGATAGATCCAGCTCGCTAGCTACAGACACGGGTATCTATGTCTGTAAATCCATGTCCATAAACTAAACAAGAAGTTACACAAAGAACATGTAGATGATGTTTGACAGAAATGTACACTTGAAAGCTGTAATTTTACTAACCAATGTCACCCCAACAAATGCAATTTTAAAAAAGGGAAAAAAACAAGAAGTTGCACAAAGCAATATTTACTCTTCTTATGTGATATTTTTTCATATTTTTATACGTCTCTATTTTGTTTTTTTAACACTGGACACTAAATTGATTTCATGAGCAATGAATGGGGTTATAATATATGGCTGAAGCAAAAAAAAAAAGTCATCTATACAAATTTAAGACAGCTCTCTATTCAGACCAACCTTGAGTCTGGCTGGAGCAAGATTCCACTTCCAAGTCAAGTGACTTTGGGTAAGGAGGCATACTTTCTTTAAATCCTCAGTTTCCCTATCAGTAAAATGGGGATGATAATAGTATCTGCCTCCTAATGGTGCTGAGAGAACCGAGCGCTTGGCTCAGGGCCTGGCAGAGAGCGGACACTCAATGCTGCATCCATGCTTTGCCACGGGGCTCACAGTGGGCCCTTAACAGCCACACAGAGAGGCAGCCACAGGACACCGAAACAGGAGGCATGTACCCAGGACTGACCGGGGCCATGCACCCCTGTGATTTTCAGGGAGGAGAGTGACAAGAGAAGCCCCCAGTGCCCACTGAAAAGGCAACTCTGTCCCCAATTTGTAGTAGTTTTCTTACATCATCTTTTTGCTTTTGAAGTCTAGCTATATCACTGTGGGGGAGGGGGGCAAGGGTAACACAATGGAGTCAAGATCAAACTGCCCTATAACAAGCCTCCCTCTAGAAGCCAGACATGGAGTGGCACCCCTACGCAGCACCCCCAAACCCACTCAGTGGAGCCACCACAAGCCAAAGCTCCTGCGTGAGGAGCCAGCCCACGCGGCTTTCTGCAGTTAGGAAAACATCCTTGGAGGGAGGCTGTGGTCTTCCCAGCCCTCACCTGTGGCCTGAGGGTGGAAAGGCCCATCCTGCTAACAGGGGCCCTTTATGCTCTGCCCCTTTAGGCTCTCCAGGGCCCCAGCTCTGCACTCGGGGCCAGGGGGCTTGGGCAGCACATGGCAGGCTGGCCAATCAGCTCCAGGTTCACACTGCTTCATGAGACCGAGAGTTCTCCCCCAACCACCCACCCAGCCAGAAAGGAGAGAAGCTGGAGTGAACAGACATCAGTAACAAAATAAAGTTACAGAAGATTTGCAGCGTGTGGACAAGGGCTCACAAAGAGTTACAACATATAACAAGCCCCCCTCGTCCCCCGGCACCACCCAGCCCCTCTGCTGGACCACAGATTTCTGCCCGAACATCTCAGACTAGAGTCTGGTCCCAAGTCAGACACCGGAAGTGTGCTGAGGACTTTCTCTAAAGATCAGTCATGCCTGCTGGCCCCTGCATGTCCCCAACCCGTCGTCTGAGATGCTCTCACCAAACCTTTCATCACCTGCCTGGGTGTTCCTTGGGTCTCAAAAACTTAAATGTCACTTCCCAGTCCGAGAAGAGCCCCCTCCTTATTCTCTCATGGCACCCTGTCCCTGTCCTTGGACACATCTGAGTGACTGTGAGCAAGAGCCACTAGCAAGCAGTAGGAGGAGGGATGACACCTACTTTGCTCTCCCTGATTTGCCTCATGAATTCTCACTCTTAGAATAGCTACAGGAGGCAGGAATTATGCCTCTACCCAGTCCCCAGATGTGACCCAGAGGATCAGATTGGAGCCGTCACATGGCCCAAGGCCACCCAGCTGGGGAGAGGTGCAGCTGGGACTCGCACCTAGGAAGTCAGCTTTGGAAAGCTCCAACCACATGTGCGACACCCACTATGTGCACAGGCGGAGGCCTCAGTATAAAGCGGCCCAAACCACGTTCCTGTCCTTGCCCCACCTGCCCCCACTCACTGCTCTCCGCCAACCGGAAACATCCTGCCCACGACTTCCCAGCACCCAGCCTTGGCTTAGGCTGTACCCTCCACCTCAGTGCTGCCTGAATCCAGCTCTCCCTGGCCGGGGTGGAACCTGAACCTGCTTGCTGAGCCCGTCTCCTCATCTGTACACAGGGGAACAGCACATGTGAAGAATGCGAGGAAAGCATTAGGCACCTTTAACACTCACCTTTAGGTAGTATTGTCCCTAACAGACTCAAACCCCACCAAAATCGGGTAGGTCTAAATCAACCATCGCTAAGCCAGGGTACCACAGGCCAAATCGAGCTGTCCAGGTCCACCCAAAGAAAGTGTTTTCTAAACATTTTATTTGGTTGACAATAGTTTTCTTAAATGAGAACTATTTCACACAAAAATCCAGATGGCTGAATTCTTTTCTTGATCAGAAGCTGTGGCAACACCAGGGCCACAATCCCACATGACAATGGTTGGCTGTGGCTGAGTGGGGTCATCCCCTTGAGACAGGATGAGTGCTCCCCAGGGAAGCCCTGTCCCCACACCAGGGATCTCCCACCTGGCCTGCTGCATTGATTAATATGACTTCTTTGGGCCCTGCAGGTCCTTTAGATTCTGACCCCTGGTCTTAGTCTGACCATCCTTCAGTGACCTACGCACAAGTCACCTCCTTCAAAAAGTCCCTCTCCAGTCTCCACAGTCCTATGTCTTTTCATAGCTTTGTAACTTTCACGGCTAACCTGTATTAAGCACTTACCATGTGCCAGGCAGTTATAACCATTTTAGAGTCTGAGTCCTCACAATCACCCCATGAAGCAGATACTGTTATCATCCTGGCTTTACAGATGAGGAAACTGAGGCACAGAGGTGATTATTCTATTGCCTTCCCCACCCTTCTCTGTGCCCCAGCAAGCTGACCCCTGGGGCTCCATTCACTGGGGCTTCCAGGCCTCTGACTTCCCACTCAGCCAATGGGAGGCCCTGGCAGGAACAGGATGTGAGGAGAGAGATGTGGACTATTTCTTCTCCACCCCTCACTACTATACTATGTCTGACTATGGTTAATCCTCCATATTTATAATTCCTGCCTGGCCTGCCCCCTCCTCAGCTTCAGTACCTACAGGGAGCCAACCCCGAATCTCCCACATTTCTTCCCCTGGCTCTTCCTGCGCTGGGGGTGCTAACAGCTTCCCACTGTTGCCAGGGACCTTCAGTCCCTGGGTGCACCGATACCCCGTGAAGGTTCCCTTCACCCTTCCCACACTCCTGGGAGCATGTGTTTCCGCTGGACCCCTGGCTGCTGCAGAGGTTTCACACTATGCCCACGGTCCCAGTTAGAGAATGGTGCAGCCACGATTTGAACCCAGAACATCGGGCTCCAAAGTCCTCGCTCTCATCACCACCCTAGACTGCCTTATGTCCTAGTCTACTCCTCCTGGGCCTTCGCCTACCTGTGGCTTCCTCAAGGGTCCCCTGGATGACCCCGAGAACTAAGTGCTGTGCCTGGATCAATGCAGACATTCCAGAATCTCTCACTGAGCCCACAGAATAGTCACTGGATTCCTCTTTATCCTCCTAAATACTTTTACAACTGAGAGCCCGTCCCCACATTCCATCTTTCCCCACACAAGAACTCCTCCAGATCACGGGGCTCACCTGTGCCCTGCTGGCCCCACACATAGGGCCTGCTGCTTGTCTCCCCTGTGGACAAAGGCCAAGCTCCATAACACGGCTGAGAAAGCCCCCAGCCCCCAGCCAACTGAAGGTCCGTCAATCAGCATCT
The DNA here is from genome assembly GCF_964194185.1 of Rhinolophus hipposideros. Classification (NCBI taxonomy): domain Eukaryota; kingdom Metazoa; phylum Chordata; class Mammalia; order Chiroptera; family Rhinolophidae; genus Rhinolophus; species Rhinolophus hipposideros. The sequence continues at coordinate 5,124,270 of NC_138067.1, read as the reverse complement.
CAAATGAACTGGCCTCTTCACTCCATGCTGCTGGCCCATCCAGGAGACACTCACGCTGCCACCACACATCCCCTTTCCTGGCCGTGCTCACCACGAGCCCACCCCCAGTCACTTTCGGGCCTAAACCGCAGCTCCTCTGGGACACCTCTGACAACAGACCAGTTGGCACTCGATGCTCTAGTCCCCAGAGGGTCTTCTGACGTTCCTTTAACATCGTCTTCATTGTTCACTAGCTACCTTCCCAAACTATGAGCCAACCTAACATGAGGATCGACACAAAAATCCCAAGGAAAACATTAGCAAATCAAGCACAACAGCATTTTAAAACAGCAGTGTATCGTCGAGACAAAGAAGGATTCTGTTCAGGAGTGCAAAGAAAGTTGAGTATTGGGAAATCTAACAGTATAAGTTATGCCTACATATCATATATGAATACATTAGCAAAGAATGACCAGCCCCATCAATACCCCAACAGCACTTGATAAAATTCAATAATTACTCCTGGTTTAAAAAAATCATAGCAAGCCAGGAGTTGAAGAAAGCTTTCTTAACTAGATAAACAACAGATATTATATTTAACGGTTATTACATAATAGAGGAGATTCTAACCAACGCAATAAGAAAAACAGATGAGAGGCAAAGATGAACGTTTAGTTCCACTAAGCGCTAAGTTACCCGAGGCAGGAACTATGTCCTATTCCTTACAGTTTGCACAACGTCCTACATATACTCAAATATTTGGGGAATGAATCGCCACCCAGATTAGGGCTGATCCCTACTGAGTGTTCTCATAGCACCCAGGACTTCTCCTTTGAGGCACGAATCACAACTGTGAAAACTGTTTTCAAAAGTACTTCCTACTACAGTGTAAGTGTCATGAAAACAGGTGTCTTGAGAGAGCAAGTGTAGACCTGGCCTCAGGTAGGCACTCGGTGTCTACTGCACAGATGTACCAGTGATTTGAATAGAAAACATTCATTAGATCGTTGCTAAATTACAATGAATGCTTTATCTCACTTTACAGCTGGAAAATCCAAGGCCCAAAGAAGGGAGGGACCCGTCAGCTGATGTCACACCACTGTGAAGCCCACCCAGTACCTGGGGTCTTCTGAAAGGTGTCAGCCACACACAAGGCCACAGCCCACATGGCTCACCAAGTCAGGAAAGTGAAGCCTAGACCAACCCTGGAGCCCTCTAAACACACACACACACACACACACACACACACACACACACCAGGGTGCACCCTGGAGGGCAGAGCCCCCGGCAAGAGCTCGTGTGTGCTGCCTCTGGGGCTGAGGATGATTTCAGGGGAGGGACCCAAGGCTTTCCTCGCTGAGCCCCGTGACTGGTGCCCACATGGATAAACAGCCACCTCTTCTTTCCCGGGAAGTTATCAAAGAATTACTTATGTCTCTGGAAATGCTTGTTTAGAAAAGGTTCTCCACCCCACCTGGGCTTGGCAGGAGCGGCGGCATCACCAGGCCTGCCCTTTGGGGAGTGATCAGGCTTTTCCTCCCGCCCCTGAAGCAACTCGGCCATTCTTCACGCAGAGAGTCTGAAGCCAGCCATAAAGAAGCAGGCAGCTTCCCAGGATAAACGGAGTACGGTGACATCAAAGACAGCCTTCCAGATTAAACAACTGAGGCCTTCAGCTCTCTCTGGCGTTTCTTCCAGGATATTCTGGGCTCCTGCCTCAGTTCTCCCTCAGATGGAATGGCAGATATTTTGTTTGTGAGACTGAATTTTTTCCTTCCTCAGGGAGAGGGGGAGATGATGGGGGTGGAGAGGGGAAGGGAGGGGGAGAGGGAGAGCGTGAGGAAGAGAAAGAATGTCTGTAAGAGACAAGAGCCACAAAAAGAACATGTGTGAGTGAAAAAAAGAGAGGGAAGTCGGGGAGGCAGCCAGAAGTGCCTGCTTTGGAATCCACCAAACGACCTAAAAATTCCAAGTTTCTAAACCAAAGCACATTGTGAACTCACAGCCAGTGAGTGAGGCTACAAGAACCCCTAAACTAAGAGGATTTGGGGGTGCCTGACACCAACTCCAGCTGATGCCGTTGACAACTGCCCAGCCCCCTTTCTCAGACTCATCTGATAAACCAAGGCAAGGGACCTTCTTGCCTTAGGCACAGGCTCACAGCAATCCTGGGGCAGGATGGCTCTCCGGGATTGGCTTCTCACTGCCTCTTGTCCCCTAGCCCTTGGAGAGCCTCTCTCTGCCCTTAAGCAGCCGATCCTACCCCTCAGGCCTCCCCACATCCCACCAAGGCTGGGCTTCTGGCCCTACAGCCAACCCTCCTCCCCCCAAGGCAGCAGGGGCCACCAAGCCATCCAAACAACTGGAGGAATGTCCCCAAGTACATGACAGTCTACGTTAATCAGCTGTAAAGAGCATGCTGGTGGCTGGAGGGGGTGGGGCATGCTGACTGCCCACCCAGCTCCACCCCACACCTGTCCAGAGGGACAGGCAGTGCAACAGGCCAAGAACCACGAATACACAAGGTTTTCCAGAAAGACTGGACAGATTTCCAGTCCCCACAGGCTGCAGGACCACTTGGAGCCCCGAGTCCTTGACTGCTCAGCCCAACCCCCACCCATTTTCCACAGACAAGAGCCAGCCTTGGGCCGCAGGCAGCTCTTCCCTGCACAAGGGCCAGTCCCTCTTCCCACACCTTCTGCAGGTCTCTGAGGCCTCTGCTTACGTGCTGCTAACACAGCTTCTCACGAGCGTTACTGTCTGTCAACGAGCCGGTGTATGTGCTTATCCTTCTTCGACTGGAAGCTACAGGAGGACAGGGACCATGTCCCTTTTATTTGCCACTGTATCCTCAATGCTGGCACAGCTAGGGAATTAATAATTAACAGCTATTCATTATTAATCATAATTAATTAATACCTGAATGCCTGAAAGAAAAGGCCAAATTCCCTCTCCCATTTATTCCTGCTTCCCATTCCATTTGGATGGGGAAGAGGATCTGGGGGAGGAGGAGGCTGGTGCCCTCATCTATTTTCCATTCATTCATTCATTCATTCATTCACTCATTCATTTAGCAAATATCGCGAGTGCCCACTTTGTGCCCTGGGGCTACCACAGAGAAGACGCATTACTCAGAAAGCAATTCTTTCATTGCTCATGGTTCAGCCTTGCTGTTTCAAGTCCTCAAGAGGACAGTTTGGTCCCTGAGTGTGGTGTCTGAGCCTCCTGGCACAAAGAAGAATGAACAGTCGCTGTCCATCCCTCGCTCACCTTCTCTCACTTCTGACATCCCCCCTGGGAGAGGGGATGACTCATGCCCAGGTTCTAAGACCCTGTGGGACACACCGTGATTGTTTCCTGGGTTAGCTTCTCCAGGGGTTATTACAGTTTGTACAAAACGTGAAAGTAGGGGGCGACACTTGAGTTCGAGGGACTGAAACACACACAGGGCCTGACTCGGGGAAGCAGCCTCTTTCTCAGAGAAGAAAAGTTTCAAAGGGAGGACGAGACACTCCTTGAAGCCTCTCCCAGACAACGTGTCACAGAGATGCAATAAAGCACTCAGAAACTGACACCCTTGCCCACCACCCACCATCCTGAAAGATGGAGACCTATTGGAAACCAGATGCCCCACCTGGCACTTGGCCCAACCCAAGCTTCCCGTCTCTCCTCCCCATTGCCCGGGGGTAAAGAAAGTTCCCAGGCGGGGCTGTGAAGCTGACCTGGATGCCATGGGCAGAGGAGACCTTCCGTGAAGAACTCAAAGATGCCGGCAAATAAAGGCCCAAATGTCTCCAACAGCCTCAAAGCAAATCATCTTTTAATTCCAAAACACCAAATATTTGATTTATGCTTTACCTCAAATGTCAAGTCCACCCCAGGCACATAGTTCTGAAACCACGTAAGGAGGCCTAACACTTTCCATATGGTGAAGACATGGGGCTTTTTAATTGTGCCAACTGGTATCATTCAAGGGTAATTCCCCGGGAATCCGGCACTCGGGCAGCAGCTGGGCCAGCCTCCAATCTCATTGCGCAGCCCCACACGTCCCCGAGGGCTCCAACAGGGCCTGCGCCCTCCCAATCTTCCCCAAATATCAAAATGCACTAGGTGTCCCCTAATCAAATTACCTAACTGCCTGGCAGCCATCTTTGATCCAGAGACAGACTTGCCTACACCAATCTCAAGCTCTCTTCAGGCAGCTCTGCTACAAACAAACAAAAGGGCCAAATGGTGGGGGGGAGGCAGTTATCTTAAATCGGGTCATACGCATGCATGTATGCACACGTGTACACACTGCTTGAGCATGCACACAGGTCCTGCTTCTCCAAGTGTTGTCCTATCAATGTCTCTGTGTCCATTATGCTACTCCATCCATCTAGTATAAGCTTCCTATTTCACCCATTATATTTTCCAGGCCCAATATTTCCAACTGGTTTTCTTTTATAACTGCCCATTGCTGCATCCTATTTCCAACACCACCCTCCTTTATCTCCTTGAGATTATTATGCTTGTTTTAATTTCTAATTGTTGAGCACATTGTTCCCTGGCATATAAATTGTTCACTTTATTATTCTTCTTTCGTAGCACTTGTACACCTGGCATTCCTCATTGTTTTTCTCCTCTGAGCTTATATTCCCTTGGAATTCACCATGAATCCACAGAAAGGAGAGAAGCCCTGGTCTTAGCCTGTGTCCCTCCAAGTGAGTCTGTGGTGTAGGGGTTGGCAGGAGCCTCTGGTTTTATAATCTGGGCCCCCCATTTCCACCCCTAGCAGTGTCTCAGCAAACCTCCCAGTACCCTTCCCCCAGGTTCTACTCATTTTGAAGAGTTAGCTATCATAACCCTGCCAGGGACGAGAATGTTATTACGCCCATTTTACATATGCGCTAATTAAGGTATACAAAGGAAAAATGGCTTATACAAGGTGACATGCTCCGGCGGCAGAGCCTGACTTCATTTATTTTAGTATTGAGGACACGCTTAGGTCAGTGCCAGCGAGGTCACGCTCTGGCCCTCAGGAACCTGCACATGACTTGCGCCTACCCTGAACATTTACTAAGCTATTCAGACCCCGTCAGGAAGGACAAGTGTAGGCAGGGACCGCTCTTGCTTCTGCCCACCCCAAAACCTGCCTCACCCCGAAGCACTCTAACCAGAGGCTGCCACTTCTCTGGGAAGTAGTAAGTGTGACACCCTCCAGGCAGCCGCTTTGGCACTGGGCTTTGCCACACGTGGCTCCCATTGTCCTAGAAAGTACTCCAGGAAGGGAGAAGAGCAGAGTCCCCACCAGCTGGCTGGCGACTTGACACGGTTATAAGGAGGATTAGGACGATGTAAGCAAAGCACTTGACACATAGTAGTTAGCACTGCAATAATAAAAGCTAGTTAGATGAGGCGCTAATGTGTCTCCAGCCAGTTTAGTTAAAGGAGACAGAGGCCATTCCTCGTGCAGGCCTGGGGCTGGTGGGGGGACCTCTGCCAGCCCTTGGAAGGCGGCAGACTTTGGAGCCCACACCCTCCTATATCCTGATGATATAATGGAAGAACCTGCAGCCACCCTTTCCATGCCGCTGGGAATCGCGGAAATTAAACCAGACAGAGGGCTGCCCACCGCTGTCCTGTCCAGGATCTGTGTTTCCCAAACTTTGGGCATTCCATCCCCAGTCACCATTTTGACCACTTGCACTTAATTATTTTTCTCAGAATCAACGTTAGACTATCTGTTTCAACTGAGCTTCCTCCTAAGCAGTAACATCCACGATATCGTAGGTTTGATGTTCTAGTTATTTTTCTTCGGATAAAAGAAAAATGTTAACTATTCAGATTAAAAATATTCCTCTGGGAACCACCGGAAATTGCCTTACGGGCCCCCATCGTGGGCTCACCGGACCACTCCCAGGCTGCACTTGCCATCCCCACCTCTGCAGATTCAGTGTCTGGGTCAGGGCGGGCTGGCACCCAGGCATCCGGGTCCAGGCACAAAGCACAACTCTCAAGAAAGCAGAGGTTCCCTCCCCTTAATAATCCTGGATGGCGGGGCCCACCCTCCGCCACTGAACATGTCATGCTGATGGCTCTGTCTCACGTCTTCAGAAGCACTTAATGACCCCTCAGTGCTTCTCTGGGACAGGGGGCAAGGACGGAGCGGGCAAGCACCATCCCAGACTGTCCTCAGTTGGGGGAAGAAACCAGGCAACAAAATTCCGTGATTTTAACAAAGCCACTGACTTAAGCCGGGGCCCCTTCCCCACCCTCCCTCATTTCCCCCCATGGCAACTTTTACTGGCTCACATTCCTCTTGCTGGGAACACTACTATTTAATTAAAAACGACAGACTTTTGTTTTTCTCTCCTTCCTTCCTCCTCCCTCCCATCCTCCAGGACTGGATGCCAAGGAGACCCACCAAAAACATGCGGGTAACATTTGTTACGGCTTTGAAGATAAAAGTCAGTTGAAGTAAGCCCTTGCTGTAGTTCAAGTTTCCCCTAAACCATGGAGCAAACTGCCTGGCAGTTTAGGAGAGGAAAAAAGTGGGGGGCGGGGGATGCTGCAAAAAATGGCATTCTGCAGGAATACTTTGTAAAAATAAACATGCTGAAAAAAAACCCAAAACTTGATTAATGGAAATCCACTCAGTTGGCCTCTGTTTTGAGCCACAAATGCATTTGTTCATATGGCTAAATCGGGTCATTTTCACTGGGCTCTAAATAACTAAGCAGATCAAAAACTAGCAATGGTGAGGGGAGACAGGGAAGTGTGTATGTCTGTTTTTTAAAGGGCCCTAACTGCAGTGCCCCCCACCCACCAAGGTTTGACCTGTACTAGGGGACAGCAGGTCCATTTCCAACCCAGCCAACAGATGAAGAGAAATGCAGAAGAGAAAGCCCAGCTAAGCAGTGGCAGTGTTGGAGGAGATGGGAGTTTCTCCCAGACGCAGAGGTTATTTCATACACACATGAGAACAGGCTTTATCCACAGGCTCACCTCCCAACACTGGCCCCTGCCACCGAGCTGCACCCAGCCCAGGACTCACCACTCAAATATACACACACATCTAAAAACTCCACTGGCCCCTCCCCAGCCATGGACAAAACCAAAGAACTAACCAGACCTGAGACTCAGTCTGTTCCCCTCGAAGTTGAAAAAAAAAAAAAATTAAATGTCACATCAAAAAGTTGATTCATCCTTTGATCCTTGGCTTTCTTGAGTTCCACGCAGACCATCTGAAAGCCCGTGCAGAGTTCCGGAGCTCAGAGGACATCTGTGATCACCAGTCCCAGGCCAGGAGCTGGCGTTGGACTCACTCAGTCCCCTGTCACATCTACTGTTCCCCAGGTACAACTCCAACCTCAGGGACCCACTGGGTGAAGGCTGAGGGATGGGCCCCAGCTACAGCAGAATGAGGTGCTCTCATCATGGGCCAAGCCAGAGAGTATACGGGGGTCCCAGCGCCCCCCCAAGCTCCGCCACCCAGATAGCAGCCTGCTCTAACTGGGGTTCCCAGGCAGATGGTAGCAATGAATGCCACAGACACTTGGAACAGATTCCAGAGACAGTCCTGCCCTCTACCCAGATATTCCTAGATTCCTTCCCTCTCTCACTAGCCCCACCTCTAAACCCACCTTTGAATGCTGACCACAAAAACAAGGTAGTCAGAGCAGGCCACCAAATTCCTCCAGCACAGATAAGATTACCCATCAAATGGACCTGCAGCACCTCTTCACCTAGGACGTTTTCCCCCAGGTGGCCCTCTGCTCCCACCCTGACAGGAGACTGCCACCTGTGTCACTTCTAAGGTTCCTCAAGGCATGAGGGGTACAGGGTCATGTTGGTGGGGCAGGGGCAGCTAAGAAGGGATTTTTGGACTTAGAAGCTGTCCCAAGAGGGTGCTAAAAGTTGGGGTGGGTGGGTATGGAGACCCATCTCAGGTTGAAGGAGGGGTATCTGGGGTTCATACCCGGGTTCCTCTGCCAACTGTGCCTGCCGCCTGCAGCTGTCGGGGTCCGGAGCTGCCACCGGGGCAGCGTTGCCTTCCAATCCACTCCTCGATGCCTTTCCGAGCCCAGGCAGCACTCACCGCAAAGCTGTCACCTGGGGCAGGGATGACACAAGCCCCTGAGTCTGGCCACCAGCTGGCCGAAAGTTACCCCAGAGAGAAGAGAAAGAGTGGGCACAGCAGAAGCAGGGGGGGGGGGAAGGGGTTGAGAGAGAGACACAATCCAAGAGAGGGACGCAGGCAATTAGAAGGGGATTCAGCTAAGCTCCAAAAACAGGGACCCAGAGGGGAGGGAGCGCGAAGGGGGAGCAGTACCCGAGGAGGAAGGGCCTGGGGATCAGAAGAGCGAGCCCCGGAGACCAGGACTGCTGAGCAACCCGGTGAGGATCTGAAGATGGTTCGGGGAACACGAGGTGCGGGGGAGAGGAGAACTGAGGGCCAGGAGAAGGGGCGCAGCGGGCGCCGAGATTTCGGGAGACGGAGCTGGGGGCCAGAAAGAGGGGACAGAATCTTGGGGGAAGGGGCTTGGGAGCCTGAAGAGGGGGTGCAAAGAGCGCGGAAGGCGGGGATCGCGAGAGGAGGGACTGAGGCTCTAAAGAGGGAGCAGCACAGGACCACTGGGAGGGAGTAGGTGGACAGAGGAGGGGGACACGAAGGCAGCGCCTGGGGCGGGTTTGCGGGACTAGCGGCCAGAGCCGGGGGTGGGGGTGGCCCCGATAATGAGATCCCGCGGGCTAGGCCATCCCATCCATCCCCCTGGTCTGTGCCCCGCGTGCCCCTACCTTCCGGGCTCTCCCTGCGCTTGCACACGGCGGCTGCAGGCACATCGCGCGGCGGCGGCGGCGGGAGCCGGAAAGAAAGGAGAGGCAGAGAGTCAGCGATCGCGGGGGCGAAGGCGGCGGGGGCCCGGGGGCCGGCGCGCGGGCGAGGACACTGACCCGGCTTGGAGTGAAGTTTCCCCATGCTGGGGGCGCGGCGAGCGGGGCGTCCCTAAGCCATGCGCCCGGCCCACGGACCCCGCGGCTGGCCGCGCCTCGCCTGGCTCTCCTCCTCCGGGAGCAATCCCCGAGCCGAGCGGAGCCCGAGGCGGCGCCGGGACGCGCTCCTGCCGCCGACGCCGCTGCCCGACTGACGCCGGGGCGCGCCGAGCCCCCAGCCCGCCGCCGCGGCCCGCGCCTCCTCGCGCGCCCATTGGCCGGGCGCGGCGCATCAAAGGCGAGGCGGGCCGCCGAGGGGGCGGTCTGGGGGCGGGGCCGGCGGTCTGGGGGCGGGGCGCGGCGGTCTGGGGGCGGGGCGCGGCGAGGCGCTGCCGGACCGATACAGCGCCCCCCTCCAGGCTACTGCTTTGGTGCTCCGGCGGGGGGCCCGGGCTTGGGGAGCCGGGACTGAGGACAAGGTTTGGGGGCTTTGGCCAGTGGGAGTATTGGGACAGACACCCTTTTGGGCCCTGCCCTCTCTAGGACAACCGCTCCTCTCGCTAACAGTACTGTCCTTTCCCTCCGCTCTATTTTACCTTGAAGCGGGCTGGGCAGGACTCAGGGGCTCCAATTTACAGGTGAGGAAACTGAGGTCGGGAGAGGTACGCCTCGGGGGAACTAGCGCCTGATGCGTGCCTCCCGCGTTGCCCCTTCCCAGTCTTCCCAAGACCTGCCTTTGCAGAAAGTGTTAGCTTATTGCTCGCCCCATGCCCCCCCCCCCACCCGCGCTCTACGTTTTGGTTTAGAAGTCCAAGAGAAACCCCCACCGCACCTCGAGCCAGTTGTGGACCCAGCCCACTCCTGAGGGCGACAAGTGTCCAAAAGCGACAAGTTGCTAGCCAATCGCTGGGATCCCCTCGCCAAGGGGCCCGTGGGTGCCCGCCTGGGGTTGGGAAGCGCTGCCAGCTGCGCGGCCCGGAAGGGGGTAACCGCTGGGTCTTTGATCTTCCTTGGTTTCCGCTCCCCGCTGCAGTTCGCCAGACCCAAAGGCTTGTTTGTTTTGTCTGGGGAGGTCTCTGCAGAAGGGAGGGCGACATCAAGGGGTTCCACCCCACCTTTGTGGTTCTCCGAGAGAATGCCTGCTCTGCTTGTGGGCCTGGTGTTAAGCTCATCCTGATACCCCGCAGCCTGGGTGTGGAAAAAGAAAAGCCTGTATGAGGAGTGAGGAGACCAGCTTTGCCCCGTGGACTGAATTCTCTGCGGGAGCCTCAGTTTTAGGGTCTGTAGAATGGAGGCTCAATTCTACCCTTTTTGCCCACTCCTTAGAGTGGCACCGTCCAATAGAAAGATAATGTGAGCCACAAGCTAATTTTAAATTTTCTAGCCACATTTTTAAAAAAGTAAAACATAAAAGTAATTTTAGTAACATTTTATTTATTCCAATATATCAAAAATATTATTTCAACATATAATGAGATATTTTACATTCTTCGTTTTGCATTGTTTGAAATCCGGTGTGTATTTTACACTTAGAGTACATCTCAACCCAGACGAGCCACATTGCAAGTAACCAGTAGCCACATATGGTTCGTTTAGTGGCTACTGTACTGGACATCACAGCTCTGGAGCATTTCCATGTCTCAAAAGGACATTGGGAGCTACGTGTCCCTCCAGAGTCATAAATATCTTCATCCAACAGTGTCTTATTTCCATCCTCCAAACTTACTTTTTTACACATACTTTTTGGTGGAAATGAAGGCTAATCTTGTAAGCAAGTACATTAATGCTCTTAGCGGGGCGGTTTCATTTGCCTCCAGAGTGCTGGGACCCACCAAAATACTACTGTCCATTTTATACTGCATATTTTTATCCTATACCTACTATACGTGTATACCAGCCATTGTCTAAGTCATGCAGAGACCTCACAAACACTCACTGATGCAGGATTGTATTTGTTCTACAAAAGAGGAAACATACTAGGCTCAGAGAGGTGAAGTCACTTGCCCAAGGTCACACAGCAGCCAGTGACCTGGTTAAGAACTGAACTCATGCCTGTTGATCCCCTTGCCCGTGCTGTTTTTCACTAAATCAGGTTGTCCTAACACAGTCCACACCTCACATTCCACCATAGAGAGAGAGTTCCCAGTCTAGAAACAAATATTGATTCAGCACCAGCTGTGTGACAAGCACTGTTTTAGGCACTTTAAGATACGTCAGTGAACAAAACAGACAATCCCCACTCTGATGGAGCGCACTCTGCTGAAAGAAACAATCGATATAACGCACAGGCAAATAGTGGGATAAATTAGGAGGGAACCACCAGCTACAGCAGTGGTTCTCAACCCAGAGCAATGTGCCCCCCTGGGGACATTTGGCAATGGCTGAAGGCATCTAGCAAGAAGAGGGCAGGGTAGCTGCTAAACATCCTACAGGCACAGGACAGCCCCCAAAACAAAAACTTATCCAGCCCAAAATGTCATTAGTGCCAAAGTGTGAACCCATGAGCTATAGGAGAAGGAACAAGCAAGAGCAGGATGATGGGTTCAGGGGTGGCATGGAGGAGGGGGTTTGAGTGTCTGAATCAGAGTGGCAGCTTTCCTGCAGAGCCCTCCGAAGACAACGGCTGGGATTACTGTTTGTTTCTCTCACCCCTACCCCCCACCCGTGCCAGGGTGCATCTAAATCAAAGGAAAACTCCCCGTGTTCTTTCTCACAGTGCTCAGAAAGTTGGTTACTTCCTTAAACCGGTCATGGCTTTCTTCTTTCATGAGAAAAAAGTATCCCCCCTACCCCTTGGGAATTTCTTTTTACAGTTCAAAAAGAGATAAAAGCAACGACTAAAACTCTGCAGTTACCAGTTTGAGTCTTGGGGGAAGTAAATCCCAAAAGTCCAGCCCAGACACAGAGGCCCCCCTCCACCTTCAGCCTGGCCCTTCCCAGCCCAGCAGGCGCCTGGGACTGCTATTGAAATCAGGACACCCCTTCACCCGAACCCCAACCTGGCCCTGGGGTGAGAAACTGGGGAGGTGGGCCTTGTGGTGAAACCTTAGCCTCTCCAGGGCTCCGAGGAGGGGCTCCCCAGAGGCCACCAGTCCACTGTCCACCTGGGGTGGCTATTCGGTGTCCACCGGCTTCCCGCTCCACGACTCACTGTCTTTTTATATGTTTTAATAATTTATCTGGCCCATTTCTTGGGCTGTGTACTTACAGTGACACATCTTTTTCTTTGAAGATTTCCCATCCTTTGGGGGAGGAGAATGGGAAAGGAAGGCAAGGAAGAGATAAGAGAGAGAGATTATAACAGAAACGGGTTTCATGGGGCTTGAGATTTAGGAAGGCTGGTTTAGGTGAAATCTGTCAGACGCAGAGCTAGGAGGTTTGGGGGCAAAAAACACACCACATTACCCTGGATGGTCACCCTCATGCTCGTATCCAGGTTAACCCATCTGATCTGCCCCCTTTCAAAGGCCACTTCCTAGAGGAAGCCCTCCTTGACCTTCCAACCTGAAGAGCTCTAACCACTCTGAATAGCCAAGGTCCCCTCCCCTCTTTCTCCACTTGGCACTCCTTACTTTTTAATGCTGGAGCTCAATTTCCCTCCTAGAGTCTGGGCTCCTTGGGGTGGGTGAGGGTCTTGATCTCTAGATGCAGTACCCAGCACTGCCCATAGGAGGTGTTCTGTGTGGAATGACAGGAAGCCACCCAGCCCCACCTCTGCCCTGGAGTGTGTTGTGGCCAACGAGAGGGTGGAGGGCTGCCCAGAATATGATCTGGGGTACACTGAAGAACAAATCACCATCCAAGTCTCTGCTGGTTCCTCCTAGAGATCCCTGGAGTTGCTTCATTGCACCGTCCTCTGGTGAGTCTGGGCATTGCTAAGTGGCCTGGAAACCTGGTTTGGGTGAGGAAGGGAGAGTTCAATTGTCCTGCATGAGAAAGTCACAGGGATTTTGGAGATGGCAACCAGGAAAAGGAAAACAAGGGTCTCAAGGGAAACAGAGTATGAGATAAGAGTGAAAAATACGGGCCTCAGAAGGGGCATATACAGGGAGCGGCCATTAATTTTCAGGACGATGGTGACTAGTGTGCGATTAGCAGTTGTCACCAGCCCAGCTCTATGCTGGAATCACCCTCCATTCCTCCAAACCTAACCACACCTCTGCGTTAGAGGCACAGGACAGACAGAATGAAAGAACGACAGACCAACACAGGCCACAGGCAGTCTTGAGTGTAGATGTTCATCAGAAGGAAAAGATGGGAGCCAGAGGCAGCCAGGAGGAATGCCATGCCCTGGCATCCATCCTTGGAGATGGGGTGGGGAGAGGCTGGGTTTCCCCCAGAATAAGGTGTGAGGTCCCCAAGCCACCCTATTTTGGTACTGGAGGAAAGAGACCCCAAAGACAGCTACTTAAGCCTAAATGTTGGCTGAACTGAAATGAGTTTTTGTACCACCCACTCCTCCCAGGTCTAGGGTGTTTTAGCAAGTTCAGAGCGCACACACACTTCCCAGGTGGTGCTGGAGAGAGCCAGCCCGGTCCCATCGTGCTCTCCTCTGGTTGCTGCCCCTCTGCCCTTTTCCTGGCTTATCTGGGAAGCCCTTGCAGTCACTGTACCAGTCTGTCTACTTCCAGACTTCTTTTACAAAAGGGAGAAAGAAACTTCCATCTTTTTAAGCCTTCATTTTCTAATTACATGTAGTCAACCTACACCCAATCACGACACTCACTCGCCCCATCTGTAAAATAGAAGGAAGGGTGGGTCAGATCAGCATTTCCCAACACGGGTTCTCTGAACACCACTGTTGTTGTGTGAAACAAAAGGCTCCATGGGAAACTTTGGGCAGCCCTGGGTTGGCCAAAGGGAGGAAACAAGCTCCTTTTCCTGCAGGACTTGTCAGAACCTTCGGTGGGCAGCTGAGCTTTATGATTCTTCAAGAGGAGAGCGTCCTAAGCAGGGTTTTCTTTAACTCACTGGACCAGGAAACCCATTTTCGGAAGTTCAAGTGAAGACAAGTGTTCGTGGAACAGACTTTGGAAAATGCTGGACTGGTAGCTTCTAAGGTTCTTTGCAATCTGAGATTCTAGGTACTACACCCAGGGATCTCGCCTAAGAGGATGGCAGGAAGGAAAGCTCAGTGAAGACAGAGGCACTGTGGGAAGGCGCCCTGAAGGAGTACACCCACCTGTGTCTATGGTGGGCACTTAGTGTATCTTAGGACATATTTGTGCACCTGCAGGCTAGGAGCCATCAGACACCTACTACACATGAGGTTCCATGTGGGTACATGGGCTTCTTAAGGCCCCAGCTCCAGGCGGGAGGAAAAGCAGCCACTGTAGCAAGGCTAGTGGTCAATCTGCCTGCCTCACCTGCTTCCCCTTCTAGCTTAGCTTTCTCTTCCTGCCCCTCCTCCCACCCACAGAGCACAGCTTCAGGGCCCCCCCCCCCGCACCCCTCACACCCGCCCCCCCCCCGCCATGTTGGTACCACATGACCCCCGCATTTCTTGGCCACAGCTGATTGGATGCCTGACCCACAAGTGTGACCAATCAGCATCTTTCTGTAGAATGTGAATAAAGAGGCCCAGGGCCTGGGGTCCACTCCCTGGTGGTCTCAGAAGCTCAAGGACTCCATAGTCCCAGGGGCTGGGACAGCTGGGGCAGCTGCTTGGGGTCCATGTGGGCTGATGAACAAGCAGAAGGAAGCAGGAATAGCAGTGGTCAGAGAGCAGCAGAGCTACTAAAGCAGATGGAGAGAGACACATAGACAGACTGTTCTAATCCCTGGTACTGTCTGTGCCCCACTCCTAACTCCTCTGCGTGCATGTTTTGACCCTGGGTCCCCCTTTCTTCGTCTGGGGTCAAATAGCCTAGGTGAGGTCTGCTTGGGATCTAATGTGCTTGTGACTCCCTGGGAGCTTGTTGAAATGCAATCTGGGGTGGGACCTGAGAATCGGCATTTCTAGCAAGCTACCAGATGAGACTGATGTCATTGGCCTGTAGACCACACTCAAAGGCTCTAGAAAGTTCAGCTTTCTCAGCAGCTGCCAGGGTTCTATAACTTCCCTCTTCATTGAGTAAGCAGCAGTACTTGGGAGGAGAAGGAGGGACAGAAGTCAGGGAGGAGGGGACCCAAGAAGTAAAGGTGTTTTTCTTTTGTTAATTAAGTCCTTCAGCAAAGATCGGTTGAGGGCCTAATCTATACCAGGCTCTTATTTATCTTTGTTGCTTACAAAGTCAGTGAAATATATGCCGGGGGCAGGGGAGCGGGGGGAATCAAGTGGAAAAGAAGGACAAAAACTGCCATGGGAGGGTTGCAATTTTAAGTAGAGGAGTCAGAGAGTAGCCTTTGGACAAAGACTTGAAAATGAGGAAGGGAACCATAAGGGTGCCAGGGCAAAGTGGGTCCAGGCAGATGGAACAGCAAGTGCAAAGGCCCTGAGGTAGGGACATGCGTAAATATTTAGGGGACAAGGAGGCCGGTGGCTCTGAAGCAGAGGGAGGGAGAGGGGATTTCAAGGAAGAGAAGGTGATGAGATTGGAAGGTGACAAGGCTTGATCGTGGGCCTTGGTAAGGGCTTCAGCTTTACTGGAGGGAGACGGGAGCCCTTAGAGGAAAGCCCCTAGAGTGACTGGGCTGCTATGTTGAGAACATGGTAGCTGCAGACCAGGCAGAAGCAAGGAGACAGATGAGGAGGTGATTGCAGCATCGCAGGCATAACATGATGGATGATGGCTCAGAGCAGGATAAGCAGTAAAAGAGGTGAGAAGTCCGATGCCAAATGTATTTGGAAGTTCGAGGCGACAAGATGAGCTAATATTAGGCGTTGGATGGGATAGAAAGAGAGAAGGAGAGGAAGATGCCAACGTGTTTGGCCTGAGCCTCTGGAAGGAGGGAGCTGCCTTTAGCTGCGCTGAGGAAGCCAGCAGTGGGCCCATCTGCGGGCGGGCGGGGAAGTGCTCGAGCTGCGTTTGCACGTTAGTGTGAGAGATCTGTTGGATACCGGAACAGTGGGATCACACAGGCAGGTGGCTCTAGGAGCCTAGAATTCAGAAGCAAGCTGCAGACTGGAAGTACACGCTGGGCTGTCATAAATATAGAGCTGGAATTGAAAGCCTGACATTGGATGAGACCCTGGGGTGTGAGTGTAGAACCAGAACAGAAGAGAGCCAAGGACACGGACCTGGGGCCCTGGGAAGCTTAGGGGTCTGCAAGTGTCGTCGGGTCTCCTTGAATCTCAGCATCACCACAAACTCTTGACCTGCATTCAGTCCTCATGGGTTCCCTTCGTAGAGAACCCCCTTCTCAGTAAATCCTTCTCCTACCTGCTCCCCACCCCCACCGCCCCCCCATCCATAGCAGGCAGGATTCCTGGTTCGGCATCTGAACTCTCAAAGCACTTCTTTGTTCAAACCAGCCTAGAGATAAATGAGACAATGTGTGTGAAACGCTTAGGGCATCCAATCCAGCTGCAGGCTTTCCCTGATGAGGTGAGGACAACAGAGCACCCCACCGCCCTGACCCCTAGTTAGTCATGTCTGTGCCCACCTGGCACCACACTATGCCTGGCACATAGTAGGGGCTTTAGAACTGTTTGCTGCAGGCTGAGCAAATGGCCATCTGACCAGAGGTGACACTGTCCCCCACGGCATCTCCAGCCTTTTTCAAGCCCTCCTTCCACATCGTTTTTGTTTATTCTGTCTCTGTGCCCAAGCGGAGGTCACTGCCACCCTATAGCTGCTCCAAGTGGCTTTTGCTCACATCATACCTGCCCCCAGCCAGGGCAGAAAGGCAGACGGAGGCTGTGTACCAGCCACTGCTGTTGTCCCTTCCCTCTGAAACCATGGGGACGAGCATTTTCTCCTCTGCAGAACTGAGGTTTCTTCATTTGCATCTTCCAGCAGCGAGGTGGGGTACGTCCTCCACCTGGCGCCTCTTTTAACATCATCGTCTGCAGGCTTCTCTGGGTGACAAGTATCTTTGTCCTGAGCCCCCTTCCCTAGTGCCTCCCGCTCGGCCTGGGTTCTGGCTCCTCACAAGCTTCCATCTGCACAAAGGGTCCATTGAGAGGCAGGCCGTGGGACGCCGCCTTTGATCTGGGGTTCTAATAACTCGTGTATGTTTGCGTCCCCAAACAATGCCGCAGCCTGGCAGGCCGGCTCGGGGGAGGCAGGGGAGGAAGAGAAAGTGCAGAAGGACGACAATGGAGGCCTGGCTGTGAGCGTGGGCACTGTGGCCGGCACATTTGGAGAGCACCTAGCAAGGTGTGTTCACCTCTCTGCTGAACACACTCATCACACAGACGAAGGCCCTGGCACGGCCATGATTTGCCAAAGTGGGACTTGAAAGGGCACTGGGACTGCCCAGGAGTTCCATAGAACCGGTGGTCACAGGGTCACCAGGAGAGGGAGGGGCTTGGACCTGGTAGAGCTGGTGACATATGCCCAGCCTAAACGGACAGCTGCGGCTCCACGCCAGGGATCACTCAAGGGCCCAGAGTTGCTGGATCTCTTGATTTTCCAAGAGTAGCTGGCAACCTAGGTTTCTAGGTGAAATCTCCAAATTTTAAAATATTGGCAACTAATTCTTACAAATGTAAGTCACGGTGCAGGCCAAATGAAAGATGTATCCCAAGCGGGAACCCAGGCTGTGCTCACCAGTTTCTCCCTCTGCTTGGGTAAACTCAACCCAGGGAAAGTGGACATGGAGGCAGCGAGGGGCGGGCTGGGGGCAACACTTCAGACTCTGCTCCCTGCTCCTCCCCAAAACCTTAAGCTTCCGCTTTGTAAGAGGGTGCTATGGGGTGGGGGGCCCAAACACTTCTGGGGGACATAGAGAGGACTAGCAAACCTCTGAAAAGCTCCCGGGCCTCCCTAAAACCTGGGGAATGACAACTAAACAGCAATAAGACATCTCAGAAGGGTTATAAACAGAGGACAGGGGTAGTCTTTTTCATAGCCTGTGCCCCTCATTCAAGTCAATGTTTTAATGCACATGGAACATTCTGGATATCTCTAACTCCACATGAAAATAATTTAGATTTAAAAAAACTTTTAATGCCAAGTTTTGTGTTCTTAAAAGTGAGCAACACGTGCTGGCATATTGAATGCCAGCGCTGGGCTGGCTACTCTCCCCCTCGTCTCGCACCCTGGGCCTCCTGGAGCTCCACTATCTGGCCAGCCCCTCAGATGCTCAGGCAGCTCCGAGTCTGTCCTCTTGCTGTCCCCGCTCTGCGCTCCTGCTCAGGTTTCACTCCCAGCATAGATGTTACTTCTTCCTCCACAAGCCAGCTGTCTTTCTGGGGGCTACGACACACCCTGTCTTAGCTCCCAGTGGGAGCCCTGGGGAGGCCCTACCTTCAACCCAAGTGGCTTAGCAAACACAGTGCCTCGTCCCCTCACTCTCACAGCCCCCAGAAGGAATTCTGGCACCAGCTGTTAACACACTGATAGAAAAAGGGGAGCTGCGGCTGGGGTTCGTGGGATGAGCAGGAGTGGGGGGTCCTTCCCACTTGTATGCAGCCACCCCAGTCCACAAGCAACCCCTGGCCAAAGGACAGACTCTATGTGGCCTGTGGAACCCCTGTGGTGACAGACTGCATTGACCACCTGTCACCAGGATGCTAAGTCCAAGGTGGCCCTCTGAGGGGTGTCATCAGGCTGCCCTACACCTAGTGCAGGATGGACACCAAGCTGGGTGCTCTGCAAAGGGTTGAGACAGACCCAACCTCAGGGAGATGAGCACACAAATAACACAGATGGAGGAACCATGAGCCAGTGTGTGTGAGTGCCTGACACAGAGCCTGATAAACAGCAGATACGCAATAAAGGGGGCTCTCATTATTATTATTATAAAAGCACCAAAAAAGAATGTTTTCTCCAGGACTTTTTGGTTGTCAGTGACACTGACAGAATCCAACTCAAACGAGCCCAAGCAGAAAGGATCTTTCTGGCCAGGGTAAGCAGAGGCCCGTCTTTGTCCATCTCCCTCACCTGCTCATTCGACTTCCTACATTGGCTTCTGCAACCCTCTTCTCCCGTCAGTCTCCAGAATTTCTCCTTCTCCAGCTCCTTACTATATCTGTCCTGTGTCTTCATCATTTTTGCTGCATAAGAAGCACTGCTAGTCTGACTACATCATGCCTGCTGTAGCGATTATAGGTGTCCTGGGCCAAAGAGCCAATGTCTTTCCCCTCCAGGGAATACATTTAATACATGACAGAGGGGCTGTTCTGCGTTAGAGCCTCATAGCTCACTCTACGGTTTGAAGGGGCCGTCCTGACAAACCCTCAGAGCAAGGCTTTCTGGGCGTCCCAACTCTTCTTCCATGACCAATAGCGTGCCAATTCTGTCCCCTCTTCCTAAATCTCGCCTGCATCTGCACCCCCTTCATCCACACTGCCGCTGGATCCTTCAGCCACTGCTTGCTGGAAGGGACTCTTCGGCTCTCCCTGCTTCTCTGGAGAGGACCAAATCCCATCAGCCCAGTCATGCCCAAGCCATTCATGGAGACATAGGACAGGTGTATGATTCCTCCAAAGGTTAGGATCAGATGCGAGGTAGCCCAAATCCCACCAAACATCCCAGAACCTTCACACCACCTACAAATATGCCATGAGTTTACTTGAACTCGTCCCAGCACAGAGTAAGTGCCATGTGAATGTTTCTCAAATAAATATTGAAATATATGTCTCTAGACCGTGGGTTCAATGAGGCCCTGTTGCCTGCCCTTTCCCAATTCAGTATGTGCAGAGTCCCTCTGTGGAGTGGGCCCAAGTTACCTTCTGGGCATTTTGCTGATACAATATCCTTGCTTGATATCCCACCCTTGCTTGGGAATCTGTGCCCTAATTGACACCTTCCCTTTCTGATGCCACTTTCCCACCTCGTACACATTTCCTCCTCTGGGAATCTGCTGTGGGATCCCAACCTAAGAGAGTAGAGAGGGAGGGAAGTTACAAGGATGAAAGTAGCCACTGTTTATTGAATGCTCAGTCTACTTCAAGATCTCTTCTTGCATTATCTCAATAACAAGGAATTTTTACCCCCATTTTAAAGATGAGGAAATTGAGTCTCAGAGAATTTAAGTAACTTGCTCAAGGTTATGTAGTTAATAAGTGTTGAGCCAAGACTTCCTAACTCCTCTGTGTACTGCCTCCCATTAGAAAAATGCTAGCAGTAAGGTCTATACACATACCTGTCAATTAAAACTTGAGAATAAAGCCATAACCCATCGATGAAACACACATGGGTAATGATGGGGCGACTGAAGGTGTGATTGTGATGTTTTTATCTGTCGGGAGAGTCTCCCCCTCTTCACCCCATCTTTTTCTGATGGGGCAGATATACAATGTTTTTCCTTAGACGTGGCCCTTGGACTCAGGGTTCGGAAGTGGCTGCGAGAGAAACATCAGCTGACAGACCGTCTTGTTGCTGACACCCTGGGAAATACAACTTTCAGGTCCAGTGCAGCCCTTCCTTCAATCCTCTTAGCAGCCCAGGATTATTCCAACAAAAGCCTGGAAGACTCAGGTTACGCAGAGCTTGTTGCTGCTGCTTGTCAACCAGCCATCTCCAGTGAGGTAGAATTGGTACCAAGAGTTAGGTATTGAAAATGACCTACCCTGAAAATATGGAGTTGGTGAGTACATCATCAATATATCCCCTTTAATTGTGTAAGCAGCTTTGAGTGGGATTTTTACCTACCACCAAAAGGATCTGGAGTTACATAGGAATGGAAAGGGATGGAAAACCCCTTCCCTGAATGACCCTCCTTCAATCACTTCTCTCTGCTTGTCCTTCTTTTTTATTTGTGCTGTAAGTTTAGTTCGTTCCTGTTTAAAGTTTGCCCGTGCTTTTCAAAGTAACACGGGATGAGGAATTGGGTGGTCAGTTCAGGTAGGGAGTCACCGGGTGTGTCCAGCAGGGAGCAGGCCCAACTGAATCATGGCAGAGAGGGCTGTGTGGTGCAAAAGGAAGGCCGTGGGCCGGGGGAGGAGAGTTGGTTCCGGTGCCATCCCTGATTCTGATTCACGGTGTGTCACTGGGCAAGAGTCTCCCCCTCTGGACTCCGCCTTCCTTTTATAGAATGAGGGGGCATCTCAAAGATGCCTTCTACATCTACCGGGTTCAGATGTTGCGAGAGACCCTGAGAGCACATGGCCTAGATCATGGGTCCAGACTGACAAAGTGAGGAGAGGTAGCAATGCCTGAGTGCTGCGTCCATGTCAGCTTCTCTGGGTTGTCCCCTGAGAGTCTCCCTGAAGTTGAGAATTACAGGTACCACGTTTGCTATTCCCATATTTTTCTCTCCCGTGCCTACACCACTCCCATTGTAGCAGAAAGAGTTACCTCTGCCTCGGGATCTACTCTCCCCTTATTCATTTTTGCTATAGAATGGCCACACAGCTAGATACTGAATTTTCCAGTCTCCCTTGCAGCTCTGTATGGCTATGGGTGGGCAAGATGTGAGCAGAGATGTGTGTTTGCCCTTCACCTTGTCCTTTCCTCTTTTTTGTGGGTTGAAGCATAGAAATGGTGCAGAGATCCATCTTCAACCACGGCAGTGGGAAGAGAATGAGATGGAAGTTGCTTAGGCCCTGATCCCCTTCATGGAGTCAAACTGGACCCCACTCCCAGACTACCTCCTAACGTGGAGTTTTGCATGAGAGAAAAATCTTCTATCTTGTTGAATTTGCTGTATTTGGGGAGACTATTCTTATAGCAGCTTACCCTGTACCCTAACTGATACCTCTTCTCCAGCTCACACTAAATTATCAGAGACTTTGCCGGTCAGGGCCAAGGAGCTAGTCTCAACCAAGAAGAGAGTGAAGGAGGGAGAGAAATGGGGGTGGGAGGAGGGAAAGATAGCCTTTATCAGATACTCATTCTGTCCCAGGCATTTATCGCCATTATTTTGAAAGCTTGATTTTATCTTAAATACTCTCCCTTATTTTCCTTGAAGTGACAGGCACATTTCATTCATTTTCAAGAAAATGTCTGCCAGTACTCAAGTATGAATAATCATAATTTCTCTGTGAATCTTTTCTTTTCCCAAGTAAAAATAGTATTCAGCTAGGTCAGCTCACAACTCAAACAATGACACAAGTCTTTTTCCTTGAGACAACTACTGTATTTCAGTACGCAGGAGAAATGCTTTATGCATCTGGTCACACACAATATTTAAATGGCTCTATTCAAAGGTCGAGAACTTAGCAAATTAAATGTTCCTGCTTCAAGGACATTCTGAAATGATACTGTCTCTCTGGTTTTCATCTTCCTGCAAGTGCATCACAGCTCGATTCGTGTTCCTGCCCCAGCACATTTATCCCCCACTGCTCTTGTACCACCAATGCAAAAAAATGTGCAGTAAAATGGGTGCATAATGTCTCAGTGTTATTAGGAAAATAGCTCTGGCCTTGTAGACTTCCTGAAAGGGTCTTAGGGACTGTCAGGCATTCTCGGACCACACTGTGATCACTACTCTGCCTTTTTCCATAACCATACACACATGCAAACATGTGCACACACAGCATCTATAATTTCATTTTAAAGGGCGTTTGAATATCAAAAAGAAGAAAGACGTCATCTGAGAAGAAAGGACAGTCCATTAAACGGAATGCATTTAGACTTATGAACAACTCACTACATTGTCCTTAGTTTTCTGGTGTTGCCAAGGGCAGGGGGCAGATGCTGGCGTTAGAAACCACCTCCAGCCTGACACTGACACACCCCTTCTGTACACATGACAGAAATGATACCCTGTAGGAACACAGCTAGAAATGGCTCAACAGAGCTGGCCCCTGGGTTTGCCTCCAGACAGTGTGCCAACTTGCAGGAGCACCCTGGGCAAACTGTATCCCCCACCCCCACCCTTCCAGGAAAGCTCGGGCACAACAGCCCCTCTGCAAGCCCCAGCAAGTTGTGCATGGGTGTGGCTGTGTTTGAAGCGGGTAGAGCTCTCACTCCTCTACTGAGCACCCCAGAGAAGTGGTTTTATTCATTAACTGGCCGACACTGCTTGGCCCCTGCCCAGCTCTCTTGCCCCCACCCCTCAATCCAGCGTCCACTGCCTGGGATCATTTTGTAGGAGCCACACTTATTCACGTACCTATTCACATGCACAGCACACACATATCTGTTACACACCTGCAACTCATACTCACCCCTAATCACATTACTTACATCCCGTCTCCCCATCATGCCCACAGCCCCCTCTTCACTATCCTCCCACTCCCACTGGCCCCTGGGAACACACAGGAAGACCATAAGTCCCTTTCCCTCCCAGGCCTCAGCTTCTCAGAGGTGAAGAGGGAGAGGAGGTCTGGAGAAGATGTTCCATCTCTAAAGACCCTGCCAGTCCCACAGCCTATGGGTCTGTGAGGAAAAGAGAGCATTTTGAAGGTTCACCCCACCAGCCCGGGCAGGATGGGGAGAGAGTGGCCTGTGGGAGGCAGGAGGTGAGGGAATGTCAACCACGGAGTACAGGCAGCTGGGACCACCCAGGATTACATATGAGCTGAGGGGAAAATTTGGAGGCGGTGGTTACGACAGGTGGGGCAGGGGGAGCACAACTCAGGGGGGATTGGGGGTACCGTTTAGGGGGTGCATATCAGCAAGGATGGTGGACCTGGGTTACAGTCAGATTTACCCTAGAAAAGTCCTACAGTGGCCCACAGGGTGACATATGGCTTTCTTTGTACACAGACCTTTCCCCAGATGCCAAGCCCATGGGCATAGAGCTCATCTCCATCTCTTCTTTAAGCAGCTGGCTTCTGCGGGAGGTGGTGACGGCGAATTTTATGTGTCAACTTTACTCCGCCACTGGGGCCCCAGACACTTGGTCAAAAGTCATCCCAGGTGGGTGTGTGAGGGTGTTTCTGGATGAGGTTGCAGTATGAGTGGGTAAACTGCCATGGCTCTCCCTCAAGTGGTGGCAAAGCCGGCTGAAACTTGCTGGCAAAGGACCCTTCAGCAGCCCAGAATGCTGGAAGGGGCCCGGCCCTCTCCATGGTGCTTTGGGTCCTAGTTGAATTTACACTTGGCAGCATGGTTGGCCTGTTATTGAGGCTAACTCAAAAGTTTGATGGATTTTAAAGGCCTGTGACAAGTAGTGAGAAGAAAAACACACACGTGTGTCTAAAGCAGCCTCCAGTGTGGCCTCCTGGATTTGCTTGTCCTTGCTAGCCCTCCCAACCGGCCTGATCTCCGTTTCAGGAGCTAAATCGGAGTCACCACACCAGAACCACTGTTTCTTAGATCCCTCCCCTCTTCCACCACAAGAAGGATGGGCGACTGCTGCCTCCTTGGGAGTCCCCTCGTCTTAAAACATCGCTTCTTATGTCACTGAGTAGACAGGAACAAGGCTAATAGCCCCATGCCATCAACTCACTGGTAATTCAAAAGCAAGGGATGTCAAGTCATTCCAAATGAGCTGAAGCTAATAGTTAGAAAGGAAAACTGAAAGAAAAGCTAAAGGAATTCCGTGCCAGGGAAAGGACTGCCTTTTAAAACATATTGTAGATAAGTCCAGACTGTGCTCAGCCCTGTGCCCAGGAGCAGGACCCCCTTGCAGGAAGGGCGGCAGGAAGTGTGGGAATGGCTCCTGCTGCCTCTGGGCAGAACAGGGAGAGCATGTTGGGTAACTTGGTTCCCCATCACCCCAGGAAGTTCCTGCCCAGGGGTTCCTGCCCACATGGAAGGGACAAACAGGGTCTGGGATAGAAAAAATCTCTCCCTAGGCTTTCTTAGGTTAATGGAGCCATCAGTTTAAAAGGGAAAAAAGCCACATTAGTCGAAGTAGCCAGAATGAGGTAAAAATGAGAGCAAGTGGGTGCAGCGACTCACGTCATGGGCTTTGGGAGCCCAGCTCAAATTCAAATACAACTCTACTTACTAGATGTCCTTGGGCAAGTTCCTTAAGTCTGCGTTTGTAAAACAGAGATGACAGTCACTGCAGCCACCTCATCGGGATATGTAAGGGTTCAGTGGGTTAATGTACTACAGCCACAGAACAGTGGCTACTGAACAGCTATTCCAAGCTGTTACCTTCAGTGTCGTGTGCAAATGTGGTAACATACGGGCATCAGGGGCCAGCAGGACCCACATTCCCAGCTTAGTCTTCCTGCTTGGGGCTATCGTTCAACCCTCCTGAGCCTCAGTTTCCTCATTCGAGAAGCAATGACTGCCTTACAGCATAATCATGAAGAGAAATGGAATTATGGAAAAAGTCACTCCTGAAGCTGTAAATGGCAGCCTGTTGGGTTGTGCAGTACACACACTGAGCAACCATACAGAGTATTCCTGACGATGGATGTAAAGTAGTTGGACGTACCCACTGCGCCTCCTTCTATGGCAGGTTACGTATTATACCACTGACTCAAAGTCCTGTGCACCTTCCTCCATACTGAGTGTGATGGCTGTCAAGGCTGAGAAAGGACTGCCATCAGCAATGCACAAGGGCTCCTGACCTCAAGGAACAAAAGTTTCTAGCACGAAATAGCCCAAGCCCTGCTGGAAGGCAGGACCAAACTCCATGGGTCTGGCTCCAGAGAGTGAAGCACCCCACAGTAGGGTGGGGGGGACGAAGGCTGGGACAGCAGAAGCATCTTCCCCACAGGAGGGTCCTTCCCCACTGGAGAAGGCTCTGACTCACATGGGTAGAAGGGGCAGTGTCTGCAAAGGTGAGGAGGGGTCTGCGTCAGGAAATGGGGTCATGCTCACCCCGCTGAGAGTAGGGGTGAGGGGGAAGGCCGGGACAGGCCCTAGGGACAGGCCCCTTGTCCTCTCTCCTGTACCAGTCGGTTAATCCACTTCAAATGGGGACAGCTCAGAGAGAATCCTGAGTGACACTATTTTTCTATCACCCTTCATTACCGCCACTTAGATCTTTTATTTTATTACCAACATTCTTTAGCCCAGTCACGGGCTGGTCTCCTAATTGGAGCTGCTGCCTCCACCCCCGCCCAGATCAAAGCTGCCCCGTTTGTTTGTGGAGGACGGAGGATGAGCCATCTTGCTGGCCTTTGAACATGAAGGCCCCTTTGTCTTCCAGCTAAAGTGCTCCCTGGCCCCAGGCAGGGAGGAGACTGGGGGTGGGGGAGGGTTCTGTAGCCTGGCCAGAAACTGGACCAGAGGCTCAGGCCAATGCTGGAATGGGGGACAGCTTTCAGCGTAAGACCCCAAACCTCCCTGCCAGCCTGTGAGGAGGTGTCTCAAATTGGTGGCCCCTAGGTAGATGTTATTTGACCCCTGAAATGATTTTTTGTTTAAATACTAATACAAATATTAAAAGATTTTTAAAATATATCAAATGCTTAAATACTTCTTAAAGAAATAGAATATTTTGCTTCTAATTTCTCTTTTAAAACCAGAATATCTGGCAATACGGGCCTCTATGGAAGGAATGAGCTAATAATTTTCTGACGGTTTTTTTCCTGATCCTCGGGGGCATTTGAGTTTTCAACCCTATTCAGGTACCTTTTTTTCTTTTTAACGGCTCTTGTAAATGATTGTTTCTCTTGAAGTTCCTGTTTTTCTAACCCTGGGCCCACCAGAACTTCAGCCCCGCGTTGAAGAAGGTACAGGTAGTGGGGAGATGATTGTGCCTGTTTTACAGATATGGGGAGACTGAAGCCCATATAACCAGCCTGAGGTCACTCCGAAGTAAATGACAGACTTGAAGTAAGAAGTACAAGACAAAGGGAATTAACACGAATTCGTCCTCTCTTACGTTGACCTTGTGCTCCATACAGCTATTTTGGAAAAGAAAAGCACAGGAAGGGGCCTGTCCGTAACCCAGGGACGTCTGATGGTAACGCTGGGATCTACTATGTCCAAATTGCTGAGTAGACACATGGGGGGACAGAGCCCCAGAAAGCAGTTTCCAGGCTCTCAGCCTCACATAGGAAGGTGCTGACCCAGGTAGTAAATGGCCATCAACTGTGATTGGATGGCCAGCAGCTGTGGCTAGTTGGCTGTCAACTGTAATCAGTGAGCCATTGGCCACTAATATAACTGCTGTGGCTACGCCAGCAGAAAATGGGGGCTAGCAAGAAGATGGTGGCTGAGCTAGCAAGAGCGGATTGCAGAGAGGCGGATGCCGCCAGTGAGACTGTAGTGATACGACTCCCCCTACTTATGGCTCCATGGGTGTTCCTTTTTGGCCTCACCATATCCTGCGTTCTTATGTGGGGAGCGGGAGCAGAGACCCCGCGTGACTCCCTGAACGACACATGGCGCAGCGAGCAGGGTCTCCCGCAGGCCACCCCGCACAACAACACACTACCCACTCTTCACGACAACCCTAGGAGGTGGGTTATAGTTTCTCCATCTTACAGTTGAGAAAACTGAGGCTTTGGAGGCTCAAAGACGTGCCCAAGTTTACGCAGGTTATGCAGTTGGACCAAGAGTTAGACCCAGGTCTCCCTGTTTGCAAACCTGGGCAAGTGGCTCCATTCTGGGTTCACGATGAGCTGGGTGATTACTTCTCAGAGCCTAAGATTTGCCTACACAACCTGGGGGCCGCCTGCTCAGAGAACACCCTCCCACCCAGGTCTGGACCTCCCTCCCCCGACACACCCCTCAGCCTTGTTTATCTCTGTGCCCCACACCTTCCCTTGAAACAGCCAGTTGGACCAGCAGTGAACACGTGACCCAAGCTGGGCCAACAGATCCTTTATCCCAACAGTGGAACTGGGCTGGGGTCCAATCCGTAATGCTGTACTGGAGTAACCAAAACTGGACCACAGGTAAGCAGGATGATGAAGTGTATGAAAGGAAAGGATGACGCTGACGTGCAGAGAGAAACAAAGTCCAGCTGGTCCCAGAGAGCAGGGGGAGAAGCCTCGACTCTCCCTGTCCAGGCCTTCCTGAGGTCCAGCCTCCCCCAGCCCCTGCCCTTTGACCTCACCCTGCATCCTTGCTATGGAGCACCACTCTATGTTTAAGGTCGTTTGAGAGTTTAGCTCTTCTTTCAGCCCTACAATTCCTCATGTAAACGGAGTAAGAGATCTGGGTTCTAATCCTGCCTTGCCCTTGACCTTAGCTTTTAAACACACTATTAACCTCAGTTCCTCCTACCTATAGTGTGGGAGTAATAAAATCCCACCTCGTAGGGCTTTGGAGAAATTCAAAACAAATCACATAATTGGACATTCTTGCACACAGTGCCTGAGAAGTAGCTCCTTGGCAGCTGGCTAGTGCTTTTCTCATCATAGTTAGCATTATCATGAAAAAGCTTTAGTGATAGGGAGAACTAACCAGCAGTCACTTCAACCAACTCCTGACTCTTCCACTTTGCAAATTATCCATGATTTTTATCGTCTGCTGACTTCTGCACCGTCAGTTTCTCCATGCTCAAGAAAGAAAATCCATTTATTATTGGCTAAATCCCTGCAGCTGTGTAGACGGACGTGCTTACAACTAAAATCATGTATAGCAGGTATGAATTTTCTCCATGATCTTAGATGTATAAAAAAATAAGTCATTCTTTTATTTCTCTAAAATCAAATTAAACATGAAGTCAAGTACCCTCCCAGCAACCTGACTGAAATTTGCTCCTGGTCACTGTTGATGGGGCCCCACCCCAAGGCAGAGCTGGACCGCCCCACCGGGCCCCTGGGAGGCTGCCATTCTGACGTCTCCAACCACTCCTGGGTGTGGGATCTTTGCTAAGGCCTGAGTGTTGATGCAGCCACCCTGGGTGTGACCATTTCCCTGGGAGGGGCTACCACAGCCCTCTCCTCAGCTTCTGTCCTATTACTTTAGGGACCTCAGAATTCCACATTCCCCTTTCCTCCCTAAATCAACTTCCCCCACTCAGAATCACTCTCCTCTCCTCCCCTTCCCTCTGGGATGATCCAGGATAGTGGTTCTCAGAGCTGGTCCTGGACCAGCAGCGTCTTCATCCCCGGGATTTGGTTAGAAATGCAAATTCTCGGGGCCCCTCCTAAGAACTACTGAATCAGATACTCTGGAGGTGAAGCTTGGCAATCTGAGCTATAACATGCCTTCCACGTGATTCTAGCACACCCTAAAGTGGAAACCATTGACCCAATACAATCCTCACAGTGAATTTGTAAGTTTAAACTCAAAAGTCAAGAAGGGGGGGGGGGCCGTCTTGAGACAATGCCAGGTTCTGGCCTCTGCTACATAGCATCCTCCCATCTGCTGAGCAAACAGTAACACCTGAGTCCTGGGCTAGGAAGAGACAAAGGACCTGGCTAGCAGGGATGGCAGTGTGGGTTGTGCACTGGACAACTCCAGGGGGCGCCGTCCACATAAACCACTGCGTGAATGGCTCAACATGGTAGCCAGGTGGGAACATCAAGCAACCAAGGGGTCTAGAGGTCATTTGAATAAGTAGGTTTGGGCGATTCAGCCCCTGGTTAGGGGCGATGGGAAAGATAGAAAGAAAAACAGTGCAAAAATCTGAACTCAGCCCTAGGAGGCGCTGTCAACGTGGACAACACACCTTATAGGTCAAACAGAGAAGAGTGCATCATTCAGAGGGTCTCAAACTCAAACGCCTGCTGGGCTGGCACGTAAATAGGCAGGAGGCTGCAGGCTGCAGCCCACAGAAAGATGGCGGCTCCCCCTCGCCTCAGCCACTGCTGACACCTGGGATGCGGGGCTCGGCTGTGCCAGAGCTTCCAATTTTATTTAAAAAAAACCAGAATTCCAACTTTTACATGAAATCTCTCTAAATATTACAAACAGATTCTGATTTTTAAAAATACTTTGCATTGTATCCAGACTATATAAATTACTTTCAAAGCGTAATTTAAAAACAAACTAAACAAAAGATGTAGACAATTCACTAAAGAAGATATTCAGATGGCAAATAGCCAGGTGAAAAGAGGTTTAGCACCATTAGTCATCAGGGAAACGCAAATCAACATCACAAGAAGGTAACACTGTGCTCCTATTAGAATGGCTAGTTTTTATTCAACTTGACAATACCAAGTGCTGAGAAATACAGGAAGCAACGAGAACTCTCTTATCTTGCTGGGGGGAATGCAAAATGGTGCCACACACTACATTGAAAATAATCTGACAGTTTCTTATCAAGTTAAACATATGCTAACGACCATGTTTCCCCGAAAATAAGACCTAGCCGGACCATCAGCTCTCATGTGTCTTTTGGAGCAAAAATTAATATGAGACCTGGTCTTATTTTAATATAAGATTGGGTCTATATAACATAATATAGCATAACAAAACATAACACTGGTATAATATAATATAATACCGGGTGTTATATTAATGTTTGCTCCAAAAGACGCATGAGAGCTGATGGTCTGGCTAGGTCTTATTTTCGAGGAAACACGGTATGCAACCCCTCAATCACACTTCTAGGTATGACCCAAGAGAAATAAAAATTTATATTCACACAAAAAATCTGCAAGCATATGTTTATAATGGCATTATTTGTAATTGCCAAAGACTGGAAACAATCCAGATGTCCCTCAACTGGGAATGAATAAACAAATTGTGGTATGTCCACATAAAAAGAATTAACCAGCTACACATGCAACAAACTGGCTGACTCTCACATGCATTTTGCTAAGATAAAGAGCTCAAAAGACTCCACAGTGTCGACTGCATTTCTATGACATTCTGGAAAAGGCAAAACTATAGGGACAGAAAACTGACAGTGGTGCCCATGGCTGACACACACACACACACACACACCTAATAAGCAATTTAAACCCAGGTCTCCAGAGTCACCTGGCTTAAGGACCAAGCTCTGCCCCTAACTCATTAAGGGAGCTCAGGAGATTTCTTGCTCCTCTTTGAGCCTCAGTTTCCCCATGTTGTTGATGACTGGCAGGCACCCCCACATCCTAAAATCCCAGGTCACAGAACTACCTGGTATGCCAACATCAGTTCCCCCTGCACCCCGGGACTGGACGCTCCTGAGTGAATCCCCAAGACATGTTCTGGCACTGACCCCAGGCTGCTCTGCCCTGGGCAAACAGTGCCCCCCGCCCCGACAGTTACCCCAGCTCTGAGCGTTCAGCTTTCTGGAAGAATGACCGCATTCTTCTCGCTCATCTCTGTCCCCAGCTACCCCAGGCCACTTCCTCCCTCCCTGCCCCAGGCCCAGGCTGAACCCCTGCACCCTGCCCAGCCCTCCCCACACCCTGCACACACACTCACTGGCCCCAGCCCTTCAGCATCTGGCATCTGCTGCCCTTCTGGAATCTGAGTCAGAAAGAGAAAGGGCAGGCAGGCCTGCAGCCCCCGAGGCCCAGGGCCCCTGATGCCCTCTGGACACCAGGGTCTGCCCAGGTTGCTTAGGAAACCATTTCAGGTCATTTGAGATGATTTAAGAGTCTGGCTCTGTTTTGCGCTAAACAACAGGAAGAAACAAACCCCTGTCTGTCAAAGTCCATCACACAGGGTTCTTCTGGGGGCCTGGGAGTGGCAGCACGCTTTAGGGGCTGGCTCTTCTCTGCTGCCTTTTTATTCAACTCCACAAATATCTATCAGGAGAGCTCCTACTGGGCTGGTGTCTGTGGGAGATTGGTGTGGATGGGTGGGCACGTAAAAAGAGGGGAACCAACCCCCAGAGGGAGCTGGCTTAGTCTCTGCCCCCCAGGACCCCTCCAAGCAAAGGTGTTTGATAACTGTGCTACCCAGCCTTCCTACACAGAACACACAGGTGAGCCCTTCGGTGCTGAGTGGTCCTAAGGATGGAGAGGGAAGACCCAAACTGCTGGCCGTCCTTTTCTCACGGAAGGGAGCTGTTCTCATCCCTTGCCTGGTGGTCCAAGTTAGTTCCATGAGCAATTATTACTTGTAATGTTGGAGAACAAAGGTTTCCAGGCTATGTTTTTTCAACACATAGACATGACTTATTGGAAGTGGCTATAAAAGTGATTCTGCTCATTGGAAAAATTCAGACAATAGCAAAGAAAGTGAAAAATCACCCTTAATCACTCATGGGCAGGAAAACTCTCGTCCTTCTTTCTCTGACCCATCCCGATGTAAGGAATCGGGAACTAGAGTGGCTGGGGCTGGACTGCGAACTGTCCCGCAGTGGGGCTCTGGGTTCACCTGGGCTCTGCCTGGGGATGGGGGCAGGCAGCGGTTACAGCTGTGGGCATTGGCTTCCCTAAGACTATGCTCTCCTGAACCGCAATCCACGAGAGGTAGGGAGCTCCCCACCAGGGGAGGAGTTTAACAAGCGCTGGTCTATGTCCTTCTCACTGTGCTGGGAGGCGGACATTCCCAGACAATGGCTGTCATAAAACAGTCAACTCTCCCCCAAATACGGCTTGTCAATTTCACATTGCCAATTTTAAAAATCTGTGTCTTATGCCAAGTAGGATATTTAAAGAGGAAATCGGCAACTATTCACTGTCACCAGGATTTCTCCAGAATGGGCCTTGACACACCCAAATGGGAAGGACTGACTCCCAGAATAAAAAGGTTTATGAAAAATTCAGTATATCCCCTTTGCTTTTGCTATGGGGGGTTCAAGCCTACATGATGGGCTACAGTTCTGAGCCAAGTTGGGAAACTTGGGTTGTTTCCTCTCTCTGGGCCTCAGTTTCCCCATTTGTCTAGCATTTTTCTTGCTCAAAGATTCTGAGTCCTCTTCACCTCTCCCCACCCCCATCATTTCTCT
Source organism: Rhinolophus hipposideros (assembly GCF_964194185.1). Lineage (NCBI taxonomy): Eukaryota > Metazoa > Chordata > Mammalia > Chiroptera > Rhinolophidae > Rhinolophus > Rhinolophus hipposideros. Next base: position 5,091,744 of record NC_138067.1, on the reverse strand, counting down.
CTTTCTCTGTCTCTCTGTCTCTCTGTCTCTCTGCTTCTCTCTCTCTCTCTCTCTCTCTCTCTGTCTCTCTGTCTCTCTTTCTTCAGTGACAAACAGCTTTGTCTCAATGGTCACCTTCGAACATCCCACACCTAGCAGGTTTGAAAGTGCTACACCTGTAGAGACCGATACAGTAACAACCTGGGAGAAAAGGCAGAGAGGCAAGGCCACAGAGGCAGGCAGATCTAGAAAGGAGTGAGAGAAGGTGATAAGCAGTGGGAAAGGCCAGGGAGAAAGGCGGAACTGCTGGGGTGGGGTGGGCAGGGGAGAGGGTCTCTGTGGTGTTCTAGAAAGGGGTGAGATGTAGAGGGGGTGGTGAGAGCATTCCCAGAGGTAGAGTCGTTTTCTGGATGGTCTCTCCGAGCATAAAAGCCATGTTCTGTCAGTCAGTGGAGTAGTTCACAGGAGGGACCCCGCTAGGAACCCCAGATGGAGGGCTGGAAGGAGGCAGTAAACCCCCCAGCTTGCCCTGCCCTCCCCAGCACCTGCTTCTCTGGGGAACTCATGGGACATGTTCTGAAAGCCCCAGCTGGGACCCGTCCTCTGGGGCTGAGGTCTCAGGTGCACAGGATATGACACGAGGGCTCCAGTACCTGCTGTGCCTCCTCTCCTTCAGCACCCTCACACCCTCTTCCCAGGGTCTCCCCATCTGAAACATACAGCCACACAAATGAAGGGGGAGCGATCGGTGGTGGACGTCAGGGCTGAAGTGGGTTTGGATCCTCTCATTTAGTCATTCCTCACTGCACAGAGGGGAAACTGAGGCCAGAGGAGTGAAGCCAACCATGTCAATGAGTTAGTGGCTAAGCTAAAACAGCAACAATAATTCTATCAATAATAATAATGATAATAGTCAATGTTCATTAATTCCAGTCTCCTATCTCTCGCTCCAGGATTTGAACTGGAGGAGTGGATGTTGGAGCTGATGGAATTTCAGACGCTGCGGCCCGAGGTGGGGAAGTACCTGGGGAGAGAGGAGCCTTCTGGGGGCCTCTCAAATCATCCCATCAGGGCACCGTCATGTACGAGCGAAGCCCACGGGTGCAGACACTGCGTGTCTCCCGATGTGGACATTTTTAAGCAGTTAGATTTTCTCTTCTTCCCAGCCCCTCAACCCTACCCCCATCCCTCCCAGCAAATGGATAACAGGAAACAGCCAAAGCTTCTTAACTTTTCTTTAATCTTCCCCTCTCTGGCAAACTGAAAAATCAAACGATAATTGTCTGGGTGATCTCATTATTGTCAACAAAATCCAAGCCTTGAAGTCCGAATCCACTGAAACGCTGACACATTAAACACAAAAGGAAACTGTGCTTGCATGTTGTTCAATAAATAAACAAGACTGCTGGGAGCTCGGCACAGGCCTGGCACACAGAGGGGCCAGGCTGTCAGAAACACTGGGATGGCAAGACAACTACAGGACCTGGGGAGCCACGACCTTTGGAACAGACTAGGTCCAGGGGGTGGATGTCCCATCCTTCCTATGTGTATCGGTCCAGGTTCCGGCAGGAAACAGCTGGCATCTTCTGAAGGGTAACTGAGGGGAGTTTATGATGGGGTACTTACTGGGGAAGGGGAACCAAAAAGGGATGGTGGGCACCCTGAGTGGAGCACAGTGGGGAGCCTGAAGGGACAGGAGACAGAGCAGGTACCAGAAGCAAAGGAGGTGGTGTCTGGTGAGGCCGTCAGCTAGGAGCTGTGGCCTGGCAGCATGAGAAGCCGTCTTCTCACCGGCTGGTGCTTCCCACTGGCGAAACCCCAGCACAAGCCAGAGTGCGAGGGAGTGTGGGAGACGCCAATGGAGAGAAGAAGCTACCAGCGCACAGAGCACGAACTGGAAGGCCATCCCATCCATGTGGGACAAGCCCTGCAGTGTGCCAGGTCTGCCAACCTCAGCTTGTGCATACCCAGGTATGAGAAGCTCACCCCCACCTACACCTACACACAGCCCGTTCACGTGTGGACATTCCAAATCTCACTTCCTGGCAAAACCAAGTTTAGGGTTTGGGGAGCGGATCACGTGCACACTAGGGAGCAGGTGCTAGTTCAGTGTTGGGAGGGCAGCCCGGGGAGGGCCAGGGAGGAGCTGGGAAGGTTTGCCTCATCGGTGCATTGGTTGATAAACACGGAAACCAAGGTGTCCCCTCTTTATGCCTCTTGGTCTTGATTTTTCTGCCATCTTACCAGAATCCTAATACATACCATGACCTCATATTACTGATAACCCTTATGGGAAATGAGACGCTCTGGGGGACTGAAGTGTGGTAGGGGTGTCACTTCCCCTGCTCCCTTTTTATTTGTATGTTGCAGGCTCATGGTGGGGGGAGAGGGACAGTGCATTGGGACACCTGAGTTCTCACCTGCGTTGGCTGCTTCCTGCTGTGTGATCCTCAACAAACCCTCCCCCGCTCTGGGTCTCAGTTTCCCTGTATTATAAGTAAAGGAGACTTTGACCCTGACCTTGGCCAGCCTAAGACTCCCGCATGGAAAACAGCCCCTCCCTCACTCTGCAGAATCCCTCCCTCCCTCCCCAAGTCCCTTCCACCCAAAAGGGGCAATGGCTGCTTCTACACTGAAAAGTTAAATCTTATGTTTTAATTGTGAGAAACTCCTGTGAGCACTCTGGATTTTTGCAAAGAGCTTCTCGCGTGCGCATCGTCACATTTGGAATGTTGCGAACAGCTGCCTCTGTTTGGCCGGCTCAGTCATAGCATGAGCAGAAGGGCTAAGGGAGAACCGGGCCTTCCTGACTAGCTCCTCAAGCCAGAGACTGTCCCACACCCCATCCCATCGCCTCCCTCGTGTCTTGACTGCACGACTTCAGCAGGACAGTCCACCTCTCTCTGAGCCTCAGTTTCCTCATTTGTCAAATCAGGGTGCTAACAATACGTGAGTGACAGCACGTACAACTTTTGGCTTAAGGCCCGGCACATGGTATGTTCTCCTTTCTGTCCACAGAGAACTGCTGAGGCGCCAGCCTCATGTTCTGCCCTCCTTGGAGGTCTGCGGCAGAGAGGTTCCTCCGAGAGCCAGATGGTGCTGACACTTGCCTGTCCAACCACTGAGCACTTTATTCCCATCTTTTCTCTCCTCACACACCAGGAGGAGACATCCTCTCCAGACTATGGAGATGAGGCTGAGAAAGCCTTCTACAAAATACAAAGGACGGTGCGCTCCTAAGGAATGACGAAAATATGTTTATCTTTTCAGCTCTCTATGCCTTGTCCCCCCGAACAGGTTCTAAACTCTTTCAGGGTCAAAAATAAAGGCAGGAAGCTAATGTATATTGAACACTGTGGCAGACATTACAAGTGCTCCCCAAAATCTGGTTTACTTTTCCTTCCTGGACATACACAAAACTATACCTCCCAAAACCCTCCTGTTAGATGGAGCCATGTGATAGTTTTGGCCCATTAATTGAGAGCAAAAGTATTCTGCCCGATTCTTTAGCTCTTCCTCTACTACAGAGAACACGGGGGCTTCTTGCTGACATGGTAGAACCAGAATATGATCTTCTGGATCACGTGTCACATATGGGGCAAAGGTACCCTGAGATGTGGCCTGGACCTACAGCAAACTTTGTAAGAGTGAAAAATAAACTTCTGTTGTGATAAGCCACTGAGCTTTGGGGGATGTTTGTTACTGCAGCATAGCCTCGCCTGGACTGACGGGTACAAGCATGAGCATATGCAAACATATACAATGCATTATTATCTCACTTGGTCCTCACCACAACTCTTGAGGTAGGTAGTAATATTATTTCCATTTTGCAGATGAGGGAACAGACTCTGACATGCTAGGTAATTGGCCCAAAGTCAATAAGACATAGACCTTGGGGGAGAGCCAAGTTTACTTGCCTCCTGAGCCCTGGGTCTTAACAAGCAGGCAGGTTCCACTACCCAGAAAGGGGAAATTTGGGACTCAGGCATGTAAATGGTCAACTCAGTGTAGAAATGACCCTGGTCACTTCGGGGTCTTTATGGAGTAAATCTTAATCCTTCAAGTGTGGCCTTCCAGAGTCTGGGAAAAAAATGTTCCCAGCTAAAAGTAGCTACAGCAGAGGGTCCCAGCCAAAGTCCAGCTCTAGGCTGGCAGACTTCTCGGATGGCCTGGAATTCTGCTGGCCAGGGTTCCACTGGCATGGAAGTATTTACACTCGCCTCAAATTAGTTCTCCCACGCCTTCCAGAGCCCCAGCCCATATTTGGGATGGAAAAGGGAAAACGATTCCCAGTGGAGATTCAAAAGCATCAGAAAAATTCCACGGGAGCCGCAGCCTCTCTCCACACGGGCTGGGGCTCTGAGCAGTCACATCTCTGAGTCCCTTCCACCTGGACTCTGTGCCCCACAGAGAGGCTGGGCCGGGACGTGCACCCCCTCGCACATTAATCCAGAAGGAAGATGTTTCTGGAAGGACCCTCTGTGTGGAGAGCCAGTGCGCCTCCACAGCCAAATGACGCACGAGAAATGAGAAAAGGAAAGATCTAACTTTTGTGTCCTGTTTGCTGAAAGTGGGCTTTTTCTTTCTCCCTCGAGAAGGCATTATGTGATTGGATTGCCTTCAGCTGAGGAGCAGAAACCCCAAATAAAAGTGTCTTCACGGAAGGAAACACTCCCAGAAGACCATGCAGTATGTACCCTTTTTGTGATGCTCAAAAGCAGGCAAAACAAAGCAATATGTTGTTTGGATGCACATTTATATGTGATGAAACTAGACACACACACACACACACACGAAAACTTATGTGAGTAATAAACAGGATTCAGAGCAGTACTCACCTGAGGGGTTAGCGCGTGGGGTGGTCGGGTGCCAGTTCAAGAGAAACACATAAGGCAGAGCACCTACGATTGGCGCTTTGAGTTGAGTGATGGGTTCACAGGTGTTTGTTATTTTAATAAATATACCAGTGGCATGTCATGAACTTCCAGATCTGTCTACCTATTAACTTAGATCTACCTTTAAAGGAAGTCTAAATAACAGCTATCACTTATACCCCATTCCCTAAGGGCCAGGCTGTTATAGGCCCGCCACAAATACAAACACATTCACACTTCACAGCAGCCTTTGAGATGGCTCTTATTTTCTGTCCATTTTACAGGTGAGGAAACTGAGGCAAGACAGGTGAAGCATCTTGCCCAGGGTCACACAGTTAGTAAGTGGTAGGTAATCAGGCATCAGAGACCCGGGTCTTAGGGGCAGCACTAATAAGGATGCTGACGACCTCATCTAAATATGAGTCCAGAGCCAGAGTTCCTGGAGGGTTAGTTCTGGGGTTCAGCGACATCATCAACAAAGCCATCATCACCATGGCAACCATGTCTCCCCACCCCAGTCACGTTGTTCTTGCAGCATTTTCAGGCAATCACATGCGGGTCATCAAAAAGAAGCATTTCCTCTCATGCTGCTTTTCACTGGTGAGGAAATCCTTTTCTAACTTTTAAGACTTCCCTTTGGGGCACTGACCCAGCCATATCCCATGCCCAGACCAAACCAGTCATTGGCCACCATAATGGGTTTACAACATTCACAGTTCATCCTGAAATTGCAGAGTAGGTGGGAATGGCTGATGGAGGAGGCGGGCGGTGTATAGCCTACAGTGTTTGCCTCTACCACTGTTTGGGGTTCCCTGTAAGGTCTCTAAGAGGAAAAGATGAGGGACTCCACTTGGTCTGCGAGCTCCCTGGACAGAAACCATATGAAAGTCATCCTGCTCTCCCTTCCCTCTCTCCCCCCCCTCCTCTAGTCCAGGCCCATCAAACACAGGCACCGCTGTGCAGGAGGGGTCAGTGCCAGGGCCTGCTGTGCTCACAGTCCCTTGTTGAGGGAAGGGTGGACAGACTGTCCCTGGAGCCCAGGTGACTGATGTCTGTCCCACCCTGCCTCTGGCCACAGATGAGTGGGCAAGAGTCGATCACCTGACCTAGGGGACGTTATCTCATAGGCCAGCCAATAGTCTCTGATACATCTCACTACAAAGCTCTCCCCAATGGGATGGTGGTGGTTTAGTGGGTATCTGTTCCCAGGTTCCCCAGGAAGCAGAGTCTGGGGCAAAGCTTCCCTACTAATGCTGGAGTATCAGAAACAATCCCAGGAAACAAGAATGAGGGGAAAAGGGAAGTGAGGCAGGAAAGAAGGGCACAGTGGGTCCCCTTTCAAAAGGGAAGACCTGATTCCTGGGCTGCTGCTGGCAGACGCAACCGCCTTCACCGAAGTCACGTGGCCCCAGGTCATGGCCCCTTCCTGGAACAACCCATCAGAGAGATGGCTGATGAGCACAGAGACAAACTCCCAACCTCTCCCCCAGCTCAGGACACCTCGGAAGAGCCATGCCAGCTTCAGGACGCCCATGGAGACTCTGTCACAACACACGTTTCTCTTTGCCCAGGACTGCTTCTACTCTGCCCATCCACAGGCAGTGACCCCAAGAGCACTCCTTCCTTAAACCTCCTGTACGCTAAGCTCCATCTCAGACACTGCTTCCCAGGGAACGCAGAAGAACAACGGGAAGGCACCACTCAAATGTGAGCATGACCCAGCTGGCCCCAGCTGCCCAAGAAAACCCAGTGGGTTCACCAGCTCTGTGGAGATGCGACTACCTCCACAGAGGACACGTGGAAGCACCGCATCTCAGAAGAGTCCGTGGGAATGAGGACAGGTGAGAAACTTCGGTCTCCTGACTCTGACTTTGCCTCACAGAGGGGTCACTCTTCTATGTGTATGTGCCCCCCACCAAGGCAGCTGCCAGAGCCTCTGCTGGCCCCATCAGATCAACCCCACAGGCTACTCCTCTCCCACTGGACAGGTACATGGAGGCCATGCCAACGCCTACGCTTTGTCCCCAGGGGAATGGAGACGGACCACGGTGCTAAGAGGTGAGACGACAGAGTTGGCAGCCAGGGAGTTAGGACCAAAAGGAGCAGCACGAAGCATTGCTGGGGCCACTCTGGCTGGGGACAGAGCGACGGGCTGAGGGCCAGGAGCAGATGCGGGCTCATGGCTCTGGGCGAGGTCAGGACAGCAAGCCAATCTGATTCTCCTCTTCGGGACTGGGAGGCATGAGGGGAAAGTCTGTGAAGAGCAGGAACAGACACTGAGAGGCTGTGAGAGTAAAGGGGTGATGGGGCATGACAGCAGAGGCCTTGAGTCTGAAGTAAAGTGGAGAGAAACCCAACAGTGCCCAGTGAGGACTCTGCTGGCAGCAGCGGAGTCGCCTGCAGGATATTTCCTCTGAGCTGAGGACCTTGAGCTCCAAGCTGAGAGGACAGCAAGGCAGCTCTGTGGGGACAGATGCCTGGCGCTACAAATGCCCTCCAGTCGCAGGGTGCTCGGTGCAGCAGTGACCATCCCAATTCTTAGATGATTTTATCTAGGTAACTTACGGGGCTCTATTTCTTGTGGCTGGAACAACCCCACACAAGGAGCAGGGAGGTCCTGAGACTCTGCCCCCTGCTTCTAGACAAGTCCAGCGAGAGCCAAGCACCAGATTTTTACACAGTTAGGGAAAGAGACTCTTGCTTTGGAGAGTGTGGGGCAAAGCTGTTTATCCATGTGCTGCTGCTTCCCCTGTTTTGGTGACACAAGAGTTGGCCCTGGAACACCTGGGGCTGGGTCAGAGCAGAGCCCCCGGAAGCCCCAGGATGAAGCCAATGCCACGGCAGGTAGGATGGTGAGACCACTGAGGCAGAGAGAAACCAGTCCTGCTGTGTCAGCCCGAGCCTTTCCAGCTGCATTCCTTCTCCCAACAAAAATTACCCTTCCTAACCCTGTACACTGTTGGTGGGAATGCCAATGGGTGCAGCCACTATGGAAAGCAATATGGCAGTTACTCAAAAAATCAAAAATAGAACTACCCTACAACCCAGCAACCCCACTTCTGGGTATTTATCCAAAGGAGGTGAAATCACTATCTTGAAGAGATATCTGCATCCCCACTGCAGCATTATTCACATTAGCCAAGACATGGAAACAACCTAAGTTTTGGTAGATCTATGGATGAATGGGTAAAGAAAATATTATTATTATTATTATTATTACCATTATTATTACCATCATCAGTCAGCCTTTAAAAAGGAGGAAATTCTGCCTTTTGCAACAACATGGATGAACTTGGAGGGCATGATGCTAAGTGAAATAAGCCAGACAGAGAACATGGTATCACTTATACGTGGAATCTGCAAAAAAAGTCAAACTTATACAATGTAGAATAGTAGTTGTGGAGGGTTGGGGTGGGGGAAATGGGGAGGTGTTGGACAAAGGGTACAGACTTCCCGTTCTGAGGATCTCATGTATAGCACGGTGGCTCTGGTTGACAATAATGTATTATTATACTTGAAATTTGCTAAGAAAGTAGATTGTGAGCATTCTCACCGGAAAAAAAACAAAGAGAGAGAAATAACCATGTGAGGTGATGGACGTATTAATTAACTAGATGTGGAGAATCCTTTTACAATGTAAACATATATCAAATCATCACATTGTACAATTTAAATATATTACAGTTTTATTTATCAATTATACCTCAGTAAAGCGAGGGAGAAAAATTACCCTTCCTCAGTACCTATCTTTTAGGGTCCTGCTAGGAGATTAAAATCAAGCTACAAACAAACAATCTGATTTAAAAAAAAAAAAAAGAGCAAAGGACTTGAATAGACATTTCTCCAAAGAAGACAGTTGAATAGCCAACGAGCACATGAAAAGCTGCTCACCATCACTAATCATTAGGGAAACACAAGTCAAAACCACAAATGACATACGACTTAATACTCATTAGGATGGCTATTATCAAATAAAAACAAAACAAGTGTGAGGAGAATGCGGTGAAGTTGGAACCCTTTTACATCGCTGTTGGCAAAGCACAATGGTTCAGCTGTTGTGGAAGATGGTATGGCAATTCTTCAAAAATTAAACATAGAATTACCATGGGAACCAGCAGTTCTCTTCCTGGGTATATATGCAAGAGAAGTGAACACAGGGACTCAAACGATATTTGTACACCCAAGGAGCCAAATGTGGAAGTGGCGCAAGGATCCTTTAACAGGCAAACAGATAAACAAAATGTGGGCTGTCCACACAATGGAATATTATTCAACCTTTAAAAAGAAAAATTCTGACACATGCTGCAACACGGATGAACCTTGAAGACATAATGCCAAGTGACATAAGCCAATAATTATTATAAAAGACAAATACTGTGCGAGTCCACTTATATGAGATTCCTGGAGTATCAAACTCATACACAGAGAGTAGAATGGTGGTTTCCAGGGAGAGGCGGGTAAGAATCGAGAGTTACTGTTTAATGGGGACAGAGTTTCAGCTGGGTAAGATGAAAACGTCCTGGAGATGGATGCAGGTGACGGCTGCACAACAATATAAATATATTTAATGCCACAGAACTGTACACAGTGGTCAATTTAATGTATATTTCACTACACACACACACACACACACACACACACACACTCATGTGCACACACGCATGGTTTGACTGGTCAAGTGTGAGAGCTTGTAGGAACCATGAGACCACTGGGATCCCCATTCACTGTGTAGACGAGGCTCAGTGGAGAAAGAGGCTCATTCCAGGTACCCAGCAGTGACTGCAGAAGCAACAGACCTTACGGGTTCCAACACTCAGGCCTTCAGCACTGGCCCTTCAACAGTGTGTGCCCTGGGACCAGTGCCCCAGAGGCAGCTCTCCACACCAGGCCCAGCTCTTCCAAAGGTCCTGAGAACTATCTACCCCAGGACCACTGAGCCACATCCACTTCAGGAAAGGGGCAAGCCTGGGGGACTCATAGCTCTGGGGGCTGCAGAGACACAGCCCAAGCTTCATCAGCAGACTCCTTAAAGTCAAAACCCTTGGAAACTCACATTTTGCAATCCTGACCATCCATCCCTCCGGGCAGCCTGATGGCAGTTCATTGAGGAGCTTCATGGATTTCATGTCTCTCTCACCAATCCGGGGCTGACTTTCAGCTACTCTCTCCAGCCCCAAACCTCCAAGATCGTCTACTTTCAGGGCCTATCTCCGAGCATCCCTCTGACATCTAGGCAGAGATGGTAAAAACTTGGCCCATGTGCCACTACGCCCCCTCCAGTGCCCATAGCAGGCATCACTAATCGGTCAGGAGTCTGCTCCCTACTGAGCAGCAGAAATGCCTCCAAATCAGGTTCTCATAGCTCCAGCTGTCCATCACTCAGCACTGGCCCTCGAGGTAACATCTGTTTGCCAGCTATCATCTACACCAACCGACCACACTCCAAGATCTAGGGAAGATCACTTCTCTCTTGGACTCGATTTCTTCACCTATAATAGGAAAGGATTTTTGTGTCCCTGCCAGTTCTGTGATCCAATGAATTCAGTAATAGTGGACTGGACAATTCTATATTGTGGATAGTAGAGGGAATTTCTGTTGGTTTCAAAAGAAATTCCATGGTGTTTTTAATATCCTTTTTGGCAGCAGATACGCCCTCCCTATTTTATTTGCATCAGGGAGGTCATGAATGCCGACATCGGGAGCTGAGTGTGCTCCTGGCAGCCATGTCACCAATGCCCTCTGGGGGCCATGTCCCACTTCCTGGAAGGCCACAGAGCCAAGACAGTCCTAATACTTCTCTTCCAAGTGGGACACTCCCACCCCACCCACCACCTCCCGGAAGGACAGAGCCAGGATTACCATTACTACCCCTCACACTGACCCCCACCTGTCCTATGCCCTGTCCTGGGAAGGTAGCTATGTCCCTCCCTGGGGCCCAGTCAGCCTTTTGCATTTGCCTGCCAGCCAGCAGGCTGCCCTCTCCACCCCACCCTCCGCCAGCCAGACGGGAAGCATCAGAGGGAGGGGAGAGGACAGGGCCGCCCACTTGCCACCAAGTACTATAAAAGAGAGAGCATTAAATCTTGGCCTCCACCAGGGAACTGCCTTAATTAGGGTGGCGCCGAACAGGACGCCATAATTAACTGCGTGTCTGTGTTTCCATCCCAAACACGCATTTCCAGAGCTTTGTGATCCAGTCTTCTAAGAGGAGCTCAGCCAGAAACTCAGCCCCAGCAGCCCCAGAGGGGAGGGATGGTTGGTTTTCCTCCGTTCCATCCTCCCACAGCCCTACTCGGGGTGAGTCTCTGGAAGTGGGAGCCTTGGGTCCTTCCTATAAGGGTGTTACTTAGGGACTCAGAGCCACCGGCTCTGCCTCGTCCCCCAAACCAGGGCAACCCAAAGGTATGGTGTCAGCGCAGGTGGACACATGTTAGTTTTACTTGGACAACAACCACTATTCCAGTAACTTACATTCCTTTGAGGAAACAGCCTCATCCACTTGTAGCTCTAGGGCTATCCCATGAGCTAGGCTGGCCAATCAGAGTGTTTTCATCTCTGGGCCACAGTGATTGGTTCAGGCTTGGTCATGTGACCAATGATAGGACAATAAGAGTCTGGATGGAATTATTGGGAAATGGGTATTTGCTTTCCACTGATGGGGACGCAAAGCTGGTAGGATGTCAGCCTGGAGCTGTTGGGGACCATGTTTGCCACCTCATGGGGGAGAGAGTCTGCTTGAGAATAAGGCCAAATTGAAGAAAGCTTTAAAAAAGATGGAGGGTGCCGGAGGGGGGGTGAGAGAGAGAGAGAGAGAGAGAGACTCGATGACAACCTGTAAGCAATTGAATCCAGCCATACCTGATGCAAATACTCCCACAGGCTTTTCAATTACAGGAGAGGCAGTCAATTCCCCATTTTGTTTATGTTGCTGTGAACTGAGTGAGCATTGTCATTGTAACGCACAGGTTTAGTCTGCGGAAGCAGGCAGCCGCATCTCATACCATCCTTGTTCTCACTTATCAGGTATTTAGGCCACAGCCCAGCGGAGCTCTTGCCCCCACTGTGACCCCTCAGAGCCAACTCAGCCCCACGAGCCCCAGACTCACGTTGCCTTGGCACCTCTTACCGCCAGTCCTCCACTCCTTCAGCACAGAGGCTGGCCCCTGGGCTGCCGCGGCCTCTTGGGACAATTTTATATCAGAGGCCTCGTGTCCCTTTCCTGGCCCCTGTCTTGTCTGGAGGCCACACTTGTCCACTTAGACAGGCTTTGGTAACCTTGAATGTCAGGAAAGTGGTCCTCCCAGGAAACACCCAGAGTGTTTTACAAAATTTCCCACACTTTTCACATTAACCTTCAACCTCTGCATGGTCTCTCTCTAAAATACCGTAAAGTTCTCCTCACCAGCCTAACACACACACACACACACACACACACACACACACACACACTCACACACACACGGGTTAGATTCTGAAGTCTTTGCTTTGCAACTTATCTGCTGTGCATACTTGGGCATTTAGTTTCCCAACTCTGTGCCTGTGCTTCTTTATTTCTAAGAAGAAGGTAATAACACCTATGTCTCAGCATTGCTGAGTATTAAATGAGATGATGAGTATAAAGCCACTCATTGACAAGACTCAGAAATTGTCAGTCATCGCATTATTGTATCTCAGCCTCTGTACTGTGTTTCAAAGCCTGCAGAGTGTCTGAACTCCATTTCATCATCTGAGATCCACGGTTCCCTAGGAAGTCAGTAAGGGAAGGGTTATGCCCCACGTTACAGGTGGGGCATCTGAGGGCCAAAGAGGCCAAGTGATTCTGCCAAGGTCACAGAGGGAACTCAACACCAGTTCCGGTAGTCAGGCTCTAAGATGCCAAGCCCGCAGCCCCTGTGGGCCCACAGTGCCTCCTGACTTTCATTGGTGTGACCCAGATGGCTCAGCTACCAAAGGCCTGGAACGCTTTGCATGCATCAGGTCTGGGCCCTTAGTCCTCACGTGGCCAGAAGGAGCAGCGTGGCTGCAAATACCCAGAAGAGGGGAGGAATGAGCCTCTTCAAGTTCATAGCCCATGAAGGGAAGGAGCTTCTTAAAGGGCCCACGTAAGGAGAGACCTTCTGAGATTGCAAACCCAGAATATAGAAATTGAAAAGGCTTGACTACATAAAAATATTCATCTCAAGCAAAGTTAACAGGCAAACAATAAATTTGGAAAAAATATTTGTGATGCAGAGGACAAAGGGTTACCATCTATGACATACAAAGGGCTCTTACAAATTGAAGAGAAAGGGGCAAACAACGCGAAAGAAACTATGGCAAAGGACATGAATAGGCAATTCACAAAAGCATGAAGGCAAATGGCCACAAACAAATGAAAAGATACTCACACTCATTAGTGGTCAGGGAAATGCAAATTAAACCGACAATGAGATATCACAGAGGAAAATTTAAAAGAACAATAACGCAATTGCTGGCACGGGTTTAGGGAAAGGCTACATTCATATGTGTTTGCTAAAAATGTAAATCATTACAGTCTTTTTGAGAAGAAATCTGGCAACACCAATTAAAACTTCAAGAGTTACATTAAAATTTGGCATTTAAAAATATGTATCTATTTCCTTTGACCCAGCAATCTTAACCCTGGAAATCTGATAGAAATTAAACTACCATATGCTAAGGACAAATAACAAAAGATGTTTATTGAATTATTATTCATAATGGGAAAAGAATTCAAAGCATGGCGGAGACTGGCACACAGAAAAGACATTACTTGCCCGCCTCCCTTGCAGCTTGGTTGTCATCATGTGACTGGGTTCTGGCCAATGGGCTGGGGGAAGAAGTGATGTGTGGCCACAAGGCGCAGTGATCGAGAAGACCCTCTAACAGCACATGTATCAACTGTGCCAACAAGTATGTGTGTGGGCATGCACGGTTATATAAGAAGGGATGCCCCTCCCTGTCTCCCCTTGACAGAGGTGGAGACCCCATGAGGGAGCTGCAAAGAGCCCAATGCCCAAGTCCCTGCCTGGAGAACACCACCGAGGGCTGCCCAACCACAGGGCACTGGGACAGGAAGAAGCAGTGAACTCTTGTTGTGTTAAGATGCTCCAATGTCAAGGCTTCCACATGGCCACGGCACAGCCTCGCTCACCTTAATCAATCTGCAGGCTGAGTGTCCAGCAGTGGAAAATGACTGAATGACGGCCCCGCTGACCCTAGACTCAGCCTGTACTAAGAATGAATTACAGCTAGACCAAGGGATTTCTACAATGTCAGAGAAAAGGGAAAAGCAGAGAAGCCTAAGCAGTAGCTCATGTTGGTAATGTAAACAGCGATCGAGAAGACCCTCTCACAGCACATGTATCAACTGTGCCAACGAGTGTGTGTGTGGGCATGCACGGTTATATGAGAAGGGGTAGGGACCCAGAGGGTGCGGTCAGCTTGCAAGCATGGCTTAGGAGGGAGAGGGAGAAAAGAAGGTGGGGAAGGCCAAACAATAAAGTGGGAAAAGCACAAGAACAAGCTTAGTTCATGTAAGTACATTTTTGTATTTATGAATGTGCAGATGTAAACATAAAATGTTTTAATACTTGAGGATAAATCTATCTTCTTCAGTGCAAGAGCAAAAGGCATTCACTGAAAGATGCAAGAGAGAGGACTAGAAGCACCGAGAGTGGGTGAGGACGGTCCAGCCCTCGCCTCGAATCTGATCAAGCCTTTCTGTCTGGCTGAGTCTGGTCAGGACATGTCCCCCATTGAGATGTGGGTCAAACCAAGGAGAAAGGGAGCAAGCTCGTGACTATCCTGGTGTGGGGGCTGGAACTAGAGGGTGGGGCAACTTCCTGGTCTCCTAAGAAAATGGAGTAGCCTTCAGCCAGCAGCTCAAGAGCTAAGCCAGCATGTTGGGGAGAATTTGCAGGAATAGGAAGGACCCTGGGAGCCCCCAGGGTCAAAGGCCACAAACTGGGAGCCCGGGGGCCAAATCCAATCCCTAGCCAGGTTTTGTTTGACTTGCACAGTGATATCTGAAAAATTCAAATTGGTTGCCAACACATTCAAATTGACAGATTTTATACACACTCCAAGTTCAATATCTCCAGCTTATTGTGAAAAACAAATCACATAATCTGGCCACACAGTGCCCATATTCCTGACTGTCAGCAGTCGGCTGGAGGTGTGGGTAGACACCCCTTTAAACAAGCCTGGCATCCTTCATTCTGCTACGGTCTCCACCACTCCCCAGCGAGGCACTGGCTCACTTCACCCCCTTAGATTAACGGACTGCCTCAAAGTCACATTGGTGGGTACGATCCCACACCTCCCACAACCCCTTTCCCACCCACTGACTGAACAGGTGAAAACCACACTGTGTGGGCTCTGGCACAAGTAGACACGTCTGCATTCTGGCTCTGCCCCTTAGTGTCTGCGATGCCTGGCACCACGTTGGCTGAGCTAAGCTGGAGGCATGCCATCCCAGAATTTCCGTACGGTTCTGAGTTAGTGCTGGCGCAAACAGACCTTATGTGTGAGATCTGGAAGGTGGAAATGAAACGGCAGTTGTAGTTTGTAAGCCCCGGAGGTCAGCACAGGGACCCAGGCCCCACGGCAGCTTACCCACACTATCTATCACTGACCTGTTGGCAGGGCTTCTCCAGCTCCTTCAGGAGATCTCCTTCCAAGTCTCCCGGGCCTGGGCGGGGTGTGTGTGAAGCGTGGCACAGGGACTGGCATAGAGTAGGTGCTCAAAATGTATCTGTTGCATGAATAGAGAATCACTGCATTCAGATTTGAACTGCATGGCCTGCTCTTCCATCCGAGACATATACAGACAGAAGACACACCTGGTGCAACCAGCATTTTCTCTGCCGGATGAGAAAATCCTGGTTGCACCTGCCTCTGCTCGTTCTGGTTGCACCCTTTGCATACATTTTCCCCCAGGTCCGGAATCCGCTCCCTGTCTCCCACCTGTAAGGCCGAGTTCCACTTCCCGCAGGAAGTTGTCCTGGACTCTGACCCCACACACACAGTGCACACTCCTGCCCACTCTCTTACCCAAAGAGCAATCGGGGGCCATGGAGGTCAGGACAGGACGTTGGGAAGCAAAGGCTCAGAGTCTCAGATCCTTGCTTCCCACCTCCATCTCAACAGGTGTCCAGCCTCCCCCATGTTGCCACAAGCCCAGGGAAGGTTCTCCCAGATGAATGAGGGCTGTCTTTCCAGCCATGGTGAGCTCCTTCCCCTGGATAGCAAGATCCACAGGAGATGCAATTCTGGCCAGTGAGGCCTGAGGGAGAGTGGGCTGGAGATTCTATGAGCAGTTTTCTCACTGATGAAATGACATGTAAGGAAGAGACAATCCCCCTCGCTGGCCAGAGGGGACACAGGAGCTGCCACTGCCACCTCATGCATGTGAAAGCAGCCAGCCTGCGGTGCAGAGAGCAGGAGTCTGAGTTAACCAACATGGCAAGGGTAGCATTCTATGGCACCCCTGGGTGCCTTTCACCTTTCTGTGCTGCTACCCCCACCTCTGGCTTCTGCGTGCTTTGCTTCTAATGGCCTGCACCTGCGTCTCCTTTCAGAGGCCTGCCGTTGGCCTACTGCAGCCACTTGCTTGCAAACAAAGAAAGCCATCGCGATGCTGAGGGCGGAGTTTGCTCTGTCTTGCTGGATATGGCCCCAAAGCCTGTGCCCCTCTAGTCACAGGCAGTCGGTCATGTTTGAAAGATACCACTGAGCTGTTGATTACCATGGCCAGAGCCCCCTACCTATAGACCCCTGGGTGGAAGAAATAATAAAGGTCTAATAATAATACACCAGCTCGAGGTGGTGTTTCTGTGC
The DNA here is from genome assembly GCF_964194185.1 of Rhinolophus hipposideros. NCBI lineage: Eukaryota > Metazoa > Chordata > Mammalia > Chiroptera > Rhinolophidae > Rhinolophus > Rhinolophus hipposideros. The sequence goes on along the minus strand of NC_138067.1, from coordinate 5,075,053 downwards.
CAAGTAGCCAGCGACATTCTGAAGGTCGTGCTCTTGTTAGAGTGACTGCTACGTGCACACACACATACACACACCCTCTATGCATGCACACACTCAGGAACGTGCACACAACTGCAAGATCAACTTTCAAAAGCCCACCAGCTTGCCTACACACCAGCAAAACTAATTTGAAGTAAAATTGCACAGCCACTGTGGAAAACAGTAGGGCAGGACCTCAAAAATTAAACATAGAACTACCATATGACCCAGCAACTCCCCCTTGGGTATATACCCAAAATAATGGAAAGCAAGGAGATATTTGTACAGCAATGTTTATAGCAGCCTTATTCACAATGGACAAAAGGTGGAAACAACCCAAATGTCCATCAATGGATAAACAAAATGTGGTCTATCCATACAACAGAATTATTCAGCCTGTAAAAAGAAATGAGATTCTGACACATGCTGTACCATGGATGAATCCTGAAGACTTTATGCTAAGTGAAATAATCCAGTCACAAAAGGACAAACATTTTCTGATTCCGCTTATATGAGATATATATAATAGGTAAATTTATAGAGACAGAAAATAGAATGATGGTTTTCAGGGGCTGGAGAAGAGGGGAATGGGGACAGTGTTTAGTGGGTGGGTACAGAGTTTCAGTTTGGGGAAATAACATTCTGGAAATGGATGATGGTTATGGTTACACAGCAATGTGAATGGTCTTAATACCACTGCACTGTACACTTTAAAGGGGTGAAAATAGTAAACTTTGTTATGTATGTTTTATCACAATTAAAAATGATTTGAAAACATCAGAGAAAGAAATATGCCCTTCACAATAACAACAACATATAAGGTACTTTGGAATAAACCCAACCATAAATCCCCAGGACTCTGGAGAAAACCATAAAACTTCAGGAAGAGATGTAAACAATCTGAATAAGTGAAGATATACCATGTTCATGGAAGAAAAGAACCAATGCCATCAAGAGGGCAAATCTTCCCAAATTTTTCTATAATATAATGCAATTCCAACTAAGACCTCAACAGCATTTCTCACTGAACTCGATAAGCTGATTCTAAAATTCCTATAAAGAACTGTAATACAAGAATAGCACATACTCAGAAAAGTGTGTAAATTAGCAGTGTACAGCTTAATGAAGTTTTACAAAGTGAACACACCCCAGGTCTCCAAGACCCAGATCAAGGAACAGAATCTTGCCCCAGAAGCCTCCCTGTACCCCACTGCCATCACTACCACCTAAGGATAACCACCCTCCTGACCTCTATCTTAATCAACTAGCGTTGCCTGTTTTTGAACTTTCTACACATGGTATCATACCATATGTACTCTTTTGTATCTGGCCTTGTTCACACAATATCATGATTGTGCAATTCATCCATACTATTGTCTGAGTTAATTGTTTATTCTCATTTCTGTGTGATAGCCCAATGTACAACCATCTCAGCATACATTTATCCATTCTACTGTTCACAGGCATTTACAACTAGCATTCTGGTACTTATCCTTTGATCCACATTTATGCACAAATTTGTTGGGCATATTCCTAAGCATAGAACTACTGGGCTAACAAGAAAAAATTTTAAAAGAACAGACAATGTTTGTGTGGAGTGGGAAGGGGGGGGGTCTTGCCCTACTGGAGATCAAAATAAACGATAAAACCATAGTAATTAAAAGGCACACATATTAACACATCCCCAAATCTACACACATACACACGAGTATACACATGCATATACAGACATGCATACACACATCCACATACAGGGGCATGCACTCCTGCCCCATGCACTCCACCAGTCACACAGACAACTCATAGCTGGACTTCCTACACAAGATAACTGAGTGTCGCGGTCCCTTTCAAGTGGTATCAGAGCACAGGCCTGCAAGTATCCAGGAGACGGCTGACGGAGAAGGAGAAGAGAGAGAGCCCCCCACACCCGCCCACTGGCTCTAAAGGGAGAACAAAGTGAGCAGGATCAGAGGGTGCAAGGTGATGGCAGTGATGCTGAAGCCATTTATCACTGCCAGATGTGTGAAGGGTCAGGCTGCGGGGCACGCTGGGAGTGCCAGCAGGGATGCCTGGACCCCAGACATAGAGAGAAATAACCCATCCAGTCGGCGAGGGACCATGGAGGGGCTGCCAGGACCCTTTTCTTAACAAAATGACAATGTGCTTTCTTTTTTGTCCAGCCCAGAAGGGGCTAGGGGCCAGGGCAGAGGCAGCCACAGCTTAATAAAAGGCTGTCAGTCAAAGCTCTAAAAATACCCTCCTGTTGCCAGCAGGCTCACTCCTGCACCAGCTTGCGGGCTTACTGCCGCCTGAATGGTCCCTTGGTGACACACAAGGACAAATGTTTGCCCAGAGAGGCCTGGTGTCAGGCTGCACACATGGTCCCACTGTGGCACCTGCCCTCTCCCCGCCACCCCTCCAGGACCCTCTAATAGGCATATCCTGGGCCAGGAAAGGGGTCATGGGGATCCGAGGGAAGAGGGCACACCTCCACCCTAGGCTTCTCCATCCTCTGGGAGAGCAGAAACCAGACACCTCTCCTTGGGGGTGGCTCGTGACCCCAAACACAGTCAATTTTCATAGGGACCCCAGGGACTCCCAGGCAAAAGGGGGAGGCATCACAAAGAATGATCCCTGCTTCTGCTAAGTTCCCGGTTTGGTGGGGAGGACCAGCACCTGTCCTGGGGGAGATCCCAAGCTGTTGGGAGAAGCATAGCCACTGCCCCAGAAACACTTCGTCTGACGGAGGTGGCTCAGCTCTTGCCTTGAGGAGCTCCCAGTCCGAGGAGGGAGGTACAGCTTCTCAAAGACTGGTTCCCACACAGTGACACTAGCAGACTTTTAGCCAAAATGTCCTTCCAGTCCAGTGCTCCTCAAACTTCAATGCACTGGGGATCTTTGAAAATACAGATTTCATTCTGCGGGCTTGGGGAAGGGCCTGAGATTCTGTTACTAACAATATCCCCTGTGATGCCAGTGTTATCGGTGCCTGGGTAGCAAGATGAGATGTATGGAGGGTGTAGATAAGCAAGCTCTGTTGGCTGGTCTGCTCGTGGAAAGAGCCCTGAGCCCTGGCTACCTGAGAGCACTCTTTGGAGGAAGTAGAGTAGAATCTGATGGGCAGAGAGAGAATTCTGGAGCCAACTGCCTGCCACACACCTGGCACATGGTAGGTGCCCAAGACATGTCAGCCACTGCTTTCATAACAAAGTGTAACCATTGTGCCCACGGCTGGGAGGGTCAAGGCTCAGACAGAGCTGGAAGGGGGCTGCTCCTAAAGCCAGCGATGCAGAGAGGCCCTGGGCGTCAGGTGGCCCGAGAGGTACTGGGCAAGTCTTTGGCCTTTCTGAGCCTCCGTTTCCTTACCTGTAAAATGGGGAGCATTGCATTGCCCGTGTCTGTGGATATAGTGAGAGGTCAGGAAATCATACACCCAACAGCGGCGGAGCACAGCACCTGGCACTCAGTAGGCGCTCAATAAAGCGCTCTCCTGGGGGTGGCATGGGGGACAGCGGTGCAAGCAGGGACCCCACCGGCCTGGGACCGGCTGAGCGCAGGAAGCCAACCCGCCCGCCCCGCCCCCACCCACCCCGAGGCAGCCTTTGAGCCTGCGCTGCGCTTTGAAGTCCCAGATGGGCCGAGAGGAAAGAGGATCCCCGCGCCCAGCCCCCAGCCAGCACCTGGATAAACACGCGCCGCCAGCCCCGCCGCCAGCCCCGGACCCACGGCCTGGCGGCAGGGACGGCCAGGCGGCCGGAGCGGCCCGGCAGCGGCTCACTTCAAAGGACCAGCGGCCGCCGGCGGGAGGGGCCCTAATCAGGCCCGGCTGCCGCCGCCCCGCCATCTGCTCTGCGTTAGCGCGCTCACCAATGGGGGCAGGGGCGCAGGGATTGAATGGCACTGTCACAGGCTGTCCGGGCTGTGAGCCGCAGTCCTGTCCCGCACTAATTCCATTACATCACCACTTCATTAATTCAGGCGTTCATTCAGCAAATCGTGGAGTGCCTGCTACATGACAAGCACTGTGCCAGGCAAAGGATATACAGTTTGTCCCTTCATTGAGTCACCTAACAAATACTTATGGAACTCTTACTATACACCAAAAAACCCTGGGGATACAATGCATTCGTTCATTCATTCATTCATTCCATAAACAATTTTGGGGTGTATGCTATGTGCTGCAGGCTGCACCCTGCTCTCTCTCTCTCTCTCTCTCTCTCTCTCTCTCTCTCTCTCTCTCTCTCTCTCTCTCTCTCTCTCTCTCTCTCTCTCTCTCTCGGGCCCCATTCCCAGCCACACCCAAACCAGTCACAGCTCCTCCTTGCTCTCTCTCACCTCCATGCTTTAGCACTTGTGTTCTCTGCCTGAAACGCCCTCCTTTACCCTGGACTAACTCCTACTCATCCTGCAAGAGCCCAATTCAAAACTTTCTTGCTTGGTGAAGCCTTCCCCATCTCTGGCAGTCTCCATCCTAAGCCCACATGGTGCTTCCCACCCACTAGAGAATATATGGCCTTGAATGACAGTGATTTATTTCTTTGCAGGGTCTGTGTGTCCCCTACAGACTGACAGCTCCAACCTGGGCCCTACCAGTCACCAGCTGCATGGCTCTGTAACCTCTCTGTGCCTCAGTTTTCTCATCTAGAATCAACAAAGGACAAGATCCCCCTTGCAGAGTTATGGGAAATAGGCAGGTCCAACACAAGGCCAGGCTGGAGCAAGAGCCTGGTAAAGGCAGCGATCGTTGCCTGATTCTGTCTACAGCCCTCTGGCGCCAGGCATCAAAGCTCAACTCGTGCCCCCTCCTCCAGGAAGCCCTCCTGACCCACTGAAAACAGGATTCCTCTCCCTCTCCTGAGTTCTTGCCAGTCTGACTCCTGGCTGCTTGGGGCTTACCAGGCCTGTATCCCGGATCCTATGCTCCAGAGTGCAGGGAGCTGGCCCTCTTTTCTCCCACTGCAGTGCCTGGCACATTACTTAGCACATTGCACATCCTGAATCCAGTAGATGAGGAGGGGCCTTCTCAGGCCCTTGCTCTGCCTGGTGGGGAGCTCGGAGTAGGAGGTAATTCAGGTGCTGGGCTATAGACCCCAGGGACTCAAGAAGGTGTCTGAAATCACGAGTGTCACCCACAGGATGGGTGGTAGGGGCGTAGGCTGCCGTCCCATGCCCAGAATCTGCGGCTCACCAGGCCTTTGCCTTTGACAGCCCCTGAGGACACCTTAGAACCCACGGGAGCCATGAAGAGGCAACCCCAGGGATTGAGGCTCGGATGCCTGTCCAGGAGGCCAGGTTGTCAGGGAACCAAAGGGGCTGGTTACCCAGAGACACAGGCAGACAGACAGAGGGGAAAGCCCTGAACCCCTGGAGTCATAATCCTTCTTGGGCGCACAGATCCTCTGTCCCTTCCCATCCACGCCCATTGTCTGCTTCCTGTCAGCTCACAGCCTCCATCCCTGATGTGGCCTGTGTGTCTCTCAGTCCATTGGCCACCTGTGGGGCAGTGGGAAGGAACTTGGAAGATGAGGTACTTGGAAAAGTTCCAAGCAGAGGGCCTACAGACAATGAATGTGATGTGGGTGTGTGGGGGAGGGCATGATGTTTGTTGTTAAACCATAGACTGGTGACAAAAGACTTGGGTTCAAGTCGTAACAGCCACTCACTAGCTGGCAGCGGGGCGGGGGGGGGGGTGTTTAGGGGTCCCCTGAGATGATTGGTGAGCGGATCAGGGAAAGCATCCAAGGCAGTGGGTCCTAGCGGTCCCTCAAAACAGAGCCATGGCTTCCTGCCACTTTCCCCAAGCACACGTGGCATTCTCATTCCCCAGGGGAAAACCTCACCCTGGTGAAGCCGAGCTTCATACTGGGCCTTCTCCTGCCAAGCGGGCTTTCTGTGGGTGCAGCTGTCTTAGATCAGCACCCCCAGCAGAAGACCCTGAAGTGGGGACTGAGGAGCACATGATGTTTTCAGGAAGTACTCCCAAGGAAGACTGGAGAGGGAATGGAGGAAGCAGGGTGGGGAAGGGCAGGACCAAGCAAAGCGTGATGTCAGGCAAAGCCCACAGAGGGCAGCTTCGACCCGCAGGGGGGTCTGCAGGGGCAAGGGGGCTTTCATACACCTGCCCCATGCGGGAGTGTGAAGTCTCAGACATTTCAGACTCTCCACAATGTAGACAAAGAGAGCTGCATGCCCCCTCCTCCGCCAGGAGTCCCCTGAAGAAGACCCAGGTGCTGGTCCTTGACAGCATGAAAAAGTGGAGCTGGGTGTTCAGAAAAGATAACAAGGGACCCAGAGGATTGCCCAGCAATCCAAGATCTCCTTTGGCCTTGCCCCTTCAGACACTTTCTGGGGAAAGAGTCCTGGGGGCAGCTCCAGGGTATGGCAGGCATGAGCACTGCCCACATACTCAGGGCAGTTCCAAAAGGCTTGGGGCTCATGGTCAGGGCACCTGCTGCTGTCAAACAGGGGCCTTGGCACATGTGGCCCAAGGCGACATAAAGTCATGATTTGACCAAGTCACTGCCCACTTGAAAGAGGGTCCGGAGAAGCCAGGGCTTGAGAGTCCTGGCTGTGTGTGCTTGGGCAAATTACTTCACCTGTCTGAGCCTCAGATCCTCAACAGTAGATTGGGGGTAATTACAATGAGCCAGACGCTGTGCCAAGCTGGTGGCGGACTGCTGGGCTTCCCAGGTCCTTACGTCTCATTGTCACAGGGGGTGGGGCCTAACCAACCTCACCAACCAACCACCTGCCTTAAATTCCATTCATGTCATGAATGAAAAACAAACAAACTACTTCTATCAACCCTCATGCGAATAAATAAATGCTTGATATTGATTTTGATAACAATATTTGAAGGTGCAAATTCGTGATGAGGACCCTTCACATATTACTTAACCATCGCTGGCAGGGGCACCTTGTGCAGATGCTCAGGTTGTACACTGCACAACTCCAGGAGATACCATGACAAAACCACAGTCTGAATGGCAGCCCCTGGAATTTCTCAATGCTCCCCCTGCTCAGTCTACTCCAGGCAGCCCTGAACACAGCAGTGTGGACTCCTGATTTAGGTCATTCTGATGCTAACGGCCACCTCCAGGATGCAGTTATCTTGTGCACACACATTCATCACATGATTCAGTGAAGCATTTTTAATGTCATCATCCAGGCAATAAAGCAAGCACTTGGTCCCAAGCCTGGCACACACCAAACTCAGTAAACAGTACTGTTATTTTGGTTTTGCCTCCAGCGTTTTTCTGCCCAAGCAGCAGCACTAGAGTGGCTTTCCACTTTCAGCGTCCCAGCTCCAGCTTTGGAGACCTTCTAGGAGGCCCCAGCAGGCTGAGTATCCCCACCCTGGCTCCCAGCTCCCCGCCCCCCCACGCCTCTGCTCCTATTGGGACAGCCCCACACAAACCAGTCACTTGCCCTGGGGAGAAACAATGTCCCTTCTCCTCTCAGAGTTCAAAGCTACCGCCAGCCCCCACGTGGCTGGCTTGATTTGTTTCTTATCTTTAATTTTTTTTTTGATCGAGCAGATCCCCTCTGGTTACTTTCTGCTGCATCTTACAGCATCTTTGGAGCGGGCAACAAAAGCATTCTTTTTGGAGCGGCAGGGGGCCAGGGCAGAGCTACTTCAAAGGGAATGCAAAGCGGCAGCGCTGTCCCTGTCATTGTCCTCCCCTGTGTGTCTGGCCCCCGTTGTCCTGAGGCCGCCCTGAAAAGGCAGGCACAAAGGCCACCGTTCAAAGTGGGCACCACACGATCCATCAGGAGACCAGTCTTTGCCTCTGCTCTGTTCTCTTCATCCTCACACACACAGGTTTCCAGCCAGGGGAGGGGAGCTGGCCTTGAAGTGCTCTCTCTCTCTCTCTCTCTCTCTCTCTCTCTCTCTCTCTCTCTCTCTCTCTCTCTCTCTCTCTCCTTCCCTTCCTCCCTCCCTCTCTCCTCCTGAACCTGAACTTGTATTTTCAAGCAGCCCCTGATTGGCAACCGTTTTCCTCTTCCTTCCTCTATAGGATGAGGAGGACTCCCAGACTGCAGGAATCCCCCCAGAGAATAGGACTGCTGAGGTTCCCTTGTGGGGTGCCTCGGTAGGACTATTTCCCCCTCTGGGTGGGAAAGGGGCAAACCCCATTCCTGGCACCCCGGCGGTGTCTGCGACCTGCTGAGCTAAATGGGAATTTAGAAATACATTATCCAGCCTTGATTTTATAAAAGAGGAAACTGAGGCCCCGAGATGGGAAGCGACTTCTCTACTGTTATCCTCATCTGAGAGAGGAGACTGAGGCTCAGAGAGGTTAAGTAACTTGCCCAGAGTCACACAGCTGGCTAGTGGCAGAACTGGGTTCAAATCCCAGACTCAGTGGGACATTAAATGGCATTTGTCCTGTGGTTCTGTGTTCTCTTCATAGACACACTGCGTGCAGTGTCTCGGAGGTGGATGGGATCAGGTCCTTTGGGAGATGGGGGGGTGGGATGTGATCAAGTCAGTGAGTCTGAAGGGAGGGAATTAGAGATGTCTCTAGGGCTGAGCTCAGAAGGCCCAGGGGAGGGGAACAAGCAGGGCATATCCTACCCTCAGAAGGCTCAGGGAACACAGGGAAGGTAGGACATGCTTGTGTGGAAGCAGCCTGGCCATGTGACAATTGTGGAGTCCTAGAGTCAGCCGGAACCTGGGTTGAAATCCCGGCTCTGCTGCCTGAACTGTGTGACCTCAAGCATTCATCTGCAAGCTGGGGGCTGAAGTGTCCGCCTGGCAGGAAAACAGCCTCGGGCTCTGCCCAGCACACAGCACATGCTCCAGAAGTGGTACAGCTGTCGTTGTTTTGTAAAAGTCAAGAAAACAGGACATACTGGAGATCTATTTGAGGTCTGAACATCAGCCCTGTGGGGCCAGGGGGGCTTTTAGGGGGCTGCTGGGCAGAAGGCAGGATTCAGAGGCTGGGAGCTGTAGAGAGGGGGCAGGAGGAGGCAGGGAGGAGGGAAGGATGACAACAAGAGCAGACCTCGCCTGGACAATGGCTTTATGGACTATTCCAGAAAGGACCCAGCCCCACAGGAGAGCTGGAACTCTCTCCTTGAGGAGAGTTGAGAGAGTTGAGAGAAGGCCTAGCTGCAGACAGCCCCGCACCAGCCTCCTTAGCCTGGGTGCTCGGCCTCGCTCCACCCACCGGCTTGCCCCTCTTTGAAGCTTCGCCCCGCCCTGTGAAATGAAGCAGGGGGGATCTAGTTTTTATTTTTTCGGGGAGGGGACTTGCTCCTGCACTCCAAAGAGGTGGGGGCAAGGGAGAGGGAGGGCCAACCCGGGGACAGGGCCCTGGGGCCCCCCCCTTAGCAGCACAGCCCCTCTGAGCTGGCAAAGATTGGGCCCCACTTAAGGCTGCCTTGGAACACAGGTGAGGTGGCTTTTAAAACACAAGCTTGAAAAGCTGCCACAGATTTGACTCCGTGCAAATTTGTTAAGCATCAGCTGAGGGCCGGATTTGGAGGAAGAGGAATAAGAGCCAGACAGTCCCTGCCCTCAAGCAGCTTACAGTCTGGTGGGATGACAAAGAGAGGAAAGTGCAGGGAAATGGAGTGACAGAGGCTTACGCAGGGCTTGGAATAGGTGGTACGGGGACCCGAGCTCCAGGGATCCTTGGGGTGTATTGAGCTGATATCTCTCTCTGTCTCTCTCTGTCTCTCTCTGTCTCTCTCTCTCTCTCTCTCTCACTCACACACACACACACACACACACACACACACACACACACACAGCCTGACACAATCCCTAAGACACCCATCAGCCCCAGAACCACCTGCCTGTAGTTGGAATGAGCTTTCTACAGGTATGGAAAAGTCCATAGTTGGCACAGACCAAAGTCATTTCTCTGGAACGCCGACCAAGTTCTGCAGGCCAAAAAAATCAATAAAAATATTAAAACCAGTTACTATTTATTGAGCACTTGTTGTATGCCGGCACCATACTAGAGACTTTCTATTTATCCACCGTTTCACCCTCCTATCAACCCTAGGAGACACAGGTGGGTACTATAGCCATGTTACAGATAAGGGAACATTAAAATCACTCTCCCTGGTCTCAGGGAGTGGCAGAGGCCGCAGCCTCTCCCAGGCAACCCTGCTCACAGGCTGAGCTCCTAACCACTGCACATTATGCCACCTGGGCGAGGCCAGCTTCCTGAAGCCGATGGGGCACTGCTGGTGAATTTCTTACGAGGTTTGCAGAAAGAAACGGGGACTTCCCAGGGGCTTCTGTACCTTTGGTCCTCGCTGGTAAGGCACACAAGCTCTGCTTAATCTCATTCCCCAAGACAAATCAGCCTAATGAAATCTCTTTCTACAAATTAATGCGTAGAGGAAACAGCTGAGTGTAAACAGAGTTGTAGCGCTGCCTGTTTAGATGCCATTGACTTTCAGATCAGCTTGCTTCTGCAGCCCGCATGGCAGAGATGGAGTCAAAATGCAAATGTAGCATAAACGACTGTATAATAAGTGCTCATTCAACATTTATTCTTTCTCAAATCATCCCTTAAAGCCCTTTCATGCTAATGTCTAGAAGATGTGACATTAGAAAAATTGCTTTGACATGCTAAGGGGCTCCAAGATTAACAAAAAAAAAAAAGAAAGGACAAGATAAAGCTTTCGGAAGACCTATTTCAGAGGAATTATTCCTGCCTTTGAAAGTGTTCCAAGGTTGCTGCACATTTCAGCTTGTTGGCATACATGTAAATGAAGTGCTACAAAAGTCCTCGGCTCAGTTCCACTTGAATGAAAGCTCCCAGCCGCTGGCACAGTGGCGACAGGGAGAGAGGCCAGACTTCAGGATGAACTCTGAGGGGGGTGGGGGGACTTTCTTGTCCTGACGGCGGAGGGGCTGGCTTCAGCCCAAGCCATGGATATAAATGTCGGGGTCCAGGACGGCTGCTGTGGCCAAGGCCTGACTGCCATGTTGAACGAGCAGCATCTGCGTCTTTTATCAAACACATTATCCGAGCCACCCATAGCCGCTGGCCTAAACGACTGTTCTTGCCTCTCCGCTGTGTACCAGCTTGAGCAAGGTGTCTGCCCTCTCTGGGCCTTTGAACTGGAGATGACAAGAGAGCCCACTTAAAGAGGAGTAGTTTACGTGACTCCAGGGGTGTGCTTAGTGAAGACGGGACACTTAGGAAGTGCTCAAGGAATTGCTTGAGGTTGACGTGACTATTGGGACATGGTTTCTCAAAGCCCTGCTGAACTATGGGTTGGAGGCTGGAGAAAGAGGAAGGAGGAAAACGGATGTCACAGATGAAGTCACCAGAGGGTCTCGGTGAGGACTGTTCCAGGGTCTCCCAGCTGCAGAGATCCATAGGGTCATCACCAAGTCCTCTTTGAGGTCCATCTCACTGCCCCTCCCCCTAAACCCAGCTCAGGCTCTTACTTCCAGAGTGGCCGTCACACTTGCCACGCTTCACCACATAAACTGAGTCACAGTGTCCTCTATGCAGTGCCACCAAAGGATGAGATTTTGAATTAAGAGCCCATGTGACATTCCTGGACACCACATTTTCCAGCAAACTAGATGGGCCACACGCATCATCCGTGATCACCGGAGTTTCTTAGAGTCCCCTGCACAGGAAGGGAAGGGACATTCCCTGAGCATTGGCTGTGAGCTGAATTACGTCCCCAAAATTCATATATTTATGAATTTTGAGTAGAGTCTTAACCCCTACTACCTCAAAGTGTGAGACTGTATTTGGAGGGAGGGTCTTTAAAGAGGTGAGTAAATAAAAATGAGGTCATTGGGGTGGGCCCTCATCCAATATCACAATGTCTGAATAAGAGGACATTTAAACACAGACATATGCAGAGGGAAGAGCTGTGAAGACACAGGGAAAAGGCAGCCATATGCTAGCCAAGGAGAGAGGCCTCAGAAAGAACCAGCCCTGTCGACAGCTTGATCTCGGACTTCCAGCCTCCAGAACTGTGACAAAATAAATTTCTGTTGTTTAAGCCATCCAGCCTGTGGTCCCTTGGTATGGCAGCCTGAGCAAAGTAATAACAGCATCTTCTAAACATGTTGTATCATTAATGTTAGTGGCAGCCCATTGATGTTGATATTATTCTCATTTTAAATACTTCCACATTAGTCAGGGTGGACAAACTGCTCTAATCATCCTAAAAATTTAGTGGTTGACCACAATAAAAGTTGATTTCCTACTCACGTGGTAGCCCATCCTGGGAGGGGTTTTCCTGGGAGGCTCTGCTTCAGTGGCGACAGGGGCCGGGCTCCTTCCATCTTTAGTTATAGATGGAAAAAGACAATGAACGGTCACACCTGGGGGGGTTTTATGGGAAAAGTCTGCAGGTGGGGGCACCACTTCTGCTGGGGTGCCATTGCCAGAACTCAGCTCCACAGTTGTTCCTAACTATGAAGGAGGCGGGGAGGCGTGGGTTAGCTGAGATCCCAGGAGGAAAAGGAACTATTTAGAACTGCTGGTAGCAAGTCTCTGCTGCAGGAAAACAGACTCAGAGAGGTGAGGTGGCCGTCAGAAGAAGAAAAAGAGCAAGTGGGTGGAGAGGAAAAGGCCGTCATCCTCATCTCATCAGCAGTAACAGTAGGTAGTTACTAAGCACCTACAGGCAGATACACGTGTCACCTGCTGTTCCTGGCACTAAGACCAAGCTGAGTAAGACTCAAGCATGCTGTCACTTTGGGGAAACAAGGTACATGCTGGGAAAGAGAACAGCAACCAGACCCAGCCCTGGTTAGGACAGAGTGAGGGCTGCGGATGACCAAGCTAGAACTGGCAAGCTAGAAGTGGAGGTGCTCGCTGAAGGAGGAGGAGGCGGGAGATGAGAGAATAAAGTTGGCCGTTCCAGAGTGGGAAAGTGATGTGTGAGGGCAGAAAGCCCAGGGGCAGCTCTGAAGAGGGTTTGTGGGGTGAGAGTGAGGCTGGTAAGGTGGCAGAGAGGCCCCGAAGGTCAGGGCTAAGTTGTGTGGAGCAGAGGAGAGGTTTGGGGCAGGAGTAGGGTAGAAACTGTTGCTGCCACGCTCATCACCTCCGGGTCTTTCAAGCAGCAGCAACCATAGCTCAGTGCCTGAGGGTTTTCTCTGATGGCCAGGGTCCCACACATCCTCTCCACCCACAGGCTAGCAACGCTGGAAAATCGTCACCACCCAGGACCTCTGTCACAGGGGAGTTGGTGCTTGGAGGTGGGGTAACACGGCTCCCAGGGCTTTCCTGCAGGGTGAGCCCCGGCTGCCCTCAGTGGTACCCTGCTTGACAATGTGCCCTTTATTGCCACCTTCCCTCCCCTGTCTCACTGCCCTGCTCCTTTGCTGGTGTTTCCTGGGCTCATCTTCCAGATAAACTACCGGAAACCAAACTTACGCGGTATCAACTGGTGCTGCCATCATCACAACAGAAATTGCCGGCAGGTATTCAGCAGGTGACAACCAACCAAACTCGTCCCTCATTACAGCAGCCCATTGTGGTTGCAGACGTATGGTTGGGGGAGGTGAGCCCAGCCTCTATCCGAGGGGACCAGGCGCCTTTCCAGCACCCCGGCCTGCTCATTTCCTCAGAGCTACTCCCCAGCTCTCCCACAGAAAGTCATCAGGACTTAGCCCTTCTAGGGGGCGCCTACTCAGTCTCTCCAGCCTGGCACCCCATACTACACATCTATCTATCCAGTAGCTTCTAGAGGCCCAAATGTCAAATATATCCCTAGCCTTCTCCTCTCCACCCACCCTGGACCCCCATGGAGCGTCTTGAGGCTCCCCCCCTCTACCGCAAGATTCTCCAAACACTCAATTATGTGTCAGCACCCAACTACCTGTCAAGGATCCCACCTGGGAAACAGCTCCGAGGCCAACCTCTCACGGCCCCCTGGGCTTTCATCACCTCTGACCCTCAGTCTCCTTGTGCTGGCCCAACCTGAGACAGTGACTGGTTGGACTCAGGATGGGCCAGCCCTCCTCTGAGCTTGGGGTGGGGGGTGACAGGGGACGGGACACAGAGACTCCGTCCTGGGACAACTTGATATGGCCTGAGGCCTGGGCATCATGAGCAAGAACAGCTTCAGGGGAATGGCCTCCTTCACAACACAGAGAGTGCAACAGTCAAGACACATGAGGACTGTCGAAGGTGCGAGGACTCAGCTAGGAAACTACGAAACCCAAGCACAGTTCTGTTTTATGGTGTGAAAAATTGGAAGTGGTTTATGAAGACGGGAAGTCATATTGTTTTGAACTGAAAAAAAGCTATGAGCCCGGGAGAGGTTAGCTGGATTCACGAGTCCCGGGATTGAGCAAGACAGTGGAGCTCTCTGGCCTAGGGAGCATGAGTGAGGAGCTCATGTGGATTAAGTTAAGCTGGCACCCCATAAGTTCTTGGGCTCTGCTACGTCTGCTATCTTAGGCGAGCTCTCCAGAAGCAAACCCCGAGACAAGGATTTGAAACAGAGAGTTCATGTGGGTGTTGATTCTAGGAAGTACCCGTCGGGGGTCGAGGGGGGAATAGGATGGGAGCTGGACAAGGGAGAAAGCCAGTCATGGGCACCAGTGAGCAGGTCACACCATGGGCAGCAGGGCTCACTGCCCGGGGACGGTGTCGAGTGGGCCTCAGGAATCCTGTCAGTCACTGGCCGAAGTCTGATCCCAGGGGAGTTGACCCCCCCCCGCCCCCCGTGCGTTCACTACATAAGTCCCAGCAGCCAGAGGAAGCATCTAGAAAGAGCCCCAGATGTTGCACTAGGAAGCCACAGGGTCGGCCTGAACAGGGTTTGTTATACCTGTGGGAGGAGGACAGGCCTTTTGGGCTCCCTACAGGTTCACCCAGCTCTGTGACTGCTGCCAGCATCCCCTAAAATAAAGGCCAAGGAAAGTTTTCTGGGTAGGCATTTGACATTTGGGCTTCGCCATGCTCCTGAGGTCCTCACCAGGTAGAGGGAGGAACCCTTTCCCCTCTTCTCAGCACCAGGCGGATGTCCAGACTCACCCACCTCGGGGTGCTGAAATGGGCCCTTCTCCAGGCCATCTTTGGGCTGCTTGAAAAGAAAGGTCATGGCACAATCTAGGCAAGGTGGGTCCGTCCCCTCAACAGCGTGAGAGAGGGGTCCCATCCCTCCCCAGTCAGCGCGGGGGAGAAGGAGGTCTGGGAGGAAGCCCCTGCCATCTGGAGGACGTCAGATGGCACGTCTCAGTCCTCTCTGCTTTGATGACTGTACTGAGCCAGGGGAGACCGGATCTCCTGCTTCCTGTGACTTCCTCCAGCCAGCTTCCAGAGCGGTGGAAAAAATGGGAAGAGGGCACCTCCTCTTCAGATCTCGAGTCAGAAAGGAGGGCTCTATTTCAGGGAATCAACACAATGGAGTCTGAGAATCAGAAGGCCCCCTCATACCTTTCACCCTTGGCGCCTGTTAAAAACATGACCAGACGGACCCAATATTCTCGAATGCCCTCCCATCCACAGTGGGGGAGGCCATGTCTTGGGCAGAGGACCAGGGAGGACCTTTCAGAGTCTACCACATCGTTCCTGCGGCCTACACCCCCAGTCACAAGTTGGTGAAGCGTCTTACGACACCTTGACCGCAGGCTGACACCGAGCCAGCTGCACCTGTCCAGGTGCCCCCAGGTATCTTGCACCACACCCTGCTTTATCCCTGCAGGTTGCCTCTCCTGAGAATTGCCTATTCCTACCCTTTGCCCACTTTCTGTGGTTGCGTACTTCCTTTTTTATACATGGTAGATTCTTTGGGTGGTGCAGGTAGGAACGTTTTCCAGTTATACGCACACAAATATCTTCCCCCAGTTTTGTCCATGATGCCTTTTGTCTCGGGGGAGGCTGTTCGTCCTGGCCCAGATAAAGTCTGAGCGGCTCCTCGGCTCTCTCATGGGGGCTGCATGGATTCCCGGGGTCCTTGCTGGAGTCCCATCCCTGTTGGGAGGCTCACAGCCGGTCTCCAGGTTTGTCCACGTTCTGCTAGAAACAGCAGCTGGAGGTGCTTAGAGGAGAACCGGTCCTAAGCGATTCCTTGCTAACAAACATGCCAGGAGTAATCTCTAAATCTAAGATATCTGAGTCTCCATGACCTGGCAGATGTCCTTCTGTGGGATTCACCCAAACCTATGACTTGACAACCTGTGACTCACTCTGCCAGTGAGAGGCTGGGAAGACCTCTTCTAGGGGGATCAATCAATTACGTGTGTCTGCCACGCCCCCGGAGGCCAGGCCAGGGCTCTGCCTCATGGGGGCCAGCAGAACCAGGACCTTCCTGAGAAGCTCGGTGTAACTGGAGAGAGAAGATAGCACAGTGGTTAATTAAGACCTTGGCCTCTGCATCAGTCTTACTGCTGTTACCGCGGACTAGTTCCTTGACTAGTCCTCTAAGCCTCAGCCTCCTCATCTGTAAAATGGGATAGTAACAGTATCCACCTCATAGAGACATACTCTACCACATGCCTAGCACATGGAAGGGCCGTACAAACTTTTTACTATTGCGATATGAAATCCAAGGGACCAGCAAGAGGTCACCCTATGTCATAAGAGGGAATTCTGCAGTGTTACACAAGCATTGAATTGGGGGTGGGTAGAGAGGAGACAAAGAGTCCTGCGCAGTCTGCGGCAGAAGTAGCCTAAGGAATCAGGCCCAGGCGCAGACATACAGGCTCCTAGGGCAGGCCGATAGGATGTCAATATTAATCCACTTCTGCCTTAGAGAAGCTGGACTCTGTGTAACCACCCTCGGCCTCTCTCCTCTGCCTTTCCTCGAAGCAATTTAGCTCTGGCCCCGAACTTACATCCATATTCATCCAAAAAAAAAAGCTCAAGTTAACAGGACTGTCCCCCTTCAATGGCAACTTAGGAACCACACTTAGTATTCAAAGTGTGCTTCTAAGGGGCCTTACCTCCCACCCCAAGTAGCTTATCAAAGAATTTCTTCCAACCATGTACAGTATACTTCTGATGGTGAGGCCCAACAAATATAACTTTTGCCATCTTATTTCATTTCCAGTGACAACTCCACACCTTCCCACCACTTACTCAGCCCTGTTAGGAATCATCTAGTCTTCATTTTTAGTGGAGGAAACAAGGACTCAGAGAGGTTAAGTGATTTATCTAAGGCCACACAGTAGGCAAAGCCAGGCCTTCCAACTCTCCACCCAATACTCTTACCAGAGAACCCATTCAGGCCCCTACAGCTGGCTCCACGTTGGAGCTTCCTCCCTCCAGGGCCCGAAAGCCAGCTGTTAGGAGCTCTGATGGAGGAGACCAAGGGGGAGTACTAGATTCTGAGGCTGGGGTCTGCATGGCCAACCGTGAGCACCTCCGCCCGTCCCACCACCAAGCCCACTAGTGCATATTTTATGGGGCCGGTCTCCCTTCCTTGCAAACAGTGTCATCTGCTCCCTGGCTGTGCAGGATAACGTCCCTCAAGAACAGACTGCTTTCTGAATATTTTATCTTTCCTCATTCCTTCTCCCCAAACTGATATATATTTACACAGTCTACCTCCTGCAGAACTATATTGTTTTCTCTCAGTGCCCAGGATCGTAGACGTGGAGTCACGCATAGGTAAAAAAATATATGCCTTGTGATTGATGTTGAAAGCGAGAACCAATCATCTATCAAGCTGTGAGGGAAGCCAAGAAGATTTGCATATGGTTAAAAAAAAAAAAAAAGAATAAACTAGACCCCACCCCACAGAGGGATGGGATGAAAG
Organism: Rhinolophus hipposideros; assembly: GCF_964194185.1. Taxonomy (NCBI): domain Eukaryota; kingdom Metazoa; phylum Chordata; class Mammalia; order Chiroptera; family Rhinolophidae; genus Rhinolophus; species Rhinolophus hipposideros. The sequence continues at coordinate 5,057,329 of NC_138067.1, read as the reverse complement.
GAGGCAGACCAGACTTCTTTATTCTTTCTCAAACGGGGAAACTCAGGTTCCACACCATCCTTCCTGCATTTGGCAAATCTCAGCAGTGGGCAGAGCAAAGAGCTGTTTTGTCATCATGGTCAAGAACGTCCTACTTGGAGATCCAAACTGAGGAGACCAAAGTTTTCCCAAAGTTTTACGGCGCCGTTTTGGTCATGGAATACTTATTACAAGGAGGATTCAAACATTTGTGTGGCCCTTTTGTTTCCTTGTGCGTTCCTGTGTTTTCATCAAAAAAAAAAAAAAAAAAAAAGAAAGAAAAGAAAAAAAAGCAGGCTTGTGAGATGGAAAGGCAGAAATGCTGACCCCCATTTACAAATAAAGGGAGACAGACCCAGAGTTGGTAATGCAGTGACATGCAGGTAAAAGGGAAGGAAGGAAGGAAGGAAGAAATATCCAAAGTCCCTTTTCAAGAGAAAAATTTGTTTAGAAAAATATGTTGTTGGGGTACTTTGTGTATGAAAGTGGGGCGTTGGCATGGACGTTTGGGAAATGATAAACTAAATTGCTCTGCATAAGGGTCTAGAAGGGATTAGGAATGAGCTGGAGAAACAATTGTGGGAACAGCATGGCAGGAGCCCACACAGAAAGGTACTGGGTGAAAAACTTCTGTAGGGACAAGGGCTAAGGGACTTTTCCAGATAAGGGTGACTGAAACACTGATTTTACCTTGCCAGCTTCTGTTGTCTAAATTCCTCTTTCCGAACCCTCCAACCAGCAAAGTCTGCTATGCAAAGGAATGACTTGCATGAATGGCATTTAGGGGGGTGTGGGGAAAGAGTTTGGGTGCACTGTGGGGGTTAGTACAGGGATGAGAAAAGACAGTCCTGGAGGAGAAAGTGAGAAGGGAGCAGGGAGTCAGAACCGGAAGTGACTACGAAAGTGTTGGCACCTGGAAATTTGCAGAAATCTCAGGATTTGCCCACCCACCTCCCATTCCAAGATGTGAACACAGGATTTGAGTCTATTTTCTGAAGGTCTTATAAACAAGGTGCCCTCTGCTGACACGTGGGTTACACGGAGACGAATAGGCATAGTCTCTTCTTGAAGGAACCTTCAGATTACAGTTTAAACATTGAGAGGCAGGCACAAGGCCACGTGCCATGGTCTACGCCAGGCAACTTAGCCAAGGACTCAGAACTGGTAGGAAGTAGAGTGAGAATGGAAACAGTCTCCACACTCCCAGAGCAGTGAGTCTGCCCTCACCCACCTCTCTCCCTCCCCAGTGGAGTGAGTAGGCCATTCTGCCTCCCCCATCCTGTCGATGTCCAGTCTTTGCCCTGAAAGCCCTTTGCATCTGAAGGGTGAATTCCACGTGAGATGGGTCAGGACACCTGCACTCCAGGCCCGGCTCTCCAGCCAGTCACCCTCACGGTGAACCACGAGCCTTCTGCCTCTGTCCACCGGTAACTCTGGCAGAGCGATCGGGAAGAGGGATTGTGATCCACGCGGTCAGTGCGGGGGGGTGGGGGGCTCCTCTGACCTGCCCACCGCTCTCCTGGGGCCCTTGTCAGTCTGTGGCTTGAGTGACAGTCATACCTGCTTGCCAGAACCCCTAGCCAATGTCCCATGTCCCTCAGAGCACTGACCACGTGGATCCCTCCGCCGGATCTCTCTGCCGCACTGGCCTAAGCACCACGGCAGAGTCCGCCCATGTTGTCTCTGGGGTCCGGTCCGTGGGAGCAGACAGCAGCCATAGACCCACCACCAAACGGAGGAGGGGGAAACACTACACTGGCACAGCTGTCCTCATTTTTATCAAGGATCACGAAAATCATTGCAACGGTGCACTTTGTTAAGCATTTACTGTACACCAGGCTGCAGGGATCTTCATTTGATCCTCACAGTGAGAATTAAATTAATGACGGCAGGTACCATCCTGACCCTCGTTTTATGAATGAAGAGGCCCAGAGAGGTTAACCGGTTGCCTAAGGTCACATAATTGACCAGAGCTAGAATTTACAACCCAACTAACTACAAATCTCTCAGCTCTTCAACTCACTGAATTATCAACCCTCCCTGGGGTCTTACTCTTGCAAGAGCGCAATAAACGTGGGTTGGGCTCAATTGGCCTGAAGTCTTGCCCTCTGTCACCTCTCCAGGGCAAATGTGCAGTAGGGGTCCAGGTGGAAGCACAGTTTGTGGATGGAATGAAAGGAAGGAGCAGGTCGCAGGTCCCAGTAGTTGGGCAAGGTCACTGGCTGGTTTGGCTTCCTGGGTTTCCCAGCCTGAGGGCAGCATGAAGAGGCTGGTACAAGACGGGGGAGGGGGAAGCTGACAGGTCCAGTGGAGAGGACCTGCCACCTCAGGTGGCCTGTGTGTCCCAGGATGTGGGGGCCCCCTTCACAGACTGTCTGAGTTATCCAGGCACGGAGGCCGCAGGGGCCCGGGAGGTCTGTGATGTTTCGGGGTTTCATGGCCCCTTAGGTGGACCAAAAGAGAAAAGAATTTCGTTCCGCCTGCTTATCTCCTAACTTATAAACTCAGGATTAGCAGATCAAAGGCGGATTTGGCACAGCTGAGGGACGACAGTGACTTCAGAGAAGAGTTTGGGCTCCATCCTTCATGATCAAATGAGCTTAAGTCATTGATAAATAAATGGCGTTTTGAATTCCTCTAATTGGGCATGCGGGTCACGCCTGAGCCGCACCAGCCTGGCCATCCATCTGGACAGAGTTAATGAGCTAGGGAGGACCGTGGAGGGATCCCAGCAGTGGCCATGAGAAGGGATCCAGGGAGGACCCTGGACAGGGCTATGGGTCCCGGGACTGCCCTCCTCAACAAACCCAAGAGTTAAGGAGCCAGAAGAGGTGGGTTCGAATTCCCATCATGGCCAAAAATGAGCCAAGTGACCCAGGTGGTCCTGTAACCTGTCTGCACCTCCATTTCCTCAGTGGTAAGGTTAGTGAGCAGGGGGTGAAACCCAGAGCCCATGGAGGGGGACACAGAGTGGGAGCACGAGGCCAGTGTTAAGGCCAGCTCTCCCTCTGCCTGGCTGAGACCCTTCCTTATTCTTTCTGTGCCTTAGCTTCCTCCTCTGTAAAAGGGTTAGTGAGCAGGGGGTGAAAAGGTGTCGCTGCGTGTAGAGCACCTGGTGAGCACTTCCCTAGTGGGTGCTGTTACAGCGCTGTGTCCTTAGTGATATCAATGACCTCGTCCCAGTCACTGCCTGTTGATCCCAGAGCCTATCCTTGCCCTTCTCCTGCTCTGCTCCGTATTTCGGGAACTGCATTTCCCAGACTCCTTTGCCACCTGGCTTCTGGGTTGGTTTGGCCAATGGGAGGCACTGCAGAGTAAGAGGCGGGAAAAGCCATGGTACTTCTCCCCTCACCCCCATCTCTGTTTCCTGTGGTGTCTCCAACAGAGACTGTGTTGGGTGTCTGGCCCACCCTCCCTGGAGAGCCCCCTCCTCCCAGATTCTAGCTCCGGTCCTGCTCCCACACTGATGATACCACCTCCCCTGTCTGCTCCCAGCCCTGGGGTGGTAGCAGCTTCCTGCTGTTGCTGGGCACCTGGTTATCTTACCTTTCTCTGGTTGGCTTCTCAGCTCTTACCTCTCTTGTGTAATTAGTTCCCTCTATTGAATTCTCTGTCATTGAAAGACCTGGAGAGATTTCCGACTGGTGCGGACCTCAGGAATCTGTGTAGCATTTCTCATTCATTCACGCACTGACAATCCAGCAACTGCTCTTAGCCAGGTCCTGAGCAACAGACATTTACGATGAAGGCCCTGCCTGGTGCTCAGATTGATGCCTGTGAGGGGTGTAACCAATGCACCAAATGGGGTACAGGGCTCAGACGGCTGGCAATGGGCAACCAGGCCCACTGGTCACCAAGCACCTTCACAGCCACGACAGCTCGTCGGTCAAGTTTGAATGACTGGTCCTGTTGACAGCCAGATGGAAACCCAAGGAGATGAGGTGACAAAATCGTGGGCCAGAATAGAAGGAGTCCTGGAATATGGTGAGCACATGGGGGACTGGCACTGGGGCACCAACTGACCTTGAGTAAGTGCCCTCCTCTCCCTGGGCCTCAGTTTCTCCATCTGAGAAATGAACAGCTTGAAAGAGATTATCTCCACAGTTCCTTCCGTTTCCATGTTTTGTAGCTGCTGGTTACTCATCATAAGGAGAAAACAGAGAAAAAGTACCCCTGAGCTGTGGATTTGGCTCTTAACCTAAAGAAGTCACCAACAGAGCACTCAAAGTATGTAGAGCGCTCCTTGGGTCAAGCGAGTTTGGGTCTGAGTCCCGGCTCTGCCAAAACTCCCTATGTGGCGTCAGACAAGTCTCTCCCCTCTCTGAGTCTCAAGTTCCCCATAAGAAAAGTGAGGCCTATAGCAGAACCTACCCCAAAGTGTTATGCGGATTACAAAATAACAGTGTGCAAACAAGTGCTGAGCACAGAGCAGGTACTCAGTAAGTGCTAGCCACACAGCAACTGACACTTAAAAGTAAAGCAGGAGGAATGGAGAAGGGACAGAGGGAAGGAGGGGAGAGCATGGGAACTTGACAGAAAAAGATGTTAATTACCTGGGATTCGCTGACAATCTACCCTGAAATGGACGCTCTACCTGCTAGGGACATTGCCCCAGAGGAAGCTGGGAGGGGTGAAAGCTAGGCACCCCACAGCCAGATTAAGTTTTATAGCAGCAGAGGAATTTCAAAGGGCTGACAAAGGTTACATCTTCTCACAGTTTCCTAAATGAAACGTGCTTGTCTCCCTCCCCTGGGTTTAGCCTTACCCAAAGCCAACACCTGGAAGGGGATGGGGTGAGCTCCCCATGGAAGGTGGCCACACAGGTGTCGGAGATGGCCAGCTGCTTTAGTTGGCTGCACAACAGACAGCCTGGAGCGACAAGACCCGTCACCCCCAGTGGAGGCCTGGCTCGGGCCAGTGCCCCCAGTGCCGGGCACAGATTGTGTTAACATTGTGTATGGCCACCCAGCAAGGGAGGGGGTCTTGGGTGAGAGGCGGCTTCTTTCCAGCCCCCAGCTCACTCACAGGCTCTGGCTAAAAGTAATCCCTCCACAGGAGACCTGCCCTACTGGCATGGCTGGACCATGCATAAAACATCGGCTGGTCAGGTTTCCTCCTCTGAATGGCTTCATTCAGAGAACGCAGGGGTGAAAGGGTTATGGGAGGGATCACCTGGCTTCCTGGAAGGACGAAGCAGCCCCAGCCTCTGCCTGGGCCCCCAGCCTCCTCGCTCTGCGCCTGGCACCTTGGCTCCCATGGCAGCCTACACAAAGGGCTCCCAGGTGGGGGCTGGCTGAGAGCAGCTCCCTTCTCCCAATAACCCCCAAGCCTTTTTCTGGACCCCCTTACTGAAGAAAGACGAACTGCCCTGGCAGGAGTCAGACAGCCCTGGGTTTGAATCCTGCTTCTTCTGCATTCTAATTGTGTCCAAGGGTTTGTGGGTGCCTCACCTAGCAGGTAAGGAAATGCTCTCAGAGCGGTTGAGAGAGTTGCCCAGCTTCTGACTCAGAGTCATTTATTGCTGCCCTTTGGTCATGGTCCCAGGGCAGGGTAGTGCAAGGGAATGGGTCATGGAGGAAAGAAATGTGCAGGGGAAGCTTACGTGAGTGCTGTGATTCCTGAGAGGGATGGAGTCAGGGCCTTCCCACAAAAATGGTTCCCTCTTCTCTCTCTCTCTCTCTCTCTCTCTCTCTCTCTCTCTCTCTCTCTCTCTCTCCCTCCCTCCCTCCCTCCCTCCATCCCTCTCAGTTTCTTTAATTCATTTTTCCTTTCTTTACTTTCTTCATTCATTCAGCAAACATTTCCTTATAAATATTTTCTTAATAATAAAAAATATATATGCTCACAATAAAAAAATTGACTTTTCCAGAAAAGTAGAGCAAAAAATAAATATTCTCATAATCCCCTTGTTCAAGTTAACTATGAATATAACAAAACACACTCAATTTACTGGCAGAGAACAACCATTTAACTATGCTCACAGCACCATGTCTGAAGCCTCAGCTAGGAAGATTAAACAGGTGGGGACTAGAATCATCTAGAAGCTTCAGGGTGGTTGTACTTCTTACCTAGAGGTTCAGGGCTCCAAGAGAGACGGTTCTAGCAAGTGAAAGGAAACTCCATGGCCTTTTGTGACTTAGTCTTGGAAGTTACTAGCGTCACTTCTGCCATATTCTATTGGTCAAAGTCATCAAAAGCCCACCCTGATTCAAGGGGGAGAAGCCATACGTTCCTCTTCTCAAGAGGAGGAAGGTCAAAGGATTTGAAGCCATGACTTTAAATCACCACACCCTCACTTTGAGATCTCAAACACTGATGTCACAATGCATGTGTTTCTTTCTAGGTACTCTGTTTTGTGTAGGTTGACTTAACACCATACAAACGATTTTTTAACCTAATTTCTTGTTAATTTGGCATTGGATTGTATGTTCCCTTGTCATTAAAAACTCTATAAATATCATATTATAATAATGTTTCAGGCTCTAAAACAAATACATGTTCATGGTTGAAAACGTTTTCATTATGAAAAGTCTAAAACAGATAAAAATCACCACTATCTCACCTACAACACGTACAGTTCTGTCTTAGTCCGTCTGGGCTGCTGTAACAAAAACCACTGGCTGGATAGCTTATAAACAACAGAAATTTACTGCTCACAGTTCTGGAGGCTGGACATCCAAGATAAAGGAGCCAGCATGGTGACCTTCTGGTGAGCACCTGCTTTGGGTTCACAGCCCTCGCCTCTTGCTGGCTCCTCACTTGGTGGAAGGAGCTAGGAAGCTCTCTGGGCTCTCTTTTATAAAGGCACTAATCCCGTTCAGGAGGGCTCCACCCCATGACCTCATTGCCCCTCCCAGAAGCCCTGTCCACTAGTACCATCCCCTTAAGGGGTCGGAATGTCAATGTATGACCAGGTTCCCACATCATTCTTCTACGGCATCAGTTTTCATTCTATCATATGGATAGTCAGAATTGACTTAAAAGGTCCCCACTGATGGATTCTGAAACTGTTTCTAACTAGCGTCAAGAGCAACACTGTGGCCCTGGTGGCGTGATGGGCACGTTACATGTGCAGTCTTCTCAGCAGCCCTGTGAGTCCCCCTTTTCAGCTATCAGTAATAATAAGACCTACTATGTACTGAGCACTGGCTATGGGCCCAGCATTTTTCTGGGTGCTTTATGTGGTTAATTCATTAAAATTCTCATTACAGCCTAAGAGTTAGGTGCCTACCTTCATACCACAGACAAGAAAACTGAGGTTCAGAAAGGTTACGAACTTGCCTCACCGTGCACAACTAGTAGTAACTGACAGAACCTGGACCCAAACTCAGGTCTGCCCAACTCCAAAACTGGGTTTAAAACCACTGTACCAAACCACAAGGACATCAGGACAGACGGTGCCCGGGAGGGACCAGGCCTGAGTGAGGAGACAGCGGGTCAGAGCCCGGGCTGCCCGCAGTGCCAAGGGAGATTGTCCGTCCTCTGGAGACTTGATTTGACCTCTCCCCGCCGCCACCCTCTCCACCCCCCGCCCTGGGGAATCTGGAGAGAGGCTGTGTGGGCTCATGAAAAACTGTGTCCAGACAGAGCTTTCTTGGTCTTTGGTGGTTTTAGGGGGGAAAGATCAGGTGCAGGTGAAAGTCTTCTGCCATAGACCCAGTTCTAACGTCACGTGTGCTCGTGTCCCCCATCACCCCACTGGACTGTGAGGTCCCCAAGGCCTAGGACCCTTTGCTCATCAGTGTGAACCTGGCAGTCCTGGGGACGTGTTACATCAATGTCTAACTTGCAGGTAACAGCTAACAGCTAAAAGTACACACTCGAAGGCATGCTACCCCTATTCGGTTCTCTTCGCCTACACATCAGGTCTTCGCGTGACGTCGTTTCATTCGGCCTAGTTTCATTCCAACATTGAGGAGATGTTGTAGGAACTCTTGTTCGTATCAGTTAGCTGACAGTAAAATTGGTTTCATTATACATAGTTTCACTGCAGTTCCAAGAACCTACCTACAACATTAAGGGAGGACTTACTGTGTTAATCCGCTTATCCTCCCACGTGAAGCAGCTATTATTATTACCATCCCCTTTGAGGCTCACCCAGGTTGTCACTTGCCCAAAGCTCACAGGTCACCGAGATGAGGGACAGCAGCAGACCTGGGGACGTGTGAGAGCCATGTGCAGAGCCACCAGGCTCAGTGGTCATCCACGCTGAGCCCTTCCCCCGGAGGCAGACGTCAGCTCAGGATTCCACACCAGGGTACGGAAACACCAGTGCCACCCGGCTCCAGCCAGCCAGCCACCAGAGTCAGGTGACAAATGGTTTTGATGGTGGGGCCAGGGCCACCGACCTACCAGGAAAGACATCAGCCCACACATGGGACAAGCCTTTCTTGTTTGCTTTGTGTCTGGTTCCCGCTCGGCAGCGCCTACGAGGGGCTGCCAGGGCTGTACTTTTTCGATCTAATGCTTAAAACTCTTAGAAGTATTATTCTCTGCTTTGCTTGGCAGCTCCACAGAACATACCTCTGATGCGGCAGGTAACTGGATAGGGTCTTGGTTACAGCAATTTGCTGAACACGGGGTTTTGTGCACAAAAACACATTACGGCACTCGGGGGTGTCACTCAGGAACACTGCCAACCATGGTCAGAGTTTTGTGTATCAGAGAGGAGGGAGCAGGGTGGGGGGCCCAGAAGAGGGAGGCTTGTGTGGGGGGAGGTAGGAGCCCTGAAGTGCTCAGCAAGGTGGACCATAGGACTCACCCCAACATTCACACTCAGCCTAGGCCTGAGTGTGAGAACGCGAGCTTGATGTCAAATGGCCAGACATTGTTAGGTCCAGCCTCACTGCCCTGGCTGTGTGACCTTGTGAAAGACCCTTAACCTCTCTGAGCCTCGACTTATAAAATGAACAAAATCAGAGGATTTACCTCTCTGGGGCTCCTGCAAAATACACACCGGGTAGGCATTCTGACTCTTTGGTCACTGCTGTATACTCCAGGACTGCAGGGAGCGCTGCTTGACACACAGTAGGGACTCAACAGGTATTTGTAGACTTGACCTATGTGCAGCTTCTCCCCGGTACTTAGAACAGTACATGGCATGTAGTAGGTGCTAGAAGCATATTTGTGGAACTGGCTTAATTGTTCACAGCTGTGCCCCAGAGCCGAGCACACGGCATGTAGTTCTTGCTCAAAAAACGGTTTTTGAATGAGTGAATGTAAAGCATTTGGCACAGGACACAGGATATAGTGCTGAATTTATGTTCGCTATTATTCTTTGTTCATTCAAGAAATATTCGTTGCGGGCCTACATGTGTCTTTTTCTGACACCAGTTCTCCAATTCTCTGACACTAACTGGGTGCCCAGCAATTCTATTTGATTCTGACCCTAACTACCCAGGGTCAGCATGAGATGCCACAGGTTTAGGGCTCAGTCCCACAAGACCACCCTCACCTCAGATGCCAGTCACAAATGGGGTCCCCAGGTGACCTATACTTGTGCCCCAGCAACTACAAATTCAGGGGTTCCCACAACGCACCCCCTGAGGTTCTGTAATTCCCTGGAATGACTCATAGAATTCAGGAAAAGCTTTACTTGTGTTCACTGGTTTATGATAAAGGCCACAACTCAGGAACAAACAGATGGAAGAGGCCTAGGGCTAGGTTTTGGGGTGGGCACGGCGCCCCCTCTGGGTGCATGCCCCCTCTGGGTGCACCAGTCTCCCAGGGCCTCAGTGTGTGCACCAACCTCGAACCTCTCCAAATGTCTTGGTTCAAGTTTTTAGAACCCAACCTCCAGCCTCCTCCCCGGAGATCAGGTGTCGGGCTGAAAGTTCCCACCTCTAATCTTTCTGGTGACCACCCCCATTCTGAAGCTTTCTAGGGGTTACTTCTTTGGCATAAACTCCGGTGTGGTTCAAAGGGCTCATTAGGAATAACAAAAGACATTCCTGTCACTCAAGAAAAAACAAGGGTTTGGGAGCTCTCTGCCAGGAACCAGGGACAAAGACAAAGTATATTCTTTATTATACCACAACCTGCCACACACACACACACACACACACGTCACCGTCCTAGACGGAGGACTCCATGGTGCACGAGCCAGATAGGCCCCGGCCTCCTCCAGCTCACAAGCCATCAGGTTTCATCCTCAACTCCGACCTCACCTCAAAGCTTCACATCACTGGCAAGTCTTTGTCAAGGTCCGGCTGTGTCCAGCCCAGCACTGGCACTGACAGAAGGACAAGAGAAAGACGCCTGGTCCCTACCGAGCGCATACCCTGGGTTGGAGAGGAAAGACTGACACGAAGGAAAGGAAATCATCAGAGAGGGGAGAAAAGCACAGCAAAGGAAGCGTGCGGACCACAGCACAGAATCTCTCTCGGAGGCACAAGGTGAACGTGGCCGATACCAGCCCTGCCACTCCTTAACTGGGGCTGCAGCCCTGGGATGGGCGGAGGCCCAACCGTGCTGGTCATTCTGCAGAAAACCCCGGGGCAAGTAGTACAGCTTGTTACAGGGGCAGTTGCCATGGTTTGGTGTCCAACTGACATTTCTGTGCTTTTATTAAAAAGAAAGAATTGCAAACACTATGGGTAGAACCAGTGTGTCCCCAGAAACCGTGGACAAAAAGAAGGGTGAAGTGGTCAGAGAAAGAAACAGACAGAGAGAAAAGAGAGAGAGACATTGGCTCCCCCAAACACACCACGCAATATGCTGTCTTTCCTGTTGCAAGTTGGGTTCTCCGGGAAGCGGAACTGAGATGAAGTCAGAAATGGTAAAATCTTTATTAGGGCCAGTAAGCCCATGAAAAGATGCTCACCATCATTAGCCTTCAGGGAAATGCCAATCAAAACCACCATGAGGTTCCACTTCACACCCACTAATATGGCCAGAATCAAGAAGACAAACAGTAACAAGCGCTGGCAAGAATGGGGAGAAACCAGAACCCTCCCACAGCAGTGGTGGGACCGTGACATGGGGCCGCCCCGTGGAAACAGCCTGGCAGTCCCTCAAAAGATTAAACGTGGGGTTACATGACACAGCAATCCCACTCCTATGTATATACACGAGATAAATAAAAAAAATTTGTCCAAACAAAAACTTATGTGCAAATGTTACAGCAGCATTCTTCATAATTGACAGAAAGTGGAAATGGCGCAAATGTCCACGAATGGATGGATGGATGAACCTCGAAAATATTATGTTAAGTGAAAGAAGCGATGAAATGCCTAGAATAGGCAAATCTATAGAGACAGAAAGTATATGAGTGGTTTTCAGGGACTGAGGTTGAGGGGTAATGAAGAGTAGTACTGCTGATGAATACGGGGTTTCTTTTTGGGATAATGAAAATGTTCTAAAATAAACTGCGGCGATGAATGCTTAACACTGTGAATATACGATAAACCACTGAATTGCACACTTCAAATGGGTGACTTGTATGGTATGGAAATCATATTTCAATAAACTGTTAGCAAAAAAGCTGAATTAGGAGTAACAACTGTGCAAGGAAAGGGGGATGGGGGAGCAGGACTGGATGGGGAGCCATGAGACCACAGGCCTGCCTACAGAGCTCTGCCTGCCCTCTGGGAGCTCCAGAGCAAAGACGGCCTAGCCAGCCAGCCGTGAGCAGAGTCCTGCATCAGACAGAAAGGACCAGGGCCGGGTACCACCCCCTTGCTCGGTTACTGACAGGACCCGGCCCCAGCTTTATCAGTTACCCCCTGAGTCTCCAAGCTCTGGGAACTTCCACACCGCTGAAACTCACAGGAGAGAGGACACATTTACATGTGGGAATACCCACCAACGTTAAACTTGGGCTAACAGAGGGTTCCCTGTCCCTCAAATGTTGGTACCCTGAGGGGCAGAGAGGGGTGCTGCTGAAGGGAACAGGGAACACATTCTATGGGTAAAGAGGAGAAAACCTTCAGACTCCTTACAGCAGAGAATCAAAAGTCCCCAAATCCCCAGCCCCACCACCACACGCTCCCACTCCTGTCCTCCTGGAAGACATACTACTCAATCACCACCTCACCCTCTTTCCTGCAATCTGCCAGACTGTTCCCTCCACTGAGCCAGACTGTCCCCTCCATTGATTACAATCAATGGATCACATGCACGCAGCTCTTGAAATGAGACCTCCACCTGCTCTCAGGGGTTGTCTCTGACAAGAGGGAGATGCTAAGGTCCTTGCACAAAGGGTAAACTGCAGAGTGTCAAAGGTCAGCCTTGAAAAGCTCCCAAATCTCAAACAAGGTACAGGCTCCTTCAGGCTTAACGAATCAAACCCAGGCTGCGTTTCCTCCAGCCGGGCCTCCGTTCACTGTGTCATTGGCTGAGCCCAAAATGATGAGCTCGGATGCTGGTGAGGGACTGGGGTGTATGAAAATGCCTGTCTTTAAAAGCTAGACTCACTCGGGTCAGTGGGAGAGGCAGCGGGACTGAGCTCAGTGGAGGGGACAGCACACAGAGCCCCATTTCCTCCTCTGCTCCCCAGTGAGTAATTGTATACTCACTGGTCAGGCAAAACCACCTGTCCCAGGTGAACTGTTAGCTTTCTCTCCTACCGCCTGCAACACAGACTTGGGAGAGAGTGGAGGATTTGCATGAGTTAAATGCCCAATGATGCAAATGCACTTAATTTCCACCCCACAATGGGAACATTTGTCCATGGAGGAGGGAGAGGAAGGAGGAAGTGACTAATACCTTAGGAGCATCTGCTGGGCGCTTTTATATATTCCATGTCCTTTAATAACCCCCCGAATAACCGTGTTATAACATATTCAATTTACCGCTCTGTAGTGGACCCTGCTTTGAGCTGCACAAATCCCCCTTCAGCACTGAGGTGTGTGTGGCCCATCTCCTCAGTGTTGGCTGCTAATAGCTCAAATTGGAGTTCTTCTCTGAGAATGGCCTTTAGCAGAGGGATATTCTTGCACACGATGGAAGGCTTTTGTAGAAAGGAGGGTAGGACAAAGAAGACATTAGCGACAGGAAAATGAAAGTTCATTGGAGGACAGTAAGAGTTCGGGTGATGATGGGCTTCTCATTGGCTGAGCTGTGGCGTTTTTATTGGCTGGGCTTGTTGCTGGGCAAGAAGAAAATCTTCCTTCCTCCTGGTGCAGTAGTAAAGTAATTGTCTTTCCTGATTGGGAATACAAAGTATGTCTCCTCCTGTCTTGCAGATGGGGTCTGCAACTGAATTGACTGACGCTGTAATTGGCTTCTTTGTCCTGTTTTGTATAATGGGAGGTCTTCCTGTTTGGGGTAATTGATGATGAGTGGTAGAGCATGAGAACTCCCTCTACAGGCCTTCCCTATTCCAATTTTAGTTGAGGTTTCCTTTATTAATTTTTACAATTAAAGGGAGCTGCCTTGCCCAAGGTTACACGTCCTCCCCAGGGGAATCCCACTTCCAATGACAGGTCAGCACAGAAGTATCAGACCCAGCAACTTTGCCTCAATTCAACACATTCAGAAAGCCTATCCCAGTTCCAGCGCTCCCCGTAAGATCAGCGAAGGCCTCTGAGGCCACTGCATTGAAGCCCAACTTCTCCTCTAGCCAACCCTGCTTTTCACAGTCCTTCAACAGGTATTAATGCTGAGAGAACTCCCCAATAAGCCACCTGTGTGCAAATCTCTGCTCAAAGTCTGTTTCTCTGGAAACCCACCCGTAAGAAAGGTGGTCCAAGACAGACACTCTAAATCGGGATTTTAGAGCCGGACCACCCTACTGGCCAGCTAGCAATGAGGACCCCATCCCTGCCGGCACCTGGCATGTGGAAGTGGTGCAATTGTTAAAAAGTTCACGGGATGGACTGGGATAGGGGAAAGGTAGAAGGGAATGCACTGGTTGGTATAATCGCTCAGGCATTTGAGAGAGACTGTAAATGGCTATTGTTGAGTGCTACAAATACACTGGAGAAAGACAATGAAAGGCTGACGGTGATTCATCACGGAGGTAAGGTGAAATACGACACCAAGTCAACCTCGGTTCTTCCCAAGAGACGCTCATCTCCTAAGAAGAAGGCACGAAGAGCTCAGGATCAAGCCCAGGGCTGACCTATAAAAATAGCAGCACTTCAAAGAAAGTGGAATTCTCAACCCTGACAAATCTGCTTATGCCAAAATTAGCACCCTGGTTGGGGAGGAGTGGGCCCTTGGCCCTTGGGATGGGGTCAATGTGCTCAAGAATCTTGAAACCCCAGATCCTCCTGAGTCCTCTATCCCTACAGAAATGGCCCTTCCTCCCTTTTAAAAGCCACGGTCTCCCTTTGCTTAAAGATGGTGCAGGGGCCTCTACCTGTAAGAGACCACGTGCCTCCTCAGGATTCACTCCTACCTCTCCTCCTGACCACCAGACCAATAACTAGGGTCAAGTCACAGCCAGAGCACTGGGCCTAAGGAAGGGAAAGGAGCTGTGGCATCTCGTCGACCTACACTGGCAGGAGCCAGGAGAATATAATCCTGGAGAATTAGATCCTGAGGGTTCTCAACTAAGGAGGCCAGTCTGTAACGTTAGATGAAGGAACATGTATTGATATGGGAGCACGCGCCCATGATCAGGCTGAATACTCTGATAAGGACCTTGGAAGATGGTTCCATCCCAGGGAGCATCCCGGCCAAGCAAATGCTCCGAGACCAAAACAGCAGGGCCATTTGGTGTGCCCAGAACAGACAGCATGGGGGGAAACAGTGGCACATGAGCTGGGCCGCCAGAAAGGAGCAGAGCAGGCTGAGCCTTCAACACACACTTAGGATTTCAAGGTCCAAGTCAACCTTGGTTCTTCCCAAGAGCTGTCAGGCCTGGTCTGGAAACTTCATGCAGACATACTGGAGACTCCACAAAGAAGAATGAGCTCTAAATTGTGCAAAATGTGGCCACGTCTGGCCCAGGTTGTACATTTTTCTGGACCAGATGTCCTGTAATAAAGAAACTAAATAACATACTCTATTGACACAATGAACCACTTTGGTCATGACCCTGTAGTCAGGCCAAGCTGGGTTCATATTCAGGCTCCACCACCAACTGTCCAACTGGCCTTGAGCAAACAGTGACCTATCTAAGCGTCAATTGCCTCATCTGTAATACAACGACAGTAGGCGTTCCTGTGGGCTGGCTGGGAAGATGCAGTGAGGTAACCCACACAGCACACACAACACACAGTGCCTGGCTCACAGCAAGCACCCCATAGATACCAACCTCCAAACCACCAGGGAGGACCCTCCCAGAGCCTCTGGCCAGGTGCTCTTCCCAAGAAAACGGCATTCTGCCTTGAGACGTGGTGAGGAAAGGAGCCCTTTCTAGGAAGTCCCCAAATTCCTCACTCCTCAGACAGGGGGGGATAAAAGAGTTCCTTAATTGGTACCACAAAGACTTCTCCATGGAGAAAGAAATAGAACTTCTAAATTAAAGGCAGATTTCTCTGCAGGAGGGGCAGCTGGTCTGGAGTCAGAGCCCAGTTGCTGAGCCGTTTTCCAGGAGGGAGGCCATGGTGGAGGGAGTCGTGCCTGGGGAGTATGTGTACCCC
The DNA here is from genome assembly GCF_964194185.1 of Rhinolophus hipposideros. NCBI lineage: Eukaryota > Metazoa > Chordata > Mammalia > Chiroptera > Rhinolophidae > Rhinolophus > Rhinolophus hipposideros. The sequence continues at coordinate 5,041,781 of NC_138067.1, read as the reverse complement.
ACCCTCATGCGCCTGAGTGTCCTCATGTTTGTTATCTGATGGGCACCTTCCAGGTGGGTGGCGGTGCCAGCGTTGCACGACTGTATCTCCAGCTGCAGTTTGACCTGGCTTATTCATTGTGATGGGGCCCCAGGGAGCAAGATGGGCTCTGGGAGAATCCACTCCAGCAGGCAGGTGGGGAGAGCTCTGTCTCCGGAGGCCATAACCCCAGGTGGAACCCTGGCCCACTGGGGCCTTGGGTGGAGAAGAGGCATCAGCACATCCAGGTGGGCTCCCCTTGGGAGAAGTACCAGTCGGAGACCCACTGAGAACTCTCCCAGTGCACGGCTTGGCCTCCTGAATGGCTTCTAGCCTGAGAAAGGGCTGGGGAAACCCCAGGCCAAATGCAGATTTGGGCAGCTCAGGAGCCCAGTGTTAGGGCTAGATAGATGAGCATTCAGCCATCCTCTTACCATGTGTTTATACGTTCATTGGTCAAAAAGCATTTGAGAGGGCCACAACATGCCCCAGGTCCCCGAAACGCAGCAGCGACGTGGTCCTGGAGGATTCAGTGACGTGATGCCCAAAGCCTGGCTTGCACACAGGCTGCTACAGGACTGGGTCTCCTGACCCCTCCACCCTAGGCCTCTGTGCCCGCTCAGGGTCTATGCCAGATTGTCCCAACGGAGGGGAGGGGAGGACTCCAGGGTCCAAAGCCAGGTAGATTTCTTACCAACGTTGGCCTCACAGAGTGGAAAGGCTGGGCCAAAAGTCCACCCTAGGCCCCTAATGAAATCACGGATTCAGGCAAGGATTGTCAGTTGATGTGTTAAAAGCATTAGCTGAATGGTCCTTGATGCAAAACTGGGTATTCGAATTCTGCAAAGTAAGACCCCATAGATTTCCTTCTGGCACAGGGGAAAGAAATAGAACTGGAGGGGTCAGGCTGTCCCCACCCTGCTCCAGGAATCAGTCTTGCATGGTCAACAGTGAGACAACCAGAAACTGTGTCTCCCCATGATTTTCCTATGAAAGCTTTCAGCATCTTCCATACGTTCCAGCCAAAAAATGTTTATCGGGATCCATCACACTTCAGATTTTACTTCTGGTTCACAGACTATAAAGGGAACGAAGGAACAAGCTAAATGGTGACAAAACGAAGCAACTACGCTAATCCAGACAGTGAGCTCTTCTCTGCCGGATGACAGACCCACTCTCTTCAACCAGCCACAATAAAGGGTACTGTGCTAGATGGAAAGCAACTGAAGGGACATGTGCCCTGAGGGAGGTACCGCAAGGTCCTGGACAAGATTCTGCTTTGGACAACGCAGCTCAAACACATTGCCAAGACAACCACTTCCCTCACTAAATATGGACCAGGTATAAAATGATATTCTCAAATAACTATTTCTTTTGGTAAGTGGGATAATGTTATTTTAGCTTCATAGGAAATGTTCTTATTTTTCAAAGATACACACTTGAATAACAAAATGACTCCAGAACGTTCGTAGTTGCTTGCAGTAGATAGAATTCCAAGATTCCCATCCCCTGGAGTACATGCCCTGTGGTGTTGGGTTCCCTCTCCTGTGATTACTGTGTTTCCCTGAAAATAAGACCGGGTCTCATATTAATTTTTGCTCCAAAAGATGCATTAGGGTTTATTGTCAGGGGATGTCACCCTGAAAAATCATACTAGGGCTTATTTTCCGGTTAGGTCTTATTTTCGGGGAAACACGGTAGATTATGTTATATGGCAAAGGTGCTGGGATTTTGCAAATATCCCTAATCAGTTGACTTGAAACTAACCAAAGGGGAAGATTATCCTGGGTGAGCCTGACCTAATCAGGTGAGCCCTTAAGAGAGGACCTGGTGGTCAGAGAGGGGAGAAGTCCGAGAGACTTGAAACAGCAGCAGATGTGCTCCTGTTGGCCTTGAAGAATAAAACTGCCGTGTTGCGGAGAGAGCCACATGGCAGGGAACAGAAAGTGACCTCTGGGAGCTGAGGACTTCAGTCCTACAACCGCAAGGAACTGACCTTCACCAACAATGCTATAAACTTAGAAGAGGACCCTGGTGTTCAGATGAGACCCCAGCCCTGGCCAACCCCTTGATTTCAGCCTGGTGAGACCCTGAGCAGAGCACCCCATTTCTCGTGTCTAGACAGCTGACTGAATTATTAGCTCACAGAAACTGTGAGATAATACATTTGTACTGTTTCAAGACACTAAGTGTATGCTAATTTGTGACGCAGCCATTGAAAACTAATATACTTCTTTATTGATAATAATAGCCAAAACCCAGAAACAACCCCGCTATCCACCAACCAGAGAATGGATAAACCAATCGTCGTACCTTCACCCAATGGAATAATCCTCAGCAATGCAAAAGAATGAATACTGATACATGGAACAACTTGGATGAATCTCAGAAACATTATGTTGAGCAAAAGAAGCCAGACACAAAAAGACTGTGGGTCTATGTTTATATTCTATAATTTCATTTACATGATACCTAAGAGCTGACAAACTCAGGCAAAAACTATCTATGGCGATAGAAATCAGAACTGTGGTTGCCTGCATGTGGGAGTGGGGAGAATTCACTGAGAAGAAACATAAAGAACTTTCTGAGGCGATGGAAATGTTTTATATCTTCATGTGGGTGTGGGTTACATGAATTTTACTCATGTGTGAAAACCTGAGATCTGTACATTTCACTGTATGTTAATTTATCTCTCAGTTTTAAAATTATTCTGGTGTTTAAAATTATTGGGTGTTTGGAGATTGGCAGATGGTTCTTCCTGAGTTTGGGAGCAAGAGGGCAATGGGTGGAAAGGATGATTCTTTGATACACTCACACTCACATTTGCACACTCATGCACGTGCGCACGCACACACACACACACAGATGGTGGCATTCCAGGCCGAGCACAGCTCCCCTTTGGCCTTTGCCTCGTTTAATGTGGAGAAGGCAGCTGCCTCCCAGCTCCCAGGTCGCAGCTCTGCGTGTCCGCCTGTCGAGATAAGACGGCAAAGGCAGATGCTGCTTATTACCTGGCCTTTCAAGTGCTCCCCCAGCCTCACATCTGGCTCCGTCTCCAGCATCCAGCTTGAGCCAATAAAAGCCAAATAAAATCACAAAGAGCTAATTTGGTGGTCAGGGCTCTGACAGGCTGCACATGAGGAGGTGTGGGGGCAGGACAAAAACATGACTGGGAGAATGGTGCAGGAGAGAGGGCCCACTGACCATCTTCCTCCATGCCTGCAGGATAGAAAAGGTGAGAATAAAACCCTCTCCTCATAGAAAACTGCTTCTGCTCTAGCCACGCCTGGAGCAGGTCCTGGGTGAATGTGTCCAGCTTGGATTTCTTTCACTGAGCACCCAGGGAGGAGGTACCACTGTCCATGCCAGCCAGCAGTCAAAGCCCTCTTGGGAATTTCACTCTAGACCTACAGGTACAGAAGCCCCAGGTTCGTGAGCCCCCGAGTTCCAGTGGTCTAGTTTCTCATGGGAACCAGCTTGTGGGAGAACAGGAACCTATCCCAAATATCGCAATGGGGAGACCTACCCCCAAAAACCCCCTGAGAATAGGCAGAGTGGACAGTCACCTAGCATTGGAGGAACTTCTGAAAAGGCCTCACCCCACTGCCCTGTCACTTTGTCTGAAATTCCGCCACTAAAGAGAGGCATTTCTTTGAGTCATAAAGGCTTTTAGATCTGCCTTATTAAGACAGAAGTCCTGGGGGGATGTCACACATTTAGTCTCACATCTTGGAGAGTGACATTCTAAAGTCTCACATCTTGGAGGAGAAAGATCGTGAAATCTCTAAGTGTTGGGCCTCAGTTTCCCCATCTGTAAAGTGAAACCATGGAACTGGATGACTTCTCAGATTAAAGTCAACAGGTGAGTCTCCCCTCCCCCCTCCCCACAACTCCTTATCTCTGCCCCTTGATCAGAAATTGCAAACTAGCAGCCCGCCAGCCAGATTTAGCCAGCAGACATGTTTGGTTTGGCCAACAGAGTGTTTGAAGATAATTGAGCCAACATTTAAAAATGGACAGATTTCACATTTTTAAAATGCCAAATGCATTGCTTCTTTTGGGAAATGGGAAGCTCTGAGGGCACTGGGCCCACATTCCCACATGGCAACAATTGTCCCATGCCGAGGCCAGCTGCCCCATTTAGACAGGGCAGGCAGTGTCCAGTTTGCCTCAGTCCCCACTACTCCTCATTACCCCCCCAGTTCACGTGGTCCGTTTCCTTGTTTCCTTGATTTGTCCAACCCTTGCAGGCATGTGAGTCAGCGAGCCCATTCTGGATGGTCCTGGCTGGCAGTGCCTCACAGCAGTGAGGATGAGTGACGCCTGACCCCGCCCTCCTCTCCGGCTCCTGAGGGCGCTGTCCGGCTCCTTCTTTGGAAGGAGGGCTAGAGCTGGGGAAAGCATGATGCTGGGAGCCCTTTGAAGGCAATGCTGTGGGATTATTTTGCTAAACATAAAAACCCAAAGGCAGCAGGGCCACTGATGTGTTTTTGCAAATTCCGGCAAATTAAAAAAATGTGTGTGTAGCATTCAATTGGGGGCCAGGGCCTGGCTTTCATGAAAGAATAAATTGTTGGCAAACACAAAGCAGCAGATTAACTTTTACGGAATATGTTTCTCTCTGGGATGCGCTCCCACAAGCAGGTTCCTGGAGTGTCTGTGACTAGAAATGCTGCTTCAACCTTTATCTGCAGCCAGTGGAGCCGCAGAGGCCAGCAGAGAGCCTATAGCAGGACTTTAAATGGCTCGGCAGCAAATGTCACAACTGTTTGATCTGCTTTTAGAAAATCACCTTTCGAGGCACAGGAAGACACTTGACACTTTGCAAAGAGATTAGAAACTTTTCAGCTGACTTGGAAAAAGAGCCCAGGCAGGTTTGATTCCCATGGATGCAGGAGGGGGACCCCAGGAATGCTAAGGCCAGTAAGTCTGAAGCCAGTGGCTTTGCTTTATAAAGGGAAGCGCCAGTTCCCAGCATGGCGTCAGCTGCTAGCCCCTGCCCTTGGCATCTGGGATGGTCCCCAAGAGCTTCCTTTTCCTCAGGGAGAGGAGATGGCTACAGGCAGGGCTAATATTCAAAGTAACAACTGGTAAGTTTGGACATCAGCATTCAGCCAGCTGCAAAGAGCCTGCCCCACCACCCCAGCCCCCCAGCTGGTCTGCAAGCCATGGATAGATACGTAGAACTCAGGGTAGGGCCTGGGCTGGCTGACCAGAAGGATGAAATCGGAATAGTCAATACGGGTGACTTGAGGCACACTGAGAGGGGTTGTGCAACTGTCACCACTGCCCAGCTCTTCCTGCCCCCAGGTCTCTCCCAACTGTCCTCCCCTCTCACACGCACTGTCTCTGCACTACTAACAACTGCTTATATTACTTTCCAACTGGTCCCCTTCCTCTGCCGTCCTCCCCAATCCACCCAGCACAAGGCCACCAGCAGAATCATCCTAAAACGTTCTGCTGCTCTTATGCCTCCCTCCCTGTCACCTACCAGACAAAAATCCTGGCATTCCAATTTCCACAGTCTTTCCCTAATAATAGTGACTATTTAGTGTAGTTATTAGTTTTGTATTACAATCATGTATCAAGTGGTTTCTAGTAATTTAACACAACCTCTTTCTTATTGGCGTCATTTTATAGCTGAGAAAATTGAGGCTTAATGAGATTAACTGGCTCACCCGAGGTCACAGATCCAATAAGCAGGACTCTAACTTGGGTCTCCCTGACCTTCTGGCATCTCATCAGGAGCCCCATATCAGGTCGGCCTCTTTCAGAAAGCTACCTGCGCTGTCAGAGCCAGTAGGAAGAAAATCTAGCACAGGGGATTAGGGATGTGTGTTCCATCCCTATTTCTAAACCTAAATTAGTTGTATGATATTGGGCAACCTTCTGGGGCCCAGTTACCTTATATATATCAGGGATGATAGCACTGCCTGCTTTACTAGTCAGGATAGGCTAGGTTTGTTGCAGTGACAAACAAGCCCCAAATCTGGTGGTTTACCACAACAAAGGTTTATGTATTGTACACATTACATGTATAATAGAGGTCGGCAAAGAACTGTGCTCTGTTATAGTAGTCATTTCTCAGACACTCAAGGCAACAGAGGCCTCCCAAACTATAGCCTATAACCAGCAAGCCGTCTGAATTCTCTGCAGCAGGCAAAGAGAGGGTTGGAGACTGAACACCAGCAATTAAGTGCTGCAGTCCAACAATGACACGATACTTTTGTCCTCATTTCCTTAGCCAGAACATGCCACAGGATACTACTGAACTTTACAAAGTCATGGAATCATAATCCTCTCTTCCCATAAGAAGATAAGAAGTAGATTTGAATGAAAATTATCACATACACCACACCTGCTTCTCAGGGAGCTATCAGCATCAAATGGGCTTGCAAGGAAAACTGATTGGTGAATCAGCTTAAGTATGATTCTGATCCCAGATAGACACAAGTTTAAGTCCTGATTCCAGGAAGCTGCATGTAACCTTTGGAAAATTATTAAACCCTTCAGTTTCAATTTCCTCATCTGTAAAATGGGGATATTAATACATACGTCATTGAGCTATTGTGACAATGAGATAAGATAATGCACAAGTACTGTGAGCACAGCACTTAGTAGGTCCTGAATCAATGGTTGGTGGTATAGATAAAACAAGGCTGGCCAGGAATTGATAATTTTTGAGATTGGTTGATAAGTACATGGGAGGTCATTAAACTACCCTCCCTACTTTTGTGTGTGTTTAAATTTTCCCATAATAACTAAAAACAAACAAGAACAAAACTCTGGGAGAGGTAGAGTGATGTCACAGAAATAGAGAGATAGGGAGCTCTAAGAATTGATTTCCCCCGAAAAGCAACCATTAAACTGGGAAAAAAAAAAAAAAAAAACCTGCCAGAATTAATTCTTTTGGAATTCTAAAATCTTCTTTAAACATTTACAGAAGCTGGAGGAGTACTTAACAAAGAAACAGGCTGCTAAATTTCAGTAAGAACGTGTGTAGTGTTTTGAGTTACCTGCAAAAAGAGGAGACTAAGGAGGAAGATTTGGGGGTAATAAGGGCTTCAAAGCACTACCACGTACACCAGGGAATCTGAAATGTCAGATGCACGCCCAGGGCTAGACACATGCTCAGAAAAGATTGGACAGGACCCTAGGCTTCCACCTTTGCCTGATCTTTGAGATCTGCATGAGCAGGAGATGAAGGCTAACGCTGAGTTGTATGACCCTGGCTTAGCCCTGAAGGCATGCTCCAGTTTAGAGCCAATCTGCAAAGACCAAGAGAATGTATTTCTCCTTTGTGGCTCTAAGTACTTAAGGAAATCTCTATCAGGTCACTGGTTAACCTCTAAGTTAAAGGTACAGAGACTTCATGGACCACACACAACAAGGAATACAGTCTTTCCAAAAATAGTTTGGAAAACTCATTAAACAATAGCTGCAGCCTTCAAAAATTAACAACAGCAAACCCTGAGGAGAATCTGACTTCAAGAGTTACCATATTATAATACTCAAAATTTCCATTTATAACCAAAAAAAATTACAAGCCATATGAAGAAACAGGAAAATATGGCCCATTCACAAGGAAAATAAGATAATGCCAGATCAGAAACTCTTCCTGAGGAAACCCAGATATTAGACTTATTAGATAAAGACTTTAAGTCAACTGTCTTAAATATGCTCAGTGAGCTAAAGGAAAAAAAAAAACTAAAGGAAACCAGAAGAACAATATATGAACAAATACAGAAAATCAATAGAGAAAGAAAATATAAAAAGAAACCAAATAGAAATTCCGGAGCTGAAAACTACAATAGCTGAGATGAAAATTTCACTAGAGAGATTCAACAGCAGATTTGATCAGGCAGATGTAAGAATCAACAAACTTGAAGGTAAAACCATCAAAATTATCTTGTCTGCTATGGAATAAATTGTTTCTCCCTAAAATTCATATGCTGAAACCCTAACCACACAATGTCACTGTATTTGAAAATAGGGCCTTTAGGAGGTATTAGAGTTAAATGAGGTCATAAGGGTGGGATAGGATTGGTGTCCTTACAAGAAGAGATAGAAAAACAATAGAGAAAATCAGTAAAACAAAACATTGATTCTTTGAAATACCAACAAATTGATGAAACTTAGCTACACTGACTAAGAAAAAAAGAGATAAAGCTCAAACAACTGAAATCAGACATGAAAGTGGGGACATTACTACCAGTTTTACAGAAACAAAAGAGATTATAAGAGAATACTATGAACAATTATATGCCAGCAAATTGGATAATCTAGAAAAAATAAACAAATCCTAGAAGCACACGAACTATCAAAACTGACTCAAGAAGAAACTCAAGTCTATTCATATAAAATCTGAATAGACTTATAACAAGTAAGGAGATTGAATTAATAATCAAAACGTCCCACCAAAGTAAAGCCCAGGACCAAACAGCTTTGCTAGTGGAGTCTATCAAACACTTAAAGAAGAATTAACATCAGTACTTCTCAAAATCATCCAAAAAAATTGGAGAATAGGCAACACTTCGTACATATCCTATGAGGCCAACATTACCCTAATACCAAACCAGACAAAAACAGTGGAAGAAAACTACAGGCCAATATCTCTTATGAAGATTAGATGCAAAATCCTAAACAAAACACTAGGAAACTGAATTCAGCAGCATATTAAAAGAACCACCTGCCATGCCCAAATGGGTTCAATATAACGAAATCTATCAATGTGATATACCACATTAATAGAATGAGGGGAAAAACAGATTATCTCAACTGATTCGGAAAAAGCATTTGCAAAATTCAACACCCTTTCATGAGAAAACATTCAGTAAACTAGGAAGAGAACAAAACTTCCTCTACATGATAAAAGCTATATATGAAAAATGCACAGCTAACATCATACTCAGTGGTGAAAGGCTGAAAGCTTTTCCCTAAGAACAGGAACAAGACAAGATGCTTGCTTTCATCACTTCTGTTCAACATAATGCTGGCAGTTCTAGCCAGAGCAGTTAGGCCAGAAAAGGAATTAAAGGGCATCCAAATTGGAAAGGAAGAAATAAAAGTATCTCTGTTCACAGATGACATGATCTTATATGTAGAAAACTCTAAAGAATACACACACACACACACACACACACACACACAGACTTAGAGCTAATAAATTCAGCAAAGTTGTAGGATATATTAACACACAAAACTCAGTTGCAGTTCTATACACTAGCAATGAACAATCCAAAAAGGAAATCAATGAAACAATTTAATTTTCAATAACAACTAAAAAATAAAATACTTGGGAATAAATTTAATCAAGGAAGTGACTTATCCACTTCAAACTACAAAACAATGCTGAGATAATAAAGATGGCCTAATAAAAGAAAAGTCACCCTTGTGTTTATGGGTTGGAACACTTAATATTGTTTAAAATGACTATTTTATAGTCAATGCAATCCCTATCAAAATCCCAACAGTGTTTTCTGCAGAAATAGAAAAACATATCCAAAAATTCAGATGCAATTTCAAGTCACCCCAAATATTCAAAACAACCTTGAAAAAGAACAAAGTTGGAGGACTCACTCTTCCCAATTTCAAAACTAACTATAGCTACAGTAATCAAAACAGTATGGTAAAGATAGACACACAGCTCAATGGGATAGAATAAAAAGTCCAGAAATAAACCCTCACATATGTGGTCGAGTGACTTATGACAAGGGTGCCAAGAATATTCAGTGGGGAAAGGATAATCTTTTCAACAAATGGTGCTGGGAAAACTGGATATCCAAATGCAAAAGAATGAAGCTGGACCCTTACCCTATACCACATACAAAAATTAACTCAAAATGGATTGAAGACCTAAATTTAAGAACTAAAACTGTTAGAAGGAAACATGAAAGTCTTAATGACCTTGAATTTGGCAATGGTTTCTTAAATATGACACTGAAAGCACAGGCCACAAAAGAAATAAACAGATAGCATGGACTTCATCAAAATTAAAACTCATGTGCATCAAGACACTATCAAGAGAGTGAAAAGAACCCACACCTCAACAATAAGAAAACAAATAACCAAACTAGAAAATAGGCAAAGGACTGGACATTTCTTCAAAGAAGATACAAATAACCAGTGAGCACATAATAAGATGCTGAATATCACTAGTCCTTAGGGAAATGCAAATCAAAGCCACACTGAGCTACCATTTCACACCCACTAGAATGGCTACATTCAAAAAACAGAAAATAACACGTGTTGGTAAGGATGTGGAGAAATTGGGATCCTCAAACTTTGATAGTGAGAATGTAAAATGGTTCAGCCACGTGCTCGCATTGGCAGCACATATACTAAATGGTTCAGCCACTATGGAAAACAGTTTTGCAACTCTTCAAAAAGTTGAACATTGGAATCACCATATGACCCAATTTTACTCCTAGGTGTATACCAAAAAAAACTGAACAGAAGCACAAATACTTGTAATGCCTATTCACCACAGTGTTATTTGCAACAGACAAAGGGTGGAAACAACCCAAATGTCCATCCATGGATGAATGGATAAACAAATTGTGCCAGATAGATAGATGAATAGATAGATAGAGAGAGAGAGAGAGAGAGAGAGAGATCGACAGACACACATAACATTATTCAGCTACAAAAAGGAATGAAGTACTGATAGATACTAAAACATAGATGAACCTTGAAAACACAATGTTAAAGTGACAGAAGCCACACAAAAGCTCACATATTATATGATTGTATTTATTTGAAATATACAAAATAGGTAAATTTGTAGAGACAAAAAGATAATTGGTGGTTTCCAGGGGCTGGGGGTGAGGCAGAACGGTGAGTTGTTGTTTAAGGAGTACAGTTTCCATTTAGGAAGGTGAAAAAATTCTGTAAATGAATGGTGGTGATATTGTACAACATTGTGAATGTACTAAATACTACTCAATTGTTCACTTTGAAATGGTTAATTTATGTTACGCCACACACACACACACACACACACGATACCTGAGACAAGATTTTGTCATTCTCTATTTACTGATGAGAAATCTAATGCCTCAGGAGACAAGTAACTTGTTCAAGGTCACGCAGGCCTTCCTTAGCAGCCAAAGTCAAGCATCACACAGCTTCTGAATCCAAGGAGAAGCCATGGTCTGCCTCAAACTCAGGAGAGCTGACAGTAAAATCAGGAGGATGGGGGCTAGGTGTGACACAATTTGTAGACTCCACATGGAGTTTATAGGCCTGGTAAGTTGTTTGGTTTGTTTTTAAAAGAAAAGATTTTCCAAGGGCACACTCACCTTTCCAGGGGCATACATGTAATCCTTGTGCAGGTGCCAAAGTATTGAATGAATTTCATAAAGCCAGCCATAAACCCCGGCAATGGCTCCCACAGGAGCTGGCGGGCCACCAGCAAGGGGGATCTCACTCACTGTGGTAAAGCCACCACCGGCCACAACCAGGCCCCACCACCCACGTCTCCCTCAGATTACTGTTACTGTGGGGCCATAAAGTCTGCATTTTATAGCATACCCCGTTTTCTTTTCCCCTAAATCAGTCACTGCCCCTGTATTTTTGCTGTTTGCGTCCAGATTATGAAAAGATTTAAAATTTTTCATAGGCACTGGAATATTTTTAAGTTTTTAAAAGGCGTGTTTGAAATAGACTAGGAAAATGAAAATCAATAAACCTCCCTCTAGATTTAACACATTTGTTTCAGTCATTTTGTTTTTATTTTTGCTGAACCATTTGAAAGTAAATTTCAGACACCGTGACAGTAATACTTCAGCATGCATAGTCCAAAAAGGGTATTTTTCCATAACATTATTTTGTTTAACAAAATCAACACTAATTCCCTAATATCATCTAACAATCAGTCCACATTCAAATCCCCATTTGTTCCGAAAATCTCTTTTAAAGTTGTTTAAACTAGGACCCAATCAAAGACTACATCATGCATTTGGCTGTTACATCTCTTAGGTCTCTCTTAGTTTGGAACAATCCCCTCAATTTTGTCTTATTTTTTTTAATTTGAAAATCATTTCAGGCAATTTTGGCTGTCCCAGTGACTTTACAACATTGTTATAAGTTTTTCAATTTGTCTCTGGTACCAAGTGAAATGCCCAAAACGAATCTGGTCAAAATGAACATTTTCGCTGACAACTTTGGTGGCACCCAACAGTGATTCCCCCCCCCCCCCAACTTTCTAAAACTTATTTCAAGGACTACTATCAGCAAGCTGTTTTTGCATTTTAAGCTTTCAATGCATGTAAATCCAATACTACTTACTTTAAACGTATATTTAGGAAGGTTCCTCACATTTTTATTGCATATTGACTTTGTATTTAAATCGTTTTCATACAGAAAAACAAAACTTCCAATGGTGGCAAGCACATGAACAATATCTTTTATTGCCTATTCCTGGGAATGATATTAAGATTTTAAATGTTCTCTTTAAGTTTGGAATGTGAAATAAAAGAGGTGAGAAATCACTCCACCTGTTGGAGCCTGAGTGTCCTCATCTGGAAAAGGAACTTCCACACATACCTGCTTCACAGGGTCGTTGGGAGGACAAAGGAGGCTAATACACTAAAGGGCTTAGCACACGGTGCCTGGCACAACGTAAATGGCAGTGACGATAGTACAAATGTCCCAGGTAAACATTAACTTAAATTTCACAGAGAAAGGTCTCAACCAAGAGATGTAAACAGCCCAAATATCACAGTGAAAAAAGTCATAACCAGAGAGCCAGGGCAAGAGTGGCAGTCAGAGAATGAGGACAGAGGAATGGGCCCTCCTGGCTCTTGCCTGCCCTCTGAATCAATGACTTGGAGAATTCTATTATGGGGAACAGGGAGACAGGAACTTGTGAGCATGCTGGCAGGAGAATAAACTGTAGTCTGAGAGCAACTGGTGGTATTCAGTGGCAGTGGGCGTACTTATGACCTAGTCCAGGGGTCTGCAAACTTGCAAGCCAAATCTGGCCCACCCTTGCGTTTGTCAATAAAGTTTTATTAGAACATAGCCATGCTCGTTCATTTACATATGATCGACCTATGGCTGCTTTAGAGGTACATCAGCAGAGTCGAGTGGTTGTGAGAGACAACCCACAAAGCCAAAAATATTTACTGTGTCACTCTTTGTGGAAAGTTTGCCAACCCCTGACCTAGGACCCACTGGCCCCACTCATGGGAGGAGGAAAAGTCCTCCCACTGGTCTGCAAGGGAAACTCATGGCTGCATTGCCAATTAGGTGTCCATCTCTGGGAGATTAAAAAGTAAAATGTGGGCAATGCACCCTATGGAATCTAGTTAAAAGCAAGGAACTCGACACATATACATGGTTCTCAGAAACATTGGGCTGAGTGAGAGATAGAAAATAAAAAGTGAGAATGGAAGAATAAAACTAGCTAACACTTATGCAGTATTTAGCAAATGCCAGGCAATATTCTGAGTGCTTCGTAAGTATTACCTCCTTTAATCTTCCAGATAATTCTATGAAGTAGGAGCAAATATACCATCCCATTTCACAGGTGGTGACACTCAGAATGGCTAAGTAACTGCTATTAGTTGGTGCAAAAGTAATTGTGGTTTTTGCAATTATTTTTAACCTTTTAAACCGCAATTACTTTTGCACCAACCTAATAGCAAGTAGCAGAGCTGGGGTTCTGAACTCAGGCAGTTTGCTCTTGACCTGTACACTGTACAGAACACAAAACTTCTCTGTATATTAAAATGGCATATGTTAAAACGGTAAGTTTTATGTTATATTTTTATGTTATATGTATTTTACCACAGTAAAAAAAGAAACACACATCTACGTACAAAGCAACATTATGTATTTAAGGATATTTACCCAATATATTGGAAGGCTGCCTCCATGCTGGTGGAGTGGGGGGAGGGATGAAAGTGAGGGGTATAAGACACAGACAAATGATAGTGGCCTGCTATGAACTGAGCAGGGAATAAACTTGATTCTGTGCAACTGAGATCCATAATTCTTTCAGCTTTCAATTTTCTAAAGAGAATTCTAGTACTCCAAGTTCCGTACAGGGGTCCAGCTGGAGGCCGTGACTGGGGCTGCCTCGTCCCCCACCCTCCTCGCCCTCGCCTGCAGCCCAGCAGCTCGGTGGGCTGTCCCAGCAGCTGCCAGCAGTGCGGGACGCAGGGCTGGCCCAGTGGGCATGGCAGGGCACCGCAGGCTAGCTGCCTTATCGTGCCGGACAGAACTAACAGCGTGGGGCCTGACACAGGCCTCCCCGTGGCCGCAGCGGGACAGCTGGCTTTTTTTTCCCTGACCATCTTTGAGCTGGAGATCAGACACAGCAAAGATTAAAACAAATATGAATTTAATCAAGGGATTCTGCTATCCTGGGGTGGAGACAGGAGCCTGCTGACATAAAGAGAGGGCTGTAGCGCAGGGGAGCCAGAGTCATATCAAAGCCGCTTGCTTACCACTAACTGCTCAGATGATCCATATCATAACAACAAAAAAGAAAAACAATTATTTATTCTTTTTGATGTTGTGGCTCAGCAGCAACTTGCTTTTTGAAGAGAGCAAGGTCAAAACCAAGTTATTGTTTTTGCCTGAAACTTTGACAGGGGCTCCGAGTTCTTCCGTGTGACCTACTTAGATGAGAGGTGTGAGAAAGCGGGAGACGCTCACTGCTTCTGGGCCACGGATGAGGACTTCCTTTCTTCTCCTGGCCTCCCTCCTCTCAGCCCTCTCTCCCCTCTCTTCCCATTAAGGACCTGAACAACATCAGGTCGCGGGGAACACAAAGACCACCAAGCACTTCTGTCTGTTCTGGGAGAGCTGCAAGCCGAGGTCTCTGGACCGACGCCCCGGGTTTCACAGCGGCACCCACGCATGGTCCTAAGTGCCAGGGCCAAACCCGGAACAAACCAACACAGCCCCTGCTCCAGGCGGTTCCTCTCACAGGAGACACGTGATTAAATGACCAACTCTAATTCAAGAGATCCATGTACACAGAAGTTCATGAGAAAACAGGCCCTGGGAACCCAGGCCAGGGGTGCCAGGGCACCGCTCTGTGAAAGAGGCAAGAAAGCCAACCCTGAAGGAGGAGTTGGGGTGGCCCGGGAGGAGGGTGCAAGAGCGTGGCAGAGAGAACAGCAGCTCGAGGGCTGTAGGTGAGGGGCGGTTCTAAGTACTGAAAACGGTTCTGACTGGCGGGTATCCAGGGGTGTTCAGGAGCGTGGAGAGCACAGAGAATGGAGGTTGGATGGGGACCAGCTCCTGGAGGGCCTTGCTAGGTCCGGGCAAGGAGTTTGGATTTCCTCTTTGCAGCAATAGGGAGCCACAGAGGAGGCTTTTCAGCAGAGAGCAACACGGCTGAGCATCTTCCGAAGGAGGGATTGCAAGGAGGTGAGACTGGAGGTGAAAGATGACCCTGGCAGGAACCAGAGAGGTGTCAGCGGAGGTGGAGACAAGTGGAGAGCTTTGGAAAAGATGCACACAGTTAACAAGATATGACTGCGCGTGGCTGAGAGAGGAGGGTTGGGGGCAGGGCCTGCCTCAGTGCCTGAGCCCAGCCACACAGGAGAGGACGGATGCTGCTCCTGGAGGGTGAGGAGGGAGGCTAAGTTACATTTTGAGCTTGCGGGTCCAAGTGCAGACGTCCAGACAGATGCAGGGGTCTGGGGCTCAGGAGATTGGGGGCAGACATGTAGATTTGGGAGGACAAGGCACCTGCAGAACTCACCATGGATTTTCACTTTCTTTGAAACCTTGGTGAGTCCCTAATGTGGTGCCTAATGCTGTGATATGAGTGCAAGCAGCTGATCAGGCAAGTGGTCCCAGGAAGCCCCCGTAGGAGTGGGAGGGAACGCAGGAAGAGAAGGCGGCCAGCACTTGGCAGGAGGACATCTATTGTTTATACCCACCTGGCATCCATTCTACATCTGCTCTTCACAGCACCCGATTTTCTTTCAGAAAGGTGCTAAGTTGTTTCAAGGGTCCCAGTCTTCCCCACTCTCCACATCTAAACCTTTCACCATCGGACTTTACAGGTTATCTCACTGAAGAAGCAAAGCTTATGTCCCCACCCCTTGAATCCGGGCATGGTCCTGTGACTCGCTTCGAGCAATAAAATGAGGCAGAAATGATGGCGTCCATAGTCTGAGCCTGGGACTTGCAAGGGCATCATTGTTTCTTGTCTTGTGACTTTGCCATCACCATGATGAGGACATTCTGGACAGGTCAGCTGGTCCTGGGAGAAGGACAGAGAATGGGAGCAAAGTTGTCCCAGCTACTGTGTTTCCCCGAAAACAAGACCTAGCAGGACAATCAACTCTAATGCATCTTTTGGAGCAAAAATTAATATAAGACCCGGTATTGTATTATATTATATTATATTATATTATATTATATTATATTATATTATATTATATTATTATATAAGACCTAGTCTTATATTATAGTAAAATAAGACTAGGTCTTATATTAATTTTTGCTCCAAAAGATGCATTACAGCTGATGGTCTGGCCAGGTCTTATTTTTGGGGAAACACAATAACTGCCTCAGACAAGCTCAGCCTGGAGCAGAGCCTTTAGCCAAACCACAGATATGCAAGAAATAAACACTTCCTGTTGCAGGTTTCCAGGTTCTGTGCTTGTTTGTTACAATAAAGGGAACCATCCCCACCCACTCTCAGGCCATTCCCAGCTGACCCCAGTGCCTAGTTTCAGAAAGGACATGTGTCCATCAGTCTACTCTGCACCCTGGGACCCTGGCCTCAGTAAATATTTCACAAATGGGTATATGATCCAAGCCAGGTCAATGAGACCCAACCCTGGGACATTTCCTGAAACTCCAAGGAAAGAGGTATTTGCTTCCCACTGGAGTTGCATAGATGGTAGGATGTCAGCCAGTTGCTGTGGGCAGCCCTCTTGCCACTACAAGCGAAGTGATCTTTGGAGAATTGAGCGGTCATGTTCTGGTGAACTTGCTCTCTCCATACCCCGAAAGGAAAGGAAAGGGAAGGGAAAGGAAGGGAAGGGAAGGGAAGGGAAGGGAAGGGAAGGGAAGGGAAGGGAAGGGAAGGGAAGGGAAGGGAAAAGGAAAAAGGAAAGGAAAGGAAAAAGGAAAGGAAAGGAAAAAGGAAAGGAAAGGAAAAAGGAAAGGAAAGGATCCCTGAGTTTTAGCATTTGCCAATTTCCATTGTAGAAATACTCCGAACCATGGCCAATTTCATGCTACCAATTATTTAACAACACTGCCCAAAAGTCCTGAATGTTTTACAAGTGGCTCCAGTATGCCTTGAAATGAAACCTATACCATGGAAAACAGAGGCAAAAGATGGAGTGATAGACAGCATTCTTACGATATTATTGGAGCCCCCAGATCTAGCCATGCCTGAAATCCATTAGTAACTACAAACTTTTACTCTTCTGTGACCCAGCAGCTTCCTTTTTTCTTTTCAGTTTTATTTATTTATTATCATTATTGTTGTTGTTGTTGTTATTATTATTATTTACCAGAAGCCACTAGACCCTGGGGAGTTGGCCAAGCTGGTTCCTTTTTTTTATTATTCTTTTCTCTTTTTTAAGCCAGTCTCATACAGGTTTCTTTTATTTGCAACTTAAAGAAGATTAGCTTCACACACACACACACACATACACACATACACACGCATACACGCATACACACGCATACACACATGCACATATACATGCACACACACACATACACACACATACACACATGCACACACAATACACACACATACACACAATACACACACATACACACAATACACACATACAATACACACATACACACACAACACACACACACATACACACACACACACACACATACACACAATACACACACACACACACACACACAGTAAGTCAGTTGTTAAGCTTCTCATTGCAACTACCTCAGTCTCAGAACTCTTGCTGGCAAGTTACAGGAAACTCAACTCAAATTCATCACTTCAGGTACCTGAACCCTCCAGGGGTATGTCTGATTCAGCGGCTCCCGTGATGGTGTCAGGACTTGGTACTCACTCTCTCCATCTGTCACTCCGCTTCCTTCTTTGTGACTCCATTCTGCCTCATGGGAGGCCCCAATGGTCCAGACTCATTTCCCTTTAGTCACAGTTCACTGGAAAAATGAGTTCCCTTTCTCTAACTCACCCTACAAAAATACTGAGCTGACTACTTTTGTAGGATGATGGACTCTGGTTGGCCCAAACTGGGACACTAGGCCATCCTTGAACCATTCACTGTGGCCAAGAGATGGATATGTGGGTTAGCTCAGGCCAGGGTCACATGCCACTCTCTAGGTCTGCTGTGAGGTCAGTCCCACCCAAACCATATATACTGGGTTTGGGGACGAGTGGTTTCCCCAAGGAAAATTGGGAAGTTCTTACCAGAAGATGCGAGAATGGATGCTGACCATAAAAAATAGCAAATTCCCATGACATGCATCTTCATTCTAGGCCACCTTCCAACTCTAGACTGCCATTATTTCTCGCCTGGTCTTCTAACCAACTCTCCAACTTCAGCCCTCTCATCTTAACCAGGCTATCCACAGCTCTGAATCTTTCAACTTCTACTCAAAGAGAAGAAAAAGCACAAACACTTCAATAGCTCCCAATTGTCCAGCCCAGAAAATCCAAGGTCCTAGACCTGACACTAAAGACTTTCCCTGCTCTGTCCCCAAGAGAACTCTTCGGCCTCATAGCCTCCAGTTTTCCCTTCACCACTTACCTGACATTTCAGCCAAACCAGACTAGCTGCTGTTCTTCTCACACACCTCACTGTGTTTCCCCGAAAATAAGACCTAGCCGGACCATCAGCTCTAATGCATCTTTTAAAGCAAACATTCATATAAGATCCAGTCTTCTTTTACTATAATATAAGACTAGGTATAATATAATATAATATAATATAATATAATATAATATAATATAATATAATACCGGGTCTTATATTCTTATATTAATTTTTGCTCCAAAAGACGCATTAGAGTTGATTGTCCGGCTAGGTCTTATTTTCAGGGAAACGGTATATTTCCTCTCCTCTGCGCCCTTTGCTCATGCCGTGCCCTTCACCTGGAATGCTCACCCACTCCTCTCCCCATTTCTCCAACACCCTAAAATCAAGCCCAACTCAATAGCCAGCACCACCAGGAAGCCTCAGATTCTGCTGAACCCATGTCAACTCCGATTCTCCAGTCCAGCCACTCCTGCCTCTGACTCTCAAGCCTCCACCTCCTGGTCTTTCTGAGCGTTCTTCTCATGCTGTGGCTTCACTGTTAAAGTGGCTATGAGCTCCTGTGAGTGACAGTACTGTGTGCAGGAGAGCAGGCCTCCCAGGTAATCAAGCCAGCCCCGCCATTGATCCAACTCTTTCAATTGCAAGAAACCCAATTTTCAGCCATAAGCACACACAGAACACGAGTGCCTATGTGGCTGGATTCAGGGTCTCTCTCTCTCTCCCCCTCTCAGTCTACTCCCTTCATGTCTGATTTCTACTTTTCTTGATGTGATGGCCTCATTTCCTCCCACTCCTGTTTCCTTCAGGCACCTGGAGAAGGTGGCTTCTGATGATTCCAGCTTGTATCATCCTTAGAACTTGGGATCTCAGAGAACGGAAAAACATCATTTTTAATAGTTCTGACGGCAAAATTCTGGGGAGGATTCGAGCCTGGTTTGGGTCATATGAGCCAACCAATCACTGTGGCCTGAGGAATGAGGTTCTCTAATTGGCCAGGACAACGTCACATGGCCATGACAGGCTCCACCCTACCTGTAGTACTACACGGACTAGGCCCCTGGAGAGAGGGACCTGTTTTCAGAAGATCAGGAGGGAGCAAAAAAGGCCGTCATTTACCCCGGTACCCCCCCAACACCCAACCATGAGGACTAGTTCGCAGAGAGGATTATCAGCTCAGTGGATGTTGACGGTGATGGCTGAAAAGACAGAGACGGAGACAACAACAATAGCTCACATTTGTTGAGTACCAGCGTGCCAGGCACTGTTCTAAGCACTTTACAGGCATTAACTCATTTATTCCTCATGACAACCCGATGTACAATTATCAGTCCCATTTCTTGCACGCCCAAGACTCCCCAGCTAAGAAGTTGAGGAGCCGGATTCAAACCTCAGGAGTGTGGTCCCAGAGCCTGTGCCCTCCCCACTGTTCAATAGTACAGACAGGAGAGCGTGGTGGTGTTGGGTGAGGGCCATACAGACAGGAGAGCAGGAGAAATCTGCCCCCATGTGGTTATAACCTCTAATCGGCCCACATTCTCCTTCATTAAAACAGGGAAGGAGCGGGACGTGACACCCCAGCCCTTATCACTTCGCTACCTCCTTCCCCTCCAGCTGGCTTCAAGCTACTCAGTCACCTGGGGTTCTCTACCTCTTGATCCCCTGAGCTCCTTGATCAGTGACAGGAACAGCAGAGAAATGAGGCACCAGAAGTATTGGGAGGCCCTAGGAGACAGGAGGCCCCCGAGACCCCAGTGCCAAGAACAGAAATCAGAGCCCCAGGCCAGGACATCACTGGAGAGGGATGGGGAGGAGAGACAGACAAAGTGGGACACAGAGAGAGAGAGAACAAGGGCAGAAAGTAGGAAAATGAGATGGGGCCACCGCCCTTGCCCTTCTCTCAGGCACTCACCTGTCCCCACATCTAACCCTCTCTTCTCTGGGGCTGGGAACAAGATGGGGAGACAGGAAGACCTTTTAAAATAGGCAACTAAAAGTTGAGCAGCTACATTTCTTTAGTTTCCCTTCTCAAGTCTCCTACATAGAGCAAGAGCCTCCAGGGATGAGATGAGTGGAGGCCTGTCCACAGGAGGAAGGCCCCCACTGGGCCCCACCTTGGGCAATGGACCCGATGCTCAGAAAGTCCCAGGAACACCTCTTGGCCAAGGCCCCAGAACCCAAAGCCCATGGTCACTGAGTCCTGCAAAGTGGCAGGGGAAGCAGAGGGATGCATGGTGGAGAAGGGGGCACAACGTGCCCTGTCCTTCTCTCCCCATGGGACCCGAACTCTCTTCTGACCCCACACAAGACCTCCATTCTCTCGGAATATCAGATTCCTCCAATAGAACGTAGACTTGAGGTCTTGCTTTGTCCTTAATGAGCTGTGTGACCTTGGTTAATCCCTTTCCCTGCCAGGACCTCAGTCTACCTGCCATCTCTACAGTGAGGGGCCTTTTTAGGCCTGGTACTCTGTGGTCCTGTGACTCTGTTGGTCTTCGTTAACTTTCAAAGCAAATGGTGCCCTCACAAGCATGCTACTCAGCATCCCCCAACTGTCCACCCTGCCCCTCCCCTGGCAGCCCCCTTCCTGCCTGCTCCCTGCCTGCCTCTCAGAGCTTAGCCGTCTGATTCCCCCAAGGCCTTGCCAAGTAGCTGACCAACCGTCACATGACCCAAGGGGAGTTGGGAGGTGAGACAGGAGGTGAGAGCAGCCAGGAGCACCACCCGTGCTGGACAGTCCAGCAGCACTGGACAGCCCTGGCCTTTTTGCTGATGGTGGGGATTTAGGTCCGAAAACCCCTCCCCAGCTACCCTCCTTGAAACCTTAAAGGAGGGAGAGTGGGAAGGGAAGACGAGCCGTGGGCACATTTGCCTCCTTTCAGTGGCTGGTGGGGCGTGGCCAGCCAGTGAGGGCGATCGGGCCCTTATGTGATGGAACAACTCGCGTGACCACAGCCTGAGCCAAATGTCAGCCGCATGGCGCAGCGGCCCCCTCCCACTCCCGAAAACCAAAGGCACCCTTGTGGAGAAGAAAAAGGAGTAAGCCTCATCATTAATAGCGCTGGCGGCAAGGTAAGGCCGCCCGCCCGCTCGGGCGCACCCTCGCCCATAATTATGCCAGCCAGGCTTTTATCCCCACGCGCGCACGCGGAAAGTTTATTGTTGTATTTCGGCCTTTTTTCAGTCTCCTCTGCCTTTTATGCAAGGGGAAGGGTGCCAAGGGGTCAAAGCACCCTCCCCCAGCTCTTCTCCCTGCTGCAGTCCTTTTAGAAAAACACCCAAAGCCATAATTTGTCTTAGAATTTCTTTTGAAACAGCTACAAGAAAGACTAACGACTGCTCTTTTCCCTCTGTTTCTGATTCCAGCCATCCCTTTATCTGGCTTTCATTAGAGCCTGGGCCGCGCCTCTTTTGTGGGAGAGACTTGAGGGAGCCGAGGCAGTTTCCCAGCCTCTGTGATGTTGCTAAAGATTAAAAAGGAGCTTTGAAGCTGCATCAGTTCTCTGTGCGCCCCCTCGGTACAGGACCTCAGAAAGACCCAAGCCATCTGGCAAACCTGACAGAAAGACAAAATAAAGTGATTGAAACAGTCTCTTCAAAGCCACAATGGCAGATTTGTTGATTTGGGCGTTATCTTTCATGCGAGGCCCTCAGAAGTCACCAGAACACCTAGGTAATCTCAGGCAGGCCTGACTGGAGTGGATGGAGCCTTCCAGGCCAAGCCTCGGAGAGGAGCCCAGTGGAGCCTGGCAGGGCTGACGGATGGGCTGAAGGCTGCTGGAGGTGGGCCCCGGGAAACTCAACAATTGGAGCCAGAGCCGGGCCCTGGCGAAGCGTGACAGCGAAGCCTCCTCACCCCGGCTCCCGGCTCCCGCCTGGTGTGCCACCTCAGGAGGGGCGCCTGACACCGGCCAGACGGAGTCAGGACTGGAAGCTGCTGCGAGGCTGCCCTGAGCAGAAGGGGAGTGGCGGGGAGATGAAAGGCCGCTGTCCTAATTGCAACCGACAGCCCATTAGTAACGCCCTGGCAGCTTCCATATCAGAACCTGCTTCTCACGGCTCCCGGCTGGGCAAGGCCTGCGCAGATGGCTGTCTGCCGGGGCTCATGGGAGGCTCTCCCTTGGCCCAGCGAGCCTGGGAGAAGGGAAGATCCGGGAGGGACAGAACCAAAGGCAGCTGACTCAGTCCTGCGTTCACACCTGCCTGACACCACGTAATCTGGAGCCTGGCCCTCTCTGGACCTCGGCTTGCCCTGCTGCAAAGGGGACAGGGTCTCCCCTCATGGGCACAGTTCCTCTTACCCTGTTGGGTAGCAGAGCTCAGGGCCCACAGCCTGGGTCATGGGCGCTCCACTGGCCTAGGTGGACAGCCTGAAGGAGATGCCATCAAAGCCAGTACTACAGCTGAACAGACCGCCCCCACCCCCAAACACTGAGTCCAGGAATTTGGAGGACACCACCCCATACACTTACTACAGATTGGACATCAGACAACTCGTTCTCTTCTCAGTGCCTCGGTTGTCCTAGTGGTAAGATTTGGGAGTTGGAGTGTCATATTCAGGTGCTGGAGAAAATTGGTTTCTCTGAACAGTCCTCAGGGGGTCAAGGTGGGGACAAAGGTAGGGTCAAGGTGGGGTCAAGGGGAAGCTGAGCGGGTCATCCTCTGGGTCCCTTACTTCCCTCCAGATGAGCTTCTCTGCTTGTATCTGTCACACACATTGGGCTTCAGGCAAAATCTCTAGGCTTGGTTTAAGGTTCTGCTGATTAAAACACACATGCAATTTAAAAGCCGCAGGTCGATGGGGGTCTGTGCTCCTTCCTTTGACCTCCTAGAATCTGTGATGCTAATCGGGCCCTGATGAGCTCAACTAAGAGCTACACTTCATTCCACCCAGTTTTAGCAACATGAGGAATTCACAAAGTCTGACCACGGATCATCAGCCAACAAGAATCGACTGAAGATCTACTCGACACTCCCACCCAGAAGAATGTAACACCCGTGTGTCCCCAAAAAGATATCTAAGGGATGTCCACACTCACAGAGGACACGATAAATTGCCTTCTGCTTTCTAAATGAGAGAGAAAGGGCCACTGGTCACAGGCCTAGGGGACAACTCACCCACCCCTCCGTCTTTCTTTGCCTCCTCCCTCTGCCAGCTGCAGGACCAGGAGCCAGCTCCTTCTTCACTGCCCTGTGCCTTTCAGAGAGCCCAAAGAGGACACTTCTCATCACAGCTGGCCCCCAACCCCCTTTCCTTCCTCCTAGAAGCATAGCTGGTCCCAGTGTCAGGGTGGGAGGCTCACAGCAGAGATTTCCTGGCATCATGGCAGTGATATGCCAACATGAGATTGGGCTTCCATTTTTATGTCCTCCAAAAGGGAGGGAGGAAGTGCAGCTCCTAGAGAGGCAGGGCCACAGAAAAGCACGTGTGGGAGAAGGCAGCTGCTCACCAACCCCTGAAGGGAATCTTCCAGGTAGGCAATTTGTCCCTTCTTCTCTAATCATGCCTCCCATCTTCTCTGTCTGGCAAACGCCTACTCATCCTTCAAAACCCATCTCCAGTGCCACTCCTTTGAAGCTTTTCTGAGCTTACTTCACCCTCAAGTTCACATGCCACTTCATACACACCTGTCTTTTGTAACTGTGAAATTAAGAAGAAGGCACATATTTGGAAATCAAAGGACCTTAGTTCAAATGTCAGCTACCTTATTCACCAGCTTTGAGAACTTGGACAGGTCACTTTGCTTCTCTGATCCCCAATTTCCTCTTCTGCAAAATGGAGAAAATAAAACATCCTCTAGGGTTGTTTTGAGGATTAAATAAAGTAATATACATGAAAGAGCCTAAAATTATGTTCAACGTATGGAGGCACTCAAGAGAAGTGAGTATCAGTCCTCCCTAGTAGAGTATGAGTTTTCAAAGGCAGGAACCAGCTCTTCATTCATTCATTCATTCATTCATTCATTCATTCATTCATTCAGCCATCATCACTAACTCCTGTTGAGGAGAAACCCTGAGCCAGGGGCCAGGTTCTACAGTATGTCACAAGACAGGCACCATCTGGGTGCCCCTAAATCTCCTAGTTGGTCTTCCTTACCCTTCTGGGAAAGTTTCCAGAACTTGGTTTAACTGACACCTGTCCCCACCCTGCCCATGTAGTTGAGCTAAGGGCAGGTCTGCAGAGTCCAGCCTAAAAATTGCCTGTCCCTCCAGGATTGCTAGCAGGCCTCTCTCCTGCACGAGGCATCTCCTGCGGGCAGAGGCTTATCTGAACACTCTGGGAGAAGACAGGTGAAGAGATGCCATCATCCCCTCTCAGGCAGCTTTTGGTCTGATGGGAGAGATGCTTGCCTCGTCCCTGGGGAATTTTCAGCCTGATGGAAGACACACACACATACAAGTCCTCAACCATGAGAACTCCCAATCTGATGGGAGAGTCATGTTTTCTTGATTTGAGGAACTCCTAGCCTGAGAGCAGATAACAGAGTCACATTTTCCCTGATACTGTTGACTCTTGTTTGATGGGAAAGACACATTCACCCCTGACTGGACTTCCCAGTCTGCTAGGAGACACACACGGCTCCTGATCTCAGCACAGTCTGTCACCATTGGAGGTGAGATTGTTCCTGTCACACGAGGGTAACTCCTCTGATGGGCCAGGCTGTCTGTGCCAGTGGATAGCTTGAGAGTTAGATGAAATAACATGTATGGGAAAAAGGAGACCAATCTAGAGTCCCTTTGAAAAGCTAGCTATGCAGTGTCTGTTTGTAGACTCAGAAGGGATATTCCTGTCTCGGCTGATGCAGCACCCTAATCCACAGGGCTGGACACAAATGACACAGAACCACCTACCTCCAAGCACCCAGCCAAGCCCCCTCACCAGACTGTCCCAGCCAGAGCTGGCCTGAGGCCCCCGTCACTGGCATTTCGTGCCAGCCTTGCCAGGGGAGGCTTTCTCACGATCCGGGACATCTGGGCTGGCCCAGCTCCCAGAGGCACCGACATGAAAAGCGAGGGGCTCGGCGGAAACACCATCTGCACATCATAAAGCAGCTCGGTGGTTCCCAGAGGCTGCCTCCAGCTGCCGCTATGTTGCCTGGAAAAGCAGAGGAAGACACCAAGTGGCCAGGAGGGGGAGAGAGGGAAGGACAGCCAAGAGGGGAGAGCTGGACTGGAGTTCTTCCACCTGGGACCCTTTGCACTTTGGAAATTAAAGTCACCTGGTTTGTCTCCCTGTCGCTGCCCAGGTCCACAAGTTATGTCTCTCCCGGAAGGTGACTTTGGTGATATGAGCAGTGCACAGTAGTGGTTACGCACTCAGATTCTAGAGTTGTGCGGCCCGAGTTCAAATCCCGAGTCTACTCCTTAGGCAAGTGGATGGACTTCACTGAGCCTGTTAAAAATACTCGTATACTGGAGATGATAAGTATCATGGGTTGCCACGAGAATTAAAAGAAGTAATATGTGTGTTAAGCTGTACACTTAAGATTTGCACACTTGTTATACTTTGATAAAATTTCATTATTAAAGTGCTCAGTCACTACTGAGTCTTGTCGTCATTATCGTCTCCCCTCCCAGACACCATCCTGAGGCTCTTACAGCAGCACCTGTAAAGGGCCCGAGCTGTTGAGGATATTTCATTGGCTACCCTCCCCGAGGTCCCGCCCCCAGCATCACAACCACAGATGATTGGACAAGAGGTAGGACACGGCCCAAGAGAAGCTCGCCTATTGGTGGTTGAGCAGAGCACGTGGATTTGTGGCCTGATTATCACACTGGGCGTTGCAGAAGCAAAGAAAGGAGGCAGACGGGAGGAGAGAGGAGCAGGGAGCTGCAAACAGCAGAGATGGAGAAGGCACAGGAAAGAGCGGGAGAGGAGGCCTCGGATCCCAGGTTTGGGGTTCCCACGTGAATTCTCAGTAAACGAGCCCGTACTGTATCTCCTGATCTGGGCCCACGAGGTGAGTCCTGCCCGGAAGCACAGCACACACACCGACGTGCACACGTGCCACACAGCACACGCATCCGTCCCGACCACAATGAGGCACTCCGTTCTACTCCTCCTTTACAAATAAATCCCTGCCCACAGCTGAAAAACTTCCAGAATGGTGACTCCCCAAGAAGACGAACGTTATTGAGTGGGTACAGAAGTACAAGAAACAGAGCTGGATAGTTCTGGACAATAAAATTGTTGGCGAGGGTGGAGAGAGAAGATAGGAGACGGCTGGCTGTCGGAGAAAAGGTACAGGCACGCAGAGAAATCTCACGGGGAATTTCACCAAGGGTCTGAACGGTGCTGCACTATCCTTAAAGCAAAACTACGTTAAAATCACATCAGTCGCCATCTCTCGGCTCTGCTCTCCTCCACGTTGGCAATATTCTTGGTGGGTTGAGGTTTACCCCTCAGGGCTGGCAAGAGGGCTGCCAGCTCCTACAGCTGCATCACCCCTTGAGCACAGTCAGCAGGAAGAGTCCTAGTCTTGGTTTGGGCGCCCCCAGACCAGGATGTGAGTTTGGTGGTTTCTTGAGAAATGGTCACAGGAAACTCTGGTGGCAGAAAGGGGAAGTGAGCCAGGGAAGGGAGTGAAGCCAATGAAGGGTGTGCTATCTCTGTAGGCGTCCAAGCCTAATCTCACAGGAGGGCGGTGAGCCAGGGTAGACAGAGAGGTGGTGAAAGACGAGAGGGAACCAGCCATATAAAGAGTGTGGGAACAGCATTCCAGAATAAGGGAACAGCATGTACGAAGGCCCTGCATGGTAGACGAGTGTGGCGTGTTCAAGGGACTAAAACTAGTCAAATTAGGTCTGCAGTATAATGAGCAAGAGTGGATAGTGGCACAAGACTGGGTCAGAGAGAAGGGGCTGGGGCCAGGTCACACAGAGCCTTGTAGGCCCAGGACAAGGGCTCAGGTTTTCTCTGAGTGTGAAGAAGGCCACTGAAGGGTTAGGAAGAGGACAATGACACAGTCTAAGCTGATCTATGTTTGTAAAGGTCACTCTGGCTGTTGTAGGGAGAGTGAGTTGAGAATGGGACATAGGGGACGCTAGGAGATATGGCAGCTCTGGCTAAGTCAATGTCAAGAGCATGTAAAAAAGGGGGCTATTTCCTCCTATTGGGGGCAAGTCGGGGAGGCTTTGAGGAGGGAATTTTACACTTGATCTTAGCCAAAAGGCTGAGAAGCGACTGAGGAGGGAATTTTAACCCAAGTGAAAGCCAAACAGGCAGGAATGAAGGAGAAGGCTACATTCCCCACTCCAAGATTCTCCTCCTGAATCAAGGGAAAACTGTTTTTCTTTCTCTGCCTCGGAAACTAGGAAACTAGAAAGAGATGGCCATCATCAACCATTGCCTTCCCAAACACCTACCATACGGTGAAACAACAGTGACAATAAACTATTAGCAGTTCCAAGTGCAAATAATAAAACCACGTTGTCAAATTTGGCATAAATAGATCTGGCTGCGCCTCACCAATTCTCTCCTGAGGCTGACAGTGTCAGCAATTCCAAGCCTGATCCCTACTGGTCTCCGAAAGACAAGATCACAGGAGAGAGAGGGGCAGGAAAACCTCCCTGGTTGCATTTCCCCCGAGCAGATGGGCCCATCTGCCTCTTGGGTGAGCAGGGCAAGTGTCGGCCAAGCCAGTCAGAATGTGGTTCGTAGGAAAGAGCCTCTCTGCCAGCTCTTTATCGGTGACCAGTCTCACGAAGGACAAGAGTTCACATTTTGTGAAGCGTGCTGTGTTGGTTAAATACCGTATGTTTCTACTTCACTAGATGTTGCCTGCCAGCCATGTTTGCACAGTGACATGCCGTAGGACTCTGCTCATCTAAGAACAGGTACTGGTCCTTCTTCTTGGTCACATCCTCCTCTCATCACATCCTCACAACAGCAGTCCCTTCAAGGTAGGCGGAGAAACGGAGTTTACAAACTGTTTTGTTTCTTACTTCTTGCTTTGCCTATCCAGCATCCATTCACCAATCCTGGAGTAACAGCACCCTAATTTTTCTTCAGGATCTCAACTAGGCAACATGGTTTAAGTGGCACCAGCCTCCCACCCAAGCTCCAAGGATGGAATCCTGATTTTGTTTGTCACCGAATTCCACCCCCATCATGGCCGTGCCCCACCCCTTCATGGTTATTGGTTCAGAGTGAGCACATGATCTAAAGCAGTACAGTCAGAGAGCTCCATGACTTTTGCTGGATCTATGGGGCTGTCAGCCTGGAGCTGCTGGAGGCCGTTGGAGCCTGTCTGAGAATAGGACCAGTGCAGAGCAAGCAAAGCCAAGAGGTAGACAGAGAAAGCCTGAATCCTGTGACATTATTTGAGCTCCTGGATGTAGCCATCTCTGGAGCTCAAACTCATGAGGGGTGGGTTTCTGACATGACCAAACAAAAGCATTCTGACTGTCACCTGGAAGCTGAGTGATGTGAGGGTGACGAGCAGCCATCTTGGGTGCTCTTTCCCTGCATTGTGTTCCGGATGACTTTATCCAACCGCACAATCAAACTAGACTAATCTGGGTGGCCACATGGTCTCCAAAAAGATGGACATTTTAAAAAGAAAACCATCTGATCACAACAGTGTTTTGTCTAACTGAATCACAGAGTCATAGAAGGGCCCCCGGAGATCATGTCAATGAGTGGTTTTCAAAGATAGTTTTGCACCTCCTTGTCTCAAATGAAGTCTTAAGCAGAGCTCTCCTGTATAAGAAATAAAAGCTGTATCTTGTAGTGCAAATATATTTTATCTTTTAGGTTAAAAGCTTTAACATTTACTTTTTATAATCAATGAAGATGCAAATATATTAATGTATTTGTCTCCAAGGTATAAAAATTGGTTATATGGGAAATCAATAGAGAAGATCAATGAAACAAAAAGCTGTTTCTTTGGAAAGATCAATAAAATCAATAAGCCTCTAGCCAGGCTAACAAAAAAAAATGAGACAGAACACAAATTACTAATATCACAAATGAAAGCGGAGACATACCACAAATCCTATGGATATTAATAGATAATAAAGGAATACTATGAATAACTCTGTGCCTACAAATTTGATAACCTAGATAAAATGGACCAATTGCTTGAAAGACAAAACTCACACAAGAAATAGACCATCTGAATAGGCCTATATCTATTAAAGAAATAGAATCAATAATTAATAACCTTTCAAAACAGAAAGCACCATGCTAGTGAGTTCTCTGCTGAAATCTACTAAATAGTTAAAGAAGAAATTATACCAATTTTCTACAACCTCTTTCAGAGAATGAAAGCAGAAGAAATATTTTCTAATTAATTCCATGAGATCCAATACTAAAACTAGACAACAATAATACAAGAAAACTACAGACTAATATTTCTCATGAACAGAGATATAAAAATCCTCAACAAAATACAGCATGTAGAATCTAGTAATGTATTAAAAAATTATACACCATGAGCAAGTGGAATTTATCTTAAGCATGCAAAGTTGGTTCAACATTTTAAATCAATTAACGTAATCCATCACACCAACAGATTAAAGAAGAAAAATCACATGATCACATCAATAGATGCAGAAAAAGCATTTGAGAAAACTCAACAGCCATTCATGATTAAAAAAAATGTTTCAATAAACTAGGAATAGAGAGAAACTTACTCATCTTGATAACGACTCTCTATAAAAAATCTACAGCTAATATCACACTTAATGGCGAGAAATGCAAAACTTTCCTTTAAAGATCAAGTACAAAGCCTCTTCTTACCATTGCTTTTCAACATCGTACTTGAAGTTCTAGACAATGCAATAAGACAAGAAAAGGAAGGAAGAACTAAAACTGTCTTTGTTCACATATTGAAATGACCAACTATGTAGAAAATCTGAATGAATTGACCAAAAAATAGAACTAATAAATTATTATAGCAAGGCTGCTGGATACAAGGTTATTATACAAAAGCCAATCATTTTCCTATATACTAGCAATGGATAAGTGGAGCAGATTCCCATCAACATAGAAAATTCTGCTCTGGGGCACCCAACCTAAGACTCATCCTCCAGATCAATGTGGCTTCCTCGGGGGGAGGAGGGGTCCTTGTCTAAACCCCCCAGGCTGGCTCAGAGCCTATAATAGCACCCTGTTGTTTTCCTTCATAACAAGTAGTACAACTGAAATTAAATTATTATCTATACAATTACCTGCTTAAAGTGTGTCTCTCTCACTAGACTGTAAATTCCATAAGGAGAGGACCATGTCTGTTTTGCTCCCCACATGTTCCAGTACCAAGCACAGTGCCTGGCACAGTGATAGGCACTCAACAAAATTGGATGAAGGAAGGAAGGGAGACATGGAGGGAAGGAGAGAAGAAGGGAGGTCCTTGTGCTGCCTCTTTCCAATTAGATCAAGGGCTCCAGGTTTAATTTTGTCGTGGCAAGATCTGAGTCCACATGACTTGGGGTTGTGAGCAATGGGCACCGTGGCTGGGACCCATTGTCCTCCAGCAAGCAGCTTCTAGGCTATGAGGGTAGAGGCAACACAGGATCCCCACATGGACAGCTGCCATCTGCTGCCTCTCTTTAGTTCCCTCAGAGGCAGGCGGCTGGGGCAGCTCAGCCTGTGACCACAAGCAACCCTGAAAGCTGCGCTGTCAACAGCCTGTCACAATGAATCACCTCAGGCCACTGCATCCCCAAAGAGCTGCCCACTGAACCAGCCTAAGCCCCCTCGGGGCCTCTCCCAGCAGCAATAACAGGCTCGTGCCAGGTTAGCTTGTTTGTGCTGCCAACTTGGGGCACCTGCTATAGCTGCTGGCTGCCTGGGCTCGGGAAATGCCACTTCCCTCCTCTTCTCCCTGGGACAGAGGGCAGGGCAACCCCAGAGCGCCGAGGAGAACAGGCCTTCTCCCACTCCCTTTCAGTTCATTCACACTTGGGCATGAAGCCTCTTCACTCCTCACTTCCCTGACCCTCATGTCAACTACAGACTGCACAGGGCTGCTCCTACCCATTCCTCAGAGGGGAAAACTGAAGTTCAGACAAACGAAGACAAGAGAAGTAAGTAGCCCAAGGACAACTGGCCTTGGGAGTGCCTCTCCTGGCCTCACTGCAGCATGAGGGAGCTCTGAGGAGAAGAGCAGGGCAGAGATGAGCATCTTGGAAGCCCTGGATGTTCACAGCTTTTTGTCTGTCTGGATCAGCTGCCTGTAAGCCTCTTTCATCTGTCTGCTATAAGGGGATACCTGTAAAGCAGGGGTGTCAAAACTGCAGCCCGCAGGCCAACTGTGGTCCGCAATCCATTGTTAATTGGCCCGCAGCAAATTCCAAAAATATAGTTTACTTAAATAAACCAGGTGAGGCAATACGTACTTCACCTCGAGTGAGTGGCCCCGGCTGTTTGTGTAGTTTACCGCATATGGCCCTTGGTAAAAACGCTGAAAAAAGTTTAGACACCCCTGCTGTAAAGGGTCCCCACCAGCTCTCCCAGCACTGCCCCAACCAAGGGTCAGGTGTCCCACAGCTCCCTCTCTGTCACAGCACCAAGGTCTGAAGGCCCAGCTGTGACGGGAACCTGGCACATCTCAGGGTCATGAATCTGCTAAGGGCCTGGCCTGCCCCAGCCTCAGGCTCAAGCACCCTAGGCACCAAGTCCTCTGCTGAGAGGGCTGGGCCAGCGAGTGCTGAGCAGAGGCCATTGCCTGGGAATGCCACCACCCCCCCCCACCCCCCAGTGGCCAGCCTTCCTCAGTGCTTTTTTTCTCCTCCTCAGACTTTCTCAAAGGCCACCAGTCACCTCCTGTCCCAACCAAAAGACGCTCAGGAGAGGAAGGCGAGAAGGAATCATCATCACAAAACAGTAACGATGATTCATTCATTCATCCAACAAATCCTTCTCGAGGGACTGTGCTGAGCCCAGCTCTGTGCCTTGGCTGAACACGGCCCTCCGTTTCCTGCACATGGGCCTGTCCAACACGGCAGCTTACGTCATCAAAGCATGCAAGTCAAGAAGGCCACAGAGTTGGCTAGCAAGACAGAAGTCACAGTCTTATGTAACCAAATCACAGAAGTGACATCTTGTCACCTTTGCCATCTTCTGTTGGTTAGAAGCAAGTCTCTAGGCCAGTCTGCACTCAGTTGGAGGACACAAATGCTAGGAGGCGGGAATCTTTAGGGGTCATTTTAGAGTCTGCCTGACACAGCATAGTCCAGTTCAACTAGCATTTTCCGGTGCCTTTTATGTGCCAGGCACTGTCCTGGAGCTGGGAATAAAAAATTAGATGAGTTAGAGTCTCTATATCCCAGACACGTTTTCTGAGGTGTTTTCTGCTTCAAGCTCTTACTCATTTTTCACAGCTGTGAACACTTTAGGACCTAGGTAGAATCTCTGTTGAGGGGAGGAGGGAAATTACCGATGCTGTAGTGTGAGTGTCAACCAAACTCTTTTCCTCCATCCCAGGGTGGTCAGAGGGAAGAGAGTGAGGTAGCTGGGAGGGGCATTTGCACAGTAGTGGTCTCTGTGCTGGGTGCTGTGGATACCATGGGAACGAGACCGGCCCTGGGGAAGGACACTGGATAATGGGGAGCAGACAGGTAAACTCAGAGGTTCAGCCTGGAGTGAGGCATGCCACAGTGGAGGCCAGACCCAGGGGGAGTTGGCATGGCCGTTCTCCTTAAAGCATAGTTATCATAGCCCACAGCTGCAAGGCTGAAGCCCACCTTTACCCTATACTTGGAGGCCTGGGCATATCAGCACAGAAGAATGTGTTTTTTCGTTTGTTTGTTTTTTCAAGATTAGAATCCCTTGCTTCCCAATATGCTGGGTTTGCTGGATCTGGCATCGAGTACAGGCTCAATATATATCGGTAAAGGGAGGACAGAAGCAAGGGAGAGTGGCACAGAAGGGAGGAGTCAGGAAAAGAGGAAGGGTGATAAAAAGAAAAGAAAAAAGGAAGAAAGGAGGAGGGTGCTAAGAGGAAGGGGGGGAAGAAAGGGAGACAGAGGGGAGGAAACGAGGGGAGAAGAGGGAAAGAGAGAGAAAGGGGGAAGGAAGGGAGGAAAGAGAAAGGGGATAAAGAGACAGGAAGAAAAAGATGAAGAGAGGGAGAGAAAGAGACAAGTGACAGGCAGAGACGGAGAAGGGAGGGAGGGAGAGAGACAGAGAAGGAAGTCCAGAAGAGGGGAGATAGAAGAGAGATAGAGAGAGAGAGGAGGGAGAGGAAGGGAGGGAGAGTGACAGAGAAGAAGAGGAGATTCAGAGCGGCGGCCCCGCCCCGGTCCCGGCCCCGCCCCGCCCCGGTCCTGGCCCCGCCCCGGTCCTGGCCCCGCCCCGCCCCGCGGCCCCGCCTCCGGCCCCGCCCCGCAGGCTGCAGCGCCACCTCCGGCCGCCAGGGGCCGCCACGTGCAGCGAGCCGCACCCTGCGCGCGCGGCGGGCCCTCTCTCCCGCCTCGGTGCCCGCGGCTCCTGACCCGTCGCGGCTCTCGGGCTCCCGCCGGGCGTCTCGCGCCGTCTTCTCGGGAGGGGCCTCGCGCCGCCCGGCGCACGCCGCCCCACTGCCTCGCGGCGCGGGGTCTCGCGGGCCCCGCTCCCGCCCTCCGCTCGCCTGGCCCGGACCGGAAGCGGCGCCGCACGGCCTGGGCCTGGCGCGGGGGGCGGGCGCCGGGGCCCGATCGGACATGGGCAAGAAGCACAAGAAGCACAAGTCGGACCGACACCTCTACGAGGGTGAGGGGCGGGCCGCGGCCGCCCTGTGGGCCTTGCGCGCCTTCCTCGGCAGCCCCGATCGCCCGCGGCGGACCTGCGGCCGCGCTTCTCACGGGCGGGCCGGGCCGGGGCGGGGGCGCGGAGCCCCGGGCGGGGGCGGCCTTGGAGCTCGGGACGCCGGGCCCCGGGTGGGTCCGTGGGGAAGCTGCGAGGCGTCCCGGCGCCCCCTGGGCGAGTGTCCGTCATTCCACAGGTGCTTCGTGGGGCGCCCGGCGCCGCCCGCCCGGGACCCGCCCGCAGGGACCCTGCTAACGCAGCCTCTCCTTTCCCCGAAGACTTCGTGGAGAAGCCCCTGAAGCTGGTGCTCAAGGTCGGCGGCAGCGAGGTCACCGAGCTCTCCACCGGCAGCTCGGGCCACGACTCCGGCCTCTTCGAGGACAAGAGCGACCATGACAAGCACAAGGACAGAAAGCGGAAGAAGAGGAAGAAAGGCGAGAAGCAGGTTCCCGGGGAAGAAAAGGGGAGAAAACGGAGGCGAGTGAAGGTAAAGGCGGCACCGCGCCCCCGGGCTCGCGCGACGCCCGACTGGCTCCGGGGAGCAGGGCCGCGTGGGGCGCGTGGGGGCGCGCCCCGCGTGACCACGTGCTGCGCTGTCCTCGCCCGAGGGGCGAGCCCTGGGTCCCGGGCGGCACCGGCACCGGCGGCACCGGCGGCTCTGCTCCCCCGCAGCGGGACGGGCGCGCGCGACGCCTCCGCGTGCGAGGACCGAGGCCACTGCGGTTCACATCTTATTCCGCAGTGAACACCAGCACGCCAGATACACAACGAGCAACTTCCGTCTTTTAAAACAAAGTCTGAGCCTGTTGGAGAGAAACTGGCTCAGAGGCCTTTAAGGGACGGGAAACCAGTAATGAAAATAAGCATTTTCTTAACCATTGGCGGTTAATAGACCGAAAACAAGTAGCTGCCGTCTTAGTTTGCAAGCTGGGCAACACAGTAATAACAGTTCACGTGACTCCCGGGAATGACCCCAGACCTCTCCTCCGCGTCCCAAGTTGAACCTGGCACGAAGCGACTTCCTACATCAATCACTGTAGCTTGAAGCTGCATTTCTGCAGCTTAGTCTGTCATTCTTACACACACAGCAGCAATGTTCTATCCCACGTGATTGGACACACTGTACGTCATTAAATCTTAGAGATTCTCTTTTCGGAATTTCTTAAACCTGTTCCTTTCTGCTCCAGTTTTTACTGCCTTTGCCTAGAATGTGACCGGTTTTTTCTTAGGTTGGTGCAAAAGTAATCGCGGTTTTTGCAGTTACTTTTAACCTTTTAAACTGCAATTATTTTTGCACCAACCTAATAAAAAGTTCTGGCGGCGCAGAAGTGAACAACATGGAGGGGAAAAGGTGGTCCTCACCCCAGACCCTCATACAGTCTCTCTCCAGAAGGAACTAGTTTTGGGGTTTTTTTGTTCTTTGTTTTTGTTTTTTTGTTGTTAGCAAAGTAATTGGTGAACATAGTTTTAAAAAGTCAAGAGTACTACGAGGCTTGTGATGCAAAAGCAGTCTCCTGCTCCATCCTGCAGTTTTACTTCACACACTTTTTAGTCTTCTCTGGATATTTATTTCTGAATGTTGGTTCATATTGCTGTTTACTGCTTTGTCAGTTAACGTCTTTTATTGACATCATATTACGGAAGATGAGAGTTTAAATTAGCATTCTTATACTGTTCCACACCCCTAGTTTCCCCTCCTCCATTCTCCCAGTATAGATACATCACAGTTGTTGGTTAAATCAATATTCGGTGTTTATGTTTAATTATTCACTGAAGACAAATATATACAAATACAGACCTGGTCCTGACTAATTGGCTAATTGCTTTCATTTGTTTGGTAGTGTGTACCAGTTCTTCCCAAACTAACAGATTTGTAAAATCCATTTGACTCTCGTTTGCCCGCTTCCTCTTGGTTTTACTACCTTGTTCTGGTGAAGTCTTAACTCTGGGGACTTCATTAGAAAGCATTGGTAGGAAGTAGATTTTTGTTAAGTTCTACACGTTGAAAACCTTTATTCTCTCATCATAGCGTTCTTATATAGATTGATGGTTTGACTCGGCATGGAAGTCCAGATTGGAAACTTTTCTCATAAAATCTTGAAATCATTGCCTTATTATCTTCTGGTTTCCAGATTTGCTGTTAAGAAGTCTGTTGCCATTGATGCTTAGTCCTTTGTATATGACCCGTATTTGCTCTCTTGAAATTTTTAGAATCTTCCCTTTTATCTTCCATACTTTGTTTCGCAATGAATAATCTTGCTTTCAGCTCTGAGCTGTTTGCTTTGAAGTGTTTCTGTGATAATTTTCCTCTCTCTGTTTTTTTCTCTTCTTTCTGAAATCCCTGTCATTTAGATGTTGGACTCTTGGACTGATCATCTTAATTTTCTTATGTTTCCTCTCTCTGTGTTGTTGTGTGTGGTGTTTTTTTTGTGTGTGTGAGTGTGTGTGTTCTTCCTTCAAGGAGACTTCTAAACTTTATCTTCTGGCTGCTGTTGAATTTTATTTCAGATCTTGTATTTTGAATGTCCAAGAATTCTTTCTTGTTCTCTTGTCCTTGTTTTAATAGCATCTTGTTCTTACATGCAGTATCTTCTTTCATTTCTCTAAGGATCTTAATTGATGGGTTTTGCTTTTTTCTTTCTTTTTTGAAGTTTTCTTTTGCTCCCTGCATTGTCACTATTACCCCTCAAGTTCTTCCGTTTATTTATTTGGTCTCCTCCTCTTATGTGAAAAGCGTCCTTCAGTTATCTTTTGAGACTTTGTAGTTTGTTTGTACTTAAATGTGTGGCTCAGAAAGGCTGATTAAATGCTTTGTGCCTAGACAGTTTGTCAGCTGATGAACTTCATTGTAGAGTCACTGAACAGAGACCCAATCATTTGGATGGGGCACCCCCACTTGTCTGTACCCTTCAGGATCCTTTCTCGGGGCTCTTCAGTTTCTCCAGAGGAAATCCATGCTGGGAGAAGGATTTTACTGGTGCTGGTATTTCAGGGGCCAAAGAGGGGAAGGAAGATAGAGGTCTTACCGCCCAGTGCTCTGCTTTCAGTCTAGCACGTGTCCCCAGTTCTGACTGGGCTCCAGGCCTGGAGATTCTCGGTCCTTATGTTTCCAAGTTCTGAGCTTTTTCAGGTTTCTGGGGTTTGAACTTTCCTCATAGGTGTCTCCCTCTGCATGCAGGAGGTAGCTTGCTTCCTCTGATCTGCAAACCCCTTCACTGGCCTTTCATGTCCTAAGCGTGTTAACATTTCACCCACTGTTGTCTCTTCTGTATACTTTGTTCCCGCCATCATCTCATGTAACTGGAGCTGAGGTAACATCTTTTAACCACTTCTTGTGTCAGATCTGGCAGTTATACCTTAACACCAGCTGATACATTATTCTTCATTTCTTTTATCAACCACGTCATTCTTACTCAGTTATATTGATGTGCCATATTTGATTTTATATAATAATATGTTTAAATGTGACAATTAATGCTGCAGTGAGCCTCATTGTGCATTTATCTTTGGATACCCCTAGAAGGATACCTTCAGGGTAGGTTCTTGGAAATCTCCCTTTTGTTGACCACTCTGCCCTTTCTTGACTCGGGCTCTAAATATCCTTAGGGACCATTATATTTTGATTCCATTGCCAATGAAGATGTTTTTGCATCCACAGTCTCATTCAGACATACCACTCTGTGTAGTAGGACAGGTAAGTGGGTGGTTTCTGTTTTATAAAAGATGAAGTGGAAACTCATAGAATTGAAGTGAGTTTGTTCAAGGTCTCACTTCCCAGGGACTTGGGGCTAGAGATCATGGGACATTTCCGAATTCCCTGGGGTGTCGTTGGTTCTGTAGAGGCTGTTTGGGTCATCCCATTTTTCCAGGCCAGAATAATAAGATGAGCCCTGTAATTTTTCAAAGGTGTCTTAGTTAAGTGACTTTCTTCTTTTGAGTAGGAAATCTCTGATTATATTAGTTTAAAAAGCCCCAACAGATAGGATCCATAGTATTTCTCCGCGTAGAGCAGTGCCATTTAATACCAACCAGAGCACTGAGAGTACAGCATGCCTTGGTTTTAATCAGACCTTATCTAGACACCACCCCTGTGAAAGTACGTTGGCTTTTTTTTCCCCTTAAATATTTGAATGCTGAGCAATTGGCAGAGAATTTGCATGCTGGTATAACTCTCATAACGTTATCCTTTCCTAAAGATACAGGCTTAAATGTTTTCAAGTTACTTATTCCCACATTATAGACAAAGTAAAATAACTGCTCATGAAAAAGATGCTCATACCACTTGTAATAGTAATACGTATAGACACAAGAGGACAATTAAGTAAAACTAAGGTTCAAGAGGTACAGTTCTGTGGGCCATTACATTGATAAAGTGATTTATAAAAATTGCAGAAGTGTTCATAAAACCATTTGAAGTGAAATAACAATTTTATACACACACTCTGTGCCAAAAGAATGTATACACATTTTAAGAAAGGAAAAAGCTGTATTAAAATTGTAATACTCAATATGTACCGATAACAAAAGATGAATACAAGTCGTGTGTATACATTTTTTTTTGGCACCCCTGTATATACACATACCCATTATTATTACTGTAAACTACATACACATTTTACAAGTGACTGGTACTTATTAAGCATGTACTACGTGCTAGGTTCTGTGCTTAATGTGATCTTAGTTTACTCCTCACCATAATCCTATCAGAATGGTACGGTATTATCTCTTTTTTGAAAAATTATGGTAAAATACACATAGCATACAATTTATCATCTTAACCATTTTTGAGTGTCCAATTCAGTAGTGTTAAGTATATTCACATTGTTGTACAACCAATTTCCAGAACTTTTTCATACCCATTAAACAACTCCCCATTACCCCCTATCCCCACAGCTCCTGGTAACCACCATTCTACGTTCTGTCTCTATGAGTTTGACCACTCCCGATACCTTATCTAGGTAGAATCATGCAGTATTTGTCTTTTTGTGATTGACTTGTTTCACTTAGCATAATGTCCTCAAGGTTTGTCCATGTTATAGCATGTGTTAGAATTTTCTTCCTTTTTGAGGCTGAAAAACATTCCATTGTATATATATACCATAGTGTTTTTTTTTTTAAAGAGTAATCTTTTTTTTTTTTTAATTTATTTATTTTATTTTATTTTTTTTGTTTTGTTTTGTTTTGTTTTGTTGAGAGCCAACTGGCCCATGTGGGAATCGAACCCGCAGCCTTCGGAGTTAGGAGCACGGAGCTCTAACCGCCTGCGCCACCGGGCCGGCCCCATAATGTTTTTTTTTTAATTTATCCATCAGTGAACATTTGGTTTGGTCCTACCTTTTTGCTATTATAAATAATTGCTGCTATGAACATGGGTGTACAAGTATCTCTTCAAGACCCTGCTTTCAATTCTTTGGGATATACACCCAGAAGTGGAATTGCTGGATCATACTATCTTTTTTATAAATGAGAAAACTAAGGTTCAGAGAAGTTAAGTTACTTCCACTTACACAGGCAGTGCCAGAACAAGAACCCAAATCCTGCCCTTAGAGGTCCTTAGTTTAAAGAGTTGTTGAAGCAGACAGTGACAGCCACGCCTTCACAGTACTTGGAGGAATAAAATCAGTGCCCCGACAGGCACAGTTCTAGTTCTGAGGCTCCCGCGATTCCCTGGAGCTGGGGGGAAATCAGAACACTTTGCTCAGGAAGTAGCATTTGAGCTGGTCTCTAGAAATTGGAATAGAATGATGTCACACTACATGTTCAGCTAACATGGGGTCAGCTATATACTCTGAGCTATTGTAGTGTTTTTTTCATATTGTACAATTAAACGTAAAGGATCATGTATAAAGCCACAAGTAAAGTAGTTTTATGGGCTGCGTAGGTAGTTTCAAAGGTCATCTGACAACCCAGTTTTCATTTATATTCTGACTTGAGACGCTGATCCCTGAATAGAACGCTGCACTCCTGCAGAGACTTGGAGGTGAGGCTGCTCAAGCACCCAGGAGAGAATTAAGAGCAGGAGCATGACGATGGGCAAATGTGAGGGTATGTATAGGGGACATGAAGTAGCTCTCTTTCTAAGCACAGAATACCGAAGCGAAGCGGAGTGTAGGATAAGATCTGAAAGGCATCTGCGATGGCAGAGTAGGTGTTTGAACTTGACTGCGTGGGCCATAGGGGGTCAGACTTTGTGAGTGGAGGATGACAGTTGGGTCTTAGTGATGTTAATCTGTTAACAGTATCTAGCTGATAGTGAAGGGGACGAAGACTGAGTATAAGGAGACCTACTGAGAAGGCTTTTCATTGAAATGGGTCAGATGAAAGGTCCAAATTCCCTTTCTGGAACTTAGACCTGTTCTTCTGAAGAGCATAACCCTAATCCAGATTCTGTCTTAGCAGCTTTGCAAGTCAGCTTCAGGCTCAGCTGCTCAAAGAAGTTAGGTTATTCCCATTACTCGGGCTGTTACCAGAATAAAGTGTGAGTTATTTTAAAAATTGTTTTAAATCATAACCTTTAACATATAGGCTATTATTTATAAAGCTGAGGTTAAGTAAAACTTTTAATGAAAATGTAAAATTATTCATATGCAATAAATTCTAATAAGCACTATTATTAGTGCTAGGTCCCAAGGGGAATACATACTCATAAAAGCTAACATTTGAGTGTTTATGTGCCAAGCACTGTTCTAAATTCTTTATGTTTACTATTTTAATCTTTACAAGTAGCTCCATGGGGTAGGTACTATTAGTATGTCATTTTATTGCTGAGTTAACTGAGGCATAGAGGATGATAAGCTTATAACTAGAGAGGAGAAATAAATGACTAATTATTAAGCAAAGTGGGAATTCTGTCAAAACACAAGTGGTTGACTTGTTTGCTGTGACATCAGCCACACCTAGGATCTCAGGGCTGCTGTGGCTTATCTGGGTTGACAGAAAATCCTCCCCTTTCTTTCCCACTCTGCTGTCCCCTCCCGAGGTGGCCCTGGTAATCACAGACCCTCCGGGAGGCGGAAGGACTTGGACCTAGGGCAGGAGAGTAGTGTGGCTCCTCGGACTGAAGTCCTGTTTATTTGTTATTTATTCAACAGATATTTACCAGATACCTATTATATGTCAGACTATACTAGGCTCACAGGATGAAGAGAAATGAATAAAATATAGTTCTTGACCTACAGGAGCTCAGACGGGTGGGGAATGAGATGAGAAAGGAGAACTAAATTTCATGACCTGGTGAACTCTAAATAGAGGTATGAATAAATGTTCTGGGCATTCCGAGGAAAGTCTCATGTTCTGCCTTGGGAGGCTGAGGAAAGCCTCCTAGAGGTAATAGCTAAATTACAGTAGATGCTGATTTCAACCTACGGCTGAATGTGAGGGGTAGCTTCAAAGGAATAAAACTGATCTCTTCAATTGAATTCTAAAATCACCTGTTAGAGGGAAGTTCTGAAGTTGTTCTGCACACTGGAAGCATTATTTGAAAAAATACAGAGGATGACAAAAATAACGTATATACATTTTAAGAAAGGAAAACTGTATTAAAATTGTAATACTCAATATATACCAATGAATACAAATGATGACTGCAAGTCACGTTTGACTTCTGCAATGACAAGAGGTGCTCAAAGTGGTTACCATCAGCGTCCAGACACTTCTGATTATGGCAAACTACCGCTTAAGCAACGTTGACCAAAGTGTCCACTTGTATACATTTTTTTGGCACTCCCGGTATGTATTTTCAAATGTATATATAATGGTTTTCAAATACATATGTATAAGATCTCCAAGAGTAGCCAATCCAAAGAGCAGTACTTATCACTAAAGACTTCAGATGGTAATTCACACACTTTCACATTCCTGTTTCATACCATCTCCTGTAGAGCTTGGGGGTACAGAGCTGAATAAGACATGGGCCCCTGCCCACAAGGAACTCCAGAGAAAGCAGCAAATGTGTTATAGTGTGATAACTTACAATATTAATATGGCAAAGATTGGCTTCAAAAGTGTTGCTCACAAATTAATAACTTGCCATTGAGTCGTGGATAAATTAGAATCTTGTCTGAACTAAGTACAGTGTGTTTGTAGTTATGGAAACAGCTGCTTTTCCTCTCTCTTGCCTCAGACCTTGGTGCACATGGGTATTTCCTCTGCCTGGAGTGCTGCTCCCGTCCCCCCCTGCAACCTGACTAAATTCTCTCTCCTTCGGATCCCAGCTCAGATATTACTTCCTCTAGAAGCCTTCCCACGCTTCAGTCTAAATTAGATTCACCCAGTAGCTCTCTCTCCTTGAAGTTTGTTTGGTTTTCTTAAATAAATTGTGTAATGTTTGTATCTGTTGTTACACTGTCAGCTTCCTAAGGGCAGGGCTGTGTGTGTGTGTGTTATCCACTGCGTACCTGAACAGTAGGGCCTCAGTCATTTACCGAATGGATGCAGGAATGAATGAGTGCTCAGCATGGTGTGAGGCACTGCACTAAAATTTCTCATCCACTGCTTATTTAATCCTCAAAACAATGTTGTTGTGCCTATTTTAAAGATGAGAAAAATAGTCTCTCCCAAATTACAGTTTATTCATGGTCTCATAACTATAAGTAGCAAATCCAGAATTTGAGCCCATTTTGTAAACTATAAACCCTTCTTCCGTGGCTACCCGAAGTTAAACGGCTGTAGTATTTTTGTTTAATTTTCTATATGGAATTAGCAAAAGACACTAACTGTTAACAAGAGATACAAGAGCTGTGGTAACTTTTGGTTTTACATATCTGTGTTACTTTAGTGACATTCACAGTAGGATTCTGTAGTACGTTCTGAATCATAAAAGAAATTAGAAAAGTAGAATCAGAATTTTGGAGAGACCAGAGCCTCTTGTTTTATAGGTGAAACTGAGACTAAAACAGTCAGGTAATTTGTTCAAGGTCACAGTCTGGTAACTAGAAGCCAGGGCTCTGAATTCCTGGCCTGTAATCACGTGTTCCAGCATCTCTGTTCAGTTTAGGGCAGTTTCCAAGCACATGTTTTTATATTCTTGTTCTCTTTTGGACTCCAGCCCAGAAGGCTATATTCTCTTGCCATACTAAATAGTAAAGTGGTTACTGTAGACCAGGCTAACAAGAGAAAGTTATAGGTAGGGGTCATTCAGACACATTATACTTTCCTTTGGTTCTTTTTCGGCTTTTCTCTTTTATGACCTCAT
Organism: Rhinolophus hipposideros; assembly: GCF_964194185.1. Taxonomy (NCBI): domain Eukaryota; kingdom Metazoa; phylum Chordata; class Mammalia; order Chiroptera; family Rhinolophidae; genus Rhinolophus; species Rhinolophus hipposideros. The sequence continues at coordinate 4,998,097 of NC_138067.1, read as the reverse complement.
TTCACCATCTCATTGACTCTGTAACGTAAATAAAATCAACAGTTAAATCTCTGTCTTGCAGGTGATAAAAGAGGCCTGGTGAGAGTAAATGAGTTTCCCAAGAAAGTCACAGAACATGTTAAAGGTGAAGCTGGAACTAGAACCCGAGCCTCTAGACCATGGGTCAGCAAACTGTGGTCAGCACCACCTAATTTTGTAAATAAAGTTTTATTGGAACACAAACACACCCACTTATTTACTACGCATTATCTATGGCTGTTATCACACTACAACAGCAAAGGTTAGTAGTTATGCCAGATCTTCTGGACCACAAAGCCTAAATATATACTACTACCTGGCCATTTACAAAACAAGTTTGCTGACCCTTCCTCTAGGCTCCTGGCACTATGGCCCTAGCTCTTTTGACCGAGGAGAGTGCTTCTTGCTTTTTAAGCTGCCCTCTACAACTTCCATTCAACTGGAAGGGATCTATGTCTCCAGGGGTTTTTTTCAATAACAGATGTTCTAAACCTGCCAACCTGCAAAAGATTAATGCCAGTTTTTCTGGGCAAAAGACACAAAACTTTTCAAAGTCCAAAATTACTGCTCCCAAATATGTCATGAGGGCATAAAAAACAGACTCCAGTCAACTTAATGGTAACAGATCAAATGCACAATGGGTACAGTTTATAACATTGTTCTTTGGAGCTTTTCAACCAGTCATATATTCCGTAGTAGGTGCTTGGACCTGAGAATAGAGTGATGAAGCTCAGTATCCTCAGAATGTGATCCCTGCGCCAGCAGCACCCAGTGGCCTGGAAAGCGGTCGGTGATGCTCGCTCACAGGTTCTACCCTAGACCACTGGATCTGTAATTCTGAGGACTGGGCCTGGACACTAATGTTTTCACAAGACCTTCTGGTGGTGCTGATGCCACTGAACCTTGACAGCCGTAATGGGAGCCCAGAGTCTGCATTTCTAGCCCTTTTCCAGATGCTGCAGGTGCTGGCGGTCTGAGGAGCACACTGAGAACCACTGCTCTAGATACTAGAACAAGAGATCAGGACACAGGCCAACAGACGAGTTTTTTGAGTTGATAAGATCCTATTGAGAATCTTGATTCTCAAGAGTTTACAAGTAAAGTAGACATTTAAAGAGATTCGAGTACAGACACAGATGAAGCTTTCTGTGTACCCTCCAGAATCCCCTTCCTCTCCCTTTCTCTAAAGAGAACCATTATCATGAGTTTGCTGTGCATCTCTTGTATGCTTGTTTTTTATAATTTTACTGCTTCTGCGTTCATCTATAAATAAATACACTTACATTTTCAAACTTTACATCAGATCTTATAACAAATAATTCTCAATTTTTTTCTCTAGAAATTGTTTCTGAATGCCGTACATGTAAAGATACCACATAACTTTAGCTTATTTATTTTACCTATGTAAATAAGCCATAATCTATTAATCCATTTTCCTTTTAGTAGGCATTGGATTGTTCCTGATTTTTTACTACCATGTTTCCCCAAAAATAAGACTGGGTCTTACACCGTATTTCCCCCAAAATAAGACTGGATCTTATATTCATTTTTCCTCCAAAAGACGTATTAGGGCATATTTTCAGGGGATATCTGATTTTTTCATGTACAACAATCTACATGTATTCAAATACAGTCATGTCATCTTCTGGAACATCATCATAACGTACTAAATGCGTCCATCTGGCTGACGATCTGAAGTGGGGCTTATTTTCGGGGCAGGTCTTGTATCCAGGGAAACACAGTATTTCAGAGTACTGTAGTAAATATTCTTGTACATGCCTTCTTGTATACAGTTGACCCTTGAACAACGCAGGAGTTAGGGGTGCTGACCCCCCTCACAGTCAGGAATCCACATGTAACTTTTGACTCCCCAGAAACTGAAGTTGTCCCTCGGTATCCACACAGAACTGGTTCCCAGACCCCTGTGGCTACCCAAATCCAAGGATGCTCGAGTCCCCTATAGAAAATGGCATAGATCAGTGCATAGTCGGCCCTCCCCATCCGCGGACTTCCAACTGCACATCAAAAACAGTACAGGTATTGAAAAAAATCTGCATAAGTGGACCTACACAGCTCAGCCCTGTGGTGTTCGAGGGTTAACTGTACGTTGTAAAGAGCCTTCTCCAGGGTGTGTGCCCAGGAATAGAATAGAATAGGCATCTTCTGCTTACTAAATACTGTTAATTGTTCTGCTAATGGTTTTACCTATTTACCCACCCATCTATGAGAGATGAGAACCCCATTGCTCTACATTTTCAGATATTTCAATTTTTGCCAATCACATCTCTGTGAAATACGTTCTATTTTTTAAATTTATAATTCCCAAAGTTCTAGGGAACTTGAGCTAATTTTTCTGTTTCTTGACTGAAATATTTCAGATTTCTAATGGGAATTACTTGTGATACCCTTTACCCATTTTCTATTGGGTTATTTACCTTTTTACATGAATTTGTAGATATTCTTTATGTAATCTTTGCTAATACTTTATGAGTTATTTGTGTTTCAAGTGCCGTATCTCAGTCGATAGCTAGTCTTCTAGCTTTGTTTATGGGTAAGAAAATCCCTACTCTTGTGTCATAAGGATTCTTTTATCTGAAGTTTGAAAGCTTTGCTTTGTACATTTAATATAGCTGGAATTTACTTTTGTGCGTGGTATGAGGTAGAGAACTAATTTCATTTTCTTTTCCCATTTACATAACTAGTCCCATCACTAACCTTTGGTCACTGATTTATAACGATGCCACCCTCTGTGACATAGCAAGACTTCCACATGTGTGGGTCCATTTCTGGCTCTGTAATCTGGTCTCGGTCTGCTTGTCTCCCCCTATGTCAGACCCAGTGTCTTACTGTCACTTTATACAAATACTTTATATCTGATAAGACACATCTTGTGACCTTTCTCAAAACTGTTCTGAGTGTTCTTGATGATTTGCTCTTCAAGATAAAGTATGATTGGCTTGTCAAATTCCATGAAAAAGCCCATCTTACAGTTTGGATTGGCATTACATTTTATTTATAGATTAGTTTGGAGACAATTGACTCTTTTCAATTCATGAACATGGTATATTTCCTTTATTCAGGGCTTCCACAGTAGACTTTCAATAACATTTCATATATTTTCCCAAAAGGTATTGGGCATCGTTTCTTAGATTTAGATTTATTCCTAAGTATGTTTCTTTGCTTTTATGAATAGTATTATTATTCTAACTGGTTGTCTGTCATACCTTTAAAGCACACACCCCCATAACATGTTATTCTCTCCCTTTCCAGTAGATGGCAGTAAAATACATTGAGATTTCATTATTATCAATCTCTTTTGGTGTCTTACTTTTTTCCACTGAATTTAAAATCATTTATTTCAAAGGTATTCTGAAATATTTCTAAGTTTTTTTTCCCTTTGTTCCACATAGGAGGATAAAAAGAAGCGAGATCGGGACCGTGTGGAGAATGAGGCAGAGAAAGACCTCCAGTGCCAGGCTCCTGTAAGATTAGACTTGCCTCCTGAGAAGCCTCTCGCAAGCTCTTTAGCCAAACAAGAAGGTTCGAATAACTGAATTAACTGTCCTGAATGAGGAGGTTGAAATTATTTTAAGAGTCAAAGCCAGGGAAACTGGGTTTTTAACTTTTAAGTTAAAGTTTAAAAACTGATTTTCTCTCACTCTGTAAGAAGTGTAAATTAGCTTCAGTTTTGAATTGATATTCTCATACTTGAACCCATTTGTAAGATAAGTGGAACTCTGTATGGGATACTTAAGGATAGATAGGAGATAAGTCATAGAAAGAAAATAAGCCAAACAATACTCTCTAGAATCTTCCTTTTTAAAACACTCTTTTCCTTCCTTCTTTGCTATAGAAATAGAACAGACACCCCTTCAAGAAGCTTTGAATCAACTGATGAGACAATTGCAGAGGTAAATGTTTTTTCCAATATTTTTGTTACATGGAAATTGAAATGAGAAATACAAGATCCAACCACTTCTCTATTTTTGATTATTTAAAGCCACATTTTATGGCCTAAATCCAAATGTACTTTATTTTAAAGTGAATGATAAATATTTTGCCTGGCAGTAAAGTACTTCAAGAGGCTGACTTTTAGATGTTCTTGTTTGGTTTGTTTTAACTGGCAACTTGAAGAGTGTTACATAATACTCTTTTAATAGCAAATTTCTTTTTAAAGTAACTTCTGATGTTAAAGCTTTAAACTAGGAATAAACAATAGAGATATTTCTACTTTGCTAATAGATAAAAATACCTTTTATATATTTGTGCAGTGATTATCATGTTATGAAAATTCAACAATTATTAAGTCTGGGATAAGAGAAAAAAATCGATAAATAGGATTCGTGACCTTCTTAAATGCAGAAATTTGTTCTAAAAATTTCAATATCTAGATTAAACCAGTGTTAACTTCTTAAAAGGGAAGATAATTCAATCTTTATGAAAACATTTATTTTGATACCTTTTACTCAGAATTTGAATTTTCAGCTCAAAGACTTTTACGTTCTTTGCAGAGGATTCGTGGACGTCGGGCATGCATTCTAATAAGTGAACCTTCTTCTCTCTGTGTTACACTTACACATCAACCCCAGACACATCATAAATAATTTAAGATAAGTCCTCTAGTGCTATCTGCAGTCAGCACATAGTCATCTTAGCGGTTAAGATCAGAAGCTAGTGCCTCTCCCTTTGTGGCTTTAAAGAGCAGTTGAGAAAATTACATCTCAAGTCTTTACACGTCAATAAATAATTCATTACTTCTCCCAAAGGAGTGGACAGGTAAGTATTGGACATTCCAACTCAATTAAAATGGTAGTGTTCTGGTGGTCTTTTTATTTCTGGTAACATAAGACCGAAATACAGGTTAAAGATGTCACCCTAAAAGAAATCTACCTGACAGGGTCTTAGTCCAAGGATGTCCACGTTGCTCAGATCATCCTGGGAATCAGAACCCAGAGGCACATGTTTTTTGAATAGCCACAGTGATTGGACGCTGCCTCATCGTTGAGGCTCGTGCTAATGCTGATGAAGGAGGTAATTAATCAAGCTTAGTGCTCCCACTTTTTGTCATACCAAGTGGGACTGTATATTAGAGTGCTTAATTTTAGGTGGTGTGGATGATTTGAAGAGGTCCTCCAGATATGATTCGTGGTGTTAGTCACAGTGACTGCTATGGATGGCACACGTGTGGATGGCTAAGTTCCAGAATGGATAGTTTTCTTACTCTCATTCTGTAGTGTCACTGCTTAGGCACCCTGCGGGAAGAACACAGGCAGATTCACATCGACCTGAGTTCAGATTCCAACTCTGTCTTTTATCAGACCCAGAACCAATGATTTGACCTCTGAACCTTAGTATCCTCATCTCCTAAGTGAGGGTACCACCACTTTGGTGGCTTTTGTGAGAACTTGCTAGAAAATAACGTCCACTGGGCCTGGGCCTGACACATGCTAAATACATTTTAAAAGTTGCTGCTGTTATTATATTTTAAGCCATTGTTTATTGTGATTATTTAGAGTAAGAAAACTGGTATGCCCAATTTCCAGAGGTAAAAAAATCAGTCTGATGACCTAATTAGATAGAAGAGTGGTGTTCGACCTTGTCGGTACAGGAAATACCAATGTCAGATGCTCAAATGCCAGTACCAGTACTCAACCCTAGGATACCCATGCCTGGATCCACCCTCCCTCCCCAAGATGCTGATGTAGTAGGGTCTAGGGTAAGCCTCCCTATTATTAAATCGTTACTGGTCTTTAAAGTTATTCAATTTTCAGTGAAAAACACATTAGCATGCTACAAATTCTTTCTACATCTAAAGGGTTTCCTCTGCTGCTCCTAGACCAGTAGATTTGTTTGTAGTAGAAATAAAATTGCCTTTTTCATATCTTCACAGAAAAGACCCAAGCGCTTTCTTTTCATTTCCTGTGACTGATTTTATTGCTCCTGGCTACTCCATGATCATTAAACACCCAATGGATTTTAGTACCATGAAAGAAAAGATCAAGAACAATGACTACCAGTCCATAGAAGAACTAAAGGTAACTATAGTTATTTATGTTGTGATTGGACAAATAAGAGCTATGATACAAAGTAACATCTTTTTTATTCATTTGAGAGTCAAACTCTTGGATCTTATATATATAAAATCTTGGTAGAAATCTGCATGTGTGGTGTTCAGAATCTTTCCAATTGAGCTTTTGTTTTGCAAATAATAACTTGAATATCTAAAATCTTTGCGTTTTTCTTATCTCAGAAAACATTTTTGAGCTTGGAGATACAAAGCCAGATGAAATAAGTCATCTGCTATCTTTTATTATTTTTCGGGTTTTAGTAAAATTTTGAATCTCGTGTTCTAATATATATTTTCTCAACCTTTAAAATGAAAAGATACTTGATTTTTAACTTCAGATCAATACAGGTAAAACTGATATTTTAATGACATTGAATTAATGTAGTTTTCTTTTTCTAGACAAGGTGTGTGTATCTTCCAAAATAGATAATTGTCTTGTCCAGAAATAATTAACAGAAGTTTAATTACATTTTCTAGTTTGATGAAAATCAGTGGCTGTATTTGTTTAGCCTATTTCCTTCAACTTTAAGAAGGAAATGAAAAACTTACAAGAACCTACAAGCCACCAAAATGATGTAGATGCCTAATGTTACAGTCAAAGTTTTTTCCATTTTTAAAGCCTTGTTATATGTTGATTTCAGAGGTGATACTTTTCATTTTAATTGTCCACAGAAAAGGAACCACGTGTTTTTTTAAATTTGCTGTGTAGCAAACCACCACAAACTTAACTGGTTTAGATAATACTGATTTTACCTTTATTTTTTTTGGCATGAATGTCGTAGTGTTCGCCTGATCTAAGGGCTGGACCCTAATCAGTCACAAAAAGAAAGTAAGACAGTAAACATTATCTTTACTTGGTCTGTTTTTTAATCCACATGTCAATCAGCTAAGATTTATGAATAACAAGAGCAATTAATTCTATCTTTACTATCAATTTGAATATATAAATAATATTCTGCTTACTCTGAAAACATTCTCATGTATTCAGAGAAATGGAAACTTTTCATCTGGTGAAAATTAAGCTAGAGTTGTTTATTTCAGCATATTTCTGACCTTATTGCTTAATGGAAAAAATCTTAACTTTTGTTTTTTTCTTTTTGTGAACAGTTTTCCTCTGATCTTTCTCTTATGACGACAGGGGAGAGTAGAAATGTGCCCCCTAAGTGTTTTAGAGCAAATGGTTCAGATTTATCATAATTGAAATGAACAAGTATTTTTAAGTCTTTTGTGTTTTCTACATTACTACACATTTTCAATAAGCCAAAGTAATACTTACTAGCTTATCCAGCTCATTAGGCTGTTCAGGTTTTTTTTAATTATAAGAAAAGTATGCACAAAGATCATTCAGCTTTGCACATGACCAAGTGCCATTACACACAAGTACAATAAAGCCTAGCACGTGACAGACGAGATCCGTGGGATCTACAAATTGCCAGTTATAAGCCCAATGGTCACTTAGTGTGAGTAATAATCATATTGTGTCTCCCTCACTTGCCTGTCCTTCCCCCAAATACATATTTAATAGTTCTTAACGAAATGGAAGCTTTTCAGAATATGTATACCAAGGGCACTTAACCTGGAGCCCTTTGGGAGCCATGCATCAGCCCTTGGGACCAGGAACCTGCTAAAATTATATGAAAAATGTTGTGTCCAGCTGTGTGTGGGCACGCGTGCGTGTGCAATGAGTGAGTCCATAGCTTTCATCACATTCTTAAACATCCAGGACCTAGCAGAATCCTAACTGATGAGAAGCTTGGCCAGGGCCTAGGGATCCTCACGTACTTCGTCCACTTTAAATTTAAAACCTGATTTAGGGTGACCCTGAATCCGTCTTCTCGGGTGCTTTTAAATAATGCTCAGTCTGCCTGTTGTCAGGCCACATAAGTGTTCTCAGCTGTCATCACTAATTATTAAATAGTGGGCTATGAATGTTTTTAGAAGAGTATGGGAGGTTTGGATTCTTTTTGTTTGATTTTTATCATTTTAACTTAAGGCCTTGGTATAATCAGTCTCACATTCATACAATGTAAAACTTACTTAACCATGAAAATATGATGGGAATGCTGTAATGCAGAGACTCAGCTCCCGGCAGGTGAACACAGAATATGGTGAGGCCGAAAAGGAACAAAGGAACCATGGATAGGGGGTTCATACGACTATATTCTCACTGGCTGCTGGGCGAGACACGGGAAGTAGGATCCACACCATCTGCAATCCACACTTTCTAACTGCGCTTGCCAACGTAGCTACGGCAGTTATATACAAAACAATAGTGGCTAATGGCCAACTGGTTACAGCTGAGGGCCACCTAATAAGCCAGCCAGCACCTTTCCACGTGAGGTCGAGAGCCTGAAAACTGCTCTTCTGGCCCTGTCCCCACACTCTGCCCTTCCAGGCTCTCGCCTCACAATCTACTCAACAAGCATCTTCCGCGAGGGGCCCTATGCAAGGAACGCGGAGGTGGAGGCACTATCCTGGGCACAGCCAGGTTTTCTGGGTACCGCCAGGTTTTTCTGGGCACAGCCAGGTTTCCCTGGGTACCGCTGGGTTTTTCTGGGCATAGCCAGTCTTTCTGGGCACAGCCAGAATTTCTGGGTACCGCCAGGGTTCTCAGGGTATCTGCTGGAACATAAGTGGCTCACACCCAAAGTGCTTACATATTCTCAATGGCAGCTGGTCGAGACACAAAAGCAAACATCCGCCAGGACCCCAACAAGGGGTCTTCCTACCACAATCTCACTAGCTGCCGGGTGAGACACAGGAAGCAAACATCCACCACTGCTCATACCCCAACAAGGGATCTTCCCACCCCTCCATGGGGGTCCAGCTCTCCAGCAGCTGCACGGCTTTTTCTGTGCTGCTCGGAGAACCATCCACGTCCCCCCATCCCTCCACAGGGGTCCAGCTCATGAGAGCAGCCACCGAGCATCACACGCAGTGTAGGGGACACATGTCCTCCTGCCCAGAGGTAGGCGACTCCTTTACCTGACCAGAAGAACCTTGCTTGCTGCGCCAAGTGTAATGCAGGGTCTCAGCTTCTGGAAAGGAACGACGGAGCCATGGATGGGTGTTCTCGCTGGTGGCTGGGCGAAACACAGAACGTAGGATCCACACCATCCACAATCCGCAGTTGCTAACTGCGCTTTCCAGCATCGCCAGTTATATAGAAAACCATAGTGGATAGTGGCCAACTGGTTACAGCTGACGGCCAACTGGTTACAGCTGACGGCCATCTACTGCCTGACCCAGCACCTTTCCACGTGAGGTAGAGAGCCTGGAAACTTCTCTCCTGGCCCTGTCCCTACAATTGCGTTCCCCAGTCTGTGTATGCTTTGAAATTTAAACCAAAAATACGGTTTTGATAATTTAGCTACTCCATTTACATGTTTTAACTCTGAGGTTGTATGGTTTATTTCACACTCGCATGATTTCTTAACATTCTACAAATTGTTTAGCTTATGATAGCACCCAAACACAAAGAAGAAAATTAGTTTACAGGTTTAACATTTTTGCTCAATTAATTTGGATTTGGCAGGAAATACTGTGATAATCCAGCACTATTCCCAGTTTTCAGTCAAGATCTGAAATAAAACATTTAATTCATAAATGGAAACATATTATGTGTGTTTTAAAACTAAGAAAAATATTTTTAATTAGATGAACTACTCAGGATTATTCTATTAAATATAAGATAGAAGTATTTTCTCTTAATTTTTTTATGTGTGGTAAGAAACCAATTTAAAAATTTCATCTTGGTATCTAAAGTTTATATGTAATTACTATAAAATGTTTAAGAATTTGGAAAAGAGTGTAGTAGGATATTTAAATAGGCAATTTTATTTTGTGAGGCTTAAAACTTAATAAATTGCTATTCCATGTTTTTTAGTAAACAGTGAAAGGTTAGAGTGTAGTTTGTTTGTTTCATTTTTCCAGGACCTGTGTTATTTCAAATCAGGACAGTGAGGGTAGTCTGTTTTGTTTTAATTAAGTGTTTTTCTCCCCCTTAATATTCTGTCTGCAGGATAACTTCAAACTTATGTGCACTAATGCTATGATTTACAACAAACCAGAGACCATTTACTATAAAGCTGCAAAGAAGCTATTGCACTCAGGGATGAAAATTCTTAGTCAGGTAAAGAAAATTCTTTGTCATAAATAATAATTATGAAATTTATGTTCATTTTTTGGTCATAGTGATACAGATCCAATTCAGTACTGATTTTATTGTATAGGCAGATCATATGAAAGTTGAAATACTAAATGAAAAAAATGTTAATGTAAAGAAGAAAATTAAAGCAGGAAGATTCTCATTTGGAATTGATACAAATAAATACTGGCATTCCCTTGTAATTATTTATTTAGAGGTTCTTGAATTGATACTCACCAGATAGACTTACATTTGCTGTGAAAGAAACATCAACCTGAATTCAGGATAAGATTGATTTCGATGAATTATGCAATCTTTTAGGAAGAAAGCTCTCTATTACCCCTTGTAGGGATGGAATGGAATGTTCTGGGAAGCATCAGAACTTCAGTAAAAAGAAACAAGATACAAATGAGCACTACCTGGGAACTGTCTCAAAGCCACCTCCCCACGGGAGCAGGTTCTGCCTCGAAGGACAAGCACCGGTGCGTAGGAAGGCATGTGAGGAGCAGGAATGTGTGCAGAGGCCGCACGAGAGCTTAAACATCGTGACAGTCCAAAGACATACTGTCACTAGTGGCAGGAAATTGTGTGTGTCATCTCAGCGCGGCCGATGACAGACCTCAAAGGGTACATTGAGGTGATCACTGCATCTGCTGGGAGAAAAGGAGAGCTCCCAGGATAAGTCACATCTTTGGAGGTTTTACAGCTGAGACGGATGGGAAATTAACTGAGACAGTCCTGGCACCTCACCACAGCAGCAAGGCAGAAGACTGAGTTCTAGTGTTGGCTGTTTTCCACTAATTGTGGACCTCAGGCCAGACATTCACCACTCTGAGCTGCAGTGGTCTCATCTACTCAGAGAGGAGAAGGTTTAATCTGTGATCTCCGAGATAATTGCTAGCAGTAATGAGCTGATTCTAGATAAGACCTAGCGAAGGGAGGAGACTAAAAAAGAAGAGCAAGACAGAGGGATTTTGCAAGGAAGAAATGAGTGGGTATAAGACATAGGAAGAAGGAGAAAGAAATAAGAATGACAAGCTTGAGCTCAGACTCGGGGGAGTTACAGGATAGTACAAATGAGTCGTGTAGATACACACACATGGTTTCCAGTTTTTATGGCTATCATGTGTATCAGTTTTACATTTACAGAATTGCCTTGGTTTGCAGATGCCTGAGTGTGTGCTTGTCTCTGAAAGATTCTTGGATCCACTTAACTGGAGAAAGAAAAACATTTGGATTGACGATTATTCGTTCACTCCTAATATTTAGACAGCATCACTTCCCACCCTTTCCTAAAGACTTGGGGAAACTGTGATGTAAGCCAGTTACCCATATTTGGCAACATTTGCAGAGGAAAGGGGAATGTAAAATGTTTACGCCACTCTAGCCAGAAAGATTCAGAATACAGAACCAAGCCACGTTCCAGGTTTAAAAACCTGCGGATGCTTTTTATTATTGTATTTGAAGGAAAAGTGCTTCCAGCAAATGCAACCTTTGGTCACTCCAAAATAATGTACATTGAATTTCTGGGAGAAAGTTTAATTTGCAGAGGTAACATATACAAAGTAGATTTATCAACGTGAATATACCACTATTGTCTCTTCTTTAAATACTGCAGTTACTGTAACGTGCACAAGATTCCAGTATCCCTTGAATTTGATTATAGGTAGAATGGTAGGAAGCACAGAAAATAAAGTTTCTTTTCCACTTTTCTCTCTGTTATCTTCCTTTTTTGTCAGATCTCTTCCTGTTGAGGAGCCCTACCCATCCTGTGTTATAGCTTCCTGTTGACTCTTCTCTCCACCCTAGATGGGAGGGATCCTTACAACAGTGAATTTTAAATGTTTAAATTTAGACCTTCTGAGTTTAATAACAGTGCTCCCAAGAGAGCCAGCACACCCTTTCATGAATGGTGTCTTTTAAAAGATAACTGTTTTTGAATGTTCAGTGTTAAGATTATAGAGCAGCCTTTCATTATTTTTTTCAGTTACACACAAATAATGTTATTAGTAGACATGTTATTTTTATAAAGAATGGACATATGTAGAATAACTTGATCTCCTAAGATAAATACTAGAATGCTGCATTGTGGCACAAGATAGTACAAACAGTACTGTTCGTAACACAGTGGCTTTGGAATCAGACTAATCAGGATTCAATGGCTCTGCCATTGAGATGCTGTTTGACCTTAGGCAGTTTGGAAAGTGGGATAATAATAGTACTTACCTCAAAGGACTATGCCCAGGGTGTGGGGAAGCACTCAAGTGTTAGCTATTATTAATGGCAAAGAATCAAGCTCTTTAAGTCATTTAATATTGTAAAATTGAAGATTGATAAACAGTACCAAAAAGGAAAAAGTCATTGCTTTCAAAGTAAAATTCATTAAACTCAACTTTTTCCCATTACTTGTGTCGGAATTGAGAAGATTTCTCTAATTGAATTACTTAAATTCTGTGCATGTTATGTTAAAAAAATACCAAAATGTTTTTAATATGAGTTCTACTTTATAAAATTCTACAGTGGAAATAAAATGATTACTGAGAACTCTGTGATTTCTAAGCCCATCCATCTAAGCAATATTTCTTGTGTAACTACAAACCAAGGTTGCCAACCTCGGTTTCAGGTACTAGAGAGATGAGTGAGAAATGACCTAAGTGACATTCACGAGGGGAAACACAAATGGCCAATAAACAGTTACAGAAATAATCAAAGTAATATTTTTTAAGTATGTATTAAAATAAGACATATTTTTAAAAATCAGATTGGCAACGTTTTTTTAAAGGGTACTCTTTATTTGACAAGGATTCAGAGAAACTGAAACACTAATACACATATTATAAATTGATACAACTTTTCTGGAAAAGCAGTTCTGGAAAGCAGTTTGGCAGTAAATATCAAAAGCCTTAAAAATACTCATTCCGTTTGACCTAGTGTTTCCATTTCTAGGAATTTATCCTAAATGAGAGAGATTCCTAAGAGATTTACAATGGTGTTCATGAGACTCGTTATTTGTAATAGTGGAAACTTGGGATTTTCTAAATGTCCAGTAGGTTATTAAATCATGGTACATACATGGGATAAAATACTATACAGTTACTAAAAACATTTTATGAATATTTAATGATACTGGGGGAAATACTTGTAATTTATTTATTAACTGAAAAAAATGCTTGTAGCCAAATACTCAGTATAATTCCAATTTGCTAATACGTATAATGCTTAGAAAAATACTGAGATGAAAAACCTGTTAGAAGTGTTCCTCTCTAGAAAATAACAAGGTTTTTATTTTCTCCTCTGCTCATATCTGTGTCTACGATAAAATACATTCCTTTAATAGTTTTAAGATTCCTTTAAAGTTCAGTAAAAATAACAGGGTGCAGTGTTCTTGAGGCCTCCCCTCACTGCCTGCATCCCTAGTACAGCAGAGTGCCCAAAAGGCCTGGTCTCAGCTTCTGGTTCTGTGACCTCAGGTGAGGCACACAGCAGTTCTTATCTGAATGACCGCTGATCCTTTCTAGGCCCTTGTTTCTATGGTTCTACAAAAGCCCTAAGGAGACGGCACTCACTCCTATTCTATCCAGTGACAAGGCTCAGAGTTCAAAAGCCGAGTAGTCACTGGGACTGGATCTGCGTCCAGAAACCTCAAGCCCTAACCGATGGAAAACCCCATGGCATATCCATGCAGTGGAAAATTAAGCACGTTTCACAAACTAGAAGCAAGATTCTTTGGTGAGAAGAACCGTTGTGTGCTCTGAGAAAGAAGCTATGCTAGCGATCGTTTATTCTCTTTGAGGCATGTTGTTTTCACACAGAGAAATGCCAAATCCGTCAGTGGTCCTCTAGGATATCAGAATATAAGGGGATCCCATGGGTTCACATGCTCTAGGTCTAAAAATACCTGATGACTCTTAATATTTCAAGAGAGGCCATTCTGTTAAATACAAAATTGTAACATGCTGTTCCAAATTTTACTTTTTAAATGTAGTACTACAAAGTATACTTAGTCTTTCTTCATACTTTCTCTTCTGTGAACTTTTTGATGGTGCAATAAAGTTATAAAGCATTCTCTTACACTGGAAATTAAGTCATTTGAATCGAAGGAATAGATTTTATTGTCCTGGTTCCTAGATATAATACTCTTGGTATAATTATATGTAACTGTTTTTCTTCCCTAGTTAATGACAGGATAAGTGCAAGCTCTTGTGAGGCAGAAAAAAATGCATTACTTTAAAAATGACTGCCAAACATACAATAAAAGTGTTCTTGAATATGTTTAGGAGAGAATTCAGAGCCTCAAGCAGAGTATAGACTTCATGGCAGACTTGCAAAAAAGTCGAAAGCAGAAAGATAGAACGGACACGACGCAGAGCGGGGAGGATGGCGGCTGCTGGCCCACGGAAAGGGAAGAGTCCGGCAATGCCGAAGCACAGGCGTTCAGGAGTCCCCAGAAGGACACCAAAAAGTAAGGACTCTGTCGTATTAAAGCTGTCTGTCAGGCTAGTAAGGGGGCAGAATCCTGCCTCAGTGCCTAGCCTCCCCTGGTGGTTTGGGGCACGCAAGTCCATTTCGGTGACGTGATACCCTCTTCTCATACAAAGCACCATGTGGAATTGGCCACACACAGTTCTGAATGTGTGTTTTTATGAAAGTATTTTTAAAACCAATAAATTATCTTTAGGGACTCAAATTGTCAGTGAGTTTGTTTAAACAGAACTATTTGGGTAGGGAAAAATGTGTATTCGTTACCATATTCCGTAAAGGAGCTGACAGTTAGTTAAGCCTGAGGTTAAAGCTCCTTCCTAAACAGATGGGCTGTCGCTGAGATGTGTGTGTTTTCCACCAGACGTCAGCTGGTAGGAGCAGTGACTTAGCAGTGGCCCTACTGGGCCTCAGCCAGCCCGGCCCACTGACTACCAGTGCCTCACCGACGGCTCGGGGAGAGGGTTCTGGTGAGCAGTTTGGGATTTCTGCTGTCGTAATGCGAAGAAAGTAAACTTGTGACAAGTTTTTGTTCTAAGATTTACACATTCTAAGTGTATGTTTATTTTAAATTTAAATTTAAAAATCAAACTTAAAAAATACTATGTTCCTCTCCCTTCAAAATATATTTGTGGTAGCATTCCTTTTTGTGACTGTACTGACAAAAATGTGGAAGGTAAAGAACAGTGATGGAAAGGGACGGAAGTACCCCTGGTGACCAGCGTGTCCCCTCTGCCTTGCTGTTTGTGCGTTTCTGGGACGCTTCCCGGGAACGTTCCCAGGCCCCGAGGAACAGAGTTTAGTTGGTGACAGCAGCACATGTGCTCACTTCAGTGGTATTCATATTTGGAATCCGTTTGAATGTTTTCGTCATATTTTTTTCCGCTTAGTATTAATGTGTGTTTTCAGGAAAGACAAAGATATGCTTGAAGATAAATTTAAGAGCAATAACTTAGAAAGAGAGCAGGAGCAGCTTGACCGCATCGTGAAGGAATCTGGAGGAAAGCTGACCAGGCGGCTTGTTAATAGTCAGGTGACTGAGCTTTTTCTTTCTTTTCACTACTTACTGATGCGGGTTGTCAGAACTTTTAGTTTTTAAATTGCTTGTTTCCTTTTAACCCATGTTTGCCATAGAGCTTTTCAGTACAGTACTCACAGAAGAAAAAGTAATAATGATTGTAAATTACATGAGCAATCTTATCCTCTATTACTGGATTTTTTTTTTCAGTGATGTTAATGTGTTCTAGAATTGGAAAGTGAACCACGTACTTTATTTTAAACTTACAGGAAAACAATTATACTCTGCTCTTTTTTAAGCATATTGTTTAGCACATTGGTTTTGAAACCAAACAGATTAATAATGACTTTTGCAGAACTAGGTGGCCTTGGCACCCACACAGCTCTTTAAAATTCTGAGATTTTCCTAACCGTTTTTTTAACCTATCAAGCACCTGTGTGATAGGGAGACAGGTGTGAAAGTTGGTATCTGAGTGTAGTGATGATAGCTACCTCTACTATTAATTTGATTCAAGTAAGGCTTTCTAGTGTGAGGTGTGCATGTGTGTGCGCATGTGCACAGAGGGGGCCAAAAAATGTATGCACGTGACTTGTATTCATTTTTTGTTATCGGTATATATTGAGTATTACACTTTTAATACAGCTTTTTCCTTTCTTAAAATGTGTATACATGTTTTTGACACCCTCTGTATATATGTTATCACACTAGAAAGCCTTACTTTAAACTATGATACATATAAAACCATTTATGCCATGTGAATACTTTGGGTCATTGCAGTGTGAATTTGAAAGAAGAAAACCAGATGGAACAACAACGCTGGGACTTCTCCATCCTGTGGACCCTGTTGTAGGAGGTACGTTCACAGAACTAGACTGAGCATGAACTTGCTGTCTGGCAAAGAGCGACATCCTGGGTCAACATTTTAAAACAACAAGCCTGAATATTGATAAATCCAACTGTATCATTATCTACAAAGGACATGTATTTCATGGTAACAGCTGGCCTCGCTTTTCTTACCCTAAAGTAGGCACTATATACATCAAGTTTTCTTTAAAATACGAAGTCCCTGGAGTCTCAGAGCTGTCATTAACAAAGCCAAAAAATTGGGCAGTAGTTCCTAGCCCTGGTTTTAAGAGACCGGTACGTACACTCAGTTACTTCTAGAGGTACCTCAAAAGCCTCCCATTACGACATAATAAACTGAAGTGACGTTTTTATTTCAGTGAACAGAATGAATACGTATGTCACATAATAGCTTCATAGTGATGGAATACTGTATACCTTACGACTCTGTTTTTCACTATGATTGGTAGAAAGTTGGGAATCACTGTTCTAGAACTTCAGCCATGTTTTTGTACACCTTAAGGTCTGCCCCGTCTCTGTACCAGACCAGGATCTGGTCTCTGCCCGGGGTCAGGTTTCCTGGGCTTCCAGCCCCTGTGGCATTGGCAGATGTGGCACTGACACTTGCAGGAGCTGCCCCAGGAGACCGGTCGACTGATTGAAGGTAGAAGCGGCCCCTGTTCACTTCTTCGTTTCATCTTCTGGTGGAGGTGCCAGCACCCCATCAGGACAGCAGACTCCAGACTGCTGAGGAGAGACGATCTGAGTCAGACATTTGAAGTTTCTCCCAAGTGCTTCATTTTATCACACTGATCCACTGTGGGCATATCCTGTATTCCACGGTGATCATGGTACAAAAACCAGGACTCTAAGATCAGGGGAGGAAACACCGTTTCTGCGGCTGTTGCCAGAGAGACCACGTTTTCTCCTGCATCAGCCTGCTCGGTTCCTCTGCTTGTTTCAGATTCCCAGTGTCATCCATCTTAGGGGTTTGTTCCTGGTTCAGAGAGGTCACATCTTTAAAGGTTGTTCTTCATCGTGCTGAAAGTATGCCTCTCGTAGATAACAGTATCCTAAATATGTTACGAGTTCCTTTAATCAGGTATTTTCCCTTACTCAGTCTTTTACTAACTAACCTTTCCTACTGGTTTACTTCCTTCATAACATTAAAAGGCCCAGCTTTTAAATTTTTTTTTTTTTAAAGCAAAATGTAACATGATTATAAAGATTCCAGGAAGCAATAGAGTGTGATGAAAAGGACCAGGTTTGGGTCATGGCGACATGCCGGCCTTTCTAAGCTCTGATTTTCTTACGTTAAAGAGTATACTAAGGGCTAGCCTCCGTCGTGTGCCAGTGCTCTGCAGAGCTCGCGGGGCTCATCATGGGAGCCTCCTCCATGGTGTGCTCTCATTTCAGAACCCGGCTACTGCCCGGTGAGACTGGGAATGACCACGGGAAGGCTGCAGTCTGGAGTGAATACTCTGCAGGGGTTCAAAGAAGATAAAAGGAACAAAGTAACTCCAGGTACTGCGCCCACAGCCCTCATGTGTCTTCTCTTTCAAGGAGCACGATTACATGTACTGCTTTATTCACTAACTCTCTTGGTAGTATTTTTGCAACTTTAGCTATTTTGTTAACTTCAGAAGAAACTGAAAAATTGGGCATTAGTATTCAAAATGAGTTTCATTCTTTTTTTCCTCACTCT
This sequence comes from Rhinolophus hipposideros, assembly GCF_964194185.1. Taxonomy (NCBI): domain Eukaryota; kingdom Metazoa; phylum Chordata; class Mammalia; order Chiroptera; family Rhinolophidae; genus Rhinolophus; species Rhinolophus hipposideros. The sequence continues at coordinate 4,979,820 of NC_138067.1, read as the reverse complement.
CCCCTTTGTTGTGACTTCACAAGTATGGGGGAGATGGCTATCTTAAAATTGTATACCAGTCGGTGAAGTAGTAAAATTAGAAGGGAGTAATGTTTACTAGAACAAAAACGAAAGAATGATTGCCATACAAGTTAAAGAATAGTATTGTGGTATTTCCTTTTTATCAACAGTGTTATACTTGAATTACGGACCCTACAGTTCTTACGCACCACATTATGACTCCACATTTGCAAATATCAGCAAGAATGATTCTGATTTAATCTATTCCACCTATGGGGAGGACTCTGATCTTCCGAGCGATTTCAGGTGAGTCAGCACCTCATCAGTATTCTGAAGGCCACAGTTTTCTAAAATATTGACATACATGTACATGTCCAAAGGGTGTGGCTTTGAGGGCCTTAGCGCATATGCAAGTCATACGTTCCCCTTAGGGAGGAAGTAAAGAGGAGGGAAACAGGGCGCCAGAGACTTAGCCCTTGGACCCTCCATCACGGACGTCTTACTTTTCTCGAACCATTTCCCCATAAGCATTTCATTTCACTGTATTCTTAATACTGTTTCATTCTGTCCTGACAGAGTTATCCCCAATAAATATGTAATTACAGTGTTGTACCTGGACAGAAAGTTTCACGTCGTGGTGTATAGATTAAGGGCATCTAATGCAAACAGCTGGCTGTGACAGGAAGATTAAGCCAGAAGATGATTTATATGGAAATGACTTTCCCAACACTCTCTCTTTCAGCATCCACGAGTTTTTAGCCACATGCCAAGATTATCCATATGTTATGGCAGATAGTTTACTGGATGTTTTAACAAAAGGAGGGCATTCTAGAACCCTGCAAGACTTGGAAACGGTAAGAACGCTTCTAAAGAAACGGGGTAATTTATTGTTGGCTCTCAAGCATTAGTCATTCAGTGTTATGAAACCATGGGATTAACCACTATGACAGCTGGACTCCATTCCCCCAAAAAGAGCCCAGCCCGGGTGGAGACCATGGGTGGAGGACAATGAACGGAAACAGCGTGGGTACCAGGATCTGTGAGTGCCAGAGGATTGTCGTTATGTCCTAATCTTGGGAATGTAGGAATCAAAAATGGGGCTTACAACTCAGAAGTCAGCTAGTGCTACATATCCTGACAGAAAAGGGAAGTCTTGCTCACTGGCTTGGAACTGAGTTGACTGAAATGATAGAGAATGTCTTTTTCTTTATTGTGCGGTAATAACAGCGGTGGGGCCTCAAGTAAAACGGAAAAGGCTTCCTCGTTGCTGTTTCTTATTAACACTTGTGAACTATCTCCAGTTCAGTTGGACATACTGGATAATCTGGAATAATTTAGAGATTTGGCTCAAAGATCAGAACCAGAAAATGTTCCTTCTGATGTAGAGGGGAATTGATTCCAGAATGTCCTTGTCACTATCGTTAGAGGAGCCCTGTATCTCCTGGGGGTCCTAACTTCCTGGTGGCTGTGACTAGTTGCTCTGGCCTCTGCCCTCCTGTACCTATGGCAACTGGTCCTTGGGTGACCTACCAGCAGAGCTGACACATGACCTAAAACATTCAACTTCACATCAGTTCAAACTAGTTGTCCTAACACTTCTCATCAGTTAATCTGAATTAATAGTCTTGAACTAAAATTGAATAGCTTTCATTTGGTTGATACGGCAATATATTTCTAATTTACGGTTTCTCAGCCCTTTGATCCAGCAGTTCTCAGAATTTATCCTAGAAATAAGAAAGGAAGTTATATATATGGATATGTTGTTTATAATTTTTAAAAATTGGGAATTGGTTAAATAAATCACAGTACAACCTTTCAAAAGTAACAATTGTTATTGAGTTTTGTGCATGACACATTTGTCTGTATACCAGGTGTGCCAAAAAAATGTATACATATGACTTACATTCATCTTTTGTTACCAGTATATATTGAGTATTACAATTTTGATAGTTTTTTTTCATTCTTAAAATGCGTATACATTTTTTGGCACCCCCATATATGCATTATCTCTGAAGGCTGGCATTGTGGGAAGCTTTCACATTCTCTGTGGCATTTGAATATTTTACAGTAATCCTCTGCTATCTGAGAATAGTGCCTCTGTTAAGGCAGGGCATTCCCTAGAATCCCTCCTAAACAAGGGACAGCTTTTTGAGGAGGCATCGAATTACCATCTAGAAGTCACTAGTAGTAGCTACTCCTGACTCACAAGATACTCTCAAAATGCTAGTTGGTATAGGTAATTCAGTTTTGGTTTAAAAATTATATTCAAATAATCCATATTATCCTCTTTTCTTGCCATCATTTCTATCTTTTAATCAAAAGTTGTTTTTCTTTATCCTTACAGTCATCACCTGAAGATGAAGGCCAGGCTAGGACACTTGACACAGCGAAAGAAATAGAGGTGATTATATTTTATTCCTTTTAAAAAACATATTTAAATGGGAGACTAAGTTAAAGACCTAACTGATGCAGCTTTGTTTTGAAAGAAAACTACTTGAGTGTCTCCTGAGAGGAAGGAACTATTGTTGCCTGGGAGGAGTGGAGTAGTGCTGGCTTGTGCAGCAGGCAGACAGGCAGGCAGGCAAACAAGGAGCGAAAAGTAGCTGCCATGGAGCGTGAATGTAGCCGTCATGGGAACACGGGGAGAACCCAGTGCTTTGGATGGCTGAGGAGAGCTAAGAGGGTGCTTCAGAAGTAGGCAGGACTGCCCGTGCAATGGCCTACACAGAGGTGATCAGAAAGTGGGAGACCACTGGTACTGGGGAGAGGAGGAGAGGGGGCTGTACGGCTAAGGACCAGATGGCGAAGAGTCGTCTATGCAGTGCTAAGAAACTGACATTTTAGCCCAGAAGATAGGATGCTGTGATAAGATGTGTAGGAGACAGGGGCTGGAGGCAAGGGACAGTGCAAAGCCATGGGACTTATCCAAGGGGAAAAAATAAATATATATAGCATAACAATAAAGGAAGAAGGAAATAGCACGGAACTAAAACTGACAGGACCTGGTGCATGAGGTCGCTGATGGCATTCGTAGCTCATAACTCATCCAGGAAAAGGAGCACGCCCTTGGCGGGGAAAGAAATGCCATTTGTTTCAGATGTGGTGAGTGAGATTTGGGACATCAGTGGAGTGCTGGAACTCCCAGGCCTGGGCTGTGGGGCTGAGGACCTGGAAGCTGGGTAAGGGTGGAATCTCAGTTGTGAACGTGAACGAGACCGTCCAGGGGAACATGTAGACTCGGAGACGACCAGTGGTTGAGGTAGGAAGCCCTGGGAGAGTGAGTGACAGGCAGGAAGGAGCTCGGTGTCAGGTGCTGCAGAAAAGCCTGGGAAGAGGAGACCGGCGAGTGCCGTTTGTGACCCTAGAGCAATGGCAGCAACATGGTGGGGACAGACGGTAGACTATTCAGTGAGTTAAATGAGGGTGAAAAATGGAGACGTGAGATGTGAGGGGCGGAAGCCCTTGAAGTGAGGGTCAAGAACACCAGAAGATACGGGATCAGGGAAGCTAGGCACAGGTGTGGGTGGTGGTCACCAAACCGGGGCGTTTCCAAGGAAAGAGGAGCCGGGCGGGGTCATGTGCCTCGTGAGGGGCAGGGATGAAAGAAACGTTGAGGACGGGAAAGGAAGCTGGGTAAGCAGTGAGGGCTGAGAAGGGCTGTGCGGGTCCAGCTGAACCGCCTGCCGTCACCTACATGGCTGCGGTCTCCGCCACACACCTTAGCCCATGTGTCGGAGGAGAAGTCACATGTTCAGGCTGTTTGACTTAGAATGCGACACCAAAGTTCACATGGAGCCATTAACTTGGTATCTGGGTTCACCTGTTCCTAAAAAGCATTGTTGAGGTTATGAGAACTGAGTCGTGATTCTCAAAATAAAACTCCACCCTTCTTTGGAGTTTGTTTCTCCCATGTAATACTGACAGCCTGGCTTTGGGGCCTGGAGGAGACGCATGACATATCTTATGTACAAGATCTATGGGAACACAAGTGACTGGACGAGAGCTGACGTCGCCCGTGAGCCTCCGAAACGTGAGATGTGGTCCCAGTCAGCAAAAGCTCTTCACAACGCAGGCCGGCACGAGGCTCTTATCACTTAGCTTTGGAGCTGTTGCCGTGTGAAACACATGATGCCGATCGTGTGAGACGTATCATTACAGAGAAGTGTGGCTATGCAGACGCTTTTTGACCAGGATTTGGGAATGGCATTTTCAAAGTGTTCCGGGAAGACATTTTTAATAAGCATCAAAATTATATCTCCAAAGTAACTAGGTAGAATAACTTGGCCTATAAAACACAAGCCCTTTTACTGATTTCTGATTCGAGCACTGTTGGGGCTTACCAAGCTCAAATAGTTCCTTTTTCCAGCAGATTACAGAAATAGAGCCAGCGAGGCGGTTCGATTCCAGCCAGCAGGACAGGCTCACAGCTCTGGAAGCTGTAGCGAACTTTGGCGCTCCGGTTGAAGTTTTTGACTCTGAAGGTGAGTGTCTCCGGGTTTCATGGAAGGACTGCATGAGCTGTCAAGACTGAATGTCAGTCCAGATGAATGCAGCACAGGAAAATCGTGGCTGGCCGTGCTTCCGGGAGTAGTCAAGCATGTCCGTGGCGTTCATTTCATTTGAGGGGTCTACTCCTTTGAGGAGAGAGGACTAACCGATAAATAGCAAAGCCTCAGAGCAGAGGACTCCGTGTACTAACCAAGCGCAGACGCAGTCATGGCTTGTTTTCTTGAGTGTGTCCTTGGTCTCTCCTCAGCTGCGGAAGTCTTCCAGAGGAAACTCGATGAGACCACCACGTTGCTCAGGGAGCTCCAGGAGGCCCAGAACGAGCGGCTGAGCACCAGACCGCCCCCCAACATGGTCTGTCTGTTGGGTCCCTCATACAGAGAACTGCATCTTGGTACGTTGCTCCTCCGGGAAGAGGAGAGCCGGGACGCTTAGAGGGAACCTGAGTAGTGATACCACTGCACAGCGACACTGACGTGAACGCAGCTTATTGTTTGCGTTTGTGTATTCTTCTGATTTTTACAAATTACCTAAAGGAACTACATTTCAACACCTAGAACTGGTTTTGTTTTTTCCTTCTAGCTGAACAAGTGACCAATAATCTTAAAGAGCTTGCACAGCAGGTAACTCCAGGAGATGTCGTAAGCACGTATGGAGTTCGAAAAGCAATGGGGATTTCCATCCCATCCTCCATCACAGAAAACAACTTGGTTGATTTAACAGAAGGTACGTGCCCTCTGTCTCCTGGACAGGGAGGGCTGCTGTGGGGAGAGGAGCCCCAGTCCCCTGCCTTCAATTAACATCTGAAAGGTTTCACCTCTGCGAGTTGTTAGTGTGTAAACTACTTTGTTTCCCTTCCATTTTGTCAAAGAATTAAGGTTTCACACAGTTGCAAAATATATATATATATATATACCTCGTCTTTAACCTTGTACATGTTAAAAATGGGCCGTCCAGTAATTTGTCTGGATGCTACCTTCACGTTCCTTTTTTTCATGAAAAGGATAAAATGCCAAATGAAATGGTATTTCTTTTCTTTCAGATTTTGAAGAACCGAAAAAGATTGATGTTGCTGAGTGTGGACCTGAGGGAATTTGAAGCTAACTGGTTTTGGGTTATATATTATGTATATATATTTTTTCATTCTTAACTTGGAAATGCTTTTCAGAAGATATTAAATATTTGTAAATTGTGTTTTTCATTAAACTTTGGAACAATGACCTTTCATGTTCCAGAAACTGGACTTCTGTTAGGTAATAAAGCTGAACCTGGGACTATGACTTGGACTGTGCATATCAGCTAAGTTACCCCTTGACTTTTCCCCAGGCTGAAACTGAAGTGAAAGATGAAGTGATAGAAAAACTCAGAAAACAAAACAGCCTTTCTCATGACCATCCATTAAAGGAAGCAAGTCCTCCAAATAATTGAAATCTCATTTTTCCACATTTACCACACTCTCCGTTAAAGACATTATAACCAAATAGATCCTAACTTACCAGATTTCATGGTGAAGATTTATTCAAAAAGTTGCCCTTGTAAGGCAGGGATGTGGTTTTGACCTGGTGCGATAGGTCAGAGCTTTAGACCTGGAGTTGAGTAGACTTGGGGGGCAGAGTCCTTCCAGAACTGTGATAAGGCTGCTACTTCCTCGTGAGTCACATTTCATTCAGGCAGTAATCCATTGTTAAACTTTAGATCTACTGTGGCTAAGTTCCTGAAGACCAAGAAGATATTTAAAGTCAAAACACTTTAAAGTCAAAAAAACATTCAGGTTTTCCAGACTGGTAATTTAATGTAGTAAAGAAAATAGAACCCTGGTATTTTATAAAAGTGAAATACAACATTTTGAAACCAACGCTACAGGTCTATAAATATTCGGGATACAGGGTAAGCCCTAGTTATTTCAGTGCGCCTTCTCAAAGCATATTTCTGTACCTTGACCTGTTATACACACACAGACAGACAGTGGTTAATGGTCTTTTAGGATGGTTAGGACGGTTTCTTACTAAGAAAACCAGAAAACTTCAGGTGTGATTTTTCACTCGTGTCAGAGAGGCCACCTTAGAAACTTAAGCAAGACCTTGACCCACAGAGACGGTCAGTGTTAGAAAAGATACTCATCCTGTCATAAAACAAAACGACATCTGTAAGGAAATGACTTGGCCATGAGAAAATAGATTTATAAAAAAATAGCTGCAAGTGATTTTTATGGTCAGTTACACGCTACAATCTGAACACCAAAAGTTAAAACCTTACAATATTCTTACCTGAACACAGTGCTTTATTGGAAATAAATAAAAACACATGAATAGTAACCAATTATTTTTTAAACTCCTGATTGGGATTCCATTGGTGGAAGAAGAAAGGACTAAATGTTGCAGGAGTAGAGCCATGCCCAGCTGAGACAGCACACATGCGTGCCTACACCATGTTAGCAAGAGGACAGCCCGTCTGAGCAGCCCTGGTCGCTGCTGATACGAGTACAGATTTCAGTACAGTCCTCACCTGAAACCAGCCTTTTATACGAAAAGTTGGTGTATGAAAAAGGCGATTTAAGCAAGGCTTATTTCCCTTACCAGCATTTCTGCCATAAAACTCCATTATACAGCAAGTTCTTATAACTTATTCCTACCATTCCAGTCACATGCAACACCTCAGAGCTGCCAGTGGCCCACCTGGCCTCTTTGTGCGAATTAGAATAAGCCCATAAGACAGCGACACAGGCAGACAGGCTCCGGGTCAGCCACCTCCCCGCCCCTGGCTGCACACAGCACTCAGCAGCTGAGTGGCTGCTTGTCCCAGGCCCACCTGGGTGCTGAGTCACCCTGTCGGCAACCCATGTGATTTCAGGAGTTCGTGGGTGACTAAGAATCCCTGCCATCTGGCAACACTCAAGCTGTGTTAGCAGTCCCAGGGTGCTCTGGTTATGACGCAGAGAAGTCAGTTCAGAAAAAGGCATGGCAGTTTAGTCATTTCTCACCTTGGGACACAGGCCGGCCCTGGATTCTGGTAGAGCTGACACTGCGGGACACCCGCAAAGGGCATCAGGTTCCGACCCAGGACATCTCAGCATCCCTGAGAGGACAGGCTTCCCGGCAGGGGACCTCTACATGTGCTTATGCTGAGCACGCCCTCCCAGGTAGAAGCCCTTCAGAGTTAGCTATGAGGACTAGAAAAGGAAAGAAGGGCCGGAGCTTGTCCGAGTTCCCTCCACACGGGCTCCATGCCTTCCTTTCAGCACAACAGTAACATGTGGCTGAAGACCACCGGGGAGATCTCAAAAGTGCCCGAGCCGTCGGGCTGAGAGGTCTGTGGTGCCGTATTTTCTAGGCTTTTTGTTTGAGCCTAACCTCAAAATGCTGGCATCACAGGGTCTGACTGAAGGCCAAGGTTATGCCACCCAGAACCGCGTTCCAGAGCTCCGTCCCCACAGTTGGGATCCCAGAAGCTGACAGTGGACGGCAGTGCAACTTACGTGCCAGTGGTTAAAAAGGCAGCGAATACACTGGAGGCAAGAGATTTGTCTTGCGTGCAAGAAGTCATTAACAAGGATAAAAGCTCCATTAATAATGCATCCACTTAAACGTGCCAGAGAGGGCAACAAGTAACAAGTGTCCACTGTGGTTTTTTCTCACTACTGTTTGAAACACGCTTTCCAACTCGATTTACCAGAATGCCTGTGTGAGCAACGTAGGACCCTGTGGCTGGTCCTCTGGGCGAAAGAAGTCCCCGCCCATCCCAGACAGCTAGCCTTAGTCCTCCTGTACCTCGAAAGGACAGGTCTCGCTTGTGCCATTGTGGGGACGGGGGTGTTCAGTCATGCTCTGATTCCTGCACAGCACCTGGGGTGGGGGCGGTGGGGGCGAGGATCTGACACTCGTGAGCCTTTTCCTGCTGCACTGCACGCCACGGCCAGCTCCAGCAGTGCGAGCTAAGGCTCCGTGGTCTCCTTGAGCTGGGGTCTGGCGCATGTGAGCAAGAAACCAAGTCCAAGGAGGAAGCCACACCCAGCCATCTGTCAGGACACAGTGCCGGCCAAGCCCTTGGGACGCCTTCATGACGCGTGGGGCTGTCCTCTTGTCAGCTTGCATTAGGGAAGGCAGGCAGCTTCCCGCATGTCCGCCCCTACCAGCAGCCTTCAGTTCAGCCCCAGCCCCTGAAACTTGGCTGTGTCTGTGCAGACAAAGTACGTCCTCAGCTCCCCTTTGCCTTTGACGTTGATCAGTCCCCGGCATTCGCAGGAATAGCCTAGTCCCTGGAGGATGGTGCATGTCTCCTCCGTCACCTGAAAAGGAGAAGAGACCTGAGTCTTCAGAAGCAGGAAGAAAACCTGTGTGGGAAGGATGGGTGCAAATGGGCTGTGAGCAACACGCTGTCTGGTTTCCCTCAGGACTCGATGGCTGGGCTCACCTCCGAGGGGGCCCAGGTCCCCTCACCCTGGGAAGTCCTTTCCTCCTCAGTAACAGTGCCCCATGGGCTTTTACCTGGATTTTCCCGAGTTCACCAGTGCTCTCCATGCGGCTGGCGACGTTGACCGTGTTTCCCCAGATGTCGTACTGAGGTTTCCGTGCCCCGATCACCCCCGCAATCACCGGCCCATGGTTTATGCCTGAGGATGAGGCGTGTCAGGTCGTAGGGACACTTAGCAGAGGCCACAGACTCTACCCGCAGCCACACAACTAAAGGGAAGGTTGGCAGGGGCTTCCCGAGTGTGGCAGAGGTCGGAGGTCGGACTCAGGGCGGGAGCAGCGCTTTCCCTGGAGTTCTTTTCACACTAATATTCCAGGGGAAATCTGGGTGGCTGTCACGATTTTCCAGTATGTTAACCTCTTGAAGAATAAATGGGCTTCGGGCACTGGCCTGTTAGTTAACAGTGACTCCTCAGCTTAATAACTGCTTTGTTCTCAGTGTCTCTTAAGGTCACCTATTTACAGCTGCTGATTTGGGGTTCTCCATTTTCTATAGTGATGTGTTGTCGTTAGAACTTTCACTATAGGTAACTATGGTATGCAGGGAAACAATAACTACCGTCCTGGGGTGCTGAGGTCCCACAGGGATGCCTAGGCCTTTTCACAGTAGGCGGCAAGCAAAGCCCACCAGGCAGACGTGGGCTCGCCAGGAGGCCGCGCAGTCCCCGCCCCGCCCGCCCGCCCCGGGCCTCACCGACGCGGAGGCGGAACGAGTTGAACGAGTGCCTGTTGATGCCGTCCAGCTTGTTCATGAGCGCGATGCTGAAGTCCACCGTGGTGCCGATGTGGGCGTGCTGCCGCTCCAGGCTCTGCGGGACAGAGCGCCATCCGGTTCGCGGGAGGGCACACCAGTCTTCCTGCCTCGACTGCGGCCACTGCCCGAGACCCATGGGGAGGGGCTGGGGGGGGCAGAGATGGGGCCAGGACCTGCCCCCCAGGCTGAGCCTGAGCTCCTCTGCCCGTCCCTCACAGGGCAGGCTGTGGAAAGTGCTCCCTTTACGGACGGTGCTGAATTTCATCTCACGTGGGGATGGGGCATGAGGTCACACGTTGGCTGAGTACCTGGTGCTCATGCCCTGAGGGGACGCTGAGCCCTGCGGCTGCCATGTAGGTGCTCCCGATGGTCTTAATCTTCTCCACGCTGCTGAACTTGGGCTTCAACAGCAGCTGCAGGGGGGAGGCGAGGAGGCAGGGGGAGGCAGGGCTGTGCAGCACAGCCACAGCCAGGCCTGTCCCGATGGAGAAGCGGTGGGATTCCCTCCCACCCCCACTCCTATGCGGACGTCTGAGCTCACACCTGAGTACAGGTGGGCTCTCGCCCTCTCCTGTGGTCTCAGTCTTCCCTGACCTCCTGTCTCTTCCTGTCCCTTCCATTCTGGTCTCGTTCTTGCTAAGGAGGAAAGGCACAGCTCTACAGCTGTATGCACAGGGACGCCCACTATGGGTCTCCAGCTCCCAGTGGACTCTGAAGCCTGTTGGCAGCATGGGCTTAGCTGGAAATCAGACTGTGCTGCAAGGACCTACATCTGATCTTAGCCACTGCCACAGAGCAAAGTACTTGTTGACTAAAACAACGAAAAGGGCAAATTGATATCTGCTGTATTTGTGTAACGTGTGTCCCCCTCCGAGAGAGCACGGCAAGTGTGTTAACCCGCTGTAGGATGCCCGCCCCCGCCCCGCCCCGCCCCCGCCCCCACTTCCACCTCTGCCCCCGCCCCCACTTCTACCTCCTCCCCACCTCCGCCCCGCCCCCACCTCCGCCCCGCCCCCGCCCCGCCTCCGCCCCCACCTCTGCCCCCGCCCCCACCCCGTCCCCACCTCCACCTCTGCCCCCGCCCCCACCTCTACCTCCACCCCGCCCCCACCTCTACCTCCGCCCCCCACCTCTACCTCCACCCCGCCCCCACCTCCACCTCCGCCCCCCACCTCCACCCCCGCCCCGCCCCCACCTCCGCCCCGCCCCGCCCCCACCTCCGCCCCGCCCTCGCCCAGAAGGGACGCCTACCTCGTCGAAGTCCGCGATGATCTCATTCAACAGACGCAGGCACTCCAGCCCTTCCTTGTTGACGTCACACTCGGTGTAGAACACTTTGAAGTCCGGCACCGACGCAAACATGACGCAGACGCAGTCGTAGGACTGATGGTACCAGTCCTGGATTGGGAGCGGGGAAGAAATGGGACCTCGTGGCCACGTCCCCAGCGGGACGGGAAGGAGGCTGGCCGGCCACGCCGCGGGCTGCAGGGTGGGCGGGGCGCAGTGGTCCTCGGCTGTTTAAACACGGCGGCTCTGAAGCGGTGGGTCGGGGCGGGTCACACTCGGGTGGGGGTTTTGCTCTTACTACCCCCAGGCCGCAGAGAGCCCCCGCGTGGAAGGTGACGCCGGGCGGCCGGCGCTACACCGAGGGGCCTGTTCCCTCACCGCCCAGGACGGGTGGGAACACATGTGCGTCAGGACGTTGTCCCGTGACAAACACCTGACGTACATTTGAGCCTCGCAGCGACCCTGCCGGCCAAGCACTGTGGGCCCCGTGCGCACAGGTCAACACCAAGGCCCGCGGGGGTTGGAATCTGGCCCCCCGGTGTCCGACTCCAAAGCCTCCACTGTCCGGGGCGCAGGGGTGACCCGAGACCCACGGAAAGCATTTTGTAGGTAAAAACCCCTCCGCAGGCCGCCGGCCGCTGTACCCTCCGTCCCCCCCTCCCCTAGGGTGACTGAGCCCCTTCCTGCTCCGCACCTCATTTAACTTGTCGCCAATGAAGTGGGCGGCCACGTGGGCTGGCAGGACGTTCTCCAGCAGAAGGCGGTTCACGTTCTCCATGGTTTCAAACTCCTCATGCTCCTTCTTGAACTTCTTCTTCCACAAGCAGTCCAAGCGGCAGTAGTAGTCAATCTGCGCACAGCGGGGACATCAGTGTCCGGGCCGCACTGAGCAGGGCGCAGTGGCTGGGACCCACTCGCGACCCTGCCCCCAGCACTGCCCACCCTGTGCCCGTGACAAATGCCACAAACTCAACAGCCTTAAAATCCCACTCAGCCACGGCCCTTGGCTCTCAAGGGACCCACAAGATGAAATGCCACTTGGGTCCTGATGAAGGTGATCCCACAGGACTGTCTCCCGACTTCTGCGTGGCTCCAAATCGGAGGCAGTCCCAGCCCCACCCCATTCCGGGTCGCAGGGGAAGAGAACAGGGTCAGCTCCGCGGAGCGGGGTAGGGTAGCCTTCCCTGGTCTCACCTGTCTGGAGAGCATGATGAGGGTGGTGTAAAACAGAACCAGGTAGAAACTGACCATCGTCTTCAGATCCCACCATGAGCAGACGGCGGAGCTGCTGGATGTGCAGAGGGAGGAGGGCAGGGGTCATTTCCTGCTCCCACCCAGCCCCAAAGCGCCGGAGGCAGGGTGGGGCCCCCCACTCTCAGTGCCACCCAGGGAAGAGCCACTGGGACAGAGGCCATGTCTGCCCTCAGCGCGTATGTTTCGTGGTGTAGGCAGTAAACAACGCAACTTCAGGTTGTAAAGAACAGGGTATAGGGTAGAGATTGGCTAGGAGGTGGGAGGCCTCACTGAGGTGACATCTGAGCTCACGCCTGGATGACAAGGACCAGCAATGGCAATGTCTGAAGGAAGAGCAGCCAGGCCAGCGAGGGAGCAGCGGGGAGAAGGGGTCACAGTCGGGGTGGCAGTGGGCTTGGGCCCTGGCAGTGAGTGATGTGGCTCTCACCCGTGGGTGTCGTTGGTCTTGGTGGGGGTGCCCAGGCTGTGGCCACAGCAGTCCCAGCGCGGGCACAGGAACATATTGAAGAGCACCAGGTAGGCCACCAAGGCCACTGTCAACAGCACGACTTTCAACTCCAGGCTCATCCGCAGGAAGACGGAGCAAGCGACGAAGGCCAGGATACAGCTGCAGGTGTAGTACTGGGGAGACGGGACGTGTGGGTCACCCCAAGAGACACCTCCTGGACCAGCGCTCACAAAGGCAGGCCGCCTGTAGCCCTTGGGGACTCTGTGACGAGCCAGCGTGTCTTCAGCGTCATGTGAGTTCTGGCTGCCTGCCCTCCCTTCTCAACAACGAGCAGGCAGCAGAATGTCAAACTTCCTACTCTTCTGTTGTTTTTACTGGAATTTTACTTCCACGTATGGAATAAATAAAATGCAGGTGCCATGTATGTGACGGAGGTCAGGGCTGGTGTGCACACGCCTGAACAGCTGCCCTGCCCCGAGCTCCGCCGTGAACTTGCCCTTCCCAAAGTGCATGTCTGCCCCCCTTACTCTCCTGCTCAGGCCCCCGCTGTGGCTCCCTATCACCCCAGAACAAAGTCCAAGCCCTTCCACCTGGCACTCACGTCCCACCCTGAGCGGGGTCAAACCCACAACTGGCTTCATCCCCCAGTTCTCCACCTCCCCACCCCTATCCCCGGTCTCCAGCTCCCAGCTAAGGAAACCTACTGCTCCCACTACATGCCTCCGTTTTTCCTCGCTGTCCCTCCCACCCCATAAGCTTCCTGCCCTTTAGGGAACAGCTCAGAATTCACCGCCGCCCCCTGCAGCTCCATAGCCCTCATCCTGCTGTCGGGCAGGGCGCTCCAGGAACTGCGTCTGGGGTGGGCCTCCCCGGGACCCAGTCCTGGCTCCACCACCTATGAGGCACACCCGTCAGCCTCTCCGAGCCTGCTTCCCCATCAAGGAAACGGAGACGGTGAGAGACCTGCCACAGAGCCAGGGGTCGGCACGCACCTACTGGAAGACCAGAGCCCAGTTCATTCCCATGTGGGCCCTGCTTTCTCCATCTCCTCGGGACAGGCTGGCCTCAGCTCTCCCACCCCCGGGGCCTCAGAATCAGTGGCACCGAATGTCCCCAGCTGCGCAGGAGCCACTCACCGGGAGGAGGTCGCACAGGATCTTCTCCCTGCTGCTCACAACCCTCAGGCTTGTCTCGTTCCCAGCAGGCCCCCCCACGGCTGGCAGAGGCAACAGCGGCTACAGGGAAAAGAGGTCCCCGTGAGGGGTGGCCAGGGCCTGCACCCCAGGACCTGCCAGGGCCAAGCGGGGCTGGGCGTTCCGAGCATCCCCTGCAGGCCCAGCTCTGAGACGGCCCAGACCCACTGTGCCGGACTTCCCACAGCCGCCACCAGCTTCACAGTGCAGGGGCGGGCGGGTGCTAGGGGGAGAAGGTGTAAAAGAAAGACGAGTGCACACCACCCCAGAGCATGAGGCTGACTCAGGACAGGGCGGCAGAGAAGCTGGGAGGGGCATTTCCAAGCCCCCTTCTCTGCAGATGACAGAGAGGTGGTCACACAGTCTGGCATGTCTGGGCACGCAGGTGGGGTGAGACCCTGGCGCTAGGTGCAGGAGCTGGCAGGATGGGTAAGGACGAGTGCTGCCCGCAGCATCAAGCATGGGCGCACGGCCTGACAGGCAGGGTCTCAAGTGTCCTGCCAGCTCATGCCTAGGATGGCTCATCCCTGGAGAGGAAACCAAGTCTCAGAGAGGGTGAGACAGGGCCTCCTCAGGGGGCCGGGAAGAAAGAATGGGGTGTCAAGGACATTGGTGGTTCAAGATATCTCGTCCTATGGGGCTGGCCAGGTAAGCTCCCTGGGGGTCCCCAAGCCCTCATTTGGAAAATGAATGGTGAGGGGGCTCTCAGGGCCACCAAGGGGCTCTGGAGAGAGTGGCACCATGTAGCTTTTAGGCAACAAGATTATAGGAGTCTAGAATGTATAGGTCCCCAAGGTAAAAGACTGGCTCCCTCCACCCAGGAAGCCTGCAGGGCACGGGGTCCTTGCCAGGGCCAGCCTCCCCCTAGCCCCACCCAGAACCCACCAGGTTGACAATGGCGACGCTGAGCAGGCTGCCTACAGTCAGGATGGCCAGGGACAACCGCAGCAGGGGGTGCGTCTCCACCCGCTCAGAGATGGCACGGAGCGTCGCCCGGGCTGGGCAGCACCTCTGTGGAATCAGAGTCCAGTCACCGGGCTCCAGCCCCAGACAAGGAGGGGCGCCTGCTGGAGGCCCTGGGTGGGGATGGGGAACCCACAGCCTAAGGGCCCCGCAGACGGGGCAGCTCCTTCCTGGGAGCTCCACTCCGCCAGGGAGTTGGTGGGTGCTGTGCCCAGAGCTCAGAACACACTGCTCAGACAAAAGGGACACTCCCACCCTTGGGGCCACGCACAGCCGCACAGCCACAGCCGCTTGGGGACCCCTGGCAGGCCTGGGAAAGCGGAAGTCTCAGGAGAAGCCTCGGGAGCACTCAGTGACTGTTCTCCAGGCAGGAGGGGCAGGGGCTCAGATGGGCAAAGCTCAGCAGGCTGGGTCCCTGGGGCAGGAACGCGGGGGCTTGTACCTCAATGGCCCCAACCCCCGGTGGGCACCGCCCACACTCACCAAGAACTGATCAGCAAAGCACAGTCCCAGCACCAGCCCCAGCACGCAGCCCACGAGCCCAAAGGACACCCCCAGAGCCACCGTCCTAGAGAAAAGGGAAAAAACCTAAGTTCTGGGGGATTATCTGCTCGGGCCTATGCCACAGACATGCTCTCCCAGCACCCCAATTCTCAGGCACACGGTCACCTTCTGCCCCTCACCCCCGAAACTGATATTCTACACTCAGCAGGGAGGTTCGGGGGGGTGGTCTTTGAAAACCGTGGTCCAGCTGCCCCACCAACAACATACGAGGCCTGGCCAAAACATGAAGTCCAAGGTCAACATCATGTCCCCATTTCTAGGCCAAGTGTTTAAGAAATGAGGGATGACACAGCCCTGAGACTCAGGTCTGGCAAAGAAGTGCCATCTAAACGTGTCCCTGCTTCGTCTTTATTAAGCGTATCCTAAACCACAATCCTAGTGGACCCAATGGCCTAACCCCCTTCCAGAACACCAAAGAGCTGACCTCCCTCCTGCCTGGGACCTCACCCCCATCCCTGCCCCCACCGCAGGGCCCCTGAGGCAGAAGCATGCATCCCAGTGGCCCCTGGTGTACTCGCGGGCACCCTGGATCAGGCAGCACCCCAGCCTCAAGTTCCCACAGCTACCAGGGAGAGGACAGAGCACGTGGTTTTAGGAGTCTGCCCTTCTAGGACTCTGGGCACCTCAGGGAGGGTCGCAGACAGAAATGCCTGCAGGGCCATGCAGATAAGAGGTGACTGCGAAGGAGAGAGGCCCTGGGAGTGGAGAGGTCCGGAAAGTGCAGGTGTGGGGCCTGCAAGGCCAGGTCCAGTTTCTGGGACTCCGAGGTCTCAAGTTACTGAACTCTGAACAGCTGGCCCCTCTCAGCCTGACCCCAGTGGGCTTAACCACCCTACCTTCCCGACTGACCTGGGCATCAGCAGGATATGGACGAGCAGGATACAGAGGAAGACAAGGCTGGCACAGGCGAAATAGTGGCGGGCCCGGGGGATGGGCGCCAGGCGGTACTGGGGGTGACAGGGACAGTGAGGGGTGGCCAGGACCCAAGGCGGCTGAGGACCCACCTGTAGGGCCACTGCTCTGACCCCTTCTCCACCCACCCCAGCTCAAGTTAATTACCTTAAAAAAAATCTCATGCCCATCCTTACGTCATCCTGAACAAGTAACTCATTTGTTCCCACTTTGCTCTTTTATGTTTCAAGGGTGTACCTTCCCCTCCCTACCCGCCGGGTCTCCTACTTTATTGCTAAGGTCCCAAAATGCCCAGGGCCTAAGTCCACAGACGGAAACCAAATCTGAGCTCCGGGGTTGCTGCAACTGGGGCTGGCGGTGGGTCTGTCCTCACCCCAGACCGAGGAGTAAGCCGGCCTGAGCCCTGAGCTATGAGGCGGGGCACCCCATGCTGCCTGGCCCTCCACACCAGGCACCATCACACCTTAGAGCTTGGTTTGCTCATTTGCACAAGGGCTCCGGGTGCAAATGAGCAAACCAAGCTCTAAGGTCTGGCAGCCTGCGTGGGGCACAGCCTGTGGAAGGCCCAGCAGGTAACTTCCTAGTGAGCACATCTGCCCTCCAGACTGCAAGCTCCCCACCCAGTGAACCCCCAACTCAGGGAGCAGAGCCCCAATGAGAGGAACCCGCACCCCAGTCATGGGGGCCGAGGAGGAACAGAGGTCACAACACAGAGCATCGTGGGCTTGGCCACCCTCTCAGACGGGCCTCTCCTGAGGCCAAGATACCCCGAAACCTCGGAGAGCGTGAGATGGGTGACAGCACCCAGCCTGGCCGGCCATGTGAGGGTTAAATGACAGAACGTGTGTGCCTAGGACATTGCCGGAACCCGTAGGCACTCAACAAATCAGCAAATGGTCACTACTGGTACTAAAGCTCGTTGCTATAGCAGCCAAGCAGGGAACCAGTCAGGTCCCTTCAACACTGACACTGAGTTTGGGGCTTTTTCCTGATTATGAGGCCAATGTCAGGCTGAGGTTGCCCTGGTCCTTATCAGCTGAGCTTCTGGCATTTGAAGGGACCAAAGTCTCCTAAACTCAAGTGGATGAAATCACAAACAGGGTCACGTCAGGTACAGGGGTGAGGCCCCAGATATAGCCTTCTTCCCCACCCCCAACGGCCAGCTGGAGAGATTCCCCACCACTTCCCTGAACAGACCTGGGTGTATGGCTGCCCCACAGCCTATGTCCCCCGCCCCACCCTGGGCCTCGGAGCCCCCATTCCTGAGACAGCCCAGGGCCCTCACCTCTCGCTCAAAGCGCTTCTCCAGGAAGATGGACCCAAAGGTGTAAAAGTCGTCAGACTTGGAGCAGCAGGGCCTGTGGGGTGGCAGGTGCAGGCAGTGGGATGTGGGGCCTGGGAGGGGGTGGGGGAGGGAAAGGGCCCACCCGAAGAGGGCGAGGAGCTCCACGGACACAGCTGGAGCTGCGCCACGGGTGTGCCTGTGAGGGCACAAGGTGGGGCTGGCCATACGGGGGTCCCCGTTTGAGGGGGGCCGGGCGAGCCGACGTCCAGGAGCCTCACCTCGTGGAGCTGAGCCCCTCGATGGCCGACAGCATCTCATCATCGTATAAGTCATCCTCTGACCGCCCCTTGGGGGATGCACTTCTGGAATCAGACACCCACAAATGCATCATCCCAGGAGCCACGTCCACATGTGCAGAGGGAGGGGTGTGGACAAGATGACTCACCCGAGTGGGGCACCCAGAGCCTCGTACGGGATGGTGGAGGGACAGGCGGGTCCCAGTGAGGCCCAGAGAGGACAAGTGAAGGCCCAGCATCACCAAGCACTGCCCAGCAAGAAGCAGAGGGTAGACCCCTGGCCCCCAGTCAATGCCTCTTCCTCAGACCCACATGGTTCCTTCACACCAACCCCACTGACCCCAGTACTGGGTGGGAACACAACAGGCACTCAAGCATTGTCAAGTTCTGGCTCCTGGAACACTCTGACCCTAGCCATGGCAACTCCATGGTCAGAGCTGGGCCTCGCAGAGCTTCCCTCCTTGGCAGAGGCTGGTCAGGGCAGCCTGCCTAGAGGAGGTGAGTGGGGCAAGGCTAGCCAGGAAGGAAGACCACAGCTTAACGGGGGCAGGGGACAGCACACCTACCTGTCGGGAGTCCGGTGACGCCGCAAGGGGATGGCCTGGAAGGGAGGAGAGAAGATTCTTATTTCCCAGAATGCAGAGCTGGAAGTCCATCCCCGGACTAGGTCTGCTGTCTGGGATGAGCGGACAGGGTGTCAGGACTGTCCCAGCTGCAGGCGTCCTGACCCAAAGCTGAATTCAGTCAGCGGAATGAGGAGGACAGGGACATCGCAGCCACCCTGGGCATTCTCCAGGCATCTTCTGTCCCAGGCAAGAGGCAGGGCAGAGACATGGCCCATTTCACAGATGGGGAAAGTGAGGCTGGACTGGAAGGACCCTTTAGCATAGGCTCTTCTGCCCCCTTCGCAGGGACGCCCAGGCTGCAGCTCTCTGGAGGATGAGACCTACCTTGGGCCTCCGGCCGTTGGGGATAGGGGTCTCACTGCTGCTCACACTCTCGCGATGGTTGAGGTGTGCGAAGGGCCGCGCGGCCCCCCAGGACTCCAGGTAGCGAGTCATGCGCACGGACGCCCGCATCTTCAGGGCTGCATCCCCCTTGGGCTTGGGGAGGTGTTGGCTGGGCGGGGGTGGCTGCTGGCTCTGCGGGCAGACACAGATACGGCATGTCCCACCCCTCCTCTTTTGGTCCCTGAAACGCAACACTGCCTGGAGTGTGGCCCATCTGGCCAAAAGGGAAAATGGCAAAAGAGCTGCTCGGTCTGCAGCCCTTGGGGACTGGCTGAAGCCCAGTGCTCTCCCTGGCTTGGCTGGAGGGGTGGCCCCCCTCGGGGTCCTGTCCAGCTCGGGGCCCAGCCCTCCTCGAGTGAGGGAGATGAGTGCACAGCCCCTCACACCCTTCTCTGCCTCTCCAGGGACAGAAACCCTAAGGCCCGCCTTGCCCGGTGACGCTCCTTGAAACCAGACACTGTCCTTGGGGCCTGAGAGCCCATCTGCCCCTCTCCATGAAGACACCCCTAGGGAGACAGCACCCAGGAAAGCCATTGGCATCCTGCCCACCTGCATGTGGCCAGCACATGTCCTTCCTGTGGGGAGCAGTGGGAGGCAGAGGGGTGCTGGCCAGCAACCCAAAGAGACGTCCCACTGAGGGGCCAGCCCTCAACCCCTCAGGGCACCATTCTAGGGAACTCCACTCATGGGACCCCAAACCTCAGCACGGGTCCATTACTTGCCACGGGCCTACTGTGGTTGTGCCAAGGACATGGTGGCTTTGCCAGGTCCCAACTGAGGGCCCTGCCTCCTCCACTCGTGTTCCACCCCCATGAGAACAACACACCTTGGATCCATCCCGGCGAGGGAAGCCTTGCAGGACTGGGAAAGGGGGAGGGATGAGAAAGACCCCCCAAGACCACCAGAAACAAGCTCGGGCCATCTTGAGGCCTGTGGAGTCCCCCTTCCCCCTAACACTACTGTCCTCCAGGAGACCCCACCTCCTTGGGTCCCTACAAACACCCACAGGGACCAGCACCTACAGCCACAAACACCCGCTAAGCCAAGAGCTGCAAATTCTCTGGAAACGTCTAGCCTCCTTTTGGAATAGAAACATTTTTAAACACTGACAGGCATCTCTCTGCTTAGCCAGAGAGCAGGGCGTGGAATTCGGCCTTTGTGAGAGTTCCAGGGTTCAAAAATGCACTGTGACCTGCGAGGGAGATGGCCGTATGTCTCGGTCTCCCCCTCCATTGCCAGCAGCTCTGCCTACACAGCACCCAGCTAGCGGCTCAAGTTCAAGGTCACGGGCACTTCTCTCCCAGGGTAAGGAAGCCGGGTACCCCAGCTCCCTGGGAAATACCGTGTTTCCCCAAAAATAAGACCTAACCGGAAAGTAAGCCCTAGCATGATGTTTCCCCTGAACATAAGCCCTAATGTTTCTTTTGGAGCAAAAATTATTATAAGACCCGGTCTTATCTTCAGGGGAAACATGGTAAACGTGTGCTAAAGATACATTGGTTCTGAGTGAAAACACGCCTGTTCAGAAGTGGGCCCCTGCAACCTTCACGGCCCACAGGTGACTGCCCACAGGTGACCCCGCACATGTCACAATCGGTGTCAGTCAGAGCCTCCGGAAGCCCGAGCTGGGAAAGGACCCCTACATGCACACGGGAGGCCGGTCCACCTGAGCCCAGGTGGTGCGTGCACAGTTGTGAGAAGAAATGAGGACATCCCCTGTGTGTGCACAGGTGTGGAAGGTCTGCAAGGTGTGGTCAGGTGGGGTCAGGTGGAGAAGGTACGGTCCCACCCGGGGGCTTATGTTCAGGGGGTGTCATCCTGAAAAATCACGCTAGGGTGGCGGGGGGACTCACCACCACTGGCTTGGCAACGAGGGCAGAGGTGAACCTTTCAATCTACTTACATGGGCACAGGTCTCCATGGAAGGAACTCAAGAAATCACATACACCCTTGAGGGGGGCATGCTGGCTGAGGGAAAGGACGCACAGGAAACTTTTTACAACACGCCCCTCATGCCTTTTGCATTTTCAACAATGAGAATCATTAAGATTAAGCAAAAGTGGGGGTAGAAGGCAGCGCTGCCCAGTCAAACCCCGTATGAGACACATCTTCCTGAACAGTTTATTGGACTGGGCATCTTGTGGTTGTACTTGCTGGATCTGGCAGCCCGCAGGGTGGCTCCATGCCAGGCATTGTGCGAGGCATGGGGGTGGTCGACTGGAGAGGGGGACCCCCGAGCCCACCTACAGGGAGCTCACCCTAACAAGCAAAAGGAGAGAGAAACAGGAGCATTTGGGACAGAGGGAAAAGGGCTCTGGAGGAGGGAGCAGCAGTGACAAGGTTCTGCAGAAGGAGGAACCCGGCAGTGGAGGGACATGAGGATGGCAGAGGCTGGGGTGAAGGGTGCTCCGGAGGGAGGCAGGGCGTCAGAGAAAAGGGCAGGGCCCAGCGCTATGCGGTACAGGGTAAGTCTGGATTGTATTCCATGATGGTGGGAGAAGCAGCGCAAGGTACCCAGGAGGGGCTGCCCAGATGTTAACTCAGGACCCTGGGCCATGGGGCCCTGGGGGACCTCAGCAGGATGAGGTTGAAGGAGATGGGGGAAGGGGCTAGACAAGGGTGAGCAGCTGCTGGGGTGGGGGGACCCCAGGCTGGCCCGCAGCTCCCTCGAGACTGGTAGTCGGGCCAGCCCTGAGGATAGGCCAGAGTGAGAGGGAGCTGGAAGAGCCTGCCATGGCTGACATTCTTGAGCAAGCCCCAAGGATGATTCACCAGCAGCTAGGAGACAGACTGGCCTCCTGGGGCGGGGAAGAATGGCCTGTACAGGCGCGGGGCAGGCTGGGAGCAGCCCAGCAGCCTCCCCCACCGTGGGGTCCTGATGGAGAAGACGGAGGCAGGGACCAGCCAGGCCGACACCCTGGGTCAGAGCCCAGGACATACAGAGGCCCTGCCCAGTGGCCCCCTGGCCATTCCCTGCTTTCCTGAGTCTCATCCAAAGCACGCTTTTAAAATGTGTGTCTTTTGAAACTCCCAGAGGTTAGTGACAACCTCATGGAAAGTAAACTCATAGAGACTATTATTTCAAGAGTGTTTCTGACGAGCCCAGGTCGCGCTGAGAGCTTCACTCGGATTAGCGATTTCTCCTCGTGAGGGAGGCACTGTTGTTATTCCCAGTTCACAGAAAAGACCGGTGCGGGCCAGAGCGGTTCTTACGGGGGCCTAGAACACGCCCAGGGCTGGGGGGCTCACTCCGACCCTGAGCAGGCCTCCTCCACACCTCTCCACAGCCCTGGAGAGAAAACCACTCTCCCTCCACAGGGCCCTGCCCGGGGTGCGGGGCCTCTGCCCAGCACAGCCAGCCCGCAGCCTGCTGCCTCAGCGCCTCCTACCCGGGGGTCGATGACCAGGTAGGTCCGGATGTTCATCTCCTTCAGGTAAGGATCCCGCTGCTGCCCGTGACCGTCCTCCACCTCATACGCCTTGTCCAGGTGGTTCAGCGTTGCCTCTGTGATGTGCACCCTCCTGGAGAAGAACCGAGTCAGACAGAGCAGCCAGGGCCGCGCAGGCCGGCTCCCCACACGGCAAGGTCACTGATCCCACCTCGGACCTCACCCTGACACCCCCAGCCCAGAGTCGGCCCCCAGCCTCTGACCCACTGCTCTCCACGGAGCCTCACCCAGGGACTCCAGCCGCCTCCATCCTGTTGGCGAGGGACACGTCGTGGGACCACACATCATACTGCCACTTGCGCAGTCCGATGACACCACACAGCACGTTCCCCGAGTGTATGCCCACACGCATGCTGATGTCCACACCCGTGGCCTCCCGCACCTGCCTGGGGCAGAGCAGTCCGGTCACCCCACTCCAGCTGGGGTGCTGGCGGGGCTCGAAAGCCTAGGAAAGGCTTGAGGTCCCAGGTGTGGGGCATGGCATGGGTGGGGGCAGAGCAAGGGGGAGGGTGCAGGAACGGGGCAGCCCAGCTCACAGGAGCAAACGTGCCCAGCCTGATGGGGCTGCCTCCTCGAAAGGAGCTGAGCACCTCATGTCTGGGAGTGTGCAAATGGGTGTGGCCACCCCCACATGCAAAGGCTGCGAGAAGGAGGAGGAATTCCAAGTGTCAGTCACTGCAGCTCATGTTGAAGGGCCTAAAGTACTCTCACTGGGTGTTTGCCCAGCCCACAGCCCTGGCTGGGTTTGCAAAGGCTACCAGAGTCTGTAGAGGGGGCCCTGGCACCACCCCAAACCCAGCAGCAACGAAGAAGACAGGGCCAGCCTTTGGGGGCATTCTCTGGGAAATGGGAACCCTGGGGGTCGTTAGCACCACTCGGGACAAAGAGCAGAGACATGGGGCACCTCCAAACATAGGCAGTGCCTCTCGGTCCCTTTGATAAGAGTATGACGGCTCAGGGAGCGGATGGCACCATGTGTCTGGGGATGGACAAGCCTGCGGGGCCAAAGCCAGAGGAGCAGAAGGGGCCTGCACAACCTCCACACATTCTTGGGAAAGAAACTGAGATGGGGGAAGGGGACCTGCCTGAGGTCGCCTGGGCAGACACAGAGCCAGGCTATAACCCGCACCCCAATGCCATGGCCAATGCTTTTCCTTCCATTTCTGGCGAGATTTCAGGACGCATCTGTGCCCCTTTAGGCAGCCCAGCTGCAAAGACACCAGTGAGTTGGGCCCAGCCCACCACCACCCACCTCACCCCCATGGTGGGTGCCTATCCAGACCACTGCTGCTGGGGCTCCAGAGAACCTTGAGGGGAGTCGATGCTGGTGGGAAGGAGCCCCAGGAGGCTGGGGGTCTCCTTGCAGCTCTGAGGGCCGGTCCCATTACTCTGAGGTCTTCGTGGGGAGGAGGAAGCAGATGGAGCTGGGGAGTTGGTCCCCAAGTCTGCAAGTGCCTCCCTGTGCTACTTAGACTCAGGAGGAAGAGAGCCCAGCTGCCCATCCCCAGGCCCCCCAGCTCTGAGCTTCTGACATTCTGTGGGTCTCGGAGACACAGGGGGAGGGATGCAGACAGACGCTGAGTGAGCCAGGCAAGCCACCTTTACCCCTGAGCCTCAGTTTCCTCATCTGCAAAATGGGGACAATGCATTCCCTACCATGCCTTGGGAGGCAGGAGGGGCCGTTGCAGGGACAGTCCCCAACACCCTGGACCTGTCCATGGTACCTACTTAATGGCCTCACACATGTCCAGCCCCATCTTCACACAGTTCCGGGCGTGGGTGGGCAGGGACACGGGTAAGCCCGACACGCAGTAGTAGCAGTCGCCCAGAATCTTGATCCGCATGCACTCGTTGGCCTACAGGGCAAGGGAGAGGCCTGGTCAGCCAGTGGCTGAGGGTCACGCAGGCCTGCTACCTCCCCACACCCTCCAGGGGAACCAGGCTCCTTCCCTGCCAGGGGCTTCCTCCTGGGGTACCAGCCACCAGTAGCTGTTCCTGGGCCTGGTGAAAGGATGGGACGGGGCGGGGGGGGGGGGTGCTCTGCAGGAGGAACGCCAAGCATCATTGGCAAAAACGTGTTGCTAAGGGTAGCCACCTGAGTGCCTCTGGGGGAGGCGCCCCCTTTGTTGCATTCATCCATGCAGTACTTGAGCACCTACTGTGTGCCCTGCCTTGCCCAGGCACTGGGACACAGCAGTGAACAAAACAGACAAAAGTCCCTACAGTCTTGGAGCTCACCCACTGGTGGCAGGGTTGGACACCCAACTAGATAAATAAAATCTAAAGACATCCAATGGTGATAAGTGCTAAGGAGGGAAATGAGGCATGGGAGCAGAGAGGAAGTTCCCAGGAGGCCAGAAAAGGCCTCTCAGAGAAGCTAACATTCGAGCAAAGACCTGCAGGAACCCAGAGCAAGGCATGCCAGTATCTGGAGGAACCGCCTTCCAGGCAGAAGACGGGAGCAGCATGCGCAAAGGCCCTGGGGCCAGAAGCTGTTTGAGACACAGCACAGCAGTCAGTGTAGCTGAATTGGAGCCAGAAGGGGAAACAAGACAGAGAGGTGGCAGGTGTCAAGGTAACCCAAGAGACAGCTATGCTGCTAGAGCTGCCGGCTTTGGGGAGTTGGGGCAAAAAAGAGAGGAAAGATGAGGTAAGGAGAGAGGCTGGGGTCATACAGGAAAACGTCCGTGGGGGAAGGGAGGTCCAGTCTGTTTGAGGTTCCATCTAAGGTGGTTCTGCAGCCACCAGACCCTCAGTAAGCCCTCGGCAGAGGTGGCCACACATACAAGGCCTCAGGGGTGGGGTTTTCGGGAACATGATAGAGTTTTGTGTGGGCTCCAGTCCCACTCCCCACCCCACCCCCCATGGAGGCCTCGCAGGCAGCCTCGCTTCTGGCTTCTGATAGGGAAAGACGCAGGGGCTACACCCCAGCTCCTTCCTGCAGGGATCCAAAGACCCGGGCACCCTCCTGGAACCAAGGTATCCTCTGTCTCCCGGTCTCCTGCTGATCAGGCCTGGGGTGATGGCTCAGCGTCAATGACCAGGCAGGACACCATCCCTCCCTAGGTCCCTGTACCTGCCTGCCTTTCTGAACCGTACACCCTTACTACACCCTCTTCCAATGACTCCATTGATAGTGTGCCAGCGGTTTCCTGCTGGGCCCCGTCTGGCACATGCTGAGTTACAAAGGGCCTGGCCAAGCGGTGTGAGGAGAGTGGCTTTCCTAGAAAGCAGCAGGACTCCAGCTGTCCTAATCTCCCCTGGGGCCAGGCGCAGGCCTGCCCTCTGGACCTAGTCTGCTGTCACATTCCCCAGGCTGCTCCTCCGTGTCTGACAAACTGGGGAAGCTGGGAGTGTGTTGGGGGCGATGGGTTCCCAAGCCCAGATGCAATGTGACACTCCAGAGCAGGTCCTCCACTCAGGAGTCACAGTTCTGGAATCTGATTGCTGATAGGAGAAAAGGCTGGAATCAGTCCAGCCCATCTCTGCCCAGGAACTGGACGCCCCAACTAGGAGGCTGGCACCTGCCAACAGCCTTCCTGTCCCCATCTGTACTGTTTTCTGGGTCTGCCACAGAGGCAGGGCTGTGTCTAAAAGGGCAAGGGCAGGTCTTTGGGCTTTGTGGCAGGAAAAGGGCCAGCTGTGGTTGAGACCCTGACCCCCGGCCCCACATGTGGCCCAACTTCTGGAACTCCAACCTGCTAATTTAGAAGTCATGAAAGAAGGAAGCTCTTAAGGAAGGCTCCAAACTAGAGAAACCCTCTGAGTCACTCAGTCCACAATCCCTGGAGGGGGTTGCAGGAGTGGGGGACTGTTCTCCAGAGAACCCCTGGCCAGGAGTGTCGAACTATAGTTCGGTTACCCCCTGTGACGGGAACCTCATCCTGTGAAATGGAGCCAGTCCTAGGCAGGCAGTCTCTCCTAAAATTGAACGGCTCTGACCATAAAAAATTCTTCCTAGTGTGGAAGACTCTTTCTATCGAGTTCTAGACCATTGATTCTCTGCACATGGAGTCACCTGGGGGGCTCTTAAAAACTCTCATGGGTTAGGCATGGGTATTGTTTTATTTAAGCTTTCCACATGATTCAAATAGGCAGCCAAGATAGAGAGTTATGGCCTTAAATCTTACATTTCGGTCTCTACTTAGTGGCCACCCCTTCTGGGAAGCCTGTCTCGACCACCTGAGTCTGGGCTAGGTGTTCCCCAGTTCTGCCCCCTGCACCCCACTCCAAACCATAATACCTTGAGGCCAGGAGCAAGTTGAGGGTAGGCTGGAGCTCAGGGCTGCCACTCAGCAGGGCTTGGGACCATTATGTAAATTAATGAAAAACTGAGGCCCCTCCCCCTAAACACACCCGCCACCCCCAGGCTGGGTGCTGCTCTAAAAGACACAACAGCCCTCTCTGGTCTCCAGACCTCTCTGCCCTAGGCTATGCCCTGGAGACTCCCCTTGCGAGAGCTCCCTGATCCCAGGACCTAGGTCAAGTCCCACTGCTCACCTGAGCCCTCAAGTCTTTGCATGATTAATCCTGTGACCTTGTCCCCTTCCCACTCAGTCCTATTCTCACTGAGCTACTTTCACACCATGAGCACACTGAGCTTTCTTTCTTCTCCAGGCTCTTGCATATGCTGTTCCCTCTGCCACAGCACTGTTCCCTTTCCCCTTCAGGTCTCTTTTTAGGTTTCTCAAACTTTAATGTACACACAATTCACCTGGGATGTTGTGAAAAGGCAGATCCTGGAGAGGCCTGGCATTCCACAGGCCTCCCAAGCCCCCAGGTGAGGGAGCCAAGGCTGGGGCCTTGTGTAGTGAGCTTGGAGCTCTGGAGCCGCCTCCTCCAGGTAGCCTTCCAGGGCCGGCTCTCAGGTCCCCAGACCCTGTGCACCCCCTGGTGTGTACTGTCAGTCTCCCTACTGGCCTTGCCACCTGGGGGACAGGATTCTAGCAGCCTCAGCCACCACTTGACCCCCACTTCTACCATGGGGCCCTCGGAAGTGTTTGCCGACTGATGGCTAAAATTCAGCACAGGCAGCACTGTGCCCACCTCGGCACAGTGCTGGGCACAGGACGCCCGTGGGTGCCATGTGAGGGGACCCCTGCCTTTTCCATCTGCAGAGGGGAGGGGGCACCGGCCAGCACGCTCACCTTGGCTATCTGGTCAAACTTGCCGAAGAGCTCGTTGAGCACCACCACCAGCTCTTTAGGGGAGCAGTCACTGGCCAGGCGCGTGAAGCCCACGATGTCCGCGTAGAGAATGCTGGGGGTGGAGTGGGGCCGGCAGGAGGGTCAGCGCCAGCTCCCTGGAAGAGGGGGCTGCAGGAGCACGGGGACTATCTGGAGCCCCAGTCACTCCTGCTGTTCCTCACGGGAGAGCAGCTCCAGCCATAAAGATGAAACAAAGTTCCAGAGCCTTCCCATTCACGGGCACTCCAGGGTGTGTGCACAGGGGCCCTTCAGATTCCCACCCCCAGGCGCCATCACTGCAGACGTTAAATGGTGCTCTTCTGGGTGGAGAGGGCTCTGGAACCTCAGAAGTTCTTTTTTTCCTGGGTCTGGATTTTCACCTTTGCACAGACTTCAGCACTAAACTCCCTGGTGAGATGTGACTCCATGCTCCCTCAAGCAAAGCTCCACACCCAACACTTTACACAGGTCTAGTCCTCTCACTACCCGCATAGGACTCCCATTCTACAGATAAGCAAACTGAGGCTCCGGGATGCTCAGGCTGCCTGGGAAGCCACAGGTGGAATTTGTACCAGATTGCCCAGCTCCAGAGTCTGTGAGTTCGGGACCATCCACAGCCCAGAGAGAAGGCAGCCGGGCCAACCTCGGGCATAAGACTGAGCCTCCAGGCAGAGGACCAGGTGGAGCTGGCAGCACCCACATCTACACGTCACTCAGGCTGGCACATTCAGGTAAGATTCTGCAGCCCCTCCCAGTCAGCCAAAGACGTGTCAGGTCCAGGGTTGTTGGCGGTCACCAAGCCCTGGGGGCCTTCACCTCCTTTGAGGGTCCTGTGCCCCTTTGAGAGTCATCGGAAAGGACTCTTTTCCTCCCAACAGTCATGTCTGTGCACAGTTTGAAAACTTTAGGGGATTAATGGATCTCCCTCAGCACCAACCTAATCCGATCCCGCCCCTGGGGAAACCAATGGGGAGACCGAGGCCCGGTCAGGGGCCTGGATTTACCTCTCCCTAATCCCTGAGTGCGCTGGGGTCGGGTCTCTTCTGGGTGGAGAGGTCTGGAGACACAGGAGGGCAGGGGGCCGCCTGCCCCGACCCCCGGGAGACCCTGCGCACACAGCCCGGCCGCCACCCACCTGACGTTCTGGTGCCGCTTGACGTAGAGGCTGTGGAAGTTGTTGTCCGGCACACAGCGCCGGTCGCCACGCTCCTTGAGCCGCTCGATGATGGTCAGCTTCATGCCCATGGAGATGTGGGCCGGCAGTATGGACAGCAGCAGGTTCTCCTGGGCACCAGCGGGGACAGGCAGGGCCACGTCAGCCCCAGGCGTGGCCTCCTGCCCTCCTCCCTGCGCTGCCCACCACAGCCTCCCTCTCCGCCGGCCGCCATCCCCACCAAGTACACATCCTCCTGCGCCCCCGGCAGCCCCCCCCCACGGGGTGAGGCCTGCAAGGGTGTCCAGCCATGTGGCCACGCACACGCTGCTCAACAAGAGTCATGTCCACAGAGAAAGGACGCAGCGCACGGGGTCTGGCAGGTGCCGGGGAGGCCGGAAACCCCACCTGCTGGCGCTTCTCCACCCGCAGCTTTCTTCGGATCTGGATACACTTGACGGTGTAGGTGAAGAGGTCGCGGGAGGCGTCCTGCAGCTGGTGCTTGTGGAAGGCGCCCGTGAGGTTCCCGCACAGGAAGATGACAGCGTTGGCCAGCAGCTGGGGGGCGGGGGGGCTCAGCATTCAGCTTGGCCTGCACCCCTGGGGCACTGGCCCCCTTGGTGGGCTGGTGACAGCACCCCCTCACCATGTCCTGACCTCCAGCCCACTCACGCTGCACTCTTCCTGGGGCAAGCAGGGAAACTGAGGCCCAGACAAGGGCTGGTCTCCTGGGCCCGTCTCGGCACCCATTGGCATACCCTACTCCAGAAGAGCTTGGACCCCAGAAACCAGGGAAACTGTCACTCCTGGGGAGGCAGCACCCAGAGCCCGAGAGGAGGGCCAAGGACAGCAGACTGTCCCCCCGGCTGCCCAGAGCTCCAGCCTCCACTTCCCAGAGCAGATACAGGCCCAGTCAGGAGACAAACACAAGAATAAGTCACTACTTACAACGCATACATTTCACTCACTCAGCAGAAAGACACAGGACGGGCACCCAGGGATGTCCCAGCCCTGTGAGGACGGGGCTGTGAGGCCAAACCTCGGGAACAGGCCTCACCCCACAGTGCACTGCACCCAGGAGGGGGCCCGAGAGCCAGCGCTCGAGTGAGAGGCTCAGCCTCCGAGGTACCACAGGCCAGCACAGCGAAGGCCACAGGGCCGGTGGCCCACCCAGGGGCCGGCTTCTGGAGAAAGCCTGTCCTTGAGGCCATCTGTCTGCAAACAGGGCTGTGAAGCCTCAGAACCAACTCCCCCACGGGCCTGGCTGCCCTCTGCCCAAAGCACAGCCCCCGCCCAGAGGCCTCGGCTGTGCCCCAAGCCCCTCACCTGCAGCCCCACTTGCATGCTGGGCATCGAGAAGTCCCCCATCAGAGCGCCGAGCACCAGTAGGTGGGAGGTGCTGGAGATGACCCCCACCACGACGGCCCCCTGCATGCTGAAGGGCAGCAGTGTGTACACCACGAAGGCCACAAACAGGAAGAAGGGCACCTGGGGACAGGATGTCATGAGGTTCAGGACACAGCCCAGACTGAGCGGGTGTCGGGCCCACAGCCTCTTGTCTCCTGGGGGTGGCCCCAGAAACCTGAATCCTGAGGCCCTCAGCAGCCAGGCCAGGCCACCCGGTGCCCTGAGCCTTCAGGAAGTCCCCTCCACTCCCCTGCGTGATGAGACATGGTGATGGACACGTAATGGAATAAGTCAAAATCTGCTTCTGGGTCGGACCCAGCCAGCTTTACCATCATTTCCTACGAGCTGATTTATTATCCAAGACCGAGGCCGAGCCTCCCCAGGCCCTCAGGCATGAGTCAGGGAGCTCCCCCCTCCCCCCCTCCCCCCCCCCCCTGTTGCCCAGTGTCCACAGCACTCTCTCCACAGGTATGGTAATTACCGGAAGGCTGGGGTGGGGCCGCTCACCTGCCGCAGGCACAGCACAGCCTCACCCGCCCATCCACTCAGAGCTGGCTGGGATCCCACCTGCTCAGCATCCGCCCCTTCTGGGAACAGCACCCTCCCCCGAGCTTCCAGTTAGCATGGCTGTCATGAGCCTCACCCCAGCCCAGGCCCACGAGTGTGGAGAACCAGGCCCACAGGTCAGAGGATGCCACCCGTGGCAGCAGTGACACTCCAGGAATGGGCTCACAACCCAGGCCAGG
Source organism: Rhinolophus hipposideros (assembly GCF_964194185.1). Classification (NCBI taxonomy): domain Eukaryota; kingdom Metazoa; phylum Chordata; class Mammalia; order Chiroptera; family Rhinolophidae; genus Rhinolophus; species Rhinolophus hipposideros. The sequence goes on along the minus strand of NC_138067.1, from coordinate 4,948,938 downwards.
CCAGTGTGACTCCAGCTGGTTGAGAAAGGGCTCTCTCTTTCAGCTGGGGTGGGTAGGCTGGTGAGCAGCCCTGCGGCCATCTCTCTCCCAACCTGAGGACAGCCTCCCAAGTGAAACAACTCAGAGAAAGGCAGAACTGAGAGAAATCAGGACGTGGTCCCCTACGAGAGCCCCAGGACAGACCCCTCAGCCTTTCCTAGCACAGGAGCCAATTCGTGCCTTTTTGCCTCTCTAAGCTGGAGATGTGTTATTTCCAACCCAATGAGGGTCCACCCAGAAACACCATAGCCAGATAGCCCACCTCCTCGGCACAGAGAACTAAGAGATCAGCCCAAGGCCCATCCTAAGTCTCGGAAACACAGCCATGGGAGCGGGAAGAACCAGGACCAAGAACACGAAATGCAGGCCCAGTCTCCAGCAGGACCTGCTACCCAGAGGGCACAACTGGCGGGCAGCATCCAGGCCCCAGTGACCCCAGGGTTCCCTGCCTGTTACCTGCTCCCATGCACAGGCCGCCTTCCTCCATGAGTCGAACACCAGCACGTAGCCCAGCGTCACCAGGCAAGCCCAGATGAGCAATGCCGAGGCCCGAAGCCACCGCCGGACGAGGCACTCGGCATACACCAGCACGTAGAGAGCCACGAACACGGCAAGTGTGAAGAACGCTGTCCCCAAGACAGCCTGCTGGTTGGAGGGGTCCTGGGCAGGGGAAACATACACAGAAATGCCACAGGCTTTCCCCCAGGGGATGCCACCTCCTCCAGAAAGCCTGCCAGATTAGGCTGTCCAGCCTCCCCGGGGCAGTCCCGAGCCTTCCTCCACGTGGGTATTATATCTATATGCCCTCTGAACACCGGGTTCTTTCTTGACCTCAGGCTTGCTCTATGCAGGCACCAATGCCTTTCCCCAGCCCCCTTCGCAGCCCAGCCCTGCCAACCTCTCACTCCCCACTCCCTCCCCATCAGGCCTCTTCAGGCCCCCCAGGTGCTGTGCATAGACTTGCAGGAGACAGGTGTAGGGGCTCAGGAGCAAAGCTGTGGAAAGCCTCCTGGAAGACAGGCCACTGCTCTGACTCTTAAAGAACGAACAGACGGTTAGGGGAAAAGGATGAGCAATGCTGTCCCAGGCGGGGAAGAGCCGGAGCAAAGGGACAGCTGTGTGACAGCGGGGGCTCACAGGAAAGCTGGTTTGCAGCAGGGATAGCACCTGGTATGCCCCAGTGGCTCTTAAGCTCCAGGAGCACAGAGGCTGATCTGGGAGCCCACACACAGCAGTTACGCAATAACTATTTGTTGAATGACAAAACAAATGCCCTGTGGTGTATATCCACAGAGACACAAGCAGCAGGACAGAGCACTGACTGGGTCCCAGACACTTCACACATATCACCCTGTCAACACTCTGATGTTTTCTTCTAGTATTCTGCTGTCCCACACAGTAGCCCCTCGCCCCATGTGGCTATTCAAAATTAGATGTACGTTCATTAACAATCAGTTCCTCAGCCATACTAGCCATATTCCAAGTGCTTAATAGCTACGCATAGAGGCTATGGCAGGGCAAGGCCTTGGTCAGAGACGGTGTTAGTGGTGTCTGCCTGGAGAGCTTTGTTGACAAGGATTCTGAGACCACCGACAGGCTCTGTGAGGAGTTCTGCGATTGATTCATAACATCTGCACGGGACCAGAAATGGCAGCAGTGATACACACAGGCCATCCCTGACCATGGTCTTCAATAGAATCAAAGTTCATTGTGGAAAAAAGTAAGGGTAGTAACGTGGCCACATTAATGTAATACCTAAAACCACCCCAGACTGCAAAATGAAGTGAACATGGTAGTTTACATAGGCGGAAACAGGCTCAGAGGAGATGCTGTTGCCTAAGGCCGCACAGGTACCAAGCACAGAGCTGAGGTCTTAACCCCAGAGAAGCCCCACCACCCAGGAGCTGCCCGCACTCACCCCGTAGCTGAAGGTGATGGCAATGAGGGCAATGCAGGCAGCGATGGCCACCAACAGGAGCGTGAGCAGCAGCGGCCCGTGCTGGCTGGTGAGACGGTACTTCTCGTAGAGCGCGTCCTGGTCCGGGCCCTCCTCTCCCTCGTTGAGGAAGTAGCACCCCTTGGCCGGCATGCTTCCGCCTTGGCACACCCACACAGCAGTCCACTTGGGAGACCCCACGGCCTGGGGACCATCTGATGGCTGGTACCCTCCCCTGTGGGCCTAGGCCTCTGGCCTGTCCAAGGCAGTCAGGCGGGGCTGGGGAGGAGCCCCCTCGGCCTGCAGCTCCAGGGACAACGCGGGGCGGGCCTGCCTGCTCCACTGCCGGGCCTTGCTCATTGCACCCCCGGCATCTTCCTTTGTATACAGGCTGGGCTGACCAGACACGTGTGCTTCTCAGCTCTGTGGGGACACAAAGCAGAACCAGATTTGACCTGGACAAGCCGAGTCAGGGAAGGGCTGGCATCAGGGGAGAGCAGGGCCAGGCCTCACAGCCCTGGGTCTGATTTACCAGCCCCAACCTGAACCTAACTTTTAGGTCCTGTTTAAAGCTTTGCACACCCCGAGGTCATAAAGCTAGTCCCCCACGTTTCCTAGAATGCACAGGCGGACACACTGGCCACTAACCATGTGTGGCTCTTTAAAATTAAAGTTGATTAAAATGAGTTAAAACCTCAGTCCCTCCGTCACACCAGTCACGTTTCAAGTGTTCTACAGCCACATGCAGCCACGTGGCTATTATACTGGGCATCCAGAAACTTCTACCGGACAGCACTGCTGTAGAGGCTTGACTGTTTGTCCCGTGTAGGTCTCCGATCCATCTCGACGAATTTTTGTGTGTGGTGTGAGGCAGACATCAAGTTTCATTTCCTGTTTCCAAGTGGATATCTGTCCCAGCAGTGGTTACTGAAGCCACCATCCTTTCCTCCAGAATTTCAGCGGAGCGACCTTTGTCATAAACCAGAGGAGCATGTGTGGGGGGGCATCTGGGCAGGCTTTCTTCTGTTTCAATGGTCCTTACGTCACGAGCACACTGAGTGAGTCTTGTGTCTCAGACCCCCACGCCTACTTCAGCCAGAGGATCCCCCACGTATCTGTGTTATTATGTGAAGTTTCCACGGAAGACTGTGTCTTTACAAAAGGCCCACTGATGAGAATTTACGACGTTTGCAAGCCCCACTTCATAGAAAAGGAACCTGAACCTTGGAGAGGGAACACAATGGACCTTTTGTGACAAAGTTGGGAGCAGACCCCAGGCTTCCGAGGCTCAGCCCAGAGGAGCTCCCGTGTCCCCTAGCACCATTCATTCATTTGCTCATTCACTTATTCTTAAACGGCTTGTTCACCACAGCTATGGCCCACCAGGCGCACTATACTTCCTGTGAGTGGGCTGGCTCTCTCTGCCTGGGGCTCCCAGTCCCCAGAGAGAGAAAGTTATGCCAAACTGTGTGATTCCTAGACACATTGATTGGGACTGGGGGGCAGCTGCCGCATTCCCAGCAGCCTTGGACCAGGAGTCCAGCTCCCGATGTCCTCTGGGCCTGCCTTGGGGACAGCAAGACGTGAGAAGAAGCAGGACAGTCACGAAGGGCGTAAATGACCACTCGCAGAAGCTGCGAAGGAAAGGCGTCCACAGCCCCGAAAACCATAGAGCAGGGTAGAGAGTCCCCAAGTCCCAGGGAAGCCGCTGGTGAGCACCCATGGCTATGACAACCGGGGCCATCGTGAATCCAGGAGTCACCTCAGGCATTGCTTCCTCCAGGAGCTACTATTCTACACACACCCCCCCAGGAGCAAAATGGAAAAACCTCATATTTGGGGTCCAGGGGGACTGTTTGCCAGGGGTCCTGTCTCATTCTACTCCCTCCAGGCCCAGGCAGGTATCCATGAGCCTTGGTACCTGTTTAATCTGCAACCCAGCGGGGGTTGGACCCCAGGCTGTCAAAGTACCCAAAGTGCTTAGACAAGCTACAAATCTGATTTCCATGTGAAATATCAATTTTCAAATGTTGTCAGCTACTTTAAAAAACTTGAGTGGTATAGCCGACGAGTTTACAACCTCTAAGTCTGAACTAACCAGTTTTTATTCCACAAGAGGCATTTTCTGAGTACTAACGATACGTGCCCAGCCGTGTGCTGTCGGGTTTGTATAACAAGATAAAGGCCCTGCCCTGAGAAGCCCCCAGTCCAGCGCACCGGTAATTCAGCTGTCTGCGGGCATCACAGCAGCGATGCTGTCACACCAGGTGCCAGCGCACACATCCACTCTCATCATCATAACCTGCGAAGGCCAAGCTGTTACAGCCATTTCACAGATGCGGAACTGAGCCCAGAGAGGTAGAGCGGCTTGCCTAAGATCACACGGCGCTCCTACCTAGCTTTGCTGCCTGCCTCGCTGAACTGAGAGGGGCTTCCCCACTGGGCTCCTCCCAGCAGCAGCAGGTCTCAGGACCAAACCAGCTGCCACAAGTATACACAACACTGCCTGTCCCTCTGGCCTGGGGCCAAAACCGGTATACCAGGAATGCAAGGCTGAGAAACCCCAAACACCAAGGAGCCAGGGCAACTCCCAGAAGCTGCTCCATCCCCAACGCAAGCAAACACACACACACACACACACACACACACACACACACGTGCAGCACCCACTCCATGGCGCCTTCCACCCCAGACACCGACGTGCCCTTCCAGGCACACAAAGCTGGCCGAGCAAGGCATGCAGAGAGAGGGGCCAGTTGGAGGGTCTGTGGAAACCCAAGATGGTAAACACACCTCTCAGAGGTCTAATAAGGCCACTTCCTGGGCAACGGCAGGAGGGAGTGGAGGCAGACAATGGACAGCACTGCACAGGCAGTTGGGCCTATCTGGGGACCTGGGCCAGCTTCTGGAACATGCAGAACAAGCCAAGGGAAGGCTGGGAGGAAAGACAGCATTTATCACTCCTGGAGAGATGGCCCGGGACACCCCCCCCACCACCACCACCACCGGACATCTCCACAGCCCAGCTCCTTTCTAGGAGCCACCCCTAAAATGAGACCCCTGGGTCCCCCTCTGCCAGGGAAGGTCTCAAGGCCCCTCTGTTCAATCTCCAGTTCTTCTGCTGGCCGCTAACTAAGCTGGCAGCCAGAAGGGCCCCTCCGAGGCCCTGGATGAAGGAAGTCCTCTGTCGGGTCTCCCACAAATGCCCCTACAGCCTCCGCTGGCACACCTGTGACGGGAAGCTCATCAGCTCTCAGGGCGCTCTTCTCCACCAGCGAGCACTCCTTCTGTTATCAGTCCTACCTTAAGTCAAGCCAACCCCCCTTCCTGTCCCTCCCCCACCCCCACCCACTTGCCCCGTCTTAACCCCAAAGACACCAACAGCAGAGATGTGTGCTTGGAGAGTGGCGGCCCCTTTACCTGGGGGCACTGTAGTCCCAGGGTCCCTCAGTGTCACAACCATCTCACAATAACTCTGGTGGGGGGTCGGGGGAGTACCCCCCTGTACAGAGGAGGGGGACCTCCAAGCATCCAGTTGAGGGAGGGTCTTTGCTGCTTCTGCTGCACTGTTCTCTCCTCCACTCTCCATACCCTGGTTCAGGGGCCACGTGACCCAGGCCTGGCTCATGAGCATAGCTTCTCCCAAGCCCCAGTGACAAGCTGAAGGATGGACACACAACCAAAATCATCTCACTGAGAATCCTCTTTGGGACTTTTGCTGACCCATGGGGAACGGGCTGTCATTGCTGGTGGCCTGGAGCTGCTGGCCGTCACCTGAGACTGAAGCCAACATGGACAACTAGAGAAAAGGAGGCCTGAAAATGCCCCCTTGAGCCCCTGGATCCAGCTCTACCTGAAGCTCAAGCAACCTCCAGATATTTGCATCTCATGGGACAGCAATGCCCCTTTCAGCTGAAGCCAGTTTGAGTTTCAAGGTCCACACTGGACTTCCTGCCCCGGTTTGCTATATCCAGGAAGCCCTCGCAGCCATCGGATGGGTCCAGAATCAGGGGTGAGGTTCCCACTTAGGTCAGAGGTGAGAGGGGGCCCCTGCAGACACAGCCAGTCCTAGGACTTCCTCTGGAAGGGGTTGGGCCAGGAAGGGAACCCCTCCCATACCTCTGTCACTGTCCAGGCCCAGCCAGGTTGGAGAAGACCTGGGGCTGCAGGAGGCTGGGGGCAGGGCTCCCCACATCCTCTCTTGAGACTCCTCCCAGGGGAGGAGTTAGGGAGCTCAGAGGCACACTTCGGTAGAAATGGATACCAGTGGTAGTCTCCTCCCTGCAGCCATCTTAGTGGGCTCTGAGCTCCCTGCAGCCCCAGGGCTGTGATAGAGCGGGAAATGCCATAAACAAAATCTATTGTGCGCTTACTGCGAGCTGGGCACTGTGGACTCCTTCCATCCACACACCTGTCCTGTAGGTGGATGTGAGAAATAAGTCACAGAGAGGTTCAGCTATTTCCCTGAGGTCACACAGCTAGTACAAGAGAGCTGGGATTTGAACACAGGCCATCAAGGTCCACCTCTCGTCCTGCCCATCACCTTCACGAAGCGGACATCCACAGAGCCCCTATCACAAAATGACGACCGTTTCCTGCTCTTCCCCCTCAAGGCCCAGGACAGAGGGTAAGGGTCAAAATGGGCCCCATCAAGGTACCTCCCTCTGCCTTGCAGAGCCAAGGTCAGGCAGCCTTCTCTCAGCCACAAGATCCAGGAGGGCCTCTTTCTCCAAGAAGCCCTCTGAGCTAGCCCCCACCGTCTTCTCCCTTCCCTAGAAACGAGGCAGGTCTATCTGTGGTTTCCTTGCCAAATACTAACAGGAGGGGGCCAGGTTCCTCAGCCAGAATTGCTGCTGGAAACTGAGGGCTGGGCCCTCCAATTCTGATGGCAGAACTGGGCCCTCAGGGCAGTTGAGGAAATCCTTCCCCTGCGAAACTGGCTGACCTGGCAGTACCCCAGGCCCACCACATGCCTTGGGGAGTTCTAGACCACTCCCAGCTTTCACAGACAGAGCACCCACTTCCTCACCCAAGTGGTGCTGGCAGGAACCCCAGCCTGGCTTCCTCTGGCCCAGCCCTGGCCAGCCTCGGAACTGCACAGAGCCTGGGGCCCTGGTGGCCTCAGAAAGAGGAAGTGGAGGCCTTGGGACGTGGGTGGGAGGGCAGGGAGGGGCCCCACTCAGGCCCCAAGGGCGAGGTCCCTGTGCCCACACCCCAGCAAGACGACCACAGTGCTGGAGATGAAAACTCAGGAGCCCAGGCTTGCCCCCAGGCCAGCCCAGCGCTCAGTAGGCTGGCTCACAGGTAGATTTTCCATTTGCTGAGGGAGTCTCACGTTAAAGCCATCTCCCTGAGGAGAGCCCAGAGGCTGCTCTGCCCGGCATGGGCCTGGCACGAAGGGCACCCAGGAAACCTCATGGGGCTGCCAGCCCATGGCCTGCAAGCCCTCCCCTTTGCCGACACCAGCCTCTCTGACGCTCCGAGGGCAGCTGCCCTTAGGCCTCTCCACACATTTGCGCAGACCTCCTTCCCTCCCAGGCACGTCCCCCACCTGGGGAGGCCTTCCCAGACTCCTGTGCCCCACCCAGCACCTGCCTCACCAAACTGTGGTGGTAGCATTTGTGTCTGGGTCCTGCATCTGGGCCCTGGTAGGTGGGTGTGGGAAGGAGGGACACACGAGCTGGAATCTTGAACCAGGCCAAGGGGTGGAGAACAAGCAGGGCGGCTTTGGTGAGGAAGGAGGGCAGAGGAGATGAAAACAGAAGAAGAAGGGTCTCCCTCGGAACAGGAAGCACGTGCTGTCTCACACCTGTCCCCAGGGGAGCTGACCAGGGAGGGAGGAGGCCCGGGTTCAAATGCCAGCTCTTCTACTGGCCATATGAGTGGCAGAGTCACCTCACACTCTGGGCTCACTTTCCTCATCGGTAAACTGGGGGCTGACACCCACGTTGGGGGGAGAGGGAGGTGCAGATAATGGTCAGCAGGCCAAGTTTGTAGGGACAAACGGCAAATGAGCCCAGAAAGAAAAGTCAGTTCCCAGAGCCGAGGAGGCCCAAGCATGGGGTCCCAACTGGAGAGGCAGAGGTGCAAAGGGGGCAAGGCCCCAGGGACCCCCACCTCATCTCCTGACCTCCTGGGGTCAGCCTGCAGAGCCACCAGACGGAGCAAAAGCTAAAGTCCCCCAATGGTGTGAGCAGCTCTCTCTGCTCCCCAAGAGCCCCCAGGCTGACTAGCCCACCTCCAGGGACCACAGGCTGCCCAGTCTTGGGGCGCAGACACCTGTGTTCCAGTCCCAGCTCTGCCACCAATCTACTCTGTGACCCCAGGCAAGTCCCTCGACTGATCTGGGCCTCAGTTTCCCCTCTTACAAAGGTGTGGTTATGTCAGACCTTTGAGGTCCAGCTCTGGGCTGGGTGGGGAGTGGAGGCAGAATCATAAAATGAAAAGGACTGAAGAAAAACTGAAGGGGACAGCCTGGACATTGCCACTTGGCCCCAGAGGGCTGATCTGGGGTGTGGGGGAGGGAAGGGAATTGTTCTTTGTACCCGAAATCTTTTGCTTTTCCCCTGGATTAAGCACGACCCTAAGTCAGTTTCCCCTTTCAAATTCAAATACCTCATTTACCCTTCACCCCCAAGGCTCCAGCTGCCAGGGATAATAAACCCGGTTTGCTATCTCCTATGCCAAATCTATGATGGTTAGTGACTGCCTGGGAAGAGGTCATCCATTCATTCATCAAACATTTGGAAAGAATTCACACATTCATCCCTTCAACAGATATGCACTAGCACCTTCTGTGTGCCAAGCCCCAGGCCAAGTGCCAAGAGGGAACTACTCCAGGCACAAGCTCCCAGAAGACAGAGAGCTCAGTGCCCCCTGGCCCAGGTGTCTGCAAGGGCTCTGCACCTTGTGGGCGATCAGGCAACCGTGCGTATTAACTGACAGCCAATCAACCAGGGGCCCTGTTGGAAAGAACAGCAGTATTTCCCCTACTCTTGCCTGAAATTTCACCATTAGTGATTCATTCCTTTAAGCACTACCCTCACTAGGCTCCCCTTTTAGGATGGAAACATTGTCATGCCCGTGTTTAACACATTTCTGATCCCTTTCCCCTTGATAAGGAAAGAACAGAAAGGGGAAGTCTAACTGGCCTTCGGGACCTCACGTGATGCTAGTTCCTGCCCAGGCTGTAGGACAGTGGGCATCCCACAGCCCACCCAGACAGCAGGGCCAGTGGCAACAGCAAGGCATGAGTGGGGGTTGGGGGTGGGAGAGGAGACCCATTTCACAAACTCGTAGACAGATATAACCCAGAGTAACCACGGAACTGGAGGTGGTGAGAAAGTGGTAAGTTCAAGTCGTAACTTCTGCATTACTAGTAGCCTATTTCAAGAGGCAGCAAGAGTCCAGAAGACAGACAGCAAGCAGCATTCATGTTTTTAACCAGGATGATTGCCAAAGAGGGCAAGAAACCACAAAAGAATTCTCATATAATGCTGTAGTGGGTAAGTCTTTTCTAACCAGACACAAAACCTAAAAGCCATAATGAAGAGACTGATAAATTTGATTACATCAGAAAATGTTGTCCACATAGTAAAAACTAGCAGAAGCAAAATCAAAAGGTGAGAGATTAGGAAAACATTTGTAATTCTGAATCACGAGGAGTTAATCTCCCTCAATGTAAAGAGCTCCTATAAATCAAAAAGAAAAGACCAACAACCCAACAGAAAAATGGGAGAAGGTTATGAATAGAAGTGCACAGAAAGGCAATACCAATGACAAACATTTGGAAAGAAGCTGACCTCGCCCATAATACGAGATATGCAAATTAAAACTACTATGGAACCTATATAATTTTATTAAATAAGGTCACCCCAGTACATGTAATAGAATTTTTTTTTTAATTATGGGAAACCATTTTTACATATCGGACTGGCAAAGATCAAAGCATTTCGTAAATCTGTGTTGGATTGCTAGGTAGAAATAAGCACTCACCCACGTTCACCTCCGACAGGCGTGTGATTCAGCACAACCCAGGGGAAGCCAATTAAGTCATAGCTAGCGAAGTCACCAGTATATACACATACCTTTGACCTAGCAAATCTACTTCAAGTCATTTTTCCTGCAAGCACTTCCCCGTGTATGAAATGACATATGTACAAATTATTCACTGCAACATTATTTGTAATAGCAAAAGACTGCAAACGATATGTCTTATCAGTCAGGAGCTGGGGAAATAAAGCACCACCCATCCTCACAGTGGAATACTAAGTAGCTGTCAAAAAGCGTGCAGCATTGAACCTTACTGTCACAGGGTAGCCTCTGAAAAATCCACATGGCAACACTGATACCTGAAATGGATAAGGGTGGAACTAAGACGTGGAAAAAACACAACTGTTGCTTTGACAAAGTGAACAAATCTTCTCTTCATTTTCAGTTTCTGTTTCTAAAGTCATAATGTAGCTTGTGCAATTTTAAAAAAGTTTTTAATAGAAAAAGCTTTTGGAGGTGATGGATAGGTTGATGGCATAGGTTGTGGTGATGGTTTTACAGGCATATGCTTACCTACAAACTTAGAAAGTTGCATACATTAAACATGCACAGCTTTTTGTATGTCAATCATACTTCAATAAAGTGGTTTTTAAATAAATAAAGGAAAAAATAAAGACACTAATAGAAAAACTCAAAGGGCAATATAAGGTGACTGATAACTAAAGGGACACTATAGGTTTAATATATTAACATGGAAAGACACGCTCCTAGCATTGTGTTCGGATGGGTGTGTACATGTTTATGTATATACGTGAATACATAAAAAACAAATATATTAAAAATTTTTTTAAAGAAAAAGAAAAATGAATCTCAGGTCCATGATGTCTATGCTGCATGATCTAGAGGAAGTTACTCAGCCTCTCTGTGCCTCACTTTCCCCATTTGAAAAGAGGGGAGGATCCCATTCTGACCACACAGGGCTTTGAGGGGATTCCAGGGAGGTGATTCAGGCCGAGCACTGAGGCAGCACCTGGCACAAAGGACCCACGTTGAGATGACCCGTATTATCAGGTTGGCAGCGGGCCCGGCAGTGCCTCTTCCCTTCCAAGCGACCCTGTCACCTGCCACAGCACTGGGGGGGGGGTTCTCCAATCTGTCCTGGAAGTGGCCGGGACTCTGGGGTTGGAGAGTACAGGGGTCAGCAGTGCAGGACTGCTTTCTGGGGCCATGCGCAGCAACATGGGCTGGCACCCCCATGTGGTACCCAGCCTCGAGGGAGTGGCTGCTGACCCATCCTGGCATGAGCTCCCTGGGGCATCTGGTCCCTACCCCAAGCCCTCGAGGCCTGCTGACAGGAGAAAAAGCATAATACCCAGCCCTCAAGACACACTCTGCAGCCTCTGAACTCAGCCGGAGACACAGAGGCGGCAGAACAGCAGCCAGGCTGGCGTCCCTGACTGTCCCCTCAGGCCACCCCCTTCAGAGAGCCTCCAAACACTAAGCACCTGCTGGGAATGGGCTGGGGCAATGTCCCAACATCCTGACTCCTCACGGTGGGGGTGGGGACGCTCTCACTCTATTTCCAGCCAGCGGAACTGACTCTGGGATCCTAACCTGCTTGTCCCAAGGCCTGTGGCTGGGAAGTCATACAGAAGGGACCCAGACCCGCCCCACTCCAAGGCCCAGGCTGTCGGTTAACCCTACGCCTGCGTTTCCTGAGGTGTGCCCTGCGCACATTAGCAAATAAAGGCTCTGAGAAGTCCTGCAGGAAAGAAATTTGTTGGACTAAACACAGCTACATATTTCCCAGTCTTTTTGGTTCACAAGATTCTTTTCGCATTAAATCCCTAATGAACCCTCTTTGGGAAATGCTGACTTTGGAATCTCCAAGAGTCAGCTCAGAGCTTACCCCAAGAAGCCTTCCTGGGCAACTGTGGCCCAGACAGTCCACGACCCTCACCTTTTCTGACAGCCTGGTGAGCTCCCTCTGGCTGGGGCCTCCACATCCACCTGACCCTGGGTCAGGCTGGATGGGCACACAGTGGGGGCACGAGCCTGTGTACCAGCTAGTGGGCCAGGGGACCAGCCGTGAAGTTGGCCCTTGGGGTAGGGGTAAGCAGAAGACAGACAGTTTTCAGTTGCATGCCATCTGCCCTGTGGAAGAGGAAGCAGGAAAGAGCTCTAAATACCAACCAGGAAAAGACCCTCCTGTCACACTGCCTCTCCCGTGCCATGGAGGGACGTGGTCCGTCTGCCTCAGTCTCCCCACCTGCCATGGGCAAAGTAGGGGCGAGGTCCTGCGCTGGCTGTCAGGAGACGCAAGTCTCAGCTCTGCCCCTCCCCTCTCTGGGCCTGGTTCCTGCAGGAGCAGGCAAGGCCTCCAGCGTCTGGGGACCAGATGCCACCAGGCACCTCCCCCTCACAGACTAGCCAAGAAGGTAGCCCCAGGGAGGTTGGTGGGAAAGGCACCTCTACCCAGAGCTCAGCAGTCCATGCTGGGAGTCATGACCTCCCCTGGACATCTGCGGAGCCCAGCAAGTATCACTGTGCCCTGAAGCCACTGCCTAGCCCAGAGGCCCCCAGCTCGGCTCCTGCAGCACGAGCCACCACAGGACCCGGCCCTAATCCATGGGGCTGAGGCCTCACTTCACCGCCGCTTCCTGAGAACCTGAGGGAGGCCAAGGGGGCATGTGTGGGGCAGGAGAGGGGTGCGGGGCTACCTGCTGAAGCCCCGCCCAGGGCCCGGAAGAGCCCTCTGCAGGGGAAGCAGGCCCAGCTAACTGCTCCAAACCAAAGCCTGGCTTCCGGAGCTGCACCCACACGGGGGCTCGGGAGGCCCTCCCCACAGCCAACCCTGGAGCCAAGCCCCAATCTCAGGTCACTCGCTCTTTGCTTCACCCGAGGTCACACACTCTTGCCTTTGGGAGCCAGACTCCAACTGGGCACAGGAAGTCCCAGCACCCCCATGTCCCCCAAACCCAAGGCCCCCAGGATAGTCCCCCAGGGCTCCACGCACCTGTCTGTGACCCCGAGAATACCAACTTCGTCCTGCTCAGTCCCTGGCCAAAAAACTCCTCCGGGGCTTCCCAAGGCCTTCTCCGAGGCTGCATGATTTGACTTATTTCTGTTCCCCAAACAAGCCCCACCCTTTTGGTCTCCAGGCTCTGGCAGACTAAAAGCACTGCCTACCTCCCCACCCCCAAACTCCATCTGTCTGGCAAACTCCTGCGAACCCTTCAGAGCCGGGCTCAGCTGCCACCTCCTCCAGGAGGGCAGCCCAATCCTTTCCTAATCTGGACACAAAGCCTCCGTGTCCCTGGTGCCTACACTTCTTACTGCGCCTGGCCTGTCCCTCCCCGAGGCTGATGTCTGGCCATATACTACTGCCCAGTTTCCAGGACCCAACACCGCCTGGCACACAGGGGACATGCAAATCCAGAACTCCATGGACTGGGACAAACACAGCCTGTACCACCCTGGCAGTCAGGGGCTGGGCCCCAGCCCTAGCGCCCTCATGCTGCCCGCATGACTTTTGGCAGGTCACCTGCCTGTCCGGACTCAGTTTCTCACCTGAGCAATGGGGATGAAGAATATCCTGCTCCCCAGCCTGTTCTGGCAGTGAAATGACTTCATGGCTGTAAAAACTCCTCATACACCCAGAACCTTTGAACATGGAAGGAGGCCGAGCTTGCTATGCTGTTTCTACCACAGGGAAACTGGCCCCTGGAGCCCCACACCTCCACCGATCAGGTGCTCACTGGGCGGGAGAGGTGCTGAGGCCACAACAAGCAAGACACACGCGGGGTCCCTTGCAGAGCGCATGTTGGGGGCAGAAAGGAGAGAGACGTGCGATAAAGGAGCCACCTGAGGAAAAGAAATGCCAGGTCGTCAATGATGCAGGCTCCCGCAGGGCAGTGGGTAAGGCAGCAAAGCCTAGAGGCTGAGAGCACAGGCTCTGAGACCAAACAGGTATGAACCCCAGCTCCACATCAGATTTGCTGTGTGACCAGGGCCATGCTGATTAACCTCTCTGGGCCTCAGTTTCCTCACTCCCAGAATGGACTGATAATGGTACCTAGTGCTCAGGGCCTCACACAGAGGCTGGCACACAAGGAGTGCCATCACCCTGGGTCACCTCCCTGATCCCAAACACAAGGGGTGGGCAGCTGGAGAAGCCCTGACATCAACAGACACTGGGGGGCACACTTCAAGTCCCAGACATCTTGGTCTCACTTCCTGTCAGCCTCCCAAAAGCAGCTCTTCTCTTCCCTTGCTCCCCTGCCAAGAAAGGGGGCCGACAAAGGGGTGGGAAGTGCTGGCTCCTGCCCCAGCCCTGCCTGGCACTAAGGCTTCCCCTCCCCAGGGCACCTGAGCGGTGGCTCCAGGAGTCCAGCTGTTTCAGAAAACATGCTTCCCCATTAGCCCTGGAAGCAGCACTTCCGCCTGACTTCAGAGGGCTCCTCCTCCCCTAGCTGGAGAGGGAAGGCCGAAGAAACAGGTGTGGGAGGCCAGGCGCAGGGATGGGCAGAGCGGGAAGTACCCGGCCCACACGGCAGGGAACTATCAAGAGGTGGAGTTAACCTACCCACTGCAAGGATGGGGAGACTGAGGCCAGGAGGACGGGACAGCTGGGGTCCCACACCCCTGACACCGACCGAGCCCGGGGGAAATGTGCCTCCATCACAGCTTCCACCAGGAAAACTCACACCAGGCCAGAGGCTGTGGGAACCCCATCTGTGCAGGCTCCCCAGGAGCCTGGGCCTCTCCCTGCTCAGCCAGTCAGTGACGCCAGGAACTATCAACCGAAGTCAGTGGCCCCTGAGGTGGTGAGACTGCGCCACTTGTATGTGGCGGGAAAGGTCCCTGAGGTGGCAAAAAAGGGCCTAGATCCTGGGAGACAAAGAGCCTCTACCGGGGTACTCTGGGTCCTGAGAGGTGGGTGGTGGCACCACCCCTGCACACACACCCTGGGGCCTCATGCTCCCCAGAAGCCAGGCCTGCCATCCTACCAACCCCAGTGCCACCTTCCTGCGTCATGAGCTCTCCTGCCCCCGTCACTTCCAGCTGAGCCCAGGAGGAAGCGAGAGGCAGTGGGCCTTGGGGGCCAGGAACGTGCCTGAGAACTGGGGTTCCTGCAGCAAAGACCTCGGTTTGCCTCTTCTCCCCCAGACACAGTCGCAGAGGAATTCCTCCCATTGGTCAGTGTGGGAGGGGCGCAGACAGAGGCATAAAGGGGGGATGGGGAGAGGAGGGTGCTTCTGCTGTCCCCCAGCACTGGTGCCAGTGAGAGGGAGGCTCAACAAGGAGCTGAGGAGGGGAGGGGGCCAGGTGGGTGCCTCAGGAGCAGACACGCTGGAGCCCCTTTCTCCTGAGCTCACGGAGCCCTGAGGGGGAGCCCTCCCGGGGGTGACCCTAGCCAAGAGGGGGCGCAACGTGGGCAAGCACGCTAAGCAGAGGGGATGGCACGGGCAAAGGCAGGAGAGGGGCAATCCGTCTGCTGACCAAGTCAGGGCCTGGTCCCGAGAGCATGAGAGGCCCTAAGAGAGAGGCCAGGATTGGGAGGGCCCCGGAATCCAGAAGGGGTCCCAACGACACCAGACAGCACAGTCTGATCACACGTGTGTTAGAGGAACCCGGGAGCCCGACAGGCCTCTTCACCGGCCCGAGGTCAGCCGTCCCATCCACCCAAACAACAGGTCAGCTCGGGTTTATTTCCCTAGCACAGCACTTGGCTGGTGCTCAGAAAACGCCGGTGAACGACACCTGTCAAAGAAGTCAACAGATGACAGGAGAAAGGACGGCCCCAGGTGTCACAGAGAGAAGGGTCACCACAGAGGAGCTGAGCTCACGTCTGGCCCACGGCTTACCATCCACCTGACCCGACACCTAGAAGGGCGCGTGGGGAGGAGGGGAGAGCAGGGATGGAAGCTGCTTCTGCCCAGCAGGTCTGTGCCCAGGACTGGGAGACACTCCAGTCACGATGTAGCCGCTTGTGAAATTGTGCGCAACGGCAGGTCGAGCTGGACACTGATGGCTGTCGGCATGTCCACCCTCCCACCCAAGGCAGGACAGACAGCGGATTCCCACACCAGCCACATGACAGCGATGACGATGACCTCCAGCACATACATCCCCTCGTCTGCTCCTACAACCACCTGTCACACGGGGTACCAGGAACAACCGACCTCACAGATGCAAGAAGCTGCTCAGGCCCTTGCTCACGTCTCACACTGCTGGGCGGGGGCAGAGTGGGGCTCGAGCCCAGACCACGGCCTGAGCACCCTGCAGCCCTGCTCAGAGGCGGGGGACCCGACGGCCTCCCAGCGACCCTTGCTTCTCTGGCTGCTGTTCAGACGCGGGGGGTCTCGTTCACTGACCTACACTTACTCCCAGCTCTTGGCTGCAGAAGTCTTTTTAAACACAGTAAACGCCCAAAAGGTCCACCATCAGCACTTCTCCCCAACCTCTGAAATCCGACCCCACAAAAGGCCAGACTCAGCCACTCTGACCCAGGCATCGAGTGTGACCCGCTCTGCCTGCTCCCTCAGAGGCCCCGGGACTCTCCCAGCGGGTGAAGCCTTGCCCTCCGCCTGGGCAGCAGGCTATGGGGAGCTGCCACCAGCTCAATGTGGAGGCGCCCGCACCCCCTCCCTCCAGGACAGGAGGAGGGAGGTGAGGGACGGCGCTGAGGGACCGGCCACCAGCCACCTCTGGAGGATCCCTGGTGGTGGCGGATGGCAAGGCATGGGAAACCCAAAGGGCCGATTCATCCACCTCCCAGCTGAGGCAGCAGCCCAGTGCACAGCCCTGACAGCCCAGCCACCCACAGTGGGGGCAGAGCAGGGCTCAGGCCAGGCCCGGCCAGGGGCTCCCTCAGAGGAACCTGAGTCCTCACTCTGCCAGCGAAGCCCCTCCCCCACCTCATTCGCCCCCCAAAGCCACCCAGAGCCCCTGTTCAGCCCTGTCCCATCAGCCTCCCCACAGATGGGCTCAGAGTCCTGAACCAACACCACACCTCAAACATGGCAGCTCTCCATGACAGGCAGTGTGTGCGAGCGGATGCCCCTAGGCCCCAGCTGGCTGTGTGACCCAGAACCACACAGTGCCCCGCTGGGCCGCTGTCTGCTCTGCAAACTGGGGGCAGTGACACCCCTACAGGGGGGTGAGAGAGGCAGAGAATGGGTTAAACCAATTGTGACAAACTGTAAAGGGGGGTCCACGTCCCCAAAGCGACATCAAGTTAGACCTTTGAAAAGCGCCTGTGACTTGTTTGGAGATCACACTCCTGCCCCAGCCCACTGCTCCGTGCACCGACCCCATTCTGGAAGGGCCCACTCCTGGCATAGAGGCCCTGCAAGACCACCCCTCGCCCCCTCCCCCAGAAAATAGCCACCAGTAAACAGCCACTTCTTTTCCATAAAGTGCCACTGGTGACTCTTCTGAGGGCCCAGAATAGGGAACAATCTGAGAGCTTCCCCGCCTCCACACCCACACCTCACACCCAGAGCCACAGGAAACCCCAGAAAGCCCAGGGCCCAGGTGGAGGCGGGGAGCCCGGCAGCCTGGTCAGGAAGGGCTCCCAGACTGCGCCCCCGGCAGACGCCTGCACTTCCTGCAGACCCCATCCCTTTCCACTCCTCTTCGGTCTCACTTTTCATTTCAGTATCTTCTTTAGCCTCGTCTGAGGCCCAACTACACTCATGAAGTCATAGATTCAAGGTCCTATTTAACGATGTTTTTCTTCTGAAACATGTTAAAATAAATACCTAACAAATTTTAAACATGTTCATCCACATCCAGGCTGAAAACCCCCCAGGGCCCCCAGTGGAGCAGCGCCGCCACTCTGAGAAAGGCTAGTCTAGCCACCCCTCACATGGCCCACCTGCACGGCTGTGACCAAGCAAGAGCTAGTGACAGCCCACGGCCACACAACCATTGCAGACAGAGCCAGCCCGGAGTCCAGGGGCCTGTCACTCAGAGACCAGCCCAGCCTCCTGCTTCCCCCCCCCCCCCCCCCCCCCCGAGAGCTGGCCAGGGAGGAAGCTCGGTGCCAGCTGTCCTGAACACCATGCAGTCACAGGGCAAAGAGGCTTCTGCTTCTCCGCGTGTCGGTGAGCATGTGCTCGATCAGCATGCAGAAAGGTCCAGGACCCCCTCCCAATGGTCCACGTTGCTCTCGGGGCCTTGGGTTAGGAGGGGCTGGAGGGAGAGGGAGACGATTCCATTTTCTGGAGGCACCTTCGTCCTCTGGCTCTTGGCATCACTTCTAGAGTTTGGGTTTTTTGTTTATTTTTTTAACTTAATAAAATAAATTGCCCTTCCCTTGCTAATTTTTACTGTCATTGAGAAAAGTTGAGTGTCCTTGTAGATGTAAAATTACAACCTTGAAAAGAAATGTGGACATCTGAGAGTCTGTAGTTCACAGAATTCTAGGTGCAACAGGCCAAGCGAATAACACTGCAGTAATAACGGCACCTTCCTGTCACGGTGACAAGTTGTCTCTGGTCCTTTATCCAGGGGCTGCCCTACCCAGCTATCTGCCCAGGAGGCTCTGAGAGCCTTCCCCACGCCCAGCCCAGACCTAGTCCCTCCACTACCAGGCCAGGCCTGCCTGATAGGGGGTGCTGTCCAGGCAGCCAGGACAGATGGCACCTGTTCCCACACCCCGCTTTACCTGGCTCTCCTAGAGAGCCCCTCAGCAGCGGGGCCAGGGTCTGAGGCTGCTTGGAGGTGGCCTGACTTTGGCCTGGCCCTCCTTGGCCAGCATCCAGTTTCACACACGTGAAGGCTCCTTCCACCCGCCACCTAACAAGAGTGAGTGACATCTGGGACCCACCACTTCCTGCTCCAGTGGGCAGGCCGCTCACGGCGGGGGCGGCAGAGGCTAATGCTGAACCTTAGCTCAGCGCCACTCGGGGTGCTCTGGGCCCCTCTCCCAGCCGCAGCAAAGCCCTCAACAGGAGTGGGGGGAGCTGTCAGACCAGGCTGCCGATTCCAATGACTTCATGGAAATTGGAAGCTTTAAGCTGGAACAATTTTCAAAAAGTAAAAATAAAACAAGCACCAAAAATCTCCATTAAAAGCCCCAAGAGGACAGTTGGAGGCAGAGAGTAAATGCATGGCAATGAGCAATTAGGGGTGAGAGCAGCCTGGCACAGAGCCTCAGCCTGGCTCTGCCACTCACACACAGGCCGTACGCCTCAGTTTCCCCACCCACATCGTGGGGGGCCTCATCCATCTCTGAAAGGTTGAAGGTCTCCAATCTAGCCTGCTGCCTGTCCATTGCAGCTGCCCTATGCTAGGGCCAGGCCAAGGCTGGACCCCCCCCCCCCCAGAGAACCTGGGCAGCCCTGGGCCCCATGAGGTCAGGAATCAAATCCCAGCTCCCCTTCTGCTTTGCCAGGCCTCAGTTTCCCCATTGGGTTCATGGGTAGCATAGTGGTGAGACAGCTGACTAGGAATGGTTGGGGAGCAGAGAGCAGAAACCTCCCAAGAGAGAGGCGAAGCCCCTCCTGATCCTCAAGGGGCCCTTCTGAGCATGCACTTGGGGCCCTGGGATCATTTTCTACCTTTGATCCTGACAGTAAATTGTACCGTTTAATAACAAAGTGGGGAACAGGGCCCAATGATCCCAGCTAACACCTCCTGCCCTCCCCAGGCCTCCCTTCCAGCAATTTCCTCAGTGGAGGCAGTGGTCAGGCTCTTTCCTGCTGACCTGCTGCACCCCTCACACCGAGGGCAGGGGCCCCGCAGGCAGGACCTGTACCCACAGGCTAAGGTACTCTGTGTTTGGCATGTAGACACTGACTGGCAGTGTGCACAGCTCGTGTAATCCCCCCTCAGCCCGTGAGGAGGGGACTGCTGTCACCCCCCTTCTACAGAAGAGGAAGCCAGGCTCAGAGAGGCCACTTACTCACCGCAGCACACACAGCTAAGAAAAGGCAGAGCCAGGGTTCAGTGTCAGGTCTACGTGACTCTGTGTCCCGTGCTCTCCTCCGCGCACACTCCTGGGAGTGAGGACGGGCATCCCTGAGGAGTGGGCTGCCCCACATCCCACGCCTCCCTCATTGGCAGGCTGCTCTCCCCCAAGGTCCCTGAGCTCTGGCACTCAATGCTCCCAAACCTGCTGGACCAACATACCCAAAGCTGGGACAACCTCAGGCTCTCTCAGCATCAGACAGGGAAGACTGGTTTCTGCTCCTTACGGCGCCAAGGACAAAGCACGGCCTGACCCTTTCCTGTCCCACTCAGCAACACCCGGCCTCCTCCCGGTAGGCAGGACCCCTCTTGAGTGCTGGGGACACCAACGTGACTTGGACATAGCCCCTGCCATCCAAGCCCCAGGTTAAGACATGCCCACCAGGTTAAGACGGTACAGCACAGAGATCTGAGAGAAGCGCCAGTGAGTAAACATACATAATCCGGAGCCCAGGGGAGAGAGACCTCATCTACCTAGGGAAGATTCGGGGTCTCCCTGGAGGAACAGAACCAAGATGGGGTGTCCCAGACCAAAAAGATGGCCTGGCCAATCTCTGATGAGTGCATGGCAGGCACAGGCAGCAGAGAGTGGCAAGGCCATGCAACAGTAGGCAAGTAGGAATAAAACTGCACCCAAAACAAGGTAGGCGGCCAAGGGATAAATTATGCCAAGTTCTGAGCAAACAGCTTGGCCCCATTCAGCAAACCCAGATGGCTAGCCCTTCCCCCTTGAAAAGAAACCCCACGGGACCCCAGTGCATTGTGAACGCCAGGCGGGCAGTTTTCTGGGAAGGGGCATGAGCAGGGGAATAACCATCTACACTACTGTCACCTCGTCTCTCTCTTTCCCTTACGGAGTGTTAGGGGCTCAGCACACCTGAGAAAAGGTCTGAGCATCAGGCTGGCGACTCACCATGCCCCGCAACCCAGCCCCTCGTCCCAGTGGGATGGAGAGGCTTCAGAGCGCTGGAGTCAGAGCCCCATCAAGTGATCTTGGCCGAGTTAGCGATCTCGGCAGCTCAGGGAGCCCATAGGTAAAAGTCAGGACAATGTCACCCAACTGCTTGGGAGGCTGTGAGGGTTAAGTGAGAAACGTGCGTGAGGCACATAGTAAGTGCTCAGTTAAAGCTGGAGGCAAGGAAGGCCAGACAGAGGGTGTTCTCTTGGTTCCAAACCCTAGTTCCTGGCCCTGCTGCATGCCTGCCCTGGTCCAAGGCCTTCCATGGCTTCACTGGGCTTCCTGACCCACGTCCCAGCTCTTCCTTCTCATCTTTCCATCCCAATGTCCCCACCCCCGCTATCCAGCTGCCTCCTTCTTCCATGCCTTGGTTCAGGCCTTTCTGCCACCTGGAATAGTCAAAACGCTACCATGTTTCCCTGAGAATAAGACCTAACTGAATAAGACCCTAGCATGAGACCGTAGAATAAGACCCTAGCATGATGTTTCAGGATGACATCCCCTGAACATAAGCCCTAATGCGTCTTTTGAAGCAAAAATTAATATAAAACCCGGTCTTATTTTCGGGGAAACATGGTACTTATCCTGCCAAGACAAATACGAACGCCACCTCTTCCAGGAAGCCTTCCCCAGGGCCCTGTCATCACCTTCTCTGAACCACGGTGCCACAGGCCTCTCTACAGAAGACACTGTTATCCTCCTTCCACTCTGGTGACAGCTCCCTATTCCTATGGGGAACCGGCCCTCCAGAGTGGGCCCATGACCAGTGTCCATTGAGGAATGGGCACAGGACTCAAAGTGGTCCAGTGAGATTCAGTCCTGGGACTTTTGTTTGAACTGTTTTGGGGGGAAATGTTCTCATTTCCCTAGGCGGGTAGGGTGTGAGCTGGGAGCTGCTGGCACCATCTTGGCCAGTGTGGTAGCCAGCCTCCCAGACGGCCTCCAACGACCTGGCCTCTTGGTTCACGCCCATGCACAATCCCCTCCCACATGACCTAGATGACCAGCAGAATGTTGCAGAAACACAGCGTGTGCCGTCTGAGGTCAAGGAAGACATGGAGGCTGCCCCTCGTTCCCTCTCGGATCACTCGGGCCGGGAAAGCCAGCCACCACGTTGTGAGTACACACAAGCAGCCCTGTGGCAAGGTCCCTGCCACTCACCAGCACCACCGTGCCACCCACGTGACTGAGGCGCCTTGGAAGCGGGTCCCCCAGCCCCAGCCACCACTGGACTGACTCATTCTCACTGCAGCCCGCTCTTCTCTCCCGTCAGCCCCCTCTCCCCAGCACCAGGCACTCAAGACAGCTTCACGACCTCCCTGCCACACAGATGTGTGTCCAGCGTCTCCCCATGAGAGCGCACGCAGAAACAGAGCCAGAGCCTGCCCTGTGCCGCCAGCAGCCCGACTCCCTGGGGAGGCCTGGGGAGGGCCTCGCTCAGGCAGGCGCAGCCTTGTGGTCCCTCACTCACTGTCCTCCCAGATGGATTTTTCACCCTGGGGGTGTGGGGGTGTGGGGAGAGCGGCATTCCAGTGCATTGACTCACCTCAGCCCCTCTGCCTTCACCTCTTCCCAGCTGTGGGCTTGGGGGTGTGCTGGGGGTCCCCTCCCTTCCCAGGCTGGGAACATGTGGAGGTGGCTGGCTCATCCCTTCACTTAATAGGCAGGAAACTGGGTTTCCAGAGCAGAAGGGGCTCACTGGGGTCATCAGTTACAAGTCCCAGGATGGAACAAGGGCCTTCAGACTCCTAATCAGTGGCGGTGCTAAGGGGTGACGGGTGAGCCTCAAAGCCACTCCAGAGAAACAAGTGTGCTAAGTAAACAGCATCTTGGCCAATAACCTCAGCCCTGCTCCCCCGGCCCCAGCTCCTGTCTCCCTATGCAGACATCTAAATGGCTGCCACCTGTCCGGGTTCCAATGCCAGAAGAAGGAGAGATGAGCAACCCTACATCGTGTTGGTGGTACAGTCTGCTGGAGGGCAGGGGGCTGGCACTCACGCCCCAGGCTCTGCCAAGCCTGGGCGCCAGGGCTCTGGAGAAGGAAAGGGGCAGCCAGGGTCAGGCAGCGTGTTGAGTAACAGTACAGGATCCTAAAAGAACAGATGTGAAAGGAGCTGCTCTGCCAACTCAAAGTCCTATTTCCTTTGAAAAACTTGGCAGCTGGGGATGCCCGTGGACGCCTGTCCTTCCCACACCCAGCTGGAGGTGAACTACTGAGGGGCAGGGAAGAGACCACGCCCCTCCCTACAGATCCTGGAAGGGGAGGTGCCAGATGAGAGAACAGCAGCACACAGATCCGCAGGAAGTTCCACCCCCTTCCACTTCTCAGCATCACACATGTGCACATATACGTTGTTGTTTTTTCCCAAGAAAATCTGGAAGAATGGACTCCAAATCTCAGGAGTTACCATGAATTTTAGCAGTTTTAATTTCATATTAGTGGTCTCGTTTATGTCTGTTTTCCAGTTTTCCCTAATGAAATACACAACTAAGCAATTAAAAAGATAACGGGTAAAAGCAATAAGGAAACACATGGCCTGAGACTGGAAGTTCTCTCCCCAACGCCAAACTTAGCGGCACTGTAGCCAGGTGAAAACAGAATGTTTTTATAACCATTCAAAATCCTACCATCTTAAAGCCACTGACCATCAGTGGCTGCCAGCACAACAAAAGGAGACGCAGCCACGCACGGCAAACATCCCAGCACAAGCATGCTGCCCCATCTTCAATGTGCTCTCAGGAGAAAGAAAAAGCCAAACTGAATTAGAGCACGCCTCCAGACACAACACCAGTTTGTAGGTCTGGGGATAAGGAACGCGGTATACATTATGGGGAGCTCACTATAGGAAAAGGGACCCAACCTCCCAAAACAAACACAGCACAAAAAAGTGAATATCAATCCTACCGATGAAAGATGAGAAATCTCATGAAATCCCGTTACATAGACCTCATCTGGATCTTGACTTTAAAAACACTAAACATATAGAGAGACATGTGTATGAAACAAGTGGAAATTTGGACACTGAATGGGTATTTGTGACCTTACAGAATACTGTTAAGTGTTAGGTGTGGGAATAATATTCTGGGTTTTTAGTCCTTATCTTTTAGGAATATATCCTACAACTTTTACAGATGAAGTGATAGGAGGTTTGGAGGGGGAAGTGTGTGGGAGTAGAGAAGACCCCCGGTTGGCCAACAATGGACATCAGGGCTGCAAAGGGATGACTACATGGGCGTGGTTGTGCAGTTCTGTCTTCCTTCATGTACATTTAATTTTTCCACATTGAAATGCTGCGACATCGCCACGGTAAGAGCTCTAGCCTCTGTTGTTTCATTTTGAGTCTCAAGCTAGGGGTCGTTTCCAGCTCCTTCCTACAGATGAGGAGTGTGGGCCCTGAGAAGGAAGGCCACTCACTCATCTGGGCTTTCAGAGCAGGTAACAACAGAACTAGCCTCAACCCTGCTGCCCACCCCTGCTCCCAAACTGAACTGACCCCCCAGCATGATTGGCAAACTCGATCTCAGAAAGCCCCTTGCAGGGCTGCAGGGTTCCAGGCTCCAGGCTCCATCATCAGGCAGCATGGAGAAGAGGCCACTCCTCCTTCACCTCCCCCCACCGGCCTCACAGGAACCTGGGCTGGCATCTTAACCCCTCTCCTGGCAGAGCCCTCTCGCAGGAGCCCCTCCCCGTCTCATCTTCTGACCGCAAAGCAGTTTACCGGTGCCAGAGAGCTCTTGGTGCCAGAGACCTCCACGCCCCCAGACGCAGCCTGACCGCAAACCTGCATCTAGTCTGCAGGCCTCAAAGTTGAGGACTGGACCCATCTTAACTTGAGCCTACAGAAAAGATCCCCAATGTATGCAAACAGCAGACTACTAGCTACTCAGTGCAGTGCTCTAACTGCAAAAATACTGGAAACAACCTAAAGACCAGCAATAGGGGACGAGAAAATCAACCAGGCTCCTTGTGTACCACATGTGGGGTGAGCCTGATGTCTGAGGAGTCTGATGTCTGAGGATGTCTGATGTCTACCCACAAAGCCCGAGGCGAGCTGGACAGATGGAACCTCCCCTTAGGTGACAATAAGGACAGTTGTGATGCTCAACCGTTTTTCTGGTCAAATGTTTAAAAAAAAAACAAAAGCCATCTGAGAGGATGTACACATTAATGGTAACTTCAAAGAGTACAAATTCTGGTATTTTCCCCACTTTATTGCTTCGATTTTCTGGTTTTTCAATAATGTGAATCATTTCTGTAATTAACACAAAGCCGTTTAAAAGTAAGAAATGAGCTGACTTTCTCCTCCTCCGCAGGAATACAGCTCAGAGCCATGGCCCAGGAGGCAGAAGCTGCCTGGCTGTGGGACCTCTGAGCCACACCACCTCTCGGAGCCTCAGTTTCCCCATCTGTCGTACACCAAACTCACTGAGTGGAGCTGCTCCCATCTCCTTCACTATAACTGTTCCCTGCTCTGTGAGATGCGGACGACAGACCCATCTGCAGGGTCAGCTACACAATGCCTGCTTCCCCCACTGCCTGTACCCAGTGGCTCATTCCTTCCCCTCCTGGGCACCTTCTGACCCTGTGCCCAGGCCAGTGGGGAACCAGGGGTGTGAACAGTCATGCGCTCAGAACCACTGCTCCAGGCAGCCATGCCAGTCTCTAGTCCTGACGTCATTCCAGGAAGGCCGTCTACCCCCATTTTAGAAGAGGCTGAGAGAGAGAGGAGAACACTGCCCACCTAATACACCAAACGAAAATGAAGACTGTAGCCTGGGGGCCCTCTGTGAGTTCTGCCTGTACCCTCCCCATAGGGAGGTCAGCAAACCACCCAGCACCCCTCCTGAAGAGCCAGGCGCACGCTTAGAGCTGCAGGTGGGTTGCAGGGAGCATTGGGAATAGGACAGGACACAATTGGCTGGACTCACACAGCTTCAGGCTCCTGGCCGTCCCCTGCAGGCCTCCGGGCCCTCGCGCACACTTAACACTGATACAATACTTTAATCTACAGCCCATTTCCAATTTCATCAACTGTCCCTATATTTTTCAGCCCAAGTTCACAGACTACATTTGGTTGTCACATTTCTTTGTTTCCTTTAATCTGGAACTGTTCCTTGGCCTTTGAGCTTTGTGTTCTTATTGTCTCCTTTTCATACACGAGAAATTGAAGTCAGAGAGGTTGAAGCACTCACCCAAAGTCACACAGCTAGGAAATGTTGAGCTGGGATTCAAGCCCAGGGGATTCCCTGCAGAGCCTGTGTTCCTGTTCTCTGGCGCTTGCAAATAGTAGCCTTTGGTGTTAAGAACTGAAAACAGCGCTTCTCCCCACGGCCCACCTCCCCATCCCCCACCCCAAACCGCTGGACTGCTGCTCACAGCCATGCACTCAGCAGGTGGTCTTTCACTGAAGGAGAGGCGTCCTATGCACATACTGGCTGGACTGGGCCTCTTGCTGCCAGCTCCCCTCAGCTGGCACTGGCCCTGACCTAGTGCCCACCACGCCATACTGCAGGGCCCCCCATACAAGCTGGAGGACAAAGAGGGCAGTACAGGGAACCAGCAGCTCCTGCCTTTCCCTTTTCCCCCTCTTAAAGTGACAGTCCAGGCCCAAATGCCCACATCCAAAAAGCAGAGGAAAGCACACAGCCCAGAACCAGAGCCTGAAGTTGGAAGGGCCGCCAGGCCATGCCATGTCTCTGACCCACAGGCCACCAGCATGAAAGGGGGCCCCTGCGGTCAGCTGTCCAAGAGGGGCTGAGCATGTTCAAAGATACACGCTGGGGGTTGCACTGGAGGCAAGGGTTTACAGAGAGAAGGAAAGTCAAGGGCTGGAGGGGGAGGGAATGGAGCTCTCACAACAGGGAGCAGAAAGGGCATGCAAAGAGGAGAAGGAGCCTGAGGGCTGATGTCACACACTGAGGACCCAAAAGGATGTGGCATCCTTAGCTCTTCTGGGGCCCAGAGCCCCTCCCAAGCCAGGAGCATCAGCCTGGGAAATCACTGTCATTGGTTCCCAAACGTGGGTGGCTCAGGGCCCGGAGGCTGTCACCAACCTTGCCACCATCACCCCTGGCCTGGTGTCCTCCCGAGATGGGCTGCCATCACCCAGCCACCCGCCAGTCCCCATCAGATAGTTTTCCAACAGTAAATCATGAGCCACAGATGCCAGCGAGCACAGTGGGAGAGGCGACATTGCCGAGACCGAGTTCCAGGCCACGCAGCTAGGTTTTGAGGCGAAGCTGTACTGAAATATCTGAGTCCTAGGACCTTCCCACTGGACCCCAGATTCAATTCAGAAGTTTACCACAGCCTCCAGAC
Source organism: Rhinolophus hipposideros (assembly GCF_964194185.1). Classification (NCBI taxonomy): domain Eukaryota; kingdom Metazoa; phylum Chordata; class Mammalia; order Chiroptera; family Rhinolophidae; genus Rhinolophus; species Rhinolophus hipposideros. The sequence goes on along the minus strand of NC_138067.1, from coordinate 4,921,716 downwards.
CTCACCTGCAAACCCAATTCCGAGTTTCAGAAGCAGCAGAACTGTTCTTGAAACTTTTCCAGAACCAAAAAGGAATAAAGTTTTGCTTTTCTTCCTGACTGTAGACAATTTTGAAAATACAGAAAGCATAAATAAATAAGATGATCTATCAACAAATTCCCCAAAGACACCCCAATGAGGCCCCGTCCTTCCCCAGTGCCCAATGCGCAGATTGGCCAGCTGTGCGAGGCTCTCTCTACAGAGGTGTTTGGGGTCAAGGTACAACCACTTTCTCTCTGTTGGTCAGCGGGCTTAGAAGGGCAGTGACCATACGGAACTCATCTCTGTGCCCTACCCAGGCACAGGCAGGCCACTCGAGCTCCCTTGCTGGAGTCAACATAAGTCACTATCCAACACACCCCCCAACACTCAGCAGTTCCTTTGGCCCCCGACAGAGGAAGGGGATCCAGGAGGTGGGGGTCAGCAGCCAAGCCCCAGAGCAACCCCAGGGACTGGCGTTGGAACCGCAGGGAGAGGAGGGCAGGAAGTATGTTTTGCCCAGGGGCTGGGGGGGGGAGGGCAGGCAGGATTTTACAGGCCCACTTGAGAATCTGCCTGCTGGGGTGGGGTCAGGCCTACCCTCAAACCTCAAACCGATTCCTCCAAAACCACAGGAAGGCCAGAAGGCCAGGCCTAGTGCCAGCTCCAGGCCTACCTTGCTAGACCCCTTTGATGACCTCAGGTTTCCCACCTGTAAACTGGGCTGATCATTCCAGCCCTAACTCACAGGAACCAACAATATAAAGGACATGCCACAGCTTTGTAAGCAATCTGGCCTCAGAAACTGGAGGGCTCCCACCTCTCCCTGCCGTCCTCCATAAAAGGCCCAAGAGCACCCCTTCCCGAAAGCCTGAGGGTACAGAGGGCTACGGGAAGAGGACCTGGCCCCGAGGATCCTGAGCATTCAGCACTTGTCAGGGTGTGGGGGAGCTCCAAAGGCACCCTGTGGACCCAAGTCGCCATGCACGAGGCTGCCCACCTCTGCTTCCCAGACCCAGCTGGCCACTCCTGTGGGGCCTCCTCACCGTACCTGAGGTCTGCCTCCTGACCCGGTCCTACGAGGGCATGTGCCCTTGTGTAAATGCCAGGGCCTCCTCATCTCAGAGCCCAAGGCCCTGCCTGCCCAGTCCTGAAACCACTGCAGCCTTCTTGGTCATTCATTCATTCCTCTGTCCAGTATCACTCTGGACCAGGTTTCAGCAAGCGATGAGGACCCCAAACCTAAAACCGGTCATTCTAGGCAAAGTCCAACCACACAGGGCACCTGTGGTCCCTATCTTGAAGGTCCCTATCTTAAAGGTTCTACTTCTAGTAATGGGTCCAAACTCACTGCCAGCTTTGGCTCTGGGACTTGGGAAGAACATGAGTTCCTGGCCTCTGAAAGCGGGGACCCAAGGTATAAACCATGAGGGAATACCTCCCGGCCACACATCTTGGCCCCAGCCAGGCTGTTGCCACCTTTGCCTGTCTCCTTAATGTGAAAGGTTAGGTGGGGTTTCCCCAGTGGGGATCCAAGTCGGGGGCTAAAGCCTGGCCCACTCTCCTACCTATACCCCCCCTTTAACTGGTGAGGGGTTCTGCTCGCTGTCAGCTGTGGTTGGACTGCTTCCAGCCTCAAGCCCGACTCTTGTCCTCATTGAGCCCCCTCCCCTTGAGCTGTTTTTACTTTAAACAGACCACAGTTTACCCTTGAACAAGCAGGGGTTGGAGGCGTCCACCCCCACACACAGTGGAAAATCCATATATAACTTCTGACAACCCCCCGAAACTTAACAATAATCTGGCATCTGGGCGGGATTGGTTCCAGGACCCCCCTTCCCAATACCAATATAAGTCCCTTATATAAAATGGAGTAGAACAATTCATACAGCCAGACCAGAGCATGCAGTCAGCCCTCCACATCCGCGGATTCCCAACCTCGGGGATGGAAAATATTGTTTTCCATTTTCCATCAGCGGTTGGTTGAATAAGCAGAGACAGACCATGGGGGTACGGAGGCCGACTGTTATTTATTGAAAAAATCCACATGTAAGTGGACCTCAGCAGCTCAAACCCGGGCTGTTCAAGAGTCAGCTATATATCGACCTGGCCCCTGGGGTCCCCCATCCTCCCCTTGTCCGCGTCTGGGAAACTGGAAAACCAGACCCTCGCTGCCTTTGGAAGCAACGGTCTTTGCAAGAGAATGGCCCGAGGGTTAGGCTCCCAGGCGAGCACAGAGCCTCGGCCAGGCCTCAGTCTTCTGGTCGGGAGAGTGGGGTTAGGGAATCCCTGCCAGCTGGGGCCCTGTCTGGGACGCGTCTCCTGCAGTGCCTTGGGAGGGGGACAGGGACAGGGACAGGGGAGGGAACGTCTGGGAAGACCCACCCCAGACTTCGGCAGGAGACAGAGCAGGAGTGGAGGGAGGCGGGTGGCCCCGTGGGGCTGGGGTCCCAGTTGGCCGCCACCCCCCCACATCCCCCTTCTTGGAGCCCGGGAGAGCAGCCAAGGGAGGGGAGGGCCGGCCCAGCCGCCCGGCCCTACAGCCTGCCCTCCGCGCGGGTGGGGCCCGGCCGGGCACGGAACCCACAGACGCCCGCAGGCTGACCCCCGCCACGGCGGGGCCCGAGGACCCATGGGCAGGCACGTCGCGGACCCCAGACCCGCACGCGCGCGCCCTCGGGCCGGGCGCCGCCCCGCCTCCCCCACCCGGATCCCGCCGCCCCGCGCTCACCTGCCGCCGCTGCTCCCACTGCGGCCACCGCCCGTGTGTCCGCGCCGCCTGTGTGTCCGCGCCGGCTGCGGGCGGGACCGGCTGTGCGGGCGGGGACGGCGGCGCGGCGGCCAGCGCCCCCCACTGGCGGTCGGGCCGGCCCGGGGCCGCGGTGGGGCCGTGGGAGGCGAGGCCCGGACGCCCCGAACCCCTGGCCCCCACCCCGGCGCTGCGCGCCCCCGCCCTGCTCGATTTTCGCGAGGAATGTTGAAACGCACAAACATCCCACATGTCCACCTCGGCGTGCACGGGAGTGGCCGGGCACCCCTCGAACAGGAGCAGGAAATAAAGCCTTTTCAAACAATTCTGTTTTCTCAAAATCTCGCCTGTGTTTGGACGTGCCAGGTGCTGCCCTACCCCAGAGGGAAGCACTTTCTAGCAAACTCTTTCAGCGCTTTCCATCCAGATCCGCCCCTCTACTCCAGCAACGCCTGTTTCTAGAAGGATCCATAATCTGCGGGCTAATACTCTCCTTCCAAGATGAGGGAAGCTTAGGTCTCACTGAGGCCTTACACTCCGTGGGGGTGTCCAGAGGTGGGGGCTGAGCCCCTCCCCCACCCCTGCACCCACGTGAGTCCACCTTTATCAACCAGTCTGTGCTGGCACCAGGAAGACAAAGCCCCCCTAAGAAAGTAGGTGTCTTCAGCAGGTAGGTGTCCTGGGCGCCGCGTGGCTCAACAGCAGGGTTGCCCATTCGATTCCTACATGGGCCAGTGAGCTGTGCCCTCCACACCAGACTGAAGACAACGAGCTGCAGCTGAGCTGGGGGGGTGGGAGGGGGCTACCAGACGGCTCAGTTGGTTAGAGGGGGAGCTCTCAACCACAAGGTTGCGGGTCAATTCCACATGGGATGGTGGGCTGTGCCCCCTGCAACTAAGATTGAAGGACGACTTGGAGCTGACCAGCCCCGGAGAAACACACTGTTCCCCAATATTCCCCAATAAAAAAAATTAAAAAGAAAAGTAGGTGTCCTAACCTCATCATGACCCCACTCACAGCTGCCTACGACCCAGGGTGGGGCCCCAGATTTGGCAGCAAAACCCTAGCACCCCAGCTGGGTGAGCAAGAAAGCGGTCCTGAGTCACCATGGGTGTGGCAAAAGAGAGTGATTGAAGGAGTTATCAAGACCAGGAAGGCAGGTCACCCACAGACCTTCAAAAGTCTCAGCCTCCCCACTTTTCCGAAGCTCCTATGTCCGTTGTGGAACCGTGGTTCCCACTTTGCCGACAGGGGTCACGTGGGCAGCTGGTAAGGCCATTTTACAGGTCCACCCTAAGAGGCCCTAGCCTGAGCTCCATGGGAAAGTTTCCTGGGAATTACCTGGATGATCCTAGGACAAGCAGGTTGGAGACACTCAGGTAACTCGGAGTCCTGTGCCAGAATCCTGGAGTCGGGTATCACAGAGGGAGCGCCCCGAAACCCTGTCCCCATTACCTGAGAGGGAAGAGACCCTGGGTGTGTCAAGGCCCTGACCCCACCGTGGAACCCAGACCGGAGGCCACTTACTGAGGAAGTGCTGAGGAAGCCATCCCAGATGGGCGGAGGGAGGTCCCAGCTGACTGTTCACAGCAAGCGCCCCCTGATTCCCCAAGACTGGATCCCCACAGCCTCTTGGGGGGTGACACTTGGATTTCTGGGCCAGAGCAGCACCACTTCCCTGGCGATGTCACTGCTGTGCCTTGAGGGCCTCACCAGGCAGGATGGGAGCAGCTGAGACTTCCCCGCGATCGAAATGGGCATGATGGTGGGCACACCTGATCCCCATCAGAGCCAACTTCTGAACCGGCCCCGCCCACCCCTCAACAGAACCCCGGAAGTGAGGGAAACCACCTGTTTGCCTCAAGAACAGTGAGTGCCTTAGCCTAGAGGCATGTGTTCTGCCCACCAAGGTCAACCCAGGAGAGAGTGAGGGGGGGCCCTGGGCAGGGGAGGGCCCCCCTGGGGCTTGTGCCCAGCATTCCTTCTGGGCCCTTCCAACAGCACGAGAAGCCCTCAGCCCTTAGCGGTGTGCGGGAGCCCGGGGCGAAGCTATGACTCCCCCCCCCCATGTGTGTCATCTTTATGCAAATCTGATACCAATCCCCTGACAGCAGACAGGAAAACAGGGCTGGAGAAAGTGAGCTGAACACAGGCCCGCGTCAGCACTCACCATTAACTGCCGACACAGCTCCGCCATCTGTGCTGTGGTCATAGCAGCAGCGTGGCCTCGTCCCACACTCAGGCCTCAGTGATTCTCAGACTGCAGCCAACGTCAGAATCGCCCAGAGGCCTAGTGAAAACACTGCTGCCCCCCCCACTCTCCCCACACCAGGCTTTTGATTCTGCAGGTCTGGCGTGGCTCTCAAGAAGTGTACCTTCTACCAAGCTCCCAGGTGACCCCAATGCTGCTGGTCCTCGGGCCAGCCTGGGGGCGATGCTCTAAGGCAGTGCTTTAAAACGCCATGGTTGGAATCCCTCGCCTGGAGACCCTGATCCTGGGCAGGGGTCTGCAAGATGCCTTAGTAAAAACCCAGGGGAGCTCAGCTGGTGACAGGGATGGCACTACAATCAGAGGCAAGGAATGTCTTCTCTGTATGTAGTGTTGGATGAATTGGCTTCCATATGGGGAAAACTACTCAACACCCCTTCACACCGTCCTAAAACAACAACCAGAAGATTAAAGATCTTTGTGTTTGAAAATAAAACTTATATAAGGAAGTATTTTCGTAATTTTGTTCTGGAGAAGCCTGCAGAGGAAATCAAATCCACAGGGAAGGGCTGCAGTTTCAAAATGTCTCTGTCCAGGGGGTGGCGGGAGTCTCCAAATGTCCACATCTAGTGTGTTTGTGATTTGAATGACCCACTGTGCAGAAAACGCCAGAGAACATTTGCCTGAAGAGCTCCTCTTTAACTGCAGGGTCCAGCACCGAGGGCCGTGCCTACTGCTAGAAAATGGCCAGCATTTGTTGCCTGAACGAGGCTTACAGTGTACACCTTTCTCCCTGGCAATCCAGCTTTACATTGGAAGAATGACCAGAAAAGATGGTGGGTTGAATCCCTCTTCTACTCTTGTTGTCTCCTTAAACCCTCTAAAACGGCTGTGAAAGGAATTTTTTAAAGCCCCTAAGAATGGAGAAAATGAGAGAGGAAGGAAGAGCACTACGAATGGGGAAGGTGCAAAGCAGGTGTTTCGGTGGCACAGACGTGCGGGTACTGGACACTGAATCTTCAGCTGGCGGTTGGGGAAACTGCAAAGTTTTGGGAAAACTGCAGACACAGAGAGCACGAGGGAAAGGTAGCTCAGGAAGCAGGGGAGAGCAAAATTAAAGAAGGTAACTTGAAAATCTAAGAAGCAGGTGAGTGCCAGGCTCTCCCGCCCCCCTTCCCACCACCCAGCTAAGTGACTGCCCCTCCCCACCTAAGCAGAAGTCTGCAGGGCTTTTCTCTGGAAAAGGTAAAATAGAGAGTCTCTGGATGGAGGTCCACCAAACCCAGCTGTGGGGAAAAGAGAAATATGAAAGGGAGACTTGGACAGGAAGCTGAGACATGCCCCACCACGCCAGGCCAGCTCGCTTCCCACGCAGCTAACTCCCAGGATTGGCAGCCGGGTCCTAACGCCCAGGCTGGAGGAATTCTCCTGGGAACCCCACCAGCCAAGTCCTGAAGATCCTCTCCTCACCTCCAATCAGCCTGGTGACCCTGAGGGAAGACACGGCTGACTGCTACATTGAGTCACGGAGCGTCCCCTTTCTTACACGTGTGCAGACAATCAGGCAGCACCAGGAATCAGAGGAAAGCGTCCAACCCAAAAGAGAGTCCAAGACAACAAAACAGAAAAAAATGTCCACAGAGATCATGCAGGCCAAAACTTGACTATATCATTAATATCTTCAGAGAGTCGAAAAATATATTGCAACCATGACACCAAACAGGATATGATTTTTTTTTAAAACAAGGGACCCTGAGGACAAAAAAAAACTCAAATGAAAAACCAACAAAAGGGTTTGAAGATAAAGTTAAATAAAAAGTCAGAGAGGGAAAATAGGGAAGAAGAGATGGGAAAACTAGAGGATCAGTGCAGGAGACCCAATTATCTGAGTAACTGTGGAGTTCCTGAGACAGCAGAGGACAAGAAATAAAAATCAGAATTCAAGATTACCTGGTACTCAGTGACACGCAGTGCCAGATCGAAAGGGTCCATGCCATCAGGTGCCCAGTGCCACAGACCCACCTAAATTCCATTCACAGTGAAATTTCAGAACCTTGGGAACCAAGGAGAAGATCCTAAAAGTTTCACTAGCTTTTCTCACCACCACCCTGGGAGTGATGAAGCAATGCTTAGATTCTGAAGGGAAAATGTTTTCCAACCGAGAATTTACATCCAAACTATTAACTGAGCATAGATGAAGAACAAAGGTATTTTCAGATGTTTAGTCTGTGTACCCTTTGCCGTGAAGCTACTGGGGATGTGCCCTAAAGGAAGGAGCGAGCTTATTTTAAAAAGAGGTGAACATGGATGAGCGAAAGGCCTCTCCGGGTGGAGGTGACCTGTATGCAACAGACACAGCTAGTCAGAGGTCCAGGAGAGCCGCCTCTGAGATGAAACTCAGACAACAGCGATGTACCTGAGATGTGGACAGCAGGAGAAAATCGGCAGCGTTGGGGTGAATTAGTCAAGTAAAAAACAAAAAAATCTCCAGTTAGAACAAAAACACTTGTGCAGAAAAAGAATCATTTTATTATGCAGCTCAATTAGGCGCCTACCCAGTCAGGACATTAACACGACTATCGTGCTAAATACGTCGGTTTAACTAAGGGGCAGTTGGGGCGGTGGAAGTCAGCACGATTTCAAGAACGAAAAATCAAGACATGGCACGCGAGGTGTATTATTTAGAGACAAAACCCCCCACAGCCACCAGAAGTTGGAAGTCCCTGCCTCAGAAGAGGGAGAAAACAGGGAGGGGCGGGAAACAAACTTTTAGGACTATGTGGCTTTAAACTATGACAGAACCGCTGCTCTGCCCCTCTGCACCTGCTTGCCAGTTTCTTGGCAGGGCCGCCCCAGCCCAGGTCCCAGCACCCCTGGGCCCCTGCCTGGCCGCCTTACAGGTCTGTTTCCACAGGTGGTTGTGTGTCGCCTTGTCCCCTTACCTTCGGTCTTCCTGTGGAGATGTCTTGCCTATGTATATGAAAGCACTGTTTTCCTGAATTGGATTTGTTAAAAACAAAGACGCGTCATGTAATCCGCTTTACAACTATTTGGAACGTTCACAAAGATGCCTGCTGGGCGATTCAAGTACAAAAACAGTTTGCAATGCAAATTCAGCAATAGCGCTTTTGAAAATTGATACACTAAGTAAATAGGCCACTTGATACTTTTAACAGCCCTCTCCGTCCCTTTCACTTTAATGTTAGCATTAAACATTGACTTTGTCTTTAATCTCTAATGGGTTTCTCTTCAACATTCTAATCCCATGTTTTCAAATAGGAATTAGTTACCTGCTTTAGAAACATATACATATATAGAAAAATGTATGCTATTTCCCAAATGGATTATTTGACAGACTAGTTTGTTCGGGTTTTTTTTTTTTTAAGGAATGGTTTTCTTAGACAAGCAAGAAGTATAAAGCATTTTACTTAAAAGGTGAAAAATGGTCCTACTTTAAAAGTCAAAGTTGTTGCATTCCTAAAATAACCTGGTAAATAGAGAATATCTCATAACAGGTTTTACTGGGCACTAATGAAAGAAATTACAGCGAAAATTCTACAATCACACAATGAGAGCCTAAGAAAGTGATTTCAGGGAAAATATCTCCTTAAAAAATGATAGCGTTGGGCCACTAAGGATTATGGAGATCACTGTCTGGAATTTTCCACAGCTGCCTTTCATCCTTTCTTTTTCCAACAAAATTTCCAGCAGATTTTCCCAACAAAACCCAAGGCAGCTCTGTTTTCTCTGACCCAGAAAACTGGATCCTTTTTCTCACTGGAGTTCCCTCTCTACTCACCTTACCATCCATTCTATTTATTTTTAGAGAGCTTTAGTTTTAGCTGCCGCAGTTACTGAAGGGTCTTAAAAGATCAAATGTTAGGGGTGGGAGGGAGAATGATAAATACAAGTGCCATTTTTTCATCAGTTTTGCCCAGGGTAGCTTTTTTTAAAAAGTAGAAATACAGAAAAAGTAGAGGCATAGTTTCAGATGGCCATGTTACATGTGTAATATTTCAATCCTAGTGAATATATATCAATGGATGAAACTTCTCAAAACTGTGGAAATTTACCTACAAGATCAAACTGCAAGAATTTTTAAATAAACTCAGAAGCGCCATCAAATAGCAAGACTTTATAATATCCCTACTCAAGATAAGCTAGAAAGTACTGACATTTCCTAACAGTCTATTAGTGTACAAGGGCCTTGGGGTTTCTGACAGGTTAATTTACCAAAGCTACCTGCAAGCAAAAGTCAGCACCCTAAAAAGGGATGAGGAGAGCTGCATGTGGAATGCATCTCTCCATGTGGTAGGGAGTAATGTGTGATACCACTTACGTAAAAGGGGGAAAGACCCCCTAAAAGTGTATCTGTGCTTTTACATGTAAATGCATTTTTAAAATGCATTGATGTCACAGACACATCCCTGACTATTAAAGTGGCCAACTCCAGGGAGTTAAGTGGGACAAGCGATGAGGGGGAACTAGGTCCTTTCATTTACTTACGTGTTAATTACACTCCTTCACAACAGAACACACATTCACTATCAGTTGAGAAATTAGGTCAATTCACTGTCTAGGTAGGTGGACAAAACTATACTGCAGCCTCAGCTCATTCTGATTTATCACTTGAGAAACTTATTTAACAGAATTACTGTTTCTTGCTTTTTAAAAGAGAACATTGCCAGTAAATGTATAAGCAGTGAGCAGGCAGGAGCGGGCAGTTGTCTAGACTGAACTTCTCTTCAGTCTAAGGCAGCTTGGGATTCTCTGGACACAAACTATGCAGGATTCCCTTCACGACCACTCAGGTGGGTCCCACACAAGCACCAGCCATAGGACCGCCCACTCTGCTCCCTGGGAGAGGGTTCTGAAAACTCGGCTTGGTTGCACTTGGCTTAGTCCTGCTTCTTCCATTCTTTGAAGAAGCAAAGGTTTTCCTTACTCGAACGGTCTGCGTCATGAACCTGGGATGAAGTATCTCAATTTCTTAGTGCAGCAAGCATAACCCCTTGCAAAGGATAATGCTGGCTTGGCACTTGTGAATAACCAAATTCCAGGGAGCCAGTTTCCAGCGTGGCTGCGGCTGTGGGAAGGCGAGCGGATCTCTTTGGCTAAGACCTAGGCGGGAGAAAAACATAACATTTTAAGGCACCCCCACTTGCATTAGAGAGGATGAAACCTGACAGAAATGCCATCTATGTACAAGAAAAGCTCATTGTCTAAACAGGGATATCTTTAGAATTAGAGGATAAATTAAGAAAAAGTAGCTATTTGAGTTTCACATAAAGGCTCATACCAGAGGTTTTGAAGATAAATGAAAGCACAAAGCCTTTATTGAAGTGCAGGTTTATTATTCATAATAACCCCAGTGGTAAGCACTGGGGGCAGGTATGCGTAGAAATGCAATTTATAAAATTTTCCAAGGCAAACAAACAATTGACGTCTTTGAAGAAATCGTCGTTAGCTTAAAAAAAAAAAAAAAAAAAAAAAAGCTTCCAGGTGTGTCATTCATTCACAGTATTGATAACTGGTGCCCAGTAACATGACCTCAGGAAATGTCGAGATTTCATCAATCATCTGTATCAAATCTCTTTTTCTGGTAAGTTCCTTAGTGCCTCTGCAGCAGTAACTAGACAAGATTGGAAAGCTTTTGAGCCGATTCAAACGTCTGGCACCTCACAGGCGTCCGCCTTTCTTAACACAGAAGGCAATGCTAATCAAAGAAGGAAATGAAGAAAAGGTTATTAACAGCAAACACTGGTCCAACAAACTTCTAAACATATGTATCTAGGCACAGTCCACTAAAAACGTTGATCTCAATAGTCCTTTGCATCCTATGGCCAGAAACTAGGCTGGCTGCCACCTAACTTTTCACTTTTAACACCACAGTGCTTTGTAGCAGTGAGTAGTGGGAAGACTTTGATACTTGTAACAAGCCCTTTGTATTATTTTAGGATAACAGGACTTTGAAAAGGCTTTACAAAAAAAGTGACTCCTGAAAAATTCCAATATATAAAAATCAGAGAGAAGCAATCTACAGTTTGGAGACTAAGTTTCGGGACAAAGAGACATATGACAAATCATAAGCAAAGGTAATAATGACACGATTTAGGGAATGGCTATGAATTGCACAGAACCCAAGAGAATGTGGCTGATAACCAAAAGCCTCTCTCTCTTTAAGAAGTACGGCTGACTAATTCATAAGAGACAAGGATGAAATCACCTTCACCAACTTACTGGCTGTAGAGCTTTCCCCTAGGCCTCTTCTCCCCTCCCCACCTACCCCCACTGTCCAGGTAACGCCATTTGTTTTCCTTCATAATCTCTCGGTACTACAGCGTCTTTAAGATAGTGTCCAGACTGTCTCTTTGGTGGAGACCCTCCCCGTAATCAGGCTTTGCAGAAGCTGCTGCAGTAAAAAGTAGCCACAGCCTCGTGGAACCTCAAGGACTTAAGTTAAAATGCAGAAATAAAGATGAGCAAATGCCAGTAAACACTTCCGCTGAAATACACAAATGGAGAGCACACCCAATTTCCATTAGCATCTGTTCTTATTGACAGGGCTCACATTTGTCTCAGTAAATCCGAGGGGTTCCCTCAAGCTTATAATAACCAAAGGGGATGTGCTCGCTCCCTCTCTCTGGTTCTAAAGTGTCTCCTTCAGGCTAGGACACTATGGACGAGATTAAACTAATAACGCACATACTTAAGTAGAAAAGGCACAGGCCAAATACTTTAAAAAAAAATACCAAGAAACCTGACATAAGAGTAAAACAAACGTTAGCATCTTATTAACTAAAAACTGTCCTTAAGTAAATATTTAATTCTGGATATCATATAATAAATCAGTAGAGTTTGTAAGCAATTCTTCTGGTTAATAATTTTGTCAACATTCAATTTATACAGATATTTAGCTCATTATCTCTGATGAAAAAAATGCTACTTAAGGTGGAAAGTCAAGACGGCTAACAAGACGATGAAGAAAAAGGCCTCCGGGGTATGTCAAGTTCTCAATCCACACTAATAACTTGTGCAGCGAAACCTGGCTTGTCCCTTAGTTATGTTTAATACAAGTGGCATGTTAAAATGTTAACATTTATTCCGCCCATAAATGTTTTGACAAAATGGCAGTTAGAGCCTGGAGGTTTGAAGCTGAGGGAAGGTGAAGACACCACCTCATACCTGTCTATTCCCACTTTCATGCTACGTCATTCTCAAAGGTTTCACTAGGTAAACTCCGTCATTGATGAAAATTAGGATAAAGAGTAACTATTAAATGTAACTTCTACTCAATGAAGTTTAATAGAGCCTTGTATAGACTGTTTTGCTCAGAAAATGCTTTATGAGAAAGTCGCTTTCTACTAATCGAAACAGTTCAATGAGCTAGAACAAGAATAGATGGGTATGAATAAACTCCCCTGATCATTAGTTTTCACATTTCGATACTTATCACAGCAAAATTGGGAATGAGGTTTTTATATTTTACCATCTAATTTTTGAAAAGTTAATTGAGAAGCAATTTCCTATCAACATTCCTAGTTAGTGACTGAAACGCTGAGAAATCAAGTGTTATAACCGAAGGAATTGATAAAACTGTAGACCACTATAAAAATCCAATTGAGAAGATACAGTCATAACCAATAAAAATATCAGCAAAACTTGGTAATACCTGGTAGTGGTGATTTCTAGGAATTTCTAGAGCTTGACACGACATCCTAGCCACAGGGGAGGGCTCTGCAGTGAGCGCGTCCCCGCAGTACGGGGTCTTGCAGCTCACAGCAGTCATACTTTCTTCCGACCGGCCCACGTTCTGGAAACCCCAAACCCTAGTCCATAGGTGTAGGCAAACACAACTCACACTTACCATTACATGGCGGAGGGAATGGAAAGAAAACCCACAGAAGTATAAGGCTCCAGAGGCAAAGACTATGAAAAATGCTCTCCCTACCGCCCATGTTTGGCTCTGTGAAGACTTTATCAGGGAATATCTGAGCCAAAGCAAATAACCTCAATATTAATGAGAGGCTCAAAATGCAAGTAAAGGGAAAACACACCCAAAATAGAACAAAAATATAGTATGACCAACTGCTGAAGACCAGAGGGCAAGCCCATGTAAAACCAGGAGATCCCACAGGTCACAGCAAGGTTCGAAAACCACGTGCAACGTCTCCAAACAAAACAAAGACGCTGAAAACCAGGCACCTTCGTGGACACCTCGAAATTGCATTTACCTTGATCAGCAAAACAGAAGCACTCAGGTTTTGTGCTGGCACCTCTTTGACCCATCAGCACCTCTAAAAACCAGTATCTGAATGTGTATTATGACTTTTTAAAGAGCATCAACACTGACCAGGTCCATACACATGACCGTGGCCGCCAGAGGCAGAACCTGTAAAATCCCATCCTGCAAGCACTAGCGAAGGCAGGTTCTGCCTCATGGGTAGGGACGGACTGCAGATATTTAAATGACACATTTCTGATACATCCACACAATCTTTACAGGGAGTACTAGCCCTCAGAAAAGTAAAAGGACACGAGTCAAATACAGAGATGAAGTGTATAAAACAAATGAGCAGGCAAACTAAAAGTTCTTGAAAGTATTTTACTTCAGATTGAAAAGTGAACAGCTTCCACACTGTTCATCGCGCAAGATACACAGTATTCACGAGTGCAACGCTGGTCATTTGAGGAAACATACACACCTCAAGTTTTCCGTCATGCTTTTTCTTTTAGAAAGATACTGTTTACCAAAAAGAAACTTCAGCAGTACAGGAAAAACTATTTTCCCAATAAATTTACGAAAACCTAAGATTCCCAATGGAATCAAGATTATCTTCCCGCTACCACCACCTTAATATAATCACATGCTTATTGGAACACTAATATCTGCACCCTAAGAGTACATTCACTTTCAACAATGAGGGTGATTCTTAAAAAAACAAAACAAAAACTTCAGTGTGGTAAATGTAACATGGAGCTCTGTACGTATTAAATGTCTGAAATAGGCAGCTAATACTGGATTTAATTTTATTTTATAAATAATTGTTCCCTTAGCAGTAAACATAAGTCTACACATTCACCATAGTCCTAGAAAATAAATACTGTGATTATGCGCGCAATATGTTATGACAAACCAGTTCCAAAAAACAAGAGCTAGACATCTTGATAAAAATTCTGATCAGAATAAAATGTGACTCTAAAATTTAAAACATTGTCAAAGTAACATCACATTTAAAATCTTCCACGGTATACACCAGTATTATGAGTTTCCAGTTTTGGAACATATTTTTCTGTTGTGAATTAAAATACGAACATATTGAAAATTGTTAACTTCAGGGATGACATCAGTTTTGGTCTTACTGTAGCATTATTTTCTTTATAAAAAGTTGCACTAAGTGTCCATTAATGGTCTCATTGGTCTTCAGTATTTCATAAACGTATATAAAAGAAATTCCTAAAAGCCAACAGTACTTTATCTGTATATATATATATATATATATATATATATATACACACATATATATATATATAATAATATCATCTCAGAAATGGCTGTAATTAACAGAGCCACATACATTGATGCTAAACATAAGAGCTTTCACCTTAAAAGAAAGCATTTTTGGAAATGTCACTTACATTCTATTATAGTAAATATTTCCAAACGAATTTCAAACTCAATGTGTGACGAGTAACAGAATTATACATTTCATTTGCACTCAGAGCTGACCACAACAAAAATTTACTGTATGATTGAAACAAGCTGATGTTTAAAAAAGGTTTTAATTAAAGATAACAATTCCGTGGAAGGAGAGGCTAAAGAATGGGATGACAAGAAGTATTTGGTCTTAATAAGGCAATACAAAATAGATCCATTATCAAAGACCATTTAATTTTTAAAGACCAACAATACCAAAAGCATAAAGTGAAGTATAAGAAAATAGTTTTTTATAAGTATGATTTAATTAAAGCTGTTTACAGTTATTCTCTCCCACAGTAGTTAAGCATGAATTTAAAAAAGAATAAGAGGTGAGAAAAAACAAGCACGTGCAGCACACAGGGTCAGAGGAGCCAGCATGCAGTCTGTGGAACTCAAGGTTTCACTGAGACAGGAATGCGACCAGACATGGTGGCCTTTTTTCCCCTATTGGAGGGGGTGGGGGAGTGGGGCGGAGGGAGAGAAAGGAACTCAAAGGAAACAAATACAAAGTCATGTAACTGCCCCATTGCCCAAGACGACAGCACTAGAGAAAACAATTGCAAGTTAATTTTTAGAGATGACTAGAGGTTTTTCAGTGTTTACACAAAAGTACATAGTACATATATTATATATTTGTTTTTACAAAATAAAATAACCATCATTTGCCACCATCAACTTTTTCTTTAGAGAGGAAGCATTTTTCAGCAGCAGGTCACCAGGATTCTGTTGTCATTTCAAAGCCCAGGAAAAAAAAATTGAATAAGAGAGCTAATCACTTCCCTATACATGGATGTTAAGATGACAATTCAGATTATTTTGCAAACTAATCCTGAGAAAAATCTGTTTACAATTTAAACAGTAATGTTATGTAAAAAGTATTAACAAATCCACTATTACAAATATCGATTTCCTATATGGTCATCTATATATACACACAATAAAATGGTAAATATATTCAAAAATATTTTTAAAAAAAACAAACAACATGCACAGATCACTTTCCCCTTTGGAATCTGGACTTCCTATGTGATTACCTCTGTTCTCCATCCCACCCCAATCCTCTGAAATGTTTTCTTTCTATCACCCTACCCACACTGAACACTATTCCCACTAACTCTGCATAAAGCCAATGAGAAATATATGTATTTTACATTCAAGCTTTAAATCTTAAAATGACCCTGTTGTAGCATATGACTTATCAAATGAGCAGCCTTTTTCCCCTGCCCTTTTTTCACTTGCTCTTTGTTTTTTGCAGTTATCAGTCTTCATGATCCATTCCATGGCGAGCTGGGAAAAAACGCAGTGGCTAAATCAACATGAGAACAGTGTAAGGCTCCCAAACGTGTCCCAGGAGTCCCCAGGCAACTGTCCTGGGCTTGAGGTCACTGCACACAGAAGACCGTCCATCGTACAACGGTGACTATCTACAGAGGTCTGAGAGGGGCGCGTCCCTCTTGTGTTTCCTCTTTTTGCCATGGTAATACTGATTATTTGATTTGCCTTGATGTTGTTTATTTGTCATCAAGGAACCATGGCTCGTTTGGGTTGTACCTTGGAAGCCTTTGCTGGAAGAACGAAAGAGCCTTGCTGATCCGTGCTGCAGAAAAGGAAAGTGGACAAGAAGACATCAGTATCGTGGATTCAACAGAACACTTGCTAAGACCTGACTCGGGGGCTTTCAAAACTAGGGATAGGCTGACTCGTCTGGCAGGCAGACAACGACACTGCAGGGCTTAATTGTCTTGGGCTCTGACACATTTCTGTGACTTTTTAGTGGAAGTACTGAGAAACGAACCACTGCCTTGCCTTTGTAATGCATGTAAAACATTTCTTAAGAAATCTATCAACCAATATACTACGTAATAAATGACTTTACTGCAAGAAGACATGCAGAAGTGCTGCCAGGTCAGGCGTCATCACGGCTGGCTGCTCCTTTCCTGTTACCCCGTCACTTAATTGCCATTTCTGAGTGAGTCTGTGTTGGGTGCACATGATTAAGGCTGGACAGGTAAAGCGGACTCTGCGAGTCCATTTGGACGCGAGGTGACTGACCTACGGCAGCAGTCACTCCCCACTGCCAAGTGCCTCCCCAGGGTCCCTGTGTTGGGTGGAGATGAGATGGCCTGAGGCGGGAGCCCAGTGTGATCTGGCTTCTTCCTCTCATTCTGATTCATTACTCACGATTAATAAAAATTTAGGCAACTAAAACCCTTAGAATAGAGTATCTCTGCGGCCTTTTTAAGTCCAAGCTGATGCTAATTGACTGTCATGGCTGATGGCTGCCTGCTCATTTCAACACAGGCAACAAGGTATTGAACATTAAAATATAAACCATACGTCATTCCCAGACATACACGACGCAGCCACAACGTCATGCAAAAGCTTCATTTGCGTTTACTTCAAGTACACCTGAACCTTTTTATAACCTGATGCAATTTTTTGTGCTGCTTCTGTAATAAGGTGGGTAGGTGGGGACATCTTATGAGGACCAGTCACCAGATTGGCACAGGTACATGTGACAATGGTGTTTCATAAGGACTCTCAAGGACATCCTGTTACTAGAAGCACTGCTGTGCTTTGGGACCTCTTAAAACAAAACAGGGTTCTTCTTTAACCTAGAGTTTTCTTCCCACCCTTGAGAGAGGGCGAGAGATAATTCCCAGGTGAGAAATTCTAAGTATTTTCTACCGCACACTGACAATGAAAAACACGAGTTCCACACACCTGCGGTTTGTCGGGGTTGTTGGACGTGTTAGTGGTCTGGGAGCTCTGCGTTTTCCCACCTGCCTGAGGGGGCCCCACGGACACATCCTGCGGCCCCGCTCGGTTCCCAGTGGACGGACGGCAGAGCAGCTGCTTCGGGGTTTTGCACGGTGTCGCATCGGAATCCTAGCACAAGTCACACGAGTTACAATGTGACACATTCACAGTTAGGTCAAGATTCAGAAAGGAAGCAATTTCAGCTAAGTGCTCTCTAGACTAAATTCCACCATTCGAGAATTAAAGGAAGCACGCTGAGGACTTCACACAATTCGCTGCTTAAGTTTTCTTCCAAACATTGAAAGTGGCTTATTTGGCTTATTTGATCAGCTTCCTATTCCTTGTTAAACCCACTGCCCACGCCTGACCTTGCTGGTCAGCCTTAAAGGAGCTCACAGAGGCCTCAGTTTATCTGCATTTTTATTTATAGAAAATCAGCCATGGGTATAGTGATAAGAGCACGGTAATGAGTGAAGGCTGAGGTCACAGTCGCTGGCTCAATGTCTTCCAACCAAATACAAAACGATTGCTTTAAGGGGATCCATCTCTGGGACTCTAATGACAACACACCGTGTGGACACGGATGTCCCAGAGGCAGGGGGCTGAGCCCGTTTGTGGGCTGCTTGGGCCATGGCTGCGCTATTTCTCTCCTCAGGTCTACCACACTCTGCCCTCGCACTCTACCCAGCGTCTCCCAGTCACGTGCTCTCAGTCCCCTAAGCGCCCTCCCCAGGCCGTCTCTGCTTCTCCCCACTGTGTGTGTGACCCCTAGCTCAGCATTCTGTCCTAGGAACCAAAAGGGCACACAGGTCGATTCTGCAGATGAGGATTTATGACTCCAGTATGACACATCATCGTCAACAATAGACAATTATGTCCCTTCCATATTTAAATTATTTGTTATGGCATATACTTAATCAAGTCAAAATTCAAATAATGGGTAAGTCTATTTTAGATCTCAATTAAGTGAACTCAAAATTAACTCTGCTGAGGAGAAGCAACTGTAGGTGTAACTGATACTAAAAATTCAATCAGGATAGAGACAGAAAGTACATTAGGGGTTGCCAGGAGACGGGGGAGGGAGGAGTTGTCAGGGACTGCTCGTGGGTTTCTTTTTGGGGTGATGGCAATGTCCTGGAATGAGACATTGGCGATGGCTGTACACCACCTTGAATATACTAAAAACCAATGAATTCTGCAGTTTTACACGGTGAACTTTGTATTAGTTGAATTGTATCTCAATTTCTAAAAATTAAACCGAGAAGCTCAAAAATATTACTGAGTGGAAGAAGCCCTTACACAAAAACGTATATACTATAATGATTCCACTACCATTGGATTCTACCCCAGGCAAATCTGACCTATGGTATTAGAAAATCCTAACAGTGGTTAGTTACCTCTGAGGGTGGGACTGGGGGTTGACCAGAAGGCATCAGGAAGGCACTCTCTGGGGTGATGGCAATGGTCTACATCTTGTTATGTTTCAGGTTACACATGTGTATGCGTTTGTTAAAATCTAGTGAATTAAGGAAATCAACTTTTCCTTGTATGTCAATTTTGTATCAGAAGGAAAAACACAGCCAAATATTGAGCTCTGGTCAATGACCGGCACACTGTAGCACTTCAGGGTAAAGTGTCCTGACATTAGCAGTTTACTGTGAAATGTGTCCAATAAGATGAATGAATGAATGGACGGACGGCTAGCTACGTGCTAACAAGTGAAATGTGGAGGACAGACTCTAGTGGTGATGTAGATGGGTGTTCTCTGCAGTTCTTTCACTTTTGCTGTATGCTTGAAATGTTCAATACAATGTTGAGAAAAAGTACAACCATTACAGTTATTAAGATTTCCTGGTAACAGGGAAGCAAATGAGTTAGCCTTCGCCCTCCAGAGTCACGCCCCACAATGGAACTCCTAAGCTTCTAGGTTTAGAAAAGCCATGTGCTCATACTTACGACATCACTAGAGCTGGACTGTGTGGCAGAAGAGGAAGACACTGGACCTGATGAAGAGTTTGAAGAGTGTTTACTAAGAGATTCCGAAGTTTTACTTCTACATTTTCCAAGGGCTTCATTTTCTTCAGACAGATTATTATTACATTTATCTAACTGCTGAGTATCTACTATCAAGGTAACACCATTTCCTGAAAGAGTGGCAAAAGATTGGAAAACGTTTCTTCCCATTAAGCACACACAATACAGAAAAGCCTCTAATACTCAGTCAATCGACCAACGAAAAAACTCTTACCGTTGCATGAAGGCTCAGGCCTGTTCTGCAGGCCCCACTGCTTTGATATCCAATCTCTATACGTGGCAACTTCGTCCGTTACTCTAATTATTCTACCTAATATGCTGCACATGTTGGAAAAAAGAGAAGGGGGCACATCAATTTGAAGATAAAAAGCCACAAGCAATGTTGACGCAATGAGCTGACTTTCATGCAACTCATACCTCTCCGTCTCGTTGTTGGGATAGTACTTGGCTATGGGTGACACCGCGTGACTCAGAACGACGTAAGCATAGTCAAAGGCCTGTTTCACTTGCATGGCCCCATACGAACTCCTTCCAACATCATTACCTTTAGAAGAAATGTACATGTAAGATAGTAAGCTTGACCGTGCTTAACATGCACTAAATGTTCACGAGGCCCCTTCTGGAAAAGCAGGGGCGGTCGCTGCCTACTGGAGCTGCACCCAGAATCTGGCTGTCAGTCGTCCCCACAACTACCCAGGCTCTGAGCGTGTGGATCATGAAATAAGTAGGTTGTTACGGCGTACAAATCACCTAAATGTATCCTGGCCTGACAGGGCCTATCTCATACACAGTCACGCCTGTTCTCTCCTAAGCGTGAAACCAAGATCAATTAGAAACCCCTCATTCTTGTTTCTATGAGCTACATAAGTAGACATCTCCCACACTAAATTATGAGCTCCTAAGAAGCAAGGACCACCTTGCTGAAAAATCTTTACATCCGTTACGTAGAGGAGGCTCCCGACGAATATTTGCTCAGTGAATAAACAAGAGCATATTAATATTTATAAGACATCTCGGTAAAGCCAGAAAAGGGCTCCAGGCAACGACTTGTACCTCTGAACCCCCTTTCCTTACTTATTTTCAAAGTTAACACATTAAAGCAAATGACTACAAGCATTTCCACTGAAGTCCAATAATGCAGAATCTAAACATTTTACAATTCTATCTGGAAACAACTATTGCCCAGGAAAGCTAGGATTCAAGCAAGCAAACATAACTTGATGAAAGCATGGAAAGAATTCATTTTCTGTTCACTTTCAAGCCAACATAAAGCTGGAAAAAACACAGGGAGACTATGCAAAATTACAGAGGAAAGGAGGAGTCCAAAAGGAAAATAAATTTTACTTTGAACCCCTTCCCTCGTGAATCTGAGATACGTGACTGTGCTCCCTGCCTCTAAGGACTTCAGAATCATCACATTAAAGCTCAAGCTGACAACTGATTGGAATCAGGGGCAATGAGGACACAAGAAAGGAGAAAAATGGCGGTCAAACGAGATGCACAGAAACCCATCCAAACGGCTGACACCTATTGTCCTTTGCCCTCAGGAGCTGAATGGCTTCTACTCCCAGCTCATCTGGAAGTAGGCAATGTGTTTTCTTGTGTGTGTGTTTGCTCACAAGATGTTTTGATAGAAGAAAAGAATGACTACAAATACAAGTTAACCCTTAATTTTTCACCTAAGGAGAATTTCAAGTTCAACATGGTGACTGACAAGGCCCTTTCTTTGAATGCCCACGAATTTACCTAATTTCAGTACCTGGTTGTAAAGGATCTTCAATATAAAGCATCGATGGCCTGTAGCCATCCAGCATATTTTTCTGCACTTCATCTTTGGCCACATATGAACCACCATCCTTTATCCGGATGCCAGTCTTTAAATAATTGAAGTGTCGTCCATATAATTCAAAAAATTCTATTAAGAGAACACCATAGTTTGTAGTGGGGATGCAAGCATCTTCCCTGGGATGTAACTAAAACCAGAAGAAAAAATAAAGAAATTACGTTGGATTTTCTCTAAGTTGTCAAGCTGCGGATACTAAACGACATCCTAACTTCTACAAGCAACACTCTTATCATTTGGGTTTAGCACAGCAGCCAATAGCTGATGGAGTAGGAACAGGCTGTGGTCATGCCACCAAGAACACTGAAGCCCCAGGGGTGCAGAGCTGCTGGGGGACAACTTGCAAAGCTGAATCTCACAGCTGCCCCAGGATGCTGACGGGGCTGGCTTGGCCCAACACCTCAGGGACGTCACTGTGACTCATGAGCACAACCAGGCACCTGGCAGCACTCATTAATACACTCGTGGCAATATTAGACTTCTCACTCCTCTTACCCAAATAGCCGGCCTCTATTACAGCTAAACTTATCAGATTAGCTGCGTAAAAGACGTTCTGATTTTTGGCATTTCTACTACTACTTACACTTACGGAAACCACGCCATACCTCTGCACATTAAAATTTGCACTGAAAAGTCTCTAAAATACTAGAACCCATGGGATTAAAAACAAAAAACTGTTTTTTCTTAGGGATTTTAAAATATATATTTGCTAAATTATAAAACGGTGCCCAGTTTAAAGCGAAAAGTCCCAAGCAATGAAGGAAAACATTGTAATTAGAGCCTGACAGAAAATTTTTCCAAAATGATTCCCCAACTGATTAATATTTTTAAACTAGGCATACACTAGCATGGTATAACCACACAACTTACCTGAAGGAAACTGACTGCCATTAAAAAGAGACTATAAGAACCAATTCCACCTGTAAATACTTCATTAAGGTCCCTCTGTAATAAGAACTGTTTCAATACTAAAACCAAGTATGGTAATACAGGATATTTCTGAAAAAGAAATAAAATGATGTTTTCAGTGAATTCTTATATTAGTAATAGCTCTAAGCATTCACAGCATAAGCATAATGGTCTCTAAGCATAGACTGTTTCCTACATTACAAACTTTGGTGGAGATACTTAATTTTCTATTTTAAGAGCGAGCTATAAGTAGTTAAGGAATTTTCCCTGACATCTAAAACTTAAAACATGGAGACATAAATAATGGCCCCGAAGCACTCATTACGAGACAGAAACACTGGTGATATATATTTGATGACACTCATTTATGGCCATTACCGTAGGATACTCATTTACAAACAGGTGACAGAAAGAGCACAGGACAAAGCCTCAGCTCTTAGAGCACTACATCAGTGGGATTTTAAAGAATAATTTCCCGCAGGTAGGTGGAACTCGGCCAGGTAAACCAGGGTCCTTTAGATGATTCTGCAAGGCCGGAAGCAGGGGCAGCCCTGCCTGCTGGCTTCCTGTGGGCAGGTGACCACACACGGACCTACCTTCCATGCTGATAGTATGAGCGCCTGAGCTGGCACACAGGCCATCTTTCACTCATGCACCTGCTCAGTAAGTACTGTCCACAGGCCAGGCCCGAGGCAAGGGACACTTTGGAGAACAAAGCAGACACCCACACCTAGAAGGACGCCTCAAAAGCCTTTATCTAGGAGTGGTAGAATGACTAGTGATCTCTAGTTTCTTCCTGACACAATGAACACACACCGCTTCCATAAGAAAGGGAAAAGTGTATATTTTTGGAAGTCACGTCGAAGTAAACAAGCATGAGAAATAACAAAAATACGGAGAAATAATAATTTTCAAACATTATGGTTAAAGTCAGAAATAGATGCAGTATCTTTAAAGAACAATTAGGCAAATTTCCAACAGGTAGCCTCTGACTCATCAATTCCACTTCCAGGAATCTTTCTACAAACATTTATTATACAAGTGTAGAGAAAGGTGCAGGCACAGAAGGACGTTCACCGAGCACTTCTGTGAGAGCGAAGCACAGTGGGAAGAGCACTGTGGATGTAAAGCACACCGCATCCTTACAAAGGACTACTGAGTGGTCGGTAAAAAGAAGGAAGGAAACCCGTCTGTGCCGATACAAAAAACCCTCCAAAGCATTAAGTTTAAAAAAAGAGTACAAGACAATACGCATACAGGGTACTATTCCTTTTGTTAAAACTTTCAGGAAGAGGATAAACAAGCAAAAAAAAAAACCAACGACGACAACAACAAAAAACAGTTGATATATAAAGCCAATCTCAGCCTATAAAGTATTAGATAACGAGCTTCTCGCTATCCTTTTACATTAGTACATTTTTTTATCATGCACATTATTCTTAATAAAACAACATTTCTTTTCTGGGAAAAAGAAATTGTACACACACCCAACACCTCCAAAAAGAGTGAGATTATGGATCCTATTTCTTTTACTGCTTTTCTCTACTCTGCACATTTATATTAGGTTGGTGCAAAAGTAATTGCGGTTTAAAAGGTTAAAAATTGCAAAAACCGCAATTACTTTTGCACCAACCTAATATACCAATATAATATGTGCACAACATGATAGTTACATTTTTTTTTTTACAAAATAAAAAAAAGGTGAACCCATAGAGCTGCTAAAGAAAAAAATTGGGAATAGATAAAAAAGATATTCTTCATAAACCAAAGCAGTTAATATTTTCAGCTTAGGGAGAAAAGGCTGACACGTGTAAGCATCTGAAATGTCCTGGAGATGATGTTGACAATTCTCCCCTATCTTGGAAGAAAACAGAATAAGTAGAAACAGACTTAAATTACGACAAGATTAAGTAGGGGAACCTGCAGGAACTACCTTACAGGTGACTTGGAGATTAATCTAGAAAAGGCTCCCTAGAGAGATTAAAAGCAGACAAGAATCACCTGAACAGCATAACTGCAGCCCTTATCACTCTTCAAAAGCCTTTTCAACCTGTAATGCTCACGTGAGTCCACATTATAAATCACTAATTATGACACGCACATTGAAGGAAAGTCAAACCATTGCACAGAAAAGAGGCGTCTGTCAGCAATAACACATATAAAAATAGTTTAGCAACATCTATGAGAATGCCGCCACCACAGAATCTCAAAGCCCAACTCCATTTCTAACAGTTTCTCTGAATAAACACCATAAATTATCTGACCTTGGTAAAATCTTTGATGAGGTCAGCTGCTCTCACACCATTCTGTACGTTAAAGCTGATATCAACTTTCACTTCAGTAAAAGAATCTGTTAATTTAATAATAGGTACCTAGAAGGAGAAGAAAGGGAAAATTAAAATACTTTAACCAAATTCAGTGACAAACTCAGAGAGCTTGACCTCCTCGCAAGAACACAAGCACACTGAGTGTTCTGAGGACTCCACACCAGTGAGCCTCACCTTCCAGATACTTTCCATTACACAGTCAGCGTTCAACCTCATACAATATTATTCCTACTGGTTGAGAATTTTGAAATCAGGTAACAAAAACCTTTTTCGACATTATGTACTTTGGAGAACTGTTTGGAGAACAGTTTCCAATTCAATATGACATCAAAGATTAGGAATGTCAAGTATGTCACCAAACTGTTTCTAATAAGAAAACTGCTAGATTCTTAAGCCACATACAACCACCCATTGGCATTACTGGCCGGTTTTGCAAAGAGCCCCCAAACAACCTGACAAGAGAAGAGAAAACGTAAGACTTATTCCCAAATAAAAAGGGATAGAATGATTCATACGAGACATTAGGAATTCTTTAAAACAAAAAGAAAACTCTACTTACACCATGCATTAGAAAACTCAGGCCAACAAACTCTTTGTGTGGAACTGATTTCCAGATTAATAACTTTTTATGAAAACAGTACAAGTTGTTTTGTTCCAAGAAAACATAACATGCAGAAACTCAAACTTCTAAAATAGATACATTCTGAGCTTCCAGAAAGTTCTTCGATGGCCATTCCAGACATAGTTAAAATATGGCTTGATTTACAAAATTTCAATTATATACAATGTGTCAAGGACATAAACTAAGATGGAGCAGAGAAGCAAACATCTATAAACCATCTATAAACAGTCAGTATAGCTACTCATTGTTTTACTTAGACTTTTTTATATTTAAACATCTCTACA
Organism: Rhinolophus hipposideros; assembly: GCF_964194185.1. Lineage (NCBI taxonomy): Eukaryota > Metazoa > Chordata > Mammalia > Chiroptera > Rhinolophidae > Rhinolophus > Rhinolophus hipposideros. Next base: position 4,896,261 of record NC_138067.1, on the reverse strand, counting down.
GTGAGTATTATGTATGATAATATTGAGTATTATTTTTAAAGGAACGTATAACCAGGACAAGTTCACTTGTTTCACAAACAAGACTTCTTATGTACGAGCACTGTGATCATTCACAGTCCAACTGCGCTCACCAAAATTAATTTCATTTCTAAGCTTCATGCACAAGTAACTAGACACTTTACAATGAAATGGGGAGGAACTCACAGTTGCTTTGTCTAAAACTTTCACCGAATCCTCATCTGCAACTTTATGTTTCCGAAGAGCTTCTTCCAGGGTCCAGAGCGGTAGGTTCTCCCACTTCCCAAATACCACCAGGTCGATGTCACTGAACATAGAACACACGCCCAAAAGTTGTTCGAAGAAGCAAGAAACTGTCCTCGTTTTAACTTCGGTTCAGGCTTACAGACTTCAAACCAGTGCAGTGAAAACCCACCTCTGCCCTGCCCCGTGAAGACTGATGGTTGGTGACTGTTTTTCAGAGGTGAAGGGAGGTTGGAGACATTATAACAACCTCCTCCTCCCAGTCATATCATACAAGCCAGGCCTCAGGAAACGGGGATGATTTTGAAAGAAGTAAAAAACCTCAAAAAACACCAGTTAACGTTTCCTGTTCATACAGGTTTCTGGTACTCAAAAAACTTAACATTTTCAATGTGGATAAGATGAACTAACTGTCACTTAGATTATTCAGTGTAAAAAGCAAAATGCAGACAGTGTATCTAGTATGCCACCATTTATGTAAAAAAGCAAGGAAACACACCGGAATACACATTTCCTTTTATTTTATCTGCATGGACTATCTCTGGAAAGATATGTAAGAAACGGCAACAATGGCTCCTCCAAGGAGAGGAACTGGGGATAGAGGTGAAATCAAGACTTTTCGCCGTGAATATTTTTGTGCCCTTTTCAAATCCAAATTACGTGAATGTCTAGTCATAAAATTTAATTAAATTTTTTAGAAAGAGTGACTCAGAACCTAAATAAGGAATAATATTAATGAGTTCAAAGTTGAATATTTTATGGCTTTTCGAGGCTTAGGACAGCAATGGGAAGATGGAAAGTACTAGGAGCCATTCACTTCAACACACTTTAAGTTTAGGTAAAAAAGATCATATCAAGCTCAAATCAAAAAACAGGAGGGGTACCTATAGTTAATCATATTGTAACATGCACTTAAAAACTTGTTTTCAGGGTAAATCATGTTTTTGTAAGTGTAAATCATGTTAAGTGTTTTACCACAATAAAAATAAAAACAAAATCATGATGGAATGTTTTCCTTCAACCGTAGCATTGCAATTCTTAGAGAACAGGTCCTCACCCCTCAGGGAAGCCTTCCCATCCCCAAAAGCGCCCCCAGGCTGTGGGCCAAGACGGCCCTCACCTGAGAGACTGAAATAAACAAGGGACCTGGAAAGACCAAGACCCTCCTCAGAGAAGAGTTTGTACCCCGAATTTCTGGACCAGGATGCTGGAACAGCAGCTAACAGTATGAGTTCTTAATAAGAAAAGGGACCTGGCATTCGGAGTGTGCAAGCTCTGCAGTATGATCAGCTGCTTCTCTATAGCATCACACTGACGTCTGCGCTGGTGGGTTGGGGTAGGGGCCAAACAGTTCTCTGCAGGGTAGTCCATGGCTAAAATGGCTAACTGGTTCCACTGGTACAGGCCCCTGTTACAACTATCTGAGATGACCTATCCAATCAGATGATCTGAAGTGAGAGTCTACCTCAAGGTAATTCAAATAAAACACAGGTAAGTGAATTTCTGCTTCGAAAGTCTGTTTTGTCTCTACTCTTACACATTCCACAGCCAAAATAAATACACCAGGAAAAATGCACAACCCTTGAAAGCTTCATAAATATACTAACCTGGTAGGTAAATAAAGGCCAGTTTTGAAACTCCCAAATATCTGGACCTGAAATAGAAACAATTATTATACTAAGAGGTGTGAGATGAGAAGCCACCAAGCTATGGCGAAATGCTGGTTTCTGCTACCCTCTACTGGCGCTTTTTTGTACTGCAAGAGTATTTTTGATACCCCCCCATGCTTTCATGAATTAGGGATTCCGTGTCTCATAGGGAGACATTTCAAACACAGTTTAAACGTATTAGGTTCAAATATCAAACATGCAGACTAAAATAAACTTTCAACAGTAACATTCAGGTCACTAATGTTCCCTTATGATCACAACTCCATTTGTGTGCCCTCTGCAGTAGTCATCTCACAGATGACCGAATCAGCACGAGACTCCCCAGAGAACGCCAGGCACTGTCACGGCGACATCGTGGCTGTCCTGTATGCCGTGGGATGGTTAGCAACCTCCTGGGCCTCTACTCACCACATGTCAGGAGCACCTTACCAGGCATGATAATCAAAACTGTCTCCGATAATGCCAAAGGCCTCCTGGGGGGCGAACACCCCCCAGCTGAGGGATGCTGAGCGAGCTCACATAGGAGAAGCAGCGTGACATATAGTAGCTGCTTGGTAAAACCTCAGTGTCCTCTTCCCTTCCCTTCCATTCCTTCACCTGTACTATCTTATTTGAGGCTTTTTTGTTTTGCCAACTGGACAAAAGAAAACTTCCCTGCTCCCCTTCAGCACCCCATGATAGACAGAGTCAGAAGCAAAGTGATGAATTGTAGGTTACTTCTTAGAATGCACACAATTGCAAAACAGACTCTCAAGGGAGCCCTAAGAAGTGAAGCATTAACTCACTGTCAAAAACAAGAAGCACAAATAAGCCAATAGGAAATCTTGGGCCAAAGTGATGCTCATTGGTGGGGGTGTCCTGGGCACACGGTGGTTAGAGAGAGGAAGCAGCACTTCCAGGGACGGGAAGAGCAGACTGACGCCTGTTTCCACCCAGGAAAATGAACAGGAGAGATTCCTACCGGACTTTCACTGCTACAAACAGTGACACAGGGTTTATCCCGGCAGGGTGAACCAAAACCACAATGGGCTTTGAACAGCACGTCTAACAGCGGGCTATAACAGCGAGGCTTTATATGAGTGGTTCCTAAGTCTAGTGTGCCTTCAGCAGTCGCTCTCTGGCACTGCAAAGACATAACTGGAAGTGCGTCAGCCAATCCAATGCAAGGATTAGGAAGCCCCAAATCCTAAAGGCTGAAGGAAATCGCAGGCCTGTAAACTTTCATTAGACCATGCATCCTGCTGCCCGTTACACCTGAAGGCGACACTACCAGTCTCTCCACCCTGAACACCCAGTTACCCGGACAGGTACTTACGTCAGCGCTGGGCCAGAGTTCCTTGATGACACTCTCGATCCTGTTCACTACCTCCATCCGCATCTTCTCCTCCTCGGGTCTTGGAGACATATATTCATAAAAATCACTGATCTCTTCATGCAGACTGAGAGAAAACAAAAGCAGAGAGGTTAGTATGCGCAGGGCCAACGGAAGAAAACCATCTGAAACAACCTCGTTTAATGGAGTCTTAGGAGATAACTCAGCTGATGACTTTGCATTCATACCTTCTACCTTCATTTCAGTGTTACAACTCCGGCTGAGCTGAAGAGCTTAATCAAAAGCGCCAAAAGAACAACATAAGACCATCCAAGAAGTCTGAGCGGAAGAGCTCTGGCAGCGCTCCCAGCATTTATGTATTATCCTCCCGGCAGAGCACTTGCTGGCTGCAAGGCCAGGCCTCTGCCTTCACACTCTGCTCCAGTGGACACAAACCCGGGAAGACACGGAATCCAGGTGCCACAGGCCTGACCCTCTTACTCCTCTGTACTCTATTCTTCACAGGACCAACAGCATGTCATTCATTCACAACGTCTGCTTAGTGAGTGCAGTGACAAACGGCTAGGTCAGCCAGTGAACATTAGCTGAGAAGGGCTGAGAAGAATGGCTGGCAGACAAGGCCCCAGGAAGAAGCTGATTTCCTGAGAGGACAGGTGTGAAGTACAGCCGGGAAGCGCCCAGCAAGCACAGAGGGACAGAATGGCAGGCTAAGAAAGTGGGGTGTCACCAGAAGGGCTAAAATGAAGAAGATACTAAGTGTCAATGAGGATGTGAAGTAAATGCCGGTGGGAGTAGGAACTGGTACCATCACTTTGGAAAACTGACGATATTTACATATTCAGCAATTCTACTGCTAGATATATGTCCAACAGAAATGCGGACACATTTTCACCAAAGGACACATACAAGACTGCACGTAGCAGCACTATTCATAATAGTCCAAACTAGAAACAATCCCAAACGTCCACCAGTAACAGAATGGATAAATTGTGGTAATGCATAAAATGAAATATTATACACCAATGAGAATGAAAAAACAGCTACATGTAATAATATGCATGAAGCTCACAAATGTAACAGTGAACAAAAGAAGTCAGACATAAAAGATGTATAATTTGGCTTATGTAAAGTTCAAAAGTAGGTAAAATTTATCTATGATATAAAAGTCAGCATCATAGTTACTCTTTGGACGTGGAGTGAGTGGGAAAAGGCATAAAGGGGGGCTTCTGGGATGCTAGCACGTCCTGTTTCTTCTGCAGGTACACGTTATTCAGGTATGCCGCCTTTATGCAAATTCCTCAAGCTACATCAAAGCCATAGGATCGGTGCACTTTTCTCTGTGGACATTATATTTCAATAAAAATTATACTCAAAGTAAAAAAAAAGAAAGTGGGGTGTTCCCCTACAGTAACAGGAAACCACGCATGCATGCATGCATTCATTCATTTATATATTTCTGACTTTTTAGAAGAGTTTATTTAAGCCAAAACTGACGACACATGCCAGGGAGCAAGACCTCACATGCTCTGCAGAAGAACAGTTTTGTAGCATGAGAAAACCACGTATCTCAATGTTTCTCAGAGGGAGTAGGGAACGATGGACTTCTAAAATGCAGCATTTTAACAAGATTAATCTGGTAACTGTACAAACGGACTGGCAAAGAGACAAGACTGGACGCAGAGAAAACAGCTCCTACATTCTTGCAACCGTGGGAGGACCGGTGAAATGCCTACAAGATGGCGGCGGGAAAGGACCGGGCTCCAGAAACATCACACACAGACCCAAGGCCCAGGCCGCAACGGACAGGGAGGGGCGAGGATGACTGCAGAGGCTCAGGCCCGAGGGCCCTCGGAGGAGGGAGGGGAGGAGAAACTAAGTGGGTGGCTGGAGAGGCGCATTCGGTCCACTGGCACTGCAGGACAGGAGCAGAGGAAGCAGCATTGCTGAGGAAGCCAGTGAGTGTGAAGAGCTGCCTCTGGGAGGGCAAGTGGCTGCGAAATGGAAGGAACTCTGCTAAGCTCGTGTGGAGCCTGACAACCGGGGGCTGGAGGCAGCCGGAGTCAGGGTGTCTCACTGTCTCCGTGCAGCACCACTGTGCCGGCCCAGGCGGCCAGGAGCAGGGTGCCAACAGCAATGGGCGCCGAGGCCCTGGGAGCACGAGGGGCAGGGGGCAGCGCTACGTCAGTCATACTTCAATAAAGCTGTTTCAGAACACATGCCCTTTTCATCCTCAGAAATATTTCCCTGCGGGAACAAGGATATCCGCCACAGCATTATCGGCAATACTAAAACACTCAGAAATGGTCTCCGTGTCCGTCAATGGGATCCAGTGAAACGCCCTTCCCTGAAGTGACAGCCGGGAACCCATTACACAGACGAGAGCAGAGTGTACGAGCTGACAGCGAAGGGCTAAGATTCGTTAAGTTTGAAAGAAAAAGCACAATGTATTTAACAAGATGCCTTTTGTGTGCATTACACACACACAGAGAGCGAGGACACACAGCAGTCTCCCTGCGGTCCGCGGTTTCTGGAAGGAGAACTATGAGCAGTGATTACCTCAGGGGCAGGCACAGGACAGTAAGGGAGACCTTATCACTGAGGATTGTTACAAAGTTTTTAAACCACCAGTGTGTATCTGCTTTTCTAATAGGGATTATTACCTGTTTGGAGAGATTATGGGCCATTTGTCATCTTCTGTATAGTTTCCCATATGAAAACTGTGCGTGTCTGTCTGTGTGTGTCTCTGTGTGTGTCTGTGTGTGCGTGTGTGTGTGTGCGTGTGTGCGTGTGTATGCCACCACATCCACAGAACAGGATCTACACACCATGCTTTTTACTGTGATTAAATCTGGTGAGTGAATTTGGGGAGGCGGTCACTTTTTAAAAAATGCGCACGTTAATTGCCATTGTACATTTTCATAACAAGGAAAAACATTCATTAAAGAAAACTAACACTTAAAGGAGAAAGAACTGGAGTTTCTCTAACAATCTAGGCTACAGACTGAGAGCTTACACACAAGGCAACCAGAGAACCTGAGCAACCAGAGAGGGCACTCGGTGGCCGGTCTGTGGGGAGCACTGACCCCTGCGGCACCGAGGGACCCAGGACACGACGCTTGGGAAGTCGCCACATGCCCGACTCAGTATGTGCAGCGAGTTTCTGCTGGTGTCTGAGTCACCTTTTCTAGGATGTACAGACTTAGATGTCGGCGTACACGCCAGACAAATTTCTGGAAGAGCACATTAAAAACTGCTGCCGGTAGTTTCCTGTGCGGAGTGGGACTGAGGTCTGAGGCCCCGTCTGATTGCTCTCTGGTGCTTCAGTCACTGAGACAAGTGACAGCGCAGCCCCAGGGCAAGCCTAGGGCAGTCTGAGCGACATCTTCAGGAGGCTCAGATTCTTACAAAGAAATTCTCTCTCTCTGTCTCTCTGTCTCTCTCTCTCTCTCTCTCTCTCTCTCTCTCTCTCACACACACACACACACACACGCACACTCCTGTATTTCCAGCTGCCAGCTAGACTCCTCTACCCAATGTCACCTCAAACTCAGAAAGTCCAAAATGAAATCCCCTATCCTTCTCCAAAACCTAGTCCTTCTTCTCCTTGTATTTCCCTCCAAATGGAAACGTCAGCGTCTTCCCTGGTTCTCCTTCTTCCTCATCCTCTGGAGTTAACAGGTCTCCAAGTCCTGTCCCTTCTACTCCCCGTCCCAAAACCCCGCTTCCAAACCAGAGCCCGCCCTGCTGTACGGCCCTTACCCCTCGCACTGGACACTGCAGCAGGCTGCACACTGGGCCTCGGTGCCTAGCGACTCTCTTCCTCAAGCCTCTGCCCTGTGATCACCGGGGTCCCCGTGCTCAGCCTATGAGTGTCACTTTCAAACTCCTTGTCACAGCTCTGCGTTCCTGCCTGCCTCCTGCCTGACCTCCCCCCCCTCCCCAGTACAGCCACACACAACTGTGCCCTTTTCAGGAGCCCTGTGCCTGGAACAAACACCTTGCTCGGCCTTCCAAAGCTCAATCGCCAGCCCAGAAATCTCCAGCAGCAGAAGTGCGCCCGCTGCCCCTTGGCGCCCGGCCCTCTCCAGTGCTAGTCCTGCCTCTTGCCCAGCAGTCAATCACGGCGGACTCCCCACTATGGGCTCTCCACTCAGACTCAGCTCTGTGTTCCCAGGACGCAGCACAGAGAAGCCCTCTTGAGGAGGGGCACTCAGTTCACGTGCACACCCATCCACAGCCACGTCCACGTGGTCCCAACAGGGGGCTGATGGGCCTTAAAATGAGCTCGGTACCAGGATCCGAGGAAATGGGTTCATACACTGTGGAAGGAAATGACAGAAGCAGAAGGGAGGGCAGTTTGGCCCAAGAACGACAGGCGTCCTTTGGAGTTAAAAAGGCAACTGCACTTCTCAGAGTGTCGCCTAAGGAAGTAAGTCTGCATGTACACAGAGATACGGCTACAAGGAAACACCCACGATGAGCATGTAATTTCTAAGTCAAGGTTTAGAAGTACTTCAAGAATGCAACACCCTATTATCTTTGTATTTTAAAGTCTGCGCAATATGTCTGCCTTTCTATAGTACCGATAAGGACGCAGCAAGGTCACTTGAAAAAAGCCATGCCTAACTCAATAGGAAGAGCACCAGTACCGAGGCTAACAGGAAAAAGAAATGTATTCACACCCCCAAATGCTCAGTGCATCCTAAGATTCTATAAAAACAAGGGAGATAGAGAAAATAGGGATGACAACAGAAAGCTATTTCAAAGGAAATACTTTTGCAAGCTTTGTAGGCATTTGAAACTGCTCTTCATGGTTGAAGAGGGTCATATCTGCTATGTCTACACCTCCTTGGTTAGGACATGGGGGAAATAATGCAGAGAATGGATTCTTGTCTCTGTGTCGTAGATTATAAAGTTGTCATTTTTTTCTTCTTTTAAGAGGCGCTCATACATGCTTCCCTAGAAATCAGAGCATTCCTTTTAAATGCCACCGTCTTGCTCTCAATTCCAGGACCACAGCTTTAGTAGGCCAGTGTTTCAGAAGGATGGTGTTTCTTCTATTTGCTCTCGGTCCCTTCCCCTTTTACTGCTATGGAGGGAGAATGAACACAGTCTGACTTCTTCCTACAGCCTAACTCTGGCCCCCAAACTCGCCACTACTTCCAAGCAATTATAATGTAAAGGGAAGGAGAAAGAAAAGGAAAAAAACTGTTACCTACCAGTTGCTTTATCTAATTCTATCATTACCCTTCCAGTAAAAATTCTGAATTCTCTGGCTCCTCTGAGTAGATCTAACCAAACCTGAATACAGTTGGGAAGCTCAAAGAATAATTCCCCAACGAAGGCCAAATATCTTCAAACAAAATCTTAGTTAATAAACTTATTCCCCAAGTGGGAGGTCCTCAAATATTTGCTCAGTGCAAAAAACACATAAACAAGGCTGAATCTTTCCTCATCTACAAGGTCCCAATGCCAAAAAGAAGTGCTCATTCACAGAAAGTTTGCTGTTTTCAACTATAACAGTGAAATGTGAATGTGTTTAACCCACACAATTCTAATATCAAAATTTTATTTGTTACTTATCTTTGGCGGAGGGGCAGGTGTTTAAGAACAGACGCTGCCCGACAAATACACAAGTGCCTGTACCTTGCCCTGTGTTCCAGCACCGGTAAAAGGGGCACAGAACCAACACAAGACATCTTGCTTTCTAGGACCCTAGGCATGAAAATCCGGATATCCAAAACAGGGGAGAGGTGATTATTTGCTTAGTAAACAATTTATACCAAATAAGGCAAACTCCTGCCATATATTTAAACTAGTTTAATCATAACCTTGGGTCATGGAACTGGTAACAAGACTAACACGGAGGAAGGCGTTCATAATTTACTAGATTTTTCCTGTACTGTTGAGATCTTTTGGATGAGTGCTAGCATTGTTTACGGAATTTTTTAAAGCTTAAGTGAGAAAAACAAAAACAGACCGATTCACAAAGAATTCATTTACACATACACCGAAAACATAGCGTATGTAAACCTAGGTTGACTTTAGGAGGTCCTATATTCTTTCAAAATTAACGAAATAAACTCTGAAAGAAATATGGAAATTTAAGCTGTTTGGGAAAGCACATAGCAAAAAAAATTAAAAATCATCTATAGCTCCACCCCCCGACTAGCAGCAAACACAGCCGGTGGGGACCATGTACCAGACACATACTTCACGCAAACCTCCTGTGCACTGCTTTATGCCACATGCCATTTGATAGTCGTGGAAAAACACAGTGGCTATACCATGGTCACCATGCACGTCATTTGATGCTACAAAAATGAATCTGCAATGACTGTATATTCTAGTACATGAATATACCATTATTGATTCTACCAATCCCTTATCATTGAGCATTTAGGTTGCTTCCGATTTTTCACTACTTAATTAACATTCTAATGCTATCTTTGCACATAAATCTGTAATCAACTCTCATTTTTCTCTTAAAATAAATTCTTAGAAGTGGAATCCCTTGGTGAAAAGGTATGAACAGTGAATACTTTTGAAGACTCTTCCCAAAACGCCCTCTACCAGACCGACGCTGATGTAGTCCCCCCAGAAATGCAAGCGGGTCCTTCCCCAACCCCCACAGCCATGAAGAGTGTTTTGTTTTTATTCTTCGATTCCTAATAAGGTTAGGAATTTTACCCATGTTTACCTGTCTTTTCAACTCATTTCAATAAGCTATTGGACGGAATTCATATAGTAGTTTAAAGAGTGTGCGCTGGGATGGAACCTTCTTGGGCAGGTGCTTTCCCTCTCTAGGCCCGTTTCCCACCTGTGACATGAGGACGAGAAGACCTATCTTGGAGGGTTTCTGTAGGGACTGAGCAAGAGTAGGGAAAGGGCTTAGTACACGGTTTACGGTTTACTTAGCCAACAGTATACCCTCAATAAATATCAGCCATCATTAACTAGCATTAACAAATGTTAACTAAACACCTACAAAGCGGAAGGCACTAAGATACGACACTGAACAAGTCAGACGTGGTCCTTTCCTTCAGGAAGCTTACAGCCTACTGGGAATCCATTATTTTGTTGTTTTTCATTTTTGTTCTTATATTATTGTGTTTCGTCTTATTTTCTTATCGGTATTCTTTATATATTAAGGCTATTAACCTTCTGTCATAGAGACAAATACTCCTTCCTGTTAGTCTTTCTATTTTGTGAAATTTTTCTTAATGTGCATAAATTCTTTTATTTTGATGGACATATACCTACGAATCTTTGCCTAAAAGGAACAGACAGCTAAGGTAAATGAATATAACTGTAACAAGAAAGGGCGACCTGCAATGTTGGGATGTATTAGGGAGTAGTGGAGAAGGTGGTAACCCTGAAAGCTCATGCCCCAGGCTGCCACGTAATGCTGGCCGATTGTCGCCATGAAGGAATGTGAGCCCAGTACTGCCAACGCTTCTCATGTTGTAAGCCAGAAATCTAGACTTGTAGGTAAAATTTTTATTTTAAAATTCTGACGTAATTTTCATAAGATAAATTAAGCAAGGCAAAACAGAATAGGCAAACCAAAACGTATGTGCAATCCTGATCCAGTGCTCAGGCCATCGGTCTGCAATCTCTGCTTTGACATCTCCCTTTCCTTTGTTTCAAAAGGCTATTTTACCTTGAGATTAGATAAATATCTGACTATCAAAAGAATAAGAAGACAAACCACAGACTGGGAGAAAATTTTTACAAAACACACAATCTGATAAAAGACTGGTATCCAAAAATATACAAAAACTCTTCAAACCCAACAATAAGAAAACAACTCAACTAAGAAACGGGCAAAAGTCCTAAATAGACACCTCAAAAAAATACACAGATGGCAAATAAGCACATGAAAAGATACCAGGCATCATATGTCATCAGGGAATTACAAATAAAAACAGCAAGACACTCTCCACACCTGTCAGAACGGCCCAAATCCAGACCGCTGACCACTCCACATGCTGGTGAGGACACGGAGCAACGGGAATCTCAGCCATCACTGGTGGGAGTGCAAATGGCGCAGCCACTTCGGAAGACAGTTTGGCGGTTTCTTACAAAACTAACATACTCTCACCCTATGGTCCAGCAATCGCCCTCCTCGGTATTTACCCAAATGAGCTGAAAACGTAATGTCCACACAGAACCCTGCGCACAGATGTTTATGGCAGCTTTACCCATAATCGCCTAAACCTGGAAGCAACCAAGACGTCCTTCAGTGGGTGATGGATACACTGGTCCATCCAGACAATGAAAAGGATTCAACACCAAGAATAAATGAGCTACTGAAGCCATGAAAAGACACGGAGGTACTTTAAATGTTTATTACTAAGTGAGAAAAGCCAATCTGAAAAGGCTACATACTGCATGATCCTAATATTCTGAAAAAGATAAAACTATAGAGACAATAAAAAGATCATGGTTGCCAGAGGTTGGGAGGAGAGAGGGGTGAATGCGGGGAGCACGGCAGATTTGAGGGCAGTGAAATTATTCTGTAGGATATTATAATTGGATGTGTATCATTACACATTTATCCAAATCCACAGAACATACAACACCAAAAGTGAGTTAATGTAAATTATGGGCTTTGGGTGATAGTGACGCATAAATGTAGGTTCATTAATTACCCTGGTGGGATATGGGACGAAATCTCTGTACCTTCCATTCAATTTTGCTGTGAACCTAAAACTGCTCAAAAACAAAGGCTATTTTAAAAATCTGACTATATTTCTTCTAGTTATTTAATTGTTTTCTTTTTCTTATTTAACTATCACTTAGTCATTTGAAATTTAACTGAATATGGTGACAGGTGGGGTTAAACTTGTTTTTCCCAGACAGTTAATCAGTGTCCAGCACCCCTTATTCAATACTCTATCCCTTTCTCAAGGATGTCCCAGTCTGCCCAGTGGCCTGTCCTATGCTCCCCCCATAATTCTACCACCCTATCCTCTTCCCATGGGGGACAATCCCCGCCGTACGGTTCCATGTGACTGTCGAGGTGCTCAGCAGAGCCAGCTGGAGCTTGGGATAGGAGCAGGCATGGGGAGACCCAGTGAGTACGGTGTCATGGCCCAGGACGGGCACAGGACCCCATAGCCCCCGGGTGTCCTTCCTTGGAACTTTACATACTGACACTTCGAAAGCTCATTTTCTTCTTTGACCTCGAGCTATAAAAGTAGAAGCTTGGAATTATCAACAACCATACCTCCTTTTCCTCCAGCAACAAAAAGGAAGCCCACTGGCAACAGGAGAGAATGGAACCAACCCTGATAAAGAAGTAAAGTCAGGGAGATAGGGCATCGGAACCTCCTCTGGAGTCGCTGAAGCAAGTATCACCCCAAGAGTACCCCAGGTACTTGACCAAAGAAATGCCTTTGCTTGGTGTTTGCTTAAACTAAGATCAGTGATTTTCTTTCAAGCAATGATCTTGGAAAAATCCTGATTGACACACAGACTTTGATTATATATGAAACTCTTATGCATAGCTGGGCCAGGTCTTAGGCTTTCTTTTCAGGTCTACTGCTGTCTAATCCAGGGCTCAGATTACCCTCTAAAGAGTCTTGTATAAATCCATGAATAGTTGATAGTACAAAACCAATCCTCCCCCAAACTCATCTTTAGCTTTCAGAAAATTCGCGGCTATTCTTGCCTGTTTATTCTTCTCCCCCACCCCCCGACAAAATTCACTGGGGCTTTTATTGGAATTACATTAATTAACAAATTAGTTAATTTAACATCTTCAAGTCTTTGATGCCACTCACTGTAATATTTTTTTTTTCTGTACACTTCTGGCTTTGTTTTCAATTATTTTGGGGATTTTGATGCTCTAAGCGAGTGAAAGAAATCTTTCTTCCCTTTTTAAATTATATTTTCTGACTGTTATGTAGAAAAGCTAATGACTTCTGTATGTTTATTTTATAACCAACCAGACAATTCTCTAGTGCTACTGCATGGGCTAGAATTACCAAGATAGGGCCAAATAATACTGGTAAGAGTAGGCATCATGTTTTGTTCCTGGCTTAATAGGAAGTGTTTCTGGTGTTTCATGTAATGTTAATATTTGTTAGAAAGTGCCACTCTTTATCAGATTATGGAAGTGTCTGCATATTGCTGGTTTACTAAGTTGCACTCTTTTTTTAACAGACAAATTTTATTTAAGGCTTCTGTTATGCTCTTTGCCAGAAAAAGGAACATGGTAGTTTCTTCCTTTGATGATGATGATGATGGCAATGATTAAAATAAAAGCAACAACTCAAAGTATGTAACTTCCACCTACACAAATTTCACAAACAAGCCACTAATATTATTGTAACAACAAAAATGTCTAAAGTCAAACAGAAGCCCCCTACCTTAATACATTAACACTTTTCTTCCCCAAATTCCCAACTAGGTAACTTTCTTAACTCAAAAACTAGCAAAGGAAACAAAACAGAAACTATGTCTGCTACCTTCATAGAGCAGCCAACCAGTAGATGACAGAAAGACATCTTTTCTAGATGTGCATAAAATTTAAAACATTGATTATAAAAATTATGTGGACCCTGTACTGTTTCATCATGTTAAGTTGCACAGACCAAGTTTATTTTAAATACACACGCCTCATTTGCCACCTAACTTCTCTTAAATCTGCACAAGCTATTATATTGGCAGTCACATCCATCGGCAAGGTGCTGTGAAGTTCTTCGGCAACAATTTTCCTCCATTCCAAGGGAGGCCTGAGATGGTTACTATTTCAGCACTTGCAATACGACTCTTCAGCACTTTAATCATAACGCTTCCTCAGCAACCTGCTACACACACCCACCAGAGTTGTCCTATCTGAGAAACAGCTTCAAGTTTTTAAGCCCAAAGGACAAAATAAAAGATGTGTTAACATACCAAATTAATATATATACATACATATACATAAAAATATATATTTATGTATAAAATTATACATATAGTTATCAAAGTTTAATCCAAGTGCACGCTGTGATAACTTTCAAGAGGTCCTGTACTGACCACAAACACCTTGTTTAGTCTTCACTGATAGAAAATGAAATACATAAGCATTCCAAGCTTTCTTCTCTACAGGCTAAAACTTTAATAATGATAAAAATAAAGTAAAATGGTAACAATCTGCCTTGGGACTAAAGCAGACATAATACACAGCCTTCCCTCTTCTCACCCCTCTGTGCCCTCCCTGCTCAGCATCACGCAGGCTCTGCTACTTTGCTCTCTCTTCATTCTATGTCATTCCAACTTCCACCCCTTCTCTCTTTCAGCTTCTATTCTGCTTAATACAGGCATTAAAGGAAAGTAAACTCACTGAGAGCGTAAGGGTTTCTCCGAAGACTCCGGCTCCCAGCTCTGGTTCTGGGCTTCGAGAGCTACACTGATGGGACAGAGCACACGTAAGAGGGGCCTCACCTTGACCAAGCGTCTCACTTCTGCGTGGTACTTCCTATGTTTTCAAAGGACTCTTACCATTTCTCTAGCTCCATCATCAATAATACTTCTGAGAGGCAGACTAGGTAGAAGTTACTTTCTAACCAAAAGATTTTTTTTTTAATGGGAAGTCACTGACTTCCCCTAAGATCACACAGAAAATGAAGAGCAGAACCCAATCTGAAAAACAGACCTCCTCACTTGAACATGCCACCCCGAGGATCACAGAAGTAAAACTACTTTTCAATCCCAGCTGAGACTTTTCTAGTTGAGTGACCAGCCTTTCAAAAGCCCCAGTGCCTGCGTCTGTAAGACTGGGGGTGTGTGGCGGGGGTGTAAATGCACACCCAGCAGCCCTGTGAGGCCCCCGGCCAGTGCCAGGCACTTGGAACACCTCAGACTCCCTACTGACCCTCAGGCTTCAGCTGCCTTGAGTCTCCATGAGCTCACACATGCAGTGAGAGGGTGTGGCGGGCCACTTCTCTAAGACAATTCTCCAAACAGCACAATCACACACATCCCACCTGAGATTCCAGGGTCTTCTGCGACTCTGAGCCCACCTACTACTCCTCCCCAGCAGCCGGAGTCCCTTAGCCCTGGGTCTTCACCTCCCCCCGAAAGCCAACTCCACAGTGTTTTCATGGGCCAAGTACCACACGATCCACACCACCTCTAATGTCCACTAATTCCTCCAGACGGGAGGTCAACCAACTATACACCCCAGGCAGAGCCCAGTTCACCTCCGAGGTTTGAACAGCCCACGAGGTAAGAATGTTTTTACGTTTTCCAATGGTTGAAATGAAAACAAGAATAATATTCTGAGATGGGGGTAAGTTATATGCAACTCAAATTACAGTGTACATACATAAAGTGTTATTGGAATGCAGCCATGCTCAGCCATTTACGCATTGTCAACGGCTTTCATGTATTGCAACAGCAGAGTTGAGTAGTGGGGACAGAGACCGTGGAACCAAGAAAGCTTAAAATAGTTACAGAAAAGTTTGCTGATGCTTGCTCTCTACGTAGGCTCCATTATATAGCCAAGGGTAACTTGATAGATCAAATCTACCAAACGACGCGTGTTCTGGGCACCGCCTTGTACATTATTTTTATTAGAAATATTTTATCCCATTCTGGAATTAGATTAGGGTACTGCTTCATGTCATGTGCAGAAGGTAAGCGTTTGACATTAGGTGCTACACATACATAGCGGTCACACTAATAAGAAAACACTACGCACAGGGGCGCTGGAGAGCGCGAAGGGGGTCTTCCCAAGAGGAGACAGCCCCGGGTCTCAGTTCCGGTCTTAGCCGTTTGCCCGCAGACCTGCCTGAAGAGGTGAGAAGGTCTTTCCTCAAACATGCATTAGGAAAAAGATATCTTCAAGGAGAAACAAATGTCAAAGGTATTTATAATCAAAGGAAGTCTTTCTTTGCAGCTTTATCTCACTATAACTCCCTTCCAATATTTGCAAGTCAAGTTGCAGTCTCAGACTTTCCATAGGAACAACTTAGGTGAGAATTTAACAGTGAGAAGACACCGCATTCGAGGGCCATGTTACCCACAGAAAATGAAACGAATGTAGTAAAAGCCACTCGACACATTTTTGGCAGGAAAATTATTCTTAAACACATACATCACGGTCTAAGATTAAGATAATCTAAGCCTGTATTCAAGGGAAAAAGCAATAAGATATAATGACTAAAACTAAGCAATAAAAAAAACTGAGGTAACAGTAGGAATAACTGAAGTTAATGCGATTAAGAAAGAGATTGACCGCGAGCTAAAGGCAAAGAACCGTAACGACCACCCTCTAGGACAGCAGAGGCAATACAAGAAGCAGATAAAATGAAATGCCCTATACGTGGTTACTGAAGAAAAGGAAAACAAAGAACAAAACAGGCTCCTCCTGTCTAACTTGAGTGTCAGCATTTCAATTTAACTGTTTAAAAAATAAATAATTACATTTATAAGCAGCATAGGACATAACGTAATATTCGTCAAACACTGAGAAACGTGTCTCAGACTGAGTCTGGAGACTTGTCTCCAAGTCCATACGTTCTCTATGAGAATTCCCAAATTGTGTGTTTTCATCCCAGTATCACGCTAAAAACATTAGCATAAGCCTGTCCCGGATCATCCAGACGCTTCCCTGGCAACAGAGCTGCCCAGAGACTTCCCGGACCATGTGTGCTGTTGTGTTTACCGCCCGGCTAAGGCCAAACCAGGCTTTACCTGGTCTGTACAAACAGTCAAGGACAGAGTAGGACCCGACGTGCACAACACACACACCCACCAAGTAAATAAAGGTCAAATGGCGCCCCTGCAAAGTGCTATGGTTTTCAGAACAGAGAAAGTGGTGAGGGAACTGAGCTGGCCTATGGCAAGTGACAGGCATTCCAAGTGCCCTCTGGATAGCACAGCACCCCACTGGCTGCTCGTGGTACCCGGGCTTAAGTTATTTTTATTATAATGTAAGAATGTGCACAAATATAAATTCCTCTCTCTCTCTCACTCACACCCACACATACACACACACACTCACACACGACTAGGTGATTTTTTTCTTTTTTACTTAAAACACTATTTCCATGTAAGTACAGGAGATGTGAAGTACATTGGGCTTAAAATGACACTAAGAACCAAAAGGGGGAATATTCCTAGGTCTCTACCCAAGAGAACTGACAATGTATGCCCACGCAAACAGTTCACAGCAGCCTTATTAGCAATCGCCAAAAAGTGGAAGCAACCCAAGAGTCCATCGACTCGATGGATGGAGAAACCAAATGTGTCTATCTAGCCACACAGTGCAATGTCATTGTGCCAGGTAAAGAAATGATGTTTTGACCATGCTACAACACGGACGAGCTCTGAAAACACTATGCAGAGCTAGAGAAGGCAGACACAAAGGGCACATGTGCTGCGCGAATCCATTTATATGAAGTGTCCAGGAGAGGCAAATCCAGAGAGACAGAAAGTAGACTGCTGGCGGCAGTTCCGGGGCTGGGAGTTCTGGGGAAGCTGGAGAGTAACTGCTAACAGAGGCTTCTTTTCGGGGTGAAGAAAATGTTCTAAAACTTATTCTGGCGATGGTTACACAACTCTATGAATATACTAAAAACCATTTGCACTGTAAACTTTAAATGAGTGGATTATACAGTGTGTGAATTATATCTCAATAAGGCTACTACTGGAGACAAAAAAAAAAAAAGGCAGGAAGCTGCCGTTACAGCCCTGAAAACATTCTGCCTTAACTTGTATGTTACCACAAAGCAAAATAAGAGGAATAGGAGAATCTACAAGTCAATAAGAAGAAGATTTATTTATCTATCTAGGTAATGAAATGACTTACACAAACTCTAAATGAAACAATTTAGACGTTTAGCACATGGACCAAGGTAACAAGCAAATTGTTATCCTTTTGGAAATACTGAAAACACTTGCGACAACACTATATTACGACCCAAAGGGGACCTAGGAATCCTGGCTACCACTTATCTAAGGCATTCAGAGCTTTTAAGGTAAAAAAAAGTCTTAATCCTAGGGTCCCAATAGCTTCTCACAAGTCACCAGAGCGTGCAGGAATCCACACCTGCCCATCTCAGCCCCCTCCTGGGCACTGCTGGTTTCACAGGATAACCTTCAAGCATCCACAGACAGTCACAAAAAAAAAACCCGTTTCACCATTAACTTCCTTACCAATGAACACACATTACATGTCCTTCTATTGACAATTACTCAGGGAGCCCTGTTACAATTTATGGAAAAAGTTGCACAGATCTGAACAACTCTTCGGCATTCTTCCACTGGAAGACACCGCCACCCATTTCTGGAACTGCAGAATTGTTCACCTTACTGTGTTCCCGGGTATGTGATCTGGCCAAGGACAGACAGCCAGTGTTCTAATTCGAGGGTGCCAGGTCCACTATGGCCTCATTTTCAGATAAGAAAGTGATAAGCATGAGAAGAATTAGAACACTAACACACTACTGAAACTTCAAAGCAGAATGACACTATAGCTAACACATTTACACACATACCTCAAAACACAAACACATGCCAACAATCCCATTGGGCAAAAATCTCAGAACCACTGTCCCAAGACAACAATAAGTAAAACAAAAAAAACTAAAGTACTTGGGGGAGGAGAAAGGAGCCTGGGACACTCTCAGAACAGTGGGACCAGTTTCCCTCATGCACTGCTAACCCTCACAGTCTTTCTGGCAATATACAATAAACCAGCAATCTTATTTTGAGGAACACAGATGGAGAAGCTAGCTGAAAATAAACAACACTTTGTAGAAGTCTGCTTCTAGCACTTTATTCACAATAGAAAACAGAAAGCAACTCAGATGTCCAACAACAGAGGAGTGCTTAAGTAAACGGTCGTATATTGAGAGAGGAAAATATAGGTACCGCCCTCCACAGCTACATTTGTAAACTATGCAAATACAGGGAAAGATCATGCCAAATGTAAACTCGGGGAAGCATTAAGACCTTTCATGTTGATGACACTTGCTGTTAAGAATGGATCTTTTACAATGACGTAAATAAGAGTTGATGGACTAATACACAGTTGATACCTTATAATGAAGAGCTTTGAAATGGCATGTCTGGTGTGATTTTACAGTCAAGTTGATCAAACATACAAGAAAAATTATTAAATATACAACTCCAAGTTTGTAACACTAGTATGAAAGGCAAGCACCAAAGAAAATGCAGAACACGTGAAATTCTCCTGGTGTTTCTTGCTGTTTTGACACAATTATCCTGGCAACCATAATGTTAATCCTCTTCACAGCACTAACCTAAGTCAGCCTTTCTTATAAATGTGTCCAAGTCGGCACCCAGCACTGGGCACTGGGCAAACACACACTCAGGGTCTGCAGAGCAAACCGAAATCACTCCTCACGTTCCTGACAAAACAAAAAACTGACACGTGCTCTGTTTTTGTTTTCACTAAATTTGTGGAAGTCCAGCAAATTGTCCTGAGTCCCCTCCACAACTCCAGCACCCGTACAGCCCGGAGGACAATCTAGCGCTTAACTACCACCGCCCCCCCAGCCCCCGCCCCCGGCCCCCACGCCCACCCCCACCCCTACCCTCTCCCCCTCCCCCACCCCCACGCCCACCCCCACGCCCACCCCAGCGATCACAGCACATGCGCACACGGAGGCAAGTACAAGAATGCTCCCTGCAGCGCTGGAACAGAAGACGCTGGAAACAAACTTTGTGTTCGTCAATGGGAAAAATGGCTTAAAATACAGTTGAATTTTACACAGCACTTAAACCGGCATGAAAAAATTTCCAAGATATATTAAGTGGAAAAAAGCGAAAGTTGCAGTCTACCCAGGAGGAAAAGTTCTGGGAGGATCCACAACACACTGAAAACAATCACTACCTCCGAGGAAGGAGCCCGGCTAGCAGGGTGGTCACGTGAGACCTCTGACTTCTCGGTAACGCCTCTAAGTTTTTAGAATGAGAATAAATTCATGCCTTATTTACATAACAAAACTTTAAGAAAATTGCATGTGACTTATACAATATTCCATTGAGGAAATTCGAATCCATACGAACGCAGGAATAACTGATAAAGGGCACGGAAGGCACATTGTCTTCACATTTAAATGCACAAACACACTTCCCTCTGTACCTCTCCAACATATACTCTTCCTTGCTTAAAAACAAATCCAGACCCCCCTCACCAGCCCAAAAAGAAAAATAAAGCACTTAGTACAAGACAAAAAGATGTTAAAATCTTATACATAATTTCAAATTCCTTAATAAATATTTTTACTTTTCATCCAAAAAGCAATAGTGTTACAAGGCCTGAGACAAACTTCACTTCATTAAAATGATGTCTGTTGCCACCTAATTATTTTGAAGTTGTTTAATTCACTGGGTATGCCTGCTTTTAATCGATACAGACAAGTTGGTGGGGAGGCAAAGCTTTTCCACCTGGAACATAACAGCAGAGGGCCTCCAGCACCTCCTCTCCCTCTGAGTAGCAGGCCCCTTATAGCACTGGGGTCTGAGGGTGCTGAGCGCCCCAAGGGATTTTGACAATCAGCAAGGTTTGGGAACCCATGCTTTAAACGATCCTTTTAAGCAGTGCTTCTCAACCTGTGCTGCATCTGATTGTTATTTTTTAAAATATGATGTGAGAGCCACCACCCCCTACCGACCTATTAAATCAGAAACTCTGACTAGTGGGCACCTGTCATCCGCATTTTTTTTTAACTTCCTCAGATTGAGAACCCTGCTTCGAAGTAACCAGTTTAAGAGTTACCCTTATCAAGCTCATTGCACAGGCTGTAGGAAACAGTGGCATGCCAGGGGAGGAAGTGAACACCAAGCCCTGGGTTTATTTAAAAATCACAGGGTTAGGCTGATAGGACCAGACTCTTGGTACACTGACATCTGTCAGTGGTAAGAAGCCCTGGTTTCAGGTAAAAGATAAAGTCACTGCACGAGCTGTGAAACTTTTAGGTAAAGTCATTTAACCTCTCTGGGGTTCGAATTATCAATTTTTTAAAAAAGAATCGGAATAAATGACCCCTGAAGGTCCTTTGATCTTAAACCCCACAATGGTTCTACCGTGTGGCTACAAATCGAACAAGTCCATAAGCAGAGCGGTCCTTGAATAAACAAACGAACACCTTCTGCAAGTGTGAGTCATCACGTATATAATTCTCTGCTGATCTACATAAAAAGCTCATTCCTCATCATACCACAGGAAATCTAACTGAACATAGTTATATTCTAGCTGATCAATCACAAATGAAAATTAAGTCGCCTAAGTTCCCAAATAGATACAAACATTAAGAGTAAGGAAAATTTTAAATAACTCATTAACCTTTTTCTTGTCAACATCCTAATTTTTAAACCTGGTTTTCCATTTTTTAAAAATTGTGGTAAAATATACATTTTATGCTTAAAATTTACCATTTAACCATTTTTAAGTGTACAGTATTATGGCATTAAGTATGTCCACACTGTTGTGTAACCTTCACCACTATCCATCTACAGAACTTTTGTTAAACCACTTGTTGAAGTATGAGTGACATATAAAATATTTAATGCATACAACTTGATAAGTTTGGGGACAAATATGAGTACACACTTGAGAAACCATCACCACCATCAAGGCCAGAAACACATCCATTGCCTCCCAAAGTTTCCTCCTGCACCCTTCATTTTTTACGTGCATGGTAAGAATACATAACCTAAGATCTACCCTCTTAGCAAATTTTAGTATACAATACAGTATTATTAGTTATAGGTACTATGCTGCGTATAAATCTCCAGAATTTATTTACATTGCATAATTAAAACTTTGATCCAGAACTTCTTAATCTTCCCCAAATGAAACTCTGTACCCATCAAACACTAACTCCCCATTCTCTTCTCCCTGAACCCTTGGCAACCATAGTTCCACTTTCTGTCTCTATGAAATTGACTACTCTCTAGGTACTCATAGAAGTAGAATCATTCAATATCTGTCCATTGTGACTGGCTTTTAACGTTGCATGTCCTCAAGTTTCATTCATGTCATAGCATGTGTCAGAATTTCCTTCCTTTATGAGGCTGAATAATATTTCATTGTGTGTATATACTATTTTTGTTTATCTACTCACCCATCGATGAACACTTGGGTTACTTCATTCTGACTTTTTTAACTGTATGTTTTTTTGAAGTCATAAACAATAAAGATGAGAGAACTTTACATCATCAGGATTTCTTTACAAGAAAAACAACATAAGCAGACCACATTCTGGGCCAGAAAATATACCTTAACAAATTTAAAAGAATAAAAATCATGCAAAGTATGCTCTCCGCCCACAATAAAATAAAACTAGAAATTAGTAACAAAAAGATGGCTGGAAAAATCTCAAAATACAGTATTTGGAGATCATATACATAATACTTGGAGATTAAATAAAACATTGGTCAAAGAAGAAGTCTCAAGACATCTTCCCAACTAAATAAAAATGAAACTATAACTTATCAAAACTTGTGGGATACAAATAAGCCAGACGGAGAAAGACAAACACCATATGATCTCACTTATATGTGGAATCTAAAGAACATAATATACAAACAAACAAAAAAGAAATAGACTCAGAGATATAGAAGAAAAGAAAAACTGAGGGTTCCTACTGTGTTTCCCCGAAAATAAGACCTAGCCGGACAATCAGCTCTCATGCATCTCTAGGAGCAAACATTAATATAAGACCCGGTCTTATTTTACTATAAGGCCGGGTATAATATAGTATCATAAATATCATAAATATATCATATCATATCATATCATATCATATCATATCATATCATATCATACTGGGTCTTATATTAATTTTTACTCCAAAAGACACACTAGGGCTGATTATCTGGTTAGGTCTTATTTTCGGGGAAACACGGTAGGTGGGAGGGGGCGTGGGGATGGGGGCGAAGGCAAAGGGATTAGAAAGTACAAATTACAATATATTGTACAAAGTACAATATAGCCACGGGGATATGAAATACAGTTTGGGGAATATAATCAATAATGTTGTAAAGATTTTGTAGGGGGTCAGATGGGCACTTGTCTTATCAGGGAGACCACTTCATGGACGGTGTAGAAGCCTGACCACTGCACTGTACACCTGAAGCTGAAGCTGAATAATATGGAATGTCAAGTGCAATTAAATATATGTGTGTGTATATATATATACATATATGTGGTCACGGGATGTGGAGTACAGCATAGGGAATAGAATCAGTAGAATTGTAACAGCTACATAGGATGTCAGAAGGGTAAATTGGGGAGGGGAGTTATCACTTTGTGAGGGTGTAGATGTCTAACTATTACACTGTTTTCTACACTTGAAACTACAAAAAAATCAACAAAACAAAAAAACGTGCGGGATACAGGGAAAGCAATGAATGCTTAAAGGAAAATTTAAAGCATTGAATGTAAATATTAGAGAGATCTGAAAATCAGATCTAAGTTTCTACTTGGGAAACTAAAAAAAGATGAGCAAATTAAATTCAAAGTAAGGACAATAAAATAAATAATTAAAATTAGTGAAAATCAGTGAAAAGAAATCAGTGACAAGAAATCAATAGAGAAAAATCAATAAAAAGAAATCAATAGAGAAAAATCAATGAAACCAAAAGCTGATTCTTTGAAAAAAATCAATAAAAGTGATACACTTCTACCCAGATTAACCAAGGGAAAAAAAGGAGATACAAATTACAAATTACTAATATAAGAAAAGAAGAGCCATTACTACTGGGCATATGGACAGTAAGAGGATAATAAAGGAATATTATGAATGACTACGCCCACAAATTTGATAACCTAGGCGAAATAGACCAATTCCTTGAAATAGACAATCTGCCAGAATTTACACAAAAAGAAAAGAATAATCTGAATAGGCTTATACCTATTTAGGAAACTGAATCAATAACTATTATAATAACCTTCTAAAACAGAAAGCACCAATCCCAGATTGGTTCACTGGTGAAATCTACCAAAGGTTTAAGGGAGAAATTATCTCAATTTCTACAATCTCTTCAGAAAACAGAAGCAGAGGAAATACTTTGTAACTCATTCTATGAAGCCAGCACTTTCCTAATCCCCAAACCAGACAAAGGCATTACTAGAAAAAAACTACTGACCAGTATCTCTCATAAACACAAATGTAAACCTCCTGAGCAAAATGTTAGCACACTGAACCCAACAATGTACAAAAGGAATTATACACTGTGACCAAGTGGGATTTATTCGAGGTATGCAAGAGGTCAACATTCAAAAATAAATTTATGTAATCAACAGGCTTAAGAAGAAAAATTCTATGAGCATATCAACAGAAACAGAAAAAGCACTTGAAAAAAACTCCAACACTCAATCAAAAGCTTTCAGCAAACTGAAATGGGAGTTCCTCAACTTGACAAAGAACATATACAAAAATCCTACAGTGGACATCATGCTTAATGACGAGAAATGAGATGTTTTACCACTAATTAAGAACAATGCAAGATGTCTGTTCTCACATTTCTATTCAACATCATATTGGAAGTCCTAGCTAATGCATGAATACAAGAAAAGGAGATGAAAAGTGTACAGATTAGGAAAGAAGAAATAAAACTGCCTTTCTTTGCTAATAATATGATTATCTATGTAGAAAATCCCAAAGAAACAACAACAAAAAATTCCTGGAACTAACAAGCCATTATAGCAAGGTTAGGTTGTAGGATACACAACATTAATAAACAAAAGTCAACTGCTTTCTCATATACCAGCAAGAATCAATTGGAATTTGAAATTTAAAATGCAAGACCATTTGCATTAGCATCAAAAAAGGAAAATACTTAGGTATAAATCTAACAATGTTTTCAGATTCCACATATAAGTGAGATCCAACGGCATCTGTCCTAGTCTGACGCTCTTCACTTAGCGTTACGCCCTCAAGCTCTATCCATGTTGCCACAAATGGCAGGATTTCATTCTTTTTTATGGATGAATAGTATTCCACTGTGTGTGTGTGCACGGTTCCAAAAAAATGTATACACATTTTAAGAAAAAAACTGTATTAAAATTACGCTGATGGAAAACCACTTTGAGCATTTCTTGTAATTGCAGAAGTCAAACGTGACTTTATTCATCTTGTTATTGGTACCTATATTGAGTATTACAATTTTAATAGTTTTTTCCTTTCTTAAAGTGTGTATACATTTTTTTGGCATCCGCTACTGTAAATAATGCTTTAATGAACATGGGGGTGCAGGTATCTTTTTGAGTTAGTGTTTTCATTTACTTCAGACAAATATATGTATGTAAAAATATGTGTGTGTCTGTATGTATACACACACACACACACACACGCACATATGCTTTTTTTGAGAAGTCTACCTTTGAACCAGCCGAGTTCAAAGCTGGAAGAAGGGTACATCTTCAGTTCTAGATAATCCACCTGTATTTCATTTAAAGCCACTGATCACGTGGGCAATATCCCTGTTGGTTTCTGCAGACAGCGGTCTCTATTTCAATACCTTTTTGGGTTACAGTGGCGATCTGAAACCGTTATGAGAATGCGCATCTCGAAATAGTACAGCCCTCGCATGCAGCGTTCCACCAGCTTTGGGGCCTCTATCTGGCTCAGCACTGGCTCCTTCTCCACAATGTCTTGCAGCAAAGGCTGAGCCAAGTATGCACCAAAACCAGTGGCCAGTGAAGGGGCCTCATAGGCTCCCCCAAGCATGTCCACACGACCCAGAAAGCTCCCTCCATCAGAATAGCCTCTGCTGACCATGGTGGTCCATGCAGGGTTCAGCTTGGAGCGGTGGTTGTACATGGTCCTGGTCAGCTATAGGTGAATAGCTCTAGGGCTATAGCCGTGCCCATCTCCCAACAACTCATCAATCACCATCTGGCCGAGAACTTGCTTCAAACATTGGAAATCAGTGTATTCTCCAGAAGCACCCAGCTGTTGTTGACTCGCATAATGGGAGAGACGTTGGGGAAACAACCAAGGAGCTGTAGGAGCCCAGCACATCTGCTGCCATCACCACTCCGCCATGAAACTTCATGCCCAGGACCGAGGTCCTGGTCACCAAGGGATTCCCTGGGCACAGAACTGTACCCCCATAGAGCATGGATGCCGGCTCCATGAAGGAACTGGCAGTGGGTGGAATGGGGTAAAACTGCTAGGGGGTGAGGTGGTGGGGGGCGACCCCACCCAGGGTCCAGAAAGCGACTCCCAAAACACTTCCACTTAGTGATGGCAGCAGAAGACATCGACAGCACATATTCTTGATCATTCATCCCTTGATGGACACTCGGGTGGCTTCCATGTCTGGGCTACCGTAAATAACGCTGCAATGAACATGGGGGTGCAGGTATCTTTTTGAGTTAGCGTTTTCATTTACTTCAGACAAATACCCTGAAGCGGAATTGCTAAATCATATGGTAGTTCTACTTTCAATTTTTTGAGGAATCTCCGTATTGTTTTCCATAGTGGCTCAGCCAATTTACAGTCAGTTCCACCAGCATGCTCAAGAATTCCGTTTTCTCCACATCCCCGCCAACACTGCTTACAGCCTGTCCTTTTGATAAGAGCCGTTCTAACAGGTATGAGGTAATAGTTTTTAAAAAATTCTTTAACTTGGAGAAAACATTTTTAAGTGTACCCACAGGAGGAGTCCATACTGATAAAAAGAACAAAGGAAATTATATATGTATATATGTATATGTGTATATATACATGTATATACATACACACACATATATACACACGCTCACATTAAAAAGTCTAAAACTATTTACGGTAGCTATATCCTGGTAGTAGTATTAGAGCGGCTATATTTTTCTTCCTTTGGTTTAGCTATATTTTCTAGATTTTGACAATTAGCATTCGTTAGTAGTATGTAAAATGCGAGTATATGTTGATTTTAAAAACAAGTATTCTAAAGAAGAGTGGTATTGACACCTCATACAAAGAAGAAAATAAAGAGTGAATAACGTCAGGGAATAAAGAAATCAAAATTTCAAACCTCATCAAAGACCTAACACTTTATTAAAACCAAATGACTGGAAATTAACTTGTAAAACTCTACAACCACTATCCTAATGGATTCATATTCCTGTTTTGGCAAAAATTTACAATACTTAAGGCTGCTAAAAAGTTATGCTATTTCGATAAAATCAAAACAGTGATTACAAGGGGCTAGTGAGGGAAGAATAAGAGATCAGGTCCCAGAGACGTCATCAAAATGGCGGCGTGAGGTGAGCCTCTGTAGCGCTCCCCTGGAATTTACAACGAATCTGACAACAATAACTCCACAAAGGACTCCTTGCACAGCAGACAGGCAAGACGAAGAGGCCGACTACTGAATTCACCTCCAGGTGGGTGAATCGCGCGAGCGGGGGAGGAGGGAGAGGAGAAGTGCGGAGATGGAGCCGCGCGGGCGCAGGACACAGACCTAGCTCAGTGCTCGGAGCCCGCTGCTCCCGGATCTTCCGCAGCTGCGGGAGAGGGAAGGACTCGGACTGCTAGGGCTCCGCTTACGGCCCACAGGGCTGAGGGGGCAGCATACAAAACCGCTGAACCCAACGCTCGCTCACGGCAGACCTCGGAGCAAAGACTGAGGGAAGAGGGCTGAAATCGGTGGTTTAAGCCCTCACTGCCGAGCGGAGAACGGAAGCCCTAGGCACGGAGACTAGCCGCCCCCTCCCTACCCTCCCAGAGCTCGCCCCGCCCCCACCTGCCTGGTGCTAGAAGGGATAAAGTAGCAGTGTCGGATCAAAGGACAGAATATTTGCTGCTCTGAGAACTGTGGCCCACAGACACAGATTCGCAGCCCAGCTAGTTCTGGCAAAGGGGAGGGAGCTGTGGAAGCGGGACGGCTGTGGTGGTGGTCGCTGCCATTGCTCTGGGCCACCTCTCACAACTCACCCCGCCCCTGGCCCCACCTATCTGGGCGGATCCCTGCAGGAGTAAACAGAACTGCTGAAATACACGGGCTCTGAATCTGGTGCAGAAAGAGCTTTGGAACTTCAAAAGCTCTCCGCATCCCCACAGGGACCTGGTGCCCTATGACCCAGGTGAACTGTTAACAGAGGAGAGGCCCGTCTCCCAGGGAATCCCCCCATCATGTGAGAAGCTGGAATAGTGCAGAGAAAACATAGCACTACCGTGTAAAAGAGAAAAAAAAGGCTACAGTCAGAGAAAAAATAAAACATTCTACCAACAAGTACTGGAAAACAAAAGAAAGACCTCTTCCTATCAACCTGTTTCAGAAGCCACTCCTGTACATGTCTAGGAAGAGAAATAATAAATCAGTAATTGCCATGAATAACCAAGGCAACAAGACAGCTCAGAAAGAAAGTGAAAAGTCTCCCAGAAAAGGAACTTAAAGATATGGCAATATGTGACTTAAATGACAGAGAATTCAAGATTGCAGTTCTGAAAAAACTCCACGAGATGCAAGAAAACACAGAAAGGCAGTTTAATGAACTCAGAAACACAATCAAAGAACAACATGAGCATTTTACGAAAGAGATTGAAATTTTAAAAAAGAACCAAACAGAATTTCTGGAGATGAAGAACTCAATAGAAGAAATCAAGAATGAAATGACCAGCTTAGGTAGTAGAGTTGACCAGATGGAGGAAAGAATCAGTGATATTGAAGATAGAAACCTGGAAATTACACAGATGGAAGAAAGAGACATGAGACTTAAAAGAAATGAAAGAACTCTACAAGAACTTTCTGACTCCATCAGAAAGAGCAATATAAGAATAACGGGGCATACCAAAAGGAGAAGAAAGAGAGAAAGGAACAGAGAATATATTCAAACAAATTGTTGATGAGAACTTCCCAAATTTGTGGACAGAACTGGATCCTTGAATCCAAGAAGCAAATAGAACACCTAATTACCTCAATCCCAACAAGCCTTCTCCAAGGCACATTGTATTGAAGCTATCTAAAATCAACGACAAAGAAAGAATCCTCAAGGCAGCCAGGGAAAAGAAGACGGTAACTTACAAAGGAAAGCCCATTAGATTATCATCAGATTTTTCAGCAGAAACTCTACAAGCCAGGAGGGAGTGGAACCAAATATTCAAACTATTGAAAGAGAGAAATTATGAACCAAGAATAATATATCCAGCAAAGATATCCTTAAGATATGAAGGAGGAACAAAGACCTTTCCAGACATACAGAAGCTGAGGGAATTTTCTAATACACGACCTGCACTACAAGAAATACTAAAAGAGGCTATTCGACCACCATCAACATGGTAACCGAAAAATAAAAAGGGGGAGAGTAAAGGCCTGAACTGGAATATGAGAATGGAGAAAGTAAGTGTGATGAAGAAAATGGAATACTCTAAATATCAAACTTTCTTTTACATAAACTGAAGGGTAACCACTCAAAAAACATCCAAATCTGAAATATATACCGTAATAAAAGAAGAAACAGAGGGAAACATCATAGAATACCACCACACAGAAATAATAGACAACAACAAAAAGGCAAAGAAACAATGGAGACACAGTCTTACCAGAAAACTAAAGATAGAATGACAGAAAATCCTCACATATCGATAATCACCCTAAATGTAAATGGACTGAACTCACAAATAAAAAGGCACAGAGTAGCAGATTGGATCACAAAACTAAACCCAACCATATGCTGCCTACAAGAGACACATCTCAGCTACAAGGACAAGCATAGACTCAAAGTGAAAAGGTGGAAATTGACACTCCAAGCAAATGGTACCCAGAGAAAATCAGGTTTAGCCATAATGATATCAGATGAAACAGACTTCAGGGTGAAAAAGATAACAAGAGACAAAGATGGACATTTCAGAATGGTAAAGGGGACTATACAACAAGAAGACATAACAGTCATCAATATTTATACCCCCAATCAGGGAGCACCGAAATATACCAAGCAACTACTAACAGAACTAAAGGGAGAAATTGACCAAAACACAATTATACTAGGGGACTTAAATACATCATTGACAGCTATGGATAGATCATCCAAACAGAAGATAAATAACGAAATCGCAGCCCTAAATGACACATTAGATGAAACGGACATAATTGACATATATAGAGCACTTCATCCTAAAACATCAGACTATACATTCTTTTCGAGTGTACATGGAACATTCTCAAGGATAGACCATATACTGGGACATAAAATTAGCCTCAGCAAATTTAAGAAGATTGAAATCATACCAAGCATATTCTCTGATCACCACGCTTTGAAATTGGATATCAACTGCAAAAAGAAAGCAGGAAAAAACACAAATACATGGAGATTAAACAACATACTTTTAAAGAACGACTAAGTCGAAGAAATTAGAGGAGAGCTCGAAAGATACATAGAAACAAATGACAAAGAAAATACATCCTACCAAAATTTTTGGGATGCAGCGAAAGCAGTTTTAAGAGAGAAATTTATATTATTACAGGCCTATCTCAAGAAACAAGAACAATCCCAAATAAATAACCTCATGTTACACCTTAAAGAACTAGAAAAAAAAGAACAAGTGAAACCCAAGGTCAGCAGAAGAAAGGAAATAACAAAAATCAGAGCAGAACTAAATGAAATAGAGAACAAAAAGACAATAGAAAAAATTAATGTGACAAAGAGCTGTTTCTTTGAAAAGATTAACAAAATCGACAAACCCTTGGCTGGACTCACTAAGATAAAAAGAGAGAAGACACTGATTAACAAAATCAGAAATGAAAAAGGGGAAGTTATCACAGACACCACAGAAACACAAAGGATCATCCAAGAATACTATGAAGGACTATATGCCACCAAATTCAATAACCTAGAAGAAATGGACAAGTTCTTAGAAACATAT
Organism: Rhinolophus hipposideros; assembly: GCF_964194185.1. NCBI lineage: Eukaryota > Metazoa > Chordata > Mammalia > Chiroptera > Rhinolophidae > Rhinolophus > Rhinolophus hipposideros. The sequence continues at coordinate 4,865,176 of NC_138067.1, read as the reverse complement.
AGCCTTCCAAGGCTGAACCATGAAGAACTGGAAAATCTAAACAGACCGATCACCAGTAACGAAATTGAATCAGTCATCCAAACCCTTCCCAAAAGCAAAAGTCCGGGACCAGATGTCTTCACTAATGAATTCTACCAAACCTTCAAACAGGATCTAATACCAATCCTGCTCAAACTCTTCCAAAGTACTCCCTAACTCATTTTATGAGGCCAACATTACACTGATACCAAAACCTGGTAAGGACAACACAAAAAAAGAAAACTACAGACCAATATCTCTGATGAATACAGATGCAAAAATCCTAAACAAAATTCTAGCAAATCAAATACAACAATGTATTTAAAATATTATTCATCACGACCAAGTGGGGTTCATCCCCGGGGCACAAGGATGGTTCAACATCCGCAAATCCATCAATGTGATACATCACATAAACAAAATAAAATACAAAAATCATATGATTGTATCAATTGATGCAGAAAAAGCATTTGACAAGATACAACATCCATTTATGATTAAAACACTTAATAAAGTAGGTATATTTAACATGATAAAGGCCATATATGACAAGCCCTCAGCTAATCTCATAATTAATGGTGAAAAACTGAAGCCCTTTGCTCTACGTTCAGGAACACGACAGGGCTGCCCCTATCACCTCTGCTTTTCAACATAGTGTTGGAAGTCCTTGCCAGAGCAATCAGGCAAGAGAAAGATATAAAAGACATCCAAATTGGGAATGAAGCAGTTAAATTATCACTCTTTGCAGATGACATGATGCTATATATAGAAAACCCTAAAGACTCCACCAAAAAGCTATTAGAAACAATCAACGATAACAGTAAAGTTGCTGGCTACAAAATCAACGCACAAAAGTCCACTGCATTCCTATATACTAACAATGAAATCTCAGAAAAATAAATACAAAAAACAATTCCTTTAGCAATTGCAGCAAAAAGAATAACATACCTAGGAATAAACTTAACCAAGGATGTGAAGGACCTATATGCTGAAAACTATAAGACATTTTTGAAAGAAACTGAAGAAGACACAAAGAAATGGAAAGACATTCCGTGCTCATGAATTGGAAGAATCAACATAGTTAAAATGGCCATATTACCCAAAGCCATATACAGATTTAATGCAATCCCCATCAAAATCCCAATGGCATTTTTTAAAGAAATAGAACAAAAAATCATCAGATTTGTTTGGAACCACAAAAGACCCCGAATAGCCAAAGCAATCTTAAGAAAAAAGAACAATACTGGAGGTATCGCACTCCCTGACTTTAGCTTGTACTACAGGGCTACAATAATCAAAACAGCTTGGTATTGGCAGAAAAACAGACACATAGACCAATGGAATAGAATTGGGAACCCAGAAATAAAACCACATAAATATGGACAGATAATTTTTGACAAAGAAGCTAAAAACATACAGTGGAGGAAAGACAGCCTCTTCAATAAATGGTGCTGGGAGAATTGGAAAGCCACGTGCACAAGAATGAAACTGGACTGCTATCTGTCACCATGTACCAAAATTAATTCAAAATGGATCAAAGACTTAAGCACAAGACCTGACACAATAAAGTGCATAGAAGAAAACATAGGTACTAAACTTATGGACCTTGGGTTCAAAGAGCATTTTATGAATTTGACTCCAAAGGCAAGGGAAGTAAAAGCTAAAATAAACGAATGGGTCTATAGAAAACTTAAAAGCTTCTGCACAGCAAAACAAACCATCGACAAAATAAAGAGGCAACCAACTGAATGGGAGAAGATTTTTGCAAACAGTGACTCCGATAAGGGGCTAATATCCAAACTATACAAGGAACTCATGAAACTCAACAACAAAAAAAACAAACAACCCAATTGAAAAATGGGCAGAGGACCTGAAGAGACATTTCTCCAAAGAGGACATACAAATGGCAAATAGACATGTGAAAAAATGCTCAACATCACTAATCATCAGAGAAATGCAAATAAAAACCACAATGAGATATCACCTCACCCCAGTCAGAATGGCTATCATCAACAAGACAAATAGTAACAAGTGTTGGAGAGGCTGTGGAGAAAAAGGAACTCTCATACACTGTTGGTGGGAATGCAGACTGGTGCAGCCGCTATGGAAGGCAGTGTGGAGGTTCCTCAAGAAATTACGAATAGAATTACCATATGACCCAGCAATCGCTCTCCTGGGTATCTACCCAAAAAATCTGAAAGCATTTCTCTATAGACACGTGTGCTCCAATATTCATTGTAGCTTTGTTTACGGTGGCCAAGACATGGAAACAACCCAAATGTCCTTCGATAGATGAATAGATAAAGAAGCTGTGGTACATATACACAATGGAATACTATTCGGCGTTAAGGAAAGATGATATAGGAGCATTTGTGACAACATGGATGGATCTCGAGAGAATAATGCTAAGTGAAACAAGTCAGACAGAAAAAGCAGAGAACCCTATGATTTCACTGATATGTGGTATATAAACCAAAAACAACAAAAGAACAAGACAAACAAATGAGAAACAAAAACTCAGACACAGACAACAGTTTAGTGGTTACCAGCGGGTAAGGGGGTGGGGGGTGGGTGATGAGGGTAAGGGGGATCAAATATATGGTGATGGAAGGAGAACTGACTCTGGGTGGTGAACACACAATGGGATTTATAGATGATGTAATACAGAATTGTACACCTGAAATCTATGTAATTTTATTAACAATTGTCACCCCAATAAATTTAATAAATAAATAAATAAATAAATAAATAAATAAATAAGAGATCAGGTCCCATTCTCAGACCAAAAAATGATTCCAATGAAACACAGTTCATTCTAGGATAGATTTGCAGATAAAAGTACTTATTCTACAGTCTGAAAGCATGGTTCAGATGTAAAAATACTGTAAAATTACTTCACTACCACCACCACCACCAAACAACATTAACCACAGGTTTACTCCCCCAAACAGAGCCAAGACAACAGAAAAGAAAGCTTATTCATAACAAATTGATAGGGCAGGACTTGAACTTTTGAAAGCCACTTTGCAGTTATCCTTTTGTATCTTTTTAGAAAATGAAAATGAGGTTCCACTTCATACTAGTTTCTAAGAAAAAGACATGTAATGGAAATACTGCAAATTACTTCAAAGATAAAACAAAAAGTTAGAATAATACTGCTAAGAATAAAAACAAAGTAAAACTTGAAAATGAAGGCCCTTTTAATTCACAATTTTGCACACACTACACAAATGAGTGTATATAAAATTGGTGAAATCTGAATAAGGCTATGGATTGTAATAATGTCAATTTCCTGGTTTCAATGTTAAACTATAGTTATGTAAGATACTATCATTGCACCAAACTAGGTGAAGGGAACATGGGATCTCACTGTACTATTTTTTGCAAATTTCTGAATTTCAAAAGAAAAAGGAAAATCTGAATTTCAAAAGAAAAAGGAAAAAAAAATAGATGGGGTTACGCATGAGTAGGTTAATATAACAAAAAGGAAAGGTTTAGCAAAGCATTTGGAATATGATAAAAAGGCTACCATGAGTACTTTGATTTTATTGAGCAATTTGAAAACAGGTTTGTACACACTGTTCAAACCACTTGAGCAGAAAGCAAGGTTTGCACTAGAATTCCCGAGTTTAGGTACCTGATACTTACATGACACCTTATGCACACGGCAAGATTCTTTTTCATACTTGAAATGGTTCAAGCAAATACGGAGCCAATGCACAACATAAACGGCTTCACATCGAGTTTTTTCCCAAAATGTTTAACTCAAATTTCCATATGGCCCTAAGCCCTGAGCACACCAAAGTGTCTCAGGTCATCCATAACTTACAGAGTGGAAATAAATGTATCACCTGCTGTTTGGGTCCAAATTAATGAAAAGACTAGCATAAGGCCATCCTCACCTTCAATAAATATTCACTTAGAAAACAAACTCTGTGTCATTTAAAAAATGGCAAAGTGAATTTGCAGCCTTTGTAGGGGTTCTGCAGCACCTGAGCCCCTAGGGAATATTCTGAGGGGTAGAAAGAACATTCTACTGACAGTCCTCTGAATCCCTCAAGCTGGACCCTAATTCTTCAGATGAGCACCCTCTGTGGCTTACAGCCCTTTCAAGATTACTCCATACCTATGCGTGCGTAAGTGATTAATATACACGGTACGGTCTCTAGTGCCGTGGGTGTGATCCTGAAATAGTTTCCTCCACTAAATGTTACTCTAATGGATTCAACAGACGGGAGAATAGTAAGCTGAGTGAAATCATACACCGGCTTGCTTTTCTATTTTCCATACGAAAAAAAAAATGGCTTAAATTTGTTCAGCTTCAGCAGGTATAAGAGTATCAAACCCAACCATCTGAGCAATCCAGTTACCAGCAAGGGTGCCCCTGAATTTTCTTCCCATGGACCTTTGTGTGCTCCTAACATGAGGACGCATCGTAGGGGTTTCACGGAGGCAGTTGTGATGTAAGGCCATGCAGCACACTACAACCAGGATGTTCTAACACACCAATTCCCAGCCTTAGACTTTTCTTATCGCTTCACATCCTTCCTTTCCTGCAACATACTAAACCTTCCATGTGAATACAGGGTACACTCCAAAACGCTCTATTCACTCACTGTTTCAACAGCTAAAAACTTAATGGAAGTTGAAAAAGATTCCACACTGAAATGCCAAGGATTCTGACAGTGGTCACTAGTGAGAGTGGTCACAACTCCCAGATTGTGGACAGAAGCTGAATTGTGGCCTGAAAGCAACTTAGTTGAACATGGTATAGATTTGGGGCAATTCTCAAATACGATTTATACTGTTAGTATAGAATCTACACTGCAGAAACCTTAATGTCTTCTTGAAAGCACATTTCAGTACCCAACGCTGCCAAATTCAATAACCTGAAGGTTCTAGTTCACTAAAGAATGACTGTGGCTACCTTGCAAATGCACAGAAATTATTCCAAGAGCAAGCATATAGAATTAAGCCTCTACATTCTCTCAGACTCAATCCATGGTAAAGCGCTGATCGCTTTGGAGCCCAGCACTAACAGCAACCCCATCGGTCACACTGTGTAGAAATCGGCAGAAAAGGCCACAATGCCCATGCTGAAGAATAGCGCCAACATCTTGGGCTTCCTGTGACAGAGGGTACACTGTACAGATGGAAGGACACTGCACCACCGCAGTGAACACAACTATATCTGCGCCCCCACATTGCAGCTCCCCGCTGGACAGTTCCACGTAACCCTCACCGTACCTTCTGCTCCAAACCAACAGTCCCAATCCTCGCTTTCAACAATAATACCAGCGTTTCCCCCATCACTCAAGGTCAGGCTGTAGGGTGATAACTAAGTCCATGACACGAATCACAATCGTAGCCATCCTTACTTTGAAGTGCCACCCACATTCATTCTTCTTTCCCATCCCCACCATCCTAGTTCAAGAAATTGTTCCTTAAACCCAAGAGTCCCCATAAGGTCTTCTTGACGTCCCACAGTCAAATGTGTACTCCAAAACATTATTTTAAACAAGTCATCCGAGCCTTGAAAAAAATACCTCCAGATCTGGCAGTGTGGCCAACACAACCCTTTCCTCATGAGTTTGGACAAGCACCAAGCACCTTTCACAAGAAGTCTCTGGACACCAGGGCTCCAACCAAGGACTCTGAATCTCCATAAGTTTCTTGTTGTTTGCTACTTTCTGTCATCACTTATTTCGCCATGGTGATCAACAATGAAACCTTTGCAAAGAAGGGGGCTTATGGCTCGTTCTCAAGGACAACCAGAAGGAGCATCAGTCTGCTTCCTACACCACAGCGAGCCTTGGAGGGAAACAAGCGTAAAAGCAACATTAAAAAGAAACAGAAAGCAAACAAACTCCCTGGGCCTGTGGGTACAGCGAGAAGGAGGCTGCGATGGTGAGCCCTGGCGCGTTTAATTTTGAAACAGAACTATGAAGACTTCAGGATGAAATCCAAATAGCTTCCTCTACATTTAAGAAATTCCTCTGTTAACTAGTGATCTAGCAGGTAAGAAGAAATATATACATCAACAAAAAAATAAACATAAGCAAACTATACCAAGAGCATGAAGCACGTACTTCAAGAGTTCAGAGGAACCAAAAACATCGAGAACTGGGGCAATGGAGAAGTCAGGACTTTGAGCTGTACGGTGCAGTATTCAGGCAGTAAGACCACCAGTGTGGCTGAAGCCGACAACACTGAGAGACACAAGACGTGAGCGAGTCATACAGCTGTGCCACTGCCGTAGGCCACTGCTGAAGTACCTCTCTCTCCTTTCCCTACCTGGACTCTCTCAGTTCAGGGGCCGGGACCCCCACAATGTGTTAACCTATTAGTTACGTGTCAGTCACATACCCAGCACCTAGAATGTGGGTAACAGCTTTACTATATTTCATCTCAGAACAGTATAACACAGTCTCTGAATTCAGATTTTTTAAATACTTGTATTAAAAATAGCAAAACTTAAAAAAGAATAGCAAAACTTACGTAAGAGTCAAGAAATAAGGATCCTTAAATCAAAACAAGAATGTTTAAGCACCCAGACACTCTCACAAAAACTCTCTTAGGAACCGCTTAACAAAATAAAACAATTTTTAATTGCTGACATGCTCTAGAGGAAGAGACAAAAGAATGGAAAGTCTGATAAATTGATAAGCAGGTTTAACACAGGTTTACGATCAGTTTTTAAACAGTAATCCCTCTGGGAAATAGAAATCCCTCTCCTTAATCCCTCTGAGGGCAATGCAATATCTGAGTCAGGAACAAGACCACCTTGCTTCTATATAAGTTCAAATGTGACCCTTTTACAGTGTCCTAGACAACAAATAGCAAGTAGAGGACAGGACAGTTTCTAATCTATCAGAAAGAGAGGCGGCCAGCATTTTGGATTTATAATGTATTTTTGCCAGAAGCAGCTTCCGTAAAATGAAATTAGGGAACTTCAAGGTTTGAGTTGACAGTGATTACTTAACTGGAGCTTATTCCTGTGAAATGAAACTAACTACGAGAACCCCTCAATATCAATTTGCTGGTCACTACGCCACAGGTTTAAGCCTCGTCTTGGAAATACTAACAGGATGGAACCATGAACCCTTTATTAAATCGTGATGACCATGGAGAGCGCCCTTGAAGCTGAGCAACAGAGGACTCAACCCTACAAGGTTCACCTCCAGAGCGTGAGGCAGGTTTGACAGGAACCCCAGTGCCAGCCCTGAAACGCTTGGCCGCTTTATCCATAGAGGGTGGGAGCTGCAATGGTAGCATATAGCACACACCGGCTCGCTAGAAGCAGATGGAACCCACCAACTCATTTTACCCAGACCTTCAAAAAGGTCCACAGAATTGTCTGCTTGCCAAAGCAGGCAGATCTGAATGAGTGAATCTAAGAAAAGGTTTCACGAAGGATTACAAACAGTGATTTCATTTGCCTACTGTAGTCCCATTGTAAAGTGGGGTCTGAAAAAATGAAAAGCATTTTGAAAGCTCATTCTCCATACTCAGAGTAAACACACACACACACACACAAAAACATGCCCCCTCCCCTGGCCCCCAAAAAAGAGATTCAGTAACCTCCTCCAGCACAGGGGCTTTTCCAGAAGGGAAGTCTAGCTGAAACCATTCCTTGCTTATGTGCACATAATTCACAAGGGGTCAGGTAAAATTGAATTTTGTAACAGCTGAACTTTAAACAGTCATTCGTGGTGCAATATTCCCTCATTAGCATAAAGTTACCCCCTAGAATGAAAAGCACTGGCTGTCTTTGCCAGGATGACAACTTTACAGACAGAAGCTGGGGCCAAGGACCGTGAACTCCTGGAAAGTTCTATCGGCCTCAGAAGAAGACCTCGCCACCTCGACCAGCCTAAACTTAGCTGTCACCCCATTCGTCACTCCCCACAGAACGAGGCATCGCCAAGACAGGCAATTTTTTTGAAATAAAAAAAATATATATAAGATGGGTCAACAGCACGCAAAGCCTTACAAGGCTGATGCTTTCTGTTTGGGATTGGGGGAGGGGGAGGAGCGTTCTGGAAGTTTCTATCCTTGGCAAGGAAGGCACCTCCAGGTCCTTCCCCCAAAAGGCCCGGGCACAGGAGTGTTGTCGGGGAATGAGTGCTCTCCCCGTGCTAAGCGGCCCCGTCCTGGGCTGTGACGGCGGGAGCGCGGCGGCGAAGGCCGGGAGGAGGGATCCGGGACGGCGTGTTTGACCGAGGGGGGTGGGAAGAAAGAACGGGTGGTGAGGGGGGGCCGGGGAAGCTGCGGAGGGGCAGCAGGGGGCGTGGGGGTGACTCGGGGTGAGCGGAGGGTGGGTGTCCCGAAAGGGCGTGTGGCCGGGGGGCAGGGGCGGGGCTGTGGGCCGTCACGGGGGGTCGGGGGCCCGGGCGCGCACGCGGAGGGACGCAGGGGTGCCCGTCAGGCCCCCCACCCGGGCCCCCGCTGTGGGCGTGGGTCCCGCCGCGCGTGTGCAGGGGCCGGGCCGGCCGCAGGGCCCCACTCACCCCACGACGCCCTGGTTGTAGTTCCTCCGCTTCCACGGGGTCCCGCTGTACACGCCCCCGCCGCCGTCCGCCCGGCCGCCGCCCGCCGCGCGCGCCCCGCCGGGCTGCAGCAGGCTGTAGTTGAGTCCGTAGGTGCTGGCCTTGTTGTCGCGCTTGCGCTTGTTGCTGCTGCCCGAGGTCGGGTCGGCGGGCTCCGCGGCGGGGACCGCGGCCGAGGAGTGCGGGGACGGCGCCGCCGGCGGGGACAGCGCCGCCGAGGGGCCCGCGACGGCCCGGCGGGCCCAGGCCGCGGGCTGGTGGTGGTTGTTGTTGTTGTTGGTCGTCTCCAGGGGCAGGAAGTCCCGGGACTCCGCCGCCGGCGCGTGGCCGCCCTGCAGGCGCTCCCCCGAGCGGTACATGCCCGCCGGGGCCGGGGCCGGGGCCGGGGCCGGGGCCGCGCCGCCGAGGCTGCCGCCGCCGCTGCCGCTCCCGCCGGTGGCCGTGCCGCCGCTCGCGCCGCCGCTGCTGTGACAGTGGTGGTTGAAGTACAGGTTCCTCAGCCCCTGGGTCGTCTCCCAGATCTGCATCCACAGACTGTTGGACGGTCCGAGCTGCTCTGGCTGGAACCAGGCGATCCTCGGATCCATCAAACGGCGGCGGCCGCTGCCTCCGCCCCTCCCGGCCGCCCGCAGGGCCGCCGCCGCCGCCGCCGCCGCGCCTCAGGCGCACGCCCGGCCTCGGCTGCTGCTGCTGCTGTGGCTGCTGCCGACGCCGCTGCTGCTGCGCTGCTGCTCGGGACCAGCCACGGGCGGCGCGGTCGCGCAGGGAGCCCGACGGCGCCGGCGGCGTCGCTCCCGCCCTCGGGGGCTCCGCGGGCCCTCCCCCCTCCCTCCGCCCCTCGGCCGAGCCCCTGTCACCGGGGTCCCCGTGCAAATGGCGGCCGCAGCGGCGGCTCCAGAGAAGGGCGAGCGGCAGCAACAGCAGGAGCTGCGGGACGCGCCTGCTCCGTAGCGTCTCGCTCTTCCGACCGCGGGGCGGGGCCTCGGCCGGCTCCGCCCCGCTCGCTCCGCCTCGCTCCGCCCCGCCCCGCCCCCTGGCGCTCGCCCCGCCCTCCCGCGCTCGCCCCGCCCCCGCCGCGCCGCCGGGTCAGCCCCGGAGGCCTAGTCGCGCGTCACAGAGACCGCGGCGCGTCGCGTTGGAGGCCGAAACCGCCCGGCCTAACCGTCCTCGCGCCTCCTGGGGAACGAGCCTCACGTACCTGGGCATCCGGATGCCCTTCACGCGCGCGCCACCCGCGGTCTCGGTGTCGGCGTCCCTGAGACTGCGTGATGCCGGGTGGAAGTCGCCGTCAGCTCCGCGGGGAACGGATTGTGGGAGGCGCCGCCCCGCCCATTGCGCCCTCCCCCACCCAGCGGCGTCCGGGATCTCCTTGGCTCCGCTGACCTGTCCCGAGGTCTCGGCGCTCAGCGCACCTCCGGGAGGGAGGAGGTGTCCCGCCACCCCTCGGGCACGTGCACAGCACCCTGCCAGGGCCCACGCTGCGCGGGTTTCCCCGCCGCCCGGCCGCCGCGCTCCCTGCGCCGGTCCTGCCGCGCCCTGGCCTGCGTGGGGGGCCGCAGGGGTGGCGGAGGAGCCCCCAGCCCACCCGAGACGAGAAGCCGGCGCCCACCTGCGTGGCTGCACGCGCGTCTTCGTTGAGTGCGTAAGCCATGGGCTCAAAAGCTACTTTCCACGGCCACGCACACGAACGCGCGGGTGCACGGGAACACACGCGCTGCTGGGTGTGTAACGAAACTTCGCTCGCCCTAGGGTGCCCCAGCACCCTTGGAAAGCCCTTAGTTCAGAATTAACAGGAAACGCAGTTCAGCCAGAAATGAGGACCCTGTTGGTGGCCTCGGTAGAGATTTTCCACGCGGTGGTTATTTGCATATCTTCCCGATTCCCTAAGGTAAAAAAGACAAGGGAATTTTAAGTGTCTTAAAACATGAGGGAAAAGGAGCACATTTCACGGTGCCCTCTAAGGGGAGTCCAAAGTACAGAGCAAGTTCCTGCGCTCGAATTTACCTTATGTTTTGGGAGCTCAATATCCTGGAAAGTTTTTTTGGCAAATGATGAAAAACTCAAACACGAAGCATTGCTCTATTTTCTTGCTGAGACAATAACATGACCATAAATATAGAAAACATACAAAAAAAAAAAAAACCTTCAGAATTTGGTTCATTGTATTTGTTGGTGCTTTACTACAAATCAGTATTAAGAGTTTTCGCAGAGTGAAATTTGCTACATACTGAGAATTACACAGCCAGGAAAATGAGCAGTGGTATTTTTTTATGCTATGCACACTGACAAACAAACATAAAGCATTGTACAGAAATAGGTTTCTTTCGACGACTTCCAATTTGTTTTCAAAATTCAAAAGAAAAACCGGAAAGCTGAACAAAAAAACATCAATGTTCCACCATCTAGAAATAACCACCATGAAGACTTTGTTAAACACTCTTCCAAAAATCCCTCCGGGCACACATTTATATGAAGATCGTCTTTCTTATTTTTACTTATTTTAAATGTGATTCAGTCTTTTCAAATACTTTTTCAGATGTCCAAGAACACCTTAAATGCCACTGACATCTAAGACCTCCCTCAAAAAAAATATTGAAAATTAGTAATGGTACGTGCCAGAAATTAACATTCGTTGTATCCAAGTGTTCTTTTCTTCAGGCAAACCTTAGGAACTACTACAGAATTGGCAAAATGATCAATGAGTTAATATTCATAAAAGTACCTTGTAAAGTGCGGGCTGAAAGGCCAGACGTTCCTGTTCCTGCTGTCCTGTGGGGGTGCAGACTGGTTAGCCTTGTCCCACGCTCGGGTTCCAGGGCATTCATTCAGGAAATCTGGGCTGAATGTCTATCAGCCGCGCAGAATGGAGCTATAATTGCTTTAGAAAAGCTAAATAAGCAACCAGGGCCTTTGGCAGCCTTCCAGGAATTTACTGTCTGGTTAGGGAGGCAAAAGAGGTAAATATTTAAAGCCAAATTGCAATTCATTCAATTAATTCAACAAATATGTCTTGAGCAATTATTAAGTACCAGAATCGGGGGACACAGCAATGAACAATACTGATGAAGTCCCTGCCTTCATGGAGCTTACATTCTAGTGGGGAGGGCAAGCGTATAAGGTCAGACAATGGTTAAGTGCAATGAAGAAAAAGAAAGCAGGCTACAGGGATGGTGACGGTGTGTTATTTTTAGATGGGCTGATCAGGGAAGCCTGCTCTGAGGAAGCGATATTTGAGCAGGGACTTAAGTGAGGCAGCAGACCATGGCCATCTAGGGAATGACCGGTGGGGCCTAGGGAACAGCACGTGCAAAGGCGCTGAGGCAGGAATATACTTTGTGTGCAAGATGATACGGCACCGTAACTGAGTGTTAAATGTGTACCATGGTATAGAATCATAAAGTAGCTCTTCTGGAAGTTTCCTCAACAATCCAGTCTAAAGTGAAACAGTAGGGAATTTTACATTACCCGAAAATGTGTTCACTTTCTCCAACAAATATGCAGTTTTTGTCTGAAATGTAAATGTTTCATTGATTTATTAACTTCAATAAAATAGAACGGTATAATAGTACATACATACTACTACATGGTATTAATAATCATTGTCATTATAATTAAATTTTAGGCAGTATGTGATTATTTTATTCCACTCCAGAGTTATAAGAACCATGACTTTTATATATATAAAACATGTTTCCCCGAAAATAAGACCTAGCCGGACCATCAGCTCTAATGAGTCTTGTGGAGCAAAAATTAATATAAGACCTGGTCTTATATAAGACCCGGACTTTTATAGTATATTATATTTATTATATTATATTGTATATTATATTATATATTATATGATATTATATTATATTATATTAATATTATACCCGGTCTTATAGTAAAATAAGTCTGGGTCTTATATTAATTTTTGCTCTAAAAGATGCATTAGAGCTGATGGTCCAGCTAGGTCTTATTTTCAGGGAACCAGGGTGTATACATACATATATGTATATATGTATGTATATATATGTATGTATATATATAGTTACAGTTATTAGTGTTTTCCGTGTTCTGGTTGTGAAACATTTTTTCCAGGTATCAATTAATATCTTGGGCTTAGGCCCCATTTGGAAACTTTCCATTTTTTGCACAAAATATACATCATTATACCATATTTTTTTTTCCTTCATGAAATGAATACAAAGAAGATTCCAAGTAGGGTAATTTTTTTCAATGAAACTTCAAAATAATAGGCAATGTGGAAGCCTATACCTTGTTCTGGACAGAGTTTCTTCCACTCCTGTTTAGAAACAAAAGTGTTCAAGTTGTGTACCTTTCTGGGATCTTTGGAGAGAGAGAGAGAAAGAGAGAGAGAGAGAGAGAGATTAAGAGCTTTATAGTATAATTGATATACTGTAAAATTTGCTCTTTTTAAGTGTATAATTTAATGTTTTCAGTAAGAGTTATGTAACCATCACCACAATCCAATTTGGGAATATTTTCAACCCCCAAAAGATCTCTAGGGCTCATTTGCAGTCAATCCCTTTCCCAACCCCAGCTCTGGGCAACTACTAATCTACTTTCTATCTCTAGAGGTTTGCCTTTTCTCTGTTTTGAGTGGTGTTTCTATAGATTTTGACCTTGGTGGCAGCTAAAGCCCCCACAGAGAATTGCTTCTAGCCTAATGACAATAAAAACAAAACACTGCCAGAATGGGTGCATTTTTTCATAATTTTTCAGAATCAAGTTTCCTGTAGGTTATTAAGGCAGCTCCTTCTCTCTTTTTTGCTGTTGTACAGCAAGTAACATCCTCGGCCATGAGCATGCAAAGCAGGTGATGGGCCCTGGGCAGCCACTCTCTGGAGAGAGCCCAGAAACTCCAGCAAGATCCAACATCCAAATAACTCATTATACCATTTCTTTTTAACTTATCACTGTGTTGCAGTCTGTGGATGAGAGAGAAGACTCCAAATAAGATGGTCTTGCCTAAGAAATGCTAACCATAACTGCTTTTGTCAACTTATTAAACAGCCCAAGTAGAGAAATTCCATTTCTGAAGACAAAGGCCAAAGACTTATTCCAGAATATTCTCTTGCTAGAACCTACATAACTTGAAATGCAGTTCAGACCTTCTCCTCAAAGAAGAGTTATTTGGTATCGTGGTTAATTTTATGTGTCAACTTGACTCGCCATGGAGCGCCCAGATTAAATATTATTTCGGGTGTATGTGTGAGGATTTTTTCCGGTGAGCCCAGCATCTGAATCTGATGTGGATGGGTCTTCTCCTATTGGCTGAGGCCTGAATTAGAATAAAAAGGTAGAAGAAGGAGGAATTTGCTCCTGTTTTCCTGTCTTGCTCTTTGAGCTGGGACATCACATTTCGTCTTCTCCTGCCCTTGGACTGAGATTTACACCATTGGCGTCCCTAGTTCTCCGGCCTTCAGGCTCATACTGAATTACACCACCAGTTTTACTGGGTGTTCAGCTGCAGACATCAGATCATGAGATTTGGCGTGCCTAATTCCTCATAATAAATCTCCATATGAATCTCCATCTATGGCTACTATCTATTATATATACTAAACCCGAATACATCATATACATATTAATGTGTATATATAAATATATATATTTGTATATATATATGCGTCTGTTTCTCTGGAGAACCCTGACTAATACAGTAAATTGGGACTGAGGAGTGTGGGGGGGTGCTGCTGTAACAAATATCTAAAAATACAGAGGTGGCTTTGGAACTTGGTGATGGGTACAGACTGGAGGATTTTAGAGATACAATGCTAGAAAAAGCCTACACTGCCATGAACAGACCCTCAAAGGCGATTCTGGTGAGAGCTGAGAAAGAGAACTGCAGAGAGAGCCTCAGTCTTCTCTGAGAACACCTAAGTAGTGAATGGTAGGTTGGTAGAAACATGGACGGTAAAGGCCATTCTGGTGAGGTCTCAAGTAGAAATGAGAAACATGTTATTGGAAACTGGGGGAAAGGTGATTCTTGTTATGAAGTGGCAAAGAACCTGGCTGAATTGTGCTCGTGTTCTATTGTTCTGTGGAAGGTAGAACTTGTAAGCAATAACATTGGATATTTAACTGAAGTGATTTCAAAAAAAGTGGTGAAGGTATGGCTTGGCTCCTCTTGGCTGCTTAGAGTAAAATTCAAGGAGACAGAAAGGACTTAAAGACAGAATTGTTAAGCAAAAAGAAAGCAGAACTTAATGATTTTGAAAATTCTTCACCTGTCCATATTGCAAAAAAATGAGAACGCTAAGGATACAGCCAAGAGACCATTTGGGACATTGGGAAATGAGTATGGATGTGAACCACAGATTAATCAACCACCCCAGAAAGAAAACTTCCAGTTTGAACTGAAGGAGAAGATGGGAAGGAATGAAGGAAGGCTGTCAGACTTCATAGATTTTGAAGGATGAGACCATAGAGCTATTTGGCTGAAACAGTGCACTATTATTCAAGACAAAGCACGAAGGACCCCAAAGGCGATTCAGATTTCAATAGGGCTCGCTCCTCGGTTTCAAAAGAGACCATTTCCTACCTTTCAACAGGCCAGACAGCCTCTGTCCAGAGCCATAGGGGCAGGGCTGCCAGGAGTTGTGGGTATGGGACTGTCTAGCAGAGCCCTGGTGGCTGACTCCTGCTTAGTAGAGCATTGGGGCATTACCTCCACCTCAGCAGAGGTGGGACCACCACCCCAGTGGGTCAGGAAGGTGAGATTTCTGCCCCAATGAGCCTGGAGGGCAGAGATGGATGGAGCCAAAGAGGATTATTCTGGAGCCTAAAGATCTCATGAAGTTTGCTTTGCTAGATCTTAGACCTACTTGAGACTCATCACCTCTACCTTCTTCTCTGTTGGAAGACATCCCTCTTAGAATGGATGTCTGTCCTATGCCTGTCCCAGCATTGTATTTTGGAAGCACATACCTTGTGTGGCTTCATAGGTTCACATCTGGAGAGGAGTCCCACCCATACCTGATTTAAATGGTATTTAGATGAGACTTAGGCTGCAGACTTGAGAGTTGATGCTGGAATGAGTTAAGACTTTTGGGATATTGGAGATGGAATGAATGTGTTTTGCATGTGAGAAGGACATGAATTTGGGGTGTCCAGGGTCAGAATGTTATGGATTAAATGTTTATGTCCTCCCAAAATTCATGTATTGAACCTTACTCCCCAGTGTGATGGTATAGGAAGTGATGAGGATTAGATGAGGTCACGAGGATGGGCCCCTCCTGAATGGGATTGGTGCCTCTATAAGAGTCACGAGAGAACTTGCTACCTTTCTGCTCTCCACCATGTGAGGACAAAACAAAAAGTCAGTGGTCTGTAACCCGGAAGAGGGCCCTCACCAGAATCTCACCATGGTGGATCCCTCATCTTGGACTTCCAGTCTCTAGAACTGTGAGAACTAAATTTCTGTTGTTCATAACCCACCAAGTCTGTTGTATTCTGGTATCGCAGCCTGAACTAAGACACTTTGTCATGAAAGAAGTTTCCAGAGCCCCTGTGGAAAACACGATTTCACTATTGTTCTGGTTTTGAGAGTCACCTTCTGCTTTATGTCTGTTAGACAAGTATGATATTCCCCCAACAAAACGGTTCCTCCTCCATTCAGACAAGCCCCAGACCTTCCTTATTTCACCTCCAGAACCTTCTCAAGTCCATTCTCTCCCCTTTACTCCCACCCTATCCACTGAGCCTGACCACCATCACTTCCTGCTTAGGCTCTCTCCCCACACCTTCCCAAATGTTGGTCTCAGAGTGTCCACACTTTAACCCCTTTGATCCAACATTTCACAGCACCCAGAGTGAACTTTTAAAAGTACAAATTTGAGACTATCACTTTCCTTAAAATGTATGAAGTCAAACTCTAGAATTTTGCTGCTAAAACCCATTCTTCTCACTCACTGTCTTGTGCGTCTAGTAAATGGTGACCGCACTCTTCAAGTAGCTCAGGCCAAAACCCTTGCTATCACCCATAAGTTCTCCCTTTCCTCTCCCCACACATCCATTTCTCCATCAGTGGGTGCTGCAGCCTGTACCTTCAGACTACAGCTGCGCACTTTCTAGGAAACACAGCAGCACCGCCGCAGTCCAAACCAATTCTTGACAAGAATTGCTTCTTGTCAACATCATGCAAACAGGTTTCCCTGCTTCACTGATGCCTCCCTTCAGTCTGCCCTCATCCCAGGAACAATGGGACCCTTTGCAAGATAAGCCAAACGGTCTTACTCTTAGGCCCCAAATTTTCCAACAGCTATGCAGCTCTCAGAGATCCTTCCATCCACAAGGACCTACCTGATCAGACTCCACGGCCTCAGGTCGTACTCCCTGACAATAGGTCCAGCCCCACTGGCCCGCTCACTGTTACAGAAGTCACCAACGCTCATAGGCAGGGCTGCACACTTGCTTGTCCCCAGCTGGGCTGCAGCACCCCACTTCCTTCGGGTCCAATGTCGCTGCCCCAAGAAGCCTTCCCCCAACTGCCATCTTCTAGAACGATGCTCCTTTTCTTCTGTTCCATTTAGCCAGCTTTATCATTCTGCTTTAGCCTTTTCTACAGCACCCAACATTTATGTGTCTATTCCTCTGTTGTCCATCTTCCCCCACTAAAGCGTGAGTTGCGTGACCGCAGGTCCTTGGTGTGTGAGGCAGATGGATGGACTCTAAGATGTCCCCTCATCCCCACTTCCTGGTGTTCACATCTTTGTGTAATTGCCTCCCCTTCAGTGTAGGAAGAACCTGTTTCTAACTAATAGCATATGGCACAGTGATGGGGTGGCATGCCCCTGAAAATGTTCCTTAATATAAGACTGCGTCCTGCTAGCGGACTCCCATGCTCCAGCTCACCTCAAAGAAGCAGGCCGCTGCTGTGAACTGCCTGAGGGCAGCCCCCGGAACTGACGGCCTCTGAACAGCCCGTAAAAAAACAAAGCTCTCATTCCACACACAGGAAACGAATTTCTGTGACAACTGGAGTGAGCGTGGAAGCAGATTCTTCTCCTGTTGAGTCTCTGGATGAGAATGCAGCCCAGCCGACCTCCGACTGCAGCCTGGTAAGAAGCTGAAGCAGAGAACGCCCCTAAGCTGTGCCCAGACACTTGGCCCACAGAAACTGAGAGATAATAAATGTCTGTTGTTTTAAGCAGCTAAATTTGTGGTGACTTGTTACTCGGCAATAGAAAATAACAGTTTGTTTTGCTCATTGCTCTCTCCTGTGTACTTAGACCAGGATCCACGATCTACCAGATGCCCGATAATATTTGTTGAATTGAATATATTATTATGGAAATACAAAACAGAGCAGAGTGGACAGCAGTGTTACAATACGCTACCAGTCATGTGTGTGTGTGTGTGTGTGTGTGTGTGTGTCTATGTGTACATGTACACAAATGTAGAATACCTCTAAAAAGGTATACAAGAAACTGACAGAAGCCCGGGGAGTGAAATGAGAGACGAGAAATCCACAAAGGAGGGAGACTTTTCTCTCATTTTATACCCTTCTGAACTGCTTGAAAATGTGTTGTTTTTTTTTAAAAGACTTTATTGGGGAAGGGGAACAGATTTTCTTGGGAAACGGTGTGTACTTAAAAAACGGTGTGTACTTCCAGGACTTTTTTCCAAGTTAAGTTGACCTTTCAATCTTAGTTGTGGAGGGTGTCGTTCAGCTTCAAGTTGTGGTTCTTTCAGTCTTAGTTGCGAAGGGCGCAGCTCAGCTCCAGGTCCAGTTGCCATTGCCAGTTGCAGGGGGTGCAGCCCACTATCCCTTGCGGGACTCGAACTGGCAACCTTGTTGTTGAGAGGACGTGCTCCAACCAACTGAGCCATCCGGGAGCTCAGCAACAGCTCAGCAACAGCTCAGCTCAAGCTGCTGTGTTGAATTTGGTTGCAGGGGGCGCTGCCCACCATCCCTTGGGAGACTGGAGGAATTGAACTGCAACCTTGTGGTTGAGAGCCCACTGGCCCATGTGGGGATCGAACCGACAGCCTTTGGAGTTAGGAGCACGGAGCTCTAACCGCCTGAGCCACCGGGCCGGCCCCTTGAAAATGTGTTTTACTCTATGTCACTTAAACACACACACAGAACACATACACGCCAAAATACAATAGCCCATGTAACTTCAAGTTTTAATGGTTTCCAAAGAAAAATCACTTTTTCAGCACTTAACTCCTTTACTCAGTGCTCTGCCTTCCCCGTCCAAGTGGCACCCTAGTCTATTCATTTCCACCTTGTCCCCCTCCGGGATGTTTCCTGGTGTGCATATTCAACAAAAGAACTGCTACAGACAGAAGTAAATGCTTTGAACTTGACTGCATCACAGAGAAGCAGAAAGGCAAATTTTGTTTCCAGACATGTGTGAGCCAAACCACAAGGGCCTTTTCTAAAGTAAAATGCAGGACAAAGGAGGCCAACCTTTCCCCCTTATTGTTATTGTGTATCTAGCCTAAAAGGCATTTCATTCAAGAAAAAAATCAAATAATTTAAGGTATGGAGTTACCCTGGAGTTTTGGGATGGTCTAATAGACTCTGAAAAGTGCAGCCAAAATGATGGGGGACAATTTCCATATTTGTGTGGTGGAAGTGAAAAAAAGTCAATCGGAAGTTTGCAGACTGAGGATAAATGGACAGAATCCATTACAAAGCAAGAAAAACTGAGTCAGAAAGTACAGCTACAGGTCTGGGAGGCCACGCACCAGGTGCCACAGGTAGAAACTGCCCAGATTATCACTTACAAAAAGTGGAGCAGTGTCACACTGGTAGCCCTTGACCTCTTTTGAAACTAGCCTATATCACAAATTTAAGCTCTACTGAGAGTCGTTTCTTCTCGGGCTCTAGAGAATATCTGAGACACAGTTATTCACTCTCGGTAATTAGGGAGGGACTGTAAGCACAGAAACATATGCTTACTGACCCTTGTTCAGAGTTCGAAAACTGGACATGACAATGCACAACCACATGAATGTTCAATGATTAATCAACATCTGTGAGTGGATGGCTGAAAACCAGTGAGTTACAAAATATCATTTCTGTCTAGCTTCTTAAATGGTAATTAGTTGTGTGTGTGTGTGTGTGTGTGTGTGTGTGTGTGTAAAACATTACAATTTCGCACAGGTGACACTAAAGCCATGTCAGCTTGATTGTTCAAGCCACACATCTTGCCAATGTGGCTACAAGGTCATGACTTTGAATCCTATGAAGATCAAAAGGTGTACTCAGCCTCGGCCAAAATAACATCCTTCCCATTAAGCATTTGAATACTTAACTACTTAATATCTTGGCCATTCATTCATTCATTCATTCCACCAACATTTCACACTGGGGTACAGAGAGACATGTCAGGGGCCTTGTTCACACTCCTTTGGTCCACAGGTGTATGCGTGTGTTTCCTAGTCAATATATGTCACTGTAGCCAAATCTTTTTTCCATTGTCTGAAATGCAGGTCCTGGAAGACAGGCCTGACGGACGCAGAACTTGAATGGGGCACGTGGGAGCCCTTGGAGGAGAGCTTTCTGGTGACACATCCTTGGAATCCCAGGTGATGAGAAGGAGGAAAGAAGTATGGTGGAGCAGCATCTAGCTCAACATATTTCAAAGAACGAAAATTGTACATCCTCTCGGCCCTACTTCCCACAGTGCGGTGGACACACGGAATGCCCACTTCTGTTTTAAAACTGTTCAGATCCATCTCACATTGTCATCAGGCACTTGAGAAAATCTAACTCCAGTGGACGCTTATGTTCCTCTATAATGTTGTATAAACTATAGCTCATTTTCCCAAATCACTGTGACTAAAATACCTTACTACCAAATATGAGAGACCCCTGCCCTCAATAATGTTCTCTTATCTTTATTTCTCTTAGAGCCATTTCAAGTCATGAACTAGGAAAGGAGCAAGAGGAACTGAAAGTGAAGAAGAGCATCACTTGACACCACATCCCTGCGGGGGGGGTGGTATACCGTCTAATGGGCTTCCAGGGATGGAGACGAAGGACGAGGAAGTCATTCATTAAAAGTCACACACGCGTTTGGAAGAATCTCAGCATGAAGTATTCAAATACGTACCTTGTTTGTGTTCTCAGATTGACGAGATGAAAGAGTGTGACCATATCCAGTGCTGGTGAGGGTACGGGAGAAACAGATCCTGTTCACACATGTGGACGTGTGAAGTGGAGCACAAGCTTTGGAGCACGATTTGGGTGCCACCTGTCAAAGTAAAACTGTGTATATCCTTCAACTCAGTGTGTCAGTCTGCTCGGGCTGCCGTAACAGAATGCCACAGACTGCGAGGCTTAAACAACAGAAATTTATGTTCTTACAGTTCTGGAGGCTGGAGTCCAAGACCAAGGTGCCCCTGGGGTTGGTTTCTGGTGAGAGCTCTCTTCCTGGCTTGAAGGTGGCCTCTTTATCCTGTGTCCTAACCTGTGCGCCTGCAGAAACAGAGAGATCTCTAGTGTCGCTTCATCTTCTTACAAGGATACTAGTCTGCTTAAATTAGAGCCCCATCCTTATGGCCTGACTTAACCTTAATTTCCTCCCGAAAGGCCCTGTCTCCAAATACAGTCACATTGGGGTTAGGGCTTCACATATGAATGCTGGGTGGGGACTTGGAGGGATGTCACAATATGGTTCATACCACCCAGCAATTCCAGTTTCAGAAGTTTCTCCTACATGTGTGTGTACCTATGTGCACGAAGATCTTTAAGGAAGAATGTGTCAAGTTGCATTGTCTGCAGCAGCCCCAAACTGTCAACCACCTAACCATCCATCAGGAGGGGGCTAGTTAAACAAGTTAAGACACATTCAGTCAATAAAATACTACTGCACAACTATTAAAATGAGTGAGCCAGCACTACACATGTTGACATGGAGAATTCACTAAAATATATCATTAAGTGGGAAAAGGCATGGTGCACAGCAGTGTGTAGAATACAATCCAATTTCTGTTGAAAAAAAAAGAGCTTAAGCATCAATGTTTTTTGGACAGATTTACAAGAAACCGTTGACGGTCATTACCGCTGAGGAATGGACTTGGGGCATGGGTTTATTCCTTCTCCCCTCTATACTGCTTGTGCTTTGCCCACCCTCACTGCTGGTGGAGGTATGTTACTCTTTTTTTTAATTGAGGTAAAATTCACATAGCAAAAAAACTCACCATTTTAACCATTGAAAAGTGTACAATTCAGTGGCACTTAGTACACTGACAATGTTATGCCACCGTCACCTCTACCCAGTTTTAGACATTTTCATCACCCCGAATGGGCAGCCGTTCCGCATTCTTCCCTCCCCCAGCTCCTGGTAACCACTAAACTGTTTTCTGTCTCCATGGTTTTGTCTATTCTGAATATTTCATATCAGTGGAATCATAACATGTGGCCTTTGTGTCTGGCTCCTTTCACTTAGGATGTTTTCAAGGTTCATCCATGTTGTAGCATGGATCTAACTTCATTCCTTTTTTAAGGCTGAATAATATTTCATTGGATGAATATACTATATTTAGTTTGGCCATTGATCTATTAAAGGGCATTTGGGTTGTTTCCACCTCTTGGCTATTGTGAATGGTACCGCTATGAACATTCACGTGCAACTTACTATTCAAATACCTGTTTTCAGTTCTTTTGGGTACATACATACCTGGCGGTGGGATTTCTGAGTCATATGTTAATTCTATGTTTAATTTTGGGGGGATGAATGTTACTTTTTATTTCGTTTAAATATTTAATTATATGTCATTAATGAGACTGTATAGGACGGGATCTTGAGAGATCTTTTAATACAGTCCCTCTTTGACAATGGACATTGTTTATCTTAATTGAAGCAGTAATTTGGGATTAACAGTATATTCTGTTTTAGGGCCTATTAGATGTCTTCTGTAAAATGGACATGCCAATGTTCTTGCTGTTGAATTGAACTGAAACAGTCTAGCCATCTCAAAAGAATACAAGTATCCTTTTGATAACACTAACATCCTTAAACAAGACACAGTGCAATAAATTGTAATTATTGCAGTTTCTAGGTATTGTTAGTCCATTCAAAAAAGAACTGTTGACCACTTTGTACCCACTAGGACGACTAGTGCCACAACATAGAAAATAACAAGTGTTGTCAAGGGTCTAGAGAAGCTGCAATCCTTGTGTTGGTGGGAAACAGCATGCTGGTTCCTGGAAAAAATAATAATAGAACTACCATATGATCCAGCGATTCCACTTCTGGGTATTTATCCAAAAGAACTGAAATCAGAGGCTTGAGCAGATATATAAACACTCATGTTCATAGCAGCATTATTCACAATAGCCAACAGCTGGAAGCAACCCACGTGTCCATTAACAGATGATTGGATAAACCAAATGTGGACGGAATAGTATTCAGTCTTAAATGACATATTATTCAGTCTTTAAAAGGAAACTCTGGGCGGGCCCGGTGGCTCAGGCGGTTGGAGCTCCGTGCTCCTAACTCCGAAGGCTGCTGGTTCGATTCCCACATGGGCCAGTGGGCTCTCAACCACAAGGCTGCCAGTTTGATTCCTCAAGTCCCCCAAGGGATGGTGGGCAGCGCCCCCTGCAACTAAGATTGAACACGGCACCTTGAGCTGAGCTCCCGGATGGCTCAGGTGGTTGGAGCGCATCCTCTCAACCACAAGGTTGCTGGTTCGACTCCCACAAGGGATGGTGGGCTGCGCCCCCTGCAACTAGCAACTCTAAGTGGACCTGGAGCTGAGCTGCGCCCTCCACAACTAAGACGGAAAGAACAACAACTTGACTTGGAAAAAAGTCCTGGAAGTACACACTGTTCCCCAATAATGTCCTGTTCCCCGACCCCAATAAAAAAAAAAAAAAGAAAACTCTGATACAGTCTATGCCATGGGTGAACCTTGAAGACATCATGTTAAGTGAAATAAGCCAGTCACAAAATAACAACTATTGTATGATTCCACTCATAGGAGGTACCTTGAGTAGTGAAATCCACCCAGACAGAAAGTAGAATGATGGTTGCCAGAGGCTGGGGGGAAGGGAGAGTTCATGTTTAATAGATACAGAATTTCAATTGGGGAAATTGAAAAAACAACAACAAAAAACAGAGGTGGATGGTAGTGATGGTTGCAAAACAATGAGTGTCCTTAGAACCACTAAACTGTACACTTAAAAATGGTGAAAATGTTAAAGTTAGGTATGTTTTACCACACACAAAAGAAAGGGAACACACAAAAGTAAGTAAATAAAAATCACTATTGAGCTCCTGCTAAGGAGGCTGAGAATGCAGCAGTGAACAAAACACAGAACACAGTCCCTGCCTTTATAGAGCGAACTGCCTAGTAGGGTAGACAAACAATAAAAAAAATGTAATACACACTCTAAGATACACAGACACGTGTGTTTATAAAAACAGATAGTATCTTTTTAAAACACAGATGTGCGTTGTGTTCCGTAACTTTCTTTTCACTCAATATTAGAGGTTTCTCAATATTTGTATGGAAGGTCTGGTTCCTCCTTTTTCTACTCCAGACAGAATTGCACAGTGAGACGACACAGTAGGGATTTAACCACAGCCCTGTGATGGGCCTTAGGTAGTCTGCAATCTTTTGCTATATAATCATAAGGAAGATCATAGAATAACATACAAACCCATGCCATTCTACCTCTTCAAGGCAGGGCTTTTGATAACGAGTTCATTTCTATTTTTAAAATGAATCCCCAGACCCAGCCAAAGAATCATCAAGATGATTCCTCTCGACAGATGCAGAAAAGGAGGCAAGGTTTGGATAAGCAAGTTCCTACACTTTGCACATCTGTCATCTCTCCTGGATTAAAACATAGTTTTCAAACGAGAGTACATTGCTCTGATTTTCCGGTACCTCATTTCATCTCATTCCCGTTGGACATGAACTTACCAACTGGCTTTGCAACTGCAATTTCACATATAGCTCAGCAAGTGTTTCCATCCACACACGCAGATTGGGTTTCAAAAATTGGCCTTGAAGTTCGTTGTTTGGAATTCTGACCCACCAGCAATTTGGAGTTTGAGTGTGAAAGATTTTTCTCTCTCTTCAATATGCTTCCCATGTAATTGGCAATGATGTGGCATCATATTTTTCCACTGGTATTTTTTCAGTACATCGTTTTCAGTTCAAACAGCTATATTATTCTGATCCTACGTGGATCTAAATATAATTTAATCCATCAAAGTAATTTCTATTAAAAGAGATTTATTTGGACAGACTTAAGCAATTTTTTATCTGCAGAAGGAAATTAGTTTGATAAATGGAAATGAGAATTATCTCCTATCCCAAAGCAAGGAATATAAGATAATCACCCTGCACATTGACGAGCAGTACTCCATGGGCATAGCTAATGCACAGAACTCTTATACACCCAGAAAGGAAATTTATGAACCTACAAATCTTACACACACACACGTTTTCCTCCTAAAACACAACTTAAACATTTCTTATATTGCTTTGGGTTCCCCCCAGAAGCAGACACTGAGCCAAGCTTTCAAGTATAAGCAGTTTATGAGGGAGGGCTCCCAGGAAACACTACAGTGGGGAGAGGAGAACTCTGATGGGAAAGGGAGGGCAGCCATCCACGGCTTGTTTTCAGCAGGTATCAATGTGAGTAAACTAAAACTGAATCCTGCTGGAGAACTCTGGGACCTCAGGGCTATTCTATCCAAGGGGCAAGAGTGCTAGGTATTCGTACACTTCTTCCTGTCAATAACTGATGGGGGGTTTAGTGGTGGGGGGGCTCATCCACTCTCTATACTTCTGACCTGTCATGCTGGGGCAAAGGAGGACCCAAGGGCCCAAGAAAGTCCTCAGGGGAGGAAATGCGGGTGGGCTGCTGAAGTCAGGCTGGTGTGCACCAGCGGTAAGGATGCAGGGAGAAATGCGGGATAGCATCCGCCATGTCTCTCTTCCTGAAAGTTCTAAGTAGAAGTCATTGCCTCTTCTGTTCCCTCCAGAATTTATTTGTCTGTCTGTGTCATCACTCACATCACAGAGACTCACAGGGAGGCGTCTGCTAGGCCCTGGCAGGCAGAGAGGAAGTGACGTCCTCCCCTCAGCACCAGCAGGACAGAGGCCGGTGAGCGCAACTTAACATGCTGCTTCCAGAAACCCAGCTCTTCCCAGCGGCCTCTTGAAAGCAGTGAAAAAGTCTAGAACGCAGGAGCTTTCTCAGGTTTCTGGTTCTTATTTTTCTTTCTAAATGTAAAGAGAAAAAATATCTAGGCCAATTTATGGAATTAAAAACATAATGTCCTCAATAACTGTATAGGTCAAACGGTGGTTAAGTCGTAAAGGTAAAAAATATAGCAGAGTAATGGGGTAGAGTGTGCATAGGGTGTGATATTTTGGAAGAGGGGTGTGGGAGGCTCTTTGATAACGGGACATTGTAATATATAATACGTATTACGTGTACATATATATATATTTTTTCTTACCCTTTAGTAATTCAAGTTCTAGGATCTTGTGCATAGACATTCACACGAGTACTAAAATACTCACTGCAGCGTTGTCTATAGCAGCAAGACTGGAAACAATCTAGATGACGTCCCTCCATGTGAGGAACATTTGTATATCATTTCATATGTGTTACGCCCTCTTCTGGGTTATACAAATAGTAACTCATTGAACCCCCACCACAAACCTAGTAAGAGGCCAATTTCATTATTCCCTTTTTCAGGGGGGGAAACCGAGGAAAAGAAATTAAGTCATTTGCTCAATGAACACAGTGAGGAAATGGCACTCAGGATTCAAACCCAGACTATCCAGCTTCCAAGTCTGATCTCTTGACCTAGACGGTGCTGCCATGCCTCCCCCTCTAAGGGGAGACTAATGAAATTATGGTTCCAGCCTTTGGGCGCTATACTGATATGGAGCTACTAAAAAGACGGATGGGGTAGGGGATCGGGGTTGGGGGATAAGGGAGGGGGGCGCAATTCTCCCTATATTGATATGGAAATACCTCTGAGCTACTAACCCACAGCACAAGGTACTGAGCGGTATAAAGAGTACTCTACCTACCACTTGTGTACTAACCAGGCAGGAACAGTTTGCAAGGACTTTTCTGGAAGGATACATGCAAAACTGGTAGGGGGACTTTTAGGGAGAGGAACTGAGAGACCAAACTTTTCAAGGCCTTCCTTCTGACATTGTTTACACTGTTTATCGTACACATGTATTATGTTTTTATTAAACATAGCTTTAAAAAATAGAAAGGAAGTATAATTTTTTTTCACTAGGACAACAGAAAATGTCATCTTCTGAATTTTTTAAGAATTTCTATTACCTTGTAATTCAAGGTGAGACCGAAAGACCAAAGGTGAAAACTTCCATATCTTTCATATAGAACTTTAACTTACTTTTGGTCATTCATCAGGTTATTTTATCAAATTGGGAAGTGCACTAAAATTCATGTGTAAATTTTAATGAAAAGAATTGCACAATAGGGAGTTGTTTATTTCATTAGAGTGTGTTATGTCTTAAAGACTGTAATGATTTCAAACATTTTTCTGACTTGCTTCCAAATTTATTTCAAAGACACTAATCTTTGAAATTAAAAAAAAAAAGGAAAAAAGCAGGCAA
This sequence comes from Rhinolophus hipposideros, assembly GCF_964194185.1. Lineage (NCBI taxonomy): Eukaryota > Metazoa > Chordata > Mammalia > Chiroptera > Rhinolophidae > Rhinolophus > Rhinolophus hipposideros. The sequence goes on along the minus strand of NC_138067.1, from coordinate 4,838,018 downwards.
CTATTTCAAACAGCTTTGTGAAATCATTGCAGCCCCATGTTCTGTACTTGTCCCACTGGCCTTAAAAACAATTCCATTATTCCTTTAATTTAACAGCATTCATTTAAAAAGACAAACCTATAAAAACCAAAAACTTCATTTCTCCCTACTCTACTTGAATAAGTTTAAGTATCTTTTATGTTACATAAACTCAGGAAATTGGTTCCCACAAATGAGAGTATGAAAGTGTTTTTCCTGGTTATACTCATACTGAAGGGAAGTAATTGAAGACAGTTGTCCCTGTATTCAAAAAGAATTTGTCCTTTCCATGGACAGGCATACATTGCGGAAAATGTTAAAATTTTTACGGCAACTGTGTTTTCATAATTTGGATTCCTATGTAAGATTAGGTAGGATAAAAACAGATTTAAGCCAATAATGGAAACTACTTGCTTATCATTTCTCACTCTCCATAGAGAAAAATAAGTTAATGCTATTCATGAAAATAAGGAATTGCTCAATTAGGTAGACAGAAACTTTCAATTAAAGATATACATTTCTGTAGTAGGGCAAAATTTGAGAATCTTCCACTACATGTTGTAACTTTTTTTTGGGGGGGGGGGTAAATAGTAAAACCAAAGCACACTTTTAACTCAAAGAAGGGACAAGATAAAGAGAACGTTAACAAAGATCTTGCAACTCTCAATCTTTGTTATCAACAGAAGCAGTTAGCAGGTTTTGAGGCTGGATGGGGTGAGAAGAACCAACTTCCTTAAGAAGGAAATTAAGATTTCCCAAGTAAATGCTTCCTCAACTCAAACTACAGGTATCCTCCATCTAACTTGAGCCTTGTTTCCCCTCTACGAGCAGTTAATTCCACAAGCTGGAAACCAGCAATCATCTTGAAATTTCCTACCGCTCTATCCTGCACACCCAGTGCTTCGCCAATTCATTTATAGTAAATTCACAATTGTGACTTCTTCCTTCAGCTACTGTCTTGTCTCCTTTTTCCCTTCACAATTTCTCTGAAGCCTGGTCTCTCTTCACCAGCTTCGTTTCCTCACCTTTCACACTCCCCAAACTCCCTCCAATCTGACTTCTGACCTGATCACTCCATGGAAATAGCTCTTGCCAACATCACTGGTGACGTCACTAAAACCAATGGACGTTTGTCAGCTCTCCTCTTACGTGACCTTAACCCGCATTCCATGCTCTTGGCTGCTTCTTCCTCCGCAACACATTCCGTTGGCCTCCCTGACTTGGCACACGTCCGATTTTTCTCCTACCTCTCAGGTTAGTCCTTCGGGGTTTTCTTTCAGGTTCTTGCTCCAATCAGACTGTTTAATATGAGGTTTCTTCCAAGCTTGGCTTCAGTCTTCCTTCTTTTTACCCCTTTCTGGACTAGTAGGTCTCAAAGTGCGTTTCACAGATCCTTTTAGGGGGCCCACAAGGTCAAAACTATTTTTGCAACCAACATTTTTTGGGTGTTTTGCTTTTTATTAAAATGTTAATTTGCCACACTGGCACTGTAGGCACAATAATTCTGGTGGGTACAACTGCTGGTGGGCAGTATGAATTAAGGCATCGGCACAAAAGTGCACTAATAGTCATTGTATGCTTCCCCATCTGCACTTACAGAAAAATAAGTCACCAGAATTTAAGAACTTGCTTGATGAATTAGTAAAAAATATCCAATTTTATTAAACCTTGACTCTTGAATATATGGTCTTTTCGCACATAGATATGTTATTCTAGCACCATTTATTGAAAAGATTATTATTTCTCCATTGAATCAAATTGACACCTTAATGGAAAATAAGTTGACCATATAATTATACGTCTATTTCTGGACTCTCAATTTTGTTCCATTCATCTGTCTTTCCTTATGCTGATACCATACTGTCCCAATTACTATAGCTTTATAGCAATCTTTTACTCAGGTAGAGACCTCCAGTTTTGTTCATTTTTTAAAGTTGTTTTAGATATTTTGTCCTTAGCTTTTCTCCACAGAATTTTAGAGTCAGCTTGTCAATTTCTACAGAAAAGCCTGCTAGGATTTTGATTGGGACTGCCTTGAATCTATGGATTGATTTGGGAAGAAATGTCACCTTCCAATCCATGACCATGGTATATTTTGCCCTTCACTTAGGTTTTCTTTAATTTCTCTCAACAATGTTTTAGTTGTCTACGTCTCAAGGACGCTGTGAGTAATGCTGCGGGGATTCCTGTGGTAAATCTTGTTTTTAATATCTCACATATATTCAAATCAATATCCATCAGCAAGCCAACACCCACCAGGAATAGGGTTACCTGGGATTTAAAGATATTTTAAGACACAAAGCTTCCAATTAAAAAGTTATTTATTAAAAAATATTTTTCCCAATTCTGGTTCCATGTCAAATTAAAAAAGGAGGGAAGTTACAAAGCAGTAATTGATCAGATCCATTTGTACAGACAATGATAATGACCTTATTAGCTCATTAGCATTTCTAGTAAATGGTGGAATACAAATTCAATTCATTTGCTTCTTCACAAAAAGTAAACATAATTGGTATACTTCATACCAAAAACATTTTATAAAGCTTGTCTTCATATTTGTTAAAAATTCAGCTAATATAAAATGATGGTGGCTTAAAAGAATATCCAAGCAATGCTCTGGATTTTCTTTTTTTGCAAAATTCAAGAAAACCATGATTGTTCAGAAGCTTCTTCACTGCACATGAAGAACCTCCTGAGATTTCTGTGCCTGCTCTTCGTGTTTTCAGTGATTAAAACATGCTGGGAACATAATTTAGAGAGCACTAGAAATGCCACACAGATCCTGAAGCTCAAAAAATTTCTGAACAGGTTTTGAAGTTCTCTAGAATTTCAAATTAATATACAGAATATAGACATTAAAAAATAACTTTTAAAAAAAGTGACTTTCAGAAACATATACACTCAAAGAAGAGCCTGTAGTATTAAACACTTTGGTGCAAGAATTGCTCTCTCTTTTGATGGTTCAAGTAGTCAGTCTTTTCTCAACAGTTTCTTGATAAGCGACAAACCTTCTCAAATTCATCTTCACATTGTCGAGAACACACAGCTGATCTGGACTGTATTTACTTCTTCCTTCTTTTCGTATCTGCCAAAATAAATCATATGTGATTTGGTATAAATTACTATCCTTTAAAGAAAGCATTTAATTTGGGATATATTTATTTTCAGAACAAGACAGCTGCCAGAATTTGGTGAAACATTTTCACTTCCAAGGTAAATGGAACACAGTACATGAGCCATAAAGACCAATTAAGATTGTGTACCTTTTATTTTTATTTACATTTATTGGGGTAACAGTGGTTAATAACATTATATAAGTTTCAGGTATACAATTCTATAATACATAGTCTGTACATTGCCTTGTGGTCACCATCCAACATCTAGTCTCCTTCCATCACCATATATTTGACCCCCTTTATCCTCTTCTTCCTCTACCCACTCCCCTCCTCCTCTGGTGACCACCCTTCTATTGTCTGTGTCTATGAATTTGTTTGTTTTATTCATTTATTGCTTTCTGTTTTATATCCCATATGAAGGAAATCGTATATGGTGCTTATCCTTTCCCATCTGACTTATTTCACTTAGCATGATAATCTCAAAATCCATCCATGTTGTCGCAAATGGCAGCATTTCATCATTACTTATGGCTGATTAATATTCCATTGTATAAATGTACATCTTTGTTATCCAATCATTTGTCGAAGGACACTTAGGTTGTCTATGTCTTGGCTATTGTGAATAATGCTGCAGTGAACATAGGGGTACACATATCTTTATGAATGTTTTCAAAATTTTGGGGTAGATACCCAGAAGAGGGATTGCTGGGTCATATGGTAATTCTATTCTTAATTTTTTGAGGAAACTCCATATCGTTTTTTATAATGGCTGCACCAATTTGCATTCCCACCAGCAGTGTATGAGGGTTCCTTTTTCTCCACATCCTTTCCAACACTTATTACTTGTCATGTGGAAAATAGCCTTTCTAACAGGTATGAGATGGTATCTCATTGTGGTTTTGATTTGCATTTCCCTAACAGCTAGTGAAATTGAGCATCTTTTCATATATCTGTTGACTGTATGTCTTCTTGGGAGAAGTGTCTGTTCAGGTCGTTGGCCCATTTTTTAATTGGATTTTTTGTTGTTGTTGTTGAGTTGCATGAATTCTTTATATATTTTGGATATTGGCCCCTTATCAGACGTATTGTTTGCAATATCGTCTACCATTTGGTAGGTTGACTTTTGCTTTGTTGATGGCTGCTTTGGTTGAAGGCTGTGCACCTCTTCAATGACAGTTACAAGAACGATTAAATTGGAGGTTTTAGAAGAATTAGTTTTATGGTGTGTGAACTACACTTCACCTGGAGTCTGGAGCAGTGGTTCTCACACTGTGGCACGCAGACGTATCACATGGAAGGCTTGTGGAGAGCCAGACCAGTGGGCCCGTCCACAGCGTTCCCGATTTTTGGCAGATCTGGACTTGGGCCTGAACACTGACATTTGTAACAAGGTACCAGCTGCTGCTGCTGAGCCAGGGCACTTTGCGAACCACTGCTCAGGAGAAGCTCTTGAGTAAAACACATCATATTGGGTTTAAACACAATGTGGGGCTACATATATACTTAATAGCCTTTACTGCAATTGTGGCTTCGTTCACAAAGGAGCTTCAAATAGAAAACTACAGGCTGCCCCTCTGGCTAACAAAGAAATTGTTCATTAGGATGTTATAACCTCTGAGAAAAGAAAAACAATTAAATATCATTACCATAGCAATGTATATTAAGTAGGAAAATCAATCAGAACAACAGGCCTCCCAGAGGTTAGGGATCAAGTTCCTAGTTCGTTGTCTACGTAACTCACTGTTAAGCATTGGCTTCTGCAGTTTGATCTGTTTTCCTTGAAGGGAAATAGGGGATATTTCCTCCTTATCCTGCAGACTCCTTTTTCAGAAGTCTAAAGGGCCTGTAACCTTTAGAACAATGTGGACAACGGCCATGTACAGGTGTTAGGTAAAACCATATCAAGTGCAGGACTATGAATATATGATGGTGCCCTTTGGTTAATAAAGGGGGAAATCCTAACGTACATTTGTCTTTGCTTAGAGAAACACTCAGTGTGGTTACCTACGAGCAAGAGACAGGTGGTAATAAAACCTCTCACTGCTTAAAAAACAGACCAACTTCAGGGGGTGGGCGAAATGGGTGAAGGGGGTCAAAAGGTACCAAGTCCCAGTTCTAAGATAAATGAGTCTTGGGGTGCAATATGCAGCATGCTGACTACAGGTCACAACACTAGAGAGTAGATCATAAAAGTTTTCATCAGAAGAAAAAAAAAATTATATCTATGGGAGGTGATGGATGGTAACTAAACTTACTGTGGCGATCACTTCACAATATGTACAGATATCAAATCATGTTGTACAACTAAAACTAACACAGTGTTACATGTCAATTAGAGCCCCCCGCCAAAAAAAACCCAAGACAGACAAATTTTGAAAACTACAGGCTTCAACAAAGCATAATTAAGAGTAAACTGTTCACTTTCTTTTCACCCCAGAATTAAGTTACCTACTGGTGAAACAATTCAATACTAGCCACTATTCCTGAATTTTTACATGTAACATGCCAAAACATGAAAATGTTTAAAATAGACCAAATTACTGTTCTTAAATTAACACTGACTTCAGATGTAACAATGACGTAAGACATGCGTGGCATGTGTTGCTATTGTTCTTTGCTTCTGGAAAAGGAAACTATTCCTTATGCCTTAAAAAAATTCCAGAACGTTTGAATTTCTAGACACACAATCATATTCACCTAAAACTTATCAGAGTTCTCTCCACGAGACCTGCATTTTGCGTTAGAAACTGGTTAGATCAAAGAAATACAGATTGGGAAACAACAAAAAGCAAGATAATTTTTTCATCAGAACCTTTTAAAAGCAAATGTTGAATTTAAAATCTAAAAGCAAAAAGCACAAATACTTTTATTTCTCAAAATGTCATAATTTACAAAATGAGATTTTGGTAAGAGGAGAATGGTAAATTTAAATGCACAGACACGTGATTCAAGGCTGCTTTAAAATCCCCGGTTGCTCCCTTTGGCCCCCCTCCCCCCCACCTAAAGAGGTTCTGAAAATTATGTTTTGACTCAAAGTTAGCTTTGATGCTTCTGATGGAACAAATCAACAAAACAGCTAATGAAAGTCGCTACATTCTCCAACACATTCTCTAGTATAGACTAGCTAGGAGTGAGCACCAAAGGAAAAACTGACGATGAAATCAAGCTGTGATGTGTTACACGATACAGAATAAAGCTAAAATATATGAAAGGGGTTTGGAGGCTACCGCCTGTGGTGCTTATATATAAAGAAGCACTGTTAACGGTACTAATCTTATAGAAAGAAAAACTTGTCCGACACCATTTGGCTCAGGCCGCAGTGATTGAACAGACGGGATGACTGAGCTGTGACTCAGCCATGAGCACACCCAGACGGGAGAGGTGGTGCTGCTCGCATCCCTGACAGGGCTGGAGGGACCGCACACACCCTCCTCCCGTACACTGCTGAGACGGAAGCACTTCTAAATAAAACAACTACATACCTTCATTTTGAAGACTGGCTGGAATTCTTTCAGAGCAGATAACAATTTAATTTGAACTGAGGCCCTTTCGGCTTCTTTACCATCTGCGAAAACATCGAAGAGGGCATCCAAAGCTTCTCCTACCACGACAAGGGAAGGGTCTTGGGTGACGACCTCAAGCAGAAAGCATCCAATGGTCTGGGGTCAACAAAACACACTGTTAGCACCCTGTATTTTCAGGTCAACTTTCAATGTGACAATAATTTATGCATAATATTTTATATAAGAATGCCAGGGGAAAAGCAAAACTTTTGAAAGACTAAAGATTAAACTTAACATATATAAATATACCAAGTATAACATAAGCAAGATAAATGGCATATATTAGAATTTATATTCCTAAATAAAATGAATTAAGATCTGTCAATGATCTATGAAAGGTTGATTTAGGAAATTTCTACAAAGAATTGTTCAAGAGTAAACTTATTTTATTTTGGCTGCTCTGCTTCACCCTTTAATTCTTAAGGGTGATGTGGACACCTGGCATTATGGGTGGAAGAGTGGAAATGCTAAGAACACCAACTCCAAACTCCAGCTCTACCATAAATAACAGGGTGAACGTTGGATGACTCGTTAACCCCTCGGAGCCTCAATTTTCTCATCTGAATTTAAGTGGTCTAGATAACCTCTAACATACTAGTTAGACTTAATAGCTGATGATATAATATGAAGCACACAGCATCGCCTATGAAGTTGTCTTATGAAAAAGATTAATCGGATTCTGAATCTAATTTAGCCTTTAGAGCTCCCTTCCAGTTTGCAGGAAACATAGAGGATGAAGGAACAAGCTTAACTCCACAAGGAAGCAATCAGACAAATCCAGAAGATGGGACACAGCATGGGACAATGGATGCAGGAGTCAACGAGAAAGCAGGTGGTGGGGCGTCGGTGATGCTTCAGGGAGAACTGTTCTAGAATGAGAGAGGCTAGAAGACCCAACCCAAGTGTAACGTGCAGCCTTCACTCAGATCCTGGTTTAAGGACACTATCTGCAAATAGATATTTCTGGAACTAGAAAAATTTGAAGACAGACCAGGTAGCAGACATATTTACAAATGACTGTTAATATGGAAGGTGTGATAATGGTGATTATATACGAAATCGCCCGTTTTAAGATGTGCATACGGAACCAACAGGCGCCAAATACCATGAGGTCTTTCCTTTAACATACCCAGCAAAGAAACTGTATGAAGTGCATATGATAGAATACTAATCATTGCTAAATACGCGTGGTGGGTACACAAAATTCACTGTACTTTTCTTTATGCTTGAAATAGAATAAAAACATGTTTAAAACTTTATTTTATGCCCGAGAAAAACTTGCTGTTCCTAAAGCAGCCCTTGGCAATTCCAGTCTTTAAGGGTGGGAAGGGGTTATACACACATACTCATCTGTACACGTGTACACACCCACAGGCACAGAACCACACTCTCCCTCACTTACGTGTCTATATATCAAACCCCCTGGAACGATGCAGAAGCACTGGGTAACGGTGGCTGCCTCTCAGAGTCAAACTGCGGGACTGGAGTTTAGGTGTGGAGATGAGTCTTTTCACTCTCTATTATTCTTTTCTCCTTTCCTAAATGTTTTGCTATGTGCATGTACCATCTTTTTAAAGTAAGATTCTTAAAACTATCAGTTATCCTTGTAAAGTTCTTAGCAGCTAAGAAGTACTTTATAATAACCGGTTGATTTCCCATTAGTCAGTAATTAACACTCCAGCAATCATTAGCACGACGAAGGGTAATTTTACTACTCCTGTCCTCTGAATTACTGGTAATACTGTACCTCTAGCTCCCAAGCCACTGGGCTGAGACAGAGTGCTGGCAGCGAACACGCTGAGTGGGTTCCCAGTGGCTTGGCACTCACAGGCTGCTGTAATTTATGGAGTGGGATCAGAATGAACTGTGTGGTATCCTGTAAAACGTGAGTTAGCCTGGTGTGCTGAGGACACGGGTAGAGTGTTCCTTCTTCAGTAGGAGAATATAATAGACACACATTTTGTGCAACAGCCAAGCCAGAGGCATCTTCAACAATTCTGAAGTTGGCCTTTCATCGAAGAAGACAAGTTTATTTGTGAAAAAGGATCTCCGGAGGGAAGTTAAATGACAAAGTGCGACTCAGTTTTTCAAGTCCCTACCTCATTCATGTGGTGAGATGAAGCCAAAGGGATATTTTAATAATAGACCTCAGTAATTAACTTCTCAATCTGGTTTCTTCTCATGCTGTCCACAGAGGTTTTAAAAACCCCACACCAACCGTGACTCATCCCCCATCTGGAATTATTTAACGTTTTAGTTTGGAAGCAGATTGTTTTACCTTCAGAATTTCAAGCGTACCATCTTCTTTGGCTAGGACGCTGCCAGTGATTCCCAAAATACTGACAACATTCACTCTCACCCCGACGTTGCTACTGCGAATGCCCGCTCTGCACAGTGTCACCAGCTGATCAGGAGTCATGCACTGTGGAAAGAGAAGCGAGTGTTTCCAGTGTTAAACACAACCATTCGCGTGTGAAACAGGACGGACAGGAATCTCTTCTATAGGCCGCACGGTTTGAAGAGAGACATAAATTCTTAGCTAAGAAGTTATTACATAGTTAGTTCTAAGCACCCCCAAATACAGCTGGTCATTTTGAACTAAGTTGAGGCCTGTTCATGTCACTGTCATTATTCAATCTATCAAAGCTGTAAGCCTGGAAAGGGGGCTTCAGTTCCTGTTAGTTTTATGTGAAGAAGACCTTCATTCCAATGTACACAGACTAAAGAGATTCTAATTTCTTTTCAACACTGATCAGAAAAAAATGTTTTGAAAATGTAAAAACAGGATCACGTAGCTTTAATAAAGATGGGCTGAACCGATACAAGGTAAGAACTCACTCTGAGACATATGTGTTGTGGTAACTTATTAAAGACTGTAAAATCCGTTAAATTACACAGGGCCCCCACCATGTAGTGACACTGTTCATTTTAAGCTAATATGAACACACATGACATGGGCATCATGACAGAGCGGGAGGGCCGTGCTGCCTGTGAGCAGCAGCGCAGCGTGGAGAGTAAGGGCTTGGGATCTGGAGTCTGACGTCCTGGGTTTGAATCCCAGCTCCACTGCTCACCACCTGGCAATCCAGCACATGTCACCAAACCCCACTAGATCCTCCATTTCCCCATTAGTGACTCAGGGAGAATCATCATCACACAGAGTTGCTACGAGGACTAAGTAATGCATATAAAGCACCCACTAAATGCTGCCTATTACTGTGTATACAAATAGTGAGCAATGCTAAATCACCAAACTCATTTCTGAATCGCCTGCATTGCTTCTGCCACATCTAAGAGTAACAACAAATATGCCCAGGTTTCTCAGAAAATACTCGAATGAAAACAATTCTACGAACTCTGGCATTCTCCATAGCTGGGACAGGGCTGGTGTTGCATTGTTACCAGTATGGCTCCCAAACTGAGTTGCCTGATATGGACAGACCTACAAGGGAAAGCACTAGACAGGAAGCAGGACGATTGTATTCCACGCTGGGTGCTGTCACTCAGCAAATCTAGTCTTTGGTTTCTGCTCCTTATAAAGCATTAGAGAGCCAGGGTCCTTCCGGCTCTAGTATTCTACGCCCGTGCCCAATACACAGCCAACCTGAGCACTTATGACCTTAATATATGTGAATAATTTACCACTAACTGAACCTGAGTTTTGAGTAATTTCTTTTAAACATCAGACTGGCCCAGTAAATTACTGCCTGGACACCATGGAAAATCAATAAAAATGCTTTCTATTCCTATAAGCCCTACAGTATAGAGTTTTCTGATCCTCCGAATAGCCATACAGCAGGCCAGGCATTACAACCATTCCCATTTCACAGAAACTAAGAGTCAAAAGTTATGTTCTTAAAAAAAAATTCTCAAATATATATAAAAACATGTTTAGGTAAAGAGTATATATTAGAAGCCAACAGCATGTACTATATTTAACCATAAAACACCAGGCATTCCCATGAACTCTGCTATGGAAATATGGAGGAAGACGCGACCACAGAAGGAACAGAAGGTCCAAGAACTGTGAAGCCAGGTTATTGGGGCATCTGTGTGGACAGTGAAGCCACCTAGAATTATGACAGGACTAGTGACGAGTAACAGAGCCCAGCGGCAGAAGCTTCATGGAACGAGGAGTGTCCAGGGGGTGGCAGATGACTGGCACCAAGAGAAGCGGGTGGTACGGTTTAATGACATGGTGACAACACTGGAAGGTTTTAGGAAGGAAGGAGTGAGGGTGGGTCAGAAAAGTGGTCCTCACACACTAGTGTGCATGAGAATCACCTGCACAACTTGCTCAAACGTGGGCTCCCTCCCCAGAGTTTCTGCCTCAGTAGACTGGGGTAAGACCCTAGATTTAGCCTTATATACAAACAAGACCAAAATTGGCAGAAGATAGGAACAGTCGCAGAAAAAGAAATGCAAAGGCTCTTAAAACACATGAAAAGATGTCCAACCTCCTCATAGTAAGAGAAATGCAAGTTAAAATTGAGGTATAATTTCTCACCTGTCAAAGCAGTAAAAACCAAACATTGTGACAATATACGCTGCTAGTGGGGCGATGGTAAAACAGGCGCTCTCAAACACTGGGGTTCGAGAGGGCTGTAACGCCAAGGAGGGGGCTGCAGCAATCCCTAGAAAACTTAAAAATCCATCTATTCATCCACCCAGCAAGTGCACTGCTAGCAGTGTGTCCCAAAGACACGATGGCACAAACACAAAACAACGTCTGTAAGAAGTCTTTTCAGTGCACTTCTATTTGCAAGAGCAGAGCTGCAAACTACTCAAATATCCATCGATAACAGGTTGAATAAATACGGAATCGCTACACAGCAGAGTAAGATGAAGCTGTAAAGAAGAAACGAAAAAGGCATCTATACATGATGACGACCAAAAGGGGAGAAAAGAACGAGGTGCAGAAGCATTACTTTTAAGAAAAGGGTGAAATATAAATATATACATATTTGCTCGTTTTCAAAAAAGAACAATAGAAAACTAAAAAACTGAAAAGGATGATTGTCAATAGTGAAAAGGAAAGACCAGCGCCAAAGGGATAAAAGCCAGACCTCTCTAAGTACATCTTTTTTGGGTGGTAAAATAAACATAAATGTACCATTTAAACTGTGTGCAAATGTACAGCTCAGGGGCAGTAAGTACATTCACATTGTTGCACAATCACCACCACCAGCCACCTCCAGAACTTTCTCATCTTCCCAAACCGAACCTCTGTTGCCATTAAAGAGACTCCCTATTCCCCTGCCCCCAACCACTGTGCTACTTTCTGTCTCGATGAATTTAACTCTTCTAGCTACCTTATGTAAGTGGAACCACACAATATTTATCCTTTTGTGTCTGGTTTATTTCACTTAGCACAATGCCTTCAAGTTTCATCTGTATTGTAGTACGTAGGAGAATTTCATTCTTTTTTAAAGCTGAATAATATTCCACTGTATGTATATATCATATTTTCTCTGAACAAATCGTTTGTTTTAACTCTACAACTGTATAACTATTTTACATAATTAAAAAATTAAAATTAAAGCAAACAAAACACTCTTAAAAAAAAAAAAAGCTGTAGCAAAAGTTATAACAAGCCACACAGAGAATTTTTTTAAGCAACTTTAAAATTGAGTCAAGTTGACTACGTAGTCCTGGAAGGATTTTTCCTGAGGACAAGAAGAATCAAAATGAAATCTTAAACTGCACTCAGTAGTGTTATTGTTAGTAGAAATAATGGCATTGCTATTTCAAAACCATTAAATACAATCTGTAGTATAAGCAAATGATAATTTTTTTTTGTTGTTTTTTTTTGTTTGTTTGTTTTTCGGTTTCACACAATTTATTCACAGCCATGTCAAGTGGGATTGAAAATACACAGCCCTCACACAGGAAAGTGGGCCCGCTCGTGTCCCACACCTATTTGCCCAATGGCGTACCCAGGCACCCCAGGTCTTACACACCCAGTCACGCCGGGGCACACACCTTCGCACCCGCAGTGCACACTTCACACAATGTCCGACACACTCTCTCTCTCTCTGTTAGGCCCACACAGTTGCACAAAGCCGGCCGCACCCGCTCACGCCCAATCACACCAGGTGCACACTCGGCCTGGGCATACGTGCCGCCGCGAGTACACGGCCCCCGCTCGCCCGCGCAGTCGCCCGGGCTCTCACACCCCCGCATTTCCCGTCTCCACTTGTTTTTCTGGAACAAATGATAATTTTAATGTCACTAAGAAGCAAAATTTCCAGCATAAGAAAGATACAATTATAGAATCAAATTTAAGTAAAAAGCTGTCAGAAACCATTGGGTTCGTGTCAAAGAGAGACAGGAGCCAGTGTGAAGAGACTCCTACTGTCTAAAGATGACACAATTTTTGTATCGAAAACAATGACTATAATGGAATGAAATACAAATATGTAAAAACCCATGAGTTCATAATGATACTTAAAAAAAAACACTTCACTGGTCACTTCGATAGACTAATAGCGTACCAACTCATTATTCTGGAAAAAACGGGGTTGGTGGTGAATCATACGCTTATCTTAACTTTTCGGGTAGGAACTTTAGTTCAAAATTACCAAATAATTCATGAGAGAGAAAGTTCTTGTTTGCGGAAGAATCACAGCTAAGAAATGCAAGAGGAATGACGAAGTTAGGATAGCTCCATTTTGCAACTCCTAGTGATTCCTGGGGCTGACGAGTGGTCCCAGGTCGCTAAGACCAGTCAGTGAACATACTGATTCATCTTAGCATCACTCTTATATAACATTATATGATTTGTGATATGAAAGTAAAATTATGCACTATGAATTATTCTTGTCTGCCAGAAATCAGATCCTGAGCCTAATTAAATAATTAAGGCTGTAGGCCTGGCTACCAGCTTACAGGAAATGTGGGCGATCGAGACACACGTGAAGCAAGGCCACTGTGATGACCCAGCCAAATCTGCCAAAGGGGAAAACTCTACGGGACAAATGACAGCCTCTTCAATGAATACACAGGATGGCAACGGGGGGTGGGTAAGGGAAATGTTACAGAGTAAGAGGTTTAAGAGTCCGGGAATATATTCAAAACCACTGAACTGTATACTTTAAATGGGTGAATTGTATGATATGTAAATTAAATCTTAATAAAGTTGTTTAAAACATATTTAAGAGACCAAAACATCAACCAAAAAGCGATGTGTGGATCTTAGATTCTGATTTGAACAAGCCAATTAAAAAAGACATTTTAAAGCAATCAGGGAAAACTGAAGTCAGGCTGTCTGTCAAATGATAATTAAGAAATGTCTGTTAATTTCAGGGCTTGGGGTAACGGTATTGTGGTTAAGTTTTTCAAAGTGCATTTTCTGTCACAGACATAATGAAGCACGTAATAAAATACTTATGGGTGAAATACATGCTTTGCTTTAAACTACTCCAGGAAGCAAACACAAAAACTTAGGAGAGAGAAATGAAACAAGTGACAGGATGTTAACAACTTGTTGACACTCGGTGACAGTGCATGCAACAGGTTCACTGTTCTATTATCTTTACTTATAAGATACTATTACCTTTGCTTTTAGGAATGTTTGAACATTTCCTTAATAAAAAGTACAAAATGAAAGTGAGAAGGCAGCTATCACAGAGGGGGATCCCTGTGGAGGGTCAGGAGCAGCATGCTTGAAAATTACACTTACCTGAGAAATGTTCTTGGAGGCCATTGTTTGCAACAGGGCTCTCAAGGCACTACTTACGGCTTCTAGAAAGTCGACATGCTTAGCAAAATCTAAAACACAAAAGTGAAATGTGACTCTGTCTTTCTCCAAGACAAGTCATCTTGTCAAAAAAAAAAAAGAATAAAAACCAAAGCATGTTAAATATGAATACGTGCTATTAGAATAAAAACACTTTTGACGTTTAAGCCGACACTTCTGGTAAACAGCCCCTCCGTGAGCCGTGTACTTGACTTTGAAAGATGACTACAATTAAAACGGTCTTGACAAGGGAGTGCTCTGTAGACAGCCAATCCTTGACTCCCACTTTAGCACACGATAAACCTGAGCTGGCTTTTGTAGACTGAATTCAGCCTCTCAGAGATCACCATCGTGGTGCTGGGCAGAGTAGGGTGGTCACGTGCCAAAGCAGAATGCTTCCTCACCAACCCAAACCCACCGCCAGCCAAGATCTGATGCTTATGGAGGGCCAGGCCACAAGGCCTCTATGTTTCCAGGACCCAACAACAGCAATAAACAATTACGCTAATTAACAGAGGTGAGTTGGCTCCCTAATCCTTTGGTGGAAAGGGAAAGCGACTGACGTGGTGTGGTAGATTCTCTTTTCCCAAAACAGCCACAACAGTATTTCCAATTCAGCATGATCTTCTAGAACTTTGGCACTTCCCATGAAGAGGTGGAGTCTATTTCTGCTCCCCTTAAATCTGGGTGGGACTTTGTGACTTCCTCAACCAACAGAACATAAGAAAGTGACAGGCTAGGGCACGAAAGGCAACATGACTTCCACTGACTCACGTGTGTGCGCTCTTCTCCTCTGGACTCCTGCCCTTGGGACCCAGCCTCCACGTCATGAGGAAGCCCAAGTCACATGAAGGTCGCCTGTGGTGTTCTGGCTGACAGGCATGTGAGTGAGCAAGACTCCAGATGACTCTGGCTCTAGTTTCCCAGCAGAGGCCGTAGGCTAGGGTTTCTCAACCTTAGGACTACTGACGCTCTGGAATGGATCATGCTTTGTTGTGTGTATGGTCTCCTGGGCACTACGGGATGTTTAGCAGCGTCCCTGGCCTCTACCCTGTAGTTACCAGCAGCAGCCCACAAGGTGTAACAACAAAAAGGGCCGCCAGACCCTGTCAGATGGCCCCTGGGGGCCAAAACTGCCTGTGGTTGAAAACCTCTGGCCTAAACGTGGGGAGGGTAGAGACAAACCATCTCCACTGTGCCCTAAGTTCCCGACCTACAGAAACCATGAGAAACAACATGACTGTTGTTTTAAGCCACAAAGTTTTGGGGTGATTTGTTATGTAGCAACAGACACCTTGGCTTTCTGCCCTGTGGTCCCTGGGCCCCAGTAAAGATTCTGATGCCCCCTTTTTCGGCTGCCTGTATGACAGTGAAGCATCTTCTGCACAAACTTGATTCAAAGCTTACTATATTTGGGGGCTTTGTCATTTTCAGATATATTTCGTGTACAGAGGTAGGGATTTCCCGTAAGAATCACAGAAGGGACACTGGGAGAGCGTCAGGACAGACCTGGGATGGAATCCTGTCCGTGACATCATGTGACCTCTCATTTCATTTTGGTCTCTGCTCAGATGTTCCCTTTCTACACTAACCTGCCTAACACATCACACCTCACACCATTCTGTTTTTTTCTCCATAGCTGAAATGACACTAAACCTTTATTTATACGAGAAGGCAACCCCCAAGGCACAGTGGCCTTGCCTATCTCCTTCACACCTGTATCCCTCAGACCTACAACAATGGATGGCATAAAGTAAGTGTTCTTTAAATACGTACTAAAAGAATGAATGACCTGGGGAAAGTTCCTTAACCTTCTTAACTCTCCGCTTTCTCACCAGGAGGTTGGGGTAATGCCTGCCTCATAAAACCTCGGACCTGATAGCCACTCTAAACTGGCATAAGGTAGTTACTGGGAAACTTGATGAAGTCACCATACTGGCTCTGAAAAGTAAGTTATATATTTATTTTTTATTGTAGGAGTAGCCCTAGAAATTCATGAATTGCACACAAAACAAGCCACATTATGAAGAACTCAATACAAACTAGAACACTTCTCAGAATCAGTTTTTTTTCTGTCCTCCACTCTCAGGAAAATAATCATTACCTTAGATTCAAAACCCTAATCTAAATTACACTACAGTTTTACGTTATGTGTACTTAACACCATCCGTAAACTAAGAAAAATATTTGAGCCATTTTTTTTTTTTTAAAGATTTCATTGGGGAAGGGGAACAGGACTTTATTGGGGAACAGTGTGTACTTCCAGGACTTTTTTCCAAGTCAAGTTGTTGTCCTTTCAGTCTTAGTTGCAGGGGGCGGAGCCCACCATCCCTTGCAGGACTCGAGGAATTGAACTGGCAACCTTGTGGCTGAGAGCCCACTGGCCCATGTGGGAATCCAACCGGCAGCCTTCGGTGTTAGGAGCATGGAGCTCCAACCGCCTGAGCTACCGGGCCGGCCCGAGCAATTTTTATTTAACTTACATTTCTGGTCATTTAGCCAAATGTGGGAAAGGAATTTCAAACCACCCTGCCTTTCTGACATATTCTCAGTAAAAGGTCAATACACATGGTATTTTCAAAGAAATTAAGTAAATGTCAAAAGAAGTTAAACAAAAGAGGTGATTCAAAAATGTCTTTCCACTCGACAAGTTTGTACAGTATCTAGGAACTTGTAGCATGCTCAAATGTAGGTAATAAGTAACCTACAAGTCATCAAGCTGCAAATTACATTTAGGTGAACTTTTCAGACTGACTTTCCATGTTCTGATATGGACTACAACACATATCCCAGAATATGGGCTACCACCATTATAACAAAAAAGAGCTATCCACTTCCCCAAATCTGGGCAAAGAGGGAATCCTAAACGATTTTAGAACCCATATAATGGAGCAAACGATAGACTGACCCAATTCGAAAATACATCATTGCTAAAATGTCTTGATGTTTTGAAGATCAGTATTTTTTTAATGAAGGAGACACAGATATTTGTGCTTTGAATGCAAGGACCAGATCCTACTGAAAAACTTTCTCCCTTTATCTCTGATGTCAGCCACAAACATAGTATAGGTAGTTAACCATTTAGAACTGTATTTTAGCATTAAAATTAAAACAAGCTAGATGGAGCCATTTGATCCTCATACATTTATAACTCTCAAACATGGTAACACAAAGAAGGACAGAAATTTAGCCACACTGTCCCCGCAGAATTCTCCAGTCACAGTTCACAATATCCATATAGAACCCGTAGGATTACATTATCTAATAAATACCAAATGTTTCGTAGGACTATGTTAGAATATCATCTCTCAATACAAGCCATTTTCCTTTTATCAAAATTTTCATTCTGATGAGAAAAGGTTATGTCAAGAATAGCCATGAAATTGAAATTTATTTACAAATCAGAGTATTTAATTTTATGTCCCCACAATTCAGAAACTTTCCAGTATTTCTCCAAGACTCAGTTTGGTACACTTTCCTGGTGACCTTTCCAGCTAATACATATGTAAGCATCAGTGACCACAAACAGCCAGCTGAACTCGTAGAAATATACCTACGTGTTTTCTGTATAGCAGACGCACGGAATGTTTTCAAGTGAAATAAACTCTTCCTGTTGTTTGGGGATAGGGCTTGGGGCACCCTGATCTCACTCCTCCTGAGATACGGCCCAGAGGCAAGAGATGGCAACTCGTGGAACTAGGGCAGACTGGGTTCCCGCAGGTTAGGCAGGGCTTCCAAGCAGGAAGAGACTTGGGTAAGTCCTGCTCACTGGAAGCCCTGGCTATAGACTCCCCTATTTGGTCCTGCTCCCTGGGAGCAGGGAATGGGTGGGTGGCAAATCCTGCTTGGCTGATGGAAGCCAGAATGCCAGTAAAAGTCAGCTATCTCCTATCCCCTGCCCAAACCATCCAGATCTCTCTCGTTTGGGTTTATAGGGCTGGGAGAGAAATACAAAGCTATAATCATCACCTGGCCAGCTCACACCGACCAGTTCACGGCCACCTCTGTACTTTAGAGCTTGCCCAGTCCTGGCTTGCAGGGGGAAGGGCCTGGCACTGGGGGGGGGGGGCATGGCTTTCACGTGATCACATGAGCTAAAGAACGCACAGCCTGAGTGCATTCTGAGTGCATTCACTGGAAAAGTACAACGGTTAACTGACAAACGCTACAAGGTGGGGAGAGACAGAACACAACTATATATGGGTTTCTAAAACATTTGCTGAATTTTTAAAGATCTAGAACTTTTAAAACACACACCATCTCATGAACTTGATAAGAGTGTGAAATAGATGTCTAAAAACCGGGACCAACTCTTGAATGGGTGGTTACACAGAAACATGTATTTAGTCAATATTTTGGCCATATTTTGATCTTTTAAGAATTTTAACTTAATGGTGTGTCTCAGAAGAGAAAGTGTTAACAGGTTTCCAATGAAATACAGGAATAACCCACTGACTGTAACATAGTGAAGTTATATCTTATTTGGTGGGTAGATTCTATAGTGTAGAAAGGAAATACTATCTATCTTCCAGGTTACCCTCAAAATATCCCTAAAAACATTCTGAAACCGAGGAGCTAAGAGAAAGCAGCACATTCATATACATGATGGCTGGGTAATGTGGGGAATTTTCCTTTACTATATAAACCACTTTTTCTTTTGTGTCAGTATCTGTTTCGTTTCATCTCCTACAGCTTACAGTGGCCAGGTTAAATGAGATTCTACTACCAAGACTACAAAAAGCTGTTTGAAGAGCATGCATTACACCTTGTTCAGTGAGGTCACTTAGTTAACTACCAATGTTATCTGCTTTGGTTTTTGTCTACAAATGAAACCAATCCATACCAGAGACCTGCAAATCGGAGATTCAGCTCTTACTATGCAAAGCTTTCTGAATAAAGGTATGTGTTAGAAAAAGAAAAGTAGAATTGTGGGTATGGTAGTCTACCGTTTGCCTTGAAAACACACATACGTACTTGCATGTTGAGAATTTCTCAGGAAAAACATACAAGACGCTGGTAACAGTGACTAGCTCTGGGAGAGGAACTGGGTGGCATGAGAAAAAGGAGGGAAGCTTTTCCCTTTTACATCCTCTTGTAACTTGTGAATTCTGTAATACGTGTATGTATTACCCAATCAAATGCAAATCAAATGGTTTTATGTTTAAGAAGAAAAATGAAGAGCAGAGAATTAACCAAATATGTTAATGAGACCTGATATTTATGATATTTGTGATTCAGCCGTAATTGGCCTGACACAACTAGATGGAAACGATTTTAATAAGAAAAATATAACCTAAAGACCTGCCTACACACTGTGTTTTGACTCCGTAGTGCTGGCAGTTGAAGTCCATGACTGCCCGTGTTGGAAAGGTTTCTGCAGGCTGAATGACAAACAACGTACAATTACAAAGTCCACGTCTCTGCCCCTTCAAAACTCTGCTCCAGCCAAGCAGTCTTGCACAGTGGGGCCTAGGTATTTACCTGGCTGAGAAAAGAGCAGCTGTGACAGGTGCTGTGCCAGGGCCTGGAGGGCTGGCGCTCCGCCCAGAGGCTCCACATCCAGAAGGGACAGCAGACTCTGGAGACACACGAGGGCCCTGCACTGGATGGTATTCATTCTGGAAGGAAGGGAGACAGTGTGGTCCGTTTCTCTGACAATAGCACTATCAAGGGTGAACTTCTCACCTAAGCTTTGGGTTCTGATGGGATTATCTGCAGGCAGGCGGTCGGTGGCAGTGAGCTGAGAACTGGAAAGGGAACTGCTAACCCCCCAATCAAACTGCCTGCGCACTCAAGCTGTCTTACGCGTCATATTGCCCGGTAAAGACTAACTTTATAGATGCTGCCATGTATCACGGCTCACCAATGAGCCGTGCCTCCTTATTGCCTCGGAAAAACTTCGATACATGGCAGCATCTATAAAGTTAGTCTTTACCGGGCAATATGACGCGCCCACAGTAAAGCACTTCAATGCATATACAGAGTCTAACAAATGGTTTACAGAGTGGACACCATGCACCCAGATAAGAAATGAACGCTGCTAGCACCCTCACGCCCCACCTCGCTGACCCCTGAAGGTCACCACTATCCAGACTTAGAGGGATCATACCACCTCGGTATGCGTCCCTAAACAAAACAGTTTAGTGTTGTCTGTTTCTGAACTTTGTGAAAACTGAATCACAGTGTGTATTCTTTTGTGCTTTGCCTTCTTGCTCAATGTTGTTTCATCCATGCTGTGAGTAGTTCTAGTTCAGAGTCTTTTTATTGCTGTATGTATTCTACTCGAAGATGATGCCAAGTATATTTATCCATTCTGCCACGAATGGAGAGTGAAGATGTTTTCAAGGAGAGGGAAACTGCGAACCAGTGCTCTGAACATTCTCGGTCTTAGAGCACGTGAGCACACGTTTCTCTAAGGAATACACACAGAAATAGAACTACTGAATCTGGGGGACAGTCAGCATCTTCTATTGAATGGCCCACTATTTCATATAACAACACAATGACAAACAGTTTCGGAAGCAGAGAAGTTCTTACTTTCTAATCAAAGGTTTCCAAGTGGGGTTCTTAGAACATATGTCAACTGCAATGCTGTTTGGAAAGGCAGTTTTCTCAAAAACCTAGATTTAAAAAAGGCAGTAAAGCACAGGTTAAAGAGTAGACTCTTTTCACACGCGATCCCTTTATAAGACCCCAACGTATTGCCCTTCTGACGTAAATAAACAGTAAGGCTTGACCAGCATACGTTCTAGCCCACTCTCAGTACTGCTGGCGCCGTCTTGTTTCCCAGGTCTTACCAATTACCTTCAGCGCGAGCTTACTTCTTTGCATTCAGAATGAGAAGCTTTCTTAAGCCTTTCCCATGCTCCCTAATGGGCCCCGACTGCACACGATTACCTTCTTTGGGATGAGGCAGTTGGTGAGAGCGCTGTGAATCTCATGGGAGAGGCAGAGGGGAGAGAGCAGCTGGCCACCGTCCTCACTGAAGCAACGCTCCATAAATGCATCACTTTCATCACTGCTAGAGAGCTCTTCCCATTCATCATCGGAGGGACCTGCGTAGAGAGCAAATCACACGTTACTGGCAGGGCTAAGGAAATCCTCGTGGGAGCTGCCCCCTTAGTGGGGGGTGGGAGGGTGGGAGAGAGAATGGGAGCCGGTAACAAACCTTCACTGTAGCACATGTTGACGATAATTTCCAGAGCAGTCTGCTGAGCTGTCAGGATGGCGATGGCCTCTCTCAGTTCCTTGTCAGTAGGCTTCAAGAAACACAGAATCATCAAACAACCAACACTCCACGTTAGGGAAAATAGTTCCTGATGAATTTCCTTAGTTAAAGCCTCCTAGATGGTTTTTGCATTCGGGATAGAGCACACGGGGGCGGGGGGAGGGGGCTAGGCGGGGGGCATGGATAGAAGAAAAGTCAAAAATGCTGGAAGTACAAATGAGCATTGATCCCACTTGGCACTGGGGAGCAGGCCACCGCTAACTGGCCTTCCATCTACCTGCAGGGCTATTCTGTGAGTGCTGCTTAGGTAGCTGGAGAGAACAGATAAATAGTCAGGAATTCTGAACTGAATTCACCCTGAAACTTAACCTAATGTGTTGAGAAGTAGCTCAGCATACTAAGATTAAAACAAGAGCTCATTTCAGACCGCAGGCACCTGTCTATACCTGACCAACCTGCTTTCAGATGCATAGATGTCTTCTTGGAAAAGATGCACTAACAAGAACTACTAACAAACGCTTACATGACCAACAGAGCTTAGCTAAGGAGCAGAAAGCCTTGCTTCCTGGCTTTCTTTGAAGACTGCAATAGAGCATTTCTTTAAGAAAGAAGAAAAAGGGGGATTTTTTTTCCCACTGGAAGTAAATAACATAACCTTTACCAATTAACATTTGAAAAATGGATTGTATAAATTTACATGACCTTAATTCTCAAGTCATCTATGAAAAGTGAAATAGCTACATGGATATTCCAAAATAATGTGTATTTTACATTAAAAGCTAAAAATAATGTCTATTGTCTGAATGATGGATGCACTATAATTTATTAAGTATTTCATGAGTGCGGAAAATTTCAGATTATTTGGATATTTTATCTCCTCACATTTACTGGGTCAAGGTTAAAAACACAAGTACAGACCTATGACAGATTACCATTTTCCTTTCTAGAATATTTATACTCATTTATAATCCTCCAGCAACTTCCCTGTGCAACAATTTAACTGTAACTTCAAAACATGTTCTTAAAAAAAAAAAGGCAAATTGCTAATTTAGTAAGTAGATGTAGCTTAGGAATCCCTATATATTTTTATTCCTTTTATTGCTGGCAAGAATGAATATAAAAATTATCCCTATTTGCTGCGTATAACATTCAACTAAACAAACATTTATAAATAAGACATGCTGTTGCTGGGCTCGTCTCCACTTAAAATGTATGAAGATCTGGCTTAGAAGCATTCCGAAAATAACGTCCACCTTTTTATATAACTCTTCTGCTCAGACATCTGAGATTTGCTTCAAAATATTCAGTAGGACAGGGGAGAGTGGGCGGGGAAGCAGATGAAATAAAACAGACCATGATTTGGTAATTGACAACTATGGAAGCCAGGCAGGGAGTACTCTACTTTTGCACGTGTTAAAACAGCAACCTGGGATGGTCCTTTCTTTATATATTTGAGATGATAGCTCCTTAAGTTAAATGATGCGATTAAAGGTTTTGACTCTAAAGGATTCCTGCACAAGCCACTGGGCAGTGAGAAAGACGAGAGCTGATGGTGAATTGGTATTCCTGGCACGTGGCCGCACGATGCCTGGCTCCAGCGTCTCAAATGTCCGGTCTATTCAGTTATGTTAACAGACTTTGAAAAGCAAGCTTTTGTTATGAGAAAACACTGCATTTTATAAGCACCCAAATCTATTTTTAAGTAATACTTAGAGAAGCAAATCTCTAACCAGGGCACTTGATCTTGGGAGCTGTCGATCTTCGACCCCTCTGGCTTCCTTCAGGAGCTCCTCCACTCCCAGCGTTCCCTGACAGCGCACCTGGAATTTCCGGTTCTGCTGACAGCAGTTCGGGGTAAAACTCGGCGCACCAATCAGGAGAAAGGCAGTGCAGTGCGGGCACTGCACAAGCACTGCAGTCCGGGTCTGCGGCATCCTGACACTGCACATGTGGGTGTGAAGCCCCATACACCTCAGATCTAGAGCCCCTGCCCTTCCTGTGACAACAGAGATGGTGCTGGGCTCTTTGTAAACACCCTTTGGGGAGGACAAGGCCCACAGCTGTGTCTGTCTATCTTGCTTTACTGATTTTAAATTCTCTTCAACCCTGACTCGGACGCACAAGTGAGACGAGGAGTAAAGGGGGGGTTCAGATACACGCCTCTGCACCAAAAGGGGGTGTGCTATGATTTTCAGGCCACTTTACAATTTGAAAGCAACTCAAGGGCAGGCTGGCCTTCTCATTTCTGTAGTCAGCCCAGCCCTAAACCCCAGGCTGTGCCTCACAGCTATTCTATTCATGAGAGCTGGCAAAGTCGTTCTAACTACAACAGTTTGATTTCCTTAAAACACCGTCAATTCGTGCTTGACAAGACTTCGTGAATGCAAGAATGTAGTCTACTGTCATTTATTTTCAAGTACATTCCATTTAAAGAATTCTGATTGGGCATAAACTTATCAAAACTCTAAGACACTGACTTAAGACAATTCTTAGTTTCAGTGTATTTTCTAGGAATAAGGACAGGCCATGTCTGAAATTGTAGGAAGTGGCATTGTTCCAGTTCATCATCTTTCTTCAGAATGACATTAGCAGCCTCCTGACTGGTTTTCCTGACTAGTGACAACACTAACCTGCTTTCACCATGCTGCCCCTTATCCCAGCCTTTAAGACAGCTCAGGTATTCTGTCCCGAAAGCCTTTTCTGACAGCCTTTTCCTCTCCTATCAGTGCTGAGGTAGGTGTGCCTTCCCTTAGAAGAGCCCTACCCAGTTCTTAGCACAGGTATTAAATTATAATTATGTATGGCTCCTCCCAAGATGCAAAAGTTCTCCAAAGGCAAGATATTTGTCTTCATTAGAGCATATGATGCTGTGCTGGGCACACAGTAGGAGCACAGCACATGGGCACTGGAACGAATAAAGCCCAACCCCCGGTCTCACCTGTCTTCCTGACCACTTGTTCTCCTTGGGGAGATGTTTCCCCAGGAATGGCTCTATCTCCGCTGACTGGCTCAGCTGAAATGTCTCGTGCAACCAAGATTGCACACCCTCACCCCAAAATCACATCCACTGGCCCGAGTATGCCACGAGCACCCAAAAACTACAACCCATCACTGACTCTCACAATTACCCAATCTCCTGTGCAGGGCAGTAATGGGTAAGTGAAAGTGTGGCTTGCTACTTTGTACTTTGGTAAGGCAAAATACTAAAACCAAAGAGACAAGAAAAGTATAAATCCCTTTCGTTTGAAGACAGTCTGGGAGATAGTGTGTAAATGAAGTGACGAAACAAAAAAGCTAGGAAGATGACAGTATGTTTCTAAAATGTTGCAAAAGTTTGGTCTATCCCACGTTTGAATCATTTTTATATAAAAGTTTCTTTTTAGACAGGAGATTCCCCCCCTTCTCCCAATCGATCGTCCCTTTGGGAATAGATTTCTAATGTTATGAGTGTTAATAGGAAAAGATGATTTTTACTGAAATTCACTTTGTAATTAATTTTGCAGTAACATGTTTTTCTACAAAGCTCAGAATACCTGTTGAAAGGAAATAGCAGTATTAATTAATCCATGTTGGAAAGTGTGATCCAACTTACTGGAAGTAAATCCGAAATGAAAGTTTTCCTTCTGACTTTTCTCTTATGAGGCATATCTTCCATTTCATCATCTTCAATCAAATCACCACCATTAGAGTTCGCCAATATTTCTTCAGTCTCTGCAGCAGTTTTTAACCTTTGCGTTTCGGTCTCCTTCATTTGAATAACCATTTCACCAGCATCCATTTCCAAAACTTCAGATAAGATCTTTAGTATGGCATTTATGATTTCTGCCTGACTCTTGGATGGAATAATGTCTTTTAGATTCCAAACTGTGCCTGGGAAAAAAAATGAGCATAAGGACAAATGAATTGCCTGTGAAATCTTTTATTAAATACAGTTTCCAGAAACAAGACAGGTTTCTTTAGGCTCAGGTATAATTCAAAAAATCACGATAAAAAAAATCACTGCCTCCTGCCTTTGTTCAGTTTTTATTAAATGTCGAAAAGCTCTGCACAGAGGCAGTGCCCTTTATTACAAGCCTTCACAATCACCTCCCTTCACTGGCACACAAGGCCACACAGCAACAGACCAAGAGAGCACTGATCAAGTTTCTTCAAACGAAAATGAAGTTGCCTTGCTTTCTTTCATCTTAACCTGAGCTGCTCTCCAAAGCAGCTTCTTATATTCCACGAGTGGAATGGAATGTACAAAAATTCCAAAGTCTCATGGACAAACCAGACAGCAGTTTCTTGGTTTTTTTGCTTATCAAAATACATCAGGTGGTACCACTCAGTAGATAAAAGTGACTGTTACAATAAAAATACTTCCTGGGTATATATACCCAGGAGAACTGATAGCAGGGACTCAAACAGGTATTTGTACACCCATATTCACAGAGGCATTATTCAACAGCCAAAAGGTGGAAGCAACCCAAGTGTCCACCCACGGATGAATGGATCAACAAAATGTGGAATAACCATTGGAATATTACTCAGCCTTAAAAAGGAAGGAAAATCTGACACATGCTACAACATGAATGATCTTTGAGGACGTTAAGTGAAATTTCAAAGCCAGTCGCACACACACAAAAAATCGCCACTATATAATTCCACTTACATAAGGCACCGAGAGTAAACAGAAAGCAGAATGCTGGGGGGCTTTGGGAGGAAGGGGAAATGGGGAGTTGTTTAACGTGTACACAATTTCAGTTTTGCAAGATGAAAAGAGTTCTGGCTGCAGCGCAATGTAAATAAACCTAACATTACTAACACTACACTCAGAAGTGATTAAGATGGTAAATTTTATGTTACGTGTATTTTACCACGATAAAAAAGAACCACCCACCTCTCAAGATACATTACCTCTGCAAGGCCAAAGGGCAAGAGGAAACTACACACAGAAACTGTATAAACTACCAACTGCTCAACAGATGGTCAGATTATTTCTTATTTTTGTATTCAGAATTTCTAGGGAGAAAAGAGCTGGCGGAGAAGATCTTAGAGAAAAGTGAGTGGTCTTGTCTTGGATTGGGCATCTCAGTGAATTTCTGAGGTCATTGGTTAATCAGGGCATCCTGACAATCGCATTTCTTTATCACAGCGGTGGTTTGTTAAATTGAAAACAAACCCATTCTAGAAGGCTTCCCAACTATGCACAACTGCTTGAATTCAGGGTCTCCACTTGATTATTACAATTTTCAGAACAGACATAAGCACCAAAGGCTCTGATCGGTGAAGTAAGTGGATGTTGGCCCCCGATCTCTACCCACTGCAAGTTACTAAAAAAGCACACTATCACAAATGGCTAAACCTTACCTGCCACCAATGTCCTTAACAGGACATATTCCATGGACCTGCCAGGAGAAAGCATCGCTGATTCCAGCACGTGCAGCGCTGGGGCATTGAAAGATTTTAGTAGCTCTATGTTATCTTCGGTCACTGTCTGCAAACAATATGCTAGGAAGACAAAAAATAAGTATTTAGAAATGATGAATTCACTCTGCTAGGATAACTTACACCAAACGAGCTCATCCAAACACATTTGCATCTTTACAACTCCTTCAGCCCCAGGTAGCTGTTGTAGAATATACATGCTGTACCTCAGGATGGCACACGCAAATGAGGGTTCTCAAACCACCAGTGCTGTAGAACACCTTTCTTTCTTTTCTTTTTCTTAATTTCTAATTCTTTACAGAACTAGACTTTTACAAAATACAACTGCAGAGGCTCTTAGATGTCATGACAATGTGGAGTTACTATAAACATCAATAAAGGCTTTTCCTCAATTACTCATCATGAACCAGAAGCAAACAGCCTGAAGACCAAACACCAGTCCCACGGACACTCTTCGAGAAGTTCTCTTCAATAACAAGCCCTAGGTTTGGGGACATTCTGGCTTCCTTTACATTCAGCATGACCTTAAAAGTTGTGGTCATTTCTGATGAAGCAATATTTAAGAAAAAAAGGATTTTACAGAAAAATATGAGAAAATGAAGAGATGGGTAAAATATTAATAGACATATGATCCATTTAACTCCTCCCCTGCATTAAAATAAGACAATAGGTTACAACTTGTACATTAAAAATAATTAACTGAAAGTATCAAAACATCTGGGATTGCATGCAAGGTTTTGACAGAAGAGACCTCTGAAACACAGAGGAAGAAGCAAGCCCAAATGGGTGTTCTTTGAGATATTGTAGTCCATACAAATCCATTTCTTTCCAGGTCTAAAAATCACACCCATTCAAATTAGTAAAAATATATGCTATTTCTGTGATCTAGTTTGGTCCCCAAAATACATTTGTATACAAACCCATATATATGCACGTATGTTCGTCTGGCTCTTGCACATATACATAGATCCAAATGTATTATTTTTCTCATTAAGAGACTAATTAAATTCACTTTGGCCAAAAGCCACAATAAACTGTGCCTGCTACCATAAAGACAATATAAATTCAAAGAAAACTGTACTAACAGACAGGATGGAATCTCAGAAGTTCACTTAACTATATGTAAACCTTGTTTGATTTTCAAAACAAATAATTTGACATTTGTTTAAAAACTCATGAACCTAGCTAAATGCAGAAAGAAAACCATTATACAATTCAAAATTATTCTGATACATTTTTTAAAAGTTCATTAGAGAAAAAACTAAAAAATATCTATAACAAGACTAAATGCACAAAGATAGCAATGAAGGTTTTCTTTTAAAAGCCATGAGCTAACTTCACTTTTATCGTAATTCTTATTGTAAGAAAAACTGCCCTCTGAGATGAAGTTACCTACCAATTTCTTAGTTCAACTGTTTACAAAAATCCACATTTACTCACGAATCTCCCCTCTGCCAAAGTTTCCCTTTTGATAAACTAATTTTTGCAGTAGTATTTATTCCACTTTTTTTTTTTTTTAAATTTTCTGTTCTCTTGAAAGTACCCATTAGAGCTAAGAGAAGCATCAGTAAGGGGAATACTCCTTAGGAAGAGGAATAATACAGTAATAAATTAAAGTAAGGATAACTGCAGGAGAAATGCATAAATAAAAGGACAGCTGGATGCCGCCATTCTGATGGGTAGAAAAGGAAAGCTTTTCATCAATTATTTCTCCACTCTACCCCAAAGTTCTGTTGAGCCACCCACCCTCCAGTTTCTGCCTCATGTCCCTGCTAAGTGAGGACCTCCCACAGCGCTCTAACCCCATGTGCAGAAGGCGAGGGAGCCAAGGCAGTCGAAGCTGCCAGAAGACTTTCCTTGCTCCACAGAAGGGAAGCAGGCCTACGTGAAATTTCACTGATTATCCTATCTCAAAAAAAGCCCAGGTTATCAGTTTTCTGATGAAAGTAAGAGAGAGTGGTACAAGATCTTTAAATAAGTCTAGATGCCAGTTAATTGTGGCCCAAAGGCCTGGTAGATGTGGGTTACTATGTCTCAGTAAATGGGCGATGAAAGCTCAAGAATTAGTAAAGGCTTCTGAGAAGGGTAATACATTAGAAACCACATAGGCTCACATAACTACCTTCTTCCCTTTCCGAGGGAAGAGCAGGAAAATTGTATGAGTAAGTAAAGTATTAATGACAGAGTTTAAAAGATTCAGAACAAACAGAACTCAGCTATGCATTTATACACAGTGAGAAAAAGAAAAATCACTCCTGTAGAATAAACATGCTATGTCTGAATAAAGCTTTTTGAGTAAGACCACACATACTTAACATATCATCACCTTTTCTTCACTTACCTACTGAAATAGCCAGGTCAACATTGGTAGGAAACCTACTTAAATACTTTAACACAATCTCCAAACACCCTTCTTTGTTGAATATAGATACTGCTCTACTACTGCATTCACTAAATTGAAGGGGGAGAAAAAAGTTTTACTATTCACGTTAACATTAAGAAATCAACCACATACATTCGTGAAAAAATAAATTAGGCTTTATAAAAGAACCCAAGAGGTGAAGTCAACTACCCGCCATTTTTATACATGAAGAAATCAATGCCAATTTCTAGTCACTGTACATGAACACAACTGGTTATCTGTGTTTCTATTTGTTTCGCAGTCGGGTCTTTCAGGCCAGCTCTTCACCTGCACCCCAGTTTCCTTATAGGAGGTTAGAGCTGGAAGAGAGCTTAGAAACCATTTGTTTCATCTCCTCATTTCATAGATGAGGAAACCCAGGCCCCAAAAAGTCAAGTGATCTGTCTAAAGATCACACATTTTGTTAGTGGTGGTTCCCTGGGTCTAGCCTACTGGTTTTGCCACTAAACCACAGTAATAATAAGTTAAAGTGAGGCGAAAAGGCCTCTATACTTATCACACAAAAAGCACAAATTTTAAAGAAAGTAAGATTAAATTTTATTAATTCCTTTTAGACTGCTATTATAATTTCAACAGGCAGAATTGGCAACAGAGAAGTAACCGTGATAAATATTTTTGAAATGACATCTTTTAGTAAAAGAATCAGAATTAAAGCTATTAATGTTATCACTGTTAATAATAAACACACATACTAAATACAGGGTAAGCAGAGCTAATTATAATTGTATCCGTGTTTCCAGAGAAAAGCATTCCCATACACACACTACTTATACACACGACACACTAATAGTTAACAGAGCTGACTAAATTATTAAATTCAATCCTTCATTTAAAGATAAACTATTTCTAGCGAGCTAGTTAGGGCAATGAGCCTACCCTCATGAAGCCCACAGTAAAATCAGGTATAGTCAGGAAGGTAAGACATACAAGTGTTAAGATAATTTAAAATATACACATATGTAAATATAATTTAAAATGCAAACTATAAAACAGAAACGCTAAGAGCTCTGATAATTGGAAGTGATACAGGTAGGCCTCACAGGCATTAGGAAAGACAGACCCCTGTGGAGGCCACTTTTTCAGGCTCTTTCCAAACAAATTGTTAGAAAATTTCCAAGTTCAACAATTTATGTAAATTCAAGTTATCTGGTGTACAGAAAAACAGCACCCACCAGCTTGTTCAAATGACATTTCCTCAAATCTGATCTCTCCCATTTTCCTGGTGGAACGCATACACTCGTTTAAAATGAGATCATAGGCAAGTTTGGACGGCCACATACATTAGGCAACTTTGCAGAGCCAATTTAATCTTGTATTCTAAGAAATACCTATGCTTTTAGGTCAGAAGCTATCATTGCTGCTGATTAAAAGTCAGGAACGATGACAGAATCTTGCTAGAAATGTGGAACAGAAAGCGGGGTAGAAAAAACAAATCCAGGTTGTGTGTCTAGTCATTTCCATTCCTAACTGCAAGTCCACTCCACCCCCCCATGCTGCAGTCATGGAATGGAGCATGGCCTCTCCCGACTGGGCCACAGGAGCTCTTCCTGTCAAATGGCTACGCCAGCAGGGAGGACCAGCCACGGTCTGTGGTCCCTGTCTCATTCCAGATGCCAGACCAAGGCAGCTGTTGCACTGGGGCCTGGCTGGCTTTAAGATGAATGCAGGCGGTGGGGACAGGGGTGCAGTGCGTGCCAATGGCCGTGATTCCCCTCATTACTGTCAGTAACAATGCCTGGAGAGAAGAGCTGTGAAGCCGAGAAAGATGTAGTCATGCGATGGGAGGGCTGATCTTAGGTCACGTGACATGACCCCCTACCAAGCACTAATAGCACAGATTTCCAGGTCCACCAGAGAGAACAGAAATGCCTCTGGTTTAACAGAAAGCGCAGCAGTCTGCGTAGCGGTGGGGCAGCAGGCTATGTCTGGAAAGCATCTTACCAGATATTCCACAGCACGTTCACGGCCTCATTGGCTATGTTCTCAATAGAATTTCTGTTCTGATCTTTTTTTTCCTGTGGAGGCATCTCATTTGAATCCAGCCCAGCGCTACACTGTAAACAAATATCATGATTAGCACCCTGGTCCAAAAGAATAATTAAACAAAAAGGCTAATGATAGTGAAGAATCACAAAAAAGAAACATCAGAAATTACAGTGGTTAACAAGCCAATCAAATTCTCAGAAGCAGTCCAGTTCCCACAGCATTCTCCCATTTGGCAAGAAATACAGACAAGAAAGGTTCACAGGTCATTGTACAAACTAGATATAAAGCATTTCACATTTGAAATGAAAATGTAAAATCAACACAAGTCTTTTTTCTAACACGATAAAGACAGTAAATAAGGCAAAGAAAGGTAAATATGGTTAAGAGCTACCATCTACACGGTATCTTCACGTGCAAGGCACTATTGTAAGAACTTTACATAAAGTCATTTAATTCTCACCACAAACCTATGAAGGAGATGAACTGTTATCCCCAGCCTCCTGCTACAAATAGGAAACTGAGGTACAGAGAGCTTGCTAAAGGTGTAGTTTGGTGCATGGTGAAGCTGAGCATTCTGGTTCCACCGCTCTGCAGCAGTGCCCCTCCTGTATAATCCACAGCACCCCCTAAACACAGGGCTTCTCATTTCGGCACTACTGACATTGGGGACCGGATGATTCTTTGTTGTGGGGGCTGGCATGTGCGCTGTGGAATGGTCAGCAGCTTCCTTGGCCCACTACGTGTCAGTAGCAACCGTTACCCTCAAGGTGTAACAATCAAACATGATGTCTCCAGACATTGCCAAATGTCCCCTGTGGGGCACATCACCCCTGGGAGTAACACTACTTTAAAGGAAACAAGACTGATGCCTCTTATCAAAACTGGATATTCTTTATATGAACTTCAAGAAGTGAAAATGACACATCAATACAGAACAGTGAACCAGAGGCATGCCAGAGAGAATCTTTAGTTCCAAAACTACACCATGCAATAAAGCTGGCACATTAAATTTGGGGACTTAATGTCACCTTCGAGACAAATTCCTAATACCTGTGCTTCAGCTTACAGATGCTAGATAGGGCTGATGTGAGGATTTAATAATACACAACACAAAATAACACCCAACACACAAATAATCAATAATACTCATTCTTTTTATTGTGTGAAGTTTAAAGTCTACAGGAGTCAGTCTATAATTTTAGGAAGATCTTTTCCAACTAGCATATAAAAAAGGTACTGGGGACAAACCAGAGACTGGTATCAACGATGAGAGATCAGTGTTCCCAGGAAAATAAAATTCCTATAGGATGTTTGGAGGGAAGACAAAAAAACTAACACCAAAGTACTAACAAAATAAATACGTAAATAAATCTAAGTTTGGATACAAGACACATTAAAAACAAAAACTAGCCATCAGGATACTTTACAAACCGCATACCTCTTTTAGAAGAGCGACCAAAGGAGTCATGATATCCTTAGCCACCATGTCATCACAAACTTCAAAACCTCCACAAGCACTGAGATTTCTACGTGAGAAGTTGAAAACGTGTTACTTTCAGATCACATGTCACAAAACACTATTCAGCTCTCAAATTTATTTCTATTTCTAACCATACTTAAGGTTTCCCAGATGAAATTGCTTATTATTTCCATAGGAGGTTGCAGAATCAATCCATCGATTTCCACTTATTCTGCTCCTTGTTGTACATGATGTAAACAAATCTTAGTCATGTTTAGTCACGTAACAACTCAGTCTGAGCTAGTACACAGGTGTGTGCCTATAGGGAAGGGAGAGGGAAGAAGACTTTCCCTATTTAATGTCACAGCCTAATCTTATGTGAAGGGACTTTTTCTTGGAATCAAGACTTCAAGGGCTGCAGGGTGAGGCTACTGAGAATGGTACCCCTGAAGCAACCGACTTGCCAGGTCAATGAATGAAACATAATACATATAGACAAAGCTGTAAGAACTAGAATATTAACTTCTACGCTTGCCCCCTCTACAGTCCATTCTCTGCACAGCCACCAGAGTGGCATTTTGAGAGGTAAATGAGGTCATGTTACTCCTGCTTAGAATAGGTCCTTCTCCATCTCTCCAGCCTCATCTCCCATGACACCCCGCTCCCTCCTCTCCTCAGCCGCACTAACCTTTCATTCCTGACAGTGCCAAGGACCACCACCTCCGTCCTCACCCTTCCGCGGTCTCACTTCTCTGCTGTTGCTGTTCCCAGCCAGGAATGCTTTCCGTTTTTCCGTATCTGGCTCTATCCTTGATGAACTCTCAGTTCACAAATGTCATCTAGAGATGTCCAATGTAATGGACGGTCTCACCCCCAACTCCTCACCCTCCTGGTTTTCTGCATAGCACGTCTCGCTAGCTAATGTTACCTGTTTCACCTGTTTACTAGTTTCCTGTCTGTTCTCATCAGCGTGGGATCTTGGCTGTCTTACTCAATGTCCTGCCTGTTCAAAATGCCCTGCACCGAGAAGACCTGGCACATATACTGGAAGGGTCCCCAGAACCTCAGGGACGGATGGAGAGTTCTCGGACACTCGGACAGCGGATAACGTGCGCTGGGCCTTGAGCGGAGGATGCGGGGCACAGGGCGGAGGGCGGCTGCGCGTGTTCAGGGGGTCCCGCGGGCCTCTGCAGGCTGCAGCCCGAGTTCGAACGCCCCCTCTGCAAATGGGAGCCCCGGGCAGGGCTTGGCGCTCCCGCGCCGCCGAGGACAAGTGCACTGCGGCGGCCACAGGCCCCCCAGGGCGCGCGGCGCACGGCAGGCGCAGACTGGACGCGGCCCCGCCCCGGCCCCCCCGGGCCCCCCGGCCCCCCCCCGGGCCCCCCCGGGCCCCCCCCGACCCCCCCCCGTCCCCCGCTCACCTCAGTGCGCCGGCCGCCGTCTCCCGCACCGCCAGGCTGGGGTCGAGCAGCAGCGGCCCGAGGCGGCGCACCGCGTCCCTGCGCGCCAGGCCCGGGAGCGCCGGCCGCTGCTGCACCAGCCGGGCCAGCCCCGCGCAGGCGCACTCGCGGACTTCGGCGCTCGGGTGCTGGAGCTGCGGGACCCAAGCAAGGGTCAGAGGGACCGCAGAGCGCAGGCCCGCGGCGCGGCGCCAGGGCTGCCCCAGACGCCCCCCGGCCCCGTGCCGGCCCCGGGGGCGGCGGGCCCTGGCCTCACCTTTTCCAGCAGCTCCGCTGCCGGCCCGTCGTCCTCCTCTCGCTCAGTCCCGTTCTCGGCCGCTGCCGTCTCGGCCTGACAGTCGCCGGTAGGGGAGAACTGAGGTCGCTTGAAGCGCTTGGTCCGGCTCTTGCCCATGGCAATGTAAGCTGGAGGGAAGACCGAGAGAGAGAGGACAGGGCAAGGGCAAGATGCTGCCGAGCTGTTGGCAGGGACGTGTAGCCAACCCCGAGGATGCTGGGGGTTCGGGCCGCGGCTCAGCGGGACCAGCTAATCGTCGGAGCCCACCTGGCGAAGCAATGCGCAGGCGCGTGGCGTGATGGTGGCAAGGAGGGGCTGGGCGGAGAGCGCGCAGGCGTAGAGGGCAGGGTGGGCGGGGCCAGGCCTGGCCGTGGGGCGGAGCCCTGTGGCTTTTCCCCGCCCGAGGAGGCTGGATGTGAATGGTAGTACCGACTCCGCCTCCCACCAGCCAGTGACGTTATCAAGTCTCGGAACCTCTCCAAATCTTTAATTTCCATAACAATCAAATGGGATTAAGAATACGTAACTTGCAAGGTTACTGTGAGATTTAAATACAATTATGCAAAGCACCTAACAGCAAGCCTGACGTATAGTAGTAGTGTTCAAAAAATATTAACCAGGATTTTGTGTCCCCCGTGCCTAGCACTGTTCCTGTCATAATTAAAGTCCAGTTAATGTTTTAGAATGAATGCACTCCCTTAAGAAGTTACTTAATTTTCCTGCCTCGGTTTCCTCATTAGAGAAACGGGGAGATCAATAAAATATATCTAATGCAGCTGTTACAAGAATTAAATGTGTTAATGTGTTTAACATGCTAAGAACAGGACTGGCACATAATAGGCACTATATAAATGTTTGGTTGAAACTTTTATTTAACGATTAACAAGGAATCTTTCACACATACTTACTGAGCACCAGGTACGGTGCTGGGCATTTGTCCCTGTCCTGTCCTTCTCCTTACGGATTTTAGAGTTTAGTGAGAGATGTGTTAAATACGTGTATAGTAACTATATGAACTTTAAATACAGTTATGCTAAGTGCTAAGAAAGGAGGAAAAGTGCAAAAGACTCTTGGGTAGTCTTTATAATTACAAGTATTTATTGAACACCCTATAAACGAATAGCTTTCAAGTAAACACTATGGAGAAGAGTTCCACCCCATGGCAACCCAGCCGTCAAGGAGTTGGCTGCCTAGTTAAGGGAAATAACATGAATTACTGTAGCATATTTTGAAAAACAATCACAGAGGTGTAGCTAAACTTGTACAGAATCGCGAGCCTACTAAAGACCAACTTTAGGAACAAGGAAAACTGAGAGTGCCAAATATATGTTGGTAGCTTTCACTTCCTAGATCTCTCATATCTGGCCACTGATCTCCTGCCACTTCCCTAGTCCAAGTTATTGTCTTGTCTTGTCTCAGTCACATAGCCTTCCGGTCTCTCTTTTCCCATCCTGTCCTTCCATACAACAGCTAAAGCGATTTTTTTTTTTGCAATGAATATCCCTCCAATTTTTGCATTACATTTACTCCCTTGCTTAAAACCTTTCAATGGCTTCCCTTTCCCTTAGGATCAAGATCACAATCTTAGCTGGGTCTCCTCCCAGCCTCCAGTTTCATCTTCTGTC
The DNA here is from genome assembly GCF_964194185.1 of Rhinolophus hipposideros. Classification (NCBI taxonomy): domain Eukaryota; kingdom Metazoa; phylum Chordata; class Mammalia; order Chiroptera; family Rhinolophidae; genus Rhinolophus; species Rhinolophus hipposideros. Next base: position 4,801,699 of record NC_138067.1, on the reverse strand, counting down.
ACCTCCTGTTCTCTGCGCTTTTGTCACCCTCCAGAGGGCCAAACGCTTTTCTGCCTCGGACTTTAAATAATTCCCAGCCTCTACCCCTTTCCTCCTGTCACTTATCATAGTCAGCCTCCTCTGATTTCAAAGTCAGAAACAGGTCTCCCTTAAAATAGCACACATCCTGCTCCTCTGCTTCAAAGCACAGCTCAAAATTACAATTACAATCTAAGGTTATTTGTATATAGTTATACACAATACTCATATACATACTCTCCCCGAAAATAAGATCTAGCTGGACTATCAGCTCTAATGAGTCTTTTGGAGCAAAAATTAATATAAGACTCCATCTTATTTTAATATAAGACCAGGGATAATATAATAAATATAATATAATATAATATAACATAATACCAGGTTAATATAATATCTGGGTCTTATATAAGACTGGGTCTTATATTAATTTTTGCTCCAAAAGACACATTAGAGCTGATGGTCTGGTTAGGTCTTATTTTCGGGGAAACATGGTATGTAAACCCTATGAGGACAAGACTGCCTGCTTTCACATATCACTGTATTCCCAACACTGGCCCAAGACCTGACAAAATAGGCATGCAATTTCTTGAATGAATAGAGGTTATATAATCAGGAAAGAGTAGGGTGTATAATCTAGACAGAATAGGATGAAATAAAAACAGATTCCTGCTGTTTCTCTCACTGTGGGGATGAGCAAGAAAAAAATGGTTCAAAACCTTAGCAGGGAAGAGTTTTGTGGTTTGTTTCCGTTAATCGCTCTTCCCTGTGAGAAATTAACATTTCTGCTAAAATGAATGGTAAACTTTATTTAATGAGCTTAGGAGTCCTTCAGGGAACCACCTGTCAGTCATAGGAGGAACCCAGTGACCTTTTAACAGTTTCAGAGGAGCCCAGTGACCTTTAACTAATCTATTAATCCTTAACCAGTCATTTAAAAAAATCTAGTCAAGCAATGATTATCTAGCAATGATTACCTAACCATTCCTTCTCTTTATCAAGAGGGAATTTTTGAATTAGACTGCTTAGAAGCCTCTTCCCTTGAGATAATAAAAATGATTGTAATCAATTACTGGTCAGGTAAGTTCTGTTTTAAATAGGAACTAGCTGCTGACTCCTGTGTCTCCCCCTTCACAGATTTGGAAGGTAGTCTTCCTCAGACACACTCTGATCAAGATCTCTTAAAAGTCTTCGACAGTCCCATGCATGTAGGTACATGACTGAACCATGTAGAATAGGGTTCAGACCTGTACGGTACACCGAAGCCACAGCAACCTGCCACATGCTTCAAACACATCATTACTTGCCAGGAGCCACCTGTCTTCCCAGAAATCCCTGCGGCCTTTGCTTTACCTGGGCCTGGGGGACTGCAGAGCTCAGCAAACTTCCTTAGCACGCCGTGGCATTCATCACTTCCACTGTCCTGGTACACAGTCTCAGATCTACTTACAGTTCCTGAGTTTTAAGAACTCACTGTGGGATAGAAGTAAACCAAAAAGATGGCTGTCCTGTGGGACCAAGCGTATTGTCCTCATCCTCTCTCCTGCCCCAGCAGACACGCCACGTGTACCTCTCTTAGGATTTGCCCACGTGTGCTGTCCCCACTAGCTTGTGAGCCCCATGTTGGGCAGGGGCTATTGCCAGTGCCCAGCACTCAGCTGAATTGAGTTCCTGAGATGTCTACTCCCCCATGATGGTTTCTGCCCTCGTCTCAGCTGGCCCTAAAGTGACTCAGTAGTTACCAATAAGGAATGTTGCTGGTTGTCTGCAGCTAATCAAACACCTCTAGTTCCAGATCTTGCCCAAACCCAAGCCATCAAACTGGCCTGATGAGGAACCTGGTGACACCACCACTGAGCACTACGTCTGCCCTGAAACGCAGCACCACTGCCTCCCCCCATGCCTGTACCCCAAACACAAAGGGGTTGGGGAAGTCTCCTGGGAGAGCTAAAATGATTTGGTCCCTAAACCTGGCAGGGTTACTCAAAAGGAGCTTGGTGGACAGAAACCGTCCTGACAATTATCCAAATATCCAGTGAATGTTAATAGTTTTTTTACAAAATGGCAGGGAAATGGGTGGAAACAGGGCTCTCATCAACAGGACCACTTAGAGCATTTAATTTTAACATGGAGCGTGGGGACGCTCCAAAAGGAGGATCTAACAGTTCCCAAACACTGGTCATCACAGACCCTTTATTTCTCCAATGGGGTACAGGTATGTTTTTTGCTCCTCTGCTCCCTCTCAGCCTCTAGGTCCCACTCCTTTGACGTCCAAAAGCTCTGACCTCTCTGGTTCCACTACCAGAAGTCTAGTTCAGGAGCCCGCATCTCTCACCTGGACGAGGTCATGCCCTCCCAGGTCATGCCCTTTCAGTCCACACAAGAGTCAGGCATGACCATAACACGCAAGGCTAGTTAAATCACTTCCCAACTCAAAACACTTCGGTGGCTTCCGGCTGCTCTCACGAAAACTGCCAAGCCAATTCCTCCTTTCCTGCAGCCTCATCTCTGGCCATGACCCCTCTGCAGTTCCACGCTGCCCCTACCCCTCACCACTGACCCTTCAGATCTGTTTGGACATAACTTTCTTTAGAAAGTCTTGTCTGGGCTGGACCCCCTTCTTCTGGGCGTCCATTTTATCTTTCATAGCCCTTAAACCACATGGTAATTGCTCTATCACGGGTCTGTATTCTCCACTAGACATCAAGTTCTGAGAGGTAAAAAGTTTTTCCTCACATTTTAAACACCCAGCAAAGCACCTGCCACAAGGGTGGTCTACAACAATGATGAAAGACACACCAAAACCTTCAGGTAACAGATGTCTCTTACACAATCAGACTTTCATCGTAAACAATCATATACAAAAAACATGGTTTTAAAATGTTTGTTCTAGACAAGACGCACCTCCTATTTTTGTGGGAAAGGGGGGGGGAGATAGAAATTACACTTACCCAATGTTAAAAGCATATAGAAAGTTTCACATGGGAGGAATGAGGTTCAAGTTTCTATGGTGTCAACAGGAGAGGAAGTCAGAGCTCCCCTAGTTGCTGGTGAAGGCAGAGAATGTCTGAACTGTCTCTGCAAAACGCCCATCAGGAGTCCAGTCAGAAAGGCGAGCCTCAAAAGGCAGCACTAGGTTAGCTGGAGCCTTGTTTTCAGTGAGCTTGTCTGAGAAGAAGGCACCTAGAGCCACTTTAGGTTTCTTCGTCAGAGGCCAAATATTCTTTTTTGCATTTAATCCACCCTTCAGGTGTTTGCTTGGTTCAAAAGATAAGCAGAATTTCCTCCTAGTTATCTCAACAGAGATGTTGACATTGGGTGAGGTTGCAACAGTGAGTTGTTTTTTTTTTTAACTTTTAGGATTGGTTTACCAACTAGATTTACTGAGCACTGCCTCTGTAGCCAAGCACCGTTCATGCGCTTTACACGAATGAACACATTTAATACTCAATACAAACCTGGGAGTTGGACGTTGTACCTCAGTCCTATGTATCACCTACCTAGGATAAAAGCATTATGCCCATTTTACAATTGAGGAAACCATGGGTACACAATTTGCCTCAAGTTACAAAATTAGCAAGGAGCACATCTGAGAATCAAATCCATTCTGGAGATAAAGAGTCCACATTTTTCTTTTGTTTCTTTTAAGGAGGTTGTAGCTCATGCGGGGATCGAACCGGCAACCTTGGTGTCATCAGCACCATGTTCTCACCAACTGAGCTCACCGGCCACCCCAAGGGTCCACGTTCTTAACCATAACACTGTACTGTTTCATGAATTCAGTTCAACGTTGACACACACTCATGAACATCCTTTTAATCTGAATCCAGAGCCGTGGGTTCAGGTGCCGGTTTTGTCTTTTGTAAGTCTTGGGGACCTAGAGTCGAGTTACTTTGAAACTGAGACTGTCTTCCCCACCTGTAAAATACATGACTGGATTCAATCAGTAATTCTCTAACTTTGCAAAAGTGGGTTTGAGGGTGAGGGTGGCGGTGAAGAGAAGCAGTCTGGCAATGATCCTTGGGCCATTTCGACCAAAGTAAAGATTTTTTTTTGGAAAATGAACTGTTCTGCTAGGACTAAAGGTATGAAAAATCTTTAACAAAAGTTTCTGTCTTGGAGCCAATGGACTCCAAGTAGACTGGCATCAGGAAACCCATGAAATCCTCTCCAAATGCAAAGTATATGTATGTACACAGGTGTATTTCTGTTAGGGAAAAGATACACGGCTTTCATTAAACACTCACAGTAGGTAACTCCAAGAATATCTAAGGATCTATAAAATCCCTCCACTCTTGGAGGAAACTGGCAATGCAAGCTTGTAAAGCACACTTTGAGAAAACCTACATTTCCTGATTAACAGCTAAATGTTATTAGACAATGATGAATAAGACATAGTGAAAGTAATCATAGGCTGATAAAGTGGGTAAGTACAATTGCTACTTGCAATTTGCTCTACTGGACAGAGTTGAAATATAAAGTATCTCATCTGGAACTAGCCTGTATCTGAAACACAGTATGTTTAAACATTTTTGTTAGAGTTAGAGACTTACAATACACCAAGGAAAAAGCCCATTTGCTAATTATATATAAAGTATTTATTTTTTATGCACATATTTACCTACAAAATTTACAGAAAATAAAACAATGCAGAATATATAGAATACCCTCTTAAGACATCTTAGGAGCAGAGGGTTTTATTGCTACAGTTCAAAGAATAAAATTTTATACACATGAAAGCCAAGATGAACACATTTAAGTTAAATGGTAGCCTTGTTAAAACGTTTTTGTCCTGTTAGTGAATTTTCAGCTTTATGTTAAATGAAATTTAAAAGACTGCTCATGAAATAATTTAAATCTTTTCAAAATCTTCTAATAAACAGGTAAAAGGCACCTCCAGATCTTTAAAATATTTACAGCAATCCCAATAGTTTAATTTTAAGGGCTATTATAGTACATGTGGCTAATATGCATACACAGTATGTCAGTAACACTCTCTAAACAGTGAGAATGGTAGACTCTGGTTTGTGGCACCGCCCCCGTTCTCCTTGTGATGGAGTGGTTGATCAATTACACCTGTGCAATACTTGTGTAACAGCATGTCTACAAAGTGTAAAATCCAATTATCTAAAACAATGACTATCAAATTTCCAGACATAATTTATAACTAAACCTGTATATTCAGAAGCCTTTGGAGCGTTCTTATAATTATTTTTTAAAATATAAAGTAAATTTCGCATTAAATGAAAACAATGAACAGGAAAATATCACCACAATAGTGGCTGAAGTTCACTATCTGGTTTAATAAAAACTGTTTCTCAATACATTTCCAATTTCTTACAACATAATGGAGATGACTTTTCCTCAGTCTAAGCCCAATCTGTTTTTCCTGCATTAAGATTAAAAGAGAGGAGCGTAACTGAAAGGCACAGCTGTACAGAACGGCTGGTTTGAGAGCTGTAGGGATGGCCAGATGTTCCTGAAATACTGGTGCAGGAAAACCAAGTCCACATAACGTTTTCCTCTTTAACATTGGCATTGATTTGCTATTTACAGTAGTTTTCAAAAATACATTATAAAAACTGGATGAGGTTCTGTTTCTAAGTTTAACTTAGCAACATACATACATACTTCATCTGCGAACATCTTCACAGGAGCTGAAGTACTAAAGTGACACTAATACTGCAATACAGATAATCAAAGGTACCAAAGCACTGATAACGTGAGTCACCATCATCAAGGTATCTGGGTAAATATTGCACACTTCTTGTCAGTTGTTGCTATGACCTTCACATATCCAACTATGAAAGGAATCCTTTATGGCTTTTGCTATACCACTCAGTTGAAGAAAGGCTGTTTTCGGTCCCATAACAATGAGTGCAGACTGTCATTGAACATGAGGCCTCGGTTTCAAAATGAGTTTTCCCGTCTGTAAAAATACAAAATGAAAGTTTTTCAATGCACACTTCTAAAAACACCACCACTTATCTATAAACCTTGAAGGGTATCAGAGCACCTCTCTGCATTTAGTCAAGATTAAGCAATTAATAGCTATGTTTTCAAAGTTTCCTTTGTGTGGAGGTTTCTTCCAAAATTTCTATTACTTTGTAACACACATATACAATTTTAATATTTGACGAATTTCCTGTCCACGGGCTATCTAAAAATCAGCCAATCAATACATTGGATAAAATAAAATCCCAACCTGAAGAGACTAATTTATGCTCCTTCCCAAACAAAGTATATAGAACAAGAATGAAACTATGTATCTGGCAAAAATATTTCTCTTTTTCTAACATTAAATTTTAATTTCAAGTTAAAATGTAAACCAATGGTTGGAACAATAGACACTCATACACTGCTGGTGTTCATAAGTAAATACAACTTTCCTGGATGGCCAACTGTCATACTTAGCCAAAAAAAAGTGCCTACCACATATGCCAAACAATTCCACTTCTAGGAATTTATCTGAAGAAAAACCTAAATGCCAGATGAAGATGTGCATATAAGTGTTATTCATTCTTTCAACATTTCCCGAGTGCCTCCCGTGTGCCAGGCCTTGTGTGAAATACCCGGGATCCAGTAACGATGTAGACAAAGTCCCTTGTCCTCGTGAAGCAAAGTTCTAGTGGAGAACGTACAACTGACATAACATGGAAAGTGTGGAGACTGTATGTCTAATAGGGAATTAAGTTACGATGCAGCCATAAAATGGGATGACGTATAATTAAACAAAATGGAAGACCTTAAGTGAGATAACACAGATTAAAAGTCCAATACCTCACTCATGGCTAATGTCCAATAAATGGCAGCTCTTAAATCATAACATTGAGTCAAAGGTTTGAAAAATCCATAATACACCTTTAATTTATAAAAAAGTAAATGAGAAAATATGACAAAATATAAAACATGGTGTTTATCTTTAGCTGGTAAGATTCTAGATGGTTTCAATTAACAGATTTTTATTATCCTCAGGTCAAAAGTATTGTCAAGATACTACTGACCTCTCGAGTCTCACTTAATTTGGGTAATAGTGTGATATCTTGGTAGAACTTTGATACCAATTTTTCTGTTTTATTGAGGTATAATTTATATACAGTTAAATCTTGTGTACGGTCTTGTAAGTTTTGACAAATGAATGCACCCACGTAGCCACTACCCAGATTAAGCTAGAGAATATTACTATCACCCAGAAAGTTCCTTCATGACTCTTTCCGGTCATTGGATCCGCATTCCCTACACGGACGTAACCGCTTACCATAGATTAATCTTGCCTGTTTCTGATCTTTAAATAAATGGAATCCCATGGTGTGTTCTTTTACATCTACTTCTTTCACTCAATGTGTTTCTGAGTCTCATCTGTTACCACATTTCAGCAATTTGTACCTTTTTATATAAAATATATAGTATTCCACTGTATGACTATACTATTTGTCTATTCATGGTTTTAATCTATTATATCTTTACCTTAAATTACATAAGTCATACATTAATGTAATCTCATTATAAAAAATTCAAATACAGGTAAAGTCATTGTCTGCTTCTACTTCAAATGCTAGGCCCACTTACAGAAAAAAACAGTGTTAGCATGAATTCTTCCAGATAGTTTTCTATGGATTACATTCCCATGTATCAATAATAAAAATGTGGTATTTCTAACGTGCTGAAATATTTGGGGGTACAATGTATCACCTGGGATTTGTTTCAACATAATTCCATGAGGGCAAGAGCACATGAAATGAGTCCAGCCGTGAGCTGATAGCTGTTGACACTGGAAAATGGATACATGGGAGTTCGTTACATTCTTCTCTTTACTTTTTTATGTTTGGAAATTTTCCTAATTAAAACTTAAAAACAAATGGTACCAAACTCAGCACAGTTTGGTAATTTCCTTTTTGCATTTAACATTATGTCGTGAATGTCTTTCTATGTCCCTATTTACAGACTGACTTCTGGTTTCCTAAGATGTGGCCATAGTCAGCCTATTTTAACATTCCCCTGCTGAGAAGCATAAAAATCGTTTCCATTTTTTCACTACTGCAAAGGACGTCACAGTAACAACTTTGTACCTGCCTCCTTGTGTGCATGTGTGGTGGTTCCCCAGGGTAGATGAAGAGGAGAACGGTAGGGTTGTGAGGCATGCACATTTTACATTTTGTAAGAATGATAACAACTGCCCTCCGAAATGGCTGTACCAATGTGTATTCTCAGCGAGTAGTGTATGGGTGAATCCATCCCACCACCGTGCTGTATCTTCCAAGTGTGTCATTTCTGCCAGTATGACAGGTGAAACAAATGGAAATGAAAAGAGGACTTCCAGAATTGCTTCAGAAAGTGGCAAGAACGATGGGGTGTGTTTGAAGCGAGGGGGACGACTCTGAGGGGGGGTTAATGGCAAGGTGTCTTTTACTGTAATAATTTTTTTAAAAACATTCACCATACTTTTTGATCACACCTTGTACGTGATCAACTTTTAAAAACACAGCAGGTTTGTATATCCATAGTCCATCAATTAATCTATGCCTCTATTTAGGATCCCACATACAAAATACCATCAGAAAAATAATAGTTTACAAAACCAACATCGAACTGAGCCATTTCGGGCGAATAAATATTGAACACTGTATTTCATCAAATTTAAGATGGCTTCAATTATAAGATATATCATGATTTTATGTCATTAAGAAAAATTAAACTGTCAGCTCTACCAATTTAATTGTTAAGACACCACTGATTATTAGAAGAATCTCAATTTCAGAGATGTTAAAAAAGTGTCTTAGAACCAATGCTATGAGGAATATTCCCACTATTAATTACATGGAGACAATTTATTGTTTGTATAAAATGCCTGTTTTACTTAAACTAAACATTTCAGTCATTTCACATGTCTATAATTTCCTAGAGAAAAAAATACTTACATCATCACAAGACATATTGTACTCTGCTAATACAGTTCGACACCGAGCGGCTATACTGAATGAATGGGGTCAAAGGAAAATTTCTCATTTCAAGAGTCATCTTTTAAACAACACACCTAGATCATCAAGAAGGTGCTTTAACTTAGTTCAGAGAATAAAACTCAATTCGTGGTAAAGGATACATTGATGGTGCAACTACTCTCTTGTGTATCCCAGCAAAGAACAAGCCTATTAGCGTGATACAGCTAATGGTGAAAAACGGATGGTTCCATAATGACGTAAAGAAGGACACCTGTAGAGGAAGAGTTTGCAATACAAAAATGTTAAAAATCTTAGAATACTGATTCCTACCCTCCCCATTCATGCATAAAGATATGTAACATTTTCATCATCGAAAATATGAGGATTTGAAGACTTCCAATAATCCTATTTCTCCGTATTGCTATGCTATAAAAATATGTAATGTACATTTTATATCTTCAGTGTAGCGAGACAATACAGCAATATTCCCTCCATTCATTCATTCCTATAGTCAAAACCCACCCTACCAAAACTGCACCGAACGCTTGCCAGGGAGAAGCAATTTGAAAAGCACAAGACTAAGGTCCACAGAGCAAGGCCATCACCCTGTGCACTGCTGTTCTCCCAACATCTGAAGTAGCACTTGGCAAACACAGGTGCTCGATAAATACTGTGCAATAAAGATGAGGTCTCTGGTCTCAATGAAAACACAAGTCAAACATGATCTAGTTACCCTCCCTGTTAAAGAGAGCTGGGCAAACTCTGCCACGCATAACTTGGTCCCAGTCGAATCATCTCATGGGCCTCTTGCACATATGCTAGTGAATTTGTCTCCTCTCCGCCTGGCTAACTCCTACACATCCATAAGACTCAGCTCTAGCATCAGCCTTCCTCTGTGCAGAAGCCAATGAGTTTTGTTTTGAAGCCACTGAGATTTAGACAGTCACAGGACATTCAAGCAGGGAAGACAATGAGTAGCTATCCACAAAGAACTAGAGTTCAAGAGAAAAGAAGGGCTAATTTCAGATCTGGGCATAATCAGATGATCGCAGAAAACACGATACTAACTAACAATATGTAAAGGGACATGGGTCTAAGATCCAGGATTGGAACAAGAACAGGCATTGAAGCCAGGCTAGTGGGGAACAGGAAAGCAGATTAAAGGAGAAAAGACAAGTATTTAGAGTCTGGAAAAAGAAATCAAAAGGACTAGAAACTAAGTGGGAGTCACAGAATCAAACTACGGGGCTCTGCACTGCACCATCATGCCAAGAGATGCTTGCGTGATTCAAGACTGAGAGCTAAACTTATACATTTGTCAAATGTGAAAGGAGTTGCTACAAACATCAGGAGGGAAGCAGCTCCCAGAAGAATGAGCTCCTGAAGATTACTATTCCAGAGGAATGGCTCCTTCAAACCTTTGAGGACAGTTTAACCCCATGGCCTCACTATGTTTTATGTGGCTTGCACAACGTTAGCACACAGTGTTTAATGTCTTCATTTGAATTAGATCAGTCACTACCAGCTTTCTTTCCTCCATGGCAATAATCAACTACATCCAAACAGCAGTTTCCCCCTTTCGATCAGGTGTTCATGTACTTTCCCATTTGCCATATTCTCACCTGGGGTTCCTCCAGCTAGCCATTGGCTTTTGAGTTTGCAACTCCTGCTACAGACACAATTGCTGCGGAAAACTCTCATCAGGTTTGAGGTTATTAAATACTAAAATATAGAGAGCCAAGCCTTAGGCTAATAGTTATATTCTCACCTAATTTAGAAAATCATATTAACTACAGAGTTTTGGGCCTATTTCAAATTACATTTAATTCTGTGTTTTATTAAGATCTCAAGTAGCTGAAATCAGCTTACATTTTTCCCAATTAGAAGTCAGATTCATTTCCCAAGACAGACCTTTTTCAATCTTCTTCCCAGCTTCCTTCACTCTTCCCCTAAAGATGAGTACCAAGAGCAGCCTTAAGATCAGATTTTTATAAATGAACACACAGGAGAGTTTCCTACCTGCCACAAAAACCCCTCTATTAACATAAAATTCCATCACCAACCTCCCCTGCTTCCTATCCTTTTATGTTTCCACGCTAGTGGATAAAGTCAGGGAAACTGCATGCTAAATAAACCCCTGGCTGTCTGAATTGCCATTTAGACTGCTGACAAAGCCTTACTATTAGGCTTTTCTCCTATATAACCTGAAAAGTGATAAACAAAGCCACTGGAAGTAGTCTACCTAGTTAAAAGGGGGAAGGGGAAGTGGAGGTAAGATTTGTGAAAATTACATCATTACCTAAATAAAGCTGCACTGGGCTGGGTGGGGACCTCCACTAACAAATTGGAGACTACTGGTTCTCTAATAAAAAAGCCCGAGTATGAAATTAAGACATAGTTAGTAGAAAGAGGTAGCAATCTGAGAAACATGCTATCAGCTTTCATCAAAGGATGCTTCAAGAAATAAGATTATGAAATCTGTTATTGCATTTGGTATAGGATATTCTTAGCTGGTGCCCAGTGGGAGATCTCTCGGTGGTTCTTATATTAAACTTCCGGCTGGAAATTTTTGTTAAAGATAAATACTGAGGGGAGAAAAGCTTTGCCATCTTAAAGAACTTATACATGTCTTCTCTTCACAGAGACTGAACACCACAGGTCTGGCTGTGACTTTACTGACTGGGAAACTCAGAGACTAATCTATGACTCAATTCTGGCAGCTGTGCTGGCCCACCTGGCCTCTAACATCAGGGACCCGCTATCCTTCCTGGTGTTGACCTCCTAGTCCAATTAGTTTGTTTCTAATCCTGACTTATTATTACATTTATATTTTGCTATTTTACTATATGTTTCCTGCAAAGTCGTTTCAAACGTTTTATGGGATGAGGAAGGGTATTAACAGAGATAACTCATAGAAGAAAATGTTTTCTAACTTTTAAAAGCTGGCACTGAGGACACTAAATGAACAAAGCTGAACAAAGACAACGTATACACTGAGATACATAATAACATGTATGAGAGGTACGTAAAGCTGCACAGGAGTCCAGGACTGACTGAGAATATAAGTGGGGTAACATTTCTTAGGCCCCTTTCCCTGTAAAGATAGTTAATCCAGCAGCCAAAGTTGTTCTTAAGCAAATTAATATGTCACATTTTTAATATGATTAATATCACTATTAGTAGTAATAGGTAGCACTTGAATAATACTTTACAACGAACAAAACACTGCTATATCCAGTATCTCATTTTATCTATTAAATATTTTAAATCAAAACTTCTACCTTTTGTGTCTCAGGATCTATTAACCAGTTCCAGGCACCGGTAGCTGTACAGACAGAGACCACTATAAGAAGCACTGATGAAAGATAAACACGAAATTAGTAAGGAAACAAGCTCTTAATATTCGATACTACTACCACTGCTTCCTAATAAATGACAGCCAAAAGATGCAGCACTTGACCATCTTTCCCCGAAAATAAGCCCCAGTTAAGATCGTCAGCCAGACGGACCCATTTAGTACGTTATGACGATGTTCCAGAAGAAGATGACATGACTGTATTTGAATAAATGTAGATTGTTGTACATGAAAAAATAAGACATCCCCTGAAAATACGCCCTAACACATCTTTTGGAGCAAAAATTAACATAAGACCCGATCTTATTTTTGGGGAAACACAATGTTAAATGAAAAATGCACTTGACTCAGGAATTAGGAGACCTGCTTGTTGTAATTAAGGATACTGTCCCCCTTCTTACTTTAGACAGAACTTATGAAGATTAGTGAAATTAAAAACAGTAAGAACCAAGATGGTTAAACTTGAATATAAGATTCTATGTTATATAACTTTTAATGTGCTTTGTGCGGACATCACAGATCTTACAAAGTAAAAAAACACACCTCTCATTGTCTAATGTAAACAAACCACACAAAGACTCCTTTATGAACGCACTGAGATTTCTGCCTAAGGGATTTTGCCTTGCAGTTAACTGCCTGCTCTTCAATTAAACAAAAGTCAGTGTTAGAAAATGTGGATGGAACACACCAATCAGTATTAGATTTTCTTTAAGGGACTTAAAGGAAAGTCGGGGTAGAGATTACTGATAGCAGATCTTAGAAAACGTTCCTTTATCCCCCCTAAGCTAGAATTATTTTAAAAATTCTGAATAGATCATAAGTAAAACTTAAGAATGGCATTTCTAAGAAAATAAAAATAAAAAGGCACCAAGACCTACTTAATACTCTGATCAAGAGTTACTATCTTTCATTTGGGACGCCCACATTTTTAAAATGCAGAGATCAAGCCTCAAAGAGCAACAGAAATATAGTAAAACCTCAATTATGTAGAATTCCTGGTGATGTACTTTTAGAAGAGGCAAATCACAGAAAAATATCTCATTTTAGATGTTTAGTAACAGAATCAAACTTGCAAAATTATGTCTGAGCTCAGAATAAACTCAATTTCCTATAATTCTTTATTGCCAATAAAAGATATACTACAGTACAGTTGTTTTTTTTAAGTGAAGCAAAAGCAAACCCACTAGAAGGGACCTCACACACCTACTTTTTCCTGTACATTAAGCTTGCTTATGTCATTAACACGCAAGCACTGAGACCATGAACCAGAGAAAGTAAAGTGTGTTCACTATCTTACATTTTCTAAGAACAGCATAATGGACATTGTAAAAGATTCTCAAGTAGCAGTGAAGCAAGGTTTTGGGGGTAATCCCTAGGTAAACTAAAGAACCTGAGGAAATCGTTACTTGTGAATTCTGACCAATCAGAACTCTCACAGCAACGTACGATTAAAACTGTGCAAATACATCTAATAAAATCACACAAGAAATCTCACCATAGAAACAGAACCCTAACTTCACTAATGCTCTTTTGGTCCCAAAAACTGAGTTACACTTTGAAATGAAATATGTCCTTGATGTGGGCTGCTGTACTTCTTTCTTGGCAGGAATTAAATTACAACAAGGAACGTCTAAGAAATTAAGAGTGGTTCCAACATCAGTCAGCAAAGCATTTTGTTTACTGATGTCATCACTTGTACGTTTGCATTTCCTATACATTTCCACTGGGCAGTAGCCACAATTCTTTCAAATCATACTTTGTAGTACTCATGATATCTATGATTAGACAATAATAATGTACTTTTTTTTTTTTCTACGCTAGGCTCCAAAGCAGCACAATTATGCTTTGTTAAAATCAGTTAAGGATAATTGTATAACCTTTGCAAGTATATGTTAAGTACGATCTTCCTTTACAAAACTTTATTTCAATAGTTTGTAGGCAAATAGTAAAACTGCTAAACAGGCCTACTGAAAATGTTATTATACGTGTTGTTTATCAAATTTGTAACATTTGTTTAATAAAAAAGTACATCTATTTTAATGGGAAAATAAAAATTCAACCACAAAGACTGTTCTTTTAGGGTGGCCAGCTCCTTTTTAAAAAAATTTCTTTACAGCGTGTTATTTATAATGTTAAATAAAATTTAAACCTATTAAAACAAAAGGAAATGTTGTGTTTTAGTAAAGCAAGCATTTGTTAACCAGATTTTCCATCAAAGCCAATCATTGCTAGGCAGGGATAAAAGTATCAATTGTCAGTTGACTCTCCCTTAAAAACACATTCAGGCACTTACTTCTCCAACGTCCAGTGGCGGGTTGCAAGCAATGAATGTACTCCGTAAGTCTCCTCTCGAAAGCCTTGAGATCTACGGAAAAAGATTCCAACCTTCTCATTAGCTGCTCCCACTAGTCGGAGTCTGTAGAGATGAAACCCCGGGCACTCTGACTGCTTCGGGCCTAAGCCACCTGCGTGTGGCACTGAACTGCTTACTCCGCTTACTGTGACAGCGTGAAACACCAGACAAAACATTAGGTTTCTTTAACCCCAGTTCCACAGATAAGGACACTGGCCGGTTCACTTTTAGAAGCTGTGTGTGGACAGTCAGCAGCAGCCTCAGGCCCGAGCCCAAAGCTAGAAACGTGGGGCTCGCGAAAAAAAGGACCATCAGCTCGGGTCTTGCTGCCGCCGGAACCGGGGCCCCCCCGGCAGAACCGGGCCCCCCCTGGCAGAACCGGGGCCCCCCCGGCAGAACCGGGCCCCCCCTGGCAGAACCGGGGCCCCCCTGGCAGAACCGGGCCCCCGTGGCAGAACAAGGTGTCACCGAACGCCCACGCCCGACCGCCGCCGCCCGGCGCCCACTTCCGGCCCCGACAACCCACGACCACGACTTTCCGCGCGGCCGTCACCGACGCGGCCTGCTAGCGGCGGGCGGGAGGGTCAGCGCCCTGTGCCGCCTGCCCACGGGGACAGGTGACCGCAGCGCCGACGCCGCCGCCCCCTGGAAGGCCGGGGCGTCCAAGGGGCGCCCTCCTAGGAGCCGGGGGGGTCCCTGCCCCAGCCGCGTCCCGCAAACGTTACCAGTGGCATCAGGAGGTGCTTCCTGACCCGCCTGGTGGCACCGGAAACCCGGCAGGCGCGACGGGCACGGCTCCCGCGGTCCTCCGAGTAAACCACAGGGGTCGGGACGACGACTCACGAGACCAGCAGGACAACGGCACGTGCACCGCGCGGCGCCGAGTACACACGCTGTTTCCCGGGGTACGAGCCGGCCAGGGAGGGCGAGCGCCCGCTTTACACCGCGGGGCCCCCGCCGCAGCACGTGCAACGCCCCCCAGCGTCCCGCCAGGGCCGGCCAGCCTCGGGCCTCGGAGCCTCGGGCCTCGGAGCCGGACCCCGCGCCCCCCAGGCTCCCGGCCGCTCCGGCCCGTCGCTCGCGGCCTCCGCTCCCCGGGGCGGGGTCTCCTCGCCTCCTGCCCCTCCTGCCCCTCCGGCTTCCGGGACGAGCCCGGGACACGGCGGCCCGTCCGCAGGGCCCGCTCTACCTTCTGCCTGCTCCAGCGAGTTCATGTCGGGCGGCAGCTCCGGTCACGGCCGCGCTCCCGTCCGCATTGCAGCTCCGCGGCCCCCGCCCGGCCCGCAACACGGACTCCCACCTCTAACCGCTCCTCTCTGGCCCTCCTCGTCGCACCGCCCCTTGCCTAGACCCGCTACGCTCATTGGGCGCCTCTGTCAGACCCCACCACTAAGACGGTTTCCTATTGGTCCACTACTCACTCGCCTCGGGGCCTGGGTGGACGGTCAGTCGGAGGGGCCAAGAACTGCCGGCGGCCGGGCTGCTGTTGCACTGGTGCCGCCTCCCGGCGCGGGGAGGAACTGCAACCTGTCCGAGTCGGTTCGTCCCTTCGTGTATTTCTACTTTCCGGCTCGGTTCTTTGATTCCTCAAATCTTTACTGAGCGCTCAGTACCTTCCGGGCAGTGTTCTGGTCGCGGACACGGGATACAGAAATCAACAAGTTGCCGTCCGTCTAGGACTCCGGGGGGAAAAGGTACAGACCTACCTGGAACCGTAAAGAATGCAGTTAACGTACAGCGCCTCGCCCCTCGAGTGCAACCCCGTCTGCAAGCACCTCCCCCTCCATCACGTTTTTCTTGCGGCCACGTTCACGAATCACAAGGGAGGCAGCACAAAGTGCCCCGATGCCTGGGACTCGGGAAACGTTTGTAAGGCCTCGACGACCCTGATGTTGGGGTACAGTGCGTCCTCGCTCGCGTCCTCGAGGTCGTGCGCCGACCGGCTCGCCGCGCGCGGTGAACGCGAACAGCCGGCGGGAAGCACGGCCGTCGCTGATTGGCTGGCGCCGAGCCTCGTCCCGGCGCGGGCAGCGGGCGGTGCCGGTGGAGCCACGTGGGCGGCGGCCTTGCCCGGCCCCGCCCCCACGGCCCGGGGCGCCCCGCTCCGCGCCCGGCCTGGCGCGCGCCCTCCGGTTCCCCTCGGAGAGGGCCCTGCGGGAACGGGGGCCGAACCCCCGGGGGTGGGAAAGCCATTCAATGAACCGGGACTGTTACTACAAAAAAAAAAAAAAAAAGTAAAATTTAAAAATATCAACACCCCTGGAATTAAGCACAAGTATTGCTTCATGATCTTCTGTTTTGGTTGCGTGTGGGGGTGCCCGCTGGGTTCTGATCATTATGTAAATAACGGAGGGTCCCAATAATAATAACGATAATAATAATAATAATAATAATAAGACGTTTGAAAGCCACCAAGGTGGGCATTCAGAGGCTCATTTTACAACCGAGAAAAGCAAACATGAGTTTGCCCGGGTCTTGCCATTTTGGTCGTAGCCTGGATTTAAGCCCCCAGTGAGCGCTCGCGCCTGACTCCTCGTCCCTCCATCTCCAAGGCTCACTCATCACATTTCCCTTCGGCCCCAGCAGTGCCGAGAGAAGGGCTAGTGAACGTCTGGGCTGGACAGGCTCTCCTGGGCTGCATGTGGGCAGGGGCGCAGTGACCCGGACGAACAGGACGCTGCAACGCACTGTGGCCCGTGGGAGCTGTGCCAACGCGTCTTCCAAAGAGGCAGTCCTCTGTTGTCTTCCTGACGGGTGTGCAAGTTTCTAGCAAGAGTTTGGGACAACAGAGGGAAGACCAAGGACTACCTCCTGGGGTTCTCCCTTTCCACCTTTCATTTTCAGCTGTGCACAAATAAACACTGAACATGCCTTTGAAAGGGGGCGCATTATTAACCTGTCATTAGCATCTATGTGTATGGGTCATGGGGCTTGGGGGGGTAGTACAGGAGGAGAGAAACATAGAGCCTTACGTCAGGTTATGAAATTTGGAACATGAAATAATGGGGAGACCAAAGGATACAGATTTGTAGACACATACTATGGATGAAATTTGGCAAGGAGAAGATAGTCAACAAGTATTTAAGGAATACATGTTCCAGGCACTGGGATATGAGCCGAGAATGCAAAAATCTTTCCTTCTTGTCCTCTGTAAGAATAGAGTTTGGTGAAAAGATAAAGACTAAACACCAAAGTTGTTGTTGTTTTAATCAAAGATTCTTAAAACATCAGTGAGGCAATGAAGGTCAGCTTTGAAGAGGGATATTGAATACAACGGCTAAAGTTTGTTGTATTTTGCTCGGAGGTCTGGCACCCCACCTTTCATAGTTCACGAGTGTGATATCTCCCTTTACACCCCACAACAACAGCTCTATGAGCCAAAGGGTAGTATTAAAGCCGTTTCAGAGGTGAGTCCATAGATGAGTTGATCAACCTCAAACCCTGTAGCTGGAGTTATTGTTGATTCATTCTCTCTCTCTCTCTCTCTCTC
Source organism: Rhinolophus hipposideros (assembly GCF_964194185.1). Classification (NCBI taxonomy): domain Eukaryota; kingdom Metazoa; phylum Chordata; class Mammalia; order Chiroptera; family Rhinolophidae; genus Rhinolophus; species Rhinolophus hipposideros. The sequence continues at coordinate 4,783,547 of NC_138067.1, read as the reverse complement.
CCGCCCCCCCAGTATGGTATATCACATTAGTTAGCATCTTCTGTTGGCTCTACTCTCAACGTATATTTAAAACTTAATGCCTTCTCACCACTTCCACTGCTACCACTCTGGTCCCAAACACCATATAACCTGGATTTGCTGTCATGGCCTCTAACTGGTCTGCTTCCATCCTTGTTCCAAACAGTGGTTTGTAAAAACACTAAGAGATCACAGTACTCTTATGCCCAGAACTTTCCAACGGCTCCTCAAAGCGGCTACAACAGTGATCCTCACCCTACTTCACGGCTATATCTTCTAAAACACCTTTTACAGCCATATGCTCCTCACATGTTTTTAAAGTTACACCTGAAATTTTCATCACGGGTTTGAGTACTTGTAAAAGATGTCATTTGTGATATATTGTAGATATTGACGTTTGTAAAGAAACTGTTACATCATTCTTTTAAATGTAGTCAATGGAACCTACATACCATGGCAGCGTGACACTCACCATCACCCCTTTAAATATACATGACTATCTCTTATGAACGCACACACAGAACTCTCAAAAAATATTAGCAAATATAAAAAGGATTCTACAACATGATGAAGTGTGATTTATCCCAGGAATGCAAGTTGGTTTGGCATCAAAAAAAGAATTAATGGAATATGTCCTATCAATGGAATAAAGGACAAAAACCACGTGATGTGATGAGGGTGTTGGGAAATTGGAGCACTCAGACATTGTCAGTAGGAATGGTGCAGTTGTGGGAAACAGTCTGGCCATTCCTAAAAAAGTTAAAAATAGAATTACCATGTGATCCAGCAACTCCACTTCTGGGTATATACCCAAAAGAATCGAAAGCAGGGTCTCCAGGAAGTATTTGTTCACCCATATTCGTAGCAGCATTATTTACACGAGCCAAAAGGTAGAAGCAAAACAAATATCCATTGATGGATAAATGGATGAACAAAATGTGGCCTATACATACCATGGAACATTATTCGGCCTTAAAAAGGAAGGAAATTCAGACACCTGCTACAACATGGATGAATCTTGAGGATATTATGCTAAATGAAATAAGACAACCATGAAAGGACAAATACTGTATGATCCCACTTATACGAGTTACCTAGAGTTGTCAAATTCATAGAAACAGAGACTAGGGGTGGGGGCTGTGTACAGAGTTTCAACTTTACAAGATGAAAAGTGTTTTGGAGATGGATGTTGGTGATGGTTGCTCAACAGTGAGAATGTATTTACTGCCACTGAACTGTTTACTTAAAAATGGCTAAGGTGGTAATACTATGTTACGTGTATTTTACCAAGATATGGAAAAAATTTTAATCGTATAATAACCTATCATTGAAAAATATTTTTCTTGCTCCCTCACTAGGTTCGGCTCTCCTCAGTAGTGTGGAAATCTCATCTTTTGCAAAAGAGTTCTTACTTGGACCTTAGACCTTCTCAGTTTCTGGAAAATATATCTCAGGTTTTATCCAAACTTATCAAGTGAGAACTAATTTTACCTGGTACTCCTTTACTTAGAGATAATTTGTTTCACTCAATACCTTGAGAAGCAATCGGGAAAATTGTAACGTTGATAATTTAAGTGCATCTTTCCCAATACTTTCTGAAAATATACACTCTTCACTATCTACTCTCATTGGCAACGCCAGTCTTTATTTTCAAACTACAATCGCCAAAATCACATCTCATTTCTGTTAGAAAGCTTCCTCTTTCCAATGCAAATTTCCCGTGAAAATTAGTAGGAGCCTATATTGCGTTTATCCAAAGCAGTGCTCACTCTTAACAGAAACCTGTGCGAGCCAAGAAAACCAAGCGCGGAGGATGGATTTAACATGCCTTCTCTTGTTGTTTATTGAGATATAATTGACCTATCACATTATATTAGTTTCAGATGCACGATGATTTGATATCGTATACATTGCAAAAGGATCAGCACAATCAGTCTAATTAACATCCATCACCACATTCGGCCACAATTTTTATTCTTGTGATGAGAACTTTTAAGATCTACTCTGTTAGCAACTTTCAAGTATACGGTACAGTATTTTAGCCATAGACTCCATGCTGTACGTGACATCCCCATGGCTTATTTATTTTATACTTAGAAGTTTGTACCTTTTGGCCACCTTCACCTGTGTCATCAGAGAAGAGGCCGCTTGTTCCCGATTCTTCTCTGCCCTAGGCCACGTCCCCACTGTAATTCAGGGCGGTGGGAGGTGGGTCTTTCTTTCACAAAGCATGGTGAGAGAAGGGAGGAGAAGGAGAAGCAAGGACCCAGACAGGGGGTACTGGGCGTCTTTGTTCTCCTGACGGGTAGGGAAGGGAAAGGAGTGACTGAGAAAGAAAGGGAAAGGAAAAAGAACCAAGAGAACGAGCCAAGAAAGCGGCGCGGGCCTGCGCCCCCTCGCCGACAGGGGCGCTGTGGGCCGTCTGTGCCGCCCGGAGGCGCGCGGTGGGCGGGCCTTCGGGAGCCCGGCTGCAGGTGCACCCGGCCAGGCGGGAAGGGGCGCGCAGAGGTGCAACCGCACCGGGGCCAGGTAAACGGCCTCCAAGGGCAGGCGGGCCTGGCCCTGCCTCACTGCAGTCCCGTGTCCCTAATGACCTCACAGATGGGGAGCTCAGGGCGGCTGAGGAGGGGCCGGCACCTCAGAACCTCAGGTGTTCCAGCTTCTTGGGGCCTCAGTTTGCCCAGCTGGGAAATGGGCAGATGGGCTGGCCGCATTGCCCCAGAACGAACTCGGGGAGCTCCAGCAGTCAGTCAGGGCCCTTCCCGCCTCTTCTGCTGCCTCACAGCCGGTCGCCTTACCTTTGCGCCTCGGCCCGTCCTCACACAGTGCAGGTCCGAGCATTCTGGTTCAGCCCTTCCTCGGCCGCAGCCCCTTCGCATCTTTGGGTAAAACTCTTGTTAATCTGCTGTGGCTGTCTCCAGTCAGTGCTTCCTCCAGTGTTTATTGAGGCAGTGGATTTGGCTTCTGGCGTCACACCTGCTGGAATCTGGGTGGACCACTGAGGACCAGGTGACTCTAGTAGGCGAGTGCCTTTGCCACTCCGTGCCTGCATTTTCTCATCCCTAACATGGGGCAATGTCAGAACTTACCTTGCAGGATCTTTTGATAGTTAAATGAGTTAATGTGGATACAGGTTTAGGGCAGAGATATGGTCCTGCTGTGCCTTTCCCGGGGGCCTCCACTCCCCTGCCTGTTACCACGCAGTGGTAATTCTGCTTCTGTGATGATTTCATTCCTGTTTTGCCCACTTCATGTTTGATTACTAAATTTCCCCCCGGAGGACAGGACAGCTCTTATCATTGGTCACCCTGTATCCCCAGCACCTAGCTCTGTGTGGGCAGAGGAGCCTGAAGCCAGTGTTGACTAGGCAGGGGGTACACGGGTGATCAAGATGGTTCTGCCTTCCACCTGAGAAGGGCATTTGAACAAGTACAGCTGAGTTTGGGAGCTCAGTATCTGGGGAAAATCAGTTAAGATCCATGTTACCCTTGAAGGAATTGGATTTTGAGATGGACCGTTTTTATGATCATCTTAGTATTTCAACTTTTTCCCAGCCCCAGGGGCAATGGAGGCCAAGACTATCTTGCAAGGTAAATGTCTCCTGCCACAGCTCTTCCGTAATGGAGGAATGAAAGCAGACAGGGGCCACCTGCCATTCAGTGTCGGTTTTTGAATGCCGCCCTCAGTTAGCGTTGAGAATGCACTGCAAAGCCCAGCACTGTTCTCGCCGGTGGGTAATCACTGTCTTGTAAGGTTTCATTTTGCCAGTTCCGGGGAGAGGCTGACTGGTGCGGTGACCCACCCAAGCTCAGGGTGGAAAACCTCATTTCTCCCTTGCACATTTGGAAGTTGACAGCTAATGTAGTTTTCATCATATTTCTAAAGAATTGCAAAGGCTATCAGTACCATTTGATCCTGTGTTTATTACATGTATATTTTAACTATATTTTGAGCAAAATCTAGGAGTTGCAGATTTAGCTCATTTTGTTTATGGAAATTGTCTAGTAAAACACGGACCTGGCCAAATTGAGCCAGAAGTCGGACTTTATTTTTTAGAACACAGCTTATTGAGGTCTAATTTTTATACTATTCATATATTTAAAATGTAATGGTTTTTAGTAAACTTACATCAACCCTTACCACAGTCCATTTTAGAACATTTATATGACACCAAAAAGATGCCCCATGCCCATTTTTAGTCGTTCCCCATTTCACCCCAGGCAACCAATATCTGCTTTCTGTTTTCTATGAATTCATATTTTCTACTATTTCATACGAATGGAATCATCATATAATATGCAGCCTTTTGTGACTGGCTTTCATTTTAGCACAAAATTTTTGAGGTTCATCCGTGTGGTAGCATATACCAGTACTTAATTCCTTTTTGTTGCTGAATAGTATTTCATTGTGTGGATAGACCACATTTATTTCTTTTTATCCATTTACTAGTTGATGTTTCTATTTGAATTGTTTCCATTTTTTGGCTATTGTAAATAATACCCCTGTAAACATTCACATACAAGTTTTTGTCCACACAAAGACATAAGTTTCATTTCTCTTGGGTAGATGGGTTGAATTGCTGGGCCATGTGGTACATTCATGTTAAACTTTTAAGAACCTGCCAGTGCTTTCCAAAGTGGCTGTGCCATTTTACATTCTGCCAATAATATGTGAGAGTTCCAGTTTCTTCATGTCCTTCACCAAAAACTTGTTCTTTTGATTGTACCAATCCTAGTAGGTGTGAAGTGGTATCCCATTGTTGGTAAAATATATATGACAAACTTTACCATCTTAACCATTGTGTGCGGTTCAGTCATGTGAAGTACATTTACATTATTGTGCAACTATTTTACAGAACTTTTTCATCTTGCAAAACTGAAACTCCTTACCCATTAGCCAACTCTCCATTTTCTCCTCCTCCCAGCCCCTGGCAACCACCATTCTACTTTCTGTCTCTATGAGTTTGACAACTCCAGGTATCTCGTCTAGGTGGAATCATACAGTATTTGTCCTTTTTGTGACTGGCTGTTTCACTTAGCACAATGTCTTCAAGATTCATCCATGTTGTAGCAAGTGTCAGAATTTTCTTTCTTTTTAAGGCTGAATAATAGTCCCGTGTGTGTGTGTGTGTGTGTGTGTGTGTGTGTGTGTGTGTGTGTCTGTGTACCACATTTTGTTGATCCATTCTTTCATTGATGGACACTTGGGTTGCTTCCACCTCTTGGATCTTGTGAATAATGCTGCTATGGAACACGAGTGTACCAATCGCTCTTCAGGACCCTGCTTTCAATTCTTTTGACTATATACCGAGAAGCTCAATTGCTATATCATATGATAATTCTGGTTTTAACTTTTTGAGGAACTGCCATACTGTTTTCTATAATTTCTGTGTCCTTTTCCACACTTACCAATAGGGCACGGGGTTCCAATTTCTCCATACCCTTACCAACATTTATTTTTTTGCTTTTTTTTATAGTAGCCATTATTATGGGTGTGATGATCTGATTTGCATTTTCTTTATGATTGATGATGTTGAGCATCTTTTCATATATTTGTGCCATGTACACATCTTTGAAGAAATGTCTACTCAAATCCTTTGCCCATTTTTGAATAGGGTTATGTCTTTTTATTATTGAATTGTAATAGTTATTTATATATCCTGGATATACATTCTTTATCAGATACAAGCATATCATGTTTTATTATGCTTTGCTTTATTGTGCTTTGCAGATATTGTGTTTGTTTGTTTGTTTGTTTTTTTACAAATTGAAGGTTTGTGGTAAACCTACATGGAGCAAGTCTATCAGTGCCATTTGTCCAATAACATTTGCTCACTTTGTGTCTCTGTCACATTTTGGTAATTCTTGCAATATATCAGACTTTTTCATTGTTATTGTATTTATTCTGATGATCTTTGATGTTATTTTTGTAATTATTTTTGGGTGCCACAAACCACACCCATATAAGATAGCACACTTACTCGATAAATGTGTGTGTTCTGACTTCTCTATCCCTCTCTGTGGACGTCCCTGTTCCCTGAGACACAACAATATTGAAATTAGGTGAGTTAATAACCCTACAGTGGCCTCTAAGTGTTCAAGTGAAAGGAAGAGTCACATATCTCTCATTTAAAATCAAAAGCTGGAAATAAATATACTTACTGAGGAAGGCATGTGGAAAGCTAAGGTAGGCTGAAAACTAGGCCTCTTGTGCCAAACAGGTAGCCAAGTTGTGAATGCAAAGGAAAAGCTGTTGAAGGAAAATAAAAGTACCACTCCAGTAAACACATGCATTCTAAGAAAGCAAAACAGCCTTATTGCTGATACAGAGAATCTTAGCGGTCTGGATAGATCAAACCAGCCATAACATTCCCTTAAGTGAAAGCCTATCCAGGGCAAGACTATCTTCAATTCTGTGAAGACTGAGAGAGGTGAGGGAGCTGCAGAAGGAAAGTTTGAAGCTAGCAGAGGTTGGTTCATGAAGTTTAAGGAAAGAAGCCAACTGCATAACATAAAAGTGCAAGGTGAAGTGCAAGTTATGCAGAAGATCTAGCTAAGATAATGAATGAAGTTGGCTACTCTAAGCGACAGATTTTCAGTGTAGACGAATAGTCTTTTATTGGAAGAAGATGCCATCTAGGACTTTCACAGCTAGAGAGGAGAAATCAGTGCTTGCCTTCAAGGCTTCAGAGGACAGGCTGACTCTCTTGTGAGGGGCTCATGCAGCTGGTGAGTTTAAGTTGGAGTCAGTGCTTATTTACCATTCTAAAAATTTTAGGGCCCTTAAGAATTATCCTAAATCTATTCTGCCTGTGCTCTGTAAATGCAGCAACAAAGCCTGGATTATATCACACCTATTTACAACATGGTTTACTGAATATTTTAAGCCCACTGTTGAGACCTACTGCTCAGAAAAAGAAGACTCTTCAAAATATGACTGCTCAGTGACAATGCACCTGGTCACCCAAGAGCTCTGATGGAGATGGACGAGATGAATGTTTTCATGCCTGTGAACACAACATGCATTCTGCAGCCCATTGATCAAGGAGTTATTTTGACTTTCAAGTCTCATTATTTAAGAAATACACTTTGTAAGGCTATAGCTGCCGTAGATAGTAATTCTGCTGATGGATCTGGGCAAAGTCACTTGGAAACCTTCTGGAAAGGATTCACCATCCTAGATGCTATTAAGTACATTCCTGATTCATGGGAAGAGATCAAAACATCCACATTAACAGGAGTTTGGAAGAAGTTGATTCCAACCCTCGTGGATGACTTTGAGGGTTCAAGACTCAATGGAAGAAATCACTGCCGATGTGGTGGAGACATCAGAACTAGAATCAGAAGTGGAGCCTGGAGGTGTGACTGAACTGATGAAATTTCATGATAAAATTAGAAGAGATGAGGAGTTGCTTCTTATGGAGGAGCAAAGAAAATGGTTTCTTGAGATGGAATCTGTGCTTAGTGAAGATGCTGTGAAGATTGTTGAAATGACAACAAAGGACTTAAAATATTGCATAAACTTAATTGAATAAGCAGTGACAGGGTTTGAGAGGACTCCCTCCAATTTTGAAAGAAGTTCTGTGGATAAAATGCTGTCAAACAGTATCTCGTGCTACAGAGAAATCTTTGGAGAAAGGAAGTCAGTCAATGAGGCAAACTTGACTGTTGTCTTACTTTAAGAAATTGCCACAGACACCCCAACCTTCAGCAACCACCACCCTGATCAGTCAGCAGCCATCAGCGTGGGGGCGGAGCCTCCACCAGTGAAAAGACTATGACTCGCTGAGGGCTCAGAGGATGTCAGCAGTTTTTAACAATAAACTGTTTTTAAATTAAGGTACGTACATTGTTTTTTAGACACAATGCTATCGCACATTTAATAGACCACAGCATGGTGTAAACATAACTTTTATATGCACTGGGGAAGCAAAAAATTTGTGGCTTGCTTTATTGTGATATTCATTTTATTGTGGTAATCTGTAACCAGACCTGCACTGTCTCCAAGTTATGCCTGTATGTGATTTACAAGTATTTTCATAGCAGTATCTTTTGAAGCACAAAATTGTGAAATTTTGATGAAGTCCAACTTCTCAGTTTTTTGTTTTTGTTTTTAAATTGGGGAATATTGAGGAACAGTGTGTTTCTCCAGGGCCCATCAGCTCCAAGTCATTGTCCTTCAATCTGGTTGTGGAGGGCGCAGCTCACTGGCCCATGTGGGAACCGGCAACCCTGTTGTTCAGAGCTCACACTCTATCCAACTGAGCCATGCGGCCTCCTGTCAGTTTTTTTTATGCTTGTGCTTTTGGTGCCATATCTAAGATATCTTTCTCTAACCTAAGGTTGTGAATATTTATATCCGGTATTTTCTTCTAAGAGTTTTATACTTTGGGCTCTTTCATTTAGGTACGTGATCCATTTTTTGTTGATTTTTTTGTATATGGTGTGATGGCTTTTTTTTTTTTTAACCACCAAAGACAATTTTATTTACTCTTAAAACAGTTCCCCAGCCCTGGGCAGCAGCTGGGAGCTCAGACCTGGTCCTGCCACATCTCAGGAACCTTCCTTCTAACACTTTACTGTCCTTCACTCACTGTAGCATGGTAACCCCCACAGCAAACCTGTGAGGTAGGTCTCACCATCCTCCTGCCTCCTGATCCACATTACAGATGGGAGATGACCTTATTTTTTCATCAAAAAACTGGTTCGTGTCTGTCCCTATGATGGACAGTGCTTGGTGTTCTGCTGGGAACTGGGTGATGTAGAGCTCTGTCCCCTTCAGTATGTCCCATTGAAATGCTTTGCTTTGTTCTGCTTTCCCCACCTTTGGAATCTTGTTCTGAAGTTCTTACTCTGGGATAGGGCACTGGAGGAGGATTCTGGGTGGTGAAAGGTGGGTCCTTCTTTGGTACAGTGGGATAGGGTGATTATGCAGAGGAGAGGGGAAAGGAGATGGCAGGCCTTTTCTGTCTGCTAGATCAGGCCCGTTTGGGAAAGAGCCCTGATGGAGGCAGAGGGTCTGACACTGATGGTCTTCAGAGTATCCACTCGTGCTCACCCTCATGAACTCCACGGAAAGCCTTCCTGTCCTGAGGTCCATGTATCCAGTAGGAAGACAGCTGCTGAAAACGGCACCTTCTCCAGGAGGCGTTCTCTGATTTCCCTCATTCACCTTAGTGCTCCTTCCTCGTTCCCCAGAACATCCTTGCACATGACCCTTTGCTTTACTCTCCTAAAGTAGATGTACTCATCTATTCAACCAACAAATGTTTTATGAAGTGCCTACTACATGCCAGGCACTGTGTTTGGCACTGAAGATGACATGGTCCACAAAGAAATGAGCATGTCCCGCTCTTCAGGGAGATTTCATTCCAGTGGGGGAGACGTAGACTTAATTGCCACACAAATAAATGGACAATTGCAAGTATGCTACGTGCAGGGGAGAGGTATGTGAAACTTGGTATAGTGTGAGCCCCCAGGGGAGGAAGTGCCCTGGCTTGTCAGGGAGGCCAGGAAGGCTTCTCTGCGGACATGAAATTGAACTCAGTTGAACGAAGGGCAAGAAGGTGTGAATGGAGGGAGCTGATGGGGAGGCATCCTGGTGGAGGCCACGGCATGTGCAAAGGACCCTGGGCTGGTTCCAAAGTGCCCAGGTGCCCCTGGGTAGATATGGTGAGAAGATGCTGTGCTCAGGCAGGAAGGACCTTAACGAGGCCTTTCACTTATATTCTGCATTATACATATTTAAATCTCAGAGCAAAATTTAAGAAGTCATAGAGGTAAATCGCGGTGACCTTGGGTTAGATGATGTTTTCTTAGATATGACATGTAAAGCACAAACAGCCAAAGAAAAGGTACATAGACTGGACTTCCTCAAAGTTAAATACTTTTGTGCTTCAAAGGGTACTATCAAAAAAGTGAAAAGGAAACCCACAGATTGGGAAAAAATATTTATAGATCGCGTATCTGAAAAATGTCTAGTATCTGTAATATACAAGGAATTTTTACCACTCAACAACTAAAAGACAAATAGCCCAATTAAAAAATGGACAAAGAATCTAAATAGATATTTCTCCAAAGAAGATATACAAGTGGCCAATAAACCCATGAAAAGATGCTCAACATTACTATGTCGTAGGGACAGGCAGCTCAAAACCACGTTAAGCTGTCACTTCACACCCACTAGGATGATGGTAATAACAATAAACAGGTAATAACAAGCATTGACAGAATGTGGAGAAATTGAAACCTTCATATATTGCTGGTGGGAACGGGAAATTGTGCGGCAGATCCATGCAGGTCCTCAAAGAGTTAAACATAGAGTTACCATATGGCCCAGCAATGCTCTTGTATACGCAAGAGAATTGAAAACAGATGTTTATACAAAAACTTGTTCACAAATCTTCATAGTACGGATTCGGTTGGTACAAAAGTAATTGCGGTTTAAAAGGTTGAAAATAATCGTAAAAACCGCGATTACTTTTGCACCAACCTAATAACATGATTCGTAAAAGCCAGAAAGTAGAAACACCCCAAATGCCCATCAACTGGCGAATGGATGACTAGAAAGTGGTCTGTCTGTACAAAGGAATATTATGCAGCCATAATAAGAAATGTGCTGATACATCCCACAGCATGGATAGTCCTTGAAAACATGCTAAGTGAAAGAAGCCAGGCACAAAAGGGGCCATTCTATTTATAAGAAACGTCCAGAATAGATAAATCCATAGAGCCAGAAAAGACATTAGTGGTTTCCAGGGGCTGCGGGTAAGGGAGAGTGACTGCTACTGGATTTGTTTTTGGGGAGGGAGGGAGGATGAAAATGTTCTGGAATTAGATAAGTGGTGATGGCCGCCCAACCTCATGAATGTACAAAAAGCACGTTCCATACAATTTACCTTTAAAAGGGTGAATTTTATGGGATGTGAATTATATTGATAAAAAAAAAAAAAGGAAAGTCTCCTTAACTTGGTGTTTCCCTTCCCTCCTTATTTTAATCCTTCACTGTTTCTGCCTTTTAGTCTGAGATATCTCAGCATCTTAGGAAGCAGGCAATGCACAAATTAATTCATTCAGAAAAAGAAAGAAAAAAATCCTGCTGGCCGCAGATGAGACGCTGGATGGGGAGTTCTGTGGTGGTTTGGCTTTGCCACGTCCCCTTTATTAAGCAAGCCACACGTGGTTCTGAAGGAAGACAGAAGACACCAACATGGGACTGAAATCAGGGAACTAAAATTCATGTGTGTTTTTTTAAATTTAATTATTGTGGTTTTTCATTCCTACTTACCTCTTTTCCTTTTCTCCAATCCGCGAAACATTCTGCCGGTGCTCCTTGGATCTTCCCTAGGTGTTTTACTGACTTCGACTTTTGTTTAGCAGAGACATAGAGTGGGGAGGGTGCGTCTGGGTCGTAATTAGCTGGTCTTCAGTGTTATGTTTGCTTGAAAATTGGTATAAATGGGGTGCAGGGTGGGAGCTGGAAGCGAGCATTGCCTCTTGCAACTTGTAAAAGTTTCACTCGTTAATGATATTGTGAAAATGGTTTTTTAATTGAATCCTAAAAAACAGCAATTTATTTTTCTAGGAGTTAAGATGTCTTCGTTGGTCAAACTTTTTTTTTTTTTTTTGGTCAAACTTTATAGAGGACAATATGGAAGGCCTTCGAAAGCTAAAAGATAAAGTGAAATACTCTCTAAATACGTGTCTTGGTTTTTAGGTGATCTGAGGGTAAAACAGCAAAATTAGATGAGGACGTAAATGCAGATATCAAGATTCAATGTTGGTAAGTGTTGCTGATTTTACTTTAATTTTAGTTTATATGATTAAAAAAAAGACATCCTTTTCCCTCTTTTCTGGTAGCGAAAGTAATACATTTCAAAAAGGTTTTCATTTTGGAATCATTATAGAGTCACAGGAAGTGACACACACTGAATGTTCCCGCAACACTGAAATGCACAGACAGAAAACGCGACTCCTCTGTAACCCCAGCCCTGAGCGTTGGCCGGTGCAAACAGTCTGGTATGTATTCTTCAGGCGTTTTGTTATATTTCTGGAGAAATCTGTAAACAAAGTAAACTCGAACTTTGCATGTAGTCTGCAGACCTAATTGCTTATGTATACTCGTTAACATTTCACCTCTGCAAACGCCAAACTAGACGCCATCAGATCTGCACCGCCTTTTCCTTCACTGTCGTGTCAGTGCCTTATTGACAGGCTCCATGGCCCTCCCTCAGAACCTGGTTCCTCAGAGCCAGAGAGCCAGAGTGGGACCCCTACCCCACTGGGGCCTTGCTTCTCCTACTTTAGGATGTGGCTTTGCTCTCCTACCTGAAGAGCTTGCTAAAATGCAGTTTCCCAGGCCCCATTCCTACTGATTTCGAAGCTGTGGGGCCCAGGGAGCTGCTGTTTCAATACGCAGCTCAGGTGATGGGAGCTGGTGATACTGGAACCACTTTTAGAATCCTGCACCAGCCCGTTATCTAGGAAACTGGTAAGCGCAGCTACACCCCGCATTTGACCCAGGACCAGTTGTGGTTGTTGGAGGCAGGCTGCCTGTAAAAGCAAGTGTGGGTGCTGGCTGAAGATCTGGGCGCCCACACCAGACTCTTAGGCCACCCCTGACACAGCCCTCACATCTAGCCTACTGCCTCTTCTGGTGTTTGCTGGTTGGTGTTGAGTGAATGAACGAATGTTTATTTGTTTCCCCCTCTCCTAGCACATTTGCAGTGGTAAATAGGTAGCAGTCATATAGACTATAACCTTAAACCAAAGGAAAGTAGGGAAAAAATGTGACAAGCAGACAGAAACATTCAAAATCATAGACATTTTGGACCATGTATTTTCCATTTCTGCCATATCAAATTATCACACAATTAGCAGTGTCAAAGAACACTCATTTATGATCGTCTGGTTCGTAGGTCCGAAGTGTGACCTGGGTCTCACCAGGCTAAAATCAAGGTATCAGCCAAGTGGGTTTCTTTCTGGAGAGGCCAAGAGAGAGAATCTGTTTTCTGTCTCGTTCCCAATGCTGGAAGATTTCAGTTCCTTGCAGTTGTAGGGCCAAGGTCTCCATTTCTCTGCGGACTGTCAGCTGGGGGCCGTTTGGGTCTCCTGGAAGCCCCTGGCAGGTTCACACACTTGCAGCCTCCCACAGTTCAGACGTGCATGTCTTTGTAGGCCATTCTTCTGCTGGCCACAGCCCATCAGGACCTCAGGAGCCATGGGGAACGTTGCTCTGTCATGGGAACAGCACAGTTACTTTGTTTTGATTCGAAGATGCAGTTTATTTTTAAAAGCTTTTTGTGATGGAAAATTTCTAACATACACTCAAGTAAAGAAACTGTAATATAGTTCTTTGTACCCATCATTTTATTCCAGTAAATACCGACTCTTAGCCAGTCTTGTGTCGTGTATCTCGTCCTCACCCCAGCTTGAAATTACTTTGAAGCAAATCTCAGAGAACATAATTTTATCTATATACATTTCAGTATGTATTTTTAGAATATAGGGACTCTGTTTTTATTACATAGTCATGGTTGGGTTACTAATACAACTTCCCCACATCAATTATTGAACAACTGTTTCTATTTTCTTGACTATTGTGTACAATTGTTTATGGTTTGTTTGAATTGCTATCTACATAAAACCTACATATTACATTTGGTCGATGTCTCTTTTTATTGTGGAACATCTGTATAACATAAAAATGGCCATTATAACCATTGAGAAGTGTACAGTTTAGTGGCAGTAAGTACATTCACATTGTTGTACAATCATCACCACCAGCCATCCCCAGAACTTTCTCATGTTCCCAAACTGAATCTCTGTTCCCATTAAATAATTCCCCTATCTCCCTCCACTAGCCTGTATCAAAATGTTCTGTTCAACAAATTTACCGTCTTAACCACTTTGAAGTGTAGAGTTTGATAGTGTTAAATATGTATATTTGTATCATTGTGAAACAGCTCTCCAGAACTTTTTCATCTCTTGGAACTGAAACTCTATACCTGTTAAACAACAACTTCCCTTTCTCCCTTTCCACCGGCCCTTGATAACCATCATCTGACTTGAAAAACATGTGTTCTGCTCTTGTTGGGTGAAATGTCCTCCAGAAGTTCATATCTCTTAAACCTTCTTAAATTTATTAATTCCCTCATCTTTAAGAAACATATATATTTTGTTGTTCTTGACGAAGTAGGTCCTTTGTTCCCTAGAGTTTCCCACAGTCTAGATTGGGCCAACTGCATTGTGTGGTATCATTTAACTTGTCTTTGTGCCTCCTGTAGGCAAATCGAGAAGTGTGACATGATTCAGGTTCCTTTTTTGGTAACATAATTCCAGAAATGATGGTCACCTTTATGGAGATGTACCTAATGTCTCGTCTTTTTTTTTATATTGTTAGCAACCGTTGTTCTTTGTCTAGGTCCATTACTTCACTGGGTGTTGCAAGATGTTGGTGATCAATTATTTTATTATTCTTTCATTATTTATTAGCTGGACTGTAATATCCATTGTAAACTGGTTGTTCCAATGGGAAAGATACAGTTCCAAAAGGGAAAGAAAAAACATTTAATAGTAGCTTTTAAGAGGAAAATACACGACATTAAATGTATGTATTAGTTGTAAGAAAGATCCCTAATTTCATATGTGGAAAAAATATGTTACATTTGGGAAAATACGGTAGTGCTGGTGATAATTGACCACGAGTCATCAAGAAACAGGTAAATGATGGAAGACTGTTTCAGCTGGTAAAGATGGATAGGATGGGTCAAATACATTTTAGAAAGGCCCATTAGAAAGGGCTGCTAATGAAAAGCTTTGGCACTGCATGTATGTGTGTGTTTCCGTCTGGAGGCTCTGAGGGAGAATCTTTCTCAGGTCTGTCTCCTAGCCCCCGGCAGCTGCCACGGCATTCCCTGGCTTTCAGCTGCATCTTCCAGTTGCTGCCTCTGTTGTCACGTGGCATTCTCTGTGCCCAAATTTCCCAGTGACACCAGCCATTGGGTTAGGACCCGCCTTCATCCAGTATGACCTTAGCTTCACTTGATGGCATCTTGCAAAGACCAGATTTTCCAATAAGGTCATGTTCACAGGTACCAGGGGTGAGGACTTGAACACGTCTTTTTTGGGGGGACACAATTCAACCCACAACAAAGAGTAAAGTTTAAAGTGACACTTGGAGAGTGTTTTACCCGGGAGGAAGACCACATGTCCTGTTGCATTTGTATGAATACGATGGAGCAGCGAGATAGATGGTGCTGTAGATAGCTCTCGAAGATGAAGGTCACGTCCTTTTTTACCGCCAAAGAGGAACCTGACAGCGCTGATTGTTTTCCATATTGTTCATAAAGGTTTGAATCACTGAGTCTTTTGTCTTTAAAAAGTTAAGAAAAAACTCTTACATGAGTTTTTGCCATTTGGGTTTTTGGGAATGGCATTTAATTCCCACTGAGGATACCTCTTGCATATGGTATATGGTATAATTGAGGTCAAGTTCTGGGTCGCTTTATAAATTTGATTGTTTTCTCAGTTGTATGCTTTTTTGAGGGCTAGAATTTTCGGATAATATGTAGGCTTGTCTCTATGAGGTTAGCACTGGTGGACATTTACTCTCTTATCTGAGGCCCTGAAACCTTTTCACAGGCTCTGTAGGCTCTGTAAATATTTGGAGCACACTGTGTACTGAGCTCTGGATGAGTGAGAAAGGACGCATTTTGAAGGACATACTTAGTGCTGAGCAGATTTTATATGCTCAACAATTATTTATGAATGAATGAAATTGGATTCCCAGCTCATACAGGTGTCCCCAAAGCACATACCAAAAGGTTGCCCAACAGGTGTAACAAGCAGGGAATCCCTGACATCTTCTCCTGAAAAGAGACGAAAGAGGAATTACTAAAAAGGAGAACTGTGAAACCACCATAGTGGGGACCCACATATCTCCATTTACACACAGCCTTTGCCAGGGTTTTCTAGCACCAGGCACTGGTTTCAGGTGATGAGTCAGGCGTGAGAAGTATGTGATTTGACGTGAGAGACCTCATTCCTGTTCATGACCTGCTGGATAACGTTTCCCAATAGCTAGTGTCAGATTCTTCTTTCTTCTATTTTTCACTTATGTTTATAAAATAATAAGGGCAAAATGCAATAAAACATTCAAGTCATTGACCCAAATAAACACGATTACATGGAGAAGCTGTCGAAGTTGCTGAGAACAAGCATTAGCTCCCAAATTTCCCTGTGGGGCAACTTGACATGTCACCCCAATGGTGGCGGAGGGGTCCTGGTGTACAGTGACGTGTGGGTTTTCTGGATGTGGCAGTCACACAAGGTCGAGGAGGTTTGAGTTCTGGTTCCTGTAACTAGCAAGCTACCTAACCTAGTCTTCGTGTGCAAAATGGGAAGGGCTAGGGTCCATGAAGCCGAAGGTCTATTGAGTTTTACAGTTTAAAAAATCACTCACTTTAGCAAATTCATTCATTCTGCAGTTATTCTTCCAACACCTGTGATGTGGCAAGCCCTATTCCAGTTGCTGGGGAAACAGCGAACAGACAGAAGTCCCTGTCTTCTAGGAGCTTCCCTTCCTCCTTGGGACGCGATGATATACAAATACATCAAAACACGTGTAGGTGACCAGGACTCCTCCTCACTGTCCAGGACAGTCTGACAGCCAAGAGGAGCCTGAGGAGACGTGACGACTAAATGAAATGTATCCTGAATGGTATCCTGGGCCAGAAAAAACACATTCGGTCAAAACTGAAGAAGTGGAATCAAGTATGACCTTCAGTGATTAATAGTGTATCAATATTGGCTCATTGGTTGTGACAGATGGACCACGGTAATGTGAGGTGTTACTAATAGGGAAACTTGGTGTAGATTATCATGGGAACTATCTTCTTTGGTACCATCTTTACAATTTTTATGAAAACCTAAAACTGCTCTAAAAAGTAAAGTTTGTTTTCAAAACGTGTGTGTGTGTGTGTGTGTGTGTGTGTGTAGTATATCAGATGTTGTTGAGTGACCTGGAGAAAAGTAAAGCCATGTCAGAAGGGCAGGGAGCACCGCTAGTGGTGAAGGTGAGGGAGGGCCCTACAGAGCAGATGACACTTGGGCAGAGCCCCGATGGAAGCAGGGAGCCACCCACAGGATGTGGGGTGGAGGGTGGGGACGTGTGTTAGGAAGGAGGGCACAGCAAGGGGCAAGGCCCTGCAAGAGACCTGCTGGTTGCCATGGAGGAGCCTGCTGGGAGGATAGGGGAGGTAGGGAATTAGGTCAGACAGGTGGGGGTGGGTGGGAGAGTGGGACGATGCCGGGTTGGGGGCAAGGCATCTGGAGCCCTTACGTATGGTCAGGACTTTGGCTTCCACTCTGGGCCAGATGCTGTAGGCTGTGGGTCTGGCCTCCTTCCCTGTGGCACGGATCCCACATCACCGCGGCCCGCCTCTCACAGACTTGGGGAAGTTACCACTTGAGGGCCTCGTTAGGCTTTAGAAAAGCAGGGGTTAGAAAACTACAGCTTTAGGGCCAAGTCCTGTCCCCCAGTTTTCTCTACAAAGGTGAGCCCGAACCGATTTTTTCCTTCCCATCAGTGAGATTGTTTCATACATTCATAGTACAATTTTGTAATTGTTTTGTCCCAGTCTGTCTTCCATCCTGGGATCCTTTCAGCTTCCTAAATGATTTGTCACGTGTTGCGTACATGAAGGAAGCCCAGTGGGCTTTGACAAACGTGTCGTTTTGCGTCCCCACCATCACTGGGTCGTACAGAATAATTTCACTGCCTCCTCGTGCTGCAACTGTTCAACTCCTTGCTTTCCCTTCAAACCTCTGGTGACCACTGCTTTTTTCTCATGTCTCTAATTTTGCCTTTTCCAGAATGTCACAGAATTGGAATCATACAGTATGTAGCCTTTTTGGACTGGCTTCTTTCACTTCGCAATATGCACTTAAGATTCATCTATGTCTTTCCGTGGCTCGATAGCTCATATCTGTTTTTCGCTTAATATTAATAATATTTATTGTGTGGATGTCCCACAGTTTGTGTGTCCATTTATCAGTGAACAGCATGTTGGTTGCTTCCAGTTTTTGGTGATTGTGAATAAAACTGCTGTCAACATTCATGGCGCGTGTGTGTGTTCGTTCATACGTTTTCAAATCAGTTGGGTCTGTTTACTGAATCGCATAGTAACACTGTGTTTAGCTGTGTGTGACCGCTGCTCTTTAGAGCATCAGGGGAGGAACCTTTGCCTTGTGTCCCTATGATAGGACTATGTTATTTCCATGTTTCCTCGAAAATAAGACCTAACCAGAAAATAAGCCCTACCATGATTTTTCAGGATGACATCCCCTGAACATAAGCCCTAATGCGTCTTTTGGAGCCAACCTTAATATCAGACCCGGTCTTATTTTCGGGGAAACATGGTACTTTCTTCTTACTTCTGGAAGCTTGATTGAAATTTCTCCAGAGAAGTGTTAAAATTCAAATTGTTTTCAGTGAAATTTGAAATGATGATGGAACTTCTAAGAGTAGACTCTTAAAAATCTTTTTAATTTTAAAATTTATCCCCAGTGGGTCCTATCCTGAGAACTTAATAGATCAGCTGTCTAATAAGTTGAAGTAATTGAGATACAGCAGTAAAAAGTTAAAAATAATCGTTCCAGTGTTCCTGGAGGCTTTGGGAGTGACAAGTACATTTAATTTGAAATTGTGAGGAAAGTGTGAGGATTCTTTCTGTACCTGCATGAGCTTCTCTCTGTTTAACCACATCAGGCTCTACATGATTTCTGAGCAATATGAAAACTGGAAACACTTTGAAACCTATTAATGTGAAAGAAGGAAAAAAGTGAAGCAGGGAACGAACAGGCTTGGATGTTTTCTTTTAGCTTAATTGATGTATATTGATGTGTAATATTAGTATATGATACTACATTTTAATATACTTAAAATGCACAATTTGAGTTTTGATACGTGGGTGTCAGACCAGCACTACAGTCAAGATAATAAGCATACACGTAGCTATCACCACCTAAAGTTTGGAATTGTACAGCATACTTGTTTTGGAGGGGGAAGTGTCTGATTTCTTTCAGCATGATTACTTTGAGATTCACCCATGTTGGTGGTTGGATCAGGACGTCATGATCTTGTTGCTGAGTAATAGTCCATTATATGGTGCTATGGACTGAATCGTGTTCCCCTGCAATCCATATGTTGAAGCCCAACCCCCAATGTGACTATATTTAGAGACAGGGCTTTCAAGAGATCATTAAGAATATATGAGGTTGTAAGGGTGGGATCCTAATCCGATGTGATTGGTGGCCTTATCCCCATGAGGAAAAGCCATGTGAGGACACAGCAAGAAGGTAGCCGTCTGCAAGCCGGGAAGAGAGCCCTCACCAGAACTCGACTGTGCTGACATCCTGTCCCAGACTTCCAACTTCCAGAACTCTGAGAAAATTAACTTCTATTATTTAAGCCATCCACTCTATGATATTTTATTAGGACCACCTGAGTAGACTAAGATGCCATAGATACACCATCATTTGTTTTTCATTTACCTGTCGATGGTCATTTCCAGTTTGGGGCTATTACAAATAAAGCTGCTATGGTCATCCACGTACAAGTCTTTGTATGGACATGCTTACATTTTTATTGGGTGAATACCTAGGAGTGGACTGGCTGGGTTATGTATGTTTTACTTTTTTAGAAACTGCCAAACTGTTTTCTGAGGTGACTGTACCCTTTTACATTCCCTGCAGCAGCATGGAGAGTTCCGGTTCCTCCACGAGGGTCTTGAGACTTCAGTTTTGAACTGCTCTATGGGGCTGGTCCACCCATATGTGCGGTGGAAGGCTCTTTGCCTGCGGTGACGTGGCCAGGAGAGGCGTGGGCAGGCAGGCAATGCGCTCTGGAGTCCTCCCTCATACTCTTTATATCCTCAACTGAGAATAGTTTTATGCCCATGTTAACTTACTTTCCATGAAAATTTGGAATGCCTTAATATCTTTATCCCTTTTACTTGTCCTTTCATTGCTTTTCCAATTTTTTTTTTTTTTTACTTGCAGACTTCCTGGGTTAAGCCTAGAGTTTCTGGGCTGTGAGGTACTGAAAGGAGCCTGGATTTCAGAGTCAGACCCACCTGGATTTTGAATTTGGGCTTCACAGCCTAGCTGTGTGGCTAGTCATGTGACCTGAGCCTCAGTTTCCTCCTCTGTTTTTAAAAAGTGTGCGCAGAGGTTGATGTTACCCAGCTCACACGGGTGTTATACGGGTCAAATATAATGTATTGACAGCATCTTCTTTGAACATCCGGGAAACTGTATTCATGTCCCAAAATATATTTGTAATCATAAATTTCATTTTTCGTTTGGCAGTGATTGGCCTCCTACCCATTAAACGAGTAGGTGAAGAACTGACGTTTTAATGGGTGACACTAGTTGGAGGGAGACCACAGAGAATATGACAAAATGCAGTGGCATTGCCAGGGCTCAGGGTGACCTTGCATTATTTAATGTTGTCCGAGCCTTCCTTTGGCCCTTTGTGCTTTACTGGGGATGTATTTCACGTGGTGCGCCTTCTCATACCTTCCACAATGGCAGCTCTTGCCTGCGTGTAATTCCTCTACACAGCCCATTTGGGGATTCCAGCCCCCTGGTTACCTAGGGACTGTTTTAAGGAAAGGAACCGGAACACACTATGGTTCCGGGAGGGTTGTTCTCAGGCCTCTGGGGGCCGAGCCCACGTACATGCCTGCCTTTCTCGACTGGGGCTGCAGTGTCTGCGTACAGGCCTGCTGGCCTGTGGAATCCTTTGTCCAGCTGGCTGAGGTGCATTGAGAGTACGTGGGGCCTTCCCTCCTGTGGAGAAGCAGGAAATTCTTCTTTGATGGCTGCTAGCATTTGAAAGGTCATCCTGAAAGGAGTTCCGAATAGTCAGAGGGTTGAAGTGAGCGTGGCCAGGTAGGCTGGAGCTGGAACTGCCTGGGAAGTGGGGGTCCCAGTGAGGCCAGCAATGTGGGTATCGGTAGGCATGGGGTTTGTTCTGCCAGGCGGGGGTGTCTGGGGGCCTTCTCTTCTCTGCCCGGCTGCTGGATTCCAAGTACCCTGCGGCGTTTCTCCTTAGAGCCGGCTGGCTTTCTTGGCATCAGTCAGTCTAGTTGCTAGGAAGCCGAGTAAGGCCAATGCAACTTCCTTTTGACTTGCTCACATTGAGCCATCTGCTTCTTCCTTCTCGTGGCCTTCAAACTTGGCCAGCATCATCGAGAAGAGGGTCGAGCTCGGCATCTGTACTGCTTTTCCTTCTTGGGAAGGGAGCGCTTTCTCATCCCTCTTTAACCCTCTCAGTCCAGACTCACAACAGTCGTGCTTAGTTCCTTGTTTCTCTCGGCTAATTTGGAGCAGGCGTTTCTTCTTCGGTTTTGCCCTTTGTCTTGGTCTTAGATGTAGATATACGTTACAGTATGATAACCGACTGACTCTCAATGAGCGTGTGCCAACATGCATTTGGCAACTAAATATAGATAACGGTCTTCACCAGGATGCTTAGTACTCAGAATTGATGTGCCCGAATCATTGAGGAGTTTCTTTTTTTCTCCCAGAAGCTCCATTGTGGAGCTCGTGTCCGCTATGGTAAAGATGGCAGCTAATCCCCCAAAATGTGTGGTGCTGCTGGGGTAACTTCTAGAAAAAAAGAAGCTTTACAAAAAACAGCGATTCTAAAAATATTACCAAACACCCCTCAGCTTTATATACTTCCAGATTTAGTTCCGTTCAGTGGGGCAAATCAGACTCATTAAATCGAAGCCCCTTCCGTCATGAGTTTGCAGTGAACTTTTCTTGTGACAGAGCTGTGCCTTCAGTTGTCAACTCTGCAGAAGCAGAGCAAACAAACTGGACAAAAATAGAAATAGGCATGACAAAATAGAGGCGAGGTTCGGGGGGGAAACAGTCTTGAGAAAAGCCATTGTTCGCGTTTTAAAAATCCAGTTTAACTGAAGATGTAATCACCTTTGAGTGTACCAGAACTGTGGAAACTAATGCATGGACTCTGGGAAATAATTTCTTCTTAAGTGTAATTTTGTCTTTGCTGTTTTTTTTTTTTTAGCGGTAAGCCGTATAAACCTTTTCTGCCGACTTCTTATTCTCCCCAAGAGGGCTACTTAAAGGAGGGTGAAGACATGCTAAGGTAAAATTTCATTGTCGTGGCTCCATTTGCTAAAAGCTTTAGTAGTAATTTAGATGTGTTCTTACGGTGCAGACTTATGTGTTTGTTAAAATTGATGTTATTAATATTTGGTTTTGAGGCCGTCCCTCAGGTCAACTCGATCATATTAAGCCTTTCTGCTTTAACTTTTACCTTTCCACAGTCATTTGGACTCTAGTAACTAAAACACACCTGGAGACAGAAGGGACTCAGTCAGGTCTATGTAAGCAAGCCACCCAGGACCTTTCCCTGTGGGTTTTTCAGGAAGTGCCATGTGGGTGACCCACTCTGTGGGCTATCCCTTTCTCAGACCTTTTTCATGCTACCATCTGACCATTGGTACTATATGCGGACAAAATGCAAATTTATTTCATCATGGGACAAATCAGTCCTCCAGAGTTGAGTATAAATTTAAGTCACTTAAAATTGGTTTGGTTTTTTTTTTTAACCCAAGGAACGGATAAGTACATGTAAAAGCGTCTGATAATAAAAAGTGAAAATTCCTTTTCAGAACTTTCCCATTTTTCTCCCTTGTTTTTAACTTAAATGGCTCGCCCTGG
The DNA here is from genome assembly GCF_964194185.1 of Rhinolophus hipposideros. Taxonomy (NCBI): domain Eukaryota; kingdom Metazoa; phylum Chordata; class Mammalia; order Chiroptera; family Rhinolophidae; genus Rhinolophus; species Rhinolophus hipposideros. The sequence continues at coordinate 4,760,772 of NC_138067.1, read as the reverse complement.
CATATTGTTCTGGAACTTGCTTCTTTCACTTGATGGTCCCTCATGGAGTATTATTCACCTTCATGCTTTTGACCACTGTGTGGTATTCCAAAGTGTGTAAACCAGTTTTGAAGGTTATCTTATTATTTTACTTGTCCACATTCAGCAGTGAAGTTCTTCTAAGTAACTAAATACGAGGTGTGATAAAAAGATACAGTGAATATTTAAATAAAAAAATTATTATAGTAAAAGACACATTGCCATTAATCCCCCTCAAAATACTCCCCATGGCTTTGAACGCACGTATCCCATCGTTCTTGCCACTTTCGGAAGCAGTTCTGTAAGTCCTCTTTCATGAGTGTCTTTAGTTGCGCTGTCGTGGCTGCCTCGATGTCCTGAATCATTTTGACTTTGGGGAAGAACCAGAAGTCTCACGGTGCCAGATCCAGTGAATAAGGTGGATGAGGACACACTGCAATGTTTTTATTTCACAGAAATTGCTGTGTGATGGAGGATGATTTCCGGCACACTCTAAAGCACACCTTCTCTCAACCGTAGCTCACACCTGACTGACAACACTGAACAAGTTGAAACTTGTCACACACTGTTACTAAGGTTCAACGCGCCACTTCCCATATTGAAGATCCCTGCTTTTCCATTGAATGGCACTCGGCAGCAGGATTTACCATATTTTGTGTTCACATCTCATATGTAAATCAACATGGCAGTTCAAGATTCTTGCCTTAGATGTACCTCTGTAGCTTTGGTAAAGGCACTTTCCCCTGAACTGTATTTGAATGGATTTTTATATGTATGAACCTTGACAGGGCCTCTCTCTTGCCTGCATTAAAGATGAGATTTGTGTCAGGTTAGATTAATAATTCACAATTGAAAAATGCTTTCTTCGACTGTAGAAGCCCTGGGAAGTATAGAATTTGGGAGCGACTGTTAATGGAGGTTAGCTCCTTTCAGGTAACAGTTCCTGAAAACAAGACTTCACACACCGTTAGGATCTTCTGAAGGAGAGATTTCCTTAGCCCTGATCTGAGAGTCGCCTAGAGGCAAAGATGGATGACAATGGCTTACCTCTATAGAGGGCTTGCTCTGCTTCAGGCAACTGTCTTAGCTCATTCAATCCTCATAGCAATACTTAGAGGTAGGTTCTCCTAATATTCCCATTTTACAGGTGAGGAAACTAAGGCATAAATAATGAGGTAGGTTCTCCTAATATTCCCATTTTACAGGTGAGGAAACTAAGGCATAAATAATGAGGTAGGTTCTCCTAATATTCCCGTTTTACAGGTGAGGAAACTAAGGCATCATTCCAGCTCACCCAGTTAGTAGTGACAGAGCTGATTCAAACCCAGGTAGTTGCAGTTTCAACATCATACTACCTTTTCTGGATAACCAGGAACTTAGCTTCCGGGGAGCCTCCCAGTCCCCTTTAATTGCTTTTTACACACCACTTCACTAAAAGAAAGTATATATAAAGTTGGAGAGAAAGCCAGCAAGCACACAAGGTAGCAAGGGTTAGAGAGAGCAGGCGGCTTGAAGAATGGCCCCTGGAGTCAATCGTCAGTGTTTGGCAGAGATGGCAGACAAAGATAAGGCCTTGTAGGGTGAGGACATGTGTTTGTGGAGCTCAGAATACGCAGGGCACAGGGGATGCGTGGGCTCAGGCAACAGCTCTGCATCTGAAAGTCTGGAGCTGAGTCTCTGTTCTGTTGGGAGGTTGGATGTGGGCAAGAACCCGAATGAAAATCAGACAGGGATGGACGCTGGCGGCAGCTGGCTAAATAGTCGTGGTTGACCGAGCGTGTTCCAGCCACCTTGCCAGGCAGCCTGCTGCCTCTGGTGCAAAAAGAGCTAATTGCTGCCCACCGAGGTGGCTCTCTCCCTGGCAGGACACGCCTTGTGCACAGAAGCCTCGGTGTCTAGATGCTGGGGAGCTGCAGTAAAACCCCTTGATTTAGGGTTCGTAGTGCATTCAATTCCCCGTGTCTTCTGCTACGTCACAGCTAAGGGGACTACTTTAGGTGGCTAATAGATTACCCAGCTTCTGCATATGATTTTCACACCTTTAACACGGGCAGATCGCTTGCTCTCAGGAGCCGTTGGTAGTTCAGGAGTGACGTGAGCAGACCTTGTTGATTCATTTTTTTACCCATATCCAATGAAGACAAGTGCCCCTTCTTTAAAAGATGAACACTTCTGATAAAATTACCTTGTGTCTTTAGAATACACATCTTAAAGTGTGACTCTGTCTGTCGCTCTCTATATCTGAATCTTACTTGGCAAAGATCAGTGGCTCCATATAGTACTTTTCATTCTAGCAGTCGAGAGGAAATGAACGGGAAAGAGCAGGCCATCCCAGAAACTCATCATCTTCTAAAGCGAGATCAGATCACTGAGCGTCCTCTGACCTCTAAAGAGACACAGCCCTTATTTTGGTGCCTATATGTTGCGCTAGCTGATCTGGTAGATTTATGTGTGGCTTTTGGGGGAGTACAGAGAGGGACCCTGTATTTGCACCAATGGTTATGTGTTCATGTATCCCACAAAATTGAAGAATCACAGCGGAGTGTGGCTGGTGACGCACATGGGACTGAGTGCAGGTCACCGCGCTGGCTGCCAGTACCCTCCGTTAGGTAAGGGTCTGGTGGAGAGTTGTTGTGCAGGGGACCCTGCTCGCTGCGCCATTTGTCGTGCAGGGCGTCCGGCGGGGCGGCCTGCGGGGTCTCTGCTCCCACTCCCCACATAAGAACGCAGGACATGGTGAGGCCAAAAAGGAACACCCACGGAGCCATAAGTAGGGGAGTCATATCACCATATTCTCACTGGCGGCATCTGCCTCTCTGCAATCCACTCTTGCTAGCCCCCATCTTCTCTCTGCTAGCGTAGCCACAGCCGTTATATTAGTGGCCAATGGCTTACGGGTTACAGCTGACGGCCAACTAGCCACAGCTGCTGGCCATCCGATCACAGTTGATGGCTATTTACTACCCGAGCCAGCACCTTTCTATGTGAGGCCGAGAGCCTGGAAACTGTTTTTTGGGGCTTTGTCCCCACAAGAGTCCTTACATTTGCCTTGTCTGTCCCTTGTAGAAGTGTTGTCTTTCACGTATACTTTCGTGAGACACCCAGCACACCTCCAGTGTTTGCTTTGGGCCTTGCAAAAAAAAACATGGAAACATATTTTTCAGCTGGTGCCAGCGGCTGGGGTGCCCAGAAAGAGGGGCTGTTCCAGCACTTTCATCAGGTGGTTCAGAGACAGCATGATTGAGAGCAGCCTTCAGATGGCGTGATTGCTTCTGTCAACGGAGAACACAGGTAGATTGATTTCTTTTTAGTGTGTCAAATGAGATTGCGTACAAACTGAACAGGTATTCGGCCTTATGCACAGAAGCCACTGAGAGTTGAGACTCCAGAAACGGCTCTGGGAGAGCTTTGCCGATTACGAGAGCTGTGTTGCTGTGGCATTTACCCAACTGGTTGGTGGTAGTGCCACCCTGTGGGTGGGGGGATTTCTGAAGGTTACCGTCGTACTCAGTTTTTCTGTACTCGAGTTTCCTATTAGGCTGGTGCACAAGTAATTGCGTTTTTTGCAATTTTTTTTTTAACCTTTTAAACCGCAGTTACTTTTGCACTAACCTAATACAATGAGCGTCTATCAGTTTTATAATCAGAGGAAACAAACCAAAGGCATTTTCAGGGTTGGATTCCACATGCCAGGCACGGTCCTAGGCTCTGGGGATACTTTAGTGAGTATCCTGCCTTGGGGCGCTGACAGTCCCATGTAGTGTGCCTTGAAGGTGGCCTCAGCGACCCTCCGGAGAAGCTTCCTCTAGTTTCTTCCCTGCATGTTGAATTCCCCCCAGCCTCTGTCCGCGCTGTTTTTCCGTCAGTGTCCGATGCCCCTTCCCTCTTCCCCACCTGCCTCACTCGTGTAGGCCCCTGAGCACAGTGGCAGCCTGGCCTCCTGGAGGCCGTCCCTGCTGCTCCCGCCCTCCAGGCCGGGTCGAGCTTGTCCCTGGGGCCCATGGAGCGCTCCGGGCTTGTGCACCGCTGGCTGGCACTTGAGGAGGAGGGGGAACTTCACATGCGGATGTTTGCGTCTCCGGATGAGGTCGTGTTTCCTAGGGCTTGGCAAAGAGCCTGGCGTGTAGTCGAATGGTGGCCGGGAGGCGTGCTCACTTACTCCAGTGAGAAGTCATCCCTCCGGAATGGGGGACCCGGCATGCATAAAACGTAACAGCATGAAGGCGCACAGGTTTTCTCACTGTCGCTGAAAATCGGCTGTCTCAGAATGACTCGGGCTTCTTACTCTATGATATCTCCTTGACAGAAGCCTAATTCATTTGCAGATAGCACCTTTACCGCAGGAGTTGGTGGAAGCAAAATTGTAACTCCGTCTCTTCTGCAGGGTATTTGGGTTGGGCCTGGGCACACAGTGTACTAGAAAAAAGGAGGAGAGTCCCGGCATGGGGCGGGAGGAGAGGCCAATTCCTTCGCATTAGGATATTATGGTATCGCTTCTCGGCCTTTTGGCTAAGAACAAGTGTAGAATATCGTGGAATCCTCCTTTACTAATTGAAGGACAACCAGACATGCCTGAATTCATCAGATCATGCAGTAATTTAAACCGGTTTTGAACCCAGAGGTAGATACGACTCAGTGGGCATAGTCCCTTTGTTTTCCCTCGGCATTTAGCAATGTTGGTACAATACCCTGCACCAGCCAGGGACACTATAGTTGTCTCTGACTGGAGTCGCCTTCTCAACACTCGTGGCAGGCACCACACCTGATGGGGAGCACTTCGTGCTCCTTTTAGAATTGTGACTGACTCCAGCTGCTGCTTGGCTTACACTGCCCCAATATCCTCGCCACTCTGCCATTTCCAGAGCCAGGCTGACGTCCATCAGCCCGAGTCCAGTGTTTTGTGGTGAGAAGCATGTTGGAGATTGCTTTTTTGTCTCCCTCCGTCTGAGTGGGCTTGCAGAAACTGCTTCTCTGATGTCCCCCAGCCTCTGCATGGTTTTCCGTGGTTCTGACATTTAGCCCTGGTGTCAGGTCCTGGGGGGTGCCATGGAGGGTCTCCACGGCTGTGTGTTGTCTGCACCAGTCACGGCCTCCTGGGACCCCGCCAGGCTGATCACTCCGTTGTCACTGTGATGTTGGAAATATTTGTAGTGATGCATTAGTTGCCTAATTCATTTCTTTATACTCCAAAACAGTAATTAATTTTCAAATCATGTCCTCCAACGTGAATTATTTTGGGGATAATTTTGACTCATGGACTGTCACTCTGTAAATATGAACCATGTCTTGTTTTTCTTGTTTCCCTCTTGAATTTATTTTCTGAACTCATCTGTATGCTCCTAAATTGCCAGAAAAGCATTTTCCTGCCATCGCGTTCATTTTTAATTCACAAAGCGTCTGTTTAAAGTGCACCTATCCTATGTAAAGCTCTGTGCTAGGCCCAGTGAGGGATGCAAAGCGAAGTGACCATTCAATTTGTACCACATGTGGTCTAACAGCGTAAAACCTGGGCAGAAATAACAAGTGAGAGACGGAGTATGCAGAGTTGTTCCCGCTCTCAGCAGACTGTACACACAAGGAAGAGTAGATTACTTTGGGGTCCAAGGGCGTGAATCAGTGAGGTGACGGGGATGATGCCATTTGAGCTAGGCCTTGGCGGTGAGGACTAAGGGTAGCAAACAGAACGGCATGGAGGGACAGCTGGGAAAAATGCACAGAGGGTTGTCCAGAGAGCACAAGAAATTAAATTCGGGAAGAGAATAGGAGGCGCAAAACTCAGTAAGTTTTAAAACCTAGGAAGCTAGGTGGGAGCCATGTCTGGCCAGGACTTTGAAAGCTAGGTAAGAGGTTTAGGATGCTGAGCAGTTACTGGGGCATTTTTGAAAGTAGCACTTTTAACAAGATGACCCAGAGACCGAAGCGTAGGATGGATTGAAGAGGGAAAAGGGGTCAAGATAGAAGCTGTGGCTGGAGGCCTCAGTGGGTTTCGAGCAAGGATTGGGTGGGATTGGAAGGAAAACCCCAAGGGGACGTCTAGGAGAGATTCTCCAGGACCTGAGGACTGAGGCTGAGGAAACAAGTGAGAGAACACTGGGTGTGAGCCAAGGTTAGTTATGGGAGGGCTGCCCTGGACGGAGATGCTTATTCTGAGCCATTTACCCTTTAGCAAGGAATTGTCCTGGTGGCCATAACCTTAACAGTATTGGTCTGTCCCAGGAGCTAATTGTAAACGAGTGTTTGTTCTCATATTTCTGAAGATAATGGTCTCCTCTGTTCTTTAACATCATCTTGAATTTTCTTTCATGGTCTTTAAATGGAAGTGACTTCAAGTAACAGGCGAATGATTCCATTTTGAAAAATAGTGGCCACGGCATGGTGCTTCCCCAGCGGACCATGCCTCACAGAAACACAGTTGTGACATACTCTGCTCTCTTTATAAAATTACCTATGTAGGCAACCATAGGAGGACAGTGTGTGCTCAAAAAAGGAACGTTCCTTTCGGTCAGAGTTGCCTCCGGTTCTTTGAACTGATTCCATCAGACAGATAACATACCCTTGAGTGTTTTGAACCAGTCTAAGAATGAAAACAAAGTGTAGGGCATATGTGATTTTTGAAAAAATGTAGCATTTTCCATCTCAGTTATCTCAATACAGTAAAAAGTATATTATCCTACCCCTCCCTTAGCTAAATTTTGGTACATCACAGTATCTGTGGAACAACTGCTCAGTGACACACTCATAGATTTTTTTCTTATGTTTGAAAGTCACCCACTTTTTGTGTGTGCATGTGTGCGTGTGTGTGTGTGTGTGTACACCCACGTTTAAGAGCATATGCAACAGTCATGGGTCATTGGTTGCAGAACCATGGCCTGGTGGTACAAATGGTTCACATCACCTCTGAGCCTTGCCTTGCTCGCACACTCCAGAAAGTTAAAGATGATGGCTCCCCATTTTGTGTCCTTGTTGTACAGTCCAATGTAAAACCTTCCTCTGGCAACGTATTTACATTTCACGAATCTGTGAAAAGTCAGTTTAGCCCTATCTAGAACTACCACTTAAAATAGATCCTGTTTTGAAAGTGTAGGATTTTTTCTTTGTCTGCTGCACGCTTTGAAGGCTCACATTTGTCAGTAACTCAGCTGGATCTGGTTGAGGAAACATGAGTTGAATGGGCGTCACAAAACACTCTCGTGTAGTATTGACAATTGAGACTTACATCGCCTGTATTGCTTCTGACTTAAGAATCCAAAACATCTTGTCCAAAATATTATGTAGCCAATCCAGTTTTCTTACGTAGAGCTTTCAACCAGATCTCACCATCTTTCCCACCCTTAGTGGTAAATCTGAAAGACGCTGTGCTCACCATCCCATCTTAGATGACCGTCCCTGCCAGCGTTGCCTTTTCCAGGATATCTCAAACATTTAGTATTTCTTAGGCTCACGGGGTGCACCTGCGTGAACTCTCTTTTCTTCCCTACAATACTCAGACGTAGACAGACACACACACTTCCTAAACCACTCTCCCTACCATTCTGGTCAGAGCTGCTGCTTCAGGAGACAAGGGGTTGTCCTTGGAAGGCCACCTTTGCAGCTCACCCAGAGTTACCCCAGACGGGCATGGCTTTTCTAGTGCTCTCGTCTGTACAGACGCTCTTGGGACCATCCTGTTCAGTCTAGACATACTGCGTCCCTCTTGTGCATCGAGCACCGTACAAGTACAAGATGTCAGGCCAACCCTGCTTCCTTGCTCTGCCCAGGTAAGCACTAGCCAGGCAGGCTTCTCCAGGAGGCCCTGGGTCATCCGTCCCAGCTCAAGTTTCCTTAGCATTGCAGGATTTTCAGGAGACCTTTCCCTGGGCAGAAACCCCGTGCAGCACTAGTAGCTGGATTTGGATCCTGCCTACTGCTTCTGGAACCTGCGGAGAAGTCAGTGTAGGATTGGTGTTCTGTCATCGAGCCACAATATTGGATCGGAAAAGACAACGGGGAAGAACACTTGCTTCCTGTCATTTGGGGATGCCAGGACTCTTTCACGCTGACCGTTCCATTTGCTTTGCCTCTGTAGTCCGGCACGCACGAGGTCAGCCCTTGCTCAGTACTGTTCTGAAGACTATGAAACTATGGTTTTTCTAAGCACAGAAAATGTCTAATGTACTTTAAGTAAATAATAAGACTAAACCACATTTATGTCATACGTAAGTTCTGAAAATGTAAAAGAAAATGCACACTTTCAAAAATGACAGATTCCCAGTCTTCTGGGGTGGGGACAGTATGATTTGAACAGGTCGTGTCAAGGACTAAGCACATCTAATTACTTAAGTATTTACATTCATGTAAGATCAATTAGGAAATTACCACTGACGTAGTAAGTAGGTTGAATAAATTGTCGAATACTAAAATACTTAAAAAAAAAAAAGGACTGTTTCAAAAAAGCATGTAGTCTGTTTTTAACATGTTACAAATTCAGTTTCCTATGTCCAGGACATTGTTAATAGGTACACATTTCATTTCTCATCCATTAATTAATGACTGAACTCAGACCATAAGTAAAAAGAACACCTTGTTTTATGCATAAGCTACCGTGTTTTAGCAGAGTCCGTCTTAGCTGGCTCTCCCTCACAGTGCTTTACAGACAACAGTTTGTCTCATGCCTTGCATGCGACTCAGAAGCAGGTAGAGCTGCTTCTGTGCCAGACAAACATTCAAAATAGCCAAACAACGAAGCTTCTGCACCTGAAGGCCAATATACATGCATATTTCTTCTTAAATGTAACCTTCATGAACACAGTTTAAGATTTTGCCAAATACTGTCATCTCCATCGTAGCTCTGTAGTGCCCTGCGGGTCCTAAGTTTCTTCAGAAGCCGGCGATACATGGCAAGGCAGGGCAGGGACCTCCCATGTAAAATTAAACTTTTATTAAATCTTACTCTCAGTAGGTAACCCAGGAGAGATCAGAAGACACCTACACGTTGACTATGGCTATCATGCTACGTAAAAGCCTCCCTTGGTGTCTAGAATTTATTTCACATGTAACATTTAGGGCAGAGAGCACGCCTGACCTGAGCTGGAAAAGTTTCCCACGTGGTCTGAGATCCCACAGGCCTGAGCTAGAGATTGCAGAGCCATGAAGAGAATGTGTTTGTTCCCATGCCATAGCCTAGGAGCCCTGCACTGTCTGTCTGTCTGTCTGTCTGCCTGCCCGCCCGCCCGCCTGCCTGCCTGCCATCAGAGTATTGCATATACGAAGTTAAAAGGAGAGCACTAAAAGGTTTATAACGAAACACAGCGGCCCTGCTTTACTCTGTTCTCACCCCCACTCTACTCTCTGGAGGCTGCCATTCTCAACTCCTGGGGGTTCTGTCTGTGAATCACCCTCACCTCAAGTTGTACACCTGATTGCTGCAAACAAATAAAACACTGTCACTTTCAGTTTTTCTTTAAAACAATTTCGAGTTCTGGTCAAGAGGGTGCTGCGCTCGCCTCCAAGCCACATCAAAATCACAACTCGATCGTAGTAAATCAACCTGGAGAACCATGTGAACACGCGCTAAATGGAACTCCTGTAATTTAGGATTTAGGGAAGACGCCACGTGGAGACCGAGTCATGATAAAATTTAATTACATTTAATTAAAAAATTCAGGGAATAGTAAAAAGCAAATAGAAAAACAAACAAGCAAAACAGCTTTTTCCAGCAGCCTACAATGATTGAAGTTGCACCTGTCTTGTTTTAGGCTGGGCTTGTTTATCAGTGTGAGTTCCCATTAACACACACGCCCCCCTAGTTCTCTCCTGCCCTTCCGCCCATTCCCCTTCTCTCTCATCAGCTTAACAAGAAGCTGCCCAATTGTGAAATGAGGGTTTGTAAGTTTGTATGGAAACGTAAACCAAGCTGCCGCGTATTACGATTTTGAAGCAGAATGTAATGTTTGCTTTTGAAACCCGACAGGATGTCCCGGGCTACACATCAGTAGATAATAACATCTGCACTGAAAGCCGAGACAGTTTAAACAACATGTACTTAGATTAACCATGTGATCTTCTGATTGCCTTTTCGCTTATCTTTTTGTAAATGTGCTTTTAAACAAAACCAGGGCACCCATCGGTGGGAAAGCAGACCCTTTCTTGTCCCTAGTACGTCGTCACATGCCCTGTGCTATGGCTCTGGTGGCTAAGGGTTATGGGAGACTTTTTGCTGAATGGGAGCTGCAGGAACATGTTGGAATTTCCCCGAGGGTTAGAAGTCTGGGTGATGCCTTCCTGGTCTCAGAGTGCCTGCCGAGTTCCTCTGTCCCTTTGGGAATCCAGCACCTTCTTTTCCTGTGGCGTGAGGGAAAACATTTGTATAGGAATGAGTTGGACTTGCTCATCAGCTACCTGAAGATAAAGAAAGGGCATTGGAAGTTCTTTGGTGCTGTCCCTTTTCCTTCCGTGCTTTAAACCCCAGAAAATCCTTTTCTGCAAATCCATGTATGAAAGAAAACTACGGATGTTTTATTTAGGTGAGAGACTATGCCTCTGTAATACAAAAGTATCTGATTTGGACATGGTCCCGATAGGAATACACTATTTTAATGTTTAAACTTCATAGACTAAATGCTCCTTCTGAAGCTAAATTTTCTTTTGAACCAGATTTTTAATACACAAATAGGATGACTTCTTCATATAGATAAGACTTGTAGAGATAGTTCAAGTACCCTGTCAGTTTGTTTTTCTGATTCTAAGTTTCAGTGTTTGTTAGCGGAGACTTTTTAAAGTTTACTTTTAAGCATGTAGTATACTTGAAGAAGCAGTTTCTAGAAATCTTGGCTATTTTAAGGAACATTCCAGTTACAAGCCAAGTCCTTAAAGTAGTAACTTCAGTTTGCTTGTTTTGAGTTAAATAGTTGAGAAAAACAGAACGAACACCTGTCCCTCGTAGGAACAAGTAGCTGAAGTTACAGGACTGTGGTAAAGCTTGAAAGAAATGGTTCATCTTCTAAAATGTAGAATGTGTTTTATTTTTGTACACTATCATCATACTCACTTTCTCAGGGTGGGGAGGGAACCCAGAAACTTAAAACAAGAATTTTGTTTCTTTGCGATGGAATCGACATATCACATTGGTGACAGGTGTACAACATGATGGTTTCATGTTTGTATAGGTTGTGCAATGATCACCACCACAAGCCTGGTTACCATCCGTTTCTCTATGATTATAGAAATCGCTGTCAGAAAAAGTGAGAGTCTTCCTTGACTTGCCTCAGTGGTTCTTCGTGCAGCCTGCTGGCCTTGGCAGCCGGCTTCTGCTGACCATTCGTTTTCTTCATGGTTGCAGGCCTTGAGGTTCTTTGGCTCGCAGTGACCATTCCTCCTTTCAAGGAATACCTCCATCACGGGAGAGCCACCTCCACTTCTTCCAGCCCCAGAAAGAGATTTTTCTAGGCCCTCCCTTCCCCCATTCTTGTCAAGTCCCCTTTGGTAGGTGGTAGGCAAGAGGGAGGTCTCCTTCTGCCGCCAGGCCAGTAACATCCATCCAGGAATGAGGTGGATGGATGAGGTGTCGCAGGAGCGCTTCTGTTCCCCGAGAAAGCAGGATGGTTTGCAGCAACTGCAGCGTTTGTTACACATGTTTAATGAATGTTACCATGGCAGAAGACGAGGACAGAGACTTTGGGGTTTGGCGGGTGCCATTCCTCCTGAATGAGTTGCCAAAGTTTTCACACAGGGAGAACTTGAAGGGGTTTTTCTCCTAAGGTTTGTGGCCGCAGTTAGAGCAACTTAAACCAACTTGTCGTAAGAAGCACTATAAATTCCGGAGTATTCTTCAGGTTGCTTTCCTGAGTAGTCGGAGCTAAATGGTATGTGACGTCTGCCTAGGATGAGCTTGTGTTGTTATGGACTTTGTCCATGATGGAACCCAGCTCAATCAGCGGAAAACAAGAACGGGCTTTGTCAGCTCACAGAACTGGAAGTCCCCAGAGCTGACTAACTCCAGGCCGAGCTGGGTCCCAGCGCCCCAGCAGCTTCCGCACACTCCATCTCTCACCTGTGGGAGCCGGCGAGCTAACCAGCTAGGCACAGACTCCCGGTCAACCGCGGTGGGCCCCACGCCCTGCCTGTGCCTCTGTGCTGCCTGGTACACCTGGTGTCTGAGCCTTTCCTGATCTGAGGGTAGAGTGCAGGTCGCAGCCCCCGTCACTGTTCCCCTGCCTCCAAATACTTGTCCATACACTCTTGCCTCCTCTCCTGCTCTCCGTGTGTGTGGGCAGTGGGAGCAGAGCAGGAACCACAGGAGAGCACGTTTGCAACCTGCCGTGTTAAAGAGGAAGTTGTCAGTGATGTCTTTGTGGGCAGGTGGCGTTTTCCCCGGGCTTCAAATAAAATGTGGACGGGGGATGCATTTGTGCATAGGGTCAAACGGTGCTTTGACCTCTCGTGTGCACAGGGGTTGTTTTAGCCAAAAATCTGTCCTGTGAGCACAGTGTTTCTCGTCACTCACTGCGGATCAAAAGAGGGAATGTGCCCTCTTGCTTTGCTAGCTGTACACAAACGCTTTCAGCGGCCAGGTCAGTGTATAGAAGCTCCTAGCCCTCGGGGTGATGTTTCTCCCCCCTCCCTTGGTGACCTGTTGTCTTTCGGGGTGAGTAGGAGTGTAGTACCCCGTCTTCTCTGTGTCCAACACAGCCCGCGCTTTCCGGTTGCCACATCCTTCCCTCTGTCCTTCCCCCTGGGCTCAGCCCAGCCCCCTCCTTGTTCACCCACGTGCCCATTCTTCCCACCAGTGAGAAGTGCGTGAATACAGGGGAAAAGGGCTCAGGGAGGAATGTGTTTGCTCTGAATTGCTTCTCATCTTTGTCATTAATTTACACACAAAACTTTTTCTGACCTCCACAAAGGGCTAGGTGCTTGTTTCAGGACCATGGCAAAGACAGCGAGAAAGTGTCGTGTGTAGCAGGGTGGGACTGTGCCAGGCAGACTGTCTGCCCAAGAGGGAAGGGGGGCTGGACCACTGTGGGCCAGTGTTCTGGGGGGCAGCGGATGTTAGAGTGGAAGGAATGGAGTGTTTCAGGTATGTCGTGGGTCTGCCTTTGTGAGCTGCCTGTGAGCCCGACTGCTTTGGATGTGTGAGCAAATATATTCTAAGTGTCAAGACAGAGTGTTTGGAACAAAAGCCGCTTGTGAGAAGGTGACAGTGGAGGACCAGGTCGTCAAGACAGGACTAGACCACGGGTCTGCAAACTTCTTCTTAAAGGGCCACACGGTAAACAGTTTACTTTAGGCTTTGTGGGCCAAGAAGCAAAATCAAGGATATCACGTACATACTTCTATAACCATTTAAAATGTAACCATTTAAAAATGAGAAAACCATTCTACCAAAACAGACAGCAGGCTGGGTTTGCTGTCCCCAGACGCCAGTTTGCTGACCCTTGGATGACCACTGAGGCCGAGTCTGGGCCCAGAGGACATGCTAGAGCTTTGAGGTGCCGAGGCTGGGCCTGTGTGTGTGGCAGGTGCCCCTTTCTAAAGATAAGGAAAGGTCCCTTTGGGGAGAGTAGCTGGCACTGGGTTCATCCGGTATCTTCCTGTTTATGTGTTGGGTTTTGTTCTCCGTGGGACTGGGCGACCCCAAAGTTCTGTTCCCCTTCCCCCGCTTCTCACAGCCCCTTCCAAGGGGCCTGCTCCTTTGGGATCCCCTTCCTAAGCCTGTCGAGCGTCCACTATCTGGGGAGAAGCCAGGCCTTTTAGCGCCACCAGCAGGTGGGCAGCCCCCTGAGCTGTGAGCTTCATTGCAGGCTAGTGCTGTCTCGCAGAACTTTCTGCCATGGTGGAAATGTTCTCTGCCTGCGGTGTCCGGGACGGTAGGTAGCCCAGAGCCACACACGGCTACTGAGCAAGTGAAATGTGGCCCGTATTACCGAGAAAATGATTTTTAATTCCATTTTAATTAAGGTACATGACTGTCACCACATGGTGATGACACAGTGGTCACACGGGGCTGGTGGCTACTGTAAGGGGCAACCCAGTTCCAGGCTGTTGCAGCTGTCAAGACGCTATAACAATAGGTAGGAACATGTGTGATGTTCTTACCGTGTAGAAATCCATTATTTCTTAGTTTTTTCCTCCCTCCCTCCGCTTTTTTAAAACTGTAAATGTACTTAAAAAGGGAACCGTTATGTCTCTACCATAAATTGAGTTGGTATTGAGTTCTTGTTGGGTGCCAGGCATTGACATGATTTCCTTTTGTCCTCAGACAACCCCGTGATGTACATTTTAGTCACTGAGAGTATCTCCGTTTCTACCTGACTCACCTAAGGCTCAGAGGGCACCTGCCCCGGGGAACCCAGTGGTCCTAGCAGAGCGGAGACTGCATCCTGGCCAGGGGACTTCATTCACACTCTGTGCTCAACCAGCACACCATGCCAGGAGCACAAAACGTTATCAATGAATGCTGCTTTCAAAACATCATAGGTTTTGCTTGGATTTCCACCACATCCTTCCGTCCAGAGCTCCCCTTTGACCAAAGGCCAAAAGGGTTTGCACCTGCCTTACCTGCTCTCATTGGTCCCAGTGTAAGGGCTGTAGAAACCCAAGGGAAGGAGTGATTGTGGTTTATGAGAGGCTGGGATGGAGCCGCAAAGACCCAGTGAAAAGCTGGTCTGGGAGCAAGTCAGGTATTTTGGTGCCTGGAGGGAGAGGCACTGTGATGTCAGGTGAGCTGTTTATAACTCAGGGAAGGCGAGGGTGGGGCTGGGTGTCCCACAGTCCTCCTTTGTAAGATGAGGACTGTCACCAGGATTACATGAGACAATATGGGCGACAATCTTTTAGACTTGAAAAGAATTGCACAGATGTCTGCTGATGCCAATTTGGTTAATCTAAGCCTGCCTGCAAAGGTGGGTATGGCTGGGGGAGGGCATTGGTCAGGTGGGTGTGACTGGGGGGCATTGGTCAGATGGGTATGGTTGGGGGTCATTGGTCAGATGGGTATGGCTGGGGGACATTGGTCAGGTGGGTATGGCTGGGGGACATTGGTCAGATGGGTATGGTTGGGGGTCATTGGTCAGGTGGGTATGACTGGGGGACATTGGTCAGATGGGTATGGTTGGGGGTCATTGGTCAGGTGGGTATGGCTGGGGGCAGAGCTGGGTGTTCTGCAGACCAGGGAAGGGACACAAATCCTCCTTTTGACAGCAGCGCTTTTGCAGTCGATGTCTTTGTTGGACCCAGGAAAGCTCTGCTGAGCTGGGAGAACAAGGTGGCCACCGCCCAGGTGGTAGCTTCCCCTTCCTCCAAGGACCAAGGCCCCCGTCTTCAAGACGCGTCCTTAGGGGCACTTGAGCCCTCCCTGTACATAAATATACGTAAACTTTCTAGAGACATTCAGAGCTGTTGGATGAATCACTAGTGTCTGCAGGGGAAAGACTTTATTTTCTTATAGTTATCTAAATAATTTAGTAGAACAAGATTAGAACAGTAACTTGTGTTACAGTTTTGAAGACAGTTTGTGTAGTTTTTAAAAGCACAGATTTTTCTGATGTTGGTTTGTTTCATCTTTTTAAAACAGTAGTTTTAAAAAATAGGTGATACGTGCACATGGTACAACATTCAAAGGAAACAAAAAGCAAACAGTCAAAAGTAGTCCCCCCACCTCTGTGTCTTAGCTGAACAGTTTCTTGTGTCTCCTTCCATAGAAATTTATCAGTATGCAAGCGTTAATAAACTCATGCTCCAATGGTCCCAAGCTGTAAATGTGATTCTACCTCTTTGAATAGTTTTTCCATTATATCTTGAAAATGATTGTCAGTCAGGTATATTACTGCCTCTTTCTAATGATTGCTCACCATCTCGGAATATAGATGTGCCTTGATTTACTTCATCAGATCTTACTGATAGATATTTTAGGGCATTTCTAATCTTTTGTTGCTTAAACAAAAGAGAATTTATTTCGATGTAAGTTGTTTTTGCTTTCCGTTGTAGAGCAAGTTTTCGAGCCAATTTTGAATATTCTGAATCGTTACTCAACGAGAAATTTCTGCCATTCGACAGGACTATAAAGAAAACTCACGTTGCGAATTTTACAAATGGTAATATTTTAGTCTGGCTCAACACTCACGCTTCTCCTCAGGCCGCAAGTCGGTAGGATAGGCTAACATTTGGAAAGCACGTACAGTGAGGTGTCTTTTCTGGAATTGTCGTGCTTCTCCTCACACAAAGTAACGGTTCCATCCAGTCACGTTGTCTTCAGTCACTACCTGAGTTGAAATGGTGTTAGTGAGAAGAAAAGAACAGCAACATCACTTCTCCATGACCCCTGCTGCCCAGTGAATCTGTGAACTGCTCTTTCCCCTCGCTGTCCCCCAGGGCTGTCCTCGGGGCTCCGAGTGGGGGTCCCTGTGCACTTCCTGCCTTTTTCGTTGGTGGGAGGTATGGGCGTGGGAATGCCCCCCTGGCCTGCGAGGGTTTCCGTGGTCCTTTGCACTCAGCCCTGTGGCTGGTCTCTCCGAGTCGTTTCTCCCAGCTCAGTCCTCTGTCCTGGGACGCCGTGGTTCCCCCGCTGCGGCGTGTGGACTGCTGACGCTGTTTGAGATGATTTCAGGGACCTCAGGGACACATGTTTCTATTATAATAGTTCATCCGACAGCAAACGTATACCAAGCGTCCCCCACGTGCCTGCCACGGTTACAGGGCCATACGTAATGAGTTTGTATTGTATGTCTTTTGTATTTTGAAAATTTTCAACCAAAGAAAAATTATAGATTACAATAAATTCCCATAAAACTTTCACACACATTTACCCATTAGTGACTTTTTGTTTCATTTGCTTCACATCTCACTCTGTATATAATTTATACGTTACACACACACGTAATATCTGATCTAAATTTTTTGTTTAGCCATTTGCTAGTAAGTTGCAATAAGTGCCCTTCACACTTAGCTACTTCAGTACTTAGCGCCTAAGAATAAGGATATTATTCTCTTAACCAGAGTGCAATTATCAAATTCAGGAAATTTAATATTGATACAATGCCGTTATCTATGTATACATATTTACAATTGTCCCAGTATTATCCTTTAAACCAACATTCCCCCCTGCTGCAGGATCCAGTTCAGGGTTACACGGTGCATTCAGTTTCATGTATCTTTGGGTCCCTTGCCTTTTAAAGAGTATAATGAGCCAATTGTTCTGTAGAAGACCCTTCAATTTGAGTTCTGTAGTTTTCCAGTTACTTTCTTTTTATAACAAGTGACACTTTTAAAGCAAGTAACATTGGTTTTCCATTTATGGCCATGCAAAGGTTCCTTTTACAATACATTTATTTAAAATTAAACAGTGAGGCCATTTTTTAAAATAGGAAGTAAATAATCGTAGTACAAGAGATACAAGGGCCTGGCAAAAATGGCAACAGTTGTATATGCATGAAATTTGGAAAATCTAGTAAAATCTGCAGAGGGTCCAGGATGTCATCATCCCTTGGTGTCTGGAGGTAGAGGAGACTGGAACAGGCTGCAGCCCTGCTCAGGCCCTGGTTTGGGAGCTACTGATGTTTGTGCCAGCCCCAGTGGGGCCTCTGCTCCCCCCCTGGCAGCCCCTTGCCTCTGCTCACAGGACTCCTTTGATTTCCACTGCCTCCCACAGATGGTGTTTTCCCGTCTGCTCCTCTTTCCTCAATTCTCCAAGCTTTAAAGTCTTACGTTCTCACTCTCCTTGAAGCCTTTCCCGTGGGGAGTGAGCTAGCCATCTGAGCTACAGTCTGCCCCTAATAAAATTCTACTTTTTCTGATGGGCTTTTTCCTTTTTGTTTTTGTATGTATGAATGTTTGTTTATACGCATTTATTATATTAATGTGTGCTTGACATACAAAAAACTGTATGCATTTAATATATACATCTTAGTGAGTTTGGAGGTTAGTATACTCCCTCCCATGAAACCATCACCATATTGAATACCCTGAACTTAAGCATCACCTGTAGAAGTTTCCTCTTCCCCCCCCCTTTTTTTTTGATAAGAACATTTAACACACAATCTACTCTCTTAACAAATTTTCACACACACAATACAGTGTGGCTTATTCATGTTGCTAAGTGAAACAACGTTCCCTTCGACCAACACCTCCTGGATTACCCGCCCCCCCCCAACCCCAGGTAATCATCATTCAATTCTCAGCTTCTATGACTTTGACTATTTCAGATTCCTCATATAATTGGGATCTGATGTATTTGTTCTTCTCTGTCTGGCTTATTGTACTTAGCATAACGTCTTCCAAGTTCATCCATGTTGTAGCAAAAGGCAGGATTTTCTTCCTTTTTAAGGGGAAAAAATAGGTATGTATATACCACATTTTCTTTATCAACTTGTTTGTCAGTGGATAGTGCGGTGGTTTTTTTGGCGTGATTTATTAAATCTTTTCTTTGATGAGACTCGTGTCTTAGGTCTCTAAATGCTCCCTGTTCCAGGACAGCAGGGACCCGCTCTCATTCTTCAGGGTCCCCAAAGTGTGGAGCTCTGGCTCTGAACATAGATGGGAAATGTAGCCTGTCTCCCCCGTTCTCGCTGCCTCTCAGGCTGTGTCATTGCTGGCCTGTCACCCCTTCCCGGTGCCCCTTACTCCAGGCCCTCCTGACTGCTGTCAGCATCATTTTTCTATAACACTGAGTCAGTGTTCTGGAAACAGTGTAAATCTAATCCAGTCACCCTTGTGATTTCCCCCACCCCGAGTATATACTTGAAACCTTTCAATGCCTACAGGAGTGTTTTTTGAATTAAGGAACACAGACCCCGAGGGGTCTTCAAAATTGTATCAAGGTGACTGTGAGCGCCATAAGGATCTTTTGGTTTTGTGTTTCAGTTTTCATGATCATCTTCAAGACATTTTTAATATAAGCTTATACTGGATTATCTGTATCACTACTTTACAACGGGCCCTGTTGTGCGATTTTAGTGCCTGCATGTCTGTTTGCTTTGCTTTGGTGATAGAGTTTTAACTGTTCACACAGTGTTTCTCTCACAGGATGTGTGTGTGTGTGTGTGTGTATGTGTGTGTGTGTGTGTCTGTCTGTCTGTCTGTCTGCCTGTGTGTGAGTTTGCAGCTTTGAGAAGCACTGGGCCATGGGCTAAAGCCATCCTCCTGAGTGCAGCTTACGGGACCTCCACGCTTCTCACCTCTCTGGCCTCACGTCTTAACCTTTGTCCATGTGAATCCCATGTCCTGGCTTCGTCTTTGCACCCCACCCCCTAAGTGGACCCCTGAATTCCTTTTCACCTCTCTAGACTCAACTCAGCATTCCATCCTCTCAGAGGCCTTCTCAGACTCCGCCAGAGGTGACACTTCCCCGAGTTTCTGCAGTTTCTGGAACGCCCTCAGTGACAGCATTTATCTCATTGATGCTCTCTGAAGGGTCCACCTGTCCGGGGACCAGGACTGTGCTCGAAACCCAACAGGTGCTTAATACACTCTTGTCACATGATTTTGTCTCAGCCCAGGAGTCTGTGGTCACACCAGCTATCTTCCCATGAAAGACCTCGGGTCCTTCGTCCTAAGGAGCTGGGAGATTGGCTGCACCCCCCACCCCCGCATTGTCCAGCATTCCTGCCATGGGTGTGTCGTGTGTCGCAGATGCTCAGTTAGCATTTCCTGGTTTCTCTGCTCAAGACAGGCTGAGGGTAGTTGTCTTCCCCTGTGGGCAAATGTTTTGGGGGGAAAAAAGAAAGAAATCAGAAATGTCAGTTAAGGTTGCAAAGAAGCAGTGCTGGTGTATTATTCTGCAGTTTTCCTTAAAATCTGCCTCACTTGGCTATAGAATCAGCGTTTGCTGAAATGCATTGCACGAGGAGCTTGTGAACTACTCTGGACGCACTGAAGTTTTCCTTGCATTATTTTCCCAGTGCAGCCTACTCTCAGGCTTTCTTGGCATCTTAACCTTTTTTTGTGGTGACTCTGGTTATACTTATGCCACAGTGTTTTTCAAAGCCAAGCCCCAAATCCATAGAGTCTGTCCTGCCAGCCATGCTCTCTGGCTGCCAGAGGGGGCCACCCCCATGGCCCTCCGTGCTGGACTCACTGTATGATGCTTGCGTCCCCTGGGGCCACTGGGCAAATGTATTGGTTTGAACTTGAACCCTTCTTCTCTCTCCTGTGCTTGTTTGTGTATGATAAACTTTCTGAAGATATTTGAAAAGTAAATGTTTGAATTGCTCATCCTTATTTGATCGACCTTTTGCACTCTCGTCGCTGTTGGACTGGAGACGGGCTGCCTGGCTGGCTTGCGGCGGCAGGAGAGAGTGAAGACATCGGCTTAAAAAGGCACCTTTGTGTCAGTCTGCATCTTGACTCTCTCCTAATACTCCTCTGGCAGAGGCAGCTGTTTAGGTAGAAATTAATTTAATGGGAGGTTTTCTTGCTAGTAGAACCCTGCATGTCTCTCTTGAGAATCACAATGAAGGGTATGGTATCCCCCCGGGGATTCTGTCATCTCAGATCTGACACTCGAACAGGGTAATAGTGACAACCATTTTATAAAAATAACATTTTTTTACTATTATAGGAGTAATATATACTCAAGGCAGAAAACGTGGAAGATTCAGAAATCCCACGAATAAAAAAGACAGTTTCAGTACCCTGGGGTGGCTGCGGTGCCTCTTTCTTATGTTTCCTTCCATACGTTCCTCACACGTTTATGGCTTTATTTTCCAAATGCTGCCTCCTCTTTCTCTCACTCCTCAATAGAGCCTGATCATCTCACCGTATCAATATTTATTCTCTGACCATATGTAGGTCGCACATTTTCCTTAACCCATCCCTGGTTGGACATTTGGTTTGGTGCTAATTTCCTGTGATTATAGATAATATCTTGTGATAAACATCTTGATGCTTGCATCTTTGCTGGCACCTTTTTCATAATTTCCTGAGGATAAATTTCTAGAAATAGGATGCTTGAATCAAAAGGAACATGCATTTTTAATACCCAAAGAAGAATAGATCGACTTAATAAGTGTCATTCGTATAGAAAATTCAAGCTTAATTTGCAATCCCACAATCAATATTTATAACTGGGAGACTCTCCTGAAATCCCTTTCAGCTTTGCGATGGATGACATCCCATTATGCCCATTGGGAAGCGCTGGTTAAGAACACAGACTCTGGAGCCACACTGCCTGGTTCTGATCCCTGTTCCACCACTTACCAGTGACATGACCTTGACAAGTCACTTCAGCTTGTTCAACTTCAATTCCTTCATCTGCAAAATGGGGGCAATAGATGTACCCAGCTCACAGAGTTGTAATAAAGCATGAAATGAATTATTTTATGGAAAGCACTTAGAATAGCTGCTGGCACATAGCAGGTGCCATGGAAATATTTGCTATTATTTTGTTACCTCGTTTTTCACTGACTGAGTCACTGCATGTCAATGAATATGAAGCCTGTTGTTATTTTTAGCCGCTACATAATATTCCATGATAAGAATGTGCTTTAATGTGTGTGTGTGTAACGGATCTTGCATTCTTGCTCGTTATCTCCTTGTTATACGTTCCTAGAGCTGGGCGTGGTAGGGGCTCACTTTTAAAAGCTTTTCAATGTACATATTTCCAAGTTGTATCTTCCGAACGAGGAGCTAGCATGCCCACCTGGCAGTGAAGCCGCTGTTTTCCTGCGACAGCCTCTCAAAGTGTTGTGCTTTGCTGGGCGGCTTCCCCTTGTCGCCCAAGCATGCATGGACTTGTGAGAACAATAGGAACATAGGCCTTATTAAACTGGAATGGCTGACACCCCCATCGCTGTTGTGAGAAGCAGCTCCATCAGAAACCAAAATGCAGGTCAACAACCAGGAATTCCAAAACAGCCTTTTAATTGTCGCCATCCTGGCCTCTCTTATAGGCACACGATACAGAGAAGTTAATCCAAATGCAAAGAAGGAATTGTTCCCTCTTTGCTTTCAGTTGTGTTGGTTCTAATTTTCTCTTCCCTTTATAAGGTTTTAGTTGAAAAAGTAATTCACGGAAAAACCTGCAACCTGTAAAAAAGGATTTAGAATGAAAGTAAATCTCCCTCATCCTCCTGACCCCAGCCTTCCTCCCAGAGGCAACCCGTGTCCCCAGTTTTCCTGTGTTCTGCTAGAAATCTTCAACTCCTGTACACATATATGGCTGTGTCCTTATTGTTGTATGTGTTGGTTTTTTTTTGCATGCAACAGCATAAAAGGGTTTCATTTTTCTAAACCTGTCTGAAGGCTATTTGGCGTTCATACCCTCCAGTGGTAAATGAACAGGTGACTAGATGACTGAACAGAATGCTTCTCATAATGCATGGGGAGCAACGTCTTTCTGACGAAGCCTCTCTCACGAAGTCCTGCAGAAGTTAACGAAGAGAGCTCGCTCTGCCGTTCTGCTGTCACTTCCTTGCAGACCACGCCCGAAGCAGAACTTGGTGGGACAGTCTCCCTCCCAGGCTCCAGTTTCCTCATTTTTAAAATGGAGAATTGCCATTGTAGGCTTTCAGTTGAGCCTGATGAAGTCAGGGCTGTGTCTTGTTTCCCATGGCGGCCCCCCACTCCTCAGACACAGAGCCTGGGCTCTGCCAGGACACTGGTCCCTGACGTCATGGCACTCACCATTACTGATACATCCACAGGAGAGACGGGCGTTGCCAGAAGGGAGGCTGGGGAGGGCCTTCTCAGAGCCTCGTGCCTTCTTCCACAGCAGCAAGCAGGCTGGCCTATGTGCCTGCCTCCATTGCGGTTTTGTTTGTTTGTTATTTAAATGGCCTTAGTTCATTGCCAGGAGGAGCACCTCAGACACATCATTCTTAGCCTGCAATGCTCTCAAGAGCTACTGGTTAGTTCTGTGTCGAAACTGCCTTAAATGCTAATGTGTCTCACTTCATTTAATCCTCACAATGACCTTCTGAAGCGGGTACATGTCATCATCTCAGAGAGGTTAGGTCGCTTGGGCAAGGTCACACAGCTAAGGAGCAGAACCCCAGATCCCACTGTGTAACTCCCATTTTCTTTATCCATTCATCCTTCCATGGACACTTAGTTTGTTTCTGCATCTTGGCTGTTGTGAATGGTGCTACAGTGAACATGGGGACAGGTAGCTCTTCCAGATAGTGATTTTGTTTCCTTTGGATACACACCCGGAAGTTGAATTGCTGGGTCATATGGTCATTCTATTTTTCATTTTTGAGAAATCTCTGTACTGTTTTTCAGAGTGGCTGCACAAATTTACATTCCCACCGACAGTGCACGAGGGTTCCCTTTTCTCCACATCCTTGCTGACACTTATTTCCGGTCCTTTTGCCGATAACCATTCTAGCAGGCGTGAGGTGACAGCTCACTGTGGTTTTATTTGCATCGCCCTGATGATTGACGATGCTGAGCACCTTTTCATGTACCTGTTGCTATTTGTATGTCTTTTTTGGAGAAAAAAAAATGTCTATTCAGGCCCTTTGCCCATTTGTAAATTGGATTATTTGTGTTTTTTTGTGGTTCTTTTTTTTTTTTTTTTTTTGGTTTTGGATTGTATGAGTTCCTTATATATTTTGGATATTAACCCCCTATCAGATATATGGTTTACAAATGTTTTCTCCCATTCTGTGGGCTGCCTATTCATTTTAATGATTGTTTCTTATGCTGTGCTGGAGCTTCTCAGTTTGAGGTTGTCCCGCTTGTTTATTTTTGCTTCTGCTGCCTGTGTTTTTGGTGTCACATCCAAAAAATTGTTGCCAAAACCAATGCCACAGGGTTTCCCTATATGTTTTGTGCTAGGAATTTTATGGTTTCAGGTCTTACATTAAGGCCTTTAATCCATTTTGAGTTCAATTTTGAGAGTGCTGTAATATAGGGGTCTAATTTAATTCTTTTAAATGTGAATATCCGGTTTTCTGAACACCATTTATTGAAGAGACCATCTTTTCCCCATTGAGTGTCCTTGGTTCCCTTGTCAAATATTAGTTGACCATATATGTGTGAGTTTCTTTTGGTCCCTTGATTCTGTTCCACTGGTCTATGTGTCTGTTTTTATGCCAGCACCATCCTGATTGGATGACGACAGCTTTGTAATACAGTTTGAAATCTGGAAGTGCGATCGAGCATCATTTCATATGCGTGTTTCCCATCTGTATATTTTCTTTGTTGAAATGTTTGTTAAGGTCTTTGTCCCATTTTTTAATTAGGATTGCTCATTTTCTTATTGAGTTTTAAGACTTCTTTGTACATTTTGGAGAATAGTCTTTTATCAGACGTGTCTTTTGCAAATATTTCTCCCAGTCTGTGGCTTGTTTTCTCATTCTCTTGACATTGTCTTTCACAGCAGAAGTTTTTTATCTTAAATGAAACCCGGCTTATGAATTATTTCTTTCATTAATTGTACCTTTGATATTGTATCTAAAAAGTCATCATCATACCCAAGGTCACCTAGATTTTCTCCTGTGTTATCTTCTAGGCATTTTATAGTTTTGCATTTTACATTTGAGTTTGTGATCCATTTTGAGTTAATTTTTGTGAAGGGTGTCAGGTCTGTGTCTCAGTCCGCTTTTTTGCATGTGGTTGTCCAGTTGTTCCAAAACCATTTGTTGAAAAGACTATTTTTTCTTCCTTGCTTTGCTCCTTTGTCAAAGATTAGTTGACTGTATTTATGTGGGCTATTTCTGGGCTCTCTGTTTTGTTCCATTGATCTATTTCTCTATTCTTTTGCCAATACCAACCGCACTGTCTTGATTACTGTGTGACATTGCAGTTGAATAGTATCGTCCCCTAGCTTTGTTCTTCTCCCTCCAATATTGAGTTGGCTATTCTGGGTCTTTTGCCTCCATATAAACTTTAGGATCAGTTTGTCGATATCCACAAAATTTCTTGCTGAGATTTTTTTATTGTGATTGTATTGAATATATGAATCAAGTTGGGAAGAACTGACACCTGGGCAATATTGAATCTTTCTCTCCATGAACATAAAAGGTCTCTCCATTTATTAGGTTTTCCGTGATTTCTTTCATCAGAGTTTTGTAGTTTACCTCATATAGATCTTGTGCACATTTCATTAGATTTATATCAAAGTGTTTCTTTTGGGGGGATTGCTAATGTAAGTGATATTGTGTTTTAAATTTCAAAGTCCACTTGTTCATTGCTGGCATAGAGGAAAGCGATCGAGTCGTGTATCAGCCTTGTATCTTACAACCTTGCTATAATCGCTTACTAGTTCTAGGACTTTTTATTGTTACTGTTGATTCTTTTGAATTTTCCACATAGATAATGAGAACAATCCCTTTTAAAAAATTATACCCTACTTTGCCCCTCAACTGTCATCTACCTAATGAGAGATTTTGTTGGGGTGGGGAAAAACCATCATCCCGTGCAAGTTGCACAATAATTGTAAAACACACCCTAATTCGAATCCTTGCTGTGTCTTGTGAGAAAATATGCATCCTAGATCATTCTTTTTCCTAGATGCACAGTGCACTGCTTCTTAGAGTAGAAGATGTATCCGTGTTGGGCCTTGGTGGTCTCAGGGTGCCAGGCTGTGGGGTGCTGGGAGGTACGGCCTAAGCTGTCTGGGGAGTGTGGGTGTCAGGGCTGCCCCAGATCTGTGTGAAGCAAAAGCCTGGTGTTCTAGGACTGGAGATTCAGCAGTGGCAGCTCCTCTCGACCCTTGGGCCTTTTCCAAGCAGCCAGTGCCGGGTCCTTCCGTGGGTGGCTTCACTCCACGGCCTGCCATATTGGCGCCAGTACCCTTTCTCTGTGTTTGGCATAAAATAGGCATGAAAGAGCCAGACACCAAAAACCAAAACAGAAAAACCCCTGAGGATTACAAAAACACCATCTTTTGCAGCAGACATCTGCTGCTTTTACCCGGGAGGGTCTTGCGCTCACAGGGCCTTGATGTGCCTTGGGAGGACTACCCCTTCTCGAGCCCAGGGCTCCAGAGGTGGTGATGTGACTTGGGCTTGGCCAATCAGCGTATCCCACTGGCTTGGTCTCTGTGATTGGTTCGAGGGTAGGCCTGGGATTCCAGCTAGTCCAATGCCAGCTCTCCCTGGGGCTTCTGCTAGAACTGACTGGGAACCGGGCAGGTTTGCCCTTTCTAGTGGGGTCACCACGTATAGGATGTCATCCTAGCAGTGGGATTGAGGGGAGGCACCTGGGGGAGGGCCTGGGAGCCTACCTGAGAAGGAAGCCACAGAGGAAAGCACAGGCAAGAGGTGGGAGAGAAATGGAGGTCCGATGATTGTCTGAGGCCCTGGGTCCTATTGTGCTGGAAGGCAGCCATGCCCTGGTGTTTTCAGTTATGTGAGCCAATAAATCCCCTTCTCTACTTAATCCAGTTTGAATGTGTTTGTCACTGGAAAGTGACAGAGCCTAAACTGACATCCTTTAAGAACCAACCACGCAGGGTGCTGTATGCAACAGATAGCGTTCCAGAAAGGCAAACTCCACACTTAGGAAAGAAGCTGGGTCTACGCCTTTCCTCTCTTCCCTAGAACCTGAGCCTCCCTCTGAAACCCCTCTGAACTCCCCAACACGCGTACCTGGGCTGACCTGTAAATTCCTAGGAGCCCTCTTACCCACCTGCAGCCCTACCTTGTGGTATCGCTCAGCAGCGTCTACGTGCGGGGGCGTCCATCTGTCCATCCGTCTCCTCCAGGAGAATGTGAGTCCTGGGAGAGCAGGAGGCCACGGTGGCCCTGCCTGCAGGCTCTGTCACTCTGCCTGCCACTTGCCAGGTGTTCAGTGAACTGAATGCAAAGGAAAGCAGCCCACCAGGAGATCGGATCACCTGGAAATCTGGGCACGGGCAGGCGTGGGACAAGGAAAGAGCAGTGGACTTGGAGTCCAAAAATAACTGTAGGCATTGCACACTGCAATTATCTGTGATCCGCTTGGGCCTCTCTGAGCTGCAGCTGCCTCCCCCATGGCAAGATCACAAGCCCAGGCATCAGCGTGTCAGTGACAGTGCTTGTGGGTCCAGCACGTGGGGCTTTGCCTCGTGCTGTGTACTTTATGTGTGCAGTCTCATGTAATCCACTTTGCTGCTGGATGAGGAAGGCTGCAGTATTACCCCCATTTTACAGATGGGGAGACCGAGGCACCGCCCAACGCCACACAGCTGGTCAGTGGAGAAGGCTGCACTGGAGCCTGGCCAGATCTGCTGACCCAGAGCCGTTGGCCTTGGCTTCTAGGCTCTGTTCTCTCTGAGGGTGCAGAGGCAACTTCAAACACGTCCCAGGTTCCAGGCCTCCTGGCATCTGGTCCTGGGTCGTGTGCAAGGCCAGGCCATCCCCAGTTTTGAGGTTTCCATATGTTTAAAAGTGGGGAAACGTCAAAATAAAAGTCTACCATTGGAGTACACGTCATACGAATAGGATTAACAAATGACGCACGTAACACATGCTAGTGAGAGTTAACTGCGCCGGGGTCATTAGCATATTCCTTTAAGGATTAATTTATAGGCCACTGAAGGCAGCATGGCCCGGTAATGGCACACAAGTTCCAAAGTGGACAATGTGGCCGTGACTCGGGCACAAGAGCATTTGGAGGGAAGGTCAAAGGCACACATTTGAGGCCCTTGTCATGGTGAAGGGCAGATGGACCCAACAGACGCCCCTTCCACCTCACCAGGGTTTGCGAGGGGCACCTGGCTTCAGCCCAGCGCCTTCAGCCCCATCGCCCTCAGCCCCAACGCCCTCAGCCCCATGCCCTCAGCCCCATGCCCTCAGCCCCATCGCCCTCAGCCCCATCGCCCTCAGCCCCATGCCCTGCTGGAGTTCCTGCCAGGGGTGGCTGCCTGAGAACTTCCAGCCACCAGAAGGGGGCAGACTGTGACTTGTGAAGCCCGGACACAATGAGTCTGTGAGGAGGCAGGCAGCAGGGGACAGAGGTGCCAGGTTGCCACCAGGACCACGACCATCTCCGAACACACTGTGTCCCCGTAGGCTGGGCCTGGCTCCCCCACAACCTCAGGTGTGGTGTGGCTCAGAGGGCCCCCCCCCGCCCCCATGTCTTGCATCAGGTCACCCAGCAGGGGCAGCGAGGACAGGCTCGGGTCTGGGCGTTCCAGCTGGGAGTAGGGCCTGGGGGCGCGTCTTGAAGCTAAAGAACAGAGACACCCCCTTTTCCTGGATTGTGTGTTTACTTGGGGTGGCTGGAGGGGCTGGTGAGGTTTGGGGTGGGCTTACGTTCCCCCCGGCTACCCGTAGGACTAGCCACTGCTCAGGGAAGCTTTTCAGGCCTCAGAAACCACACGAGCCCTGTGTGGGAGGCAAGGCTCTGAAATGCCCAGTGTATCCTGGCTCCAGGCAGCAGTGCTGGGAGATGGGGGTGCCCCCTCCCACTGGCCAGTGCTGGTGGTCAGCAGGATGCCAGGGCGTTCCTCGGTCCTCATGGGCTGGCCTTGCAGCAGTAGCCACTCCCAGACCTCGGTCCCTGCCCAAACCCAGTCCTTTGTGGATTCCCTGAGCCCAGCAGCCCAGGCTCTCAGATGACTCAAACAAAGAGAATTTTAAAGTGACACAAGCTGGACACGCAGCCACGAGAGGGTGTCTGCCCTGATTAAGGCGAGCTCCAGCTTGGGCCTTTGAAGAGCACTTGATTTCCCGGGGTGAAGATGGATTTTCACAACAGAATTAAGAAGGCCTCACCAACCCCGACTCATCCGCTGGGACGGGCCTCACTGTGTCGCAGGGGCTGTGGGGGAGGGACAGCGGCCTGATATCTGTCACATCCCCATGGCGCACGCTGTACAAACGCCGGAGTCCCGGACCTGGTTTTACACCCAGTATCCTGACTCTCGCCCGTTCTCCACCTGCAGCAGAATGGCCTTTCCCAGCCCAAGTCCCACGACTCTAGTCCCAGGACTCCTGCTGCCTCAGGAGGAGGTCCGGCCTTTACCTGCCTCTATGAGGCCCCACCCCCTTTCCTGCCTGTGGTTACCTGCTCCCCCCCTTCCCCTCCCGCCTGGGCTGCTGCCAGTCTCTTGACCGCTGGGTTTGTTTTGGACCATCATGCATCACCCTGCCTCTGTGTGGACCCTCCACTGCTGTGTGTGGCCCACTCCTCTTCATCCTTCAAGTAGCAGCCTCAATGTGACTTCTTCCGAGACGCCTTCCCTGACCACCAGGACCCTGAGTGCTGTCCCCAGCTCTGTGCTGTCACAAATCTCATCACTAGTTTGTGCCACTACTGGTCACGGCCTAGCTTCTGAACCCCGCAGCCCAGCTCAGTGCCGTGTGCATAGTAGGTGCTCAACAAATATGGGATTTGAAGGCAGGCAGGAAAGGGCACATAGGAGCCCTAAGGCATCTGCTTCCTCAAAGAAAGGCACACAGTGTGGGGCTTGGCTCTAAATCCAAGGGCACACACGGGCCTCTGAGACAAAGCTAAGGCCTCCCCCCCTTCCCCTGACCTCTTCTTTCCCTCCCTGAAAATGCACCTTCCTCATTTACCACAGATCCAGAGCACTGTGCAGGAACTGAGCTGGTCAGGCTGCCTGCAAAATCCCGCCCGGGGAGCCTCCATGGAAATAGTCCAGGGCCTGCCTGACAGATGTGGGCTTGGCTTCTCAGGCCCATCCACTCTCCCTCCTCAGCCCTGGCCCTAAGCCCACGTGCTGGGAAAGCAGAGGCCCCAGCCCCACCGTTCCCCTGAACTCCCACATCTAGGCTCTTGCTAGAAGGCCCTTGGCTGAGAGAAAGATGTCCCTTCAGGATAAGGCCAGGTTCTCTCAGGCCAGGACCCAATGCGTGGGTCCCTAGGGGAGGACCCTGGATGTGACATGTGGCAATGGTCTATTACTGAGTCATTCAGACTGGTCCTTTGAGCCACACACAGAGCTCAGACTTGGGGACCCCAAGAGGAATAAGCATAGCCCTGCTTCCCAGATCCCAAGCTTATCCCAGGAGTTCTATCCTTTCTACTTAGGAAAAACTTTTGAATAAATAAATTTCAGTGGGCTCAGGGGAGGAGATTAAAGGACTCCAGGCAACTCTAAGCCAGTAAGAATGACAGGCCACCGGCGAAACTGTAACTGTAGAACCAGCTCACACTGGCCCTATTCTGTTTCTAACGAGACCTGGAACCCAAGTTTAAACCTTGGCTATACCTCTCACCACTCACAAGTACAGCTGTGAACCCACCACGGAACCAAGGATGGGGGCACTACTAGAACCTGAGCGCCGCAACCTTCTCAGAAGTGAAGGGTGCACGGTCCAGGAAGATACAGTGCTGAAACCCCTAAACTGTGCCCCGAACCCTGCATCAGGGAGACAGATTTGAGCCTTGCCTCCTGGCTCCTGGCCGCTTGACCTTGCAATAGAAAAGCTTTTTTCCTTTCTCAGAAGCTGGTGCCATACTGTCGGCTTCTATGTGTGTCGGGCAGTGAGCTTTTGCTCAGTTATGGTGGGTGGCAGAGCCCACCCTTTTGCTGTCTGCTCGGGGCATCCGTTGGTGGCAGGACAGAGGCAGGGCACCCCTGGAGTGGTTGCCAGTTAACCGGGAGCAGTCTCAGGATACAATAGCACAGCATTGCCCAGGGAGATAGGCGGCCTTGTCCTGGCTCCACCAGTGACAAACCGTTAAATCCACATTGCAAATTGAAGGGCCATGGGGGCCAGGCAGCAGCATAAATGAGAGTCCCGCTGGAAGCCCCACCTGAAGGGTTGGCTATGCCCACCCACTCGTACCTGGCAGAAGAAATAAGTTGTTAGGGTCATTAGAGCTGATGACTGTTTGCAAGAAAATTTTTAAAAATCAGGGTTGTTATATAAAATTTCCCATTTTACATGTTGTCTCGATTAAAACATCAATACACCGGCAAGGCAAACAAAATGTTTCTGTGAGCCATATTCGACAGGGCCGTCTCTGAATGAAGCTCTCGTAAGGTCCATCTGTAAGGTGAGGGTGGTATTTCATGGCTGGGGGGGCCACACGAGCTCCTCCCAATGAATCAGTTCCTCCCCTAGGTCACGTGACCCCCAGCCACTGCCGATTGGACCTGGGGTGGGCATCAGACCCAGGGCAGCCAATCCCAGGCTGGCAACAATTTATGCGGTGACTTGGGCCTGATAGCTGCCTTGCCCCCCGCCCCCCCATCCCCAAGCTTCCTACTCCAGGGCCTCCCAGACCTGGCCATTTTTGTCATTCGGGTCTGACGGTACCCATATGTGGGAGACTTGTCTGATCACCCTGCTTCAAGTGCCCCTCATGCCAGCGCCGTTTTGCTTCTCCATTTTGTTCTCTAATGTATCCGCCGCCCCAGGAGGATGCCGTGACAATCATAGGCCCTCACCAACTACCCGTCAAAGGGAGCAGGGAGCCCCCACCGGAGTCCATCTCTCCTGTCACTCTACAGCGTTGCCCCCGCAGCACAGGACTTGTGCTGGCTTCAGCAACCCAAAGAGGTCACCACACCCCCGGCCGCTATGCAGAGTAAAGGAGGTGACAGCGTGAGGACGTGAGGACGCCAAGGGCAGTCCCCGCTTGTAGTAGCTGCTCAATACACATTGGAATTTGTTTTCTTTTAGGTCTTTTTTTCCTTTCAATTGCCGGAGGCTGCCTCCTTTGTCTAATATTTCAATGTGAATGTTTCAGCGGCCTCAGCAGGCCTATGGAAGCCCTGCTGTCATTTGGACCCCCCCCCCACCTCTTGGGCAGTGCCCAGCCCCACACTCTCACCAAGGTCGCAGCCTTCCTGGAACCCTGCGTCTGGGCCCAGCCCAGGTGCACTCCGAGTGTCCAGACTTAGATGATGAGACTGGAGTCATGCTGGAGTCGACGGTTGATAAAGAGATCGTGGAGCAGCCGGTTCATACTGTGTGTCATCCAAAAAGAAATTCAATTTCCAACATCAGATAAAATATGACAGGCGTCTTAAGACTGCATTTTACAAGCAGTGCGCCATGGACAGCGTTGGTGGACGGTGGAAGCCTCGCTGCTGAGCCCGTCAGTGAGGTCTGACGTGGACGCTCTCAGGGGCTCAGCCTCACAGCGCCCGATGCCAGACGGGAGGGCGCCTGCAGGCCAGGCTGCTGGCAGCTGGGAAAGCCGGCCAGAGAGGGTCGCACGCGCGTGGAGGTAACTCCACGCAGACCCTGGAAACCCTTCGGGACAGAGCGAGGGGGCTGGTGCTGGTCCAGACCTGGACAGAATCTTCCAGGGACCATGGGCCACTCTGCTTCTCTGGGCCTCAGCCATCTTTTTCTTTGAAATGGGAATTACCATACCTACCCACAGGGAAGGTTACGTGAGGTCGGGGGAGGGGAGGGGTGGTTAAACACTTTGAAAATGAATCTATGTATTTTAAACAGGGAAAACCGTCACTTGACAAAAATGTTCGCACAAAAGGCTCTAGGACAGAGTGAGTTTCCTTCCCGCTCTTGGACCCCTGCTCCTCCTCTCCTCTGCAGAGGCGGCCACAGGCCACCGGGAGCTTCGTCTTGCCCAGGGGAGAACGATCGTCTGTACTGCACCCTGGGTCATCTCCTGGCACTGCCCACAGCCCTGGTGTGGTGGGGGGGAGTCGCAGGCCCCCAAAATCCGGGCCAGTGTCCTCTGGGGACCCTGATTACCTCACTGGAGAAAGAGGGCCGTGCCATGGCTTCTGTCCCAGGCTGTGGGAGAGACCCCACAGGAAGGCGGTCTGCTCCAACAGTGGTCCCTTCATTCTTTCCACTCGGACTGTTCAGAGCCATTTGGTCCGTCCCATGTAGGCACATACCGATACCACAGCAGGCTGATCTACAGTGAGTCAAGGTCATCTAGTGTTCCCGCAAAGACGGTGGCTGCCCTGAGCCTCCTGGGGACAGAGAACCCAAAAGGACCCCAGAGGATCTGTAAACTGGCGTTAGTTAGCCTCCTTCCCTTCAGCCTGTCCCATGGCATTTACGTGCAAAGGGTAAACCTGGTGGATTGCAGTCTCCCCTTCTTCACCCAGGGAGGGAAATGCTGGACAGGTTCCTCAACGCTCCTATCTCGGAAAAGGGTACATAAGCTGAATTAGGTTCATCTGCATGTAATAGAAACTTCAACATAATAGTGGCTTAAAGAAGATGGATTTTATTTCTCTCTCCTAAAAGAAGTCCAGATACAGACAGCCCAGGTTGATGGGATGCCCCCCGCCCCATCGGGGACCCAGGCTCCTTCTCTTTTTCTGCTCCACCAACCTCAGCACTGGCCTCCATCCTCAAGAACACTGCCTGGTCCAAGGTGGCTGCCAGAGCTCCGACCATCATGAGCAGGCTCACAGGAAGGTGGAAATGCAGAAAAGCAAACGGGCTCCTCTCAGCCCTGTCAGTTCTCTAAACATCCTTCCCAGAAGTCTCACCCAAGAGTTACTCAATTCTCATTGGTTGAATCATAGTCCCTGGCTGCAAGGAAAGCTGAGAAATGTGTCTTTTATGCCAGGGAACAATATGACTGTTAAAAATCAAGATAACTTCAAAGAGGAAGGGAAGAATGGAAGTTGGAGAATGTAAAAGCAGCTTCTGCCACAAAGAGTTCAACCTACGTCATAGGTCAACACGTATTTACTGAGCGCCTCGTGTATGCCAGGCATACGTCATGTGTGGCCGGACTGGGCTGGGCCACAGGAGAGAAATAAGACAAGAAGGGTCCTTACTCTCAAGGATCCAACCCTCTAGAGTGGGTGGTGGCCCACCGCTGATATGGCTTTCACAGTTAGGAGTTGTTTCGGCAACAAAAGAGTGTTTAAAAAGAAAAACACTCGCCACCGTGGAAACATAGGAGAATTTACATATAAGCTAGAATTTTGGAGTCTCTGGAGACACTTGCAGCTCTGGCAGCACGAGGCGTGCTGTGTATCCCCGTGGCAGCCACTGGCTGGGGAAGCGGCCCCCCTCCAGAAAGGCCTTTGCTGGTCTCCACAGTCCCCACCGAGCCTGTGCTGGTCAGGACACCTGCGTGGCCGTGGCAGGCATTTGAGTTGGCAACCTCCACATGGAGAAGAAGACCCAGGTGGGTCACTGGACAGGTTTCTGATGTCTCTGTGTGGACAGCAAGCTGATACTGCCCCAATCACCCCTGGAGATATGAACTCACTTGAACCTGTGCCTCTCGAGGCGTGGGGGAAGGCTCTGAAATAAGAAAAGCCAACCAAACCCAATGCTTTCCAGAAATCCTGTGCTCTTCTCTAAAGGAGAGACTGAGGAAATGACAGTATCCTTTTTCAACTTCTCCTTTCTTTGAGAAGGCATCTCGGCATGTGGTGGCAGGGAGGGCTGACAGAGGCGGGCATTTCCCTCTCCCCGAAAGAGAACCCCTGTGTCAGGCCAGAAAAGGCCCTGCCGAAGCAGAGCAGCTGCTGGAAGCTGCTCCAGACCCAGCAGGGACCCAGGCTCCCCGCTCGCTCGGCTCACCTCACCACCGAGGGCCCTCATTAGAGCTCACAGCCTCCGTTGTAGGCTGCCCCCAGAAACCTTCCTCCCGAGCCCAGGGCTGGCGAGATCTTGCTGGAACCACCTTCCGTCTCGCTTCAGAGCGCCCGCCTGGCTGAGACACCCCAGAGCTGTGCGAGCTGCCGGGAGCTGCTGCCCATTCTGGGTGGCCTCCCCTCCTGCCCAGCCCAAGGGC
Source organism: Rhinolophus hipposideros (assembly GCF_964194185.1). NCBI lineage: Eukaryota > Metazoa > Chordata > Mammalia > Chiroptera > Rhinolophidae > Rhinolophus > Rhinolophus hipposideros. The sequence continues at coordinate 4,726,200 of NC_138067.1, read as the reverse complement.
GTCTTGCAGCTATAAATTGAGTAAATTGAAAATGTTACTGAGGGTTGGAGATAAAAGAGAGAGCTGGGTGTCTCCATGAATAAAACATGGGAGGGAGGCCATTTCTTGGAAAAATAGAGAGAATAAATTGTGGTGGATCAATTTTATCTAATTTCTTGGCCGAGCTTCTGACATGCAAATGAATGCGCTCATAATTTATGAGTGAGCTATGGAGATTACCAGAGGGAAGGGGTGCCTGGATTTCTGGTGATGGAAGGAGAGGCATGGCTAGGGATTTAGCAAAAGTCCACTAGGCCTTTTCTCCTTAAAATATAAAGCTTTAGAAAGCCTCCCAGTGAAGGCAAAAGCCAGGCAGAGTAAATTCTGGGTTCCTGAGCCTGTCTTTGGGGCCAGTGAGTCTGGCGACTCACTTGCTGTCTCAGTCACACCAAGGGCCAGCTGGCCAGGGCTGGCCACAAAGACATGGTCAGGCCACCAGGCTTTGCTCAGCTGGTCCCCAGCTCCCAATACTCCATCTCACCAGCCAGATGTCCCCCCTGACCCACACTTTCCAGGCCGAGTCTTCTCTGGAAGGCTCCAGGAACCCCCCGTTGTTTCTGTACTCGAGGACCATGAGTCTGCCCCTCTTCCTTAGAAGGTGGCACCCTGGCCCCTCTTCCTTAGAGGTGGCACCCTGGCCCGATCCTGCCTACAGACAGGTTTGCTTTGGCCTGAGCAATGACTGTAAAATGTCTGAATTGGGTGCCAACATTAAGAAATTGGGAGATTTCCCATGCAGTTCAGGAAGTCTGGCTTCTCTTGAATGATCAGAGAACATCTAGTTACGCGGGTGGTGTTTTCGCTGGCGACAACTGGCTGGCATCAAGAAGTAACCACTGGCCCCAAGTCGGGCTGCGTCCCCCAGTTTGCCTCAGACCCTCCCACTCCCTAGTGCCTCTCAGCCCTGAGCCAAATGGCAGTGCCATTTTCATTGGGTTTGCACTGTTGTTTTGCTTAGACAGTCATGTACCGCATAGCGACATTTCAGCCAGCGACGGGCCACATATGCAACGGTGGTCCCGTAAGATGATAACGGAGCTGAATTTCCTGTAAGAAATGAAGGATATGAGGATATGTGGTTCAGAGGAATTTCTCTTCTTTGACGGGAGCAGTATCTGCGGGATCGGCAGCAGCCCCTCTCGCTCACAGCACCTCAGTGCTGCGCACAGTCAGGCAGCCACTGCCCTGTTTGGGCACAGAGGAGCCTGTCCCCCCAGTGCCACACACTCAGAGGGCGTGACAGCCCCCCACCCCGCCCCCAGACCCAGCCGATGGTCTTCAGAGTGACGCTGTAATAGTAGAGTCAGAGCCCGTCACACGGCTGTACATTCTCTGTGGAGGACCGAGATCCCGTACAAGGACACGGTCCCAGGAGCTGTCCCACGTGCTGTCCCACGAGCATGAAGGGCCACTCCGCGTTAGTGGAAGCTTCCCATGGTGGTGTGGAGCCAGCCCGTCCCGCACTTGGGAATGTGTTCAGGTTATAGTGATGGGAGCATAGACAGGTTTTACTTCTCCCATCAGCTCAAAGCCAGAGAGAGCCCTTCGTGCCACACAGCGTCGATGGAACCAAACACAGATACAAAGTCAAACCCTGGCCTGTCAGTTCAACACCCTCTCCATTTAAACACCCTTTTTGTATGACTCCCCCAAAGTTCCTTACTCTGACCACTGCCCCAACATGCAACAGCCACACACGCTGCCATGGCGATCCCCTGAGCTCCTTTGTCCGTCATGATTTCTTACTCCTGCTGGTGCTCAGCCGCCTTTCACTCCCTCCTGACAGTCACTGTTATGCTCGTCTGTGCCTCCCCCAGTCAGTTTCCCTCCATATTGCCCATCGATCCAGCCCCACGCCGTTCCTGGCGCAGCACGGACGGCTTCCATGTTCTATTGCTGACCCTGTTGCAGGAAGCAGGGAGGGCTTGTGGGGCAGTGTTTACAGTGGATGGTCACGTCCTCGGCCTTCACATTCACTCACACTCCCTGACCCCCCCGGAGCAGTTCCGGGCTGCAGGCTCCACTCATGGTCAGTGCCCTACACAGGTGGACCACCTTTTATCTTTCATGTATGTTTACTGTACCTTTTCTGTGTTAGATACACAGGTCTTCCCTCTGTGTCACAACTGCCTGTAGGACTCAGTGCAGTAACATGTAAAAACCGGTAGCCCAGGGGTGCAGTGGGCTGGACCATCTAGGTGTGTGAGTGCGCTCAGTGACGCTCCCACATGAAATTGCTGAGGGACGCATTTTCCAGAACGTATCCCTATTGTCAAGTGAGGCGTGTCTATAATGAAGTTAGTGGGAAAGTAAAATATCTCTTCTTATGACTCCAACAAAGTGGGAAAGTCAGAGGGGCAGACAGCCAGTCTCGAGAGAGAAGGTCCACATTGTTTTGGTAGGCGTGATGAACGACCCATGTGGTAGACACGTAAAGAGGGTAGCAGAGGGGAGGGAGGGGACCAGGCTGCAGTGTCACTGAGTCCCCTGCCAAGTCCTGCAGGGCTTCAGTTTGCCTCTGAAAAAGTTTGCCTCTGAAAACAGCCTCTGTTTTCGAAGTCCTGACTCCTTTGTCTCACCTTTCTGGTTCTCTGTTCTGAAACCACAGTGACTCAGAGCCAGGGGAGCTTGGAGAAGTGTACGCAGCCTGAGCTGTCTCGGGAGGCCACTCACACCCTCCCTGTGAGCCATACTTTCAGTGAGAGCCTACGAGACAGGCTCAGTTCCAACTTTACAGACGAGCAAACTGAGGCACAGAGAGTTTGGTAACCTGTGCAGCACAGCTGGTTAGCTGAGAGAGACTGGGACGGGACTCACATCCAGCTCACCGGTGCCCTCTGGCCCTCTCTGATTGTCCCTTCCTTGTCTGCCATGATGACAAGTCTTGTGGTCAACAAAATGTACAACCTTGGTGCAGACAAGGCACCATATGGTCTGCACCCTCTCCCCTTCCCTCCTGACACTCCTTTCCGTCCCTCGAATACATCAAAAGCAGGAGCTACAAGCTCAACCCCTGCGGGGCCTCCTGGAAACTCACTGCCCCTGCCCCTGGGCCTTTGCGTTGACGATCTCCCCAGATCTTCATCGTTCTGCTTCCTTCTTATCGTCAAGGTCTCAGTCACCTTCTCCAAGGGGCCTCCCTGGTCTCTGGTGACCCTGTTTTCACAGTACCCATGTTCCTCTGGAATCACCTTGTTTACTTATTTGCTGTTGCGTGTCCTGTCTCTCTCTTACCTGCTTGCTCTGAGGCTGCCGAAATACCTGCTGCGTACCGCCTGACTTCAGAACTCCAGGGAGGCCCAAAGCATCTGTATAGAGAACGATTTCCAAGCCCACCAGCGCAAGGACCGCACTGTTAAGACCCTGTAAGCGGGTGGGTGGGGGTGTCATTGGCTGCGGGGGCTCATGGTGAGGCCTGGGGTGTCCCCTTTTATCACCCCCAGGGCATCCTCATGGCAGCAGTGAGAACCGGAGCATGTTGGGAGGGAAACTGAGGCTCAGAGAGAGAACCGCTGGCCCAGGTCACAGCAACTCTGTGGACACAGAATGTGCTTGGGGTCAGAGTCTGCACGTGGGTTCCTCTGTGAGTCCAGAGAGCTGTAGGCACTGTCATTTTTGAGTCTCCGGACGGATGAAAACAAGTAGAGAAATGTCCAATGGCGTTTCAAAAGTTGTGGTATATTTAAAATTTTTGCATTGAACAACGTAACACTTATCCAAAAAGTGTGATCCAGTACATCCCAAAATGGGCAGTGCAGTCATGCTCTTCAGAAGGTCGTCAGAGGATTTAGAAACTGACCAATTCCTAGGTCCTGCAGGGGTGGTCTGGGAGCCAGTGGGTGTCCTTGTATGACGGACGTGACATTCCTCTGTTCCTACCAGCAGGTCTCTGTGGCCCCATGTGCAGGCCCATTGGGAGACCCTTCAGAGGCTAAAGTTGTGGCCTTTTGTGGGTGAAGGCAAAGGACATGACCTCCCTGAGACAAGCCGGGTCAGAATCCCTCTGAGCCTCAGTTTTCTGATCTAAAAACTGGGGCCACTCCTCTGGACCCTGCAGCACCAAGCTGAGGATGACTGGTGTGAAGGTCTGAGCACCAAATGCTGGCTGCTCCCTTCATCCACAGAGCTGGCTCCACGCCCAAGCTCCTGCCCCCAGAAGCTCATCTCTTGGGAAGCTCTCAGAGCCCTGCTAAAAGGACCTGTCCCTTGAAAAGCAGAAATGGGATTTTCTTCCCAAATCCGTTCCTTGGGGGAAGTCTTCAAAGAGAACTCTGGTAATTTCCCGTTATAAAATTTTATGTGCAATTATAAACAATGAACTGTGAGCATTAATTGGGCAGACTGTGAGATTTTTGTTTTTAAAACACTGACTATTTTAAAACCTCCCAGGCTACGAGAAGCTGGCCTGAAGAAATAAACTTTCAGAGGGTGGCCCCGGCAGCACCCGGCCCCTGCTGTTCCCTGTGGAGCATCTGGAATTCTCCAGGAAGGGTGGCCACACTGCGCCCGGTAGGGCTGGCGGGTCCCACCAGTAGGAACCAGCAGGAACCTGTAGGCGTCCCAGTCCTCCTGGCTTGCACGTGTGGGGGAGCAGCGCCACCCTGCCTGCTGGCACGTAGCAGGTCTGCCTCCATTCACACAGCATTTGTCGAGTACCTACTAGGTGCCAAGCACAGCACATAGAGCCTTGGACATAACAGAAAAACCCCTCCCTTGCTGACATTCTAACAAGGGAGGCAAAGATAGTGGCCATGATAAAAAGGAGCTTTGTACAGTATGTCAGAAGGTACTCGTGCGCATGGGGGTGGCACAGGAGGGAGAGGGTGGGGGCAGGGCTGCACGTTAAAGGGGGCGGTCGCAGCAGGCCTCCCTGAGAATGTGACACTCTGCCATGGAGGTCTGGGTGGAAGTGTCCCGGGCAGGAGGAGAAGAGCCAGTGCAAAGGCCCTGAGGGTGTCTGGCGAGGCCCACTCACCCTTGGAAGGACTTTCAATTCATTCTAACAGAAGTGAGGGCCGTTGCAGGCTTCCACCCCGAGGAGGGACGTGCCCTGGCCTATGTTTGAAAGGGACGTGCTGCCTGTTGTGTCAGAATAAGGCGGCTCTGTCCATGATGGAAGCCGCTGGCCACATGTGGCTGTCAAGTGCCTGAAATGTGGCTTGTCCGAATTGCGAGGTCCTGGCTGTGTACGTGGCCGCTGGACGTCACAGACTTGCTACGAGAGAAACAAAGTAAACTATCTCTGTAACTATTTTAAAACCCTGATTCCATGACAAAATGATAATATTTTAGATATATTTGCTTAAAATATGTATTATTAAAGTTAATTTTCTCCATTTCTCTTTACTTTTTAAAATGTGGCTGCTGTGTGTGTTACGTGTCATTGGGACAGCTCCCACCCCTGGGACCCCGGGAACGAGTGACGTCCATCCATACTGTCCCAGCCCCGCTCAGCTGCTGTGGACTTATGCCTCAGTTTCTCTTATGGCCTCAACCCGCCTGCTGTCTGGTCTCCCTCTTTCCTGCTGTCTGCTGTCTGTCCTGAGCAGCCCTGCCTTCTCATGGCCCGAAGTAGGACAGCTCCGTTTTGTCATGTTTCCTCCGGCGATGTTTCAGCTACATTTGCTCTGGGACCCACGTGTCCGTCTTTCTGGAGAGATCCAGCGTCTCCGTAGTGCTCGCCTCATATTTCAAATGAATCAGTTTGTTTCCTATCAGCCCCCTTCACTGTCCAGCTTTCCCACGGGTACATAGTAACTGGGGAGACGAGGGTGGGGCTGGTCTCAGTCTTTCTCGGTCTCTGAGGACTCCTCTTTGCTCTTGGTGAGTTTTCCTGATTCTTCCATTGCCGCCCTTCCGAGTCTCAGCCCGCTCTGGATGTCTTGGCTGCCGTCTCCTTGAATTGGTGATTGTACATCAGCAAAATCTTCAACAATTTCAACATCTCCATTGTCTGTGTTGAAGTTGTGTGTTTCTTCTTAGTCACGTGGTTGCTAGAAAGTGTAAAATTCCGTATGCAGCTCATACAATACTTCTACCGCTGTAGATAGGCCAGGCCAAGGGCAGACGCTGGGACACAGGAGACCTGGCCATAGCCCAGGTGAGAGGTGATGGCAGCCAAGCCGGGGGACAGAGTGGTGAGAAGTGGTGGCACTCCAGGCGCCGTGAAGCTGAGTTTTTGGCTGGGCTGCAGGGCATTGCTTCATAGATATGTGTGGAATGGGTACATGGCATGGGCTCTGTCCATGGAACTGTGGTGGGGAGGGGTGTGGAAAGGGAGCTGGGGTCCAGAGAGTCGGGGTGTTCTCCTGGAGCCCGACTCTGCCTGCCCCAGGGAGGGGCGGTTTGTGGTGTCGACATGGGCGCACTGTAAGCCCAGGTCTCGTGTGACAGGTGACTGGGCCTTTACTTGCTCATCTGTAAAATGGAGGCAGTAGGACCCACCCTCCCAGAGCGGTGACAGTTATGTGAGTGGCCTGGCAGAGATCACGTGTGCAATCGGTGCAGGGCTACGGTCAGTTCAGGTGCAAGGACCATGAGCCGGAAAGCTTTGTCCACCTTCCACACCCGGCCCAGTGCCTGGAACATAGTAAGTCCACAATAAACCTCAGCTGAACAAGCGTGCTCATCTGTGCTCGTCTGGAGCGCACTGTGTATTGGCTCATTTAATCGTGTAAGGCTCCCCTGTCATCACCATTACAGAGACAAGTAAACTGCAGTTGTGAGGACTGAAAGCTCGTGTCTGACTCCACAGCTCCTGCCGTTGTGCCCTGTGTGACACTGTCCCTCGGAGCCAGGTTTAGGTGCTGGCCCTGGCTCTGCCGTAACCCGCTCTGTGACCTTGGTCAAGCCCGTCCTGGCTTCGAGCCCCAGCCTGCCCTTCTGCCCGCAGTGGGTGTGGGTGGAGTGTTCGTGGTGAGCCTGCCGCCCCGTGGGAAGGTTTCAGTCTGGGATATTCCTATGGGGGCGTTTACACCCCGCACGGCTGTACTCACCACGTTAGTCTGAATACGCATGCGTATGTTATGCTTCCCTTTTCTTCTCTCTTTAGTTAGGTTGGGGCTTACCTGTGGACGTCACAGTAGGGCAGTAAAAGGGATGTTACAAAATCTGAGTTCTAAGAGGGGGCCTTCCCTCCTGGGTGACGACGGAAGTGAGAAGCGGGCCTGGGGCTGGAGGCACAGAGAGGGGCAGCAGCAGGGGCCTGCTGGGACTGGAGAGTCCCGTAGCTACACCTGGGGGGTGGTTACACAGGGAACACCTGTACACCAAAGATGGCGCCACTGCCCTGTACGCCACACTGGTTTAAACAATTAAGTGAGATAATATACGTGAGTAAATACATGACATAAATAAGTGGGCCTTGGGACAGGGGCCACTGGCTCAGGCATCTCTGCCTGCAGCTGGCTGCTCTCATCTAGTGAGGCTCTGTTTGATCTCCCAAACGCAGCTCCAGCATCGCCTCCTCCCTGACCCCACCTCACTAGGCTCCTGTGTGGAGCCCCCTCACCCGCTACCCAGCTATCCCTTCTTTGCGTGACTCCCACAGGGACCTGGTGACTGGCTGTGGTCCCCTTGGCTGTGAATGAGGCCCCCGGCATCAGCGCCTGGGATACAGGCTGCATGCAGTGCTGTTTGTTGAATGAATGAGCGTCCCTGTGCAGGGGAGGAGAGGGGGCTGCTGCTCATCCGTGCCCCACCCCCGCCACCACACACACACTTTCCGCTCTCACTGGGGAGAACATGCACACTGAGGGTCTACAGTCCTAGGGAGGGCGAGGTGGGAGAACCTGGCCACCAGGACACCGTGTGCAGAGAGCAGTGTCAGGAGCAGCTGTGCCCGTCATCCCACGTCATCCTACCCAGGAGGTGGGTGCCTGGATTCCACCACTCGGAGATGTGGCCCCTTCCCGAGGTCCCAAGGGCAAGGAGCAGAGCTGGGATTTGTCCCCATGTCCAACTCTAGCGCCCAAGCTCTCGGCCCTCATGTGTCCTGCTCAGTCTTGCTTAAGTAGAAAGATAAGTAGAGGAGGGAAGATGGTTCCTTCCCGGTCTCCAGACCATTCTCTGCTTCAAATGCTGGGTCTTCAGATGTCCGCTCTTCAGGTCAGATTTCCTTATCATCCAAGATAAAGACGTGATCTGACCTTGGGGGAGAGTGTAGACCATGCTTTTACCTGAAAACAGGAAAGACAGCAGTCAGACCCAGGCTAGCACCTCCTGACTGTCCGTGATAAAACACTGTTCTGGGCAGGTTAGATGTGGCTAAGCTTGAAAGCAGGGCTAGATGCAGGAAGATCCGAGGTCTTGGGCCAAGAGTCTGATTCTCCACGAGCTCTTGGCTCTTGAGGCTCAGCTCAGAAAGAGTGAGGCCAGCCAGGCATCAGGCCTCCTGGGACCCACGTCCCTGTGCTCCCTGCAAGCTGGGACCCAGGAGGTCCAGGGCACACCTGGGGGAGAGGGAGAGCTTGGCAAACTTTTCCAAGCAACTTTCCAGTGACCTGAGGCTTCCTCTGAGGACACGGCCTGCTGTTCCCTGGCTCCATCTCCCATCGGTGCAGGGCCCCGGGGAAGGGGCTGTGGGTGATTGGAGCCTGGCAACTCCCAAGCGAACTGTGTGCCCCTCAGGTCCCTTCCCAGGGGGACCCCTGACCCCACAGCCTTTCTTTCCAGTCCTTTCCCTCAGGGACCTGTCCTCTCTCGGGGCCTAAGTTGCTGAGCAGAGGCCACCAAAGACCCTGGGGAGAAACCTGAAGAAAGCCCCCGAGGATCCAGTGTTCCCAGGGCCTGGTTGCCAGGACCCCACTCCGTGACTGGAGCTGAACTCCCTGAGCTTCTGGGGGGTGGGGCCTCCCCTGGGGCCGTGAGAGGCCTGGTGGAAAATGAAGTATCTGGTAGTTAAAGGTGGCAGAAGGATCTGCCAGGAGCAGCTGACAGACGCCTCCTAAACACGAGTGGTTATTTGGATTTCCAAGTGGGGGAAGGGAGCCTGTCTTCCCTGGGGGCCACGGGTGCAACGAGGCAGCTTCTTCTCCCTTTCATTCACCTCCTCTTGGTAGTCGCACCACATGCCGTTCAATCACACGGGCTTTCATTCAGCACATGTTTACTGAGCACAGCTCTGTGCCAGGCAACTGCCAGGCACTGGGGGCACAGAGCTGATGGGAGGGAGGGCCACCGTCCCCGATCTCAGACAAATCAAATGTCTTCCCAAAGTGAAAGGGGCTGTGGTGACAGTAAATCAGCAAGACTGGACTGGAAGTGACGAGATGGGGGGGTGTGAAACAGGGCACCAGGGCGGCCTCTCTGAGGAGGAGACGTTTCCACGCAGGCCTGAGGCCCCACACAAGGGCAAAGACCCCAAGGCAGGGAGACCCCCCCCCCCCGGAGGAGGCCCAGGACAGAAGATGGCAGAGTGTCAGTGCATGGTGTGCAGGGGCGCTCGGGAGGCAGGGTCAGGGGGGCCACTTTGTGCTGCGCCCGGCTGGCTGGGGGTGCAGGCTGACTCTTATTCTACGAGTCAGAGAAGCCACTGGAAAGTTTTAGCAGAGGATTGCCTTGATAGCTCCTCATTTGGAGAACGCTGTCGGAGGGGCCCGTGGGGAGGGGGGAGACCTGTTGGAGTAGAAGATGGATTGGGGGGGCTCCCTAAAAAAACTCTGAGTTTTTTTAGGTGCTCAGGGCAAGGCTTGGGTTTCCATCTCAGGAATTTACCATTTGTGGGGGAAGAAGGGCCAAGGCAATTATTTGGGGGGAAAAAAAGTTCTGCCTTCCAGAATGTGAGGAGCAAGAAGCAATGAGAATTCACCTCTGGCCGGGAAAGGCCAAGCCAAGGCCTGGCAGCTGGTCCCTGGGGCAAAACCCAGTGGAGGTGGCATGGGAGGCTGACCTCCCTCCTGTCCCTCAGAATGAAAAGGGGCGCTCGTCTGGAGTAAGGTGTGAGGGAGCTTGCTGTTCATCCCAGACTGCGGCTGTCACCAGATGGCCCTGTCTCTCATCACCAGTGGGCAGGAAATACCCGGTTCTGAATTCTGAAGAGAAAATTTCAAGTGAGGTCTGGTGAAAGGCAGAGAAATAGCTGGAGCGGGAGAGGTTGGAACAGGTGGAGGGGAGCCCAAGCCTTCATTTCTCCAAAGGCTCTGGGAAGACCAGGCTAGAATAACAAGGAGGCATGGAGTCCCTTCCAGTTACTTAAAATTCTACCTCTGGGCTTCTGCATTCATGAGGCTCCATGGTTCTGCCAAGGTGGGAACTCTGGGGAGCATGGGGACGTCAGCCAGCCCCGAAAACTTCTGCTGGGAGAAACCTGAGGGTCGTTGATGTACTCAGGGCTGCGCCGAGGTGAAGGGTATAGACACTGAGTCCTCCAGTGTTTGGATCTGACTCAGAGCTGCTCACTCAGAAGCCAGTGTTCATTTAGAGTTGACCTGCGGGAGCACTAAGAGGGGAGTGGGGGCGTGAGGAGGGAAGGGAAGGAAGCCAGTAAAGAAGGGTTCGAGCCGCTGGAGCTCACCCCGTCCAGGGAACTCTGGGGACTGGCGTACCCCGAGGTAGGCACCTGGGGGATTTCTACGCGGGCTCTTGTCACCGTGGGTTGTGGGCTGCTCATAGGAGCTTAACCCGCAGCAGGAGGGCCAGCTCTGTGCATGGGCGGAGTCAACCTGGGTGACCAGAAAAAAAGACCTCAGGCAGAGATGGAGGAGCTGGCAGTCGGAAGTCACGGCTTTGGGCACTGAAGTGGTACAGGGGGGAGGGGAGCGGATGGAGCACCCACAGCGTCTGCTACAGCAAGTTGCTTAACCCAAGCCTCAGTTGCTTCATCTGTAAAATTGGGATAAGAAGAGCAACCCTGCTTTTAAACAATTAGTACAAAGCCCTGTCTCTGGGGTGAGTATGAGAGTTAAGGAGAGAATGCTCGTAAAGCACTCAGTGTTGGGCACATGGCACAGACTGCATAAGTGGCTGCTTCGTTCGTTGACTGGATGGTTATTTACTGAGGGCCTCATGGGGCCAGGCCCTGGCCACCAGGTAGGGAGACAGTGGTGAGCACAGACGGCCCCCTGTCTCAGTCACGGAGCTTAGAATTTCACAAGGAAGACAGTGACCAGGAATGACAAGTGATGACAGTTGTGATGGGACTACAGAAGGGCACGAGGGGGGGGGGTCAGGCCTGGGAGCCCCACAGCAGGCACCCTTTATACCTTAGGAAGCAGCTGTGTAGGAGACCCCATGCCCATCCTGCTTCCCCCCCCAAATCCAACGTGGCCGCTTTCTTTGGACTGGGTGATGGTTTTGGTTTGTGTTTATGGAGCAAGTGGTAAGAAAAAGACAAATCTGAAAACATTAGAGTCTTCGGTGCAAGGAGGTGGTCTCCTTGTGAGAGAAATGACGCCTGACACGGCTGGGGAGAGAACACAGTGCTTCCGCTCCACTCACTCCTGGGAGTGGCACGCAGGTCAGCCTGTCTGCCTGAATGATTTCCCTTCCTCCCTCCACCTCACCTCAGGAGTCAGGAGTCAGCCTTATAGGTCAGATGAGAGGGTGGAATGCAGCCCACACTGTAAGCCTGCCCCTGCCCCTCAGCACTCACTGTGGTGGGCCCCCCCATCTGCGGGCCTCCAGCTCCCCACCCCTGCCTTTTCTCTGGCCCCTGAGACTCACTTCATCTGAGCAAGAGGCAGGCCAGAGGCCTGAGGAGCCAGCCTCCTTGTACCTGCGGTGAAATCACTCCGGCTTTCCTCTGTCTGTCTCCCAGCCGTCACCTGCATGAAGACACGCCCTTAAGTCAGCCCCATCTCTGCCCTGCCTCCCTTCCCAGCCCCCTCATGCTGCTCCTTGGCATTGCCTCCCAAACAATCTGCTTGCCCTCATCTTGGAATCTCCTGGTGGGGACGGGGGGGGGGGGGGGGGGGGGGGGACCCAGTCTAAGACAATTGATTCCCAGGAGTGGGGACGTGTGGGGATGGAGTCCCAGAGAGCAGTTTCCAGGCTCTCGGCCTCACGTGGAAAGGTGCTAGCTCGGGTAGTAGATGGCCATCAGCTGTGACTAGTTGGCCGTCAGCTGTCACCAGTTAGCCGTTAGCCACTAATATAACTGCCATGGCTGAGCTAGCAAGCGCGGATTGCAGTTAGCAAGTGAAGTTGGTTGGCAGAAAAGCAGACGGGCGTTGTGGATCGTGTGGCTCCTGCTTCCTTTGTCTCCAATCCAGCCGCCAGCGAGACTATAGTGGTGTGACTCCCCTACCTATGGCTCCACGGGTGTTCCGTTTTGGCCTCACCATGGGGAGGGGGGGGGGACCCAGTCTAAGACAATTGATTCCCAGGAGTGGGGACGTGTGGGGATGGAGTCCCAGAGAGCAGTTTCCAGGCTCTCGGCCTCACGTGGAAAGGTGCTAGCTCGGGTAGTAGATGGCCATCAGCTGTGACTAGTTGGCCGTCAGCTGTCACCAGTTAGCCGTTAGCCACTAATATAACTGCCATGGCTGAGCTAGCAAGCGCGGATTGCAGTTAGCGAGTGAAGTTGGTTGGCAGAAAAGCAGACGGGCGTTGTGGATCGTGTGGCTCCTGCTTCCTTTGTCTCCAATCCAGCCGCCAGCGAGACTATAGTGGTGTGACTCCCCTACCTATGGCTCCACGGGTGTTCCGTTTTGGCCTCACCATGTCCTGTGTTCTTATGTGGGGAGTGTGAGCTGAGACCCCGCGTGACACCCCGCATGACAGGAGGCTAACTTGGCTTTGCGTCCTCAGCCCCATCTAGTTCTCACTGGTCCCCAGGCTTGTCTGCTGGAATGCACCCCAGGTGCCCTCAGTGGTAACAGGTTGATAACACACCCTTTGCTGGTTTCTGGCCTCCTCCCTATCTGTGCCCCCTCGCTCCCGCTGGTACTTCCTGGTACCCCTGCCCAAGTCAACAGCTTGCTCTGGAACCCTTGTCTCAGCCTCTGCGCCTGGAGGAACGAACACAAGCTAAGACACTAGAAAACATTAGATTTCAGTTAATTTTCCATGCCTAAGAAAGCCATTTTTTCTTTTTGTTGCTTGTAACACAGCAGTTGGGGTGAGGCTGAGGGAGAGGACCGGAAAGCACCTCGTTTTCCAGAGGTCTGTCTTCCACAGGGGTTACCCCAACTGGATAGTCTCTCAAAGAAATGGAAGCATTGTAATTAACATATGAAATCCTTACTTATGATATTATTAAATTTGTTACGCTTATACAGTGCAGAGCATATTGAAAAGGCAAATTAAAATGTTATGTGTTAATAAGCTTGGATTAAATTGGGCTTTGAGAACTCAGGGAAGCGGAGGTGGTCCCACATGGACGCTGGGTAGGGTGTTTAAGGAGCCTTTTCCTCCCCTTGAAGCTGCTGCCACGGAAATTACTTGAGAAGACACAGGATCTTAAGAGGAACCTCCCCAGTCTGAAAGGACGAACTTGTGAGTGTGTTTCTGTGGAGTATGTTTAGAGGTGGGTTTCTCTATATTTCAGTCCCTCGACAGGAGCATGGAGAAAGGAAGCGGAAATTAAGAAAGCTGTTGAAAGGAACGGAAAAAAAAACCCACTCTCAGCAGAGTAAGCCCTAGGAGCTGGAGACAGGAACATGATGGTCCCCTTCCCATGAGCCCTTGGTGACTGACTGGTGTCCCACACTTGGAGTACTTGAGGGAACGAGCTGGGTCCAGGGTGGGGTTTGCTGGTCCTGACCCTCAGAAGGATGTCATGTGGAAACCCTAGCCAGAGGGACACAGGACAGAAGCCAGAAAACTGTTCTCTCCCAGCGAGGTCACCCAGGGGCCTCACCCCACTTCCCATGGCATTGCAGAGCTCCCTCTAGTTCTGCCCTTCCCAAATGAGCGCCGCTGCCTCCCCGTGTGCACCCATCTCTGACCCTTCACCTCAAACCTCCCCTCTGCTCGCCCCTCCACTGCTGGTCTCCCCCTTGGCTCCAACCCAGCCCTCTACTCTATACCCTCTTCTCGGTGACCATTCCCACTCCTAAAGTTTCCTTCTTTACCTGCTCACCTGCTGATGATTCCAGATCTCTCTCCCCTATCTAGATCTCACCCCCCAAAAACTTTTTGCCCAGTGCACATGGGCCACCTCCACCCCGGACCCCTAAGCTCAACATCCCCCAAATGGAGTCTCTCCCCCATGACAGCTCCCCTACCTCGAGTCTCATCTGTCTGCACATACAGCTGAAACCCCGGGAGCCATCCTGATATGGTGTTAGACGTCCATTGCGTGGAACAGATCACGTCCTGCATACGCTGTGGGTCAGGAATTTGGGAGCGGCCTAGCGGGCGGTTGTGGGTCAGCGTCTGTCCTGATGCTTCAGAGACGACACTGCTCAGGACTGCAGCTCCCTGGAGGCTTGACGGGGCTGGAGGACGCGCCTCCCAGGGCTTTGCATGAATCAACTCGTCAAGCTACTCCAGCACCCTAAGAGGAGGAGCTCCCACTTTTCCTAGCTTTATTGAGGCCTACTTGACATGCAGTACACTCCACCTGTAAAGTATATAATTTGATGTTTTGACATGTAAGTATACGCACACGAGTGCACATATATCCGCACAGATCAACACAATCGAGATAGGTGAACACAGCCATCACCCCCAAAAGTTTCCCTGTGCCCCCTTGTGAACCCTCTCTCCTGTCCACTCCCCCCCACTCCTTAAGTTTGCAAGTAACTGCTGATCCACTTTGTGTCACTGCAAATTACTTTGCATTGTCTAGAGTGTTATAGCAACACAATCATGAGCTAGGTACATTTTTCAGTCCGGTTTCCTTCATTCATTATAATTTTGAGGTTCATCCCCCTTGATGGGTGTATCGATAGTCCATTCCTTTTCATTGCTGAGTAGGGTTCCACTGCACAGAGATAGCACTTCCTCCTGGATTTTAAAAATGAGGAGACTCAGGTTCAGAAAAGAGATGTGCCCAAAGTCATTGGCTGGTAAGTGGTGACCTTCAACCCAGGCGGTTGCTTGCAGGGCCACACTGCCTAATTGCCACTTGCGCCTTCTCTCTAACTGGGCCCTGTGTTCGGTAGAAAAACAGTTGCCGTTCCCTGTAGTGGGCAGAAAAATGTCCCCCACCCACAGTGTCTGTATCCAATCCCCGGGACCTCTGAAGATGGTGTGTACGATGGCGAGGAGGAATCCAGCTTGCAGAAGGAATGGAGGCTGCTCTTAGATACTTTAAGATAAAGAGATTATCCTTGTTCGTTATCCTACCGGGTCCAGTGTAATCACAAGAGCCCTGTATAGGGGAAGAGGGGGGTAGGAGAAGGGGTTGGAATGCGATTCTATTTGGAAAAGCTGTGCTGCTGGATTTGAAGCCAGAGGAAGGAGCTATGAGCCAAAATGTGGAGGTGGCCTTTATAAGCTGCAGAAGACAAGGAAACAGGTTCTCCCTCGGAGCCCTCAGGGGGAACGCAGTGCTGACAGCACCTTGATTTCACCCCAGAGAGACCCGCTGCAGACTTCTGACCTCCGTCCAGATCTGTCGGATGATAAATTTGTGGGGTTTTCCTGTCGGTATTTTTTTTTAATTTAATGTAATGTTATTAGTTTCAGGTGTACAAAACAACATACTGATTAGACATTTACACCCCTCACAAAGTGATCACTCCCTCCCTCCCCCCGTCTACTACCCCTGTGACGTGGTACATAGCATTACAATCCCATTGAGTCCATCCCCTGGGCTGTACTTTGCTTCCCGTGACTGTGTGTGTGTGTGTGTGTGTGTGTTGTATGTGTGTGTATGTATGTATTATAGGTGACAGTCAGTATTATATTCATTTCAGGTGTACGGTACAGTGGTTATACATTTCTGTAATCTGTGAAGTGATCTCCCCCAGAAGTCCAGTCTATCGGACCCCCTACAGAAGCTATGCAGCATTATTGACTATATTCCCCACACTGCACTTCACATCCCCGTGACTATTTTGTGACTGCCAATTTGTACTTCCTAATCCCTTCACCTCCTGCCCCTGCCCAATAGTGGTTAGATATTTATATAATTTATGAAGTGATCTCCCTGATAAGTCTAGTACCCATCTGACACTATACATAGTTTTTACAATATTATTGACTATAGTCCCAATACTGTACTTTACATCCCTGTGACTATTTTGTAACTACTACTTTGTACTTCTTAATCTCTTCACCTTTCTCCAGGCCTTCAAACCCCCTCCCATCTAGCAACTGTCAGTTTTTTCTCTATGAGTCTATTTCTGTTTTGTTTGCTCATTTATTCTGCTCTTTAGATTCCACATATACGTGAGATCATATGGTATTTGTCTTTCTCAGTCTGACTTATTTCACTCAGCATAATATCCTCTAGGTTCATCCGTGTTGTCACAAACGGTAACAATTCATTAGTTTTTATGGCAGAGTAATAGTCCATTGTATAAATGTACCACAGTTTCTTTATCCAATCGTCTCTTGATGGGCCCTTCGGTTGTTTCCATATCTTGGCTATTGTGAATAGTGCTGCAGTAAACATAGGGGTGCATATATTTTTTCAAATTAGTGTTTTGGATTTCTTTGGATAAATACCCAGGAGTGGAATTGCTAAGTCATAAGGTCGTTCTATTTTTAATTTTTTGAGGAACTTCCATACTGTTTTCCACAGTGACTGCACCAATCTGCAATCCCACCAACAGTGCACGGGGGTTCCCTTTTCTCCACATTCGCGCCTGCACTTGTTCGTTGATTTATTGATGATGCCATTCTAACTGGGGTGAGGTGGTATCTCATTGTGGTTTTATTTGCATTTCTCTGATGATTAATGACGTTGACCATCTTTTCATGTGTCTGTTGGCCACGCGTATGTCCTCTTTGGAGATGTGTCTATTCATGTTCTCTGCCCATTTTTTAAAGTTGTTTTTATTTTTACTAATATAGTATTTCTTTGATTTTATTTATTTATGGAGGGCGCAGCTCACAGTGACCCATGTGGGGATGGAACCAGCAACCTTGGTGTTATTAGCACCACGCTCTAACCAACTGAGCTAACCAGTCATCCCCTCTGCCCATTTTTTAATTGGATTTTTTTTTAAATTTAAATTTGTGTTGTTTTAAGTTGTTAAGTCTGTGGTAATTTGTTACAGCAGCCATAGGACACTAATGCAATGACCTTGACTAAGCCCTTCTGGAAGGTATGCCTGAGCCTTGGGAAGGCAGCCAGGGGCTAGAGGGTGTCCAGGGGCAGTTGGGGCAGACTGAGCCTATTAGAGGATGTGGAACCCTGGGCACAGTGTTCGCACCCCCAGACCCTACCCCAAGTTTTGCCCCAGGCTCAGGCTGAAGTATTTCCAAGGTGGCAGTGGAGTGGCTGAACGGAGGGCATGGAGATTACAGATATGTGGGCAGAACAGATCAGTGCCTACTTCTTTGTGGGTCTAGGGTGAACGCAAGAGGCAGGCATTCTCCACCACCTGAGCCGGAAAGACCCAGACCCTCGCTGCAGAGGACGCTGGGAGCGTGGGCAGGTGGCCCAGGGCAGCCATGCAATGTGCTCAAAACATGGACACGTCAAAGCCCTCGGAGAAACAGGAGCTCGTGGGAGGCTGACAGCAAGTACGAGCACGTTAGCTCCCGCATTCTAGGCAGAGGACAGCAAGTGCAAAGGCCTAGGGGGTCCGGAGGTCAGGAGGGAGCTGGACTTTCCTAGGAGGCAGACTGCGCTTGTTCAGGTGAGACCAATGGTGGCCAGCACCAGTGTGGGGGCAGCGAGCTGGAGGAAAAGGGGGGAGCACCCTCTCAGCCCAGGGTGAGCCCAGACCTGGTTGTGGTCGTGGCTTCAGGATTGGCCTCCTGAAGGCTTTAAGGCTGCAGTCAGCACACATTCCAGGCCTGGCCAAACCCAGCCAAGTGTGAGGCTGACATAAAACAAATGCTGCAAAGCCCTGCATCCCTGTGTGAGTTTAACGGATTTTTTTATCGTCACTGTTTCTTGGCAGGCAGAATTCCTGCGGCCGTTTGAGAGAGACTTCTGGTGGAGAGGAGAGCTGGAGGAAGCTCCCGGGGGCAGGTTCTTGGTCCATGGTCCATCTGGGCAGGAGGGTGGACGGTGAGCTCTTCAGGTGGTTGTTGGGTCCCGGGTGCCCTTTCTGGCCCTGGAGACAAAGCCTTCATCAAAGCAGGGTCTGGGGAGACTAACCCTGCAGTACTGGGGCACAGACTCCCACGAGAGGGGCTGAGTGTGTGAACCCTGCGGGAAGGGACCTTAGCCTTTAGGCTCCGTCCTCCAGGAGGTAGCTCTGTCCCTTCTCCCATGAACCAGGGCTCAGGGAGCTGGCAGTAGGCATTAGGGCCAGGGGGCTTCTGGGCAGCCATCATCTGCCTTCCTGACTATTCCTTCTCTGCCCCAGCCATGGCAGCAGGCAGCCACATCTCCCCCTGTTACGGCTGAATTGTGTCTCCCAGATTTCATAGTTGAACTCCTAACCCCAGTACCTCAGAATGTGACTGTATTTGGACCTGGAGTCTTAAAGACGTAATTAAGTTAAAATGAGATCACTAGGGTGGACCCGAATCCAATACGATGGTCTGTGTAGGGTTTGCCTCCCCCTAGGGTGTATGCTGGGAGCACAGCCTTCCCAGGCAGACATACAGACGCACCAATCCTGCTTCCAGGGGTGACGGGGTCTCTCCCACGTGCAGGGTGGCCTCCTCTTAAAGTGATTCAGAGGCAGCTGTGGACCTGAGGGTGGGGACACCTGGTTTCTCCCCAGTCCCAGTTCTGTCCCTTGAACCTGGCCTGTGGGTATCTGGACAAACCTCTGCCCCACCCCTGCCATCAGTTTCCCCGTTTGTGCAGTGAGCAAAGTCAGCAAGGGAACAGTCAAATATAAGTGGCTGCCTAATGGAAATGCATCCTACATTGTCCTATTCTCCAACTGGTGAAGAAAAAGTCAGAAATCCAGATTTTGGTGTGAAATGTCCTCACTTGTACCTGCTGGCAAGGAATTCAAAAATTTCTAAACCACTGTGGGGGCCAAAGAAAACATTCCAGCGAGCCAGACTGGGCCCATGGACCCCGCGTGCTAGCTTTGGACTGGGAAAGCTGTGACATCTAGTGCTGTGGTTCTCACTGGGGCTACACAGGAGGCTCTCCTGGGGTGTGGACAACAGCTGACCCCTACTCCGCCCAGAGATGCTGATTTTTGGTCTGGGGGTGGGGCCTCCTGCTGAACAGAAGGCACCAGACACAGGGCTGAATTCTGGCTGTGCCCTGGCCGGCTGGGTGACCTGGGCAAGTTGTGTCCCTTTCCTGAGCCTCGTGTTAGAGATCTGACCAATGGGGCTGTGGGCAGAGTAGGGAGTATTCGCTACTGGAAAGGGCTTGGCGCAGAGATGCTGGTCAGTGAGTTAAGGGGAAAGCAGCTGGGGGCTGCTTTTGACTTAGTGGCTTGAACCTGGCCTTCGGAAAGAAGCCCATTTGCTTTCAAGAATGAGAGAGCGGAGAGTGGACATGGGTCCCAGCTCCACCTCTGGCCAGCTGTGGGGTCTGGGAAGATGTTCTGTGAATACAGGATCATGTACTCTCTTTAACAGTGTATGGCCAAGGCTCTCTTTTCATTGTGAATTCCAAACATGTACCCAAACTTATGTGGGGTGGGGCATGGAGTGACCCAGGTCAAAGCTGCCACATGAATGGAGATCTGACAGTACCCTAGGGAGTCCTCAGAGAGCAGACGTGACTGCCCATTTGACGGATGAGAAAACTGAGGGTCAGGTGGCGGCCTCCCTCAGGGGTACACGGAGTGGGAGGAGCAGAGCTAATTTGGGAACGGGGACCCAAGCTATCTGACAGTCGAGGTTAGGTAGGGAGGTGCCTTCAGCAGCAGGGCAGACAGGGCAAACCCTACAGAGAAGGGCTAGGTTTATGTCAGGGCTGGGAGAGGACACAGATTCGCTTCTCCACCAAACTCTGACCAGGTTTCTGTGTTCCTCTGAGCTAAAGGGCCCAGACTCCAGCTACAGGCTCAGAGGAAAAACAATTGTACACAGTCTGCTGGCCAGTGACCAAGGCCCAAGGGCCCTGAGTTTGCGGGCCCCGTCGGCCCCTTGAACCTGCTCTCCACTGGTCTCTCCATCCCAGGGAGACACCTCGCAGGTCCGGGCCACAGGGGACGGCTGAGCCACCGCACTGACCACCGGTCCCCACACCCCACGTCCCCAGCCTCTGCCGGGAGATGACAACAGTCTCTGGGTTCCCGGTCAGCTGGGCCCTGGTCAGCTGTCCCTGCCCCTGGTCAGCTGTCCCTGGCGGGCCAAGCTGCACCCTGACCTCCCCCCCACCTGCGGCCAGCTGGGCGGCCGCTCGGTGGGGGGCTGCGGCCTGGATCTCCCGCCCTCGCCCCCCACGACCTCTCCCCTGGCCCCTGGCGGGCTCTGCGCCTCGGGAGCAGCCCCTCCTTTCCTCTCTCCACCTCCTTCCCTTCCTACCCCTGCTGCGCGGCTTCCTCCTCCTCCCACTCCCCGCGGCTCTGGAATTCCTCGTGGAACCTAGTCCTCGGGCTGGCCCTGCACTTGGGTGTGCCACAGCCTGTGAGTGCGCCTGCCGCGTGCCCGGGACGTGGCGCAGGGTGCGCGTGGGTGAAGGGCGCGTGGGCCGTCGTGGCTGTGTCTACACGTAGCTGGGCTGGTTTAACGTGCACACGTGTGTGTTTCTGCATCCAACTTTGTTTATCCACCGATGAATAATTTTTTGTGCACACACACTCAGCGACGCTTGGGGAAACTTTTCTGAAAATCCTGGGCTGGCAGTTTAAATATAAAAAGGCTTTGTTTAATGCCAGAAGCATTTTCCCCACGCTCTGGGAGTCACGGAGCGCTCACCTGCTCCTTTCCCCCCACTTGAAGGCCTGGAGGAGACAGACGGAGGTGTCCTTGCTCTGAGGAACAGGTTCTTTTCGGGTCCACCCCCTCCCCACTCCCCTCCGGACCCATTTCCCCTAAGTCTTCAGGTGCATCTCAAGCTCCCCAGTCTCTCTCTCTCCCGGGGCTGTTTAGCCCTGAATCCGACCCCTTCCAATATCTGGGCACGTGAAAACGCCGGCAACATCACTCTGGCTGTGGAATTCAAGTTGAAACGTGGGGAAGGCTGAGGAGCAGTGTGGGTGGGCGGGGTGTGGGGGGAAGGTGGGCAAGGCACAGAAGGAGAGGAGGGGGAGTGAAGTGAGGGCTCTCAAGGTGAGGACCCCCTCCACGTGGGGGTGGAAACGCCTGTCTCCTGGGGTTGTTTGGAGTTTAATTCCTTTATTGGACCTTCAGTGGCTAGCCCTGTCTAGCACATAGTAGGTACTGAACAAAGACGCCTGTTCATTAGTTTGTTGGGTTTTTGCAGGTGTGGAATAATGTGGAAGGGCGTACACTTGGGTCCTGGATTCAAATTCTGACCCACAGCTCTATAACCTACCCTCTGTGTCTCTCCTTCTCTGTAAAGTGGAGCCTATAGGACCGACATACCTCCCAGAGTTATTATGAGGATGAATGAGTTAGTTTACGTATATGGGCTGTGTCAGAATTTATCATCTGGGATGGGTTGGCACCACCTGTTTTTATATGGCCCTCCCTGAAGCTGAGAATGGTTTATACATTTGGGGGCAGGGGCAGTGACAAAAGAAGACTAATATTTCAGCATGCATAAACATTAGATAGAATTCAAATTTCAGTGTGCATAGGCAAAGTTATTGGAAGACAGGCCCACCCATTTATTTACATATTGTCTGTGTTTGCTTTTACACACAGGCAAAGTTATTGGGACAATGTCAATTCCCGAAGTGCAGGGATTATTGCCTGTTTGATCGTTAGTGTATCCCCAGCACCTGTAGGAGGGCCTGGAACATAACAGACGCCCAGTAAGTTGCACGAATGAGTTTGAGCCCAGGCAATGGCAGGGCTGAGGCCCCAGTGGTCCTGAGCTTGGCATGGGGGGGGGGCATCGTGATTTAATCAGATGTTCCTTTGGAGATCAGAAGGGGGAGTCTGTCTGCCTCCCCCACCCCAGGGGGAAAGAACTGCTGCCTCCCATGAAGTAAGACATGGACTGCCAGTATTCAAGCTGGCCCCCTTCTATCCAGCCAAACCCCATGAGCAGGCCCTGGAGGAGAAGTGATTTAGGGTCATCGCTGGGAGGTCCCCACCCCTTTTCTCCCATTCTGTCCCACTCACAGCAGGAAGGAGTTTGAGAACAGCTTCTTGAGGAGGAGAACTTGACTTTCCTGGGTCAGGTGCTCATGGCAAAGTGGTTGTGGGGATGACCTTGCTTTCCTGGGGAAAGAGGAGAGAGGAGGCAGAGGAGGTAGAAGACAATTCGTTGGGAGCACTTATGAGGTTCCACTGGTTTGCCAAGGGGTTCTTCAAACATGTTGGCGAAAGGTTCCTGTGGCAGTCAGCTAAGAGAAATAAACATGCTCGGGTCCTCCTGTTGGGAGGGCATAGCGGCCTGCCCTGGTGACTGAATGTGAGGGCTGCAAAACGGAGACTCCCAGGCCTGGCAGGGGCGCTTTCCTTTATCCAGTGTTTCCTAAAGTCCTGCTCTGAGCTAGACTCCCATGTGGCCAGGAATAAGATACAGCCGCTCCCTCCCAGGGGGAGCTCACAGCATTTGGGGGCATAAATAATGATAATGCATGCATTGAGATAAGCACATAGCCAAAGCCCCCCACTCCCCACCCTGCCAAACAGATTGAGGATACAACCAGACATTTTGCAGAAGCGGAAACCCAAACAGCCAAAAACACATAAAAAGGAACTCAATATGACTCCTGGTCCAGAAAAACCCAAATTAGAGCCACATGAAATGTGTCTTTCTGCCCGTCACATGAGCAAAACTAAAAATGGGTATGTCTCTTAGTTCTGGTTGGTCAGGGGTGAGGAAAGGCAGTCTCATACATGGGTGGTAGAAATATGAACTATTAACAGCTTTGGGGAGAAAGAAATTTGGCAATATATATTAAAATGTAAACAAAACAAAACAAAAAAAAGTAGTCTTTGTCCAGCAACCACACTCCTGAGAGTCCATCCTGGGACTTCCCCTATAAATATACAAAGATATTTATTAAAGTGTTTTTTGAAGGGCTAAAAACCTAGAAACATCACGTCCAAGACAAAAGGTTAAATTGTGACACATCTACAGACACAATATTATGTAGCCATGAAAAAGAATGAGTTGGCGTTATTCCAAGTGCCCTGGAGAGCTTCCATGAGGAGAGCCAGAGGCGGACAAATGCCCAGGGTCATAAAAAGATGCACATTTTAACACAAATACCACCCTCGACCCTTCCCATATGTGTACTTTTTGTTTGTATATGACCGGTGAGCATGGAGACTCCTTCTAGAATGTTATGCATGGGACCACCAGCTTCGGAAGTGGGCATGGGAAGCGGGGCGATAAGTAAGGGGGAAGATAACATGATGTGGAAAAGTGTGCACTGCACAGTGTTGACCAAAACTATGTAACTGAATGTCTTACGTCGGCTGTTACTGTAAATTTGTGGAAACAAGTGTGTACATGGATGATGAGAAGCTAGTGACACGGACAAAGGGAAAACTGGGATCATCTTGGGTGCACCCCAAGTCGCTAATTTTCCTTCTGGATTTCTGTAGTTTCAAAGATAATTTTTTTATACGTTGTTTAAAAAAGAGATGGAAAGATCATGGAATAGCAACATTATCCCCAGCTGCAAACTGGGCAATTATGAATTCTATCTGGAGGGTGGGAAGTTCAGGGGGTTGAACAGAGCGTTAGAAGAGAGAGACGATGAGACATTCTCTGTTATTGGGAAACCGGCTCAACATTGAGCTGGTCAGGGTGTGAGAATAACTCCCCCCCCCCCAGCACACACACACATCCGTTCCCTACGTCTGGGAGGGTAAAATTGTATTCTTTCCAATAAGCATTTTAGATCCTAGGCTGTTCCAGGCTTGTTCTAGACTCTAGGGATAGTGGATAAGGGCCCTGTCCTCATGGAGCTTATAATCCAGTGGGAAAGACAGACATTAAGCAAAAACAAATGAACGTGACATCCAGTAGCGATATGTGCATGAAGATAGAAGGAGATATGATGTAACGGAGTGACACGGGGCCCGGCACACAGGAAGTGGTGGGTGCCTGACCTCAGCTGGTCCAGGGAACATGAGATAGGGGGGAGGCTGGCTCTTTCTCACTGACCTTGAATCTGGAGAGGAAGTGGGGTCTGCGGCAGCCACATTATCACTGTTTGGGGTCTGGGAATGAAGTGACTACACAGGAGATCTCGCGAGGCAGAGTGGTGGAGGGACTGTATCCCTGGTGATACCCAGGTTCTCTCATGCCAGACGCTGCCATCCTTTTCGTTTAAGCTGGATTTCAAAAAAGTCACTTGCAACAGAAACATCCCCAAGTTGCTATCAGCCTACCGCTTTTTGCTCAGTGACGTTGCTGAAAGCTCAAGTGAGGCCAAGGGCCTGCCCAAGGAAGATGCTGAGTCCCCGAGCCCTGGGATTATCTTGACAGATACATTTGCATGAGGAACGTCCCCAAAAGGTGCGTGTCTTTCTGGATGTTGAAAGATTTGTAAGCCCGGGAACCACTGTCTATCATGAGCCGGTGGATGGTCCACCATGGCGGGACAGCCCTTCAGCCTAGACACAGGGACCTGCTGACCTGCTGTCTCATTTGGAGGGCACCCGTGATCACCCCCTCTCAACTCCTGCGTGCTCACTGGATATCTCTGCTCCCCGTGAGCAGGGGCCCAACGAGCTCCCTGAGGTCCCGCCAGGGCCCTGCAGCCGGCTCCCCTGGAGGTTGGGCGCAGCCTCGCCCCTTCCCTCTCTCCCAGTCCCCTCCCTCTAAAGGTGCCCCTTCCTTTCTGTCCCGCTGTTCCAAGGAAAGCAGCAGTTAGACGGGACGGCAGGTCCAGGAAGAGAAAGAGGGCAGTCTCTGGTCTGGCTCCCTGAGCTTCAGATTGCACCACTGTAAAGTGGCGCGCCTGCTACCTCCACTGCCGGTTCACAGGGTCCCCCCCCAGGGTCCAATGGTGATTGACTTCTGCTCAAGATCCCGATTTCAGTCAAGGCCCCTGGACTTCCTCCTGAAGTGTGAATACCTAAACACTGGTGACTCAGGGCGCCCTGTAGCAGCATTTTGAAATATGACAGGCTTTGGTCTAGTTGGACAGGGTCGAGGGGATTTAGGAGATGTAACTTAAGCCACACTGGAGTAAGATCTAGAAAACATCAATTGCTCACATCAAAGAAAGCCAGCCCCCAACAAATGGGGTAAAATCTTAACGTGTTGGGGACCTGTGGGTATCTGCTGTATTATTTTCTGCTAATTTGAAGTCTTTTGTAACTACAAATTGAAACAAGAATTTGGGAGTTGATGGAGATTTGGGGAAAGAGTATCCCACCATGCGGACTTGTCACCTGATAAAATTGTGTTTCCAGTTACCGTCTTTATCTCTGTATCTATGTTTATCTAAATTTATCCCTCTAAAATCAATACAGCCATGCTATGCTTCAGGCAAGGTATAGAAACTGAAATTAACGGACTGCACAGGAGAAAATCTCCAACTTTGGAGGGAGATAAGCCTTGATTTTGATCCTGGCTCCATCCCTTAAGGGCTGTGTGACCTTGGACCCATGACACAAGCATCTCTGAGCCTCTATTTTCCCATCTGTAAAATGGAGATAGCGTGCAGGCATGAACTTGTATGGAAGAGATCTTAGTTGGAAGATCTAAGTAGAAAGAGCTCTCTGCAGGATATCAGGCTGGGCCTTGGGGGCAGGGCCCTGATGAGAAAGGTGAGGAAAGGAGGGAGCTTGTCCTCCCCCAGGCCCAGGGGAGGGAGGTTCTGTGCCCCCAACTCCTTAGATTAGAGGCAAGGTTCCTGGGAAGTCTGTGGGAGTTCGCAGGGCCGAGGAGGGAGAGAGTTTGTCTGTGGATCTGTTGGCTTTTTGAAGGTGGGTTGGTGTCCCACTGGAGGCAGTATCCCCAGACCACAGCGGGGAGCCTGGGTGGGGCTCCGCACAGGTGTGGTGCATGCTGGAGCTTAGCGCTGCCAAGGGCACTTGCTGCAGCCAGACTGCTATGCCCACCACCACCCCCAACCAACCCCAGGTCGTACTGTAGGCCATGCTGGGAACCTCTGGGAGTTGGTGGGGGTAGGGCACTAGACAGGGTCCCCTCTTGCTCAAGCACCATCCTGGCGTCCTGGGGAGGAGGGCAGGCAGCAAGGCCACCTGGGTTCTTCAGAGAATGAACCAGACCCACCATTCAGGGAGGTCGCAAACCGCCGGCCTGGGCCCAATCCCACTTAACAACCTAATTAAAATACTTCAAGGAGTTGTCAACATTTACAAAACAAGGGCGAGGGGAGGGGAGCTCCATGGAGCTTTGTAAAGAGGGTTCTCCTTGGAGCCCCCTGGGGCTCTCTCTCTCTGGTTTCCCAGCCTCATCACCTGGTCAGCTTTGCTCTGGACACAGCTGAGTTTGGGATTCCCACTAGACTCCTCCCAGGAGAACCAAGGAATGGGGTGTCAGGCCCTGGGCTAGACAATCCACATACATCAGTCTCCTGACCCCCTTGACTGGAAGGAGGTTGGGGCCTTGCCAACTGGGATCCCCAGCTCCTGGCCGAGTGCCTGTCACAGAGTAGACTCCAGAGGTTGCAAACAAGTATTTGTTGGGTGAAGCGAAGCAAATTGTTACATTTACAAGACAAGGTGTAACTTTTTTCAGTACTATCCTAAGCGCTTTATTTGATCCTTACAACTGTGCTACAAAGTAGCTACCAGCATATCCCCATTTCACAGGCTGGGAAACAGAGGCACAGAGAAATGAAATACCTTTCTGGGAGGTAGGGGAACTGAGAGTATGAAGCAGGCTCTCTGCTTTCAGACCTACCTATTACTACTACTACTACCACGTTTCCCTGAAAATAAGACCTAGCCAGACAATCAGCCGTAATGCGTCTTTTGGAACAAAAATTAATATAAGCCCTGGTCTTATTTTACTATGGTCTTATTTTACTATAATCTTATATGGGCCTTATGTTAATTTTTGCTCCAAAAGATGCATTAGAGCTGCTTGTCCGACTAGGTCTTATTTTGGGGAAGACACGGTACTATTACTGCTACCGATGATGTCCATCCCATCCAGCAACCTCAGGATATTAAGGCCCCTTGCCACCTGCCAGCCAACCCCCGACGTTTCTTTTGCTACCTGGTATTGGAGTTGGGAGCCTTGACTTTGAGAGTCAGCTCTGCCATTAGTTGGCAATGTGACCTGCGGCAAGTCTGTTCTGCTCTAGGCATCAGTTTCCCCATCTTTCCAGGCAGGTGATTGGACTAGATCATCTTACAGAGCCCTTGCAGGTCTAAAGCCCCGAATCCTATGGCTGCTATGGAGGGGCCTGATCTTTCATTTTCTGCCCTTGACAAACAGGCTCTCCCTGAGTCCTTGGCTTGGCTGGATGGCGGCTCTCTTCCAGGGGCAGGAGAAGGTTTGAAGTGCTGGCAGAAACTTCCAGAATCCTCCCCTCGCTCGCTCCCGCTGTGGCCTTGGCTCTGGGTGGGGGCTCCAGGGCCTCTCCCAGTGGGTGCCGGAGGCTGAAGCCGCCTTTGTCTGCCGCAGGAGGCCAGCCAGGCGGCTGCGGCTGTAACGGGCCCCTGCCCAGGCCTGGGAGATGGTTTTTTTCCCTGTGTTGCAGCTGGGACCGTTTATAATAGGAAAAAAAGAGAATGACCAGGCCAGCCGGCTGGAAAATAAAGAGACTTAAAAAGAAAGGGGCTAGGCTGTTCTTCTCCTGTGGAGGCTTTGGTTAAGCAGAAAGTTTTAGTTCCTTTTGAAAGGCATTTGGACTTTTGAAGTCCCCTGCGGGAGCTCCCTCTGGCCCCTGGGAAGCCAGGCCCTGGCATGTCCCAATGTGCATGACCAGGGTGGGGCCAGGGCACGCAGAGGAGGCAGCAGCCGGCCCTGGGAGGTACTGTGCCAGGCTGGGTCCCCTGGGGTCTGAGCCTGGCCCCCCTTGCTCCCAGCCCAAGCCCCACCACATCTCTTTGGTAGCCTTTTGCCTGAGTTTTCTCTGCTCCCTCTGGCTTTGACTGCTGCTGGTAGGCATAAACCCAGGTCTGCTTCTTCATTAGTCAGAGAACCAGAGGGATTTCACAAATGGGGAGACTGAGGCAGAGAGAGGGTTTGCCTGAGACTGCCCAGGGAACCTAAACTTATTGAGTGGCTGTTGTGTGTGCTTTTTGTCTGTGAAAATTAACTATAGATAACATTTATTAAGCACTTAACAGTATAGGAGGACCCGGTTAATGGATCCAGGGAGCTGGCAGATTTAAAAAGAGGCCTGTGTTCTTAGGCTCCTGTCAGGGAAGCTGCCTACCAGCTCTCCCCTCTTCCCTTAGCTAGTTCTGGTCCTTGCAGTTGAGCTCTTCTCCTTGTCAGCCCATCCCTTGGCGGGGCCACAGCCATACCCATCCCTGAAAAAGGACCACAGTCAAAATAACATAACATCCACAAAGTACCTACTGTGTGCAAAGTGCTGTGTGCCAGGCCTGTTAGAGCATTGGCTCCTTCCATGCCTTCCACACGTCACTGAGGCAGGCCCATGGTGATATTATCTTATTACCCACACCTATCCTACTGACATTCTCCTCGTTTTATGAATGAGGTTGCTTTGCCCTGGGGTTTGAATCCAGGCCTGTCTGGAGTGGGAGCCTGAGCCCTTTCCACCATCCCCGCCTCCATGCTGTCTCCTGGCCCTGGCTGTCCAGCACCTGCCTCTGGCTTCTCTGGTCAGCTCGCTTCTCCAATTACCATGACTTGCTGGGCACGAAGTGGGCACCCTGGTGTGAGGGGGGTGCATATTGAAATCTAGGGCTCTGCCCTGAAATAGCTCTGACCTAGTTGGGTGGGCAAGATTTTGTACCGATCAGCCTCTGTTGTGCACCAGAAACCCTTCAGATGGAAACGGTTGGTTGCACAGAGGTGGCTTGGGCACCTCCTCTATACACTGCACAGGTTGACAGCATTGCTGCCAATGCCAGCACTAAACTCTGGGCATCTGCAGGGCACTGAGATGTAATGGGGCAGGGTAGACTCAGCCATGACGAGCCCGCTTCCTCCTTCCTGCCTGTGGACATCGGGTCCTCAGTTATATTGTGCCCGGCACAGGGCCCACACATGCTGATGCTCTTCTGAAATTGCCATGGCATTACTCTTAGGCATGGGCACCTACTAGGTTCTTTTCCTGATGGTGGGGGTTGGGCGGGAAAAGTGCCCAGGAAATAACCCAATATCAGATTTTTTATTTTGCCCCCAAAATAACCTGGGAGAGTTTGGTCCTGCATGCTTAGGTCCTTTTTGGTAAATAACTGGTCATGAAAGAGGTTGGAGGTGGGTGAGGGTTTGCTGCTCCCCAGTAAACTCTCTACAGGTTGGCAGTGAAGGCAAGTCCCTGACCAAAGCCTGACACATGCACACGCACACGCACACACGTTATTGGTTACACACGTTATTGGCACACACGTTACATGGTTATTAAAGCAGGACCAATACAAGGACAAGACAAGTCCTACAACCAGTGTGGTCAGCTCAACCACGTCCCAGCATTCCGTCCTTCTAGGCCATCTGACCACTCCCAGTGCGAGAGGCGCACACAGACGAGCCCCCACAGTCCCCGGCAGGGTTCTGTGTCCTCGCTGGGTGCAGAAATGCCGTCATAAATCCTCCCCAATGGCTGGATACAAGACCCCTGAGGGATCAAGCTGGGGGGTGTGCCCTAAGGGGACAGGTTACCCCCCGCCTCACTGGATTTATATTCCCCGTGCAGGAAAGGTGGGGAGGTGTCCAGACCATGTTGCTAAATCCTACCTTGAATGCCTTGTATTTGACCATTCAGAGTCCATTTCTAAATTGATCGTATTTTCGATATTCTGCTTGTGAATTAGCAAAACATTGGTGGCTGATTGAGGTACCTGATGGTCAAAGCCTGTGACCAGTCTGGAGTGTGCCCCTGCCCAATATGGCCACTAGCACAAGCTTAGAAAACTGGGCACCCATCGTATTCGTTCTAGTAGTTAGGTTTGGGGGGAGTCAAAAGTTACACACGGAGTTTTGACTTCATCGGGTGTCAGCACCTCTAACCTTCACGTGGTTCAAGTGAATCACAGACCTTGTCAAAGAAGCATTTTAAGAGAACAAAGCAATAAGTGAGCCTGAGTCAAGTGACCCCAGGCTGTGTGCTGCACCCCAGGGCAGCTAGAGAGGTCCGGGTGGAGGCACTCAGGATCTGGGCCAGGCGGCTCAGGCTTTCCAAGGGGGTGAGTCCACTGGGACCCTCCTGCGAAGTTGGTTTCTTTGCTGCCTTGTGGGTGTTCCCTGCGAAGACTGCTGACGCTTGAAGAATTAAATAATTATAATAATGATGATAAAATAGAAATGGCTTTCCCAGCTGAACAGAAACTAGAGAAGACAAGGTTCCCACACCCGCTGTATTGTTTTTGGCCCTGTATTCCCACAGCCCCAGGGAGGCGGACGTCTGGGCTGGCTGCTGGCCTCTTTGAGTTGTGGCCATGGGGTGGGAGTGGGGGGCACACTGGGGACACTTGGGGAACTTCAGGAGCATCTGTAGGGGGGCTCTCTCCCCAAACGCCAGGCTGAGAAGAGCGGAGAGACAGACTGTTCTGAAGCCTCAGAAGTTTCAAGACTGAGCCCTGTGAGACGAGCCCTCAAGGCTGCAAATACTGGTGTGGAGGCAGGGAAGACCTGAGGTTGGGTGGAGGCTGGTTCACCATCAAGTTGCCAGGCCCTCTCCTGACAGGGCCAATCAGAGGGCATTGCCATTGCCTCGTTAGTAGCCCCAGGACAGGAGGGCCCTGGGAAACCTGAGGTCCACAAATAGATGGGTCATTAAAAGAAAACAAAAATGCAAAAGAGAAAAAGGAAAAGTCAAGTCCACTCGATCGTAGAGCTTTCTCAATAGACCTAAAGCTGCTAGAATGCATCTAGAAAGCAGGGGCGTATCTGTTGTAAGGGAACACCAGGGGAAGGAACGACTTGTCAGGGCCAGGTGGGAATTTGGAGTCGTGAGGTTGGCATCTCCAGAAATATGGTTGACCTTGACTGGTGGCGAAGGTGAGAGACAGGAAGGGAAGTGAAGGCCTGATCACTCTTAGGCCTCTGACATGAAATCCTTAGGACGAGCCCATGAGATCCATGCTGTCTGTATCCCCCTTTTGCAGATGAGAAAATGAAGGCTCAGAGAGTCCTTTGCTTGAGGTTCTCCAGCGAGGCCAGGAGGGAGGCTGGATTGGAAGATGGATCAGATTGGTTCCTAACCTTGGCTGTGATTGCCCCCTTTGGCCCTTTGCTCGGAGCTGTGACAACTTCACCTCAGAATCACCCAGCTCCTTTCCACCTCAGGCCCTTTGCACATACTCTTCACTCTGCCGGGAACTCTGACTCCTTCCTCCTTCTCCAGGCTTTCAGCCAGCCCACCACTGAGACCCTGTTTTGGGGGCCTCATTTACACTATACTTTTCCTTTTCAGGATTGTTTAAAACTGTGATTAAATAATTATTTCTGTGGCCATTTATCAAAAGTCAGCCTCCCCATTAGAGAACAAGCCCCCGCAGGGAGGGCCTGCAGTCCTGGTTCCTTTGTTCTACCCTCAGCTCTGGCATACAGTAGGCACACAATCAATAAATGTTGAATAAACAGATGAATAGAGGAACAAACTTACTTCCTGGGGGAAGAGTGGAGGGTTAAACTTCCCTTCCCAGAATGACTGAACCTTATCGGCTGATGCAGGTTTTCCCTTATAGTGTGACTTTTCAGTAAAAAAACGGTAAACAAAACCCACACATTCAGATTGTATATATTTGAGTGTCATTTAAAGTAAGTGTGTGTGAGAGAGGGTGTGCGTGGGCAGGTGTGGATGGGGAGAAGGCGGCCATTTGGTCAGTTAAGGCAAAGCACCTCTTGACCAAAGCACCCCTTGACTCTTCAGGGATACTCGTTTTCAAGGCCACAAAAGGAACCCTGTCTTGATTGACTTTATTGTCCTACCTTGCCCCTCCTGACCTGAATGACACCTGCCTCTTTTTGAAACTCAAGGAAGGAGCCTCAGTGCTGAAGCTGGGACACATCATTAGGACCAAGCAGATCTGGGTGGGGAAAAGCAGCACTTTGGGCGAGAGGTACCCCCTCTGCCAGCGAAGTTATGACTTAGAAGGAAAATGCCCCTTCCTGTGACCATGGTCTTACTTGTTTTCAAAACCATTAACTTGTCATTTCTGTCATATTTATGCTGGTGGATCCTCACAGTTGACAGAGCTTCCCCAGCCACCCTTCTGGGGAGGGCAGGAGCAGCTGTCTTCTTTGCTGATGAGGAAAAAGAGGTCGCGGGGGCCTTTCTCACAGGGGAGGAGCCCAGACCCCTGGAAGCCCTGCAGGCAGGAGGCCAGTGGGCTATAGGACACCACCTGAAAATGACCTCCTTCTGGTCCTAGGTCACCAGGCTGGTGTGAAGCAAGGCCCAGGAGGCAGGGCAGTTAACCTGACCCTCACCTAGTGCCCTGAGATCATTTCTGCAGGAGCTAGGGGCTCTGGCTGCTCTGGAATTTTCCTTAAAATAGCTTTTTTTTTTTTTTTTCCTGGAAGGAGTTAAAAATGAAAAAGCTTCAGAGAAAGCAGGTGGAGGTAGGGACCAGGTGGAGCTCCTTGACTGCCACTGAGCTAGGAGACAGCAGCCAGGTCTTGAGGGGAAGGGCTGAGGCGTTGGGATACAAGTCTGTGACTGCCACTCGCAGGAATGGGTCTACAAACTTTGTGCCCTTCTCCAGGAACCCCAGCCCCTGTGGACTGGTTCAGGATAGGCTGTCGCCACCCCCACCCCCCCACCCCGCTATCCTGTTTTCCCTACCTCTGGCCTCTGGACCTTCCACCGTTCCGTGGGGGTGGAAAAAGGGCAATGTCGCGGGTCTCCCCGCCCGGTAACCCCTCCTTTCCTCCAGCACACCCCTTCCCCACCGCGTTCCTTTTGTCTGCCCCCCTCTTTCCTGGCTGCTGGCGGGGCACGATCCAGTCTGCAGCCCCCCCCCCGCCCCCCAGAAAGCCTGGGCGGGCGAGCCAGGGGCTGTTCTCCGCCCCCTCCCTCTAGCAGAGGCGGCCTGCGGCGGGGGCACCCTGTAGCCGAGGCCAACCGCCCCCTCCCCCAGCGTGTGCCATCTGCCGCCTGTCAGCCTCTCTCCGTGGGCCTCGATCCCAGGCGCCGGCGGGGGTGGGGGAGCTGCTGCTTCGGCCCCTCCTTCCTGGCTCCTTCCCAGGCGCCTCGGGCCTCTGCCCTCGCTTTGGCCCTTGGCACCCCTTCTCAGCCTAGCCCCAGCCACCCTCGAGCTGCGGCAGGCGCTCCCACTTCCCTCCGGGAAGCCGAGATGTTGGACACTCGGACGCAAGAACTGGGGAGGACGGTGACCCGGGGGGCTGGGGTGGTGGTGGCAGCCTAACTTGGGGAGGGGGGCAGTCCTCAGGGCCTGGGTCCCACGTAGGGGACATCTAGGTCCTGGTCCTGGCCCCTCTGCGGTTCCCCGCTCTGTCTCCCCGTGTCAAGGTGTCCGGCTCGGCCTCCTTTTTCGCTGGTCACCCGACTCTACCTGGGAGACTGCCTGGAGCGCTCGAGCTGGTGCCCCAGCCCCCGCCTCAGGCCCTTCCCCAGCGCTCCCCGGGCTGGCATCTGTCCCTGCAGTCAGCCTAGCACCGGGTGGGAGCCCGCCGGCCCGGAGAGGCGAGCGGGCGGGCTGGGGAGCCGCGGGGCGCAGGCGCCCTGCTTGCGGCGGGCGCCGCTGCCCGGTCGGCCCCCGCGCGGCTCTCGGCGGGCAGCGGGCTGTTCCGTGAAAGGTTGCCCTGGGTAACTCGTCTCCGAGGGGACACAGCCCTCCCACTCTCCAAGTGGCAACTTATCGATCCGCGAGATTGATAACCCCCAGCGCCGCGCCGCGCCCCGGCTCGGCTCTCCCAGCTCTGGGCGAGCCGGCCCGAGGTGGCGCCACTCGCTCGGGAGGGGGGCGACGTCGAGGCCAATCCCCCACTCTGGACCTGGCCGCCTGCAGCTGGTGGGGGAGGGGAGGCTGCAAAGGATCGGTTTCGGGGAGCCGCCTGGGGCCGACTTTGCCTGAGTCGGGGCCCTTCCCGGGAGGGGTGCGAGCCGAAGCCTCCCCTGGTCCAGAGCTGCAGGGACGCCAGGCGCCCCCTGGCGGCCGGGGCAGAACTTTGGGGCAAGCAGGAGCTGGCTTCTGCCGTGCGCCGCGGGGGGAGGCCGTGCTACTGCGATGCTTCGGGGCGAAGAGGTTCTTCTTATAGTCTTAAGTACGACGTGCGCAGCCAGACCCAGGGACCCTACAAATGCGGCTGTGGGGGCGCACAGAGGTAGCCCGGTGGTGAAAGAGTTTGTGGATGTGTGGCGGCGATGGGCTTCACACACCGGCCGGTGGGCAAAACCCGAGAGCGAAAGACAAGTCTAGGGAGAAGCCTTGTGTGTGGGGCATAATTTGCGGAGGTGGCAGTGCTGGGGCAATTCACCCTGGTTTCGCCCCCGGGCCCTTCCCTCACTTTTTGCAGTTTGTGATGTTTGGCAGCACGCGTGGGCCGTGTGTCTGTTCCCTCCTCCCGCCCTTGGTGCCGCCAGCGCCGGAGTCGGGGCCCCGCGTGCCGGTGCGGTGCCCGCGCCGTGCCTGCCGCCGCGGTCCGGGTTTTGCGGGCGGCCGGAGCTGTATTTCCAGCGCTGTCCATCGCTCGGTGCTGTTGGCCCTCTCTCCGTCTGATCCGAGCCGGAGCAGTGCGGGGCGCCCCACGGGATCAGAGCGCTCCCCCGCCGGGACTCCGCTCCTCACATCCTCCTGCTGGGACCCGGCTACATTTCCAGCCAAGCCTGGCTTTATTATGTGTCTCTGCAGTGCAGCCCCAGCAGCCGGATCGGGAGGAGGAGAGCCAGCGACCACAAAGAAGACAGGAGCGCAAGGGAGGCTGGCGGGCGGGCCGGCGCCGGCTGGAGCGCGGAGGAGCCGCCGCCGCTGCCCGGGAGGACGGGAGCCCGGCCGCCGCCTCCCCCCTCTCCGAGCCCCTGGCCCATGGAGGCAGCTAGCGGGGCCGGCGACTTGGCACCGGCCTTTGGATCGGCTGCGCGCTGGGCGCTGAGCACCGCAGCCCGAGGGCAGGCAGCCGCGGCCCGGCGCACGGGCTGAGCGATGCCCGGGGCACGCGCGCGCCTGCCCGCCGCCGCCTGAGCGCCCCCGCGCGCCCCTTCGTCCTCCCGGGGGCCGGCGCCGGGCCGAGCCGAGAGCCAGAGAAGGGGGCGTGAGCCGGGGGCCCAGAGCTGCGGCTTCCAAGCCACTGCGGCCGTTTCGAGCCCCCCAAGTAGGCTGAGTTGAGGGACCCTCCTCCCCATCCATCATAATCTCCAAACCAGGCGTTTGGGTATTTTTTTAACCGTTAATATTTATTATTATTATTTTTTTTGTGCGGCAGGGGATAATTTGAAGGCTTTTTTTTTTTTCCGGGGGGTACTGAGCTTCCGCACTCCCGACCGCCTCCCGATCTCCTCCCCCCCTGAGACCCCCTCGACTCCAGCCCAGTCCCCCCTCCTCAGATGGGTTCATTGTGAGCTCCGCACCGGGCTGCGTGGCCGGACGCCTGCAAACTTTGCACAAAAATCCGGAGAGGGGCGGAGGAGGAGGGGAAGGAGGAGGAGGGTGAGGGTGGGGTGGGGGAGGGAGCGAGGGGGCCGCAGGGGCCGGGGGCCGGCGGGGGGGGAGGAGGAGGGGGCGGCTTTTTTTTTTTTTTTTTTTTTTTGCATAACTCGGCTCGGCCGAGTGGCCTCCGGACTCCCCGCGCCGCTGGGACCGCCGCTGGGACCGCAAGCCCTCGGCTGCCGCATTGCAACAGGCAGGGCCCCGGCGCGCCCCCCGGGCCGCCCCCCGCCCCCGAGCGGCCTCGGCCGGCCCGGGCCCCCAACCCAGGGAGGCCGCCCCGGACCTGCGACCCACTCCCCGCAGCCGCCGACCCGGCTGCAAAAAAAAAAAGTTTCCGAGAGGCAGGCGGAGGACAAGGGGGAGAAGGGCAGCCCGGAGCTGCGGGGGGCGGCGGGGGGAGCCGGCCGCGAAGGGCGACGGAGCGCCGGGAGCCCCGGACATGTCCAGGCGGAAGCAGGCGAAGCCGCGCTCGGTGAAAGGTGAGCGAGCGAGGCCCCGCGGAGGCGCGAGCGAGCGAGCAAGCGAGCGAGGAGGGAGGGAGCGAGCGCGGGAGGAGGGACCGGCGAGCGAGCGGGCGGGCGGGCGGCCGGGGACCCGCGCGAGCGAGCCGAGAGGAGGCGGAGGCGGAGGAGGGGGAGGGGAAGGGGGAGGGGCGCGCGGACACCCTCCCCGCCGGGACCCTCTGCGGACCCGGCGCCGCCGCCCGCCGGGGACTCGGGCCTGGGGGCGCCGCGGACGGGCCCTCGCTGTTCCCTGCGTGCGGGCCCCGGGCCCGCGTGGCCAATCAAGGGGTGCGGGCCCGACTTGGCGGGGATTGCAAATCTCGGCGGCGGCGGCGGCGGCGGGCGGGCCGGTGGGAGGAAGGAAGAGGCGGTGAGGTCGGGCGCCCTGGGGGGCCGGCAGCTCCGAGGCCGCTCTCGCCGGACCCCCGCCTTGTAGCCCCGGGACACCGAGGGCGGCGGGCGTAGCTTGCGCGCGCCCCGGCTGCCCCGCGTCCCCTCCCCGCCCCCTGGTCGGGCCCCCGCACTTCCTGCCTCCTCCACCGCGGCCAACCCGGCCGGGAGCCTCCCCCAGGAGTTTATTGTGTGCGCAGCGCCGGCGGGACGCGGGCCCCCAGGGGAGCGCAGCGGCCGCGGTGCGCGCCCTTCCGCGGAGGGCGCCCGGGACTCAAGCCGGGTACCCGCAGCCTCGACACCCAGGCCGGCTTCCTGTATCGGGTCTCTGGAGTGCACACGTTTGTGAGGATACATACACCCCTTCGTCTCCTGGCTTTGCTTTCCATTTCCACCGAGGGCCCCCGGCTCGAGTGGGCCCCAGGAGAGCAGAGGCCCCGGGGAGAGCCCCTCCCCAGCCCTGCTCTCCCCACCGGCTGGCCTCTCCAGGCCTGGCCTGCTGCTTTGTCCCGATTCCAGCCCCTCCGGTGGGTGCCTGGCCGTGCTGGGAGATGGTAGAGCAGGGACAGGATGAGAGCGGCTAAGTCTCTGGAGCCAAAAGTCCCGAGGCCCTTGTCCTCTCCCAACTCCCCTGATGACCTCTGGCCTGAGCCCAGTTCTGCTCTGAAAAGTTCATTTCCTGGAGGCCTGCGCGGGAAGGCGCTGGGGCCCCGCTCCCTTCCTGCCAGCCTTGCTCCTGGCTGGAATGGCTGCGACTGAATCAGCCAGTGAGGGTCCTGAGACACCGCCATGCTGTCCTTCTAAAGTCCCAGGAGATTCCCGGGCACCCGGCTCAGCGAAGACCCTCCTTGTCATCTTAGAAGCTGATCAACTCAGTCCAAACGCTCAGCCACCCGCCTGGGCCCTTTCCTCTTTTTCCCTGAGAGAAGTTGCTGTTCTTCCCCTCACCCTGGCAGGCATCCCAATCCGGGACTGCCTGGCCTTCTCCACAGACTGGGGACAAGGAAACCAGAAGAGAGACCCCAAGAAGGGGACAGGAAGACGGTAGATGTTTGTCCTTTTGCTGACTAGAAGGGCTCTGCAGCTTGAAATAATATTTGATTTCTCTTTCTCTGGCTCGTTGCTCACTTCTTCAAGAGCCACTTAAGGTGGCCCAGAAGAAAATGGAGAATCCGAGTCACTGGTTGGAAAAACATTTCTCTGTAACTCAGGGCAGTTGGTTTTGAGTTAACTCGGCATAGGTGCACATTTTTTCATAAAGGAAGATGCAAAGCTTACCCACCTCTAGTATTGATCTCTGCCTCCCAGCCTCCTTATTTTGGAAGGCGAGTCCCCAAAAGCGAAGGTAGAGCAATTTGCAGTGAACAGATGGGTGGGTGGTTCACAGTTCCCTGAACCTAATGCTAAACCACTGTGTGTATCCCTGAGAAACAATCAAGTATTGGTCTTTAGCCTTTCCTGAAATGAGCCTTGACGTGATTTTAAACCACTGTCTCTCTCTAAATGTGTATGTGTGGATGTATGGCAGACAGTTCAAGCTAGTGGATGAGGGAAGAGACAGCAAAGGGGGAACAAGACCAGTACAGGCATTTTGAGAAGTGTTGTACATATCAACCACACCGCACGCCTTTCTGCCCTTGGCGTCCGGGATCCTGTTTCTCCCTGCGGTTCTTTGCATTTCCCAAAGTAGCTACAACCCTAGTCTCTCACCATTTTGCCTTTTATTCAGTTTACTGGGGTGAATAGGGTTGAGATGTGGCCACTCATCAAGGGAGGAATTAAGATAGAAGATAATTTGAATAGAAAAGAGTTGCAGCAGGGTGATGGGTGTATTGCTTTTCAAGAACTTGCCCCCCCCCCCCCACTTCTCAAGCAATATTCAAAAGTGTGTACCTGAGTGTGGACAGCTCCACACCAAGCATTTAAAACGACAGGTCTTCACCTTTAAAGATGCTTGAAGGTGAAGCTTCTTAAGGAACAGTGCCTTTTAAATTTTGTTTTATTTTGTCTCCACTGCTGTGTGTCAGGGCGACCGTGGAGGCATTGTGGACTTCCCCAGCCAGTGCGTTCTGTTGTGAAAGTCGCTTGACTATAATTTGTAATTGATCTCGGAGATGTGAAAGCCCATAGCAAGAAGGAAAGACAGAAATATAACAATTTCTGATGGATGCTCAGAAAGTGTGATTTGAAAGCACAGGCATTGTTGCTTTGAACATCAAACAGGCTTCGGTGGGTTGCGGGGGTTCACTCCCCACTCACGGGACACAACCTCCCTTCTGAGTGGGGTCATTTGTCCCCTGGGATGTTTGTCCTTTGGAAAACCCAACTCCCGGGGAGGACACCCAGTAAATAGGGAAGGGAGCCAGGGCAATAGGTGAGGGGGGA
Organism: Rhinolophus hipposideros; assembly: GCF_964194185.1. Taxonomy (NCBI): domain Eukaryota; kingdom Metazoa; phylum Chordata; class Mammalia; order Chiroptera; family Rhinolophidae; genus Rhinolophus; species Rhinolophus hipposideros. Next base: position 4,687,132 of record NC_138067.1, on the reverse strand, counting down.
AAATAGCCTCATTGACTTTCAAAAGGCTTGTGATTTAAAAAAACAACACAAACTCAAAACCATGAATGTCATGAAAGTCACATTTTCTGACCGATTTTCCCTTCCTACACCATTCTCCCCTTTTTTAATTCCAGGTGGTGCGGTGTGGCAGTGTGATGATTTGTTCCCTTTGATAATTTTGGCCTCGTTCTGGGGGCTGTTCTCATCACATCTCACTGCTGTTATTTCGGCTGATAATAAATGTCAGGTGATTGGCTAAGCATTCCCTTCACCCACACTGCCTCCTCAGATCCATGAAATAGCCCGTTCATTTATACAGAAAACTAATACATCTTTTTCCCAGTCTCAGTTTAAAACTTTTCAATAATTTGTAATACCGCCGATTTTCTCCATCTAGCAATTGCCTATTAATTACAGGTCTTGATATTAATTAGCAGTTAGGCTGTGTCCACATAACCCCCCACCCCCACCCCCACCCCCACCCCTCAGCTCCAAGATCCAGAAGCAAACCCAGTGACTTCTCTGTGCTCCCATCCCCTTCTCGGTCCTCCTCTCCTGCCAGCCCATAGCTTTTCAAAAGTCCATCTTATAAATTTGGTGGTCTAGGGACTGGGGAGCAGTGTAGCTCGCTGCTGCTCGTGTTTCCATGGAAATAATTGAGATGTAATAAATAGAGGCGTTCTGAGGTTACAGGTTTCTTGATTCAGCTGAGACCACATACAAGTGTAAATTGTCGAGATTTGTTTGGCTAAATGTACATGATCTTGCAGGAAGGGCAAAACAAATCTTTATAGGTTCTGTAGCTTTCTGTGTGGATTGGGGCAGTTGATACTTAATCCTAATATTTAATCCCCCCCTTCTCAATGAAGTCACCCTTTCCCAGCTTTGGAAGGGCCCGTCTCGTTCTCAAAAACATCCTTTATGTCTAGTAATTGCTGTTTAGATTCTTACACCTGTTTCCTTGCAAAAACAATTTAATAAGCGATAAAATAAGATAACCGTGTGCCTGCGGCAGGAGGACCCTTCCAAACGTTTAACCAATAAGGGGCCTAATATTCATTAATAAGGAAAGGTGCAAAATGCTGGTGGCTTTACAGTCCTAAAGTCATTCTGTGGAACCGGGAATCCTGGTTCTGTTGTGGCATGCTGCAGTGTGTTGGAGGAGAAGGGGAACCCAGAGGCGGAAACTGGAGTGCGGCATCTCTGAGTACCGCGTTCTAACTGGGGATGAGAGGCTGGGGATCTGGTTCAGCCTCATAGAAAGTTGCAGTAATTTCTGTATCGGTAGCCAACTCTTAAGCTGGTGGCTGTGGAATTCTTCCCCTGATGTAGGATTTAATAGTCTGGCAATTAGATGCATTGATTTCTCTTAACTGTTCCTTTGGATGTGTAAACGAAAGGAACGTGCCACTGAGGCTGGTGGTGGTGCACACGCGCTGCCTGGCTCTTGGAAAAAGGCTGACGTAGGTGGTGGCTGTGGGACACTATGACTCTTCCAGGCAGTGTTGGGGCCAGTTCCCTCTTATTTTAGAATTCTGCCCGTTTTGCAGTGAAGTGTGAACAGCACCTGTTGTCCAGATACTGGTTAAAAATAAACTGTGTCCAGTTAGTTATGTCTGACAAGTAAAAACATCCTTTTCTGCTGCAGATGCTTACAGAGTAACATCTCTGTATTTGAGTGACTGGACTCCCTGCATGTTTTTGGCAGGTGGTCTGTTGGGTACCAGAGGGAAAAGTCGCAAAACACCTTGGCTCTGAGTTCCTGAGGGATCCCCCCGCTGGAAATCCAGTGGGTTCTCTCTGCTCCTCCTTCTCAGCGAGAGCTTGAGGCCACCCACACCAGTGGCTCTGTTGAGCCCTGAAGACATGTAGACATGGGGTCTGGGACCCCTTGGCAGGCTGGTGGACTCTGCCACTTTAGTTGCCCAGAGAGTCTGTAGATAATGAGCTCTCACAAATATCAGCACCTGTTAAATCCCTGGACCTTCTGTGAGGGGCACCACCTGCTGACATGCAGGCATCTAAAACCCTCTCGATGGTAGGCAAACAGAGGACTTCCAGCTTTCCTGGTGGCCCCGCTGTTTTTACCAAGGTGGATGGGTGGGTTTAGTTAACTGTTTGGCCGAGGTTAAAATGGATTTACCTTTCCCAACCTTGTCCATGGTACGCTGGTGTTTGCAAAGAATATTATCTTCACGTCTCAAAAACGTTTACAGTAGATATCAGGGCTCCTTTCTTATCTGTGGGGCTAGGGTAATTACAACAGGATACCTTGACAAATGTTGGTGGGCTCCCCATCACTGTGGGTAGCCTGGGAAAAACCTCCATACGCCTAGGATGGTGATTTTGACAATGTCTGCAAATTCCTGTCAGCTTGCAAAGGCATTTTGTGCATAAACATGGTAGGCAGTAGTCAGAGGGGTTCCGCACCCAGAATGGACTAATTAAGCCTGGATCGGTTATATCCCGCTTGAAGTTTTTGGCACTAGTTTATCAGCTCCCTTGGCATCACTTGGAAGAGGTAGGGTGGAGTAGAGTGGGGAAATGCTGATGGAAACTTTTGATTCACAGCTTACCTGCCGGGATCCGTGGCAGCCAATGATTGGGGTTGTACACTCAGTAAATAAAAATACTTTACCTCTTTCACGGAGTGCCAATTAGCTGATTGCTCTGTGTGGCTGTCTTTAAGGAGGAAGCTGTTTTACCTATCTTCTTATACAAAGGTTTGATTTTAATGTCTTGTGAAAAGGATTCTCTTTGTCTTGATTGATGTCAGGAATGAAAGCATGATGGTAATATCCCTTTGAAAGCTATTGTATCGTCAGCCCTGGCTGACAGCGGGAGGGCCTCCCAGCGTTATAGATTAGTGCTGTGAAAACACTGACATTTTCTTTGTTGCGTTGCTGTTGTTCTACTTGCAAAGTCAATTACACAATGTCGGAGCTCAGTTACCCAGTTGACTTTGGAAGTAGCAACGGGCCTTCATTCTCTTCTTAAAGATATAATTTTCCTTTGTTGTTGTTTTTGTTGTTGTTGGTTTTTTTTTTTGGCTTTCCTCCCTCTGGAGTTCCCCCCCCCCACTCCATGTGTTAGCTACTCATTGTGACAAGTCAGATCCAAAGATTGCCATATCATTATCTCCGAATTCTTCTGCACATCCCCATTTCTGTGGCTTCTTATTGATACAGTGACTACAGCAGCCCAGATACATAAAAGACCCGTCACATGAGTATACAGTGTTGATACTCTCTTACCATGTGGGTCGTTGTCTGGATTTGGGGTCTTTGAGGTTGGCAAATTCAGGGTTTTCGTTCTTTATTTCCTGTAGACTCTGACCGGGGCTGAACCAGGTTCCTGGGTGGATGGGACCCCAGCAAACAGTTTTCTGTTATGGAAGATTTATAAGCATCGGATCTCAGAGGCCGGGGCTGTTGAGTTGAGGACGCAGAATCCTGGCTGATATTGTGCAGGGGCAGCAGGGCTCCCACTAGAGAACCACAGAGCCATCGTCCTCCCGCTGCAGAATCGTAAGGCGAAGGCATCCTGGGACTCAGCAGTGACTGGCATTCCATCTAAGTGTGTGGAATCCTGCTGCTGAAAGAGAGGCAAGCCTTGAAAGGGCCAAGGCTGAAAACAGTCTGGTGGATGTGTTTTATCTACTCTCCCCCTCCCCACCGCCTTCATCCCCGCCTTCTCCAGAAAGAGGGAAGCCTAAAATCCCTCAGTTCTATGAACCTGACTGCCAAAGTAGCCGTTCCCTGAGAGGGGACAGACCTTGGGAGCAAGGAGACTGCTGCCACTAAGTCCAGATGACAGGGACCCATCAGGAAACTCTGACGGAGGACGCTAATCGTGGGCCCCTGAAGTTGTTATTATGAACCACCAGACAAGAGCCTGTGCTCACCAGCAATTTGTCAGGACTAATTTTGTTTTTCTCCAATAATTGAAAATTAATGTCTTGAAGTGAAAGCAGATGTTCATGTCATCTTCTGAATTGGGATATAAAATGGGGCTCTGTAGATGGGCTCACTAATTTAGCAGCAATTTCCCTCTCCCAGCTAATGGGGGTATTGGGGCTGACGTCACCGACGGCCTGGGGCTCAGGGGATGAGGCAGAGTTGCACAGGTTGGGCCGTTGGAGGGGCACGTGCCCTGGTAATGAAGGCGTGGGGGGGGCATTCGTTTTGGAAGGAGAATGTATAAAGATAGGTAGTTTTGTGGACTAGGAAACTTGGAGACTGCATGGTTTGGAGTCCTCATTCTCACAAGAAGTATTTATTGAGATAAGTCAAGGCATTGTGCTGGAAAGGGGGAAGCGAACCTGGGTTTGGGGAGAGCATGGATTCATCGGCTCACTCAGCCTCAGCGGGGTCTCCCTCACCTTCACCTGGAAGAAAGCGGGTTAAAATGGCAGGTTCTGGGCCCAGACCCCAGCGACGTTCACCCCGCCCGTCTGGGGAGGGGCTCAAGGCTCTTCATTTCTTTCCCTCTTCAAAAACTGAGGTAAGACATTTTAAATCTTCTCCAGGAGGCCCTCCTTAAGGTACAATTGTACCGAATATTCTAATAAAGAATGTTTTGTAATGAGAAACAAATTGAGGTAAGACACACGTAACCAAATGTACCGTTGTAACCATTTGAAGTGTACGGCTCCTGGGGGGGGGCATTAAGGAGTTCAGGTTGTGTAGCCGTCACCATCCTGGACTCTCAGTTTTAGTTAGCACCCAGGTGGTGTTGGTCTGGGGACCTCCCTCCTCCCCCCTCCCCCCCCCCACGGCAGGCCATCCACTTCAAGGCCTCCATTTTTCCAGGGAGAACTGAGAAATAGACTTGGCAGGTGAAATGACTCCGGGAGCTGGGGGTGCTTTTCCCCACCAGTGTGAGAGGTGAGACTGGTGTGCCCACAGCTGGCGGATTAAGATGTCATCAGGCCTGGGGGGCAGGGGGTAGGGGGCAGGGCAGGAGGGGTGCTTAGAGCTGTTGAGTGAGCAGGTGACCATTCTCAGGCTTCGAACATTCCTTCTCTCCAACGCCCTTGGGGACACCGTTCCTCTGGAGACTGAGGCTGACTGGGAGTGAACTTGCCCAGTGGCCTTGGCAGGGCAGATCCCGGTGGCCCCCCGCACCTGCCTTCCAGGATCCAGGAGGCCCCCTGACTCCACCGGCCCTGAGGGTGCAGGCCAGTTTGTCTGTGATGAGTGAAGGAGAGGGTCAGCTGTTCTGGAATGACCCGCTAGTTGCCTGGATTTCCAGTCTTAGAGCGCACACCAACGCTGGTCCGCAGGCCTGGGAGCCCCAGACTCTTGGACTGTTCTCCTCGGAGTTGCCAGGCACCTCTTTCTCCCCTGGTTTTCTCTGTAATTGAAATTTGCCCTTTCGTTACCTGGACATGAATTATTTTTTGCAGCGTTGTCATTCCCTATCCTGCTGTGAGGTTTATCTCTTCTGTTGATCCTAATTAAATAAAACACACTGCTCACCTAACTCCTGTTGCACTGAATTTTACCTGCCTGAAGGCAGTGCTGGCCATCTGGACTTGTTAGGGAGCAGGGCATGGCTGGCTGAGGGAGCTGGGGTGGGGTGGGTGGCTAGTAGCTGCCACATCCTGGCTGGGTGGTACCCCCTTAGCCTGGGGGCTGCAGGGCTTTGTAGCCACCAGCAACATATATTTCTGGTTCCTAAAGCTGAGATATGGCTTTGTCCCTAGCCTCCTGGGGCTGCAGGTCTGGACTTGGGGAAACGAGAGGTAGTCACCAGAGAGTCCCCAGGGAGAGGGTGAGGGAAGAGAGTGGCTCCCGCAGGGAGGGAGGATGGAAAGAGGGGGCAGGCTCCTGTCACCTGGAGTGGAGGCTGCGGAGAGCGCAGGGTTCCCTCGGGAACAGTGAGCAGTGACACGTTCTCAGTGCCCAGGACAGCTCTGCAGATGCCCTGTGACCCTCTGCGAGAGACTGGCCATCCAGGGGCCTGGCACGCATGTTGGGAAGATTCAGACCTTTCCTTTTTGCCTTTGAACTTCTCAGAAGCCTGAAAATCTGGTTGAGAAGGAAACGGGGACATCACTTCCTTCAGATTCTGCGGGCATGTCTGTGGTGTCCTCAGTTCCATCCAGCCTGGACTGGCATACTGTCACGGGCAGGGAGCTCACTACCTCTGCCACCATCTGTGCAGTTTCAGCTTGGATTTCCCATGTTCTTCCCTCCATTCAGCTGCAGTCGCCTCCTGAGGTTTAGGTGCCTGGGTTCTGTCTCTGGGGGCCCCAGGGAGTCCCTCAGACCCCCAGACCCCAGAGCAGCCCTGCTGAGAGTTGGCAGAACTTGCCTCCCTTGAAGGATTTCTTTGTATGGGCTGCAGTCAGCCTGCTGGGCATCCAGGACCCCACACCCTCTCGTCCATGGCCTCAACCCGGACTTCTGGGTCCTACTGTTTAAAAAGGATTTTTTAAGTGGATGAGTGAATATGTACACTGTTGAGGGGATAAATGAATGGGTGGAACGATGAATGAATGACTGATTGATGAGTCAATGAATTCCTGAATGAGTGAGCAGCGGGTGAGCTGATAGGGAGCAAGGACTATCCGAGGCGGAGGCGTGAGGAGGATGTGGGCTCACCACTGGCATCTGTGATGGTCCCTCCTGCCCCCGCCCTTCAGCCCCTGTTCGTGCTCAGGAGGTGAGAGCTGCTCCCCCTGGAGGCTGGGAGCTTTCATGCCCCTGGAGGCAGGGATGCTTTGTGCCTGTTCTGCCTCCTTTCTCTCAGCCGGTTGTCACTCTCTGCTGTGACTGTGTAGCCACTGTTTGTGGAAAGCTTGGTGCTTAGCATTGTGCTAGATTGTAAAACATTGTTTTTAAGTGGTCGTGGCAGTGTGAGATTGTTGCACTGATTTTAAAGAAAGCAGCTTTGAATGGGTGCCCACCCGCCAACCCCCACCCCGACTGCCATCCTGCCTCATTGCTGACAGGGCTTTGGTTTTGACACCGTCGGCCAGGGCTCTGTAGTCCAACTTCCATGAAGCGGACTTCAGGAGCTTCCTCCTCTTTTAGGGACAGTTTGCCCCCCGAATAGCATAGGAGTGAGGGGTGGGGTCGGGAGACGAGGCAGGAAGGAGAAAATGCAGTGTGTTTGCAAGGGACCTGCCAGTAAAACTCAGACTAAAAAAGGTGAGTTGTGATTGTTCGGGTTCTCTCATAAGGGAAGTTGTGGGTTTCAGGAAACATGCTCTGTGATCTTGCGCAAGAGAGCTTTCTCTGTGTGGGTCTCAGTTTCCCCATCTGTGAAATGGGATGGAACTGGTTGGCTAAGTAGCTATACATGTCTGTGATTGTTTAGGATTTTAATTCCTGGAACATAAAAAGGGGAAAACACAAGAAGCTTTGGCTTTAAAATATTATGGGCTAGAAAGCTGTTGGGTCTTTTCAAGTTACATTTTTGAGGTGACCAGTCCACAGAGTGAGAAGTCCGAAGAGGCAGCTCTAGGAAGTCCTGCAGTATGCGGCTGGGATGTCCTTTGCCCCCCTGGCCCATTAGAGGGTTGAGGGGATATGGGACATGAGCGAGGTCAAGGGCATCTTTTTTGTCATCTGTGAGTTCGTCCTGTGGTGTCCCTGGCTCCTTCGCCAGGCATTATTGGAGCAGGTTCTCAGGTGCTTTTCACATCCAGGGACCATGTGGGCCGAGAATGAGCAGGTCCCCCATGTGGCCATCCCGAGCCACCAGCATGGCCCGCCCTGACCTCCGGGCAGGACATGTGGAACGACCGTCATGACCCAGCACTTACTGTGCCAGGCCTGCCGTCAGCTCCTCTCATGGGTCCCCCCACTGTCAGTTCTCAGAACAGCTCTGATGATCTGTTTCACAGGTGCACACACCGAGGCACAGAAATACCTGGCCCAGAGTCACACGGCTGGAGCTAGCGGAGCAGGGCTGAGCCTAGGCCTGGTCCAGCTCCAGCGCCTGAGTCAATAACCACCACCTTTACTTACAACTGCCTAACGGGCCAGAAAGGACAACAAAGAAAGCCCAATTTCTCCGGGGGCTGGAGAAACCCCCAGACTCTGGATCATGACCAGGGGCCATGCGTGAAGGCCCGAGATTGTTTCTGCCCCCCACCCTCTGTGTCATGTGCCTTTTGGGTTGTCCATATTCACATGTTAAAAAAAATGGCTTTTACTTCCTAAAAATAAAGGAAAATGTAATCCCTTCCGTCCCCAGAGATAAGCACTGTTATCCAGTTATCTTTCCTTCCAGACCTTTTCTGTGGTGCGTTTACACAAAAACATATGTGTATATACCCATCCATGCATAATTTTCAACCTAGATAGGATCATATACTGCTTGACTACACTTTCTGTTGTTTCCTCTTTTCACGTGGCACTGAGTTTGCAATCTTGGTTGCATGCTATTGTCATCTTTGGCACTTAAAGAAGGAGCATGACCCGGGCCCCACCACAGACCAAATAATCTGGAGTCTTTGAGGATGAGGCCCCGCTTAGTTTTTGTTTTGTTTTGTTTTTTAAAGCTTCCAGGGTACTTCCAGCGGGCACCAGAATGAAGGACCATTAGTCTAGGAGGTACCATCATGTCGTGTTAGAGACCTACTAGTCCACTTCAACGACCACTCTGCTCTAGAATGGATGTACGTCCTAGAGTTGATTTGCAGCCCTCTACTGATGGACGTTCACTTGTTTCCAGTGTTTTTATTGTTGTAACAGTGATGCAGTGAACATCGTCGTTTATAAATTATTGTGTTTCTTAGGCTAGATTCCTAGAAGTGGAATTGTTAGGTCAAAGGGTAGTCACTTGAAAATTTTGATAGATATTTCCAGATTGCCTTCCACAAAGGGTGTGCCAATTTACCCATTAGTAATAATTGTGTGCACGCATGTTTCTCCTAATCCTTGCCCCCATAGGATGTGTTCTTTTTTTCCCTTTCTTCCTTGTCCCCCTTCTCTTCCTCCTCTCCTTCCTCTTCTCCTTCCCCCTCTTTTTATTTTTGTCAGTCTGATGGGCAAGAAATAGCTCATTGTTTTAATTCGTACTTCTCTGATTCCTGGTGAAGTTAACCATTTTCCTTATGTTTATAGACCATTTTGATATATTTAGGAAGGGGCATTGCACTGAATGTGGAGCTTGGGGTTTGGGCATTTCTTTCCCTCAGCTAGTTCTTTAGTCATGTCCCTTCCTTCCTTCCTTCCTTCCTTCCTTCCTTCCTTCCTTCCTTCCTTCCTTCCTTCCTTCCTTCCTTCCTTCCATTTATTCATCCATCCATCCATCCATCCATCCATCCATCCATCCATCCATCCAACCATCCATCCATCCTTCCTCCTTTTTCTTCCCTCCCTTCTTCTCTCCCTCCTTTCCTCCCTCCCTCTCTCTTCCCCCCTCACCTGTAAGTCTATGTTCAGAATACAGCACCAGAAAAAAAACAAAAACCTTAGCTTTTAACCTGTCACCTCCTGGGGCGACCCTACCCTCTGGGAGGTGCCAGGTTGTGAATGAGGCCCCAGCACCTTCATGTCCATTCTCCCCACCTCACCAAGGGCAGCTGCCCCTTTCAAGGGGCACACTGGCCAGACACAGGGAAGGGGAATTGTGGGAGCGCATATGCCCCAGAATGGGTGTACATGTGTATGCCTGTGTGTTTATGTTGCACAAACGTGTCTGCAGGAGTCTGCGTGCCTGTGGTGTGTGCATGTGTGTGAGTCTGTGTGCATGCCTGTACTATCTTGAGGTCTATGGGTGTACATGTATGCATGCGTGTGTACATGTGCGTGTGTGTGTGCCAGCTTTCCGGGGCAAGAGACCCTTGTCATTGCTTGCATGCTTCAGCCTAGCAGTACTGGGGCAGAGGAAAGGCACGTGGCTGGTAGACGTCGATCCACTCCCTCGGATATTTTTGGGATGCCTACTATGTGCATGCACTATGTGGGACCTGATCTTGCAAAAAGACAGAAGCAAGTCCTTTCTCCGTGCTAAGATTCCTTTTACCAGATTCCTTTTACAGCCATCGTTGTGAGGGTGGGAAATGAGTGTTTCCCAAAATGCATTCCAGGAGTTTGCTGTTCCACCAAAAGAGTAAACAAAATGTTTTCTGTGGCCAAACACATCTGGCAAACAGTGTGTGAAGCAGAGTTAAAAGTTTTTCATTTTCATGGCTTCTCAGGGCATCACAAATGCTAATGTGGGACTCTCTCAGAGGTGTTCATACAGGTTTCCCCCAAATCCCAAGGTAGAGCATTCCTGTGAAACCTCTAGTAAGCCAAAATGCCATAAAGCGAAGAAGCAATTACTACTAATTTATATGTAAAGATTTCTGAGCATTCCCAGAACTCAAAAATACCCTACCAAATCCTACCAAATGTGCTTTCTGTAACTACAGCCAGTTCTACGCTAAGCGGAACGCCCTTACGAGCTCTCTTAGGCTTTTCTGATACCTTAGTACATCTTGCTAATTTTGCACAAAATAAGTCGAGGAAAAGAAGCCCAGATGCTCACAGACAAGTTCAAAGCTATGGGGCTTGATGCTGAGCTGCTGAGTGTGGTTCCGGGGAAGAAGCTTGGCCGCTGGGCTACCCTCGCTGTCCCGTCGTTCGTCCCCCCGCCCCCAAGTTAGCTGCAAATCAAACTCTGCACCCTGTTTTCACTCTTTGCCTTTTTTTGTAATAGTGAAAATCCTCTTTGGATTTTTTTCAGTTATCGAAAATAGGGACTAATGTGTTAAAAAACAGGTACTAATTTCGTAAAGTGAAGTGTGATAACGTGAACTTTGAGACAGTGTGGGAAACCTGTAGTTTTTGATTTCCAAACCTGTTTGATCACTTGTTATGGAATTCTCTTATGTGGGTACAGGTTGGGTTTCTAGGCTTTTAAGCTTTAGTAGCATGACCTGTTTGTTCATTCATTGCTTTATTTGTTCATCTCATACGCGTTTATTGAGCACCTACTCTGTGTGGGGCACTGTTCATGGTGCTGAATCCACAACAGCAAACAGGCGAAGTTTATTTTCATGGGAGCATGTATCTACAAGTACATAAGTCAATAATACAATTTCTGGGAAACAAAGCAGGTCCTGGGATAGGCAGGGAGTGGTGGCGGAGGCTGTCCAGACAGAGCCATCCAGGAGGTGACACTTGAGTCCGAAGTGATGAGGGGATTATGAGGGGAGCTGGAGCTGGAAGCCTTTGTGATTGGTGATTTGAAGGGGTTGAGGGGTGTGGGAGGTGGGGTCCTCCCCTGGGCCTCTCCCTCCCACTCTGGGAGGACCTCACCGCACCCTGCTGGTCCAGCCCTTTGGTTTCTAGGGCACAGTCCAGGCCTCAGAGAGAGGCTTCTCTGGGTGGTGAATCAGTTGGATGGGGCTTTTTCTGGACGAGGGCAGCTTCCCAATCATGCCCCAGCAGCTGCGGTGGTACTCCTCGCCCTGCCCAAACCATGCAGTCTTATCTCACTGTAACCCCGTGTGTCACCACCGAGGGCTCAGGGGATGGTCCCTCCTGTGCAGACCGGCTGTGAGCACCGCCCGGCAGAGCCCCTGCCTGTTTTGTTCACTGCTGTGTCCCCAGTACCTGGCACTGGACCCACATTCCCACCCCCATCTGACAGATGGCTAAACGAGGCCAAGAGGCTCCCACAGCCCATTCCCTCAGAGGCCCAGCCCAGAATCAGTCCTTTTCCAAGCCAGGGCGGTGACCCCAGGCTGGTGAGATAGGGGACAGCAGAGATTTCCAGGACTGTAGTGGGTCTGGGGGCCTCTAGGGCCCTCCTGAGTATGGTTTGGGCCCTGGGAAATGAGGGCAGAGGGATGGAGAAATGGTGGGGACAGGCGAAGAGGTCCGGGGTGGGAGAGCCAGGAGATGGGATTAGGTAGGAGTCAGGAATTGGGCTGGGGAGGGGGTGTAGGGGAACGAATTCAGGGCTTGGCCCTCAGGATCCAGGACCCCTTTGAGGTAGCCGTCCTGGGAACTTGTCAGGCCAGCCCCCGCCTGGGAAGGCTCCATGGCTGCAGTGCAATAACTCCAATAACTCGGGCCTGGATTTAGGCATAAAGCGGAGGCCAGCTGGGAAGGCGCGGGCTGTGGCGCTGGTTCACGCCTCCCGCCGGGTGGGGCTTGGGCTTATTCTGTTCCACGGGCCTCGCCTCTCTGAGTCTGGGGCTGGCTGGCCCAGCCGGCCCCCCCAGGACTCTAGAGTCCCAGGCCTGGAACTGGGAGCAGGGCAGTCCGAGGTGGGAGGAGGCAGTGTAAGTGTGGAGCCTACAGCTGGTGGCCTCTGGTGGGTGAGCGGAGGCCCCGCACCTGCCAGATGTGCACCTTGGGGGAGCCCTCTGGGGCCCTCAGCTTTGGGGTGGGGCTGAGAATAGCGGGGTGGGGGGACTATCCCTGGGTGTATGATAAAAAAATACATGTCACTGACTGTTCTGAGTACTTCACACTCATTCATTCATTTAAGCTTCACAGGAGCCCAGTGAGGCAGGTCTTGTGATTATCCCTGGTTTATAGAGGGGGAAACTGAGGCACAGGGTGGCAAATTAAATTGCCCAGTGTCCCACAACTAGGCCTGGACAGGATTTGCAGGCAGGCACTCGGGCCCCAGAGCCTTGCTGGGCCACTGCGTGGTGGCCAGGCGTGCGTGTGGGGGGGCATACGGGCTTGGGGGTGTCGTTTTGAGTGCATTTGTGTGTGGTCAAGAAATTACAGACAGAAGATTTGCAAACAGATCTGAGTCATGATTCTCGGTTGGCCATTTAAAGTTCACTCACTCATTCATTCCTTCCCAGGACGCATCTTTCTGACTCTGCGTTGGGTCTTGTGTTATTGCTGGGTGCACAGTGATGAGTGAAGAGGGCCGGGTCCCCACCTGCGGGGAGCCCACAATTTAGTTGGGGGCAGGGTAGCAAGACTGACAAGAAAGTGTAAACAGTTACACCAAAAGTCGTTCTTCATGGAGACACTGCTCTGGCTCATCAGCCTCGGACAGCATTGTCCTGGGAAGGCATTTCGGAGGAGGCAACGTGTCAGCTGGCCTGGCTGGATGAGGGAACTGCAGAGGGAGGTGATGGTCTCCCTTCGGTGCTGAACTCATTGCCAGGGCTGCCTCCCCCTGCCCTGGGCCCCGCCCTGCGTGGGGAGAAGGGCGAAGGAAAGGCCATGGTCCCTGCCCGCGAGGACCTGATGACACAGAATCTGGGGGAATGTGGAGTGTCTGTGTCTGGAAGGGCAGGGACAAGCGCGCCAGGCTCTTCTGGAAGGGCTGGAGCCCCGAAGACAGTGGAAAAGGTTGTTGGGGATGGGCCTTGGATGACCCCAGAGATTTGCACAACCTCTGTGCCCGGCGTGCTTCCAGAGGTTCTGACGGGCTGGGCAATAGGTGTCAGGGGTCCCTCCTCACTGCCAGATGAGAAAGGGAGTTCTAGGGGAGCCCATTGCCCTGCCCCACTCACACAGCACACATGCAGCAGAGGGGCCAGCCGGCACTCAGGCTGCTCATTCCCAGGGCCCCCACGTCCCATAAATAGGGGTCCTGACCTATGTGCACCGTTAGGGTTGGAGGTGGAGGGGAGCTTCTGGTGCTCTGTCATTGTGACCAAAGTCCCTGAGCTGCCACCATCCCCGCGACCTCCAGCCAGGCCAGTCAGAGAGCGGCTGTCCCCGTGTGCCCGCTGTGTCCGCATTTCAGTCTGAACTGGGTATCTGACGGGCTTTATTCTGAAATTCCTGTCTTCCCTGGCTCACAGTACCCACTGCCCACGCTTGCCTGGGGTATGCAAGGTCTGTCATGGGTTCTGAGTCTCAGGTGGGTTCCCGACTTGGATGTGTGGGCTGAGCCTGGGCCTGTCCACTCCCTGCCTTCTTTCTGGGAGGAGGGTTCCACATCTGCTCGTGTCCGTGGACACAGGTTGGGCCTGGGCCACAGGGCATTTGTTCATTGATAATATTTATGGAGGCTGACTGTGTGCCCAGTGCATGCTGAGTGCTTTATACACATTTTCTCATGAATCCCCTCAACAGCCCTGTGAGCTTGGTACCATGGTGTTTGCCATCTTGCAAGTGAGGAAACTTGGAGGGTCAGCCTGAGGCCGAAGGCCACAGGTCACAGCTGAGCTGCCTGACACGCGGGTGCGTGCAGCGAGTCATGCCCAGGGCCACCTTCTGCACGCCTGGTGAGAGCGGCCCCCTCCCCCAGGAGCCATGCTGGGCGAGGACAGACCCATAAACAGCCATGAACTCTAGGCTGGTAACATCTCGTTCCCCCTGAGGACCCAGCTGATGGCCAAGTCCACACGCCCTGGTCCCGCCTCCCTGCCTCGGCCTGCTCCTGAAGTTCACTTGGAGAAGCAGCTTAGACAGGTTGGGGGTGGGAGGATGACGCCAGATCCTTGGGACATTTAGGGTGGGTGGTGGACAGGGCTGTACCTGCTTCCTGGTTTCTTGGGAACTGCACGCCCAGCCAGGCCAGCCCTCAGTGCTGCTCCGTGGGAGGTGGGAGATGCTGGCTTGCTGTATTTAGGGAGGGAGTCCTCCCTTCTGTGCCCCTACCCCCACCCCCAGGCCCCAAGAGTCCAGCTGGCTCAGCCCACGAATCTTGGATGTGGTGGTTGGGGGTGGGTGGCCATGCTGAGGGACTCATAGATTTAAAGGGCCCTGTCTCTGCGCCTCTGTCTGTCTCCACACAAACCGCCCCTTGGGCCCAAGGCCTGTGAGCCTGCATCCTTCCCCTCTGCGCTTTCCCGGAGCCTGAGCCTGAACCCCAGGGCGCATGGCCTTCTGGGCCCAGTTTCCTGCCTGCCCTTCCGTGTGCCCGTGCCCGTCCTGGCTGAGAGGCCGGGAGCAGTTCCTCCTCTCCTCCCCCTGCAGTCCCTCTCCCTGGGCACCGACCCTCTGCATTCCCTGCCCTCCACCCCCTCCTGCGCGGCTTCCTGGAACCCAGGGACCCTGGAGGTTTCTGGACCATATCGAGTTGCCTGGGTGGTTCTTTCCTTTTTTTTTGGGCCATGCAGGGTGGGGGAGCTGGGAGAGGAGCTGATAATTGGGCCAGGGCCAGCCAGGGGTGGGGGCTGACCACCAGCCCCTGGCTCCCTGGGTGGAACTGTAGCCCGCCAGCCCCTGCCCTGAACAGTTGGGGCCTGGCTTCCCCTCCTGGTAAGGAGCAGCCTTGTTTGGCATTTCCTGCCTCCCTCCCTTTCGTTTTATACCCATCTCCCCAAGGACACCCCTGGGGGGACGTGGGGCCCACTTTAACCATTCTCCCTGGTGACTGGGGCCTGACTTGGCCTGGCACCACCACAGTCGTGCTGAGCCTGGGCCCAGGATGGGTCAGCTAGATTGCCTCTCCCCACCCCACTCAGGCTGCACCTCCTGGCTGGACAGCTGGGCCAAGCGGGGCCCATCTCTAGGTCTGAGCCAGAGGGTGATGCTGACTGAGAGGGCCCCTCACAGAGCCCTTGGGGGGGTTTGGAGGGGAGTGAGGCTCTGCAAGAGGCTGAGGGGTTCGGGGAAACTGGGGCTCCCAAGTTCAGGGGGTGGGAGAAAGAGAAGGACCAGCCTTCTGGGGGCAGCCAGGTTAAGGCCCCCATGGAGTTACTTCTGAAGTGATTTTGAGAAACCCCAAGTCCTGCACTGCTCTGCCCTGGCCCCCGAAGGCTCACTGCACACATGGTTTTGCTTTTCCAGGCATCCTCCCCTGGTCCCCTCCCTCTGGGTGCCTTCTGAGCTCCTTGGGCCCCTCCCCCAGTCCTCCTGGGCCCCCTCCTTCCTCCTTGACCCACTTTAGTCCCCTGTTGCTGGGGGAGGGGAGCGCACAGCCGGCGGCTCTGATCCTGGCTGCCTCCCCCAGCATCCCTTGAGGCGGGCTCTGGATGGAGCCAGCAGGCTGAGCGGCCTGGCCCCAGGGATTGGCACACGGCGTGCTCCGAGTGGCAGCCTCCCTGCCCCCTCCATGGACAGACAGTTCTGGACAGCTGCCCCTGTCCTGGCCCCTGGGAGGCCCTGCCAGGGCCAGGCTCCGATTTCCCCCAGCCCCAGGGAGCTGTGGCTCCAGAGGTCCCTCCTACCACCACCTCCTTGGCGAGTACTGGCACTTCTTCCCAGAGGGGCCTCGGGCAGGGCCAGGCCTCCACCGTTCTTCCCCTAAATCCCTGCTCGGGAGACCAGAGCTCAGGGCAAGTTCTGTGCCTACAGTCAGTCTCTGTAAGCGGAGGAAACCCAGCAGCCCTGTCTGGGCAATGAGGGGTTGGACCAGCTGACCTTTATTGAGCACTTACTGAGTTCCAGGGACTCACCGAGCACTTACACGTATGATCCCATTGCATTGTCCGGGTATCTGACGGCACACGAAGGGACAGTCCCTCTCTTGGGGGCACACGGGCTGGCTTGGTGAGATGCTGTGCTTTGCTCTTACATTCTCGAGTGCATCCTGATGCTGAGGCTGTGAACTCTTCTGGGGGTACCGCACGGCCCCTTCAGGACTTGAGATCCTTTCCTGGGGTCCTATCTGATGCTCGCCACTGTGTCCCACCACTGTGTCCTCCTCTGGTGTTGCCTGGGTCCCCAAACCTACCCCTGCCCTGCAGAAGGCGGTGGGAAGTACCCAGCTGGGCACTCACCCCATCCTGAGTTCTGGTCCTGGGGTCCAGGCCTGGCCCCGTGTGAGCACCTCCAGGCACAGGATGTGTCCCGGCTTCCAGCACTGCCAACTGTAGGGGCCTCGAGCCAGCAGGCATTTCCGTGGGCCTCCCTGCAGGCCCACTGGCCCAGCCCTCCAGATCCGCCTGCACAGTCTCCCCCTCCTCCCTTCTGACACCCCCGCCAAAAACAAATGTAAAAAACAGGGCGGTGGATCCTGAGGGGGCCGTGCAAATTTGGGAACCCTTGCTTCCCCAGTGTCTGCATTTTCTATCTTTTCCACCTTGAGTCTTGACATCTGTCTGTCCTCTGGGAACCTTTTCATGTCACCATTGTCTTGCTGAATAAAAGGGGGGCTAGGCTTTGGGAGCAAAGTCAGGACATCTCTTCTTATTTGCCTAATTTCGTCACTCAAATGTATCTTGTGATTAAACATTTTCTTAGCGCTTGGTCAGGGCCCAGCCGCGTTCCTTGTTTTAAACCTTGGCAAGTGAATTTAACAGCCCTGTTTGTATTAGCTGGAGATTTCATTTGCATAGTGATTGTTCTTATGAAACAAAATAATCGCTTGCAGTTTATGAAACTGTATCAATACGGTGTGGAGCTGCGGGCATGTGCAGGCCTTTCCTCCCTCGTGGAAATCTGTCCTGTTCAGGAGAAAACTCTGGCTCAGGGAACAGCCAAGTGTGGTGGTTTTTCTCAGTGGACAGGTTCCATTCCTGGGCCGTGGGTGTTACCTGACAGGGGAGCTTGTGTAGGCAGATAAACACGCCTGCATATGTGAACCCCATTGCAGTTGTCCCATGTGAGGTCAGGGGCGGGAGGGGTCGCCCGGTCCCTGCGAGGTGAGCGCAGGAAACCTGCAGACCGACGCGTGTGCTTCTCTCTGTTGCTCCTCCAGCCTGTTCCATTACGGTTGCAAACTGGTGGCCCAAGGCTCAGCGTTGCCCACAGATGTGTTTTGGTTGGGTTGTGCTGTGTTTAAAAGAAATAAACCAACATTTAAAAATCTGGAGCTTTCACAGAAAACATTCATTCAGAGTTCTTCTCTTTCATAACAAATGGGCAGATCTGGGACTGCTAGGATTCTGATCCTGCCTGGCAACAGTCCTGCTGCGGGGTGGGGTGGGGGATGGAGGCTGCTTCTGCAGGTGGGGTGTATTTGTCACGGTCCCTCTGCACAAGCCGCTGAATGACAGGCCTACCCAGCCCTGGGGAGCTGCGATCCTGATTGTTGCCTATTCACCCAGTGTCCTGCAGGCTTGACGCCCTCTGGGTGCCCTGGTCTGAGCAGTTATGAGACGTCAGCTCAGGCCATGCCTGTTTGAGGAGCTTCCCCTGGGCCTGCTGGCTCTTCCTGAGGGGCTGTGGGTGCCAGGCTTCCTGATGTCCCTCCTGGCTGGGGCGGAGATGTAGGAACAGAGGCTCTTGGGGAGACCACACCCTTATTTTCAGGAGCTTGTTCTGCTCAGAACACCTCTGGCCCCTTCCTTAGCGGCTCCCTTTAGAGCCCTCTGCCTCCAGAAGACAGGCGTTTCATGATCTCAGACTGTTTTGTAGACTCAAGTGGCATCGCCCAGCTTGGTCAGCAGGCTTGGCTGGAATAACGTTTTAGCTTATTGGAATACACTTTAAATTTAGTTGTGTTGGGTGGGCCCCGAATGGTACCTACCCAGTAAGGGAATAGGTCGAGCAAGGATCCAGGCCCAAGTTTCCTTAACTCTTTACTACTGGACGGTGTCATTAAGCATACCTTTTTCTCCCCTTCTCTCCCTCCGCTAATCTTTATGGTTTGTCTTTTGGTTGTTTGACTGCTCTTGGATTTGGCGCTAAGGAATGGTGCCTGCCCCACACCCTCGGACACCTGGCTTCGGCAGCCAGTGCCCTCTGGTATTTGGTTGCTTTTCTGGAGCCTCAGCTTTGTAGGAGGAAAAGTCAGAAGCAATAGCGCAAGTGGGTGAAACTGATGAATTGTGGCAAGGCCTTCCGTCTGCAGGGCTCTGCGCCATGGCCTGCGTGTCTCGGGCATCCCTGAGGAAAGCAGGTCCTGTGGATCCCATGTGCCCCAGGCCTTCGTCGTAGACAGCCCTGGTGGGAAGCCTCACTCAGGGCTCTGTGCCCTTTATGTGGTGGTCTCATGTAGTCCTCACAACAGCTCTAAGTGGTAGTTACATTATGCCCATTTTGTAGATAGGGACACTGAGGCTCTGAAGCCACGGTCACGCAGCTGGTGAATGGAGGAGTCGGGATTGAACTCAGGCCTCCTGGCTCTGGAGCCTACCCTCCTCGTTGTGACTTAGGGAAACTGCCCCCACCTTCTAGAGGAAAAAGATGGAAAAAGATAAAACGAGCAAAGCGCTATTTTATTGTGACCTGTACCCTCTACATATTAGAGCAGGTATGTGGGACTCAGGCACTCGGAAGCTTTCTTAACTTGAGTGGTGATGGTGTCATTAAGCATAATTTTTCTCCCCTTCTGTCCCTCCCCTAATCTTTATGGTTTGTCTTTTGGTTGGTTGACAGCTCTGGACAGGACTCCCGCCCCGCCCCTCCTAGATCCTGAGTTTGTGAAATTCCCCTGGGAGAGGATTGCATCTCTGACCTGTTGGGGCTCCTCTTGGCAGGGAGTGGTATAGAGGAACACAAAGTCTCTTCTAGAAGAAGGAAGAGAAAGCAGTTAGGCCAGACATTCAGTGTTGATAGAACTGGCTGCTGACAAGGGAGTGTATCAGTTGGGGTGCTTTGGGCTGCCAGGTATATAATCCAAGTTCAAAACGGCTTGAGCATAGGGAGTTGTATTATCTCATAGGATGAGAAGCCTGGAGGGAATGTGGCTGCAGAGTTCTTAGTGGGGCAGTGAGCACTGTCTGCAGGGACCCAGGTGTCTTCTGTCTTTCTGCTCTGCGTTGCTCAATGCATTGCCTCTTGCCCTCAGATTTGTCTCGTCATGGTGAAAAAATGGCTGTTGTGATACCGGCCATCACACCCCCACACATCAATGTCTAAAGACCAGGGGAGAGAAACGCCCTGATACAGGACTGTCTTTTGTCCTAAATGGCCCTGCAGTCCCTCCCTTGTGTCTTGTTGATGAGAATTGCATCTCTTGCACAATTTAGACCAATCGTGGCCCAGGATACGGAGCATTGTCCTGCGGCTCTAGAGAACCCAGCCTCCCTTGGATGTAGTGGCCTCTGGGGATATCTGGACAACATTTGAGTTGGGTCAGCAAGAAAGAAATGGGTGGAAATGCTGCTGGGGAGGTACCCAGTGCTGTCTGGGGACAAGCAGACTGTAAAAGGCCTGTGCCAGGGCTTGCACGTCTTCAGTGCAGGCTTCTGGGACACTTTTCTTGTCTCATTCTGGCTATCCCCCACATCCTAACTTTCTAGTCTCACTTTTTCGTCACCTCCTGTTCCAGGACTGCACTGTTCCTTTGCATCTTTTCCCCTCTGACTCAGTCTCTCTTCCCCCTTTGCTGCCTGGCTGACTCCTCATCCTTTTGGACTCAGGTTCAGTGTCACCTTTCCTGGCCACCTTTCCCCCAAAGAGGGCCTGCTGCTTGCTGTTAGCCTCTCTCTCTCTCTGTTACAGTAGTGATTCTCGGTAGGAATTGATTTATGTGTCTTTGTTTACAGCCTTCCTTCTGCATTGGACTCTCAGCTCTATCTGGACAGAGACTGGGTTTGACTTGTCCACCCCTTGTCCTAGGGCTTCAGGAGAGAGGCCAGACGGGAGGAGGAGGGATTCAGGAAGCACGTGACATGGAGTAGGCATTCAGTGAAGACTGACTAGTATTAGAAGGACCTGCTGTCGCCAGGCCGTTCCTGAGCTCCTTGTCTCCTTCCTCTGCCTCTTCTGCTTCTGTCTGCCTATCCCTGGAACCCCAGTTCCCTTCTGTGCTCCTTGCTCTTTGAGGAAGAGGAGAGGCAAAAGGAAGAGCGCTGTCCCCATGAGCCCGTGGACCTG
The DNA here is from genome assembly GCF_964194185.1 of Rhinolophus hipposideros. Taxonomy (NCBI): domain Eukaryota; kingdom Metazoa; phylum Chordata; class Mammalia; order Chiroptera; family Rhinolophidae; genus Rhinolophus; species Rhinolophus hipposideros. Next base: position 4,666,550 of record NC_138067.1, on the reverse strand, counting down.
TTTTCTCTAAGGGCTACGTAGTTCTGCACAACAGTCTGCGTCTGGAGATTAGGCGCCTGTGGGGCTGGTGGCCAAGGATGGCAGCCGTGGGTCGGCCTCGCCGGCTGCTGGGCCTGGTGGCTGAAGCCCGTGGGCAGCACGGATGCACTCCCGGACGTCTGGACCTGACCCTTGCCCACATGGTCATGTCACTTTCACTGCCGAGGATGCCATCCGCCCATGACACAGTGGGGTCTGCCCATCTCAGGGGTGTCAGCCCATCCCACTCCTGGAAGGGCAGCTCAGCTCCCAGTCTTGCTGCTGTCAGATTGTAAGTCTGACGTGGGAGCCAACTGGTCATTCTAGACACACGAAGGTGGAGATTTGTTCAAAGACAATGGATCTGAATACTTTTGAGGAATTCCTTGACCAGAGTAGTCAGATGGACTGTTGACAAGGGCAGGTGCAGTGGACGCTGGGACATGCCCACACGAGGTGGACGCTGCCACATTGTCACCGTGGGTTAGGGGCAGGAGAGGAAAGGGCAGGCGTAGGCCAGGTTGGGCAGCGCGGAGGGTGCGTGGGGTCCCAGAAGGAGTGGGGGGATTGGGCCGGGAGGTGAGCAGAACCAGATTGGGTGAGCTTGCCGCAAAGCTCTTCCTAATTTGGGTCCTCCGGCTGCCAGAAAACGTTGCTCTGCAGACCTCGGCATAGAGAAGGAACGTCCGTGGCTCTGCAGACCTCGTCTCCGTAGCTGGCTGTATGACAAATGACGGCCTTGCTTTGTGCACAGGCGGGACTGTGGCTTGTGTTCATGGGCCATGCGGGCCTCGCCTGGTTCCCGGCGCTCACCCCTGGGACCGTTGGGGAAGGCGTTGGCTGCAGTATGAGCCTAATGAGCAAAGTGTTAGGTGTTGGGGCCGTGGGTTCCCCACCAGGCCTCAGTCTCCCCGCGGCCCCCAAAGTGGAGCCATTGAAACTGGCAGAGGCTTTCCTAGCTCCTGCTGCTGCTGTTCGGGCCCTCGCTTATGTTCCTTTTCTCTTTCAGTGGGAAGTGTCGGTGTGAATAATTATATATATTTTCACAAACTCGAACTATGCTTCATTGAAACTTCTATAAACATGTCTGTATAATTCTAATTAACTGCTCACATAAAGCCATCAGAAAGTTACATGGGGAAGCTCATTTGCCAGACTGTTGCCTAAAAGCCAAGGAAAATATTATGTTCTTCCAACAAACGGACTATTCATGTAGACTGTTCCCAAGATAAACAGGAGGTATTTGAGGACAAGTGAGATTTTAAGCAGTGATGGCCGAGCTCCTTGTAAGTGGTATTCACCAGAGTGTTGGCAGGGTGGGTGGCTTGATTGAGTGATAAATGCTCCTCAAGAAAAATGCCCCAGACTTGGAATGTGGGGTCAGGACCCTGGAGGTGGGCCATGTCCTGGTGCTCTTGTTAATGTCCGTGGGCAGGAGGCCACTCTGAATTAGTGGAAAGTCTGAATGAGAGAAGAGGCAGCCGCTTTCTGGTCAGCAGTTTGTACTTGGGTTACCAAGAGTGTGTGGACAGAAGAGATTCTTGGAGCTGCTTTAACAAGTGGGTAAGAGTTGTTTCACACCATCCATCCATCCATCCATCCATCCATCCATCCATCCATCCAGTCAATTCTTTCTGAGCACCTGATAAGTGCCAGAGTAAGAGCTCTGAGTGTGACAGTGAATGAAATGGCTGGAACCCACGTTCTGGTTGTTGGGGGTGGTGGGGGGGCGACCTGTGTCTTAGCAGGGCTGAGAGACAATGAAGGAGGAGATGTGGGGAGCTGTGCTGGGAAGGTACAGTTTTAGACTGGGTCGGGCAAGGCCTCCCTGAGGAGGCGACGTGGAGTGAAGATGTGAAGGACGTGATGGGAACAGCACGTGCAAAGGCCCTGAGCAGAAAACTGCCTGCCTGTTAGAGCGGAGCAGGTGATGGGGAGAAGTGGGGATGATGTCCCATAGCTGATGGGAGGGGAGGGAAACGTAATCAACTTTTATCCTATGCAAGAAGATGCTTCTGAGCTGCTTGGCAGTTAACTTTTTGTTTCCTTTACAGAATGAAAAAGGCGTTAACATTTTACAACACGCGCTCCATTGCAGATGATGAGAATAATAGACAAAACTAGAGAGAATAAGAATGCCCCCGAACCGCACTGTTACATTTGGGGAACCCTCTCTTCAGGTGCCTTCATTTTATCATCTCGTCCGCTTTCCTTCCCGTAGAGAGACGCTCAGTCCAGCCCCTATTTGAGTATCATAGGTGACTAACGTGGGTGTGGAAGGTTAAGGAAGTTTGGTTGTGCCCTTGAAAAACTAGAAATTGGAGTCCAGGTAGTTTTGGAAAGTTGTTGACAACTGAAAAAACTGTTGAAAAGTGTGCCCCTGGAGGGCTGGTGGTTTTGTGTAGACAACATTCTGTGGTAACAGCAAAACTTCCTATGCCCCGAGGCGCTAGGTAGTCTTCAGTCAATTCTCTTATTTTTCCACTTTTTTGTTACTGTGGTAAAGTACACATAAGTTAAAGTTTACTGTCATAACCATTTTTTAGTATACAGGTCAGTGGCATTAAGTGCACTTATATTGTTGTACAATTGCCACCACCATCTGTCTCCACAGCTTTTCTCATCTTGTGAAAGCCAAACTCTGTCCCCACCCCCTACCCCCCCAACCCCTGGCAACCACCATTCTACTTCCTGTCTCTCCAGATTTGATACTGTAAATCTCTCACAGGACTGGAATCACACAGTATTTGTCCATTTGTGACTGGCTTATTTCACTTAGTATCATGTCCTCAAGTTTCATCCATGTCCTAGCATGTTACTGAATTTATTTTGTTTTTAAGGCTGAGTAATATTCCGCTGTACGCATACACCACGTTGTTCCTCCATTCATTGATGGACACTTGTGTGTGTTTCCATCTCTTGGCTCCTGTGAAGAACGCCGCTATGAACACGGGTACACAAATATCTCTTTAGGACCCTGCTTGCAATTTTTTTGAGTATATATATGCAGAAGTGGAACTGCTGGATCAAATAGTAGTTCTAGTTTGAATTTTTTGAGGTGCTGCCATACTGTTTTCTGTCGTGGCCGCACCATTGTATGTTCCCACCAAGAGTGCACGAGGGTTCCAATTTCTCCACACCCTCGCAGATACTTGCTATGCTCGATTGGTTTTTTTCAATAATTCTCACCCTACAGGATGTAAGGTGGTATCTGTTTGTGGTTTTGATGGGCATTTCCCTAATGATTGGTGACGTGGAGCATCTTTTCACGTACTTATCGGCCATTTGTATGTCCTCTTTGAAGAAGTAGCTCTTCACGTCCTTTGCCCATTTTCGCATTGGGTGGTTTGTTGTTTTGGTTGTTGAGTTTTAGGAGTTCTCCGTATATTCTGGAAATACCATGTGCACATATTTTCTCCTGTTCTGTGTCAGTTCTCTTTTACGCTCCCAATAGTCGTATGACGTTGGTGCCAATGTCATCATGGACAGGAAACCTAGATTCAGGTAATCAGCTTCCCCCAAATCACACAGATACTCAGGGACAGAGCTGACAGTGGGACCTCGGCATTTGAATCTCGATTCTGGGCAGGAGTTTAGGTTTAAGATGCCATGAAGCCATGCTCATGAAAACCCGCGTGAGGGCATTCGGTGAATCCTCATGCCCATGAACCTGACTCCTTCTCCGTCCCTCAGTGCTTGCGTGTAACCTCTGCAGCTGGCGGCTGAGATGTGTGCCTCTCTGATGTGCTGTCAGGAAAGGCTCTTGGGAGGTGGTCTTGGTCCTCTGGGCTGGATGGCCACAAGGCGTCCTGGTCAGCTAAGTCCCCGGCATGTGGCAGCCCTTTTCAGTAAGCAGGCATTTTTATTATTAGCAAATTCTTCCAAACCCTTGTTGGGCCTTAGAAAAGGGACACTTGGAACTGCCTACGTCTTATAGGGCTGGATGGATTAGCCCTGGATATTAGGGTCTGTTTTCGGTTGCTTCATTCATTCACTCCCTCATTCATTCATGTCAAAGTGTGATTTTTCCTGCAAGGAGATTCCCCTGGTCTCAAGTTTCCGGAGGCACCCAGTACAATCTAGATTCCAATTAGCTTAATTGCTTTATGTTAGACTTCTTAGAAAAGATTTTTTTTTTTCTCCTGCTGATGGCTGTGGTTCCAGGAATGTCTACCCCCACCATCTTCCTTCCTGCTTCTTCCCAATTTGTTTCTTTCAACTTTATTTCTCCAGGACTTCAGTCTTGTTAGTTTTGGTGCTGTTGCATGAGTTTATGTTGGGGTGGCCAAAGCTGGGTGGAGAAGACATAACATTTAAATATACATGTATACTGTGTGTGCGCGTGTGTGCACGTGTGTGTATTTACATATATCTTTTTCAATAGAAAATTTCATTTTAGGTTGTGTGTGCATGTTTCAGTAAAAGAACTGGACCCAGAAATCTACCCTGAGTTTTGACCCTGTCCCTCTTCCTTTTACCATCAACACCAGATTTTTTTAAAAAGTACTTTTGAACAACCAGAGGAAACAGTTACATCCTGATTGACACACAGGATGTCGGGGCTGCATTCTTGCTGTTAAGTGATCAGGATTTCAGCCAAGGGAATATAATGAAATCCACATAAAAATTTATTTACCTAATGAAAATCCTGGAGTAATGCATAAGTGGTTCTCTGATAATAAAATGCAAATCTAAAACTATAGCCAGGAGGACAATAATCTTCATTAAACGTATTGTCTAGAGGAAGCCCCTGACATCCACTTAACAGTGATTTGATTTGTTTTGTAATTTCCACGTAATATTTAAACTTTATTTCAAGCCTTAAAAACCCGCCCACGAGCTTCTTTCCCGTCCGGGAGGAGGGCAGCTGCCGGTGGGTGAGGGTGCCAGCCTGGCAGAGTCTCAGAAGCTCTGCTGCAGGACACCCTAGAAGGGTGTCCTTTTCCAGGCAGCTGCAGCCTGCCGGAAAGGTGGGGTCCAGGAAGAGAAAGCAAGGGGTCAGGTTTCCTTCTGTGCGGGAGACCCAGAAAAGCTCCAGTCCTGGGGGAAGCCATGAGCTCTGAGGGCTAGAAGGGCTTGGAGAGGGGCAGTGGCCTGCCTGGGTTTGCCTGCTGCTCTGGCCCAGGGCTTCCGTCTCCTAGAAATCCGACCAGGGCTGAGGACTGGACAGCTGCTCTCCCATCACTCAAGTGCCACACGGGCGTTGCTGCAGGTGCCCCCCTGACCTTTAGGATGGGAGTGGCTGGCCCTTGGAAGCAGCTGGGTGTGCTTCGGAAGCAGCTCACCTGGCTTGGAAACCTGGATCGGCCACTTGTAGGCAGAGTGACAGTGGGAGTGGCCTCTCCCCTAGTAAGGCTTAGGGTCCTCCCCTGGGAAAAGGAGCTCGAATCTCTGCCTGCAGGACCCTGAGGGATCAGGTGAAGGAGCCTGTGTCCGACCGATTACGGTGCCTCATTTTGGGCTCAGAGCCCCTTGGGGAGCTTGGAAGCAAGATAGGGGAGACTTTGTGTCTGGGGCCTTTTGCCCAATTTGAAACTGATGATCCAGCGCTGGATAAGAAAAATGTGCCTTTGGCATTTTTCATTTTTGACAATCACAAAGCCCCAAAGAAACAGCAGATGAAGGCTGTTGTGTGTATGTGTGGTTTCCCTGCACACACCGGGCTAGTGACACTACCCTAACTTTCTTTTTGTTTCCTCCTGCTCTTTTTTTCTATCGAGTTGCAACTTCTTCTTTCCTTGGGAATGTTGCAGTGTTTTGAAATGTATTAAAATGAAAAGAAGAAGATAACAAATCCCTCATAATCTCGACCAGAATCTCCCTCCGAAGGCAGCCCAGGACTGTGGAGAAGAATGTAAGAGCTGGGAGCTTCCCTGCCGTGTGACCTTGTCCTTGCAGAGCCTCAGTTTCCTTGCCCAGGATGCAGCATTAACACGGTTTTTCTGCGCAGGAGTGGAGATTAAACAAGATAATGTGTGTAAAGTGCTTGGCAGAGCGCTGGCACTTAGTCAGCGCTTGATAAATGGGAAGTGCTTTGTTGTCGTAGGAGAAAAGGTTGCGCTGAACAGAGGCCCATGAAATGGAGAAGTGAGGCTGTTATTCAGGTGTTGATGCCAGTCTGCCGGCAGGCCAGCCAGCCATAATGCCCCGAGCTTCCATCCAAGGGCCGGCTCAGGTTTCTGCAGGCCCATTAGCGACGCTAGTCAGAGCTTGGAGCCTCTTAAGTTCAAGGTCGATCGCAGGCCTGGTCCCGTCATAGGCCTCTGTGCTTTGCCCAGAGTCATTAGTCACCAGGGTGGTCTGATGGGAGAGTGGGGATGACTCAGTGCCGCCTAACCTGACTTCTGGGCCACACCCCAGGGCAAGGTCGTGTTGGCAGAAGGGCCACCGTATCTATCACCAAGAGGGGTTAAAGATCCATTCACATATTTGGAGACGCGGTTAAATTTTGGCTCTGCAGATCACTAGCTGGACAAGTCATTGAACCAATCTGAGTCTCAGTTTTCTCATCTGTTCAATGGGGTTAGCAGTAGCATCTTGGAAGGTGAGACTGAACATGCACAGTAGCCTGCAGTTAGCAATCCTGTTATTATTATTGTCCCAAGAACACTTCCTGGAGAAGGAGGGATCTGACTCTATATATGGAGAAATATGTGGACGGATGAGAAGAAGGGAGAGCCAGCGGCATTGGGCAGAGCGATGGCAGTGGGGGAGGCAGGGCGATGGAAGTGCTGGAAGAGCTCAGCTCGCACCCTCAGTGTGGTCTCGTCCCTTCTGGCCCAGCTGGCGGCCTTGCAATGGGACATGCACTTGCAGGAGGGCTGAAGAGGGAGCAGCATCTCCTCGGCCTACAGTAATGTGTCTTCAAAAATTCCTGCAGGGGTGACTCATGCAAACAAGTGACCTTTTAGCTCCAATGTGCCCACAGTTTCGTGGATCGGTCCCCGCCCCCTGCCAGGACCCCAGAGTTTCTGCTCATGCCCTCGTTGGAAGTGATTCCCCAGTGAGCCAGTCAGGGACTGCTGGGGCCCTCTTTGCTCTTCTTTCCGCTTTCCCAGCTCTACCCCCAGTAGGACAGGGATGTTTGATTTTCTCCATGGAACCATCTCTCGGGGAGGGAGAAACCATCCCAGGGCACTTGGGGCGTCCTCCAGAGGCCCTTTTGTTGGTGTCAAAGCAGACCTCACAGCTGGCCTTTGAGGCAGCTTCCAAGGCTGCAGAGGGCCCGAGGCTGTGGGGGCTGTGATACCCTGCGGCCGGGGGAGGCCACAAAGGAGCCTGAGTGACAGCCAGACGAGGTCTTCCCACACCGGGAAGCAGAGAGAGGGAAAGAGAGAGCAGCAGGGGCAGGGGGGCTGCCAGCCAGGGACAAAGACAGAACCAGAGAGAAACAAAGGAAGAGAGAGAACCCCTCTGTTACAACCTGTGGTTTAAAGAACACTGTGCTTGGTTCGCTTCCTCACAATGCTTTAGGATGAAACTCTCAGCTTATCCAATAAAAATCCCCAACAAAATCCAGGACCTGTCACCTTGCAAGCTGCACCCCAAGGCCAGGTGCTGACACCCTTGTCCTATGTCCAGTTCTGGGCTGGAAGCTTCCCCCACCCCATGCATGGAATGAATTTGAAACAAGAATCAGAGGCAATCAGCTGCTGCCAGATTTCGAAGCAAACATTTTTCTTTCTGGATTTAAATAATTGCATTGCATCCCCAGCTCTGCTTCTCCTCTAAAACCAGCCCCAAATGACATTTGGCAGGCTAACCATGGTCTGTTTTTCTCCCTCTCCGCCCTGTGGGGCTTTCTCAGAATATTTTCCTCAACGTCTGGGTAGCTGGCTTTTAAACCTGTTCATTTTTCTTTTTTTTGGGGGGGTTCAGGTCTCAAATTTTATTCAATTTAAATTTTATTCCATTTCAGGCTATAAAATCTGCAAAAGTGGCTTTGAAAGTGAACAGGTTTTGGCGTGCTGGAAATAGGTTACCTCCAATGCAAATAAAAGAGTCTAGCTTCCGAGGAGAACAAGGCTCCAAGGGTTGGGAAAAGGCGTGGAACGGTTAGAGACTGTGGCATAGAAACGGTCAGAGACCAATTTAAAAGCACATATATTTTAAATGAAACATTTTGTGGACATATGGAACCAATAGCTTTGCCAAGAGCTCAATTTTGGGGATCAAGTCTTAAGAGCTAAACTTCAATCTGACTACACAAGGTGATTTCTAGCAGACAAATGAAAGCTCCTTTATGCTTTCTAGTCTAAGGGGACTCTTAATACATTTTAAAATTATTTGGCGTTTTGAATTAATTTTCTTAGAATGAAACGAGATTCTTAAATTGGGATCTTGTAGAGAAAAGACAGCCAGATAATTAGTGAGCTGGTCTCCTTTCCTGACACACGGATGAGGGGGGGGTTGAACTCCAAGCAAGGTGCACGCAAAAGCTATTTTAGAGCAAAAATTTCAAAGTAAGCAACACCATCTGTTCTTTAATTATTTCTCCTTATAAAAAAAAGTCACTAAATTTATTTGGGTTACTTAGTTGGAAAGAAATGTCTTTAAGACACTCAAAACCAGAGCTATTGAAGGCAGATCATCAGCTCTTGTTTGCTAGGTATCCAAGAACTGAAAATAGTAAAGGCATTTGAGAATTGACTTCCTTTTGCAATGCAGCTTGTTCTCAGGCCAGGCATGGTTATCCGCCACCCGGAGACAGTCCTCTGTTGCTCGTGTTTAGGGACAGGCACTGTGAGATTGAGGTCTAACAGGACAATCAGGGTAGGTGAAGTGTAAAACTTCACCTTTCCATCAGCTGATGGAGGTCTGCCCCCCTCCCAGAGTGGGGTTTGGCCACTGGGAGTCCCTGCCCCTTCCAGAGTTCCATCCATCAATACATTCATCCATCCCATTTATCCATCCATTCATTTATCCATCCATGCATCCATTTATCCGTCCACCCATCCATCCATCCACCCATCATCCATCCATCCATCCATCCATCCATCCATCCATCCATCCATCCATCCATCCATCCATCGTTCCGTCCGTCCATCCATCCATCAATCCATCCATTTATCTATCTATCCCAGGTATCTATCCATCCATTTATCCATCCATCATCCATCCATCCATCCATCCATCCATCCATCCATCCATCCATCCATCCATCGTTCTGTCCGTCCATCTATCCATCCCACTTATCCATCCATCCATCCATCCATCCACCCATCATCCATCCATGCATCCATCCACCCATCATCCATCCATCCATCCATCCACCCATCATCCATCCACCCATCCATCCATCATCCATCCATCCATCCATCCATCCATCCATCCATCCATCCATCGTTCTGTCCGTTCATCTATCCATCCCACTTATCCATCCATCCATTCATCCATCCACGCATCATCCATCCATCCATCCATCCATCCATCCATCCATCCATCCACCCATCGTCCATCCACCCATCATCCATCCATCCACCTATCCATCCATCCATCATCCATCCATCCACCTATCCATCCACCCATCATCCATCCATCCATCTATCCCTCTCCACCTCCACCCAGCATATAGTTTTTGAGGGCTTACTATGAGCTGGGCACAATGTTAGGACCTGTCCTCATGGAGTGTACAGTCTCACGGAGAGATGCCAGTCTTATGGAAATGCACAGATGAGCCTATGATTACCAACAACAAGGTGCGCCCTCCGGAGTGTAGACCAGCCTGCGCAGTAGAGCTCTTGGCGATGAAGGGCGTGTAGTGTATCTGAGCTGCCCAGTAGCCACTAGGCACATGTGGCTGTGGAGCACTTGAAATGTGGCTGGTGTGACTGAGGAGCTATTATACCAGTTTACATTTTATCTCATTTTAAATAATTTTAATTGAAATAGCCACAGGAGGCTGTGATTCGTGGACTGGACAGCACAGGAGCCACACCGGCACCCCCTGGGAACTTGTTAGTAATGTAGCTTCCCGGGTTCCATCCCACACCTGCTGAACTGGAAGTCTCTGTGAGTGGAGCCCACTCTAGTGCCTCCAGGGGACTTTCATGCAGCCTTGCTGCAGGGGAAAGGTAGGTCGTGGGTGTGATGCGATCACGTGACTCACTGGGTGGTGGCTGTGGTGCTTCTAGGAGTAGGGCAGCGGGATCTCGAATTAACAGAAGGCTTCCCAGGAAAAGGGGTGGTAGAGCCAAGACTGAACTGTGGGTAACTTGGTGAAGATAGTGGGCCTGCGTGGGGGAGGGTGTGGGTGGTGGTGGTGCACAGCTCACCACGCCCAGAAGGGTTTGGCCCGTTTGGTGAACTCTGGAAAGGCCTGTGTATTGGAGCACAGGCAACTGAGGTTTAGAGAGGTTGGCACAGAAGACGCGAACTGCCGGCTGTGTGATGCTGGACTAGTGACTTAACCTCTCTGAGCCTTGATAGCATGGAGATAACCATACTTTGCTACTTTCTTATCTGATAGAGTCAAATGACAGATGGATTAAAGCTCATGTACAGAGCACATGTGTACAGAGAAAAACCACTGGGATAAGGGGTGGCCTGGTGGTCTCATTTTTTATTTATTTTCTCTTGTTCTCTATCCTTTCTCCACGCCGCCTACCTCCAGGATTACAGTTCAGCGTGAGAAAGCCCCACTGAGCATGCCTCCACCAGCTCTTCTCAGTCAGGATAAGGCACATGACAGGCCCTGTGGCTCTGAGGTCTAAACCCTGAGTGAGGGGTCAGGTCCCTTTTTCCAGCTCCTGCTTTGCCTCTTGGGAAATCCTCTCCAGGCCTCCGTTTCTCCTTGTTGAGTTTGTAATCTTGAAGGCTCCTTCCAGCTTTCATCTGGAAGACCTGGATGGACCAAGAGAGTGGACTTCTGCAAGTGCATTTTAAGAGCAGACGCAACCAAATGCCTTTTGGGGAAAGACTTCATAGTAATTTTAGCAGCTTCTTTTCTGTTGTCTAGACCTAAGATCAGCATTTTAGGGAAAAGTGTTGAGATAAACTTTCCCCCGCCTCCCTGCACCCTCCCCTGGCTCTGCCCACTCCCAGGACTCCATGCACCTATTGGTCAGGTGTCCAGAGCCTCAGCCCCAGCTCTTTGGCAGCCGAAAGTTTTGTCCCTGGAAGACGCCAGACTTATGTTGAGATCGCAAATGTGGTGGATGCTTTTCTGTTGGAAAGACACCAAATGTCTGATCTCAGCTGGGGGGCAATATTTTGGGGGGATATTAGCAGCTTCTTATCTAAATTAGACATTGCATTTCTTCTCAGAAACCTTTGCAGTCAATTGTGTCCCCCAGTACTTGGGGGGTGGTGGCTCGAGCATAGTCATTGGTCAGTAGAGGTCAGTTATTGTTATTCTTATTGTGGTTATTGTTATTGTTATTAATTTGTTTGTCTAGGACTGAAATGTTGCCCAGGTCTCTTTTCTAGACAAAGACATTTACAATAAATTGTTTGGAGTCTTCTTTTTAAAACAATGTCCTCGGAAAGCACTGTTTGACTCAAAGGAACGAATAGCTGATGGTAGACGTTTAGCCACCTGGGTAAGACACTGATCCGTGGGGGCAGTACCTTCCCAGCACCCCTCCTGTTATTTTGACTTAATGCCAGAGAACATACTCAGGACCTACCCTGACACGCTGGAATGGGGGCTGCAAATTGGTTATCCGAGGACTGTATCCAGCATGAGAATATTTTGTTTTGTTGCCTGCTCAGGATTAAAATTTGTTTGGAATTAGAACTAACACTTAAAATTCAGGAAAGTTTGTACCAAAACCCAGATTTCTAGCTTTCCCTCAGAGTCATCAGAAGCTCTGCCAGCACTAGCCCTAGTTCCTGCAGAGCGAGGATTGGCCTGGCACTGCCCATTTCCACGAGGGCATGGGTGCTGTAGATGGCTACAGTTCCCCTGTGGGTTCACAGCGAGCCCTCCTCCCCCTTTTAGGTCAGCTGTCTGGCCCTGGAGGCCTCCAGCATTGCCAGAATCCTAAGGGTTAAATGACAGCTTCTGGTCCAGACCTGCCTCCTGCTTGCTGTGTGACTTTGTTCCAGTCACACCACCTCTCTGTGCTTCAGATTCCTCATCGGTCCAGTAGAACATTAGACTGGATCGGCGGTTTCCCAGTATGTCTAGATGAGCCATCCAGAAGGCTGAAAGGTGGGGCGTTGGGCCCCGCTGCCTCTCTTTATCTCTTGTGAATTCAGATTGTACATTAGAGTCTTCCTGGAAAGGTAGGGGAGCCCCACTGCTCAACACAGGGTTGGGAAACTCTGAGATCACTTCCTGTTCGGATCCTGTACCATCTGTCTTTGTCCCGCTGCTGCCCAAGGGGCTTCCTATTTTTTCCCCAGGAGAGTGGTTGGTGGAGGCAGGGCAGGGCAGGGGTAATAAAACTTTTATTAATAATGATAATGGCCTTAGCGGCCATTTACTTAGCAGCATTATTCTCCCACGAAAGTAGGTGCTCTTCCCCCCATTTTGCAGATCAGGAAACTGAGGTTCAGAAAGGTTGACTAACTTGCCAAAGGTTGCATCATTGTGGGCCTGGGTTTGTTTCATTCCAGACCCTGAGGTCCTGATAGCATGCTGCTCCACCTGGGGCAGCTTGGGAGGGGTTGTTCTGATGTCCGTATGCAGGACAGAGCACCTTAGAAGAGAGGCCTGGCCTGTGCTCTGTGGCTGCTTCATCACAGACCCGCCCCCTCTTGCCCCAGCCCTCTCTGGCCATCCACATGCCCTAGGACGTCTGGCCTCCTCCTGGCCACCTGCTCACTCACTAGGCTTCTCTCCCCAGAGCCCAGTCTTGGGCCATGCTCCTGGGTTCAAATGCGATGGAGAAAGAGGTTTCTCAAGCGGTGAGGGGTGTGTGTGTGTGTGTGTGTGTGTGTGTGTGTAAAATACTAGTTTGCAAAACTCTCTGGATTGAATTGTATAGCCAAGCCCGTTCATGTGGTTCTTCGGCAGGAACTTGGAAGTTTGGGAGTGGTCGTGGGAGTTCTGAGAACCAAGCATGTCTCCTGTCTGAGCTGCAGGGTGTCCACCCGAGAAAGAATCACACCTCTGTTCCAGGTTGTCCTCCAGACCCTGCACCCTTGTTGGTATAACTTTTCAGGGGTCACAATGTGCTGGGAACTTCATTTATTCCCCTCGCAGCCCCTGAGAAGGCAGATCAATCACGTCCATTTTACAGGTGGTGCCTGAAAAGGTTGTGGTACAGGATCTGAGGTCCTGCAGCTGCTGAGGGCCGGACGGCGACCATGACGCAGCTCTCGGCCCCTGGCAGCCTCCAGCCTAAGGCTGGCCCCTCCTCATGCTTCCTGAGTCCTCTGGGGTTTCCCAGGGGAAGACGTGGGCTCTCAGCTCATCCTGCTGGTGTCCTTAGCAAGGAGGCGGTCCTTTTCTTTCCTTGGCTTCTGAGGAAGCCCAAGCGAGACCTCCCCGACTTTCCAAGGTGTTTATGCGAGGAGGGCCCGTGTGCACCCTGGCTCCTGCCTGGAGAACTCTTGGCCTTTCCCAATGGGTTTCTGGGTCGGAGACCATGGTGGGTCCAGCCTGATGGCCTCAGCTACTGTGCTGCTTTCCTGCCCATCAGGTCTCAGTGGTTGCGCATAATGGAAATGAACTGGACAACTCAGGCCAAAAGGGAATTTGATGGGAGGCTCAGGGGGAGCTGATAGAATGAAAAGGAGAAAGAGGATCCAGAGTAGCTTTGGAGAACATGGAGCAAGGTGAAATGGCCATTCTTTTCTGGAAACTTCCACTGGGGGAAGAGCCCCCGCCTCCTCTGTCCCCCGTGTTGCTCTGCTCAAGGGTCAGTCTCCGGGAAGAGCTCAGCATCTCACTTGGCCATGGCACAGGAAAGGGCAGAGCATTTTGACTGACAGTCCGTTGAGGTCCAAGTAGGTGAGAGATGGTTCCGTGGGGTGCTGAGAGCAGAGGCTGGGCCAGTGGGTACCTGGCGGGCAATATCCCTGCCTGACTGTCATGCTGCCTTGGTAGGATGTTCTGCCATCTTGGAGGGCTCCAGCCGCCCGGGGGCAGCCTGCAGGGTGGACTGGGGTGAACTGGACCATTGCCCGTGCTGGCTTTGGGCTGCGGGTATGGGTTCACCATGCCATGACCTCTAGGGCACCAGGATGGGGGAGGTGTTGGGGAGCTCTGGGTGGCATCTCCCTTGTGGACACGGGGTCACGGGAGTCCAGGAAGCCAGGGGCATCCCCGAAGTCCCACAGCCCAGCAGGGCCAAACGTGGGGAGGGGACAGGGGCATGGCACAGTGCTGCTTCCCAAGTGCAGCGTGGGTACTCCTGGTGGTGTGGCACGGGATTTTAAGTAGAACACATATAAACTTAAAAAAAATTAATTGCTAATGAATGCACAAGGCACGAAATTAAAAACGCCCCCAGCCACCCACTTCCCTTCCCTGGAGGCTACTGGTGTTACTAGTTCCCTGTGTGTAGTTCCAGAGAAATTCTTGTATGTGCACACATAGGAACAATCTATATATTTCTCTCCCCTCCCCTGTACAGATGGAAGCAACACTGTACATTTCCCGCACTTCTCGCTTTCCCAGCAGTTAGAAGTGATTCCAATTAGAAGTGACTCCAAATCGGGTCATTTCGCTTCAGTGTTTTTAAGTTAACTTTTTATTGCTGAAAGTTTTGCATACCAGGCATAGTGTTCAGCTCGATGAATTTTATAAACGGCACACGTCCGTGGAGCCAGCGTCAGATCCGGAGTCAACCTGGCTGGCTTCCGGGAGCCTGACCCCCACCCCCTGGCCCTGCCGCAGGGTCATGGCCATCCTCACAGGGAAGTTTTAGGTTTGAATACCTAGGTGATTATTTTAATGTGTTTTGGAAAAAACCATAGTCAGCACGTCCGACTTGAGGTTTCCCAGGTATTATTGCTTTGGATAAAAAGTGTTGCACTGAATCCCAGGGCTTTGGCTGGGGAGACATCAGAATGGTCTGGGGCGCTTGATTCCAGGAGTGACGGTAGGACAAGCCTGAGGTGACCCCGGGGCCATCGAGGCCTGTTTCCTCCCGCTGCCGCCGTCCTCAACCCTAGGCTCCCCAGTTTCTTACGAGACGTTACTCATCTGGTGTGGAAATCCCTCTAGGACAGGTGGGGGAACCAAGAGAAAGGGCTCGACATCTGCTAGCCTAGTATGACCCAGTGTATACCAGTAACATGGTGCTGCCCTCTCTCCCCTCTCATAGCCAGTCAGGTACCACGTACCTGGAGCCGTAGAACAGGGTCAGGTGGAGAGGGCATGCGGATGCCTGGGAAATGGGAGCCTCTGGCCCAGTGGTTTGGTGTGAGGTTTTAGAGTTGGACAGGTCTGGGTTTGAATCCTAGGTCTGCCACTTGTTGGCTGTGTGACTGTGGGTGTCGTAACCTCTCTGAGCATATGGTTCCCCACTTGCGACGTGAGGATGCGTTAAAACTCCCCCACAGGGTTGCATGAGGATTCATAAGCTCACTGTGTGTTGGACGCCCAGTCCAGCCCGTGGAGTACATGCTCAGTAAACAGAGACACTTATCGCGGTTTCAATTATTGTGGCACTGAGGTCTTCTCTAGGCTTAGCGCTGCAGGGGAAGTAGGAGAGGAGAGCCCGACAGAGGTCTGCTCCTCTGCCCCCCTATGGCATCCATCCCAGTGAGCAAATGGCTCTCAGTGGGGCGTGGGGAACAGAATCTCTCCCTGGCTGCCTGTGGCCAGCCGGCTCCAGGACAGCTGTCCTGTTCCCAGACCTGGGGTTCCAGGCTGGGTGGCTGGGGCGGGCAGGTTGGGCGGGGGCCTGGGCAGCTGACAGAGCCTGGGGGGTGGGGGTGCGGGGAGAGCTAGGAGGCCAGCTGCAGCTCTGGAGTGGAGCAGAGAGCCAAATCATTTCTTAACCCATTCTGTTCTTGTGGGGTGGCTGCTGTTCCAGACCCCGGAATGGCTACCTGTCCTGTGATGGCCTCACTGCCCTGTGAATTGCTGGTTAGACTGGGGTCTCCAGCACACAGTGAAACGTTTACTGGGCCTGTTTAAAAATTGCAGTGATTCATAGAAACGTTCAGATCTCTGGCCTTCTGGGGGAAACGCAGAAGCTGTGACCATGCTGAGAGCACCTCAGTACCAGTGGCAGGTTTGCCTGGGCTGGGGGCTGGGCTCATTCCCAGCCCAACTGCCCCTCACCCCCATATTTGTCTCTGGTTCCCCTGCGGTCATGTGAAATCTTGGCCTAAGAAAGCCTGTCAAGATCCCCTCTAACCCTTCTCCCTGAACCTTGAATTCCCAGGGGGTCTCTGGTCTGCTTGACACCCCCCTCCTGCCGGCAGTCTCACTACCTCTCAGCAGAACTTCCCTCTTAGGCTCTGCGGATGGAACCACGTCTCTTCCTCTCTGTGGTGACTCGCACTAGTTGGTCCTGGTTCAACATCTTGAGGCCACAAAGCAAGGTCTGTCCCTCTTCCCTGTGACAGCCCTTCAGATGCCTGAAGAGAGCTCTGGGCGCCCCCTGAGCCTGCCCCTATGCACTGAACAGCGTTTGTTCCTTTGCTTCCCCTCCTGAGATGTGGTTTCAAGACCCCCCATTACCCTGGCGCCCCTCCTTGGCCACCGCCCCCTGGGTCTGTGAACTTCTTGCAGCCAGACTTTGCAGCAATGACCTGTACGCCCCGAGGGCCGTGATTGCGCACCTGGGGCCTCATCTCTGTTGAGTAAAGGAAAGTATAAATGTGTGGAGAGCGTTTTGTCAGGCTAACCACCCCAAAATGCCTCTGCCATCTCCAAGTGGGGCGTCATGGGTCAATTTTCTGTTTCTCTGTGGTCCCCCTGTATTTAAATTTTTCTTCTGCGATCTGGGGGATTAAAAAAAGTAAGAAAGCAAGAGGTTGGGATAAATTCATTTTCACCAGCGGATGGCGGGTGCCTGCTGAGACGAGGCCCTGGCCGGGAATGAGGAGAGAGAACAGGGGGCAGGAGTGGCCCTGCCTTGGGGAGCTCACAGCCCAGGGCAGCCTGCAGTGGCCAGGCTGAGTCGTGCTGGGCGAGGATAATGGGAACCAGAGGTGGGGGAGGGAGGAGGGGTCTGTTTCTCTGGGGAAGGCCTCTTGGACAGCAGCGGCCAGGTGGGGCCTCCGACATGGCGATATGGCGGGGCGTTTTAGGTGATGGGAGCACCAGCAGCAAAGGCCCTGGGGTAGGAACGTGTGCCTGGAAGGGGTGGGGGTGGGGATGCGCAGGCTGGAGCATCGGGAGGTATGAGTGGGAAGGGTCCTCGGGGCGAAGGGACTGGGGCCAGGTGGTGGCAGGCCCTAGACACTGACGAGCACCCTGAAGGCTGTTCTGAAGGGGACAGGAGTGGTGATAATGGAACAGCAGCAGTCTGCTGGCCCTGGAGGCAGCGCTGGTTACACTTGGCTTTCCCCGTCTGCAGCTGTGTGACCTTGGACAACTCACTTCCTCAGGCCCTGGTTTTCTCATGTGCAGCCGTATAACAGGGCTCTGAGCATTGGACAAGCTGATGGGCAAAAACGGCTTCAACTGGCCCCCAGGACCTGGGGCCACCCCGGTGATATTCTGCCATCTAGAACAGTCTTTAGTGTCCTCGTCGCTGCTTTACGTCATATCCAGAGCTCACCCAGTGCTCACAACTGCCCAGTGACAAGCAGGTGCTCCCATTTTACAGATGTGTATACTGAGTCGGAGGTGCAGGACTTACGTCAGAGCCTGCTGGGCTCCACGCCTGGGCTCTTTCCACTCTACTGCCAGTCTCTCGGAAAGCTTGGGGGTGGGATGCTGGCCCTGGGGGTTGTACCTGACTCAGGCCCCTTTCTAGGCATCTGGTTTCCAGAGAACACTTTTAACCTAATGAGGAAGGGCTGCAGGGCTGGGGGAAGTCGAGTGGTGGGTGCCAGGCCTGGGTGGGGAATAGGCTCTGTAAGCAACTGGCATGAGCAGATGAGTTGGGGGTCCATCTTCGGCCTCCATGAGGTGCTCTCTGGGCTGGAACAGCTAGAAGAGCGGCTATAGGCTTCTGCTTTTGCCTGGCCCTTGGATTGTGTTGGTGCCCACCCGGCCTAGGTGGCCATGGCACACCCACCCCTTTGGCAGGGCTGGGCTGGGATTTCCCAGTTCTAGTGGTGCTGGGGGCCTCCTGCGGGAAGTGGAAACGGCTCCAGTCCAGTGAGGGACTGTCGGCCGCATTGGCTTCTGAGGCCCTGCCTGTCCGCACCCCCAAACTGGAGAGTGTGGTCAGCAGTGAGCAGCCCAGCCAGGGCAGTTGTCACAAGGAGCTGCTACGGGGCTGCACAGAGCCTGACCTCGGGGTCTGGATTCCGGGTTCTGCCAGACACACGTGTGACCTGGCAGGCGCTTTGTTCCTTGGGCCCCGTGCTTTCCTCTATGACCGTGACACGGGTGCTGCGTGACCCCATACCCTTGAGAAGCCTGGGTGATTCCTGCAGGTTGTGGAAGTGTGTCTGTGGAACACGGCCCCGCTCCGTGCAGACGCCAGTGGCTTTGATTGCTGAGGACTTTGCTGGCCTCGTAAGCTAAGACCACCACCTCCGCTGCCCCCGGTGGCAACCGTGTAGGGCTGTTTTCTGTGCAGCAGGCGCCATACTCTGCACGCTACCACATCATCTCGTCGGGTCTTCTCAGTGCCTCTGAGTATCACCCACGTGACCTATGGGGAAACTGAGGCCCGGTTTCACACGCTGGGTAGTGCTGCAGCCCGGGTCTGATTACAAACCCTGGGCTCCTGGCTGCTAGAGGTTCCTGGCTGGGGACCTCATGGGCCAACTACACATTCCTTGCAGCATCTTGAGAAAGAGTGGAAACTGAGGCATGCCAGCCAGAGAGCTGAACCCCCAATGAGCCCTAAGCTTTAGAGGCTCCTCTCTGGGGCGAGGAGCCAGGTGGATGTGTCTGTACTTCCAGACAATTCTCCAGGCCCCCAGGACACCCCCCTGCTCAAATGCCCCCAGGGCACACTGGTCTCTGTGGGCCTGGCCTCTTCCTGTGCCTGTTTTCTGAAGGGTGGGCCCAGCCTTCAGTGTGCGTCTCCCCAGGGTCGAGGAGGGGACAGGGGTGCTGTTTGCAGGGCATGGAGCCTGCACCCATCTGAGACATGTGGGTGCCCCTCTCGGGAGAGGGAAGGAGATGGTGGGGAGAAAAGAAGGGGGGCCGCAGGCTAGGGGCCTGCAAATGTCAGAGGCGGGCCTGGGTGAAGCGCTGGGTCCTGCCAGCTGGCGACTGCCTGATGGACAGGTGTGCTCGGTCCTGGACTGGCATTCCAGTCTTCTGGTGTCCTTGTCCCAGCCTCAAGGTGCCGTGGGGCTGGGGAGAGGCCCCCCAAAATTGTCTTTAAAAGCAGGAAGTATGAATGGTTTTTTCTGGCTGTGAGAACACACCCACACATCCCTACCTCTGCCCTCTGGGAGCCTGGGCGGGTACCACAGAGGGAGGAGAAGGAAGCCATGTCTGTATTTGCAGGTGCAGGACGGAGACTGGGCCCTCAGGAGCCTTTCCCATGGGCAGGTCCTTTGTTCCTCTGTCCTTCTCTTACCGTCTTAGGGTTCTGGGGGCAGAGGGACCTCATGTGAATTTTGGTCCCATTACCTGCAAGCATCACCGCTCAGTTACCCAAGACCCCTCTGAGGCCTGCCTGAGATACTGCCCCTGAGGAGCCAGGCCCTGGGGGGGCACGCGGGGCGTGTGCAGCAGCAGTGGCCACCCTGCTTTGCACCAAGCAGCCTCCCGAGGGCCCTGAGGCTGGGCCCTGCCAGCAGTGGGCCAGATGTGGTTTGTTGGATGATGAAGGGGAGCTTCTCAGTGTGGGTGTCCTCGCATGATGTGTGGGCTGCTATGTTTTGATTGAAGGGAGCCAAACTGATTTTCCTGGCCCATCTCTCCACCATCCAAAGCAGAAAGTTAAATAAACACAGCCAAGTATTATCACAGGACGCGAGGAAAATGAACTTGGTCCCTACAGGCGGCCCACATCTGGCAAGTGTTGGGCCTCTCAGGGCTGTGGGATGAGACAGATGTGGTTGGGGCAGGAAGGGCTCCGTGTACCCCAAGCCGGGACACGCCTCCTCCCTGGGCTCTGCCAGCCTTGGGCTTGGGGTTGGGGTGCAGGCTGCTGCCTTCAGCTGAATCCCTTGCCATCCGCCTGGCTCTTTCTGGGGTCTTGCCTTCAGTGGGGCTCCCCTGAGCCTTTCTGAAGCTGGTTCTCCCCAGCCCAGCCTGGTACGTGCACGGGAAGAACAGCTTGGGAAGCGGCCTTACTTGTGAAGACCTTCCGTCCGTGTGCTGAAGGCCGTGGGGGGCTGGTAAGCCCCATGCTGGGGGCATGTGCCCTGCCGCCCGCTGCCCAGCACGCCCCTGTCAGCTGACACTCGGCCCTCCCTGAACTTAAATGGGCTGCGTGGAGACCAGAGTTCCATACAGGACGATGTGTAGGACTTGGCTGGGAAGCAGTCAGGGTGTGTGTGCCCTACCCCCCTCCCTCCCTCCCCCCCTCCCCCTCCCTCCCCCCTCCCCCCTCCCTCCCTCCCCTCCCCCCCTCCCCCCTCCCTCCCCCCCTCCCCCCTCCCCCCTCCCCCCTTCCCTCCCTCCCCCCTCCCCCCCTCCCCCCTTCCCTCCCTCCCCCTCCCCCCCTCCCCCCTCCCCCTCCCCCCTCCCTCCTTCCCCCCCTCCCCCCTCCCTCCTTCCCCCCCTCCCCCCTCCCTCCCTCTCTCCCCCCCTCCCTCCCTCCCCCCTCCCCCTCCCTCCCCCCCTCCCCCCTCCCTCCCTCCCCTCCCCCCTCCCCCCTCCCTCCCCCCCTCCCTCGCCCTCCCCCCCTCCCTCCTTCCCCCCTCCCCCCTCCCTCCCCCCTCCCTCCCCCCTCCCTCCCCCCCTCCCTCCCTCCCTCCCTCCCCCCTCCCCCTCCCCCCCTCCCTCCTTCCCCCCTCCCCCCTCCCTCCCCCCCTCCCCCTCTCCCCCTCCCTCCCTCCCCCCCTCCCCCCTCCCTCCTTCCCCCCCTCCCCCCTTCCCTCCCTCCCCCCTCCCCCCCTCCCCCCTCCCTCCCTCCCCCTCCCCCCTCCCCCCTCCCTCCTTCCCCCCCTCCCCCCTCCCTCCCTCCCCCTCCCCCCTCCCTCCTTCCCCCCTCCCCCCTCCCCCCTCCCCCCCTCCCCCTCCCTCCCCCCCTCCCCCCTCCCCCCTCCCCCCTCCCCCCTTCCCTCCCTCCCCCCTCCCCCCCTCCCCCCTCCCTCCTTCCCCCCCTCCCCCCTCCCCCCTCCCTCCTTCCCCCCCTCCCCCCTCCCTCCCTCCCCCTCCCCCCTCCCTCCTTCCCCCTCCCTCCCCCCCTCCCCCCCTCCCCCCCTCCCCCCTTCCCGCCGGCCCTCTTCATTCACTTATTTATCAGACGTTGCCCAGCACAGCCCGTGCCCCCGGTCCCCACAATGTGGCATTCTGCCTTCCTGAATCTTGTGATGCTTCTGGTGGTTGATGGGTGACAGAGTTCTGTCCCCCTCCATATCTATATATTTATTCTACTGTCTACTAGGAAAAGGTCACTTTACATGTTTATTCTAATTTCTATTAGAAACAGTGTTACTAACACACCAAACGTGTCATTTTTAAAAGTCGCACTGCTTAGTAGGAGGCTGGAAGAAAAAGTATTTAAGTGTAAAAGAAGGGAGTTGATGTGAAGAAAATGATTCTGGAACTCTTACTGCAGGGGTGTGTGCTCCTGAGAAGCCTGGGGGGGTCCCTGCCAGCCCGGCACCTGATGGCAGAGATGCCTGGCCACTGGTCGTGGGCACAAGCCCAGGGAGGCTGCTGCCGTCCCCACCTTGGTGGTCGTGGGGGCGGGTTTGGATGACGTCAGGCCTGCCTGGGCGGCGCCAGCAGCCAGGTGGAGGTGCTCAGGGTCCCCAGGAAGGCCTCCACGTGATTCTGACCACGGTGGGTGGGCGATCGGCCTGAGCTGGGGGACACGTCTGTACCAATGAAATGTCCCCCTTCCAAGTGAGACTTGTTAAAAGTATTGACTTTGTGAACAGTAAAGTATTATGATCGCCCCTGCCCCTGGGACACCCATGTGGAATTACAAAATGTTCATTACGGTTCATTCCCGTGGAAAGCTTGGGGCTTTTGATACAAAGAGAGAGACGGAGGGCTGGTCTCTCTGTCCCAAACCAGATGAAACCACTTGTACAAACACACACACACATGCACATGCCCACGTACACACACATCAGCTTTCAATAAGAGACTCAGTTTCCTCTTTGCTTGCGTTTCAGATAAAGTGCATGTTCCACAAGGTGCTGACATTTATTTACAGTATATTAGCACGGAGGGTAAGTCGTTAAGGGGTCGTAAAAAACATTAGTTTTCACTTGATGGTGCTTTTCTTCAAAGGAAAGAGGTCAAAAGGAAAGAGAGTGGGATTCTGGTCTTCCCCCCTCTTTCCTTTCCACCCCAAATAGCAGACAGGTCTGGGCAGGTGCTGTCTCCTCCCGGGAACCCCAGGCTCATGTGCCCTCACCCCCTGGACCTGGCGCCCACCTTCAGGTTCCCAACACGCAAGCTGTCCCTTCCATCCATGCTTTGTGTGGGATAGTGTGGTGTTCCCTCTGTGCGTGGCAGAGGGTGCCCTCGCCTTTGCCATCCGAGTTGGACAGCTGGTGGGTGAGAACCCAGTATTGCCACCGAAACAAGATGTGGGAGCCAGGCCCCATCATAAATCCACGTTTATGTGCTGCACGTTTCTGGTTAACGAGACCATGCAGGAGTGACTTATGAAATGAAATATATATGTATACATGAACGAGGACATTAACCTCAGGAGGAGACGGGATTAAACATGACGGCAGCTTGGGAGGCTTGGGGCCCTCCATGGTGAGGGCCCAGGCAGGCGGGGCCCCCGAAAGGGAATGTGCAGGAAACATCCCAACGCGGGGTGGATTGGCTCGGGGGCAGACACAATAATCCTATTTCGTCTTGCTCTCTGTGTGCCAGGCACTGGCTCAGCTCTTTACAGTGGTATTCCACTTGGTCTTGAAATCAAATGGGGATTTTATTATCCCTACTTTATAGGTGTGGACCCAGGATTCCAAGAGGTAAGACATGGCCCTGGGTCACACAGCATGGGGGTGAGGGAGAGAGAGTTTGTCATAACTTTGGTGGGTGTACCCAACGTTGACGTCACAGACCCATCTCTGTAGGTTCCAAAAAGAGGAGCCGTTTCAACCCCGACCTGCCCCACCAGCGGTGGCTTCTCCCAGAGGGTGCAGAAGGCCGGGGAATCTCCACCTGTCAGTTTCTGCTTGTTCTGCACAGGCTGAGGCAGGTAGGGGTGGTGGTCAGCGCATGAGCCTTGGAGCCACGCAGACCCGGCCTCAGTCGGGGCTTTACCTCCCATTGCTTATGTAATTTTGCGTATTTAAAAATGTGTTTAGATCCTGCTTTCCCCACCTGTAAAATGGCCCCCAGCATTCAGTCCCTCTCTTGGGCCAGGGGGAGGGTGAAACATAGACATGACAGTGTGTGAAGAGCGGAAGTGATTGTTATTTCTAGTATCATTGATGTCAAGCGAACTGGAAGGTGCGAGAAAGAGGAGTCGTAGAGGGTCTCCCTGAAGGGGCGACCTGTTTGTTATGCTAGAGGATCGTGGTTGCCCTTTGCCAGGCACCTGGGTACTGGGCTCTGGACCCTGTACCTTTTAGGTACCTTCGCATTTTATCTTCAGAGCTGCCTTGCAGGGTCACTGTGCACAGAGAGGTTCCCTAAGTTGCCCAGGTCACAGAGCAAACCACGGTGGATTGGGATTTGAGCCTAAGGCATCTTGCTTTGACCACAGTGCTGCGATGCTGACATCTGCCTGGGCCTGGGGTGGTCAGGGAGAGTTTGGAGGAGGGCAGCCTGAGCTCTGGGCAGTGCGAGGAGGGGGGAGGAGGCTGGCTCTGTGGCCAGTGGTCAGGCTGACCCTGGGGATTTGGGGAGAAGCTTGAAGCCATGGCCTGAGTCTGGCTCTCCCCACAGGCAGAATCCAAAGTGGGACTGGGCCTCTGGGCCGGGCTGGTCCGGCTGCCTAACATTCCCACCCCCCCACCCCCCCGTTTATATTTCCTTCCTGAGCAGAATGCAATTTGATTGGATTTCCTGAACTTCATCTTGGAGCAAGAATATTTTTGTTTACATTAGAAAAGAGACCCACAGACTTTTAAGATTTTGTCCATGATTATCATTCTTCCTAAAATGGGATTTGCATGTTAGTGTAAAAGGAAATTGGAATTTTATCTGTGGTTGAAGTAGAGACTCATTGTAGCTCCAGGCTGGTCCCCGTCCCCTGAGCCCTTTCTGGGGCCAGGACTGTGGACGGAAGGGCTGCACCCCTGAGCTCTGGGCTTTGGGGCCCGGAGGTCCCTGTTGTCCAGGGGACTGCCTGTCACCTTCCCTGGCTCCCACCACTCCTGCATGCCTGCTCTCCAGGTCTGTTTCCACTTTGCTGAGCTGTGGATTAATTTTCGAACCATGCATCATATCTTAGTCTGTTCCTTTGTTCGTTTGCTCATTCATTCATTCATTCATTCATTCATTCACTGAGCTATTATGTGCCGGCTCCTGAGGGGCACAAGCATGGTAATACTTGCCAAACCATGGAGTTCGCCGTCTAATGGTTAAAGGTCAAAGTCAAAGTCCCTTTCCACATTTCTGTCATACCGGTTGTACCTAGCTCAGCGTTCTAGGTCGTCTGGTCGTACACATTGCTTAGCAAAGGAGGACACAGCAAACACGTTGGCAGCATGTCTCGCGAGTCTAAAAACAGGCAAACTCTTTGTGCAGCAATCCAACTTCTGGAAACTGATTCTAAGAAAAATCACTGACCAGGCTTGTGGTCATGTACGATGCGTGTGGGTGTGTTTTGCAACATGGCTTTTCCTACAGTAACCTGGGTGTCCAGGGAGTGGGCATCAGTTCAATTAGTCCTGGAGCCTCCGACGACAGGCCAGGCCACCATTGATAATGACGGTGTCGGCCCAGGCTTTTATGTGAAAAGATGTTCACTGTATGTTGCTGAGTTAGAAAACCAGGTTCCAGAACACTTTGTGTTGTTCAGTCATGTGTATTGTTACAACCTTCTGGAAAGTTGTACCAATGTATTTCTGCACAGAGCAAGTTGTTTGTGCTTTTAGTTTCTTCATTTTAACTCACATGCATTTCCTAGTTTGCTACATTGTACATGAATTACTTATGTCAGACGTTTTCATGAAAAGGAAAAGATGCTTAATGTAGGCAACGATAAGGAAAGGACAACTCTTGAGTGGATCTGGGGTTCTGATGGGGGTAGAGCCTGTCCAGGGCCAGTGGGGCGTGTGGGCGAGCCTGGAAGGTGCAGTGAGCCCTGGTGTGGGCTCCCTGAGGCGCCCAGGGCTGCCTCCAGCTCCTGCCCCCGCCGCGCCCCTGCCTGGTGCCCCTCCCTCCCTGCCGCGGCTAGACTGTTCCTTTCTTTGTCCAGTGGCGTTTTGAGTGGGCCCGTCTCTTCCCAGCTCCGCAGTCAGCATCCTGTTTAGCAGCCTGCAGTTGGCTGTGCTGGGAGTATTTACATTATAGAAAGCTGCAAACCCCTTATCTCCCTGAGAGCAACTTGTTAGCACTGACCAGCACACCACCTGTCACCCCAGGAACCTGTGTTGGGGAGCCCCCAGAGATGAATTCTCCTCTTCCTAGGTTCCTCTGGAACTGGCACAGAGAGGAGCTTAAGGCATCTTCTGTAAATTCGAATCAGGGGTCGGGGGAGTGGAAAGGGAACCGAGCTTACTGTTTTGCCGGCTGACCCCACTCCATCTGGAACCAGAGCTTCTGCTTGCTGAAGGCGGAAGTCAAACCAATGGGTTAGACATCCCAGTCCTGGCTCCGCCCCCTCCTAGCTCCAGACGGTTGGCCAATTCCTTAGTCTTAGTCTCATCTGTAAAATGGGGTCAATAAATGTACTTACAGGGTTGTGTAGGCCAGCTAGAGTTTTCAAACTCGAGCACGTATCAGAATCACCTGCGGGGGCTTGTTAAAATGCAGATTGCTGGGCCCAGAGATTCTGCTTTTGTAAATCTGTGATGGGGTTTGTGATCCTGCATTTCTAACCGGCTGCCTGCCAGATGACGCTGCTGTTGCTGGTGCTGCGGGCCATCCAGGGTGTAGAAAGTGCTCATCACCCGGCGTGGAGCCTAGACAGGACTCAGTAACCCAGCTGCTTTTTCGGAGAACCTTAGGTGAGGAGCATTGTCTGTGAGGACTCAGGGCCCGTAAGCTAGGGTTCTCGGGTTCCAGGCCTGCCTTTCTGACCTCTGGGCCCCAGGCCAGCCATGTCTCTTTTCTGCGACTTTATTTCCCCTTCTGTGAAATGGGTCAGTAAAAGCTTGACTTCTAGGCAGCAGCTTAGGAAACATCTGTAAAAGTCCTCTGATGCTGGGTGATTCTGGTGAGGGTGGTGGGGGAGGACGTGAAGGGCCCCAGGATGAGCTGGCATCTTGGGACAGGCACAGAGGGACAGGCTGTGGGGAACATACCGGGCCCTGGGGACCACTGGCTTAACCGTCTGGCTCCTCTTCCAACAGAGCTACAAGGGACTCTTTCAACAGAAGCAGCAGCAAGTCATTTTAATTCTCTTGGGCACCTGGCTTTGTGCTGTCTTCTCCTCTTCTCAGTTCCTGATTCTGTTTTCCACTAAAATGGACACATCAGGTGGCTTTGTGATACTCAGTTTCCTCTTCTTTTCCTGCCCTGTGGAGCAGGGTACCCTGAAGGGAGTAGCTGGGTGCTCTGAGCTTTGAGCTCGAGCCGCAGAGTCGGGAAGCAACTGCGTGAGGGCTGTCTCAGGGCAGAGCTGGGAGGATGCGATGGGAGCCCGAACGTGGGACGCTGCCAGGTACTCAGGGAAGGTTGGCTTTCCAGGGACAAGCATCGTCCTTGCTTTGGCCCAGATCTGCTGGAGTGAGACACACACCCAAGTGAAGTTAGCGTAAGGTATGTGTGCAAACGTGTGTGCCCTGCATAGGCGCTTGAAGGGAAAGGAAGCTCTGTGGGCGGGTTGCTTGTAACCTACTTCACTGAGCCTTTTGAAGCTGCATGCGTGCCAATGAGGAGGAGTGCCCCGATTGGTTAGCAGTGTCTGCTGTGGGGGCAGGATAGGGGAGCTGGGGCAGGTTTGCCACGTGTGTTCTAGCCCTGGTCTAGTGAAAAGATCATTTTCTAGAACTTAAAGAAAACTCTGTTTCACATTATTACCCCATTTTTATCACCACCATCACCATCATCATCATCTTTATTTTTTGATTATGGAAGAGGAAAGGAGAGGAATCAGATTTCTGTAAGGTTGCCCAACATAGATTCTGCACCTTCTGCAGACATCTCCCAGCCCTTCTCTTCTGGGGTATGTTCAAGGAGTGTGGGGTGACGGTGGGGGTTCGGGGAGGGAGAGGGAGATGAGCTGGCACAGACACTGAGCCCCTTGGCGGTGACCTCCGGATGCTTCCCCATTTAGAGACACCCTCCCTGCACAGTGGCAGGACTGGAAAGCAGTGATGCCCCAGGACCCATGGCTGTCGCCGGGCCCTTCCTGCAGGTGGGTGGAGTGGGTGAACCTCAGTGGGAAACGTGATCTCACTGTTGGAAACTTAGCCCTCCCATCTTTCCAGGCAGAGTGAGACCTCACTGAGCAGCCAGCCAGGACCCTGGACGGGAACGAGCCGCTTGAATTACTGCAGGAATGTGCACGAATCGTGTTTATCTTGAGCTCAGCCTTAGAAATGTCATCTCATTTAGTCTCTGCCAGTCCTAAGAGGTGGGTCGCAGTGTTCTCCCCATTTTACAGAGGAAAAGAGTGACGAGCAGAGTAGACTGGCATCTTGTCCCATATCTAATGGCCCCTAAACGGCCGAGTGGGGGTTGGTTGTGGGGAGCCTGATTTCAGGGCTTACTCCCAAGCCCCCAAAGACTCCCCCAATTTATAGCCTCTCTCCCGAGATCCCCATCTAGCTCATCTGTCCTGCTCCATGAGCTCTGTTGGGGACTTCTGGAAGAGTTACTTTTCTGGTAAGGATTCAACAGCTTTTCTGGGATTCTTGGACTGTTACTGCGTGCCTTTCTCTTCTCCCTATTACAGATAAGCAAGGCAAGGAGAGAAAGGGAAGTCGGGGGTAGAGCAAGACCTAGGCTACCTGGGATTGGCCAGGGGAACAATGGATGAGA
The DNA here is from genome assembly GCF_964194185.1 of Rhinolophus hipposideros. Classification (NCBI taxonomy): domain Eukaryota; kingdom Metazoa; phylum Chordata; class Mammalia; order Chiroptera; family Rhinolophidae; genus Rhinolophus; species Rhinolophus hipposideros. Next base: position 4,638,307 of record NC_138067.1, on the reverse strand, counting down.
ATTTTCAATACCATTGCACCTTTTCCTAGGTGCTGGTTCTAAGGCCAGCTTTAAGGGGAAAGTCAAGTATTGCCGAAATGGCCATAAAAATCTCTGGAAAGCATGCCGACTTAGAGACCCACTGACCATCAATGAGCCTATGGAGTAGTTTTTCTTTCAACATTGGAATAACCCCTTTTAAAAAATAAAAGCAGTAGTTTGGGTGGGAGAAGGCTTCTGGTTAAGAGCCATGTTGTCCAACAAATAGATTTGTTTAAACCCCAGACCCCCCCGCCTGGTGGCGAGGTGCTCACGTGATGGGGGCGTGGACGGAGGCTGGTGAGAGGAATGCAGACCTGCTCGCCCTCATGCCACTGCTTCTGCTTGTCGAGGACAATGGCCTTCCCTGCGCCGGTTAAATTGCTAGTGTGTTCTCTTTTCAGCAAGCGATCCAGGGCTCGTGAGAGTTAAATACGTGGGTTTGTGATGTGAGCCTGTCACAGGATCTCGGCTTCTCTGCGTCTCGGTGCCGACCGGCAGGCCGTGGGGTTCTTGGGTGGCTTTAGCTTTAGCCGCAGAGAACCTTATTTTGCCCTGCCATCACTTGCGCTGCCTGGAACCTACCCCACCTGAGAGGAGCCTGGTGGTTGCGTGTGTTTGCACTTGACCCTCATGATTGTGCCCTGAAGCACGATGCAGAGATGTTCATGATAGCACATTTGTGTGAGTTAGAACAAAGTCAGCTTTGCCTTTATGGGCACTCCTTCTGTGGGCATTCTCTGCCCTGCACCAGAGCACACTGCTTGGTGGACAGAGTGTGGGCTAAATTTCAGCTCCCTCTCACCACTTCTGCTAGGCCCATTGTGCAGTGCACAGCCTGTGCAACTGTACACGACGATCCTCCCTGCTTTGGGCTTTTTCACTCCTTAGGGTTGCTTATAAGTCAGGCGCAGCAACACTCCACTTCATGCTTGACAGTGAGGGTCTGGGCTCTCGGCACATCCTGTAGCTTCCTGGACCCCGCGCTGGTTTGGTGAGAGGGATTCCCTAAGGATGAGCCGACGAGAGGTGGTCACGTGCCCCTTGCCTGGCTCGCCGCCTCCGCTGGGACAGGGCTGCCTCTAGGGAGGCTCCATTGGGCCAAGGTGGGTCCAGACCCCCTTAAGATTGGGGTGATCCCTGGGGCCAAAGCCAGCAGAGCACAGAGGTCCCCCCAAGACCTTGGCAACACCAGCCAGAGGTGGGGCCAGCTGAGAAGACTCCCCAAATGAAATCCATTCGTCCAGTGGGTCTTCAACCTGTCTTTTTTGTTTTTTAAGGAGGGGGGATGTTCTAGGAATTTTTTATTTCTTTGAAATCAATGGATCCTAGACGACTATGGATCCTTTTCTCAGAAAAATGCCTGTATGCACCTCCGCCTGGAAGCTGACAGCCAGGGGTAGGCCTTCTCAGATCCCCAGGCCAGGTGGAGCAGCTGGCCCTGGTGTGGATTTGGGGGAGGCGAGGGGCTCTTCTGGGGCCCTTGGATCAGTGCTCACCTGTCTATCTCCTTTATTCACCTCCCGGCTCTGTCTGCCGTAGAACTTGGCCCCCCGAGTTTTCCTGCCTCTGACCTGCACCTTGTCTGCCAACCCGGGTCCTGTCTGACTTTGACTAACCCCGGGTGGGGCCCCAGCCCTGTCCTGGTTCAACGTTTGGGTTCCGGGCCTTGTTTCCAGCCCCCCACCACAGCCCCTCACCTTCCCTTTCTGTTCCCTTCCCCAGCTCCATCTCCTTTGCACCTGTGAGGTGTTGGGGAGCCCTGAGGAGTGGACACTCCTCCCCAGGCCAGGAGCTAGTGCCTGGGGGTGGGGGGAGGGTTTACACAGGGCCTGTCTCGTACTACTTGCTCCATGCTGCTGGGTTACCACAGTCCAGAGGCCCAGCTCACAGGCTTTGGCTCTCACTGGCATGGCCCTGATGGTGGCAAGGCCGTCCTGGTGCGTGGGGACGAGCCGTGGGCAGGGAATGGGTTCATGTAGGAGCCTGCTGCTGAGCTGGGGAGACAGCGTCTCGTGCAGCTCACGGGCTTTATACTCTCATGGGACAATCAGCCATCACAGCGTGTGATCCCACAGCCGAGAGAGTACGGATCTTCTGGTCTGTCTGAGGCCCTGACGGAGCCTCAGAATCCTTCTTAACACACCCCAGCGACCATGCTTCATACGCTCTGTGCCCTCTCCCGTGTGAACACTGGCCCTGCACCCGCTCTCCCTGCATGCGTACTTGTTCCTGTGTACACCCTGGTAGCTGCACCCCGACCCTGGACCTTCACGTGTACTCTGTGCCTCTCCCTCTGTGGACACTTGGGCCTTGGGCACCCACCGTGTGCTGACAGATGTCCGTCACTCACAGGAGTGGACATCCCCGTGTTCCCCTGGAGACTGCAGGGTGGGAATGTGTATCTTGGCCTCAGCACTACCAAGCATCTTATACGTAAAAAAGTGAGTGGTGGCGTCTGGGGAAGTCTCCAGAAAACCCCTAGCTCCCCTGGCCAGCTGGGCAGCCCCTTGCGTGTGGTCCATTTTGGCCACCGTGCCGACTGAGTTTCCTCCGAGATGCTCAACCTTTGGTGCTCATTGTGCCTCTGCAGCAAATTCCACTTCAGGGATGGCTCAGCCCCCCGGCAGGCGCCTGGCTCCAGCTGCGGGGAGGCCGGCCCTCCTCCGCCCACCGCCCTGGCCAGTCACCTCCCCGTGGAAGAGCCCAGTCTGGCCTGGAGAGTACATCCAGCTTGGGGGGAGAAACCCTCTTCACTGGCAGTGTTGGGTGGCCCAGGGGCTCGTGGTTGGGCGCCACTTTTTCTCATCAAGGATGTATGAAGGCTGGTGTGTTTATAGCTTCAGAAAACACAAGGAGGGCAGAGGGGTGGGGTGTTAGTGGTGAATGCCCACAGCCCACAGTGGGAGAAGGCATTCGTGCCCAAGTGATTTGCGGACTTCCCCAGCCAGGTGTCAGGCCACTGTCATCTTCCCACCTCTGCAGGCTTGTCATCCCCGCGACGGAGCCTTGAGACCTCCTAAGCGCTCCCAGATGGCAGATGTTTTCACGTCTCCTCCCCATGATGGCTGAAGCCAGGCCTGAGGGAGGGAAGAACTGGGCATCTTGGGGACATCGTCCAGTGCAGTGACGAGCGAGGTCACACATCTCAAGCAAAGAGCACTGAGTGGGCCCAAGTGTGGGGGCTGTTTGTCCTGACACCTGGGGTCCACTCGGGATAAAGGAAGAACGAGGGCCCTGCCTTCATGTCTTGGTACCTGCTGTTGACCAGGTAGAGACCCACGCAGACCTTGTTGAAGGTTCCAATAAAAAGGCAGCAGGGTGACCATACAGGTTGTCAGCAACCTCTTAATCGACGCACATATATGTATATGTGTGTGTGTGTGTATGTGCACGTGTACACATATGTATATATATGTAAGGAAACAATGCAACGTGCAGGAAACTGATTTTCAGACATGGCAGTGGGAGCTGTTAACAGCCGCTCCTCTCAGGCGTAGCTTGCTTCTGATTGCTTTAAGCAGCCTGCCTGTTTCAGAAGCTGCCTGGTTGGAACTGGCTTAGCGAGTAATATCATTTTTGTCTGATGTGTGGTCTTACTGTTATTTACAAAGCTGCATGTTTGCACCCCACCCCAGCTGTAACTAGCTGGGAAAACAATAGCTCTGGTACCAACCCAGATTGTGTCTGCATTTCATTGTCTTGATTCCGAGCTTCTGCTCTCAGGATGCAAACTTGGAGAAGAGAGAACGCTTGGGTAGCATTCCTTGTCCTGTAGCTCACGGATGTGGGTGTCCCCTCTTGCTGTTTCCGAGGGAGAAAATAAAGCACGTTCTGCGAGGCTCTAGTGGGGAGGTGGAGGGGTATAGCACCAGGCAGAGCAGGACTGGTTAATTCTGAGAGCTGTTCCAGCCCGGGGTCCGTGGGCCACTGCCCAGCAGGTGACAGCCATCCTCCCAATGACCCAATGGCTCAGCTACCGTTGTTATCTCCATTTTGGAGACGGGAATACTGAAGCCGAGAGGTTAAATCATTTGCTTAAGGTCATGCAGCTAGTTCGAGACAGAATTGGGATTTGAACCTAATAGGGATTTGAACCCAATTGGGATTTGGCCACAAGCCAGCCGGCTTGCCCCTCTCACGGCTGCCCAGCAGGGTCCCTGCCTTCCAGGGGGCCGGTGGGGAGGCTGCTTTCCAGTCCTGAGTGGCTCGGATTCAGGACCGCGTCCTCTGCGTCTCAGTATACAGCAAATCTTCACTTTATGTCATTGATATGTTCTGTGATTTTGAGCGAAACGACGTATAACGACACCAGTTTTACCGTCAGCTAATTGATATAAGTACGAGTTAAGTTCATGATGGAATGACGTCATTTGAGGACCGGCTGTACAGTGGTTCCAGGAGCAACCTTTGAGACAGCTGATCGATCCTGGGTTTCGGCCCAAACGCCGCCTGGACTCTTTCTAGCTGTAAGTCCTCGGGCAACTCGCTGCGCCTCAGAGTCTGTTGACGAGGATGAAACGCAGTGAGGCCTGAAACACTCAGCGCAGTGCCTGGCTCACAGTCTGTGCTGGTGCAGAGACAGCCACCGCGCCTGGACACTGGCTGGTCTGTGGTGGCTCCAGCCTGCACGTGCAGACCTTGAGAGCAGGCCTCTAAATCTGGAAAACACTGTGTGTGCACATTTTTGGCTTAAACAAAGTTCCATGTTACACAGCCCACCACCCAGCTTTAATGTTATTACATGCCCCAGGCTGGGATTAATCCTAGGATAAGAGCCTTGTTATGCTGTTTAGAGTTTCTCCATGTTCTCCTGGGGTGTGGCCGCCCTCGCCACCAGCCTGGCCTCACGTGCTGGGGTGTGGGGTGCTGGGGACACCCCATCCCTGTCCAGCCTTGTTCTGAGTGCTCTGGGGGGGAGTGGACAGGTGAGTGGCTCTCTGACGTCACCGGCTCAGGACTGCTGACCTCGTGAGAGCTGACTGCAGCACGTCCTCAGGCCTGTCTGTGGGTCAGGACTCAGCGTGGAGAACAGCACCCCTGCTCACCATTGTCTGAGAGTGACCTTGTTCATCTCGGAATAATCGAGAGAGCCTTCACATCTAAGGGGCTCTTGGTAGGAGGACGATGTCTGCAGGGTCAGAGAGATGTCTGAATCTTTGCTCCGTTTGTGCGAGTGGCAAATGTCTTCGTCTCAGGTGGTAATGGCCTGTAGCACGGTGTGGAGACAGATTCTGAGACAGTGCAGTGATTGATTTGTGATGTCTGCTGGGGCACAGAGCTGGGAGACCGGACGGGTACAGCGCTTACTGCTAGTCATGTCGTGTTCTGATTATTTGACCCCTCTCTGAAACCGAGGCAGGCCTCTTTGTAGGCTTTGCCCCCTCGCCCTGATAGAAGCACCCCACAAATGATTTGTCTTTCTTGTCTGTTCCCCACCCTGATGGACATGTTTGTGCAACTTCAAAACTCACAGGCTCGTCTCTTGTTCTCTCTTTCAGTCGAAGAGGGGGAGGCGTCGGACTTCTCGCTGGCCTGGGATTCCTCTGTGACAGCATCAGGTAAATGCCCCAGGGGCTGGGGGATGGGGAGCTGCTGGGGGACCTGGGGGGCTGGCTCAGTAACTACAAACGCTGGTTGTGGGAATCATATACTTCACGTCACATTCCTGTCTCTCATCCAGACTACCCCGTGCAACACAAGTTTTATATCAGCTCCATGTGGTCAATAAAATATATACGGAGACTGATATGCCCTGATTGTCCAGGGACCATGTTTCCTTCTTGGGGGCACATACAGATGGGCCCCAGTACTCCCACAGCACGGACTGGGAAGCTCCCTGTCACGGGCGTCTTTGTCACGGGTGTCTCTGCACATTCACTGCAGTCTACTTGCGTAAAAGCCACTTTGATAGGAGGTTTAAAGTCCAGTCGAAATCGGAATTCCTATATTTCCCTTCCTGGAAGGGTCTGCTTTACACTCTCAGGCCGGCAGACCCAAGCCCATGCTTCCAGGGGAAGACATGGGGGAAGCTCAGACTGGTGGGGTGCGTGGCCATTAGGGGGTGATGGGGTGACTTGGCAGTCAGGGGACTTGGGTTTTTAGTTGAGTTCTGCCCTTGCCTAAGTGCCTTCTCTGTGCCTCAGTTTCCCCAGCTATAAAAAGAGGTGGATAAATGAGGTTTTTCTAATTGTGAAGTTCTGTAATCTGGAGCCTGAGATTGGAGCTGGCTTTGGGGTCTTTGGGAGCTCCTTAGCAGAGGGCATGGCTCTCTTGTTTGTATCTAGCCAGCGCCCCTCCTGGTAACAGGCTCCCTGCCTGTCCCCTGTTTTAGGACCCTGAGCAGCTGGCTCTGGCTCCATGGGGGTGCTGGGACCAGTCCAGCCTTGTGAACGCTTGGGCCTGAGGACACCTACAAGGGAGTCATTTTGTCCAATGCCCTCCTCTTTCAGATGTGGAGACTGAGGCAAGGCGAGAGGTTTGCTCCGGGTCAGTCGTTCCAGAAACGTGGTGTCAGGCCTCAGGCACATGGACATGTAACATTTGAATGGTTACACATTGAATTTGTGGTTTTGTGCTCATTTGTGGCTTAATGCTGCTGCTCAAGTCATGCAAGTGAGAAAACTCGATTGGTGAAGTTTTAAGTAATAGTACGCAATACTTGGATTCAGCAAACATCATGAAGATGGTTCACAGACGGCTGAGATTTGGGAAACGCTGGTATGGACTGGACAGAGGGAAGTGGAGAGCTAGCACTTGAACCCAGGTTCCTGGATTCCTGGTCCAGTGCCCTTTCCCGCAGGATCTAGACGTCTTGATTGGAGAGTCTGAAGAGTCCTGCCTGGGTCCTGGCTGACCCAGGCTTGGGCATGTTGTGTCTGGGGGAGTCTGAAGCCAGATGTGGGGGGGTGCTCATTCTCAGGAGGAGCGCTGGTGGTCGGGCACACCTGGGGGGCGGCACTGGGAAGGGGAGCGGAGGGGGCTGTGTAGCCCCTGTCCTATCTCCGTCTGTGTGGGGGCGATGCATTCCCCGTGGTTGGAGGAAACACGGTGAGATTAAAGACTCCGTGTCGCATCGGGCACCCTGGAGTTGTGGGGTGCATGTGCTCAGACTTGCCGCCCGTTCTGAGGAAGAGCCCCATGTGGTCCAAAGCCCTGAACCAGGAAAGCACCGAGCCTGATGGCGTCCATGGAAGGTCCTCCCTCCTCCCTGCTTTCCCAGGGGCACTAGAGGCAATGAGGACAGGTGGGGACAGCAGTGGGCTTCCGGAGGGCACTGGCAGTGCTTTTGGGGGCTGCAAAGCCCCTGAGGGTGCACCTTGGCAGTGAGGTGGCTCTGGTTTGCAGAAGGCAGGGGCATTGCCAGGGGCTGTATGGGGCCTTGTGGTCCGTAGTTCTCTGATTTGTGGGGCCCATTTCCAGCCAGGAGCTGAGTGTGCTCTGCGTGCTTGTGCGGGAAGAGACGCGTGCCTCCTTGTGAGTCCTTCTGGCCCTGGCGGCTCCGTGGTGCCGGTCAGCTTTGGACTTTCTGCTCGGCAATGGGCCACGGGAGGGCCAAGCTGCTGGGCATTGGATCATCCACAGCTGGGCAATGGATTATTTGGTTTTCTTGGGCCCTTTTTGATGATTTTTGTAGTGCATGCGTGTGATAAATTGTCCTTCCCAATTTTGTTGAGCTTGGGCTGTTAACGTCAGCTTGTATTCCCTGAGCATGGGTGCTTGTGAGATGGCGGCAGGAGACAGTCAGTTTGGGAGGCAGTCCCGGGCATGGGGGATGTCGTCGAACACTTCCTTGGTACGTGCCAGGCGTGGAGTAAATGCTCTGCCTCCAGTATCACGGAGCCAGCCCAGCGCCCCGATGAGGTGGGTGCTCCTTCCAGCAGCACCTCCAGCATTTCTCCACGGGCTATGTCAGGGGCAGCCATCTGGTGGAGGACAGGACCAAAGGCCTGGCTGAAGCTGCTTTACTGTCACGCGTTTCATTAAGCTGAGAAAATGTCACTTGGCCGCATCAGGGAATGGGGGCAGGTGCCAGGAAGATGATGGGGAGCAAAGCCTCCCCAAGCCACCCTTGGCACTGCTGTTGAGAATCGCCATCATTTGGCGGAAGAGGAGAGGGGTTTGGAGCAAACAGTAGTGGGTCCCCAGTGCCCAGCCAGTGAACCGTGGAGCCTGGACTCGAACCCAACTCCTCCTGCAGCCAGAGCCGGAGCTTTCACCTCGGCAGCGCCTGGCGTGGGGAGGCAGACAGCTGAGCAGAGACCCGAAGGCTCGGCATTGTAGGGGCTTCGGGAAGGTCCCTGGCATTATGGGGTGCAAGGTGGCCACGGAGGGTCTTGGCTCACCAGACCAAAGGACTGCAGGGTGAGGTGAGCAGGGTGGGCTGGGAGTATCTTACCAGGAGGAGGGCAGGGCTGTAGGCACCGGGCAGCTCCTGTGTTTGGGGGCCCAGCCAGCCCTGAATGCAGGCTTTCCATTTTCCCCACCCCGCACCTGCTTTGCCCTGGCTTAGGGAGTGTGATGGAGAGCCCCGAGGAAGAGGCAGAACACACTGTGCTCTGCTTACCCTTGGCCTTCCCAGCTTCCCCGCCCGTGGGGATTCTGTGGCCACCGCCCCAGGGACTGGCCTGCTCTGTTGTGCCCCTGAGTCAGAGCCCTGACAGTGATGGAGAGCCTGGCCTGGCAGGGAAGGCGACAGAACCAGCTCACAGCAGTGTCTCTGTTTTGGGTCTTGGGAGGAGACCCCTCACCTGGCAAATCCGGGGCTGCTGATAGCCGAGCCCAGGAAGGAGCACAGCATTCAGAGCTGAGGGCTAGGGGTGCCTAGTAGGTGCACAGTTTGAAATCATCTCCTGCTGGTTTTTCTTATCCATAAAATGGAGGATGAGGGGTCAGTACCTATTAATGAGACGGTTTAAGCAGGAGACATTCTTAACCTATTTTGAGTCACAGATGCCTTTGAGTGGCCACTGGAAGAGTGCGGATTCTCTTCCCAAACACACAGAGCGTTTTGCATGGAATTTCAGGGGACTTCACAGATTCCTCGCCCCGCCCCCCATCTTCTCCCTGCCTTGCCAGGCCATGGGTTCAAACTCCCTAGGAATGTGAAACCCTTTGTGAAGTCCCCACAGGGGTGGGCGGGTGGCACAGGGGAGGGGCTGCCGTAAGCTGCTACCAGCCCCTGCTACAGGGGCAGCTGTCGGAGAGCACCGGCCGGCTGGCCAGGGCACCTGGGCCCAGAATTGCCACATCTTTTGAGCTTTTAAAAGGGAAACCAGAAAGCTAGATTTCATGCGAAATCATCAGATTGAAAAAAGTATAGGAACCATATCTTCTTAAAGAAGCTTTACTGATATAATTTCCCTGTCATACAGTGGGTCCACTTAAAGTGTACACGTCAGTGGATGTTAGTGTATCTGGAGATATGTGCCTCCATCTGCACAGACAATCGAGGACATTTTCCTGACCTCAGAAATACATCCTGCACCTTAGGAGTCACCCCACAACTTTCCATCACCCCAGCCCTAGGCAACTGGCAGTCTGCTTCCTTGTCTGTGGATTTGCCCATCCTTGTAAATGGAATCAGAGAACATGTAGTCTCATTGACTAGCTTCTTTCATTTAACATATTTTCAAGGTTTGCCCATGTTGTGTCAGCCCTCCTTTCCTTTTTATGGCTGAATGCTCTTCTGTCTGGATATGCCACATTTTGTTCCTCCAGTCACGTGTTAATGGACATGTGGGTAGTTTCCACCTTTTGGCTACAGTGACTAGTGCTGCTGTGAACTTTGTGTACAAGTTTTTGTTTGAACATTTGTTTTCAGTTTGGGAGTGGGGGCATATACCTAGGAGTGGAATTGCTGGGGCATATGGTCACTCCATGCTTCACTTTTCAGGGACCTGCCAGACTGCTTTCCACAGCTGCGCCATTTTACACTCCTACCAGCACGTACGAGGGTGCCAAATTCTCCATATCCTCACCAGCACTGGTCATTTTCCTTTGTAACCTTTTGATTTTTTACTCTAGCCTTCCTATGTGAAGTGGTGTCTCATTTTGGACAACTCATATTTTTGAAAAACACTGTTCGGGACAAAGAAAGTCCTGCCAGTGGGTTTCAGCCTTGGCTGCCGGTTATCATGTTGCTAAGTGTGGCCTTACCAAGCGACCACTGCCTAGGCCTGACGTTCCAGGCCTCTCTGTTCCCTGTGACCCCCCCCTCTCCAGCCAAGCCTCCCTTCAGTGGTCTCTCTTCTCTCAAGCCCTTTGGAATGAGGTCTATATGTGGCAGGTGCCAGGACGATCGTGAGCCCTACAAAGTGGGGTTTTCGGGAAGCAGCCCAGCCACACTGCGTTTGAGCTGGGAGCTCTCCAATCTCAGTCTCGCTGGAATCTCCTACCTCTACGGGCTGAGTTTCTGGACAGGTTGGGCTTCCTTCCAACATGGCTGATTTGGACCAAGCCTCGGGGGTTCAGTGGGAGGAGGGTTTGGAGGGTGGTCTGGAGATACAAAACAGTTAATTTGTTAACAAATGCTCATTGTCAATTCCTGGGCAGCTTAGCCAAGTTTATTTCTGGCGTGGTGACAGACACGCTTGTGGTGGGAGAGAAACACCGATATAAGCAGTTTGCAATGGCTCCGAAGCCTGAGACCTTACTGGTGTGATCAGAGTGTTAGGCCTTTTTGCCACGTGACAGGTCTCATTGTCCTGGTTCATGGAGCCCTCATTCCCATTTACGAGCTGCTTCTAGGAGCCAGGCCTCCTCCTCAGTGCTTTTCACACAAGGAAACTGAGGCACAGAGATGCTTGTGACTTGCTCAGGGTAACACAGCCAGGAAGTGCAGAGCCCAGATTGGAACCCAGGCAGGTTTCGTGTGAATATAGCACCTACACTGTAAGTGGCAGACCCGCCGGTGGGAAAGTTGGTCCAGGCTCTTCATTTGAGAGCGGACACAGTGGCTACGTGAGGGGTCAGCTCTGTGTCCTGGTCCTTCCTGGGTCAGGTGGAGAAGCCTAACCAGCGCCAGGCCTCCTGGTTTGCTGCCGGGAAGGAGGAGAGTTGCATGTTTTGAAGGCCTTGCACACATTTCCCAGCTTCAAAGGCTGAGCCTGGAAAACATTGGGCCAGGCTCTCTGCAGGGACTCCCTCCTGCCTGAGCCCAACCCGCCTCCCCGTGGGCCCCTGCTGGGACGTTGCTGGGCGTTGGGCGTGGGTGCAGTTTGCAGGGGGAAGCTGGTGTTAGCACTCTGGGCTCTGGGACCTGCTCAGGTGGGAGATTTAAGTGCTGGCTATCAGATGTCCTGAGGGCTCCTTGCAGAGGGGTGCCAGGGACCTTTCATTTTCCTTTTGACCAGGTTCTGGGTAAGGAGTGGGGTAGGGAGGGTGGTCAGTGTTCCACACCTGACAGAGGTGCAGCCCCCATCACCCCCTGCAGACTCTAGGTTTGGATGAGAGCAGTGGATGGAAATGTCCGGAGACTGCAGCCCCTCTGTGCAGCCCAGCTTGCACTTCTGAACCTTCTCGGAGCTGCCTCCCCCCGCCTCCCCTCACCCCACTTGTGTTTTCCTAGAGCATGTATTTATTATTTCAACTACTTCACAGAAACTCCACCCGCAACGCTGTACTTCTGTACACTTTCTGTTCGTATCTCTCGGCCCTTTTTCCAGCTCCATCTGAGTGTGCACAAACCTTCTACCTGGGTGAAGTCTGGGTGAAGGGCCGGTGGAATCCACGGAGCCTGTGAGGCTGAGCTTCATGTAACCCCCATACCTACAGATCTTTCCGTGTCAGTAGCTGCCGGGGTCACTGGGTGGATGGGTATTTCTTTCCTACACACCCTCCCCTATTGGACACCTGGGCTGCGTTCAGCTCGGGGCTGTTATAAATAATGCTGTGGCTGACATCTGCGTGCAGGGGACCGGTCTTTTTCTCCTTTGGAATTTTTCTTAGGGGCTCCCGGCACCTTTCAACTTTTCTTTCGATCCTCAGATCAAGGCTGGAGAGCCTTTCCCTATCCCCCTCCTCCCCTCCTGGCTCCTTCCAGTTCTTTCCTCAGTGACCTCCTACCTGGCTCATCGGTGAGGATGTCCTGGCCTCCCTCTGTCCCCACCATCTGGTGGCCAATGCCGGCAGCTGCCCAGGCCCCTTTGGCTCTGGCGGGCTTGGCAGTGCTGCCCACCCCTGCGCTTAAGCCCCCAACCCAGTCATTTTTCTCGATGAGGACCAGGGGACAATTTAGAGGAACAAAAAAGTTCTAAATAGATGTAGAAATTTCCCAGCATTTTAAAGACTTATGAAATGTGGTTTTATGTGGGCCAGCTGGGGAGTTTCTCATTAGCTCTGCTGGGGCATCTGTGGGGAATTGAGCTAAGTGGAGCCAGGCAGGCTGGGTAGGAAGACTTGGTGGCCCCGAGCTCACCGGGGGAGCGTGGCAGGCATGTGCCAGCTGGTCTGCACGGCGGATCCCCGGCCAGACCGGCCCGGGCTGTGCCTTTGTTAGAGCTGCTTCCCCTGGCACAGGAGGCCTCAGAAACCTTCAGGTGGTGACTGGAGCCGAGACGTGGCCACTCTGTTACCATGGTGAGCAGCCCACGAGGTAGGGCATCTGTGCCCTACCTCACAGGGCATCTGTACACACACACACACACACACACACACACTTGTGTGTGTGTACGTGTGTGTGTGCACGTGTGTGTGTCTGTGCGTGCGCCCAGGTGCTGCAGCCCTTACTCATTCCTCTGGGGGCCCCGGGGCCTCTGTGTCCCTCCGTGTGACATCCTGGGCCCCTAGGGCTGACTTGGACTAGTTCTCTGAGCGGTTGTGGTGTTTCCTGCCCACCTCTTTCCTCTGGCTCTGGACCAGCCAGGGGCCCCTGCTGGGCTGCACTTTATGTCACTTCCTTTGTGTCATGTCTGCCGTGCACGCGTGTCCACGTGTCCAGGGTGTGTGCGAGGGCGTGTGTGGCGTCTCTTCTCACTCCCTTTTCCTCCCCTCTGGCCTGGCTGATGGTTTCGGTTTCATGTCCATGGAATAGGGCTTGTCTTGCTGATTTTCGCCTCTCTGGGCGAACTTGGAGCTTCCTCAGAGACAGCGTCTCTGTGTCATTTGTCTTGTACCCGTAGTCTGGCACACAGCAGCTGCTCTGCTATCATACCCTTGCTCTGCGGTGAGGTAGCCTGCTCCAGCCCTGCTGACTCGGGGCTGTTCACCCCCAAAAACCCCCTTCTCAGCCCCTGGCGGCCCCCTTCTCCTCTCCTGGTGCTGTTGGGCTTTTCAGGGGCGTCAGTAATGAGGGAGGGCTGGTCCTGCTTTCTTCAGGCTTGGGTGCTCCCTGAAGGTAGGGGCGTGTCTCCGTGCCATCTGACCCTCCCTAAGGCCTGAGCACCCACTGGGGTGCTATGGAAATCAGCAATCCTTCGGTGACTTGAAGCCTCACTGTAAACCAGGGACACAGTGAAGCGTGTCTGTGGGTGTGGGCGTGATGGGACATTGCTTCTCGTGACTTTGGGGAGGTCGCCTGTGTTGCCCAGGTGTGGCTTACACCAGGTCTGCTCAAACTTGATTGTTCATGTAACTCTGGTGATCTTGTTAAAGTGAGAATTCTGACTCACAAGTGGGGCCTGAGATTCTGCATTTCTAATCAGCTCCAGAGTGGCGTTGATGCTGCGAGCCCACACAGTATCCCAGGTACCAAGGACTGCAAGGGTTTGCTGAGTTAAGCCCTCTGGTCTGCTCCTCTTGGCCTTCATCTGGCTGGGCTCTCTGCCCTACGAGCTCATCCTTTGAAGTGCAGCCTAAAGGACACCTCCTCCAGGAAGCATACCATGATAGCCCTGGCATAATTTTTGTGCCTTCCTTTGTGCCCCTGAGCCTTGGGGGTTGCCCTGATCTTGGTTGGCCCTCTGCTCCTTGTTTTGGGGCCCAGTTCCCTTGCTGCTCTCTTCACTGCTCAGGCAGTGACCATGTGATTCTTTGTGCTCCCAGAGCCTAGCCCTAGCTTGGTAACTGGCAGGTACTGGCACATGTTTGCCAAGGTGGAGAACTTGCTTCTTGGCCTGTATTTGCCCATGGCAGTTCAGGGCCAGATCTTTGTTCAACTTAGTTAAGAGCAAGAATTGGGTTTGTGGTCCAGATACTTATTAGCTGTGTGACTTTGTGTAAGTTACTTAACCTCTCTGTGCTTCCATTTTCTCATCTGAGATGGGGATTAGTGTCCTGCTTCCTAGGGCCTTTGTGAGGATTATACGAGGGCATCCATGTGGGATGGTCCTAGCCCCCTAGGGTGGCACCTGGTACTCTGCACTTTTATTCTTGCTATTGAGACCACACTGGGGGAAGCTTGGATCAGGGCTTACCTCTGAGCCTGGATCTGTGCAGCGGCAGAGAAGGCTCGGATGGACCCTTCCTTTCCTCCCTCCCATGCCTCTCCCCGTCTTGACTGGCAGTCCCTGGGCATTGCCACAGTGGGTAGGGAACTCTTGCAGGGCTGAGGTGAGACTGAGTCCTCAGGGACCATCCTCTCATGCTGACCCTGGTTGCTGGGGCGTGGCTCATTTCCCAAGTGGAAAAGCCAGGGTGGGGTTGGTGCAGGGTGGGCAGGGTCCACTCTGAAAGGCAAAGGGCCTGAGGCTGTCATGGGATCAGTTTCCTTCCCTGGGAGGGGCTTGATGCAGACTGGGCCGCCATGGGAAATGGCCAAGGTCAGCCCAGTCATGTCGCCTGGCTGGTCCTGGCTTCCTGGGCGGGCACTCGGCCGGGCCCAGCTCCAGGGGTGGGTATGGTCAGTGCGGTGGCCGTCCACGGAGATTAGCCTGTTGTCATCTCAGTGACATTCCCTTAAAATCCTGGAGTGTCCGGGCAGGTGTGAGGCAGGTGTGAGTGTGCGTGTGTATGTGTGCACACACACTCCACATGTGTATAGGCTGAACCTGGCTAACTGATGCCATTGTTGTGATAATTCTTTTTCCCTTGGTTGTGGCTGACTGCTTTAACTGATGGCTGCGGGCCGTAGTGGTGATGGTTAGCACATCACACTGATACTGAATCCAGTAAAGGGGATACACTTTTGCTTATGCTATTCTCTTTCTCAGGGCTAAATGCTTTGTAAATACTACAAGTTGTGGAACCAGGGGCAGGACCTGATTTGCTCGCTGTTGTGTCCTCACAACTAGCTATTATTACAGGCGACTGTAATAACTATAAGAAAGTACTAACCATCTAGTGAGCGTTTACTGGTGCCAGACAGTGCACCTGACATGCATCATCTCACTTAACCCTCTTTAACCACAGGTGGGAGGAAGCATCAGCCCCATCCCATAGGTGCGTAATTGAGGCTTGAGGTGGATAGGCTGGTGCAGGTTTCATAGCTCGTTGGGGCCAGAGCAGAGATTTGAACCTGGGATGGTTTTGTCTGAGTCTAGGCCCCACACTCTGCAGTTGCTAATTCGCAGTGACTGGGACTCAGTGGAGACGTGCCCTTGTGGAAGGGCATCCCCAAGGATGTGCTAAGAGCCCTAATGCGGTCGTTATAGTGACGCCCCATTAGTGAGAGGCCACCGGGGCCAGTGTGGGAATGCACGACTAATGATGGGCACGAGTCTGAGCATGTTCTTCAACAGTGCACGTGCACACACAACACACACTCGCTCACAAACACGCACAGGCACACACCTTCACACACACACACTGACACACGTACACCCAGACGTGTAATACACAGGCACATACACATCAGTGCATACACTGGACATACATTCACATGTACGTACTCCCCAACAACACGTACTCGCACTCAGTGCACCGACACATTCACGTGTGTGTTCCTGCAGACCTCACACATGCACCCACACCCACAAACATGCACACAAAGAAGTGTGCACAGATGCACGCATGCATGCATATACAGTTGGCCCTTCGTATCTGTGAGTTTTGCATTGCGGACTGCAGATTGGAAATATTCAGGGGGAAAAAAAATCCCAGAAAGTTCCAATAAGCACAACTTGAATTTGCCGAGCAATATGCTGAATCGCTGAGAATGACGGGGTGTGGAGGCAGACCCTGCGGTAGTCTACATCTAGACTACAAATGCTCTATATAAATGCTCCCCATTTTAGGTAAGGGCTCTAGCATCCAAGGAGTTGGGTATCGGTGGGCGTCCCGGAATCAATCGCCCGCAGATACCGAGGCAGGACCGCGTGTGTGCCCACACATACCCAGTGCACATATGCACACGCTTACACCTGGGCGCACATACCTGGACATGTGCACACGTGCCCCCCACGCCCATCAACACCCTCAGCTTGCAGATGGGCAGCCAGAGCCTGCTTCTGGGATGTCTCTGCTCCAGGAGGAGAGCCACGCTCCCACCAGGCACTCTTCAGCATGCCCAGCTTGTCTCCTTGCTCTTCGTTTTCTTTGGTTTCTTTGTTGTACCCCCAGGGCCTCAGACATTCTTTCCATCCAAAGATTCACAGTCCTGCTGCTGGGCCCCGGGCTGGACTGACCGGGTGCAGACGCAGAGACCAGCGCCCATCTGTCTGCTGGCCTGCACGGCCAGCTCTGGCCCACAGGTGCCCCCACCCCCAACTTGGACATGACTTCATTTCCACCCTGCACCTGCCCCTTTAAGAGCCCAGGGGCCTGGTGGGCCTGTCTCCAGGGTTGGGCTGGGGGAGGCTGGACAGCTGTGGTGGGGGAGAAGCTTTGTTAGCTCCCAGGGGCCTCTTGGAGCCCGAGCAATGCTGGGGAAACTGAAACAAAGGCCGACAATGGCCTCCTTCCCTCCCTGGGCGGCTGTGGAGCAGGGCCTGCATGGGCGGCCTCTGGGGGCCCCTGTTATTTCCTGTGCTGGCTGCGGGGCTCCTGGCCAGCCACAAATGGGCAGGAAGCAGGCTGGGCATCTCCTCCCCACCCGCCGGGCTGGCCCTCGCAGGCCAGAGTAGCCGCTTCTGTGAGCGGGGCCAGTGCGGCGGCTTGCCTGCTCCACCGTCGGCTGCTCCAGCCTTGGCCTCGGCCGCCCGGGGCTCAGGTCTGCCCAGGCTTCCCGGGAGGGGCCCCTGACCCCGGCCCGCCGACCTCTCCCTCCTGCAGACCCCACGTGCTCCCACCATCTGTGCTAGAGGCCGTGTTTCTGTCGCCCGAGCCTTTGAGGCCAGATTGCCGCACCCACAGAACGGAGGGTAAAGCCGGGCAGGAAGCAATGTATTGGTTATTAATCACCTCATCTGGGACTGTGCTACAAGGCAGCTTAGGTCTCGTCTTACGGTTTGGGTTACATTTCAGGGGAAGGTTAGGCTTAGGGTTACCAAGCCCTAAAGACTCAGAAGACAGGAGTCGGGACGTAGGTTTGGAAGCACACTCACTCTTGTTGGAGTCCCGGATTCACCACCGGTGAGTTCGTCGCCTTAATCACGGGCGTCTCCTTGCGCCCTGCTAGGCCAAGGACCCCGTGGTGTCCTGCCCTCCAGGACTCAGCCTCGAGGGACGAGCCGGTGAACACTCAGCAATGCTATTCGCTTATTAGCTGTGAGGTCGCACTGGATGAGGTTCTTTGCCTTCCCAGGCCTGTTTCCTGATCTGTAAAGTGGGGAGACTGAAGCCCCACCTGGTGGCATTGTTCTGAGGACACGCCTGGCACTCAGCAAACACCCAGGACACGCCAGCTCTGGTGCTGATGAGTGAAATGGGGTGAGGTGGCCCACGTGTCACAGGGCAGCTACAGTAATCAGTGAAAGAGCTCATTGTCGGAAGCCTAAGGTGAGGGTCACTGTTCAGGGGAGCTTCCTGGCAGCCTCGGCCCAACGAGAAATAGGCTGGGGGCAGCGTGGCCGCCTCCATCAGATCCAAGTACTCAGGACACAGGAACGTTCAGCCCTGGCACTAAATGCTGAGGAATTTGCTGTGTGGTCCTCATTAATCATTGCGCAAGCAACAGGCGCTGTCTCAGTCACAATGTGGCACACGGCGCAGACCCGTCTTTCCGAGAGGTCTTTCTTAAACGGACCCTGGAAACACGTTCAGGGCCTCAGTGCACACCACAGCCGTGCGTTACACGCAAGGTGACCTGGAGGGATCTGAGCAGAGACTGTGTCTTGGCCACCTGCTCAGGTTACTTTCCTAAGTGCCTGGTCAAATGCAGTCACACGGCTGCTTTCATGTAGGACCTCCGTGCCAGTGGTCGCCCGCCATGAGTCTTGGGGGTGGTTCTTCCAGTGCTTTAGACCTCAGAAACCACCTCCCTTTTTTGGAGGACCCCCTATCCCCAATTTGTGGAGTCTTGGGACAGTTTGGGAAGCTGTTTCCATCCTTACATTTTGAGCTCAACAGCTCAGGAGACACCTCGCCGACCATGTCCCATCTCTTCTGCCCAGACTGTAATCTGCCCACGGTTGGAATGCTTGGGCCTGAGGGTTTTCATCCGGCCACTCCCCACCCCTGTTCACTTTTTCAGGATTTTCATCTTTCCTCATCTTATCAGAGTGGAATCCAGCCTCCAGGGGGCAGAGTCAGGGGGACTGAGGCTCAGAAAGGTTAAGAGACTTAGGGTCGGAGCTCCTAATTCAGTCTCTCCATAGACACACAGACACCTAATGCAACCCCCCTACCCCGACACTCAGCCCCACTCTGCTCTGCACGTGTGTATGAATATTGTTCTATGCCTGAGACATAAAGACCTGCTGGAGCCCCTCCTGACCCCTTCCTCCTCCCAGTTGGCCGGACTGTGGGCCCCCGGAAGGCCTGCTGTGGCCACTTGCCCCTGTGTCTGGCGGGCGCCCTGTGAAGTTTCCATGGTGAGCTCTCCTTTGGGGGCCCCTGTGTGGGACTTTCCATCTGGGTGGAAATCTGACCCGCAGGCCTGGGCAGGAGGAAATGCCTTCCCCAAATGTGGAGACAAAGAAAAGAGAGGCGGCCAGCCTGGGATTCCAGCCAGAGCCCCTGACTCCTGCAAAGCCACAGAGCCGGGGACCCCCAGGGACCTGGGGCCAGTCTGCCTAGGAGCTGCCCCTTAGGGAAGGCCACAGCTATGCCCCGTGGGATGGCTCTAGGGGCTGAGTGCCCTGGACCCTGTGGTCCTGGCCTTGACTTTGTGTGTGTTTCTACTTGCGCGAGCAGCATGCTCCTACAGAGATTAGGGTCAGCTGGTTGCTAACCGCCTGGGCAGGATTCGAACTCGAATCTCTCTGTCCCCAAGGCCCATTGTGCTTGTCACTCTGCCCCCTGGCCTCCCTCAAACAGGCATTCCACAGGCATTACCTCAGTGGATCCTTGAGCAGTGCTTTGACCATAGGTGTTGTCGTTCCTGTTTCCCGTGGGTGGAAACTGAGCCTCAGAGAGGCTGGGGGTCTTGCCCAATGTCACACAGCAAGCGTGTGGCAGAGCTGCATTGCAGCACAGGTCACCTAAGCCCACCTTCTACCTTGCTGATCGCAATATGTGTGCACATGTCAGGACATTGCTAGCTCATTTAACATCTCCCTGTTTAGATGCAAACGTGCCCCAAAGAGGGCAACACCAGTTTAAACAGGGTGTTGCAGTCAGTGCGGCTGCCTGCGTGAGCCCAGGACGTGGGGGCCGCCTCATGGGGCAAGTGGCTGTGACTCGGGGGTTTTGAGATGTGTGTCTTCATCCCTCGCTCTTGATACAGGAGCCTGGCACCTCACAGTGTGTCCCCATCCATGACAGCTGTAGCTCAGGCCAGATGACGGTTTGGCCTCATCGGCTGACTTCAGAACCTGGCTCCTGCCCCACCCCCCCCATCCTGACACCAGGGATGGGCTTGTGTCTGACCCACAGGTTTGTGAAGGGACCCCAAGGCTGAAGGGTGGAGCATGTGCCACTGTGCAGGGACGGGGAGTGTGGTGGGTGCTGAATTGTCCCCATCATGGGTGGTACCCTTGGTCTTCCCCCCTCCTCCCGATTTCCCCTGGGCACCATCCCCAGCCCAGTTCCTGGGGCCTGGCCAGATGGCAGATACCTGCTCAGGCCATGACGAAGCTCCCCTTCAAGGAGCTTGACTGGTTTTGGGGAGATTGGCCAATCTGCTGCTAACACCTGGCCCCGTGGGGGCTCAGCCAACCAGCACCCCCATCCCTAGCCTGGGCAAGGGGACGGCGGGGCCTGGGCAACTGGGCCTCCTGCTGCTGGGGAAAGGGCCCTTCACCTCGTGCTCTGTAGCACCATGACCTCCAGGGCTCAGGTCAAGGTCTGGGCTGGTAGGTTGGACGGCAGATAAGGGGGAGCTTAAGGATTGGGGAATGGCTGGAGCACTGGACTGGGAGTCCAGAGCCCCACGCTCTGGGCCCAGCTCTGTGGCTAGCCAGACTCGGGGACCACCATGAGCCTTGGGAGATCATGCTGCCCTGAGGCAGGGTGGTCCCAGGGAGGGTCTCGCTGGAGCATTTTGCTGGGAGAGTCGAAACTGGGGTGGAGGCCTCAGCCCAGGGAGGGTCTTTTACGGGAGTCTCTCCCTGTGTCCTGCATTCGCATCCTAACCCCATGCCTTTGCTTGGGCTCTGTCCGCCTCCCGGAATGCCCTCGTCTCCCCCCATCACCTACGCAAAGCTGCATGTTTTTCAAGCCCAGCCTCATGCCGCCCTCTGCGAAGTCTCTGCACATGTGTGTCCTGGGGGCCTGCTCTTCCCATGAAGTCCCATCCTGCCCTTCGGGAAGGGAACCTGAAGGACCATGTGCTGGCTTGTCCCTGTTCATAGGCTCCATCTCCCCTGCCACTATGGACCATTTCTCTCCTTCCCTGCTAGTAATCCAGTAATGAGGTCAAGTTGTGCTTTATTCACTGGGGAACAATTTCTCAGAACGTATATCACCAGGAAGTGCTACTGAATGTCTGACCGCCTTCTCAGTTGCTGCTGGATGAACCTCAGTGCTGGTATTGCAGGACCTCTCCCTGATGGCCCGTGGTGGCTGAGTCGGAATTACAGCTGGCAAGATCCCGACAGGCTTCACTCTGTCAGTCAGAAATATTCTTGAGCACCTACTAAGCGCAGGCACTGTGCTAGGTGAACAGGGCCAACAAAATCTGTGTGCAGTCCAGTGGAGGAGATGACGCCCAGCAAAGTAAATGCATAAATACGTATATGTTTTCTCTGGGGGGTGGCCAGTTAGAGTGATGGGTGTGGGCAGGAGCGGGCTGTCTGGATGGGGCGATCAGGAAAGCCTCTGTGCCTGGAAGGGGCACAGCGGGTGTGAGTCATGCAGGGCTGGGAACGGTGTTCCAGACGTCTCGGTGGTGGGAGTGGGCTGGGCTTGCTGAAGATAGAAGAAAGGACATCCCTGTGGCTGGACTAGCCTGAACCAGGGGCAGAGGGAGGCAGCAGCTCTTGTAGGACCTTGAGTCGTAGTGGGCACTGGGGGTTTTGTCCTGAGTTGAAGGGAAGCTGGGGCAGCAGGGGGGAAGGCCCCCTGTAGCTGTGTGTGGTAAGAGTGAAGCACGTGCTCATCCAGGTGAGAGATGATGGGAGCTGGGACCAAGGTCAGGAGGTGAGAAGAGGTCAGAGCAAGAATTTCTTTTGGAGGTAGGGCCAGCAGAATCAGTGGCTGAATTGGGTGTCCAGAGGAGAAAAGGAGAGGAACCGGATGACTCTGAGCAGCTGGCTGGCTGGAGGTGCCCTTCCTGTGACGGGGGTCTGGGAGGAGCCCCTCTGGTGCAGACGGTGGTGGGGCTCAGGAGTTAGGCTTTGGCCATTTGTCTGAGATGCCTCCTAGGTGCCGAGTGGGCGATGGTCCTGTGACCTGGGGAGGATGAGACCGGGCATGTATTTGGGTGTCACGGCTGTGTAGTTGGTGCTTGGAGCTGGGACGGACGCACTGCATGGCCAGTGAGCCCGGACAGAACAAAGGAGCGGAGGTGTGCGCCCAGGCAGGCGTTCAGCACTGAAGGTTGTGTGACGAGGAGAGACTGAGATGGCTGGGTGGTCAGGGAGCTGGGAGGAAACCCAGATGCGCTAGAACCCAACGAAGACAGTCCTCAGGAAGGAGAGGTCACTGGGCAGGTGCGAAGCTTTCCAAGGCGGTGTGCTATGTATGACCTTGCTGGACCCAGCTCTTGCTAAAGACCCGGTCAAGTTGCTTGAGAGTCGTGCAAATGGGAGGGAAGACCGGCCGAGCGGCTCTCGTGCTTGGCGGGAGCCAGAGCTGCTAAAACAGCCTTTGCTGGAAACATTCTGGGGCGAGAAGAGATGGGGTTCAGGGGTTAATGAAATGAACTCTCATCTGAAGACTGGCCCATCCGGGGGTATCTGTGCTGAGTCCCCCCCTTCCAGGCTCCCGCTCGAGAAATGTACCCGCGGCCAGTCCAGGGGTGGTGTCTGGGAGCCGCAGACTGTCCGCGGCGGAGTCCAGCTGTGAGCGAGCCCTCAGTGCTGAAATTGCCAGCCCCGCACAGCCCAGAGCCAGCCCGAGGAAGTGGGCCAGTCGCACCTCGTACAGGATTAAAGGGATGTGTAATGGATTAAAGATCAAAAATGTTAATTAAGAAATGGTCTTTTCTAATAAGATGCCTTGAAGGGCACAGGCCTGGAAAGGAGGGGCTTTCTCATTTTGGCAACACGGCTTCTGTTGTAATGAAATTGGTTCACAGACAGTGGGGAGGACCCGACGTAAGTCTCGTTTTAAAGACATCTCCATCCAAATTAATTAGCAATAAAAAACGGAGGGCAGAGCAGAGCGTCAGGCTGGCAGGCAGGCGTGTGTGGACTTCAGAGAATTCTGTCTGTGTCCCGGTGCCCGCCGGAATGTTGTCCGAGGGCACGTTTCGAGGGGACTTCGTGGGGTCTGGCTGCTTCTAGGGTTGAGGGATGAGGCCTGATTTTTGCTAAACCTAACTCAATGGGGGCTTGCTGTGTGACTTTTGGCTGTTCATGACCCTCTCTGATCGTTCCTCTCCTATCTGCCTTCCCCATCTGTTGTATCAAATAGACTCTTAGATATGAGTGATTTGAAAACTCAACTCTCTGGGAGAATCAATGAGATTTTTACTAAGGGATTGTCTGATCTCTCTGTGCCTCATCTGGCCGTGGTGACTCTGTGTCCTGTTTTCCCAGGCCTTCCCTGGGTGCCAGGCTGTGAAGTCCCCCAGGTTGCTTGAATGCCTCCCAATGGCACCATAACCTGACAGTTAAGAATTGGGATCTAGAGTCTGCCAGGTCATAAACTTGAATCCCAGCTCAGTCCCCTACTTGGGACCTTAGCTTAGTCACTTGACTTCTCTGAGTCTCAGTTTCCTTAGCTGTAAAAATGGAGCCAGTGTTCCCTGCCTCATAGTGCGAAGTGTGAAGGGAGAGAAGCAAGCAATAAAGCCAGGGCTCTGAGGGAGGGGCTCGGTAGGCAGTGCTGAGGCTGGGGCTTTTACTGCTAAGAAGCAGAGGAATCTACGTGTCAGTCCTAGATGGGTCCTCGCGTGGAGGCTGCCAGCCTCCCCACCGCTCAGGCCCTCCAGGGTGCAAAACCTCATTTTACAAGAAGCCAAAGGAGGAGAGGTCATTCAGAGCCTGGGACTTGTTCTGAAGATTTCAAGACTTGAGAAAAGTGTGGATGAAATGTCCTCGATTTAGGACTAGGATGTGCTCGGTCTGACCAAAGCTGTTTGCCTTCTTGCCCAGCACAAATCTTTTCTTTCTCCGGCTGTGGTGTTGGGATCCAGTGAGAGAAGGGTGAGGAAGCTCTTACTGTCCTTTGTCTCCGGTTGGCAGTTCTACACCCTCTGTGTCTCACTCCCACTTTGGACTTACTGTGGCTGTAAACCCTCACTGATTTTTTAAAAATAGAAAACGATTCTCATTGTCTTGTTTAATGACATTTGCCTTGAATCGCATTTTTGTCTTATATTAATATCACGACTTCTGCTTTAGTTTTGCTTGTATCTGCCTGCTGTTCCTTTTCTTAGCATTTTACATTTTTGCCCATTAAAATGTTTTGTTAATTGTGGTAAAATACACATGACATAAAATTTACATCTTAACCATTTTCAAGCGTACAGTTCTGTGGTCTTCACGCTGTTGTGCAACCATCACCCCTTCCAGCTGCAGAACTTTCTTCTCGTGCCAAACCGAAACTCGGTCCCGATTAAGCACCAATTCTCCCGACCCCCAGCCCCCCAGCCCCTGTCAACCTCTGTTCTGTCTATGAATTTGCTACTCTATGTGCCTCATCTAAGTGGAAGCACACCGTCTTCATCCTTTTGTGACTGGCTTATGTCACTTAGCATAGTGTCCTCAAGGTTCCTCCACATGGTAGCAGGTGTCAGAATGGCCTTCCTTTTTAGGGCTGAATAATAGTCCACGGTAGGCTCAGACCACATTTTGTTCATCTCGTCGGGTTCACCCAGTCGACTTGGGTTGCTTGATGTTTTGGGGAAGCGCCACGCTGTTTCCCGCAGGAGCTGCACACAAAGCTTAGTCTGCTGGCAGAGTGAGAAAGAACCTGGAGAGCGTGGCCTTTTCTTGTCCTGATCTGGTAAAAGGAAACGGGTGGCAAATGGCCGAGGTTTGTCAGGTTCTCTGAAGCTGGCACAGGGCGAAGGTGTGGCGAGGCTTCCTCGGTGGAGAGGAGAGCCCGCGCCAGCCCTCCTGGCTTTGGCTGAGATGGAGCCCGGCCTCCTTCCCTCCACGTGTGGCCGTGGGACCGAGGGACCCCTCCCCCCCACACAGCCCGTTCCTGCCTCCCTCCTGCCCCTGAGCTGGCAGCTGCCTTAGCACCAGTGTCACTCAGAGGACAGAGGGAGCTCTCTCAGTGACGTTTGGTTGCCAGACGTGGAAGTGGAAATGCTTTAAAGCTCAGACCAGCGTGGGACAAATGGTGGAACAGGAATCATGGGATGAGCTGGTCTGTGTCCAGTATCTGCCCTTCGTGACACAGATAGGGAAGAAAGGGTTGGATTGGACCTGATCTTTAAAAAACAAAGAAAAGCAAAGCATGAACACAACAGTCGAGATGCGCAACCCAAGGTCCCACTTAAGGAGCCACTGAGTCTTGTGGCGGTGACGTGGGTAAAAGAAGCCAGACATGAAAGAGGACGCACCGTGTGGACCTGCGTGCCTTTCAGCACCGGCCATTTGTGCCTGGCTGCAGAGGCCGGGCGGTGGCCGGGAGGGGCGTGCGGGGCCTGCCCGTGCTGGGGATGTCTCCTGTCAAAACTCACCACCCAGTAGGCTCAAGATGCAGTTAAACCTCAATAGAAAGGGACATGAGGGGAAAAAACACACAGGAAAGAAAACATTTTCATTTTGGAAATACAGAGTTTGTGGGCTCTCTACTTAGCTCATTTCCCCCAAATTATTAGAGTCATATATTCCAAACCCTCCCTTGGGCTTGGCCCAGCCTGCTTTTGGAACTGAGGGTGAAGATATGACACAGAGGTCAACACGGGGAGCCCCGAGGGCAGAGGGCATTGGGGGACCCTGTGTGTCCTTTTGATGTCCTGAGTGGCAGTGGTGTGGGGAGGGGCTGCGCGCTCGTCACTCCTGCCACGGCACCTGGGAAGTCAGGTTCAGGCCCTCATGCCAAGGAAATTGTTCTAGAATGGGCTCTAGGACACCGTCTTTTCTGCTCCTCCCAGCCTGGTCTTGGATGACTCGCTTGGCCCCTGTGAACCAGGGTCGTCTGGTCTAGACGCATGGACGGCCTCACAGAATGGCTGGGAAGCGTGGACGGTCTGTGTGCCAGTGAAGGGCTGCCCGCAGGCATCTGTGGGGGCAGTTCTGTCCAGGTGGCCATGAGCTCCCCCAGCCTGGGCATGGGGAGCTGTGCGGAGGGGCAGGCGCCGCCTGGGCTTACGTCCTCAGCGGAGCCACTTCCTGGTGGGCTGGGACCCTGTGCAGGGGTTTGGATTCCCAGGTCTCTCTTGGCACAGCTGGTGATTGTACACGTAATGCGCCTCCAGGGGTCTGGGCACTGGGCGCTCTGCTTCTGGGTCTCAGCCCTGTTGCTGAATGGGCTTTAAATAGGAACTCATTCATTCATTCATTCATTCATTCATTCTCTTGTTAGCCCTTATTTGAACACTGGTACTGTGCTTCTGGGTGGGGGTGTGCCAAGATGAATACGATTCGGAATTAGCTGTTTAGTGGGAGAAAAGGAGGGTGAGAGGCAGGGAGGAGACGTAGCATTTTCTCAGCAGCCTCTGTGTGCCTGGTGGGTGCAAGGGGTTTCTGTGTGCGTGCTGAGGAAACCAAGGCCCCAGAGAGGTTAAGTAACTTGCCCTAGGTCACACTGTATTTGGGAGGGAAAGAGCTCTGTGTGTGTGTATGTGTGTGTGTGTGTGTGTGTGTGTGTGTGTGTGTGTGTTGGAGGGGAGGTGGTGGTAATGGCACAACGTGGGGAATTTGGGGAGACGACTCTTGGTGGAAACAGTATATGTGGAAGATGGTCTGGGGAGAAGTCAGCAGGGGTGTGGAGACCTCAGCCACCTCCTGCATGGGCTCTTCTGACTCCCAGTGGGGAGACTGGCCTTTCCTTTAAGAATTGGATCCATGTCCTGTCTTCCTGGAGCTGTCCCTGATTTCCCCCCACAGTTTGTGGCCCCCTCCTGTGTTCCCATCAACCCCTGCTTACTTACGCCTTCTCTGTCATCACCTGGGTTGTTTGTGCCTGTCCTGGCTGGATGAGGAGGGATGTCTTTGACAGAAGGACCATGTCTTTGTGTTCTCCACATCTAGCAGAGTTAGACCTTCTTTCCTTCCCTCCTTCCTTCCTTCCTTCCTTCCTTCCTTCCTTCCTTCCTTCCTTCCTTCCTTCCTTCCTCTTCCTTCCTTCCTTCCTTCCTTCCTTCCTTCCTTCCTTCCTTCCTTCCTTCCTTCCTTCTTCCTTCCTTAGATCTGTAAATTTATTTACTCATGTATTTTTCTTAATCCCTTGCCCTTTTTCACCCAGCTCTTTCACCCCCTCCCCTTTGGCAACCATTAGTTTGTTTTCTGCATATATGAGTCTGTTTCTGTTTCATTTTTTCGTTTATTTTATTCTTTAGATTCCCCATATAAGTGAGATCATATGGTATTTGTCTTTCTCATTCTGACTTATTTCATTTGGCTCATTCATTTATTTCATAAAAATATACTGTGTGCTGAGCACTGGCTTAGGCACCGATGGTTCCGTGGTAAGTAAGGGATGTGTGGTTCCTGATCCTGGGAATATAGGCTAGAGAGGAAAGCTGTTGTGAAAAGTTCATTAATCAATCCATCCATCCATCCATCCATCCATCCACTCCATCCATCATCCATCCATCTGTCTTCCATCCATCCATCATCCATCAATCCGTCTGTCATCCATCCATCTGTCTGTCATCCATCTGTCCATCCATCCATCCACCATCCATCCATTCATCCATCCATCCATCCATCATCCATCCATCCATCATCCATCCATCCATCTACCCATCCATCCACCATCCATCCATCCATCATCCATCCATCTGTCCACCATCCATCCATCCATCCATCCATCCATCCATCCATCCACCATCCATTCACCCATCCATCAAACTTTAGGCACTGGGGGTTACAGTATAAGTAAGTCAGAAGTGATGCTGGCCCTCACGGAGCATGCATCTCGGTGAGGGAGCCACGACCAGAAATCTGTCTTTACGCACAGTGCAGTGAGAGGGAATAAGACTCAGGGGCAGGGTGCAGTGGGGCTCCTGGCTCTGCCCGGGCAGACACGGCAGCCACCTGTGGGGAGCTCTGACGCCTCAAGGAGGACTCCTTGAAAAATGGACTTTTTACTTGGGATGTCTGGTACCCAACTGATTCCAAACCAACACTTTCAGAGTTCGGAGCACAGTGGTTAAAAATGAGAACGTTCGTTATGTGACAACTGTGTGTGCGTTTGCCTCAGGGCCGTTGCACGCTTTAAAACAGCCACGACCCAGCAAAGCTTCTTGCTGACCCAGAGCTTTCACAAGCCATGTACTGAGGGCTGCCTTGGTGTTACGCTCCAGCCATTCGCTGGCCCTTGGGTTGCGTCACCTCCATGGTACAGCAAGCTTCCCTTTTATTGGTGTTTGAAACTTTTATTATAAAATGAAACACAAATACAGACACTGCACAAAACAATGTCAAACCGAGTCAATTCTTACAAGGTAGGACACCGCCTAGGTCTGGAGATAGAACCGTGCCAGCCACCCAAAAGCCCCATCTGCATTCTCCATCCTGGTCACAGCCCCCATCCTCTTTCCAGAAGTAACCATGGGCCTAACTTTTATGGTAATCACTTCCTTGCGTTTCTGTAAAGTTCTGTCACCCCAGTGTGCACTTGTCAACACTGCACGTTAGTCTTGGAGTGTCATTCTTTAAGGAGGGTGAGGGAGTACTATGGTTTGAAAGGATGATTATTTAGAAAATCCTTTAAAACAAATCCCTGAAGTAGATCCTTCTGCTATTTAGGCTTCTGGATAAACCTTTCCCACTGTTGGCAGGTGAAGGTGGGGCAAGAAGAACATTCTAGTGCCTACCACATAGCGGGCGTCCACTCACGTTTTGACGGGTGGCTGGAGGAGCCAGAGAGGTTTTACACTTGTCAGGAAAAGAGGTGACGGAGTTCTGAACCAGGGTGACGATGGCTGGAACGGACCGAAGGGTGGAAGGGCCGAGTGATGGCGGCTCTGTGAGGAGTGGGAGGAGTGACGCGGCTCTGAGTGAGGAGTGGAGCACCCTTCTTTCTTCGACTTGTCACCTGTAACCTATTTCCCCTTGGGAACGTTTTGGGACATTAACCTTGTACCTGCTGTGGCAGGTAAACCTGAGTTCGCTGTGGGGCTGTCCCTACCTCGCACACTAGTCTCTCTTCGTGGGAATTGATGGCAAGGGAGTGTTTCCTGCGGAGTCCGGCTCCTCACCACTCCACCCACGGGGGCACTTGGAGGCAGGTGGTCACTCAGTTTGAGCTCCCAAGAGTCCCAATGGCTTGTGGAAATGTGCTGAATTCTGGAAGTTACGGGCAGATGAGTTCTATGGGGTTGGGCCATGTGATTTTAAATTACTGGGTAATTAAACCGTGTTGACCTTTGGCTTGGGCTGTGCAGTCAGCATGTAGGGCTCCTCGCATCCTGGAATCTTGCTTCCAGTGGGTGATGACAAAGCCATCCTCTTCACAGGAGCCATTCACCTTGCAGACATTTACGAAGCCCCTTGCCTGTGGCAGGGAAGGTGGCAGTGACCATGTGAGCACGTTACGAAGGGCTCTCTTCCCTACAAGTTCATTTACTCCCAAGTGAGGGTACGTAGAAGGAGAAAATGGGAGATGTTAATAGATCAAGTTATTAAGTTGAGTGAGTGATAGACATCAGAAACCCCTGGAATCCCCAACAGAACACTGAAAGGCAAGAAAAATGGGCCTTTTGAGTTGGGAAATTCGTGGTTTCATTTATCCACAGGCATCGATGGGAAGTCTGTGTGCTCACAGATGCTGGATACGGTCCCTTTCCTCAAGGGGTCTCGTGTGCGCAGCGTTGCACAGTAACGCTGCACAGTGTAAGGAGAAACTGTCATAGTAGAGCATGGTACGTAAATGATAAAAGAAACAGGCCACCCAAGCACGAGGCGAGTCATTTATTGTGTATTGGTGACGCGGAATGAGAATTCTCACCTACGGTTCTTAAGCCTGGAGCCCAGAGCTGTGACACATTTAGGTGGTGTTTCTGTCTTTCACCAGGACTTAGGCTTTTGAAATGTCCCCCGTGCTTTAGACGAGAACTCAAGTGCCCATGCAGCCCCATGGTCGGGGTTCTGAAGCCTGGTCATGTTTACGTCCGCCCCGCCCCCCCCACTAGGAACTTGTTGCCAGAGGTGCTCACAGGTATCCAAGCTCAAGATGGGTGTTGTCCCTATGTTCCCATCCCGTGCAGCTGGTGGGGAAGACGACCCTGAGAGACGGTGGCGCCCAGAGTGGGCTGGGACAGCCCAGTGGCTCCCTGCCTGGCCATCCGCCGGACCCAGGGAGGCCTGCTGATTCTCTCTCTCTCACGCAGGATCTGGCTTCCCACAAGGCTGTCCCCTGAAGACGAGTGTATTGTGTTGCCTTGATTCTCAGATGTGTATTTGTCATAGTCTCACATTTCTGAGATCGGGAAGTATTTCCGTGTCCATGTATATGTTTAATGAAACGACTGCCCTCTCTGCCTCAAAAAGCTGTCATTTAGTTGGTGGGTGTCATGCATTCTTAGACCCAAGGGGCTATGGATGGCCTGGGCTGGTGCACACTGCCTCCCGGGAACCAGGACCTCTGGGATGTGAACACCTAGCCCTACACTTGGGTGCTTATGGCCGTGGCATGCGGGGGCTCCATCTTTCTGAGACACAGCTGCTGACACAGACGGCGAAGGCGGTCAGCAACGGACGGACAGCTAGTCTGTTCCGAAAACCCTGCATGTCGAGACTTTCCGTTGCCTCTGTGAGCGGGCTCGGCCATGATCTTTCTTCCCTCCCTCTCTGTCTCCTTCCCAAACCCTTCAACGGCTCCCTGTTCCTTCCACCTCCAACCCGACCGTGGCCTGCTTCCAGCCTGGCCCCTCTGCCATCATTTCTGTGTCAATGGGCCACTCACCCAGTTCCTTTCCGAGCGTCCTAATCTCCTCCGAGGCAGGGCTGTCTCTGGCTCCGCTTTTGATCTGTGGAGTGCCTAGAGCTGGTCAGCGGCAGGCTCTCCTGCAACACTTGTTGGCTGATGAGTTACTGTGGTTGCAGCTCAGAAATGAAATCTTTCAGGCGTTTCATAGCCGTCAGCATCCGGGCAACGCAGCCCAAGGATTAATAGGAGTTACAGGAGAGAATGCAACTCGAAGAATGGCTAATTATTATTATTACTATTTTTTAACCAACTGCAATTTACAAAGGGTGCGTAGAGGAAAGGAGGCACAAAAGAGCACACCCTCTAAACGAGGGTTAATTAGAAGTCTTCCCGATAGCTAGTGCTTCATCAGCAACAGAACAGCATGTAAATAAATCTAATTTCCCTCCAACTCTACTCGTCACAGGCTTAATTACAGCAGCCACAATGTGTGCTTGTGTGTTTTTTTCATTAGCGAAAGAGGGTCGTTATTAGCCATGTCTGGTAAGAAATTATTACGAAGAGCCCCGTTCCACCCTCGATAGGTGTCCTCAGAGAGCAGAGAGGAACTTTCCGTGCGAACTGAAGACTTTCCAATTAAGGTGGCTTGGAGGAAGCAGGAAGCGGAACTGCAAATTAGAGAAAGATTACAGAAAGGGAAAAAGCGGGCTCACGGAAGGGTTCTGGGAGCCTCTGCTAATTACTGAGTGGAAGAAGAGTTCTCTCTGGGGGCTGGACCCTTTCCCCCGCCATTGTCACTTGTCTGCCCCAAAATCTTGGGTCTCCAAGACCCCTCTGGGGTCCACTCTTGCATTTTGGCTCCAGAGGCTGAAAATGAGACTTGTACTGGGGGGGGGGGGCAGGATAGGTCTTGACCACTTCCACCCACCTCTTTCAGGTGGCTTTTCATACCTCTCTCCCCCTCCTACCTAGGGGGAATATTGGGGGTGAGGGGGGGACACTGCCACGAAGATTGCCACACTGGATGACTGTTGCAGTGAGTGTATTGTTCCAGAAATAAATAGCTGAAAACCTCAAGTCAGAAATTAGTTAACACAAAGGAAGTTGGACCCTACAGGCCGAGTTCCAATTGTCTGCAGGAAGTGCCCTACCCAGGGGGGCCTTTGAGGGAGGATTTAAGTCCATTCCGCCTGGCACTCAATGCACAATGTTGGCAAAAAAGTTCTTTCTTTTCTTCCGCCCCCCCTCTTCTGGCCCCCTCCCCAGACCCCTCCCCAGTTCTCGTCCTCAGTCACCCATAATAATCACGTCTCTCATTCAGCAGCATTTGCATTTTGTGGTGCTAATAAACCTGTCATGATCCAGAGATCTAGGCAGCTGCCCGACTTCCATGCACGTGTGTCCCTGCTGTATAAGTCCTTGGCCGTCCAGCAGGGGTGGCAGGAGCTGGCTGCCCCCAGGCACCGGGCAGAGGGCAGATCTGGCAGTTCTTAGAGTGGGAGAGAACCTGGAAATCCCAATCATCTGAGCCCTTCCCAGTTCCAAGAGTCCCCAACCTGTGTTCTCTAGGTTCTGCTTGAATGCCTCCAGGGATGGGAGGCTCATCTCCTCTCAGAGCAGCCTGGACCCTAGTGGCAGCCCCAATCATCATGTTTATTGAGCACTTACTTTATTAAACAAACAAACAAACAAACAAACAAACAAACAAACAAACACTATTGAGAACCTCTAGGCCTAGCATTAGGCAATAATCAACGACCCCTCGTGGAGACCCCTGCCCTCCTGGAGCTTACGTTGGATCGAGAGTCAAGAGACAATAAAGGAAAACTGGGAGCTAACGGTAGACAGGATGCGGGGGTGGGAGCACAGTGTCACTGCCCAGCGGGGACAAGGGGGAGCTATTAAACCCAAATGTCTGGCCCCGTCTTTGTAAAACTCCACCTGACCTGGCCCTCACCCACTCGTGCTTACCTTTCAATTGCTGAGCTCTCCGAGCTTGCTCAGGGCCTTGGCACTAGCTGTACTCTCCACCAGGAATACCCTTCCTCACCTTTCCGTGCCTCGCGTCCTCATGCCATTCACTCAAGTGCCCCCTTCCCAGGGAGGACTTTTCTGGCCACCTGAGCCCCAGCTAACGTTGCCTCTTTGTCTGTCATCGCTTCCACTATCCCAGTGAGCCTGTTGCAGTTCTGAGATTTTCTGACACCGGATTCCTTGTTACCTAGTGGGTTGGGTTGGTTCTCTTGACTCCTGTGTCCCCAGCCCAGGGACACTGCCTGGCACACAGAGGCTCACAGCCATGGCTGGCTGGGTGGATGAGGACCTGGGAGGCCCCTGCTGGCTCTCCGTGTGACCTCATGTCACCCTCACAGCCACCTCCTGCCCTGTTCTCCCCCCATTCTAAGACGAAGAAACAGGTTCAGAGAGGTTGAGTAGTGACCCTGGGATCACAGCTCATCTGAAGCCAAAGCCACGCTCTCAGCCTCGTGATGCATTGCTGTGGGATTCCTCTCCTCCTCATCAGCCCCATCAGGTCTGGTCCTGTGCCTGTGACCTCCCTGGTCAAGCCTGCTCTCTGTGTTCCACCTTCACTGGCCTGGAGACAGTTTTCCCGCCCTCCTCCTGCTGCCCTTTTTAAAGGACGAGATAGCCAGGGCTGGAGTTCTCAGCATGTCGCCATTGTCAGAGGTGGGACCAGATCCGGTGGGGAACCCCAGGCCTCTGGATCTGTCAGACAGCTGGTATGGGGGCTGGGGCTGGGGACAGGCTGTGCAGGAAGGAGTGAGCATTGCAGCTCCGTTAGGAAGGGCTGCAGAATGCCCCCATGGCCTGAGCCTGGCAGGGCAGAGTGTGGGGAGGGCCCCAGTCTTACCCCCCTGGGTGCAGTTATCAGCTGGGGTCTGCGGAGGCAGCGTGATACATCAGGCCACCTATTTCAAATGCCTTCCTGGCCTGAGTCACTGCCACATGAGCAGAGTTCTTGGATTCCTGGGCAAGGTGGATGACGTTGCCACACGTTTCTAGGCGCCTCAGCCCAGCTTTCTTCTCCAGGAGCTAGATTTGGATGTGGGCACCGTGACACTGGCTAGGGGAGCCGGTGGGCAGGACAGGACTAGGGGTCTAGAGATGAACCTGCTGCCCCCTTGCCCTCTGGGGGCTGCAGAGGCCCTTTCATTGTCAATGAGTGGCACCTTTCTCCTGCCACGGCTAAGTCTGGTTCAGGAGTTCAAAGGGAGTGACTGCACCGCCGCCGGGGCCGGCAGCCCCAAGTGCACCGTCCAGCCCAGTTGCTCTGCTGTGGCCAGTCGGTCATTATTTCGGTAAGCAGAGGCCATGCGTGCGTGATGTGTTACACTCCTGACACTTGGAATATCAGCATGGTTTTAAATATAATTCCAGCTTTGATGAATCAGAAAACTCGTCGGGCTGTGGTAACGGTGGGATTCGAACCCACAGGTCTGACCGCGCAGCCTGTGCCCGTGCCGAGGCACTTTGCCCAGATCCAGGGGGCGTCCTCCTCCCATGGCGCTGTGATGTCTGAAATGTGTGTCGGTAAGATTTGACCAGGTGGAGTTTATAGCACAGAGGCTCTCGGACAATCTTTTATTTGTACACATTCACCCTCATCCGCTTGTCTGGCCTGTTCATGTTTGCTTTGAATCAAGATATTAGCTCAGATTCTGGGCTCCTGGCCAGTCGGTGTCTGCGTCAGGATTTGATGGCGCTTCCTGGCCTTCCTCAGGTCGCATGCTGTCCCTCTGTGCTGTGCACACACTGCCTCCTGTGCTCCCGGATCGGCCGGACTCTCCATCACCTCGGGTCCTTTGTGCTGCGCTCCCTGGTTCCTTCTCCAGCTCAGCGCACCCTCCCCTCAGCACGGCCCTCCCTGACACCCACTCAAGCCCCGTCCTCGTCCTTCACCCCCTCATTCCTTCAGAGCACCGTCACCCACAGGAATGGCTTCGTTGCTTTCTGTATTTGCTCTCTGTCTTCCTCCCTGACCGAGAGGGTGTGTCTGCCTCCTTCCTGCCTGCGGTGTCCTAGGACAGTCCCTGGCACGACGCATCGTGGGTCTTCGTCAGTGTTTGTGAGCAAATGGATGTGTTTTAAATGCTCTTGTGTGTGTGAGGCTGGCCCTGGGGGCCCAGCTTTTCCTGTGGCCACCGGTGCTGTGCTCTGTGATTCAGAGCTGGCAACTGGCAGAGGGGAAGGTGTCTCCCAGGGGACCCGGGTTCCCAGAAACATCCAGCTCACTTCCCCCACCTGTGCTCCCCCAAGCGCAGAAGAATGCAGGGGCTTCCTGGAAACCCTGCTGGCCTGGCCCCTGGAGGCTGGGGAGGCCTGGTTAGCTGTTAGTGACCAAACCCAGGAAGCATCCCAATTGCATGCCTAGGAGGGGAAAATCCTCCTTTGCTGTCTGGAGAGAAGAGCGCAAGCCTCCGACTGAGCATGCCCAGAGTGGGAATTTCCTGAACTTTCCCGGGGAACAGTGTGTGTGCGGGAGAGGCTCGGACTCCACTTCCTCTGAGCAGGAAGTGATGTGTGCGAACGCGTGTGCACACGCGTGAGTGGCACCAGAGACCGGGCTCGTGGGCCACTCCGCAGACCTGACTCCGTGTCCTGATGTGCAAAGCACGTTCTTTTTCTCAATTCACTGTTAGCTTTCTGGTTCAGTGTGGTGGTCCCCAAACTGTCATAAATCATTACTTCAATTCTATTTTAAAGACACTAGAACTGTACTTAGGAACGGAGATACAGAGGCTTGTTAAAATACAGATTTCTGGGCTCCATATTCAGAGAGGGGCTAACATATCACGTGCATTTTAACAGGGCTTCCAGCCAGGTGGTCCTTTGCCCTGCACCTCCAGGGACTTGCATACACTTTCAGAATGTTTTAACGTGAAGGCCGTCGGGGTGAACCCATTTGCAGGGCCAGGCAACCTTTTCTAAGATAGAAAAATGCCCTCCTCTCCCAGTTCATTTCCTGGGACTGGTTTATATTTAACGAGGTGTTGGGAGCCTGTGTGCTCCCCTCCAGATGAAGCAGACTCTCCAAACGATTCCTAGAAGACATGCGCGCCGCACTGAGTCGAGCCGCACAAAGTGTGAAAAGGTTACACGCCGGCGTGTGGTTCAGGATCCCACTCTTGTAAAATGATTGCTGCGTGTGTCTGTACCTGCGCGATCTTGTTCCTCAAAGTGACCACAGTGAGAACCTCAGGGCGTGAGATTTCCTGTGATTTTTACTCTTTTCTTTGTACTTGTCTGCGCGGCTTGCATGTTCCACATCAGCCGTGGTTGTCGTCAGAAATAGCAGCAAAGCTTCATTTTTGTGGGAAAGAAAGATACTCAGAAATACAGAAACTGTTCTGGGGAGAAAGCTAGGTGGGACCACTGGCTGCCCTGGTGTGCGCCCGGCATCAAACATGTGGGTTCCTGTTGGCCGTCTGGGCAAAGCCCCGCTTTGGGCATCTCTGGGCTGGTCCCAGGTCCCTGTGCTCTGCTTAGTCGGGGTCTCCCATGGGACCTCGCTCCCTGGGGTCCATCCATGTCTTTGGTGGACCGTGGTGCTTCTGGTCATCCTACTAGGGTGGTGCCCTGGCCTGCAAAGGAGACGACAATCCCCCTGCGTTGTTTCTTTATTTAATGCCGTGGAAATGGGGTGGCAGCACCCAGACCCTATGGAAACTCGGCGTTGACCATGTACAAAAGCTGTACTGTGGTCTTCTCCGTCGTTGCCATGGCCGAGATTTCGCCACTGGCCCCTTTCTGCACTAGGGGGTAAACCCCAGGGGGCCCAGAAGCTGGTAGCCTGGGAAGCCCCTCCATGCCCAGATGGAGCAGCAGTCTCTGGGAGATTGGCGTCCCTGCTCTGCCATGCTCCAGCTGTGTGACCGTCCCCTCCTGGGTCTCAGTTTCCCCATCTGTAATTGAGGCTGTAACAGCACCTACCTGCGATTTCTTAGTAAGCAGCTGCTTCTTGTCGGCCGGCCCTCAGACGCTGTCCTACGGACACAGCATGAGTGATTTTTTCCATGTGACATGTGCTCATGGAAGGGGGCCAGGGAAGATGCATTTGGGGCAGTACCTGGCTTCTCCTTCAGTTCGACTGTTTTCCATTCTCGTCTCTCTGAAGGTGGTTTTCCAGACTCAGCTGTGACTCATAAGCTTAGCCCACAGGAGGGTCAGAAAATTGGTGAGAAGTCAGAATTAGAGCATTGATTCTTTTTTTTCCTTTAAGACATGAAGGTGGAAAATCTGCATTTGCTTAAAAATGACTAACTTGGTGTGTTGTCCAGCAAAGAGGTCCTGTGCCACAGGGTCTGCTTTAAGGAAAGGATGTGCACGACTTCACTTCATCTCAGTCTTTATTCGTTCATCCATCCATCCACCCACCCAGCCACCCACCCAGCCACCCACCCAGCCACCCACCCATCCATCCATCCACCCACCCAGCCACCCACCCATCCATCCACCCAGCCACCCACCCATCCATCCACCCACCCACCCATCCATCCACCCACCCACCCACCCAGCCACCCATCCATCCACCCACCCACCCAGCCACCCACCCATCCACCCATCCACCCACCCACCCATCCAGCCACCCACCCATCCACCCATCCATCCAGTCAGCAAATAGTTATTATGCACCTACTATGTTCATTTCATCTCAGTCTTCATTCCTTCATTCATTTATTCATTGAGACACACATCATCCATTCATTCTCTCAGCAAATAGTCATTTTGCACCTACTGTGTGCCAGGCAGTGGTCTAGGTGCAGGGGATTCCACAGTGACCCAAACAGACCGCAGTTCCTGCTTGGTGGGACCAAACCCTTAGGTGCACTTATTTGCTCAGGCCCGGAAGCTCCCTTCCCTCCTCCCGGTCACATTGGGTGGAGAAGAAGGAGCGCAGGGCCAAGATGGGATTGGGACCAGCCCTGACACTGCCACTAACTTGCCATGTGTCCCAGGAACAACACGTTGGGTCTTAGGATCTGAAAAAACTGTGGATGGGATTGACTCCTTTTTGGGGAGTCTTCTCCATCTATAATCCCCCAATTCATTCACTATCTGTCCTTTAAAAAGTTTTTATCATTCAAGCAGTTTAGTGGCTCAGCAATTTTTCTTATTATGAAACATTTTAGATATATACAATAATGACCACCGGGACGCACCCTTCAGTTTAAGGGACAGAACACCGATCAGCCAGCGGGGCTCCCAGTTGCCCTCCCCCACCCCCACCCCACCCCACCCCACCCCACCCCCACCCGGGGCTTGACATCGGTCATTTCCCTGTGTATCTTTCTTTCGGAAATACATACGAATGCTATATACGTACTGTTATTGCACATGTTGTAAACTTTCTGTAAATATCATATTATACATGCTATATTACCATAGTTTATCTTGAGCAAGTTAAAGATAAATGTTGGAAATTTTTTCCTCTCTCGATGTTGGAAATATTAATAGTTCTTATGCACCTATGTTCAGCAAATAGTTGACGTGTAATCTTTGTTCACATGTGTAGCTCTGTCCTATTCGTTTTAATTGTTGGATGCTGACTACTCTAAAGGTATCACAGTTTCTCTCTCCATCTCCGGCTCATGGAAATATCAATGCTGTCTTAATATTTTTGGCTACGATAGATAATTCTGGGATGGGTGTTCTCACAGGGAACTCTCAGGTACTGGGGTTTTCTAGCATATAAAACTCCACGTGGAACACCTGGGCCCAAGGGCCTGGCTCAGACACCCCTTGCCCCCTCTCCATCTCTCTGTCTGCTCTGCTCGCCTGCTATCACTTTAAGAGACTTCTTTCCCACTGGTTCCAGAAAGAGTCTGGGGATTGTGTCTCAGTAGCCTGTCTTGGGTCCCATGTCCATCCCTGACTGGCCAGGCCTGAGGTCCTGGAGCTTGGAGGTGGGTCCAGCCCCACGTGAGCCTCCACGGTGGAGTGGGGAGGGCTGGCTCCTGGGAAGGTCGTGGCCGGGGTGGGATGGCTGCCCCCAGTACTGCCCCGGGTAGCGCGGCCTGTGCTGCTAGGAGAAGTAGTTCTCTTGCCTTTTGCCCCGAGCTGTCTTAGGAAGCACCTGTCTCTTTGGCAACATCAAGGAGTGAGCAGCTTAAAGAAGCCCCGCTTGGTGTTTCACTCTGGGATTTACCAGGACACCAGGCCAGCGATCCTCAGCATGTCCGTTTTGGAGATGGGGAAACTCAGGCTTGCAGGGTCTCCCTAGCTCCCCTGAGGTGGCTGGGACCTGCTGAATCCTCTGTTCTTTGCCCCATGCTTTCTCCCTGCTCTCAGAGGCCAGGCGGGTCCTCGAACGGCTTCTGGAATCAGTCCTGCCGTTTCCTAGGTGGGAGGACCAGGCCCGGCAGAGGACGGGGCTACGTCCTTTTCTGCTTCTGGTTACTCCTCTAATACCCTCACCACAACTTCGAAGCAGGATGTTGTTACCAGTGGGGAAACCGAGGCTCAGAGACTGGAGGCACGCAGACTGACCCAGGGTGCTGCCAACACTTAGGGACAAAGTCCAGGTGACCGTGGAGCTTCTCCTTTGTGCCTGCAAGGCCGCACCCACCTGTCCTTATCTTAGGCTATTTCTCCGCCCCAAATGGAGCGGGCATGGCCGCCCACACCCCAGTTGTACCTTCTACGGGGTGAGTAGATGGTCCACTGGGTCCCTGTCCCCTCAGTTATGTCTCCGGGTGCTCCCCACAGACAGTCCTGTTCCACCTCTGATGCAGATTCTTGCTCTTTCCTGATAATATTCTAGGCTCTTCTTAACGCGAGGGGGTCAGCTGCGAAGCGTCTCGGCAATTTATAATTCTTGAAAATTCTGTTTGGTGACATGAGGTAGCATTTAATAGACACCCTGCCACCTCCTCTCTCCCTATTGTGACAAGCTCCTGGCAGAAGCCTTTAGAGACTCAGGGTAATTGCACCTTGCTGGGAATGGGAAGACGGTTGTGCTTGAGTACTCCTCAAAAAACGGCTCCACAATACACAGTCAGGTACGCGTTTGCTGGGTTTCAAGGTAATGATTTAAACTTAATTTGACCCTTGATGAGGGAGCGCATGTGTCTGGTCGGACGCAGGCTTGCAGTTTGGGCCTGCCTGCCATGCCTTCGGTGGTGACACAAGTAATTCCTTCATAACAAGTGCCTTTCAGAGGATGTCTGCTGCTGACAGCTAATATAGAATTATTGCCCTTGAATGCATTTCTGTAATTACTTCCCAGAGATGTGTCTTTGTGTTAGAAGACATTTCACACTTTAGTAACATAAGTGTTTTGGGAGAGCACGAGCAATAATTACGAACAGTCTTTCCATGAAAATAAACCTAAAAAAATTATAAAAGCTAATGCTAAAATTGGTTAGAGTCAGGGAGGGATTTCATTTGATTCATGTATATTTATTCCAAGTATAATAACCTTTCCTGTATGGGAACTTTTTTTTTTTTTTAAACTAAAGCAGTAATGACACAGACAGCCTGCTTTCTAATTTTTGAGTAACACTGAAACTGAAAACAGATTAAAAGTGACAAGTTGCTTGAGACTGAATAAAGAAGCTGTAATCGTGGAGCCCCGATAGGAGACATTTGCGGTAATGGAAAATGAAATGATTCACAGTGTGATCAATAAAAAATTAGCAGCATTTAATAAAAGGTTTCTGCTTCATGTTGACTGAAGACCATCGTGAGCAGTTTGAAATCCTAGTTAAGTGACTGGGCGAGGGTGTTGGGGGGTGGGTTGGGGGGGTGGGTGTGCGGGTGCATATAGAGCACTCTGATATTGGCCACTGCAGAGGAAGCAGCCAGGCCCCTGGGGGAGTGGGGTCTGGAAGTTTCCTTTGCGCTGCCCACTTGACCTTTGACTTGTGGTTAAATCCTCTTTGTGTAGGAATGTGCCTCCATGAGTCCTGGGCACCGAGAAGGACTTGGTCTCATTGGCAGGTGTGGGCCCAGTGCCCTCCCCACTTAAATCCATCCGACCCAAGGGATGGCGAGTTCCTGCTGAGGCCCCTCAAACATGTGTCTGGGCCCTTGACGTTGTGGTTTCTCGAGACTTCCGGAATGCCTTACAGCCCACTTGGGGTACTGGACAGCCTCTTGGGGGCTGGAGGGAAATCAGCAGAAAACCAGCAGCCTGAGCACGTGGATGAGGTTAAGCCGTGGGGGAGAAGAGCACACAGCTCACTGGGTCCCGGAGGGGGCTGGGGCCACCCATTCCCTGGGTGGGGGCCTGGGTGGGGGTCAGCGGGAGGTGGCTTCTTGCAAGCTGACTGCACCACCATTTGGCCTCTCTCTCTCAGAAGCAGCAGCGTGTTGCAAACCACCCCATCACACAGGCTCCCTTTTCTCCAGCTGCTCCTTTCTGATCCCCGGGACTCAGCCCGCCTCCTGGCAGCGACTTGTTATAATAAGTTTTACAGGCTTTCCACAGCCCCCTCGCTGTGGCTGGAGGGAGTGGGGCTCCTGGCCGCCCAGGCCCTCCCGGGGCTGGATGGGAGACCTTAGGTTGGAGGGTCACTGGGGGCAGCTGGCCTCTGGGTCACAGCAGCGCCCAGGAGCCTGGGCCAGGGACTCTTTTCTGCTCCCTAGTCCTGGGGCAGCGAGCAGGCCCTGGGGCCTGTTCTTGGCTTTGTCCCCACAGTCTCGTCCTCCCCAGAGACACACAGACCCATGGATGGATCTTTAAAAGTCAGAGTAGGAAGGCCCTTCCACATGGCTTCCCGCACTCATTCATTCAACGCGTGGTTATTGAGCACCTGCTGTATACCAGGCCCTCTGCTGGTGCTGGGTGAGGGCCGAGAGGGCAAGGTGAGCAGAAGTGATGTTCACCCCGCTTGCTCGGAGCCTGCTCGTTGGCACAAGTGATCCTCAGATGTCCCGACAAGAAAGGACCAGGAAAGAGGGAAGGAGGGCACCCCGTGAGTCCCTGACCCTTTGGGGGTGAAGGTTCCCTGAGCTGTGACGTGGCGGTGAGGAGGACTGGCTGGGGGCCTCTGCCCACGTCCTGGTCTTCAGCAGACAGAGCAGCCTTCCTCAGTGCAGGGCTGAGGGCAGTGCTCTGCTCTTGGGCCTGCCCCTGGCACAGCGACGAGTTGCTAAGAGGCACTGGTTCAAAAATGGCTGCTACGTGGTCCCCATCTTAATTTACAGATGGAGTGACCACGGCCCAGAGAGGGTGACTGTGGCGTGGCCGTGGGCCCTGG
Source organism: Rhinolophus hipposideros (assembly GCF_964194185.1). Classification (NCBI taxonomy): domain Eukaryota; kingdom Metazoa; phylum Chordata; class Mammalia; order Chiroptera; family Rhinolophidae; genus Rhinolophus; species Rhinolophus hipposideros. The sequence goes on along the minus strand of NC_138067.1, from coordinate 4,596,554 downwards.
GCTCCGTCTGCCTTTGACCCCGAGCCGCTCTCGCTCAGCCTGGCCACTGGTCCTGTCTTTGGGGTGCATACCCCTCCCCTGTCCCCTTCTCGTCCCCCATGGGGCTCCTCTTTCTGCCATAGCTACCAGGGGATGATTTGCGCCCCAGCACCCTCGCCTTGAGCAATTAGGCGTGCCAGGCCACGGGCGCTGGCCACAAATTGGCCGGATCTATCGAGCTCCCCACACTGTCCGCCACCCCCCGCACCCCCGCCTTCCTTCAGTCTGCGCCTCCATCTCCGCCTTCCCTGCTGCCATCGGAGACAAAACATGACAGCAAGGAGAGGGCAGAGTGGTCACGGCCTCAGGAGGTCACGAGGAGGCAACAGAGCACAATTTTCATGGTTCCAGGGGGGCTGTGTCCGGCTGTTCTTCATTACTGCATGCGGTGAGGTCAGCTTTACTAAGATTGGGGGGCTCAGAGGGGCGACACTGTGGACTTGCTGGAAAAATAGCATTTTTTCCTTTTTGGCGGGGGTGTTTGTGATTGCGTTTTCTCCCGCTTCCTGCTCTGCCCCTCCTTTCTCCCTTCCATCCACCCACCACCTTTCCTTTCCGCTCCTTCCAAGCCCGTCATCGTTGGGAACTGGGTTGGAGGAAGCGGCCATCTCTGCCTTTTTGGGTTGGGCTTAGCACTTGCAGGTCCCTGGGAAGGGGGCCGCGTGCGTCACCCACAGAGGGCAACGTGCTGGTGACAGGACATCAGCCTCAGCTGGTTAAGGAGCTGTGCTTCGCTTTTTGATGCATCTCCAGCATCCAGAACAGTGACTGGCACATAGTAGGTGCCCAGGAAATGTTTGTTGACTGACTAGATGTTGAGTCTGTGTCTGATAGGGCTGGAGCTTTGGGGGAGCTTACTGCCGACCAGGGCCTGGGTGGCAGAGACCTGGGGCGAGATCCCCTGGAAGGCGGCCCCCATTGGGAGGTCCCACAACCCGAGGAGGTGACATCATCCCCATTTCCCAGGTGAGGAAACTGAGGCTCAGAAGTGTAAGTAAAGAGATCACACAGGAGTAGACTTGAACTTGGGTCCTAAATCTCCAAGGAAGGGACACTTTCATCAGTGCCCAGCTAGCCTCCCTGTCTGGGCTTAAGGTGGCCTGACCGCTGTCGCTGGACGTGCCCTGTGGCAGAGACCCTCCCCTCAGGCTGCATCCAGTCCTTCGAGGCCAATTGTTTTCTCCATACTGTTACCTTAAAACTTGAAGTCAACCTTTAAAGATCCAGAGATTTCTCATAAAAATAGGGATTTCCTTTAAAAAAAAAGAACAACAACTAATGTGTCTGCACTGGGCCTCCCTGCTTTGTATGGCAACTACATAGAAGGTTTAGCAGGGGCCACCCCCTTGGGTGGGCGTATGTGCCCCCTCCCCTGCCCCGCCCATTCCACTCATTTGCACAATGATGGGGGGCATCCGCCCCTTCTGTCAGAATGGGCCGTCCCCCCCTCTGACCCTCAGTTTGCCCTCTGGAAAGCAGGTCTGATGGTAACAGCTCCTTTACTGGGTCACTGGGTGAAGTTGCAGATGAATTGGAAGATCTGGTCTGAGGGAAGGGATTGCCCTCACGCGGCTAATCATTTTGGCTTCAGGTTCTAGAATTCCTGACCATTGAAGAGGCATTCTCTGGAAGATTGTAGGCATTTCTGTGGTCAACCACATGCCTGTGGAGACGGAGGCCCCTGTCCCCAGTCCTGTATTGTCAGCCAGGGCGGAACGTCCCAGCAAAGCTTGTGCGATGTTTGTGACATGCGTCCGGGTCACAATCAGCCTCAGACTGACCATGGCTTTGAAATTCTATGCACAGAAAATCAGCACCGATAGGAGAGCAACAGGCACACCCCACCCCTCAGACAGCCAGCGGAAGTTGCTACCTTACTTAAGAAGTAGAAGTCGGACAGCAAATTATATGTTAAAATATTTGCCTACAGCTCTGCCGCCAAAGGGACCCTTTAGGCTGAGTGTTAAATGTTACCTCGCTGCCCACACTGCAAATATTCTAAACCTGAAGATAAATAGTGGCTGCCTCACGGAATTTGGGGCCAGCCATGGACACACAAGCAGAATGTCTAATCAGGGCTGGCACGCTCCTTGCCCAGCCCTTCCCATCCTGCATCCCCCAGCCCTGGAGTGCGAGAGAAAGTGTTCACAGAGCCATGTCCTTCCCGCCAGCCGGGCTGAGGTTAAGCCTGGGGCTTGACCTGGTGCCCAGGTCCCACAGCCCTTCCTCCCCTCCTCCCTCTGGCTCTCGGGAACGCTGCTAATGAAAGAGTTTGTAGGAAACGCATGATCTGTGAGGATAAGGTATGCGTTTTCTATTCAAAAAATATTTCTCCAGTGTAAACACTTTGAAAACGGTACACACCTTTCTAGGTTGTGTGTTCTGTTGGGAGGCCTCCCACCTACGTACTGGGGGGCAGTGCAAGAAAAGTGGGCTTGTAAATTGCAGAGTAAACATGTCTATATTGTCTCCCCAAGGGCTGCCTGGGGCAGACCCTTGGCAGAGGTCACACTGTGACTTGGAGGAGGGGGGCTTGTAACTTACTCAACGTTGCACAGCATGGAAAGTGGGGAGACCCTGGACTTGAATTCAGGACTTTCCTTGCCTGGTCCAGTGGATGTTTTTGTCGCTGTGGACGTTTCTGTGCCTTTCAAGGGAATCCTCCTTGTAGGCCGATGTCTTCCACCCTCACCTGAGCCGGGGCGCTGCCCACACGGTTTGAATGGCAGCAGTGGCAGTCAGGGAGTAATCAGAGCTGCGGTTTTCTCAAGTTTGATTGTGGGCCAGGGACCAGGTTTTGTCTGTATTCCCTCATTACAATAATTTCACTTCAGCACATTTTTCTCAGGAAGGGTAGATGACTTGTGCATGATCCCCCAGCTGTTTAGTGGTGGCATATAGGTTTGAACCCAGGCAGCTGGCCACAGTGTGTGATTCCCTCCTGTTCTTTCTCGGTTATCTGGACAGTCCCTGGATCGTGACTCTAGCTGTCTGCTGCGTGTCTTTGCTTAGTAACCATCTGTGTTGCAACCACTTGCTTCCATCAGCCCTCTGGACTCTCACACAGGCACCCCCAATGCGCCCTGTACAGTTGTGTGCCGAGGTCAAGCCCTAGACACGCCTCGAGGTCATTGTGTGCTGATTCTTATTTCTATGGAGGTAGATGGTACAGTCTCCTGTCCAGGTCTGACTGGGAGAAGAAAGGAGAAGGGGGGGCCCTCCCAGGCCTTGCTGGCCTCCGGCTCTGACTTTCTTGCCTCTTCACTCTCCACCTGGCCCCGTCCCTGGCATTTCCTCCTCTTCACCAGTCCCCCCCTGCCCTGCACCCTGTCTCACCTTTGCCCACACCTTCCGCTTTCCCACCTGCCTCTGCTCCAGCCTCTGCTTGGCTCCTCGAAACCCACAGGGCTCCTGGACTTGCACGCATCTGTGCTTAGCTGTGTGCCCGATTCTTCTCGTTCGGGCAGCCTCGCCCCCACCTTGTGGCGGGAGACCTGATTGCCCTCGTGCTCAGGTCCTTGTTGACATGTAAAGAATCAGACTCAAGCAGGAGAAGTGACTTGCGCAAGGTCACTCATGGGGCTGGGTGAAGGGGTCCTAGAACTAAGACTTGAGCCCAAGTCCATGGCCGACATGGGCCCACGATGCTGGCCTTTCTGCCTTACTTCCTCCTTGGCGTTTACCCATTCATCTCTTCATTCCTTCACCCACCCCTTATTTATTAAGTATCTGTTTTGAACCAGGCTTTGTGTGGGCTTTGAGGCCACCAAGATGAATGGGACCGGGAGTCTCCTGTATGTAGTAGCAAATATGTGTGCGTTATGCCTGGCACAAAGTAGACATTCAGTGAATATCTGTGGGGTGAGTGAGGGAAAGAATGGGTGATTATCGGTACTGGGGTATCTCACGCTTCTCAAACTCTGCCCCCGTTTTCTCTGTCCTGGGCGTAGGGGGTCTCCTGCCTCTGCTGGGCAGCTACTCAGCCCTGAAGCCCCAGAGGTGGGACCCCTGCTTGTCCCTGGTTAGTTCTCAGGGCACCCAGGGCTCCCTGCCATCTAGCTGATCCCCATGGTCCCTTCCAGGAAGGAGAAGGGGCAGCCTTCTTGGTGGGGTTCTTTCTGACTTGCATGCTGGTGGGGACTTGGTCACAGAGAAGAGACCCTCACTGGTGTCCTTGGGCTGAGCTTCTGCCAGCTGGCCCCTGGGAGGGGTGAGGCCCAGATGACCCTGAGTCATGGGCTCGAGAAGCCTCGCTGAGAAGGTAGGAAATGTCTTGTTCCCAGACCTGGCAGCTTGGCCCCTGAGGCCTCTCCCTTTCTCAAGGGCAGTGAGTGGCTCAGTGGGGCTAGTTAGTCCTGGGCTGGGGAAATTCACTACTTTTTAATGAAAACCAGTGAAGTTGGAGGGTTTTGCTATTGCCTCTCTTTGCTCATAGGAAGTTCCTCAAGCTCATCTCTTGGGTTCAGGGACTCTGGGATGTATGGGTGTGGTGTAGTGGGGTTCGGCAGTGTAGGTGTACCCTCTTCCTCCTGCTCTGAGAGAGAATCTGGTGGGACAGGGTGGCCCCATCACATGATAGGTTGAACCATTTGAGATTCCCAATATTTGACTTTGTCGACCTGAAAAGATGGCAACTTCATATGGTTCAACCCAATACTTACCGTCAGCAAAGAGTAGTGTAACCTCTTCCTCTCCCCCTGTATTGATATTCAGACACTTGTTTCTTTGAAACCAGTTCACTTATTCATTCGTGTTTATTGAGCCCCCTCTGTATGTCATTCTGCAGGAGGGATGGGGGAGACGGTGCAGAGCATAAGCAAACACAGTCCCTGCCCTCATGGAGCGCACGGCCTGCTGGGGTGTGTTCCCCCTGTGCATTGCCGTGTGACAAACCACCCCATAGCTGCCACAGTTATGAGTTCACCCAGTTCTGTGCCTGACTGGTCTCAGCCGGTGGCTGCTGTCACCAGAAGGCTCGTGTGGGTTGGATGCCCAAGATGGTGCCCTCCCATGGCTGGCAGTGGGTACCGGCAGCCAGGAGGTCAGCTGGGCTGCCAACTGGAGCACCTCCACTCTCTGCATGTGACTTGGGCTTCTCATACATGGTAGTGTCCAAGAGACCCAGAGACCGAGGGGTAGCTGCAAGCTTTTCTCTGACCTAACCTCAGATACCCTAGAATATTATTTCTGTTGCATTTTAGTGGCCAAGGGAGTCTCTAAGGCCTGCCAGCCCCGGGGGGCATTGTGGAGCAGAATCAGATCTGCTCTCGATGGGAGAGCGAGTGTAAGCGCTCACTACACAGGAGCAGGTGGGATGGGTGGTGTTGGTATGGTCGTCTTGGGGAAACACAGTCTGCCACAGGGAGGCAGAGTACAAACAGATTCACCCACAAAAGTGTGAGGGCACTGTGTGCCAAGTGCACTGACTGCAAAGGGCAGAGAGCTATGGGGAGGGAATGATGGGGACGTATGTGGCACTGACTCTCGGGCCTGTGGGGAACCCTGCTAAGTGGGTGAAGAGTTATGGGAAATCTTCCAGGTGGGGGAATGGGGTGAAGCCCTTGGTGGAAGAAATGTAATTCAACGGACTGAAAGAAAGTCTGTGTGGCTGTGGAGATAAGTGACATCAGAGAGGTCAGCAGAGCCCTTGCTGGACCCCAGGAGTCACGGCGAGGACCCTACATAGGACTTTGAAGAATGTTTCAAGTTCCTTGTCACTTGGCTCAGGTTTTCACTGAGTCTCTGTGGTGGGAAGACTGTGCAGCAGAGTGGTTGGGCCAGACGCAGCTGTGTTTGCAGCCTGTCACTTGTGGGGTTGCTTAAGCTTTGTCACCTGGGAGAGCCCACGTTTCCTCGCTTGTAAAGGGAGGCTATGACAGGGCCCAACTCAACGGGCTGCCTGGCTGGCTGTGCTCAGAAGGCACCTGACATACAGCAAGTGCTCAGTAAGTGCTAGTTGCTCTTGGTGGACCCCCTCAGGCAGAAGGAGGGAGGTGTGCACATCGGAAAACCACTAGATTGTGAGGTGTCCAGGCTGGAGTGTGAGGCCCACTTCTGAGGTCAGTTCTGTTCCCTGGCCGGGCACGTGGCCCCGGGGCCGGTGGCACTATTCACAAATGTTTGGTTTGGGTCTACCCTGAGTGAGCTTCTAGCTGCTCCAGGCCATGCCCAGGAGAACGTGGCTGGGGTCTGGGGGAAAGGTGCCAGCAGCCCATTTTCTGGAAGTCCTTCCCAACCCCGGAAGCCTTGATGGAAAGAAATGAGCTCCCCGCCAGCTGACTGCTTTGTGGGACCTGGGGTGGTGGGTGGGTCAACTGTAGTGCAGGCGTAGGAGGTCACCATGTGGGAAACAAGAGGCAGCATGGGGATGGGGACCCAATCAGGTGGCCTCTGGGCTCTGCCTCCTGCTTGCTCACTCCGGTAGGGACCCGCGGGGGCCTCCAGGCACGATGTGGGACTGGCACGACCGCCCCTGACTAGCCACAGCTGGGTCAAGGGAGTAGGGAAAGCCCATTCGGTCTCCAGGCCCTTAATGAGCAGCTGTTCGGGGTGGGCCTGGAAACCAGGTGACTCCAGAGAGCGCCCTAGGGGGACTGGCGCCCTCAGAACTGTCTGACCTTAGAGCTCCCACCTCAGGGGCCGTGCAGAGCTTGGGGCTCCTGTAGGCCCCGGGCCTGGGGGAGGGGCGTGCTCCTTACCACAGACTGGTTGGTTCAATTCCTCCTCTGGCTTTGGGCCACCCCTGCGAGCCTCCGTTTTCTCACCTGCAAATGGAAAAATAACCCCATTTGCTCTTTTTGCCAATCACGAGGCTCAGAGGCTGTACAAGGCAGGAGAGAGCCTTGCCAAGAGCAAAGCCCTCCAGGCGTGGAAGCCTTCCCGTTCTCCAGGTCCCAACGGTGGTGACACAGCACAAGGGCCATGGGGGATGGGCCCCATCAGAGAAGCCCCCTCCCCCAAACTTCTTCCCTCTCTGGCTTCCTGAGGGTCAGGCTGGCCAGCTGTGTGACCCCATGGGACCCCAGATGATGAGGTCCCCACCTTTGCCCACCTGCCCTCTCCTGCCCCTTTCCACATAACCACCTTGCCTCCCCATTAGTAGACAGCGGCAGGGGAGGTGACAGTTCCTTAAAACAGATTTATACTCTTGGATGACTTTATGGGTTTTTACCTTATAAAAACCGAGGAGTTGACATTCTGATTTATCTACTCCTGAGTCAACAGGATGGACCAGATTTGAAGAGATCAAATGCATTGTAATGTTTGTGGTTCCAGTTGTGGATGAGATGAGCTATTATGGAAAATGCTGCCAAGTAAATATGGCAACAAAATCATAACGGGGGATAATTTAAATATGTCTATTAAATTGTGTGTTAAGTCAAGTAGCACAAACGTGGTGCTGAACGTAGCTTACTATCTGGAGAGTTGGTGTACTAGATAAAGCTGGAATTATGGCTCCCCCCACCCCCAGAACATTTTTTTTTTTTATTAAGGGAAGAGACTGTAAACTAGGAATTTCAGAGCCGGCGCTTGGCTGTGTAACCGTGGTTGCACCATGATTATAATAGTGAAGGCTCCGAGTGCTAGTTCTCGTTCCTTTGCTTTCTATTTCTCGCTGTTGCGGTACCTGCCGATCAGATTTCCTGAGATAAATCTGCTGCCTGGCTTTTAATGGGATTTCTGTATTGCCAGGACTTGGCGTGTTCTGATAATAAAAGAGCCTAAAAATTGTACATCCCTTCATTGGTAAGAAGAGAGATGTTTTGATAGGTCACAAAAGGAAACATTGATTTTTACTGCCTCCGAGCAGTTCCAAGCAGGGTGTTGTGCCACATTCCCCTCCACGGAGGGTGGCCGCTCGCTCTCCGATGAGCTGATGTGTGTTTGCTGGTTCTTGGTGCCAGGTGCTTGGAAGTGCAGGTTCTGTGCAGACAGGGGAAATAGAGAGAGCCCTTATAACGGTATTTGTTTCTAACTTGAAATATTTATAGGACTGTGACTTCCACCTTGAATCGAATGCACTCTTTGCTTCGTTTCTTTTTCTTGCTTTGTCAACCAGCCCTTGGAGTCTTAGAGGTTGTGTACTGAATCCTTGTTTATGTGACTGCAGTGTCATGTGTGACGCATACATGCGTGCAAACACCTTTGCATATGCATATATGTTTGCGTGAGTATCTTTACATATCAGAGCGATTTCTCTCTTTAATTTAAACCACTGCTAGTTTCTGAATGAGTAGATCTAATTTCCAGGACAGACTATGGGAAGGGACCACACACCCTTCGATTTTTTTAGTCGGAGTCTGTGTATTTTAATGGGCAAATTTAATCCACTGACATTTATTGGAATTACTGAACTATTTTGTGTGTTAGCACACCTTTTCTGCACTTTGGTTTACAAGTTCTTGATGTGTCCTATTAATCTATCAGACTGTGAGGCTGTGCCCCATTTCCCTCCAGCTGTTCAGGGAAGGGCACTAGGCAGGAGCCAGGATGTCGAATTAAACATCTGTAGGGTTCTGGGGACATTGCATCCCGCGGGCTGATGCCAGGCGCCTTACCTGTAAAATGAGGAGAGCAAAGCTGTCTCACTCTGAAGGCAGAGGTGGGACCAGGTGATCGCCTTTAGGTATACGGTGTGTGAGACTGGCAATGGGTCTACACGTAGGGAACTGTGGCAGAGCCCTACACAAATGCAAGCATCATTATTAGACCATGTACTCCCTTTTCTGCACAGATGAACCACATGTCTGCCAGTGATAAGCGGAGAGTAGGTATTTTATTTGAAAGAAGTTGGTTGAATGATTTGAAGGCTGGTTCTCACTGTCTAGGCTGATACCAGGGCACGAGGGAAGGCTCAGGTGCATTTGAAGCTTGTGATTTGATTAGCCATGGTCCTGCCAACAGGTGTGCTTCCTGGATTCCAGAATCAGGACATCTTTACAAAGAACCTAGCCAACATCATCACCACATCTCGAGGTTTGTTGTGTGGAGGATGAAATTGGCTACAAGATCTCCCAGCTCTGAATTGCAAGGCTTTGGGGGAAACAAAAAGCGTAGGTGTGTTAGGAACAGCTGCTGGGGGCTCTGGAGACGTGTGTAAGAGAATTGGTTTTTAGGAGACAAAATGCGAAGGCATTTTCACCTCCGTGATGGGTCACAACCCCCGGCATCCTTGCACAGAGGGAAGATGACCGGAAATCCCCATAGAAGATTTGCACCAAGAATCAAAGACGCTAGTTGTGAATTACGGCACCACATGCTCCAAAACACCCCCCTATATTAATATACTGAGAGGTGTCAAGAATAATGGATCCTGGGTGGTAGAGTAATTAAATGTATCTTAATAAATGCCGGGCAATTCTTTTCAAATCCTTTCTTTCCCAAGACCCCGTCAGCTGACATGACTGTGTCCTTTCTGTTGGCAGGAGGCCTAGAAGGAGAGCCCGGGTGTGATCAGAAAAGCAGCCGTGCCCTGGAAGACAGGAACAGCGTGACAAGTCAAGAGGAGAGAAATGAGGACGATGACGACATGGAGGACGAGTCAATTTACACCTGCGATCACTGTCAGCAGGACTTCGAGTCTCTGGCAGACCTGACGGACCACCGGGCCCACCGCTGTCCTGGAGGTAATGCTAAATAGCACCGGGATTCTGACAGGTGGTTATATGGATAATTGGACACAGCAACAGCTTGAAGCCTCAAGTGAGATTAAAGAATTAATAATGTAATTTTACAGTTAATGTCATTTTATTGTGGTATCTTGGGTACCCTGTATCTGCCTTTTAAATACCATTAAACATAAAAGCAGCAGCTTTCCGGCAGGCAGGAACTCGGTGGGGGCGCCATGTCGCTGCTCCCCTGGTCTGTACTCCGTACCACGTGGGCCATACGTGGACGGGTCTGTATTCTGGATTTCTGGAAGGCGTTTTGGAAACCCAGCAATTAAAAGGTTGTTAGTGCAAAGTTAAGCAACTTAAGTGTGGAAAGCTGCGTGAAGGAGTGAGCTCTGGAGGCAGGGTTTGGGGAGAATGTCACAGGCCAAGAAGCGCCTGTGCAAAAAAGGACCCACTTCCACTTCTGGGCTTGGCCTCCCTCTTCTCTGAGTGGCTGGGAACTGCTAGACCTGTTCTGTTTCCTCAGTGCCTCAGAGAAGGCGGGCAAGGCCACGGCTTTATAGGAGTGATTTAAGACTTCAGGGGTTAGGTGTGATTATGTGTCTGGGGCACTGGGGGTGGGATAGGTGGACGGGGGGATTAGGGAACAGCAGCATGTGCATTCCTTGGAGGGGGGTGGCAACCATGATGCAGAGGTCTGAGCAGGGAGTCTGAAACATCTGTGTTCTTTACCCCCAGATACCTCCTTTACCCCCAGATACCCCCAGATACCTCCTTCTATCGTGATTGTTGATGAAACTTTTTGGATGGTTGTTTGTGGAGAGAGGACCTAAAATCCCAGACCTGTGTTCCAAAGGGGACTTGTCTCCAGTTTTGGGGCAGGGGGGTAAATTTGCTGGTAGGAAGTAGATTGGTATACAAAGCTCTCACTTCCCTTACCTTTCATACCATTGTGGAAATTTGAAAGCCAAGTGTTTGGGGGAACTGCTATGACTTTCCCTGTAGTGATGTTCGTAGCTGCACAGCCCTGGCTAGACCAAGTGCTTGTCAACCTCTGAAGGGAACAGATACCCCAAACAATGTGCCCAGGAGGACTCTTACAGACTTGAACTTCTTGGGGCTCACCAAGTCAAACCCCAGTCTTTTGGAATTTGTGATATTTCCACCAGGGGCAGAGGCGATGGCTGACTTATAATCTTAGAATTCTGAGGCACTGAGAGGAAAAGGGGATTGTTCTACTAAGGTCACTTAGTGATTTTGGTGGCTGAGCCAGGTTTTCAGGACCCTGGGTTATGGACTCTGCCCTACTTGAGAAAATCATAGATGCTGGTGTATTTCTTCATTTAGCCAAGAACTGAGGTGGATGTTAAAACTGTTACAGAATGAAATGTTGTCACTTAACTTTTAAAACAATCAGTGACTTGATCTTCTATAAAAGCCATGCTCTTTATTTCCTAAATGTCTAGTTATTAGAGCAGGGCCCCTCAGGACCCCTGCTAAGTGTCGCTTTGTTGAGCCCGCAGCTCTTGCAGTGGGGTCCCATCCCCAGACAGCTGACCCTCCTTCCAGTTCTCTTGAATCAAGGAGCTTTTTACGTGTCCCGCCACACTGGAATGGCGGCGTTTCTAGGTGGAGAAGGAAAATGTGAGACTTTGGGGGGTCTGTACTGGAAATAAGAAGTGGTAGCTAATCGTGCTTCGGTCCCGAGCAGCTTTCTCTTCCCTATGGCAGTTTCTTCTCTCTACAGCCTCCCACTTTGGCTGAAATTATGGCAACCCGTTTGCAGGGTCTGCAGCCATCCTTACTGAGGCTGGTGGTATGTACCAATATTCCTACCTGCTTCCTAACAGGAACCCACTGATGACCTCCGTGGGGACATGGGAACCAGGAATATTCCCCAAACCTGGAGCATTGGAAGGAAGTCAGAAATTCGTAGAAACAGTATGGAAAAGACCTGGTCTAAGAGCATCACTGAGAAATTCATTACCACCCGGTAAAGGTGTGACCCAGTCTAGGAGTCTCCCAGACAAGGACCGAAGAGATAAATGAGGAGTTATTTCCCCCACATCAGAGGTTCTTAGGATTACCCAGTGACAGGATAAACCGCTGGGATTGCATGTGTATTATTCAAAATAGGTCCCTGCCTAGGACACCTCCACACCCTTCCATTGTGCACTGGTTTTCAAACCTGTTCTCAGAGGTGTCCGTGGGGCTATTGGGTGGATACATGGGACATACACCCTGGAGGGCGAAGTGGACACTCGACAGCCCAGCAAAGACCATTTCAGAGAGGGTCGTGGTCTGTTGGGGCCTGATGTGCTCTGGGCGCTCAGCAGATGTTTCTGAGGGAACAAACAGTCCTGTTTAGAGGGAAGGTGGACCCTCCCTGCTATGGAGAATTTGGGGCCTGAGGGCAGTGACACCTGTCAATCCCATTGTCTGATTCTTGAAAACACCCTACAGAGGGCTGTCACCCCTGGAATGTGGAGGCGGCACCCCCACCTTTCCCCCAAGCAGGTGTGTCCTGGGGAGGTTGGGATGCGGCTGTGTGAAGGGGTGGATGTGTTTGTGGTGGTGATCTTGAATGTGTTCTTCTCTAAAACTACTCTAAAACTTCTCTAAATCTACTTTAGTAGAGTGACCGCTGGGCTCTTTCTGTGACAGTTGGGGGGGTGCCTCGTTCCCTCAGAATCGGGGTGAATAGCTGTGAGGTCTAGAGATTTTTCTGAGGTGGGGGATGGTCACTATGGAAGGGGGCGGCCTCCTGCTAGAGTGGCAGTGATTGCATTTGTAAGGAAGACCCCCTTCCCCCCAGAGCTGGGACTCTCTGCACCTAAGAACCCTCACTTCCAGAGGTTCTGGAGCTTGAGAAGGTGCCTCTCCATTGTCCCTCAGCAGGAGTGGCAATGCCAGGTCCTGGACAAGTTGTTGAAATGGGGACTTCAAGAACTCAGTGGCGGCCAGTTAGCTCAGTTGGTTAGAACGCAGTGCTAAGAACTCCAAGGTTGCTGGTTCGATCCCCACATGGGCCACTGTGAGCTGGGCCCTCCTTAAAAAAAAAAAAGGAAACGCAGACAACTCCATCAAGTCCTGTTCATATTTCTCTTTCACTGTCTCTCATTCGTGCCTGAGGAGAAACCAACCTTAAACCCACCAGGCATCAGACATTGCGTCTTTAGAACCCGAAATGAAACAAGCAAGAAGCAGCCTGCTCGGTGGACGCTTATGCCCCGACAGCTGTTTTGTTGCTCTTTGTCCCCCTCCAGCCCCTGCCCATAGGGTAACAAGTGTTTACATGCTTGGAGTCGTGGGCACTTAGTGTTTTGTGTTCGGCATTTGTTACTGAACATTTTCTACTTTGTTTGGAACCCTCCTTTTAAACAGCAGTGCTCAAGCGGATGGAACTTGGGTTACTGGTTCTGGTCCATTGACTGTAGAGATACCACCATTAGACCAATATGTCCATCGATTCGGAGTTTTGCAACAGAGCAGATAAAGGCTGACTTGCTAGAGCATCGTTTGTGGGCTGCACGTGAGGAAGTAACCGGACCACTTGGTGGCCGTCTGAACCAATGATACCAAGTCGCCGCTAATTTCGGTCCCACCAGCGCCCGTAGTGTCCGAACAGGGAGCAAGCTGAAGTTACGTTGACGCAATTTGTGAAGTGTTGGCTAAGCACATTTGAGATCTAGAAGCGGTTGCCTGGGGTGCTCTTCATCATCTTCGAGGACCCAGGAGGACTTCAACTGCTTTAAAAAGGGTCTCTGGGAATTTCGGGGGCACCACTGAGGCAGGTATGAAAGGCTGGACTTCGCCGCGACTGATCCCAATTTTTTATGTGCCCACTGAAGCAGGATACCCGTGGACCTCCAGTCTGGACTTGGGTGGAAGGTTTTACCACTTTCTGGCACAAAGACTACCTTCTGTTTAGACCGACCGCCGCGTTGGTCCCCATTGATGAGGCTGACGGCCCCCGTGGACATTTGGGGGCTGAACTATGCTGTTGTCATGCTTTAGACCCGACTTGCCTACTAGCGACACTCCTGACTGTCAGGAACGGTGCGCAGTGTGTCAGTCCTGGGACGTGGCCAGTCCCCAGGGCTTTGGAGGTCCCAGGCTGGTACGATTGGGGTTTCCGTTCTAGGTAGGGAGAGGCACATGGAGTCTCTTTAGCAGGACTAAGGTCTCTAACTGTGGACTCCAGGCTTGCTCCAAAGGACAGAAATCGCCCTCAGGTCCAGGTTGGAGCTGAGAATTGGCTATTCCCTTCAGGCCCCATTCCCTGCTCTCCCACTCAGGCCAGGCTCCTCGCCGGGCAGCAGGGGCAGCCCTGAAGTACACTGGGTCCCTGCCCCTCCAGGGGCTCGCCCACGGGCTGCAGGACTGACACTTTGCACAGTGAGCACTTGCTTTGTGTCAGACCCTGTGGGACTCGCCCTGGGCCGTGGCCTCTGCAGCCCCCATGCCACACACAGCCCACAGCACTCACCAGTGACGAGTCTGATTATTCTGTGGTGGTTTCCAGCATGTTTATCGCCCATCTCCCACGACCACCGGGCTTCACGAGGACAAGGGCAGTGTCTGTTTCGTTCCCTATCGTGTCCTGGCTCACAGTGGTGCTTGATACATGCTTGTTGAGTGAAGGAATCTTCACCACAATCCCAGCAGGCAGTCCTATTTTTCACCGTCCCTCCCCATTTTACACACTGGGCAATGGAGGCTCAGAGAGGTGGGGATCTTGCTTATGGTGACAGAGTGTGAACGAAGAGTCGAGGTCTGAACATAGATTGGGCCTGGTGAGCAATTTCAACCTAACCTCCAGCTTTTTTGAATGCTCAAGTTAAAAAAATAAGAGGAGGGGAATTTGTTCAAATAGCAACAGCAAAACACCTGCTCCCTGTGGGTTAATTTCGCTGTTCACCCTTTGGCTGCCCCACCTTCCCGAGGACTGGGACCAAGGAGTGTGTCCCCAGCCCCTCTGGAAGGGCAGGCCCTCCCTTTCTGGCGAAGGTGAAATGCTGCTGCGTAAAAAGCCGGGTGGAAAGTTAATTACACCCTGGTTTGTTCAGCTGTGGCCAGAGTGACCTGTGGGCCCTAATTACAGGGCTGGGCAGCGTGGAGGCTGCACCTTGGCCAGCCTTATCCCTATCTGCCGGCTGGCCAGAGCTCGCCTTTGTGTGCCGGCTCAGGCCCTTTTCTTGCTCCAATTGTGTAGGTGGGGCCTTCCCTGCCGTGCTGAGTGGGGCGGCGTTCCTCGTACTGGTTCCATTTGGGCAAAACAGTGGGCACAGGCCAGCCGCTGGTCGTGTGCTGCCAAGAGCACAGGTGCAGGGCACGAGTGCCTTCAGCCCGTGGGAGCGTGCACGGCACCTGGTTGTCAGCCATTGTCTCACAGTGCAAAAGGCATGGGGGCTCGAGCCCAATTAATACCCCCAACAGGAAGATCTTTCCTGCAAGCAGAGAGCATCCAGGTAGAAAACACCCAGCAAGAAAGGGCCCCACTTCCAGTAGCCACAGCATGTATGAAGACCAGGGAACCAACCGAGGAAGTAATATCTAGATGTTTGTAGGGGACAAACAGAATCAACTACGGGGGTGGGGTGGGGGGGGGCACAAAAGAAACTTAGATAAATGAAAAGGCAGACCTTATTCTTGGGTGGAATGATCTAATGTCGTAAATATGTCAGTGTCCCCTAAATTACTTGTTAACCTTAGCCAATGAAAGGGACGATGGGATTGATGCAGAAATGGATGAGCTGATTCGAAAGTTCCTAAGGAAGACTAACCATGCAAGGATAGAAGGAAAATTCCAAAGAAGAGGAATGATGGACCAGGCTGGTAACCATGTCAGATTTTGAAACATATTCTGAAGCTGCGGAATTCTAAGTGGTGAGGGACAGACCAGGGGAATGGCAGAGACCAGACATGGACCCCGAATAGATGGAAATGTAGTGTAGGAGAAAAGTGTCACTGCAGGTCGCTCAGTAATTGGGGTTGGGATGAAGAGGGCAACCATCCTGAAAAAAGGAAATTGGATTCCTTCCTCCTCTTAACACCAAACAAATCCCCAGTGGATCAGAAATCTAAACATAAAAAAGAAAACTTAAAAGTACTAAAAGAAAACAAGTGAGTTTTAAAAAACATATAATAGTATCAGAGAGGGGAAGCCTTTTCTAAATATAACCCTAAACCCAGAAGCCATAAAACAAAAGACAAATATTCAACTACATAAAAATAAAACATTTCTGCATTGCCCAAACCACAATAAATCAAACCAAAGACACATATCACAGGCAAAAGATATTTCCCTTAATGTGTAAAGCACTCCTACCGACACTAGGAAAATAACCAATAAATCAGCAGAATGCAGGGCGAAGGCCGGGCTGCCAGAGGCCTGCGCCCGCTTGGATTGGTTGGTTTTTAGGCATTTTGAACATATCCCATGTGCAAAGGACAGAAATGGAATCAGAAAAAGAAATACTAGTGGATCGTCAACATTTAGAAAGATCTCAGAAGTTCCTGTAGATAATAAGAGACCTGTACACTTAAACCACAGGCAAGTACCATTTTTTTACCTACCACGTTGGCAAAGATCAAAAGCTTGCCAGCTCATTCACTGGTGACGATGTGTGTCTTTGATGGCAGGACCACAGGTCTTGCTCTCTTCTCTGTCCCCAGGGTTGCCTTGGCCTGTGGCTAGGTGCTAGGTAAACGTTTATTGATCTTGTCCCTCTGTGAAGGACAGAGGTATCCCCAATAAGGGAGACACTGGAGGTACCATGGATAAAGGGCTTTGAGGTATGAGATGGGCTCCGGGCATAGTAGGTCTTCAGTTATGGGGAGTTAAGAGCAGGAAGAGATGGTTTATTCATTGAACAAACATTTATTGCGCAGGGAGTCTGCATAGGGACCATTCTGGGTGCGAGGGTGGGGGTACTGTTTATTCAGATGAAAAATAACTCAGTGGAGAAGGCAATCTCTTCACAAAAGCGTTCTTTGACATGTAAGATGAAGTGTCATCAGCAGCCTTTCCATGGCCGCCTTTCCTAGGGTCTTTAAAAGGTGTTCCAATGTATAGAGATGTCATTCCATACAACCGTCCTGGGAGATGCTGGCTGTGTGTGCTGGCCTGCTACCACGCTGCCTTGGGAGGGGATGCAATGGGCCAGGTGGTCTGCCTGGCCGGTGGCCCGTGTGAAACTGTCCCCAAAGTGCTGTGCCCTGCGCTCTGAGTCCCCATCAGAAGGTGCCTGGGCAGCCGGCAGCTGCATGGGACTGTGATTCCGCCTGGTCTTGGGCAGCTGTGCCCAGGCTCCCGGTGGTAATGTGGAGGGGAGTTGTCTGAAAAGACGCTCGTGCTATGATTCACCTCCTGTGAGTCTGCAGGTTTACAGAATGTGTCCCCTTGACTTGATTGTGTAGAGTGATGCTATTAGCACATTGTGGGGCCTGCAAGCCTTTCCAAAATTGGACACCAAATGAACAGTTAGAAGGCCAGGCCACGGTGGGAAGAATCCACCTGTCGTTTGGCTTCCACGGGAGGAAATGTGTGCTGTGCATTCCTTGTGGTTTCTGATTGTTCTCCTCCGGGAGGGGGGCTTTTGCTTCTTTCCCACCCAGCCAGCTTGACCACCTTGGTGGTTTTCTGAATCACTGCACCTTCTGGGTTCTTTTGTGTCCAAGGGTGGGCCAGCGTGGGCTCCAGGGGTGGTGCCTGATATCGGGGCTGCTTCTGCTGCAAACACCCCCCAGGATGAGCCTCAGTGGAGACGAGCTGGGGAGGGAGGGGCCTGGGCTGCCTCACCCAGGCTGGGCCCTGGTTTCTGCACTTTTCCTGGAAGCAGCCAAAGCATCTGTTGGCTTCCTGTGGTTGGACACCCAGCAGGGCCTCCAGGTCCTGGGAGGAAAAGACACCCCCCGAGCTGGCCTTCAGGCTGGTTGCAGGTACATTCCTCGTGTGGTCTGGGTGCAGCCTGTCGGCATCCATTTCAGCTTGGAAGTTCCAGAAGGCACGCGTCACCTCAGCAAGTATTATGCCTATTACATGCCTGTGTGTGTGAGCGGGTGTGTGTAGGAGAGTTCTGGTAACAAGGAGCGTATGACCTAGCTGGAGGAGGAGGTCACCATGACCCCTTGGTTGCCGGGCACACAGCAGATCCTCAGTTACTCATGTGCTATCTGCACAGAGAATCAATGCAAAATGACAAGCAGGAAAAAGTAGACTCATTGGCTAGAGGAGCTGAGAAGGCTGGTTTCACGTCCCTCCAGCCCTCGAAGGTTGTCCCCACAAACCTCATCAACACGCCTGCAGACGCAGAGATGTCCCAGCACCTCCGGGCTTGCACCCTCCTAAGTCTTTCTGATTGTCAGGACAGACGTCCTGAGGTGAGCTCCTGGTGGAGCAGCCATGACCGAGGCTCAACCCCCAAGGCAACACTGTGCAGGGGGGACAGACATGCATACTAGTGAGGGTGGGAGGAGTTGGGCAACTCCATACAGACCGCTGAGAGTTGGGGAGGGGCTCCCCGGGGTGGTGGCCAGGAAACACGGATGTCTTCTATAGGAGGAAGGAATTATGTGCAGGCAGATATAAGGAGCAAACTAGTTGCATCAAATGCCAGCTTGTCAGGCATCGACTATTAAGTCCATTCACTTTGCTTTTGAGAGCGTCTCATCATTGCATCTTAGAATTTTAGGGAAGCAGATTCCCCAAAGGTCATCTAGCTCCGTGCTTTCCCACCTTATTCTCAAACACAACCAGTGTATAAAGCAGATAACTGCAGAGCTCTCTGTTAAAGGGTTTGGAAGGTTCTGAGCTCCACCTGTCACTCCCTCACCCCAACCCCAAACCTCCAGGAAGCCCCAGGGTATCTGAAAGCACTGACTGGGCAGGCTCTTCAGTGATGTGGGACCTGGCCAAGGTCACAAGGGGAGGTGATGGCTGAGCTGGCACTCCCTTCACCCCCAGGGGGCATTTGATAATTCTTAGGAGGCAGGGCAGCCCCCGGGGTGGTCAGAGCACTGGTGCTGGCTTCTGGGCACCCACCTGTTCTCTGATGGATGGGGCCTTTGCACAGCTCCTGCCTGGTCCAGTGGCTGTTTGTCGGGGAAAGTGGGGGGACCCTACATGAAGCCTGCCGTTGTTGAGTTCTCCAGACTCACCAACCTCACACCATTTAGACTGGACTTTTCTTTGTTTGCTTCTTGTTTAGGAGAGACTTTGACCTTGAAAGCTTATAACTTTGTGAAAGTTGTGCCCCCACCTTGGGGGTGGGTCCCACCTTCCCTCCCCCAAACCTCTACCTCTTGGTCTTTTGGGGGTGGAGCTCTTGAAAAGGGGCAGGTCGTGCTCTGGTGACATCCCTCTGCTGCTGGGCCTCCGAGGCATCGTGTCCAGGCCTTGGGCAAGGCTGGAGAGAGGCTCGGTGACCACTGGGTTAGTCCTTGTACCTGAGGGGCTCAGGTCGCAGGTGGTATGGACAGGGTCTGTGAAGCCAGTCTGCTGTACTACAGCTCGGCCTCCTGGTCCTGGGACAGCGGTGGTAGCGAGAAGTCACATCCCCCGTCAGCTTCTAAAATCTTAGTAAGGTTTTTCCTCTTTTCTGTAGGTATTTCAGTAATAAGCGCCCCCCAAAATACACATGTATAGGACATGTGTACGACAGTTAAGTTCATGAACTTGTTGCAACAATGTTGCTAACCTTTTTTGACATCAGAGGGATTATTCAGCATGAATTTGTACCAACTGGACAAACAGTTGACCATGTTTACTATTTGGAAGTGCTGAAAAGGCTGCATGAAAACGTTAGATGACCTGAACTTTTCGCCAACAATTCATGGCTCTTGCATCACGACAATGCACCAGCTCACATGGCACTGTCTGTGAGGGAGTTTTTAGCCAGTAAACAGATAACTGTATTGGAACACCCTCCCTACTCACCTGATCTGGCCCCCAGTGATTTCTTTCTTTACCGGAAGATGAAGGAAATATTGAAAGGAAGACATTCAGGACATCAAGGGTAATACGACGACAGCTCTGATGGCCATTCCAGAAAAAGAGTTCCAACATTGCTTTGAAGGGTGGACTAGGCGCTGGGGTCGGTGCATAGCTTCCCAAGGGGAGCACGTCAAAGGTGACCGTAGTGATGTTCAGCAATGAGGGATGCAGCAGTTTTTCTAGGAGGAGTTCATGGACTTAGTTGTCTGACCACGAAAACCTCACTGTCACTGAGCAAACTCAGGGCGAGTTACGTGGAGTTTTGGTTAACAGCCACAGCTTTTTCTCTTCCATCAAGGCCTACAATTTCTTTCATCCCTGTCCCTTCTTACCTCCATTAGATGGGTAGGAAACACAGAGACCAAAGCCCCTTGGCCCTGTAGCTTTCCTTCTGGAGGTGCTGGTGCTATTTCCGGATCTTGTTGGGTGTAAACATCTGAAAGTTGTGTTCCCTGAGAAATCAGTCTCGGGCACCTCCCCGTGGCAGTTAGAAAAGGCTTTGAGACATGCCTGTAGGTGAAGATAGGAAGAGGCTCCAGCTGCATCCTGGCCTGATTTGGGGGTAAAAGGTAACGAGAGGAGAGTTGTTCTACGAGAGTCCTTTATCATAGCCGACAATCATCGATGACCTCTTCCCGTGTCCCTTAGTGCACAGCTCCAGGCCCCCCAAAGAACCAAGCAAACGGCCAGAAGAACAGATGTTCCTTAGAACCAGAGCACCTCCTGGCATGGATTCATTCATTCATTCACAGAATACTTTGCCAAGCACCTACTATGAGCTAGGAAGTGTTCTAGACATGGGGATAGAGCAGTGAATGAAGCAGATACCATTGTGGCCCTTCGGGAGCTTGCATTGTAGAACAGCTGGCCCCTCACTGACTTGGGCCAGGACATTCTGAATTGACCTATCTGTAGTTATTTGGTTCTTGAGAACGGGTTGGTTCCCTCTGTGGTCTAGCTGCCGACTTGGTCAACCCCACACGAGCAGTACGGAGGGAGTGACACAAGTAGCCAGGTCACTGCCAAAATTGTTGGTGGACACCGTGGCTGCGTCCGCCTCAGCAGGATGAAGGAGATAATTGCTCTGTTCCACGCGTTGCCAGAGAGACCACAGCGGGAGAGGGATTCAGGGGAAGACAGAAAGGGAGGCCTCAAAGTCGTGCTTGCAAGTTGGGAAGTCAGGATTCTTGGTGGCCGGTGTCAGAAAATCAAACCCTAACGTGCTTATACCAAGCAGGGGAACTGGTGGCTCATGGGAATAGAAATCGAGATGTAGGACTGGCTTTGGGTGCGGCTGAGTCCAGGGACTCTGGTGAAAGCCTCAGGACCCAGTCTTCCTGCATCTCCTGGCCACGTTGGCTTTTGGCTCAGGCCAGGGCACGTGCTCTGCATGGCAGACCCAGAGTGTTCCCCAGAGGAAACCAGGGTGCTGCTAGCAGAAGAAGAGAGCACAGATGGTGTGGCAGAAGGAAGGAGCTTGGGTCATTTAACTTCCGGCGCCAAGATGCCAGAGTCTGTGAGCCGACCTTAGGGATAGGCTGCAGCTCGGCCAATCCCACCAGTGCAGCTGGTGTCCGTTCCTGTGATGGTGAACCAGTGGTTGACAGTTTTATTATCACCTCTGGATGAGGCTAACCGGTGACAGCTCTACCCAAAGCAGTGGGAGAGTGTGGAGGAGACCCTGACCCCTCTCTCCATTAATCTTGCTGCTCCAAGAGACAGAACCAGGACCAATTCCAGAAGCCACAGGGACCCCACATATAAGGAGCAACTTCCTGGTGGCGAGAGCCTTTTAAAAGCCTGGAGATGGACACATCAGACGGACGCAGGGGTGGGGGAGTGGGATGCAGAGATGGGGTCACAGGGCTGGCAGTGGTCAACATTTCAGGTTCCTCTGAACCCCGAGATCCTGTGATTGGCTTCCCTAAAATGACACCCTCATACAGAAAAATGAAAAACATCCCCAAACAAAATGAGAAACCAACCCAATTTATCTCCCGCTGGCTGCTGAGTGTGAGAATCAAGGAGTGCAGCCAGCAGGGGACCCGTCTTCCTCTCCCTGCGGCACCGGCCTGGCCAGGCCTTACAGCTGGGGTGGGGCTTCATGAAGGCTGGGGGGTGGGAGGGGTGTGGAACAGGCAAAGAGCAAGGAAATGTGAAATTTAACTCTGACACTGCTCTAAAATAAAGCGAAACGATTGGTTGAGTGTTTTGGCAGTGTTTTTAAACACTGTGTGTGCCAGCTCAGGGGAAAAATGTACAGGGGATTATAAAATGCTTCATTTTGTGTTAAACAGATTTATTTTGGAGTTGAGTGGCTAGAATTTGGCTGTCTTTGGAATGGCCTCGTGGTTCTGGGGTGGGGGGCGCATCTGGGAAGACTGAGGCTGTGAGGCAGCGTGCAGGTGGAAGCCTGGAGACTGGCGTGGGGCGTGGGCATGTACCCCCGGCCCTTGCCCCCACCCACCCGTCACCTGGGATGCTGGAAGTGGTTGTGCATGTCACTGACAGGCATGATGAGGTCACATCTGTCCCAGCACATCTGAGGGCGGGTAGGGGCTGCGTGGTGAGGAAGTGGGAGGGAGGTGGCTGAGGGGCAGGCAGTGGGGGGGCTGGGGAGGAGAGATGCCTGGCCCTGCCCGTGGCCTCCCAGGCCCTTCCCAGCACCTGTTGCCATGGCAGCTCTACCTGACTGCCCCTCTCCCGCTGCACTTAGAACCCATGTACCCCACTGACCTGGTTTCACTTCCTCCTAGTCGGCTCCCCTTCCTGAGCCTTCCTGAGCCGTGGACGTGTTTCCACCACAGGGCCTTTGCACCTCCCCCCATCCACCCAGGCTGTTTCAGGTTTCACTGGGACTGCTCCTTCACCTCCTGCTGCAATGTTACCTCCTGAAAGCCGCCCTCTTTGCCACCCCTCCCCCAGCTAAAGTTGTTCTCCTTCACTGTCTGTCGGATCACTCCATTTGATTTCCTGCATGGCAGTTCTTGTTATTTCCAATTTCTTTTGCTTTGTTTTTCCATGATTGTCTCTGCTGTAGAAGGTGACCTTCCTGAGCCACTGTCCTGCCCTGCCTTCTCATACCTGTGCTGTCTCTGGCCTGCCGTGTCGTCGTTGCTCAGGAGCTACTATTAAATGACCTGTTGGAAGTGACCTGGTGTCCCCCTGGTCACTCCCTTGGGGGCTGAGAACCAGCAATCCTTGGAGGCAGTCTCCATTGGTCTGGAGACTTCTCCTCGGCAGACGCCACCAAACCTTACCTCCCTCACGCCTGCTTCTTGGGGGCGGGGAACAGAGACCACACGACAGACTTTGGGTGCATGCTGCTTTTCCAGAGGACAGGGACACTGTGTTTGAGACCTTCAGTTTTTTATTAAGTGCCTGCTGTGGGCCAGGCCCTGCCTTCAGGAAGCTTTTGTTTTAGGGGGAGACAGATGATAAAGGGGTGAGTCAGCCTGGCATGTTGTGCATGGGGCTAGATAAATATAGCTGGGTCCTGCCCCCGGGAGCCCACTGTCGCCCAGGGGAAAGAGACCCTAGGGTGTTGGGGTGGGATTTCAGAAGCACCCGTGGGGTGGCAAGTAAGAGACCTGGAGGTGGCCTTTAGAAGTACCATGTCGTGGGCTGGCACCGGGCTGACTGTTTTCCTCGTGGAAGGAGTGGCCGAGCTGCAGGGAGAAGTGCCACAGTCACGGCCAGCCATACAGCCAGGCCACAGAGGGCAGGGGCTGGGGACCGGGTGGCGGGGGGAGTGAGTCACTGAAAAGGCTCTGCCCTCCGCGGCCTCGCTGCCGGCCACACCTGTCGTCACTGATTTCCCCATCTCTCGTTCTCACTGATGCTATATTTTACACCGCTTCCTCTATCATCTTTTTGTTACAGCCTTAACAAACAACTTGTCAACATATTTACTTAAAATTTGTTTAAAGGACACCCGCTTCGTCGTGGTCCCAACAGAAAACAGATGGCATGCTCTAACACCGTAACTCAGCATTTAATAAAGGGCCCTTTATAGTGGTGGACAGGGTGGGGGGAAGCCAGCAGGGACGGGGAGCATTTTGGGAACGTTCCAGTGACAGTGGTGGTCCAGAACCTAACGGGGGGTGCTGACCGGGGCCTGGAGACAGCAGCTGCAGGAGAGGCACACTGCAGCCTGCAGCAAGCCAGGGAGCAGACCAGGAGAACACTTACCCTGCTCTGTCACCTCCTGGCCATCCCCGTCTCTGCTGGGACCACTGGCTGAACCGCACGGGACACCGGAGGCAGAAGACCCTGCTCGTCCGCCTCGCAGGGCACAGAGCCGGGTAGAGAAAGTGGGTCTGGAGGGGCCGATGGCAAACGCCCTTTGCATCACCGGCTGGCTCGGCTGCTGCTGCAAAGTCACATTTTGGAGGCAGTCCCAATTTATAGAAGGCGAAGCTTTCTGTACAGATTTGTTTGGGGAGTGGGAGCTGTTCCGTTTTGCTTGGAGTTTGGGGCTGTGTCAGGTTTCTGTGCGGGTTTTGGCTTTGGTTTCCCCGCCCTTTTTCTGGGAGATGATGTGGGCTTGTGCTGTAATAGTACAGATTATAGGGACAGAGAGCAAATTGGGCAGATGCGAGGTGGCTGTTCAAATCATGGTCTGAGCTGCCAAAACTTGACATAAACGGAGAACTGGATAGGTTATCCTTCCAATTAACGCCATTTACTGCTTAACTACGAGAGAGATTGGCAAGGAAGCACCCTGTGGCCGTCACCTCCCCTGACAGTGTCATTTCATTTCCAGCTTCACTGGGGACAAAGGCAGGGGAGAAGTCAAGGAAAGCAGGAAGGTCAAGGGTGCTTCTGAGGAGCCTCTTTGTTCATTATGTATTTATATGGCTCGAGCTTTCCATTCGCTGGCTGCGCGGCCCGGGACCCCCAGAGGACAAGGCAAGGAAACCTGTGCTCCGAGCGCCAAAGCTATTTTTATTTGTGCTCAGGGCACGGTGACGCGGCGGCTGCAGGCCGAGGTTCAGCTCTCCCTGACACACAGAATTGGATATTAAGGCGGAATTAGAAGCTTGAGTCTGAGGAGGTCCCTTGTGAGCGGTGCGTTCGGTATGGCATCCTGACTTCCCAAAGTGCTGTCGCAGACAGCGGCTAGGGTAGATGGCTGTGCCTTTTTGGGGGACAACCCCAGTCCCCGAGTAGCCCTGATGCTCGTCTGTGAGTAGATTGTGAATTGTTTCCCCAAAGCGAATTCTCCTTCCGTTGTTTCTTTTTTCCATGACACTTTCCCCACTGGATAGTCCTAAGCGCGTCCTTCTCCTCTTTACAAAGCCTTGCAGCGTCCTGGCCACGCGGCCCCACCCTGACTCAGCACTGTGGAAAGTCCCTAGTTCTCCTGTGACTCATGGCCTGGCCCACTATTATCCCCCCGCTTGGAGTGAGAGACGGGTGAGGCTTTTGGTCATTCTTTATTCTAGAAAAAGTTAGACGTTATTAGATACCACTAATACATCAGTGTATTCTGTTTGTGAGAATTTCAAAGATATCCTCATAGAGGAGGCTGAAGTCTGCTTCATCCTGCCTCCTCCTCGGGTTAATTGCGGTCATCCTGCGTGCTTCAAGACCTCCTGCTACAAGTTTACAGAATGCCGCGTCGCACAGATTCTAAGACACACTTTCACATCTCTGAAATCGAGATGAATCTTACAATTGGTGGCTTGTCATGCTTTAATTGATAGTGTTTCGTGTTTTTTTTTTTAGTGGTGCGTAATGGAGCATTTTACAATCCATGGTATCTTAGATTTGATGAAATATGGTGTAAGCGTATCCTTAGAAACAATGTCATATTGATTTTTGATTAAAAAATAAATGATACCATATTGGATCTATCATTCTGCAGCTTCCCTTTTTTCCCCACAATACTATGCCTTGGAGAGTTTTTCACGTTGCTACATAGATCTCCCTTATTCTTTATTAACTACTGCGTGGCATTGCATAGCACAGATGCAGCATGCTTTATGCAGCTGGTCCCCTGGTGAGGGGCATTCAGGTTGTTTCCAATCGTTTGCTGTAGCAAACGTCCTTGTCCATGTCTCCCTATAGGAACACTTTTTACATGCTTGATAGAGGGAAGGGGCGTTGCTGTGTTCAACCTTTGTTCCCTCCCCTTCCCACCCATCCTACAAGCATTACCCCAGTACTAAGTATCAGATACTGGGCCTAGATCAGTATTTTGGAGCTTGAAGTGTCTACAAAAGGGAGTCAACTTGCCTTTTCAGGAACTTACAGTCTATTTGGAAGAGAAGGCCTGAAATGAGATTTAGATAAAAACTTCAGAGCACGCCCGAGTTAAGCCTAGTGTTAGGGGTACAGGTGTTCAGAGGAAGATGTTTCAGCCCTTATTTTATACTCATTTTGGAGTCCTCTCAGGCTGGCAAGCCCCTCAGGAATCATAAAAGAATGCTTTTGTACCGACACGTTACCCCTTGACTTACCTGGGGCATAAGTGGGAATCTTCCCCAACTGAGTTCCTTAAGGCTGACACGTGTTTGGGTTATTATGGGGTACCCCTCTCTTGTTTTCCCATCTTTGAGCTGAGAAGGGAGAAAAGGGCCACACACCTGTCCTGTAGTACCTGTTCTGCTCTCCGTGAAGATGCTATGCCCGGATACAGAGAACATGGGGCGGGGGCTGGAGGCAACAGAGGTGGATGGAACCTCCCTGCCACCTCTGCCTCCTGGGGAGTTTTGAACAAAAGTGCCCCTGAAGGCTATCCCCGAATGGCCTTGGTCAGCGCTTCTCAGACTTTTAAGTGCATATAGATCACTTGGGATCTTGTGAAAATGCAGATTTGGGGTCAGCAGGTCTGGGAAGGGGGAGGGGCCAAGAGTCTGCATGTGTTGTGAGCGCCCAGGGACTGCACGGGCTGCTGGTCCACAGACCACACTTTGAGTAACAAGGACTTCAGGAGCACTAAGCACACTCCGGAGGCAGGCAGGACCTGGGAAGTGGGGAAGGAGAGTTTTGAGGGGAGCTGGAGGTATCTAAGGGCCAAAGCTGCATATATCTGGCAGACCTCGCTTCTTGGGACGGTAGATGATTTGGCTGCACTTTGGCTCACTGCTCTCCAGCTGCTCTATGCAAGTCAAGGCAGGGGTTTGGTGGGTTTATAGCTGATGGATTTGTGCTAGGCTTTCCAACCGCAGGGTGGCATTTACAACAGGGGAGTTCTTCATTCGGAGGGACCGGCCCTTTGCAGGTCATTCGGCACCCCTGGCCTTGCCCACTAGATGCCAGTAGCAAGCTCCCCGATTATTGTAGCCCTTGAAACAACTGCCCCTGAAGGGCAGGCAGTGCGGCGCCGGTCCAGCCATTGAGCTGGAAACGGCCCTGCTGAAGGCAGGGACCATGGCCTGGTCACTCGTTCCCAGTGGCTGGTACCGTGCCTGGCACGGAGGAAGAGCTTTGTCAGTGTGTTGTATCAAGAACACACACGCGGGATGCTGGGCAGTAAGGGGATGTAAGTTCTAATCATCGCGGCCTGCTTCGAGGAAAAAACAAAGCCGAGGTATGCACCTCTACTGTACCTGGCAGGGTGACACCTGCTGGGGACAGCAGCGTCCTGATCTTCAGGGACAGCATGGGGATACCAGGCACGGAGGCACTGGAGCGTGCTAAAGTTCATCTCTACTCCCTCAGCGTCCCCCAGCACGCCGAGGCTCCGTTTTCTCATGGAACGGCTGCCAAGCATTGGGTTTTTGATGTGTCGTGTCTTTTCTGGGCTGAACTGCTGGAGGATGAGGCCTGTCGTGTTCATCCTGTGCCCTCAGGGGCCTGGCTCTTAGTAGGCATCTTGTATGTGTTTGCTGGAAGGTCTCCTTGAATTCTCTGTGGAATCCGCTCCTCCCAGGAGCTCTGCGACAGTTCCTTTTGGTTCATTGCTGATTGCGTCTGTAATGTGAACCATCATCTCTGATTCATTCATGCAGTCATGAATCGATTCATTCTTTCAACAACTATTTCGTGAGCGCCTGCTATGTTCTGGGCGCTGTGCTAAGGCAGGGGCTCGCTGGAGAGCAAAGTGGGCATTGTCTTCTCGGAGGAGCTGATGGTGTGCTGGGAAGTAGTATTAACTTGAGAATCATACAAACAGCGGGAAAATTGCACCCGTGGTGAGTGCTTCTAGGGGAAGGTACATGGTGCAGTGAAAGTGCTGAGAGGAGCGTCTGCATCTGGTCCTTGTGGGGGGATGTCAGGGAGGACTTCCTGAAGGTGGTGAGATTGGGGCTGACACATGAACTGTATTGTATCCAAGTTAGTGCGTAGGCTACCAGTAAGGCAGGGCCACTCCTAAGTGAAAAACCAATTCTGTTGCAAGAATGTAAGGTTTTGTGTTTTTTTTTTTTTAAAGCATCAGAGGACGCACAAAGATATCAATCAAAAATGTCAAGTCTTCTTTACACTGATAGTTTAGTAGTTTTTCTATTTTGAATTATGCAAGTGTGACACATACGCTCTTTTGTACGTAGGGCCTCTAAAAGCCTTGGCCCTGGATCTGCGATGAATAAGAGCTAAGTAGATGAAGGCTATAGAGAAGAGCACATGCAATTCCCCGGGGAAGGACAGGTGATACAGCGTGTTGGAAGACCAGCCAGGAGGCCAGGGTGGTAGGTGCCCGTGAGCAGGGAGCTGAGGGTGTGGGATCAGGCTGAAAGGTCTTTTGCGGCCAAATCATGCAGGACCTTGGATGCCATGGGAAGCAGTGGGGATTTTATCCCAAGACTGGTGGGAAGCCATTGGAAGGGATATATGTGTTTGAAAGACAACTGTGGCTGTCTTGTGGAGAGTAGACTCATTTATGGGTCGTTTAGGGGGTTGTTGGTGTGTTTTTCTTTGTGGGCCATCAGTCATGTGGCCTGGGGCCACCCATGCTGTGAAACTGAGAGTGCCATTGCATCATTGGTGCCCCAGGCCTTAACCCCACTTGGCTCTGCATTTCTGGACTCCCTCTTCCCTTTCGGTGTCAGGCAGACCTGGCCTTCAGAAGCCGGATGGGATCCGAAGACCTTCCAGTGATGTTTAGCTTTCTCACTCACTGGAAATCTCACTGAAGTGACCTATTTTTCTTTCATCTCGCTCTTGTATTTTTTATGAATGGATGATAAAAAATGTGGCAGGGTCATTTGTTTTAATTTCCTTCTGACACCTGGACTCTGTTTGGTGGCAGCTGTCCCTCCAGTGGATGGAAGTTGGCCTGCAGGCAGTGGGGCCCTGGGTGCCATCACACTTGGCTCTGGCGGGCACGGCGGGGCAGCTGAGGCAGTGGGCCCTGGTCCTCATTAGACAGCTGTCCCTTTTAGAACTTGGGACCGGAGGTTCAGTGCGTATCCCAGGGGACAGGACTGGTCCCAGCGTGTCTGTCAGTTTGGCCAGACACGGAGGCAGCGATTGGCCGGGAGGTAAGAACCTGAAGGTCCTATCTCAGTTGGGCCTGCAGCCCTACTGCCTGCCATCTTATTAGCTATGTGATAATGAATCTTTCAGAGGCAAACTGTGGCCTCACATTTGATGGGGAGTGGTGATGGATGGGTCAGAGCCCTGAGGGATGCCAGCCTCCAATGCCGGGAGACCAAATTCAGCTCTTTAATCGGGTGGCCATTTGTGGTCGGGTCTGTCCCTACTTTCCAGCCTGTCTCACTACTCTCTACCTTGCTGCTGCCCTTGGAGTCTGTAGTGCCCTTGCCATGCCATTCTCTCTGCCTGGCACCCCACTCCTCAGTTTGCTCCCCTGGCCAAGCCAGACCCATCCTTCTAGCCTCCCTTATGTCTCCCTGACCTCTGAGCAGACAGCCGTCCGGCTCCTTTGGGGCTCCCAGGAGTACTTGGCCCACTCCCTTGTTTTCAAATTACATCTTTCTGTTTCATGATTGTTAGACGCATTTGTTGTAGAAGATCCAGTAAAGACAAACAAAAGAAGAAAGTAAAATCCGATCATAATCCCGACATCGGGTGCAATGTTTTGGCATCCGTCCTTGCAGCTTGTTCTGCAATCTGCTTTCCCCCCACTTACCTATCGATCGTCAACAGCTTATCATGTCGTTCGATATCGTCCGAAAGCCTCCTAATGGGCGTCATAGGTCCCATTGCATGCTTGCGCTCAGCTGTGTGTTGCAATGCCCACAGCTAGGCTGGACGCACCCATCCCAGCAGCGCCCCCAGACCAGGAGGGAGCTGGGAGGTTGTGGATGGTGACTGCTGCTGCGGTGAGCATCAGGGACTCCAGGGAGGGGAGGAGGGCCCTGCCAGCTGGGCAGTCTCAGGCCTGGCGCCAGGCTCCGGCAGCCACGTCTGAAGGCCTCAGTTCAGCCGAGGCGTGCTGCTGCCTTTGGAGCCTGGTGCATGCGCTCTCAGGAGCCGTGACCTGGGCGTGTAGCTTTGTCCTGTGTGATGAGACACAAACCTTCAACTCCCGCAGACCAGTGGAACCCAGGAACAAAAGTCGTAATTTATTCATGCATGCATAAACTAAGCAAATGTTTATTGCACACTGTTACATGTCAAGCTCTACGCTGGTCATGGTCCCCAGGGAGCTCACAGTTTGGTGGTGAGGATGGAGGGTGGCCAACTGTCCTGGGTAGCCCGGAATGGAGGGGCTTCCTGGAAAGTTGGATTTTTAGTGCTAAAATTGGGGAAGTCCCGGACAAACTGGGACACGTTGGTCACCCTAGTCAGATGTAAACATAGCTTCCTGCCATCTAAGGAGAAAAGCGTTGAAACCTTCCAGGCAGGAGTGGGGTACTTCGGGACTCAGGAGAGGGGGTACTCAAGGAGGAAATCTCGTGTTACGGGGCTGGCACGCTTAGCAAGAGGTGTAATGGAGCTGTGACATCCAGGAAGGGTGAGGCCCCTGGAACGGTTGATACCAAAGTTCTTCCCCTCCCTCTCAGTTCTTCAGGCCCCTTGCCCTGCTCAGGTGGTCCTCCTTGGCACAACATGGCCAGGTGCCAGGGCAAAGGCAGCTCTCTGGACAGTAGACCCCTGGGGCCTGGGGTTAGTGACTTCTATCAGCCTCCAGGACCAACTGTCCTCTTTGAAGAAAAGGGTTCCCCAAAGTCTGCTCTGAAGGGGACACGTGTCTTTTGTCCCTTAGGATTAAATGAATATACGTACTGGTCCTGGGGTCCACTGTGACAGCCCTCTCCATGGCCTGGGCGTATCATTCCTCCATTTCTTCATTCATTTCTTCACACAGCACAGTGCCTTGGGGCAGCCTTGAGCCAGCCAGTTCCAGAAGCTTTAGGATTTCTCAGGGCTGCTGGTGGAAGAACTGCATTAAGTCCTAGAGCCTTAGCTATCCCCAGGTGGCCTCCGCCAGGGCTGACACCCTGGGCGGGGGGGCTCCCCTGCCAAGCACCCCTCTGGAGCAATTGTCCCCAGAAATCTGTGCGGGGGCTTGGGAGAATGGAATCTGGCACCCTTTTCTTGGAAAGGCCATTTGTCCACTGAAATGCAGTTTACTTCTGAAAGGAGCAAAAAGTCCAGAAAGGTCACCAGGTGAGAACGTGTTTCTGGTACCTAGAAGCCAACTCCAAAGTCAGTTTCCAGCATGGAGGTGAGGTCCTGGGAAAGTAAGTGGAGGGCTGGGCCGGACATGCGGTGGCCGTCCCGTGCCCCCCTCACCCGATTCTGAATACTGTTGTGCCAAGCAGTCGTGATTTTTGGTCTTTAACGTGCTGTAGCAAACTTCAGAAAAGGAAAACCTCAAGCTGACAACGTAATAGATAGTACGGTTCAAAGAGAATAAATTGTAAAACAAACCACCACGAAATTTCCAGAGATTTCTTTGTGTGTACCAGCGGCCATGACGCGGTGAAGCAGGACCCCTCTCCTCCTGGCGCACGCACGTGTGGGGAGGTGCTAAAGGCAGCAGCAGAGCTTGGCATGGGAATGTGCTTGCGTGTGTATTGGTGTGTGTTCCTATCAACACATGTACACATTTATCAAATTACATCTGCTTTTACCTTTAAAATTTTATGAACACAGGCATATGGTGCATTATCCTGCCTCGGAGTGTGTGTGTGTGTGTGTGTGTGTGTGTGTGTGTGTGTGCGTGCCTGCGCGCACGCGGCGGGCCTCCCTGGCACGCACTCCTCCAGTGGCTGAGAAACTCGGGGACAGGAGAGCCTGGGAGCGCGTGGGGCTGTGGGTGAGCCGCCCTCCCCAGGGCCCCAGCCTGGCCCTTGGCCCACCAGGCCGTGAATCCATTTCCATCCATCTCCGGCCCCCATCACCTAGGCAGCTAATTCCTCTGAGCCCCTCTGCCTTATTAAAGTCACAGATCACTTTCCCGGCTTAACGCTGTCAGGACCAGCGCGCCCCAGTTCAAACGCCCGCCCGCCAGGCCAGGCCGCCTCTCCGGGAGGACCGGGGTGCAGGCGCTGGTCCGCCCGCCCCGCCCCCGCCCCCGGCCCCCCCCTCCGGGTTTGGTCTGCCCGACGCCTTGCAGCGATCAGTGAGGTGGCCTCGAGATTCCTTCAGTAAAGCCCTTGGCAGGGATACAAGGGCCGTCACAGCTGTGCTGCGCGCACCGGCTTCCAAAGGCGAGGCCTGGGCCGGCCCGGTCGAAGTGGCTCCGCGGCGGAGGGGTGCGAGGCTGGCGGCTGGTTCGGAGAACACTCCTGCGGGCCGCGGCCGCCTCGGCCTCCCCCGTGATGGAAGATGGATGGTACCGGTTCCAGCGCTCGGAGACTCGCTGGCAGCGCCGAGCGTCTCCAAAGACCCGCCTTGTGCATGCACCTAAACACTTCACTGAGCAATCTGTCAACATGTCAGCAACACATGTTTTGTAAAAAGCTTCCAGTGGGAGTAATGACTCCCACCAGGACTTCCAAAATGCTTTGAATTCAGCAGATTTCTATTGCGGGCATCCCCTGGGGTGCCTTTTACAATGCCTACATTTCAGAAATTTGAGCCACAGACCCCTGGGGGTTTCCTTTCATAATGCCTCAAAATGTAGGGTTATATTGTTGGAAGTCCCCATGGGGTCTTTATTAATACCTGAATTCTGAGGAACTGGAAATTACACAGGGCACTGCAGGGGCCCAGATCCGCACCAGGAAGAAGAGAAAAACTCTGCGGGGAGATTTTTTTTCTTCATGCAAGAGTGAAAGAGAAGAATTTGCTAAAGGACAAAATTGAGTGTGTTTGAGCTTCCTTCATTTTATCTGCCTTCTAGAACGCTACAGTAAAATCTGCCACGGGGAAGGGGGGAAATGACTCTTCTATTTTTAAATCTCACTTTGATATTTTAGGGGCTGGAATATATTCTCTTTAAACACCCAGTGTGGAGGGGTGTTGTTTAAAAATAAATTATTTTTCTTTTTGGTAATTGAAAACACCTCTGCCTTGCCCCTCTCCTGGGCCTCCCCTCTTCCTTAGAGATGTTAAACTCCTGTCGTGAGCTCCCAGCTCATTATCATTAACCGTTTGGGGTCGGTTTGAGATCTTGGACGGCTAGCTCTCCTCTCCCCCCGCCTTTCCCTCCCCTTCTGTGCATTGAAGATGAGAAAATCAACCTTGGAGACGGTCCAACCCCCATGCGAACTGGTTTCAAAACCTTGCTCCCAGTTGGGGCCATCGGAATAGGAAATGCCGAGGTTGCACACTACTTTTTTGCAAGCATTTTTGTTGCTGAAGTCTTGAAAAAGACAGAAGGGGTGCCCTCTGTCCCCCAACACACACACACACACACACACACACACACACACACACACACACATGCACACACCAGTGTCTGCGTGTGACTTGTTCCAGCTCTACCATCTGCACAGTCACCTTCAGGATTGTTTTTTTTAAAGTTACAAGACTTGAACATGTTAAGCCTTAGGGTTAATTTAAACTGCTTTTTTCCCCTACTAAATCTGGTACTCACTGGCTTGCTGAAAAGAGGTCTCTTGCTCTCTATTTCTATTAAGGTCTCATTGACTGGGACAAGAAAATAACACCGGGAAAGCTAAGTTGCAGCAGCCAAGGCCAAGAAATTCTAAGTTGCTGATAAGACCCTCCCTCATCCCTCCTCCCTCCTGCTCTCTCCTCTCTCCCGCCCTCCTCCTTTCTGCCAGAGTGACTGGATCACACAGGGGACTTGGGAACTCACATTTTCCCCCCTTGGTGAGACTCCCAGCCGGTGCTCAACCATCTGTGGTCCCGTGGGCCCCGCAGAGGGGGCCTGATGAGGGGGGTTTGCCCATCAGGAGCTCGTTGGGTCAGACACTCACAGAGATCTCCTGCACCCACCCTGAGCGGGCTGATTAATTAAGCAATTGCATCATTGATTCAAGGTTTGTGATTTGGTGCCAGGGCGCTGGCTGGCGCGTTCCTCAGCTCTGCTTTCCTCCCCGGGGCTGTCAGTTGTAAGATCCCTTTCTTTTTTTTCCAGCGGATTTTGTGTCAACACTAGGTGCTCAGTGAGGAAAGGAATTGGGCCTCCTGTATCCCAGCTGCCCCCACCCCCCCAGCCAGCAAGCAGTGATGGCTTCTGGGGTGTCTTGATGGGGTGGGGCTGCAGGCTCACAGCCCTGGGCAGATCCCAGGAGGGGCCTTTTCTCCTCCCAGCAGGCCCCTTGGGTATCAGCAGGGGCTTGGGGACCGAGGGAGAAGGAGCCCTGTGGTGCTGACTTGACATTTTTAGCTTAAGACCTTTGTGCAGACCAATTTTCAAGTAGCTTTGGGTCGAAGTGCATTCTGCTTTTTTCCTTTTTCTTTCTTTCTTCTTCTTCTTTTTCTTTTTTTAAAAAAAATCCTGGGCCTATTTTTCCTTTTTCTTTCAAAACGATGAAATAGAGTCTGACCCCGGGAATCCCATTCTTGCCATCTCTTTTCCCCAAGCTGCCTCTCTGCCTGACCAAGACCTGACTTTCCCAGCAGCCTCTGGGTCTCAGGCCATCCTCTCCTGCCCCCACCCTGAATCTTCTGAGGGCTGCAGACTCCCAAGAGAGCCCAGTGCCCAGCTTTGGGCCTGGTTCCGGGGCTGCAGGGTGGGAACTGCCATTTTTCTGCCCTCCTTCCTCTTCCAGACTTTGTCCTCATTCAGGGGAGGCGATAAAGTCTGCCCAGAAGCTTCCACAGCCTCTCACCTCAGGGTTGAGAGCCATAGCGGTGCGTAGGAGAGTGGTAAAGGAAGAAAATTTAACCCACTTCTCAAGAATACAGACTTGTTCCAGGGGAGCCCTGAGCCATGTGGCAAGAACCTCTAAATTGTCCTTGAGTGGAAGTGGCATTATAAGAGCCAACCACCTCCCCCCCAAAACACCAAAAACATAAACATAAAAGCAACCAAAAAACCGAACAATAGAATTGTTTTCTCGTGCACCTCAAAGTAAACAGTGAAGACACGGCTTTGGGGAAAGAGGGGTTTGCAAACTTAGGTTCTTTAGAAAACCCATCCTGTTTGCCAAAATAGGTGGCAAACCCCCTTCCAGGACTGAAATCCATGTGTTTCCAGGGAGGAAGGGTGGGGGAGGCGGAGTCCTGGAGCCCCAGATGTCCAGGGAGGGGAGGCCAGAAAGCCGCCTCTGTGCAGTGATTTATTTTATTTTTTAGATCTATATGCTTTGGCCACATTTATTTATTTATTTCCAAAGGGCTATTTTTGGCGTCTGCCTGGGCTCCTTTGTAGCAAAGCCCCCTTTTCTAGAATTTCCTCTCCTTTATTAGAGTTACAGCTCAGCTTTGTGCGGCCCCGGGGGAGCCGGCCAGCCGCTGGCAATTTCTCTCAGACACCCAATTACCCCCTGACGTCAGTGCCTCCGCCCTGCTCCCCTGGGTGCCTGCATTTTTTCCTTTGTAACACTAATAGCTGACTAGCTAAGTGCCTGTCGGTTCCTTGGCAGAGGAGTTGATTGTGTTTTCGGCTGGATACTAAATCCAAAAACTATGTAAAAATGTCAATAGGTGAGTGCACATTGATTTTGGTTAGTCACAGTGATATTTGAGCCCCTTTGGGGACTCTGTCTGGGGAAGTATTTTACAAGAAAGATAATATAACAGAAAATTACTGGAGCTCCGCGGGTCTCTGGTGGGTTTCTGAGGGGCCTGCTAAATTGCTGTAGAATCAACAAATGCTTTATTAATCTAAATTTGTGGTTTTGTTCTTTCTTCTCTTCAGAAGGTTGGAGTTTTAATGATGCTGGTGGCCGAGCCGGGCGGCGCGGCCCGCACCTTGGCCGCGGGGCTGGGTACCCTGGGCTGGTAATGAACTCCCGGAGGAGTCTGGGAGCAGGCCGGGCGCTCCTCCCGCCCGCGTCCTGGGGAATGCGGCCGGCGCCGGGCCGCCGCTTGCCAGGCCCAGGTCTGTGCGTGCAGATAAAGTGGGGGGCCGAGGGCCTGGAACAGCTGTGCTGGGCCAGGCTGACTGGGAGAGGCTGATAAGGGCCCAGAAGGAGCTCAGGCGGCCGGCGTGGCACTGCCAGAAATCGGATGGGGTATCAGGACTGGCAAAGAAAGTTAAACACGGCGGGTTCCGGGGAATGGCTGGCGGACCTGCGTGGAAAGATAATGGTAATTGATGGAATCAAAGTCACAACACAGCCTGTATTTTCCTGGCAATTAATCCCCCCCTCACGCCCCCAATATCTAGCCCCCTGGCATTCCCAGAGCCCAGGATGCCCGTGAGCAGCCTGCGCGCTCAGATAATCAGCACATGCCCTCCTTGCTTTGTGGGGCGGCAGCCGGGAGAGGCGGCCAAGAACAGACACGATTAGAGACCGGGTTTGGAGAAATACGTTACAGACAAACAAGTCGCAAAAGAAAACCCCGTTGAAAAGTTAAGGACATGTCACTCCGGGAGCTCCTGTGATCTTGTTCGGGAAGGGAAGGAGGAAAACCGCCGTCCTTGTGAGAGCGCGGGCCTCTGTCTCCCAGCTGGGCAGGACAATGAGTTGGCCAGGACCCGCACACACGCGCACACGCACACCTCCCGCTTGATGCTGTCCGGGAGACGGTGCGGATAATGGGACAGCACTTTGTGCCGGAGACAGATGTGCCTGCCTTTCCCGTGTGGCTTGTCCTGCTCCCTTCTACCTTTTGTCCCTTGAAAGGCAGCCCTTCTCAACAATGGGCCAACCAGGCGGCTTTTGCGGCTCCCGCTGCCCGCCTGCTCCATAGGTGAGGCTTTCCGCGGCCTTTTGTTGTGCACACGCTGGGACACACCTGCTTGCCGAGACACGCGTGAACACACCACTCCAGCACTCACACTCACGCCACTGCACTCCTACTGCTGGTTCCTCAGTAAGCCCCACTATGCCCTAGGGAGGCCCCGTGTCGGCTCCAGGATTTTAAGCAAATAAAACACTCCAAAAAATTTCCCTGGAGCCTTTTGAAATGAAAATCACTGCACAGTAAAACTATGTGTCAGTCCAGCATGCATGGTACAAGCCTCCAAATAACTGCAAATCGTATAGGGGAGGCAGCTTTCCAGGTGACTGTGCCTGGTGCTTGGCACAACTACCAGGATCCAACTTGGTAGGTGATTGGTACTGAGGAAAGGAGCCCTCCGATTGGAAGGTGATGCCATAAGCTATAGGGACTTTCGTCCCCATCTGTGGCTAGGTGACGTGGATTCTATACCAGAAACCAGGTGACAGAGGGACCCCGTGGGGCAGGACAGAGAGGCTTTTGATTTTATGCTGTTCCCTGCTCCTGTCTACCCCATCCTGCCTTGGTGAGGGGCTGGAGGCAGCGTCCAGAGCCTGGTCAGAGGGAGGCCAGCCCTCCCCAGCCAGCGGCCTCCCTGGGGACTGACTGCATTCCTGTATCAGCCCTCAGCAGCTCCTCCTGAGCTTTGTCTCCTCCACTGGGTGAGAGGAAGCAGGTCGGAAAGGAGCCCCCCTGGTGACTTCTGAGCCATCAAAGCCAGGGACAGCAGGCCTCCAGGCCCCTCAGCTCCCCTCCTGAATGGGCTCTGTAGGCCGGCAGCTGTTTTGGGGCCTGGAGAGGAGGAAGGGGGCTGGTTCTTTGTCCCTAGAAGGAGGCCTCCCGGAGGCCCAGGCCTGCACTGCGGGCAGCCACGTTAACCTTCCACCCTGGGGGGGAGGGGGCTTGCCTGAGGTCAGGCACATAATGAGGCCAGGTCCCTGGCTGTCCCCTGCCTGGGCTCCAGCAACAAAGGCCCAGTCAGGCTGCACAATGAGGGGGAGGCTGCCGGGTGGGGGTGGGTAGGTGCCGACACAGAGCCTCTACGGCCCAGGGTTTCCTTCCAGCCCACCTCATGCTGGGCACTTCAAAGGGGCAGAGGGGAGAGGCCATCCCGGACCGGCAGGCTTGGGCCTCCCATTCCCAAAGCCGCCACTGGAGGTGGAAAAACACCTTGAGAACGGCTGATGGAGTCAGGATTTTGGAATCTGGCGCCGTAGGGAGCCCTTAGTATGGGGTCTTTCTCAGGCAGCCTTGTTTCACGTTCTTTGTTTGAAGCCAGAGTTCAGTACAGCCCAATTCTTTAAATCAGAGCCTTTCAAATCAATAGTAATAATAACACAGTCCCATGTGTGATGACTCATGTCACTGAATTCAGAGCAAGCTTCCCCCCCACCCCCCGCCTGGTTCAGTGAGTTTTTTTACCTGCTTGGTGAGGTGGGAGGGTGAGCAGGTATGGGCACCTCTGTCTTCCAGGTGGGAGGAAAAGAGGAGAAGAGCAGTTTCTGGGACACAGTGCTTGGTTTTTTTTCTCTTTCTGGTATCTGAATTCCCATAGGACCACCGAGAGTTGGACATTCGTCCCTTTTTGCAGATGATTCCATTGGGGACTCCTGAAGGATAAATAAACCCGCCTGAGATCATACGGCTTCATGGTTTACAAACTCTGTGCCTCTTGTTCATTTACTGAACATCTCTGTGCCACAGTTTCCTCATCTGTAGAATGGGGCTAATAATAGTACCTACGTGGTGGGAGTGTTGGGAGAATGCACTGAAATACCGTGTGTCCAGGGCTTGGAGTACGCACAGCAAGGACTCCATAAACACAGCTGCTGTTCTGGCTAAAGGTGTCCGGTCTGGATTCTAGTTCAAGCCCTCTCAGCTCCAGAGCCAGTGATCCTTTTGTTTCATGACTGAAGAAAGTAAAACTGTCAGGTCTCTGAGGGTGGTGAGTCTGACCTACTTGGTGTCGAGCTGGGGCAGAGGCCCAGGGAGGGAAGGGATGGTTCTGAGCCACATGAGTGACTGCTCTGGGAGCCAGAAGTGTCTCAGAGGCCACATCTTCCTTGTTCAGCAAGCGTAGGGAGACGGATGCCGTATTTTGCCGGCTTTTGC
The DNA here is from genome assembly GCF_964194185.1 of Rhinolophus hipposideros. Lineage (NCBI taxonomy): Eukaryota > Metazoa > Chordata > Mammalia > Chiroptera > Rhinolophidae > Rhinolophus > Rhinolophus hipposideros. Next base: position 4,557,629 of record NC_138067.1, on the reverse strand, counting down.
TTAATTACAGAGACTTATTTCTTCACATGCTACTGAACCATATTTTGTATCTTGGAAATACTCACGAGGATTTTCCAAGACCCCCCAACACTACCCCAAGAAGCCATTAGGAGTCACTAAAAATTGCCTGCCTGATCCCTTCACCCTTGCTGTGGCCCCAAGAGTACCTCCCTTGGCCGGAAGGCAGGCACCAGAGTCCTTCCTGAAAGGAGGAAGGCAGCGCCTCCCCTCCCTTCCCTCCGAGGCCAGCTTGGGTGTGTGGAGCGTGCCCTTTGTGGGAGAGGAAGGTACAGGGGATTCAGCCCTTGGAGGTCTGAGGGGTGTAAGGAGATGGAAGGAGGGGGCACACTAAAGGACATCTCAGTGACTGGACAAGTGCAATTGGCCACTCCTAGTTGCAGAGGAGCAGAGATTGTATGTTTCTACCCCATGGGCAAAAAAAGAAATGCTTGGAGAAGCTGCTGCAGGTACAAAACCACGTGTGCAGTTAGGAGTTTGACAAATCAAATCCTATTGAAAATGCCCCTAGCAATTAGGATTCAGTGGAACCCTCTCCCTAATCATTTGGCAGAACAAACACGCATGCTTTGTTATGCGCAGTCGCTCTTCCACTCGTCAGAGTTTTGGAGGGGATTCCATTCTCTGCCAGGCTCTGTGCTGAGCACATGCTGATGTCAAGACGCACGGGAACAGTATTTGACGTCCCAGAGTTCCATCACCCTCCTTCTCTCCCACTGTCCCTTCCTTTTGCCCTGCTGTCCATTTATGAAATAATTTATATCAAATGTGTTATTATCCTTATTCCCTGTGCTAATAATAGGGGTCCCAGACATGAACAGGGCTGGAGAGACACACATTAGACAGAGATGGAGGAGTGGTGCTTGGGATATGGGCAGAGGGGTGCCCATGCGTCTTGGCTCTATTTGGCCTTGGCCCTGACACTGACAGGGGGCGGGGGGGTGGGAGCTGGCTGATGTCACTGACCTGCCTGAATGCCGGTCAGGAACCTTTCGTTTGCAGGGAGTGGAGGCACATCTCAGACTGGCTTAGGAGGAAACCACAGGCTTGGCTGGGTCCTCAGGCGTCACCTCTCATGTTCTTTAGTCTCTGTTCTCCTCTTCGCTGGCGTCCCTCTCACCAGGCTCTTCCTCAGAGGAGGCAGGTGAATCCCTTCCCTGCAGTGGCTCCACACATGGTCCTCCTTGCTGAGGGACACCATCTCTTTTCTGTGGTGTAAAAGTCTCAGGATGCACTGATTAGCTCAGCTTGGTCATGCGCTCATTCCCAAACCAGTCTGGCTCAGGATACATTCTGTTTGGCCCAGAGTAGTCATCTGCTCAACCCTACACCAGTCTCGGTGGCTGGGAGGTACAGGGCCATTTAGCCAGGTCTGGGGTTCCTGAATCACATCGGGAGGGGGGTTTGCTCAAGGCAGACAGGGCTGTTCTTACAGAAGGGGGGGGGGTGATTGCTGGACAGGCTGAAAAGCACTGGCAATCCACCTGTCACCGGTCAACAGCCTTAAAGTTTTGTTCATTTATTGCACAGGCTCTACGGCCTGACTGGTAGGGTTCTAATCCCAGTTCTGCTTGTTACTTACTGTGTGACATTGGGCAAGTTACTTAACGCTCTGTGCCTCAGTTTCCTCATCTGTAAAACAGAACTACCACTAGTATCCACCTCAGAGGGTTGTGAGAATATGAGCTAATCCACGTACAGCGCTCAGAGCAGTGGTTGGCACAAAGTAAGCACTTAAATGCCAGCGGTTACTGTTTTCATTCATTCACTGACTTAGACATGAATTCTCAGATAAGCCGTGAATAAATCAGTCTCTGTCCTAATGGAACTTGCAGAGGGATTCTATGATGATGTTTTTACTCTTTTATTCAGGAAATATTAGTTAAGCACGTCCTGTGTGCCAGGCACAGTAGTAGGCTCTGCATGGAAGTAGGGTGAGGGATCTTCACTGATTCTTAGTTTCTCATCTAAACAGGGACAGTGACATCTTCTGCAGGGAAACTGCATCAAGAGAATAGGTTGGAAGTGGGTTAACAAAACGAGAGTGGAGTTTTATCTGGCATATTGTCAGTGGGTGGGTATCTGTGTGTCAGGGGTCGATAATCCCAGGAGTTTAGCCTTGCCCAACTCCCTCCTTGTGTCTCTTTCTGGAGACTTCACCCTGTGTGGCTGGTTCCCTTAGCTTCTGCGTTTGCTGCCAGCAAGCTGGATGAGGCGGCTTCAGGGCTTCTCGGCTCCAGCTGGGGGAGAGGGGGTCACACTTGGATCCACGAGTTGGTCCTTGATGGGAGCCCTTGATGGGAGCCCTGGGTCCCATTTCCTGGCCCCACGGGGTTGCTTTCTGGTGAGGTCCCGGGTCTGGCTCTACTGTTGTCTTCTCGATTGCTTCTGGCCACTCTGTGCACAGGGACGCACACTGAGATTCCAAAGGACGAGAGGACAGCGAGGGAGCAAACCCCGTTATTTTCTCCCTTCCAGGCCCTGAGTGGGGTACTCACGTGTGAAGTACTCTACATAAGAAATGGGGCAGTGGGGCAGTGCCCAGTCATAGCATCAGGAGATTGCTGAACAATTGTTCTGTGCCCAGCCTCAGGCTAGGAATCAGCACAAGGCCACTCACCTGTGCCAGCCACCCTGCTGACCCCTTCTCAGACACCCCATCTTTTAATACACTCAACGTCTCTCTTAGACACGTTCTTTGGCGATCTTTTGTTTTTACCTATGAAGAAACTGAGGACCAGAGATGTTAAGTCACTTGCTCAAGGCTGCCCAGCCAGGATGTGGCCAGGCCTGATTCTGTCTGACAACAGATCCCAAGTTCTTGCTCACTGAGTTGTACTGTCCCATGTCTGAATGTTTGCGTAGAGGCCCAAAGGTGGCTGATTTCCCTTCTGTAAGTTAGAAATTTCAGAGAGCAGAAATGCCCCCAAAATAGAGCGTGTCTTTGCGCATACTCTACATATGTACTCTTCGTGGGCTGTGTTCCCTACTTTCTGAAGGACTCTTGATCTCGGTCTGGCCAAATGCTTCCCCCTTTAAGGAAGGGCCACCCTCCTGGTGACCAGAGGCCCAAAGTCAACAGCTGCGGCTGCTTCCGAGAAGGAAGTCATCAATGACCTTGATCAGATGCCTGCGCCTCAGGCTGGAGCCCCTGGCTTCTGGTGTAGACCCCCTCCTGTCTCCACACGCTCCCGAGTCTGCGTCTGGCGAGACAGGATCTGCTCACAGCGTTTGTTAAGCTGCCCGCAGACCTCCTGACCCTTCTCTGGAGCCTCCTGCTCGTACCCGCCCAGCCTGCCATCTCTAGCCTGGGGTCACTGGGGCGGACGGACCCCAGGCTGCTTTCCTGGGCCACAGCTGGTTGTTCTCCGGGGTCTTCTCCAGGCCTGGGCCCGGCTACACAATTCAGTCCTGGGTGGTGGAGGATGCGCCCCTTGATTTTCCATTTTCCTCCCCGGTGGCTGGCATGTCCTGTCCCTTGGGAGGGAGGGAACGAGGCACACAGCCTCCTTGTTTCCTAGTGTGACCCCCGCTCTCACTGGGAGCCCTGCCTGGGGCTGCTCTCCCTGTGCCTGTGTGGGGTCGGGGTTGGTGAGGCATCTGACATGCGCGACTCCAAGTTCTGTTTGGGGCACGAATAACTCAGTTTGCCTAACTCGACAGTACCTCATTGCTGCCCCTCCAGAACCTCTCTGGTCTGCTCCTTTTTGTCAAAGGTATTTCTCATTATCAGCATCATTATTGATAGGGATGGACACTCTAAAGAGTCTTTGGGAGATGACATCACACCATGGGAAGAAAAGCAGATGATTTGGATCTTGACAGTCCTGTGTTCTGACTTTTTTCTCTGCCCAAAGTCTGTGATCTTTAGCAGTTAACTTCTCTGTGAGCCTTAGTTTATCCCTCTGTGAAATGGGGCCACCGAAGCCTCGCTTGCATGGTGACGGGGGATTTGGAGGGGCAATTAATAAGTGTGAAGGGCTAGCACACCTGGTGCTGTGGGGCTGTGGTCAGTGGATGGTGGTTCAAATTCCTTGGCCTGGAACAAGACACCCCCAAAGGGATCGGGTGAGGTGGAGTAGGGTGTCCAGAGGGAGCCTTCCTCGGCGGATGGTAGGTGGGGCAGTGCGAAGCAGCCCAGGCTACAGTCCCCAGTGGACCCAGTACAGGTGCCATACACAGTCCTTTGGCCGTAAGAGTTACCTTATGGCAGAGCTGGGTTTCTGCCCTGGGAGCTCTGGGGGCTTGTGGGGCTCAGAGATGTGGCCCCGTCTGGGGAAGGACAGCCCTCCCTGCTTCTCACAGACCCTTCTCCGGCCAGGCCACCCCCTCTGGTGACATCCTAGCCTGACGCTGTCCTCTGTAAAGTTATGCAGAGACACCAGCAAGGGCGCTACGTGCCTTCAGGACCCCCATATGTGCCACATGGAGGTCACTCACTCTTAGGGACTGCGGACCTCTTCCTGGGCATTCCAGAGTGGAGGGGGAGTGGCCAGGTCTGGTCTCCGTGTCACTGACACAGTAGCAGCTCTGGGAGCTGGGAAGATCAGAGGGTGGACTCGTCCTGGGCACGTGGGATTTGGGCATGTCTCTACGGAACATTGTCTAGAAGAGCAGCACATCCTTGCCCAGATTGTTTATTCTTCCCTCCATCTTGGGCCCATGTCCTGGGCCATCACACGCAGGAGCAGATGCCCATCATCCTGCACTCAGACCTCCACCCTCGCCGTGGTGCCTGTGTTCTCAGCCAGGGTCTCTTGAGGTCCCTGGTGTGCTGGCTTGTCCCCACCCAGCCCAGGCCTCGCAACGCGCAGGAGCCACAGGGCTGCCCCCAAAGGTGTCGAAAGAAGAAAATCTTACAGCTTCAAACTTGTCTTCTGCTCCATCCCCACCACCTGGGAATTTGTGTGTTTCTTCCTCAATGAGTCACTCCTTTATCAGGTGAATAACAGTTATCCTCCATATTTGTGTAGGTGTTTGAAGGTGTCAGTGCTTTATTTAAATCATTCAACATTTTCAGTGTACCACTGTTTCATACCCTGTCCTGGCCTTTCTTCACTTAAGAAACCTACCTGGATCCTCATAACTGGGGGCGACCTGAGCCTCATTCTGCTTCCAGGGAGCTGCCTGCCTGCCTGCCGGCAAAGCCTCTTCCAGATGGGCTCCCACCAGGGGCCTGTTGTTTGGCCTCCTGTGCCCCAGACTCGAGGGACTTCCCTCCACGGAGCAAGGGGGCGGGTTCCCATGGGTCTTTTCTGTCGAACCGTCTCCCTGGCTCCTCCCCTTGATACAAAAGGCCCAAATCCAGGTCCAGAGTAAGTTATTTGTAATGCATTTTTAGAGTCCATATTGCAATATTAGCCATGACTGTCTGCTGTGTAGAAAAGGGGGAGTTGGCGTTTGAAGTTTAATCCAGCCTCTACTTAAGCTGAGTCCCTGGGCAATCCTTTTTTCTGCCACTGAGCTCAGACAGCCGGGTCTCAGGTTTGATCTGCTGCCCCACGGAGCCCTGCCCAATGTGAATTTGAAGAGTGTTTTTTTACCCCCTCTCCATCAGGAAGACTAGCAAAAAAAAAAAAAAAAAAAAAAAAAAAAAAAAAAAAAAATTGCCATGCTCCATGGCGTCATTCCCAAGGTGGGTCCCCGGGTCCTTCCTGGAGGCGCTCTGGCTGCTGGTAGGTTGGGGCCCACCTGGCTTCAGCCCTTCAAGGGGGGCCATGTCCATTCCTCGGGGTCTCTGAGGAGCCCCTTTGAGCCCTCTCTGCTGGTGGACGGTGAGCACTGGGGGAGTCTGGGAGTCCTGTCTGGCATGTGGGGGGCCGAGAAAAAGGAGGGAAAAAAGGGAGGGAAATGAAAGGCGTGAGTTTGTCGGGAACTGGTGCTGGCGGTGGAAACAGGAACCACAGCAGGACGGAGCCTGGTGGCCTTCAAAACTTTTCTTCTCCCCTCTCGCCACATGACTTGGAGAATGCAGGCAGTAATTAAAGCACCCCCCTGGCTCCCATTTTCTGTGCCCATGCCTTTGATCTGGCTCATGTTGGGCAGCTATTTTCATTGTTCCTGCCTTTCTTTCATTCTTTTTTGATGGCAGAAATGATGATCTTTGATTCCAGAGTCGGAGGTGGGCAGGAGAGTGTTACGGGTCTTACATAATGCATCTTTCACATCTTATTTTTAAACCGCATAACCAGGGCTGGGCAGAGGCTGGGCTCGATTTTAACCCGCGTTCAGGGGGAGGCAGCTGCCTGGCCTGGGGGTAGGTGGGGACTGGCAGTCCTGTGCAGCTGAATGAAAATTACTAGAGGAAGCGTTTTCCCCCCTCCACCCCTTTCTAAATATAACCTGGAGGGAGTTTTTCCTAATTGTTCCCTCATGGCCAGAGAGAGATGTGCTGAGAGCAAGCAGGACGGGCTTCTCCTGGAGGCCTGTGCGCTGTTTATCAGTGGGTGTTAATAAACTGTAAGGGATGAGCCGCAGGAGGAGATATAGAGCCCGTCACTCAGGTAGCCGAGAGATAACAGAGGTGCTGTGCCAGACCAGGGGCAGTGGGAGGCAGAGGGCAGTGGCACCGTCTGATCCATTTCTTACCCTTCCTGCTCCTCACGTCCCACTGGGCAGACTCCCTGCGGTCAGCCCTGTGGGATGGTCAGAGGGGAGAAGATGAGGTCTTGATGCTAAGAAGCCCGAGGTCCAGGCCTGGGCGGGGCGTTTGCAGGACCAGGGGATGGTGGGTGTCGGGCGGGGGGGGGGGACCCATGGGGCTGGGTGATGGGTGCTCGCTGAGGGTACAGCAGTCCCCATTGCTTTGGACCCAGCAGGATCCAATGTTGCACAAGCTTTCAGATGCCCAAGAGAAGCCAGAAATTCTGGTCTTTATGGGAAATCTCTGGAAGGAGAAGAGATGGGGGAAGTCTTTCTTGGCCAGAGGACAGCGATGGCAGGAGTGAGGGGTGGCTGGAGCATGGTGGACCAGCAGGAGAGCCTGGGAGGCTCAGTGTCCTTCAGCCTCTGCACGGGGCACAGTGGGAAGGGCTGTGGCCCGAGACGGACCAGTCCCTCGGTGGACGCAGGGCGCTTCCTGACAGTGAGTCCCACTGCACATGCTGTCTGAGGTCACAGGTCACTTCCCCTGAGTGCTTGGTGTTCACGAGGGCGTGGACCCGTCCTGCCACCAGGGGGACAGGCCCCTGTGAGACCTGTCTCGTCCTTTGGCCACTGCATTTCCTGGGAGCGCCCATGGCTGGACCTCCTGCCCACCTTCCCGTAGCTCAAGTACCAGGATTCTCAGGCACTGAATGTGTCAATAGGTATTTACTGATTGCCTACTGTGTGCAGTTCTGTAATGCAGTGGTCCATGGGGAGAAGGACAGTGCACAAATCAGCACAAAACTACAAACATCGTTAGGTGTGTGAGCCTTTGGAAGGAAGAGTGAGGTGGGAGAGCGACGCAGAGGCTTCCTTGAACGACTGATGTTGAAAATGAGGGTGGAATGATGACTAGAAACAATGGGGGGGGTGGAAGTCCACAGAGAGGGTTCCAGGACCCCAAGTCAGGAGGGTGTTGGGCAAGTTGAAGGACTGTCAGCAGGCATTGTGGGGAGCATGATGGGCAAGGGGCTATACTGTGGACAGAGGGGGGACAGGGCCTGCGGGGACGAGGTGGGGACACGGGGGGTCTGGCACTGTCAGATGTGCTCTTTGAAGAGCTCAGATCACTGCTTTGAGGAGGAGGGGTGAGGTGGGTGGGGAGGCTGGAGTGACGTGCAGGAGGTGGAGATGGAGAACAAAGGGCATCCTGGCGAGTCTTTCTAGGTGGCAGACTTGACAGGATTTGGAGGAAGATTGAATATTGGGGGCAAGAGAGTGGACTGGGGGTGCCAGGATGACCCCTGGGTTTCTGGCTTGGACATGGGGTGAACGGAGCAGTCTTCACGGAAGTGGTCAGACCTGGAGGAGAAGCAGGACTGGGACGGAGAAATCTTCCTGTTCTCACAGCAGGGGGCCAGGACAGGGGCGGGGCAGAGATGGTGAGGACAGTGCAAGGAGCCAGAGCCTGGTGCCACTCTGCCCTGCAAGACTCCACGCTGCATGAGGGCAGGGACTTAGCCCATCCGTGTGTGTTAGGGGGGGGAGTTGCTCCATGAGGCCACCGGGCAGTTAAACCACATTGGGACCAGTATTGCTTGAACCCCTGGGCTGCACCGCCCCCACCCCCGTCAGATACCCTTGAGCTTGCATACCTGGCTGGGCTGCCTGATGCCCAGAAGCAGGCCGCCTGTCCAGTCCTCCTCGCTCTGGCCCGGCCTCTGATGTCAGGGACGGCCAGCAGCCATGTCAATGGCACGTGAGCCCCTACCTTTCTGGGCTAACGCGGGAGGGCTGTATGTTTCTACCTGCTGTCCAGGCTGCCCACCAGTCTGCTTTGCCTGGTGTATGCAGATGTGGCAGCCAGCCCTCAGACTCCCAGCACTTTTGGCAGCTCCCGCTCGCAGCTGGGTTGGGGTGGGAGTGAGTACTGCTTCGCCTGGCACAAGGGGCCGAGATGTGGCTCAGGCGATGACTTCTGGGTATTGGGGTCTCCTGGGGCGTTGGGGCTCCAAGGTGGGTTCCATAGTCTGCATGAGCTGGATTCCTGCTGTCAGTCCAGGGCAACTGTCCTAGATTTGCTACTTGGGGGTCCAGGAGCCTGATGTCATGGGACCACTCCCATCCCGATTGGCACTGGGGGGAGCTCAGCAGCCCCTTTCTTCATCTTCATCCCCAAAGTAGACTTTTCAAGAGAGATGTGCCCGGTCTGGGCAGGCATTGCGGAGGCACAGGTACCACTTACATCCATGGTTTCCTGGCCCGCAGCCTGGAGTCTTTTCTTCTCTGTCTTATTTCTCTCACCATCCAGCCTTTGGACTAATTAATGGCATGAACTTCCTCATGATAGTTGATAAATGTCCCTCTGATTTCCCCAGGGCAATTTGAGAATCTAAATATCCCTGACATATCTGGGTGTGTTATTATAGTTTTTCAACCTGGGAATTCAACAGATGAATCGAAGATAACAGCTGAAATTTGAGGGGGAAAATATCCTCATTATCCAAACACCCTCTTTTCCTCTTTACATCCTTTCTCTTGGTTCTGTCCACACACATGTGGGTTTACAGGATTATAACAGAGGGCATCTCACATACTCTGCTCTTTTGCCCAGTGAGTTCATGGTGTGACCTACCTCCAGGGTCCGTGGTCAGTGTAGCTGCTCTTCACGACCGCGTGGGCATCCAGCCGAGATGTGGATGAAGCGCTCGGTGTCACTGCTGACCACTGGTGTGACACAGGAGGCCTCTCTGCCTCCCACTTTGCTTTTGGACCCTGGGCCTCTGAGGGGACTGCTCTCCATGTGCCTTGTGGCACAGAGGGGAGAATTCTGAATTTGGGGCCAGAGGAACTGGCTTCTAAGCCCTGGGTGGTCACTGAGTGGCTGTGAGTGAAGTTGGCCCTTTGTCCCCTGTTTCCCCATCTAAAGACAGTAAGAATGATGGCCTCAGTTTCCCCATCTACAGACAGTAAGAACGATGGTGGCTCTCATTCACCTCTGACGTTCCCAAATTATTCAGGATCCCAAAGAAGGAATATACTTCTATCAAGTGTGAGTATCAAGTATAAGAATGTACTTCTTTGTAGCTCCCACCCCAGTCATGATTTTATACTTGCCTGGTATAATTTTCCATCATCGTCTGTCTCCCTCACAACATGGAAGCTCTGTGAGGGGCCCCCAGGGCTGCAGCCACCACTGAATGTCCCCGCAGTGGCACATAGGACAACTCAGTCAGTACTGTTGAATGAAAGGTCAGGTGGCAGTGAGTGGCATGTGCCTGTCCACGAGATTCTGATGGGTAAACACAGATAGCTGGCCAGGGACATTCCCCGGTGCCCACCCGGCACTGCAGCTCTGTGGCTTAGAGAGGGACCCTCTTTATCAGGGTCAGAAGTGGGTGGGCACGTTGCCGGGCCCCGAGGCTCCTGGCCTGACACAGATGCCCGGGTAGGAGGTGGACACCCAGGAGAGGAGGGGATGATACTGTAGACTGATGCTCCTTTGAAGCCCTGACACCTGCTCAGAGCACGGGCACAGCGCACAGCTGTAGTAGTTGTCATCAGGACATAAAAACTGCCCTTTATAGTGCTCAGGGCCGGCAGTATCCCATTTCATCATCACAACAGCCCCGTGAGATGGGTATTGTGACCCTTGTTCCCATTATACAGATGATGAAATTGAGGCTCAGAGAAATTATAAATTGCCTGAAGCCACACAGCCAGGCAGGGGCAGAGATGGTTGTCGAATTTCGAATTTCGCAGCCCTCTCTCCAAGTTCATGCTCTCCTTGACTGACCCCTAGTGCTTCCGTCAGCCCAGCACCCCCACAGGCCTGGCTCTCTCCTCTCCTCCAATCTCTCAGGCCCTCCTGCCGTGTTTGGTGACATCCCATCTGTCAGAAGTTCTGTTCTGGCCAGATGCAGTGCCCCTTCTGGGATCTCAGGCTGGGGTAGTTGCTACAGAGGGAAGTGTGGGGAATTCTCAGGCCTCCTCGGTGCTCCAGACCCTGGCTTTGCAAGGATGGCCTGGGAGGGTCTGGCAGCACGAGGCACTCCCCCATGGCTGGGCCTTCTGTGCCCGCGATGAGGCCCCGGCCCACCCCCCTTTCCCTGAGCAGGTGGGATAGCATTTGCTTGGCCAGTCTGTGAGCTCACAGCAAGCCCTAGCAATCTAGTCCCTTCCTGGCTCCTTTCTCCTGTGGTTGAAAGAAGGGCTCAAGGAGTGGGGTGGGAACGGGGAAAGGATTGAGAGAACGAGGGGCGGGATCAGAGAACCAAGTGAGGGAGCGGGCAGGGAGGTGGGACAGACGCTCTGAGGGTGAGGAGAAGAAGAAATGGATGAAGAGTCAGCAGACAGGGGAAGAGGGCAAGAGTTGGCTCCTGCGAGGGAAGAGGGGGGAGGAGGGGGAGACAGGGTGGTAATCAGAGGAAGAGAACAGGAGGGGGGATGGAGGGGAGGCAGAGAGGAAGGGGAAAGGTGCGCAGAGGTGGAGGCGGTGTGGAGGGGGCTGTGTTAGGTACAGAAAGAATTCCGATGTTGGAAGAGAACTAGCATGTGGAGACTGGGAGCCCAGTGCTAGGATCCCACAGCCTCCGGAACCTTGGGCGCGCTCTTGGTGGTGGCGGCAGAGGCCGTGGGCGGAGCCCGGGCCGAGCGGGTGTGCCCCAGGGCTCCCCTCACTGGCAGACTGGGCGGGGAGCCTTCGCTCTGAAGTGCTGACATTTGTGGTGACACCGTCCATTCTGAGGTCTCGTTAGCCTCGGCTTTGCTGCACACACCCCGCCATTTAATCTGCCGGCCCTGTTTCCAACCCCAGGGTTTGTGAATCTGCCCCGTTTGCATCATGAAGTCCTGCCACGGACATGAATGTGACAGTGTTGCTACTCCCGAGTTTTTTCTCCCCTCTCCACATCCCTAAACGCACTCCATTACCAAAGCTCAGCTGCCCGGGGTGTGGGGTGGGGAAGAAAGCTGCCAAAGAGAACCAAGTTTCATTTGCCACTTAAACTTGGGGGTAGCTTAGTCTGGATGCTGCTGGATTTCATTTTCCCCACACCAGCGCACCTGCTGCCACTGCTCAGGTAAGGGGCGCGTTTGGTGCTCCGCTGTGTTCCTTGCCTCCCTTCCCACTGGCACGCCTGCCGAGTCCCCCGTGTGGTTTTCCTGCTCTGCTCACCTGAAGCCTGAAGCCTGACCCTCAAATTTGGGGAAGCCTTTTGGTCTCCTCACTGCACAAGCCTGTTGTCCCAAAGCTGGGGTTTCACGGAGTTGTGGACACACGGTGGGATATGAACATTTTTTAGAAATTCCCTCTACCCATGTCTGCACACTGGCCTTCATCAACACAAGTGCTTGTCTGACTTAAAGACTATGCTTTTATGAGTGGCTGCTGTCTCCAGACCTGCAGCCTGACGGCTCCAGACCTGAATATCCCTGGGAAGACTGAGACCCAGGGAGGGTCCCAGTGGGCTCTGCAGCACCTGGGCTAGCTTTCTTGACCTGGTGGCATTCCCAGGCATCTCTAAACGTGGGTGTGGACTGAGGATTGAGCTTTGTGTCTCACATCAGAGTCTCATAATGCTTCTCACTCATTTATTTATCCGTCCATTCATCAAATAAATAATAGAGATCAGTGTCCTCAACTTGTGTGCCAAGGCACCCCAGGGTGCCACAGCCAACCCACAGGAGCTCTGTGGTATATTTAAAAGTTTCGAGGGGAACACAGCACCACTCAGCATCTGCTGGATATGACATGAACTTCTAGCGTGGGCTGTCCCCTGTCAACATCAGAGTGCTCTGTATTCCTTTTGATGACATCATGTCTTTGCAAAGCTGGGCTTTCGGCGGTCACTGTGGATAGAAAGCAAGTCTGATGTGAAAGTCACTATGGAAAACGAAATGAAGATGTAGGATCCAGTCTGATTCCAAGGTTGGAGAAGTTGCACGTCGCCAAAGGCAAGGTGACTTCATGCCTGTGGGGTGAATTAGGGACTTCACCTTGGGGCACTGGAAGGTGTCAAAGGGATTCTGAGCAGGACAGGGACGTGAGTAGAACTGTGTCCCACAAAGATCCCTTGGGCTGCTGTGTCTGGATTAGACTGGGCACGGGGAAAGGTGTTTGGAGGCTGTGGCCTAACCAACCACCCAACCAAGATGGTGTGGACTCAAGTGACAACAGTAAAGGTGGGGACTCTGGTGGACAGATTTGAGACCTGACCTGGCAGGATGGACAGCACTTGGTGACTAGCTGAATGTAGGGGTGAGAGGAGAGGGAGGAAAGGTGTCTGGCATGGAGACCTGGTGACATGGAGAGGACACAGTAGGAAATAATAGATGATGAATAAACCTCTCACCCTGCTTTATTTTTCTCACTGGAGTCCGGTTACCTAACATATAATCATGGGATTACTCGGTTACTGTCCACCTCCCCCATCAGACTGTCATGTCCACGAAGGCGGGGTGCTTTGCCTTATCCGCTGCCGTGTCCCCCTCACCCAGACCACACCTCACACAGACTTCAGGGGCTCCCGACTTTCCTCATTCATGGTGCCTTAGTGTCGGTGACTTGTTCGTGGTACCCCCTGAACCAAAAGGAATACCTGACAGTTCCCTTCGTTAAAGTAGTCAGGTCCAAACAACAAGTATTCGTGTCCTTACTACTTAGTAGCCTCTTGAAAAATAAAACACATACATGCAAAGAAAAAATATTTGCATTCTTTAAAAACCACAGTTACTAATGCAGTGTGCTAAAAGGTAGATTCTGATTCATCGGGGCAGGCCAGAGTTCTGCATTTCTCTCAAAGTCCCAGGCAGTGCTGAGCAGCTGGTCCGGGAGCGAGTGGCCGAATGAGATGCCTGCCGAGTCCACTGTCTCCACTCCTTCCCAGACACCCCTTCCCATGTCTTTTGCTCTCTGCAGAGAGCTTCGCCAGCCCCACAGCATGGGTTAGAAGGTCAGCTGTCTGTGCGATGTGGTTTGAAGTACCTGGCACAGCTGCCTCCATCTTCAGGAACGGACGTCTTTGCCATGCCTTAGCTAGGCTCTAAGTGGCCGAATTCTTGCACGAGTGTCAAATCCTCATCAAGAACACAGTTGGTGGTGGTTCCTACCAGCGAGGTGGTCTTGGTGGACCTGGGGTGCTAAAAGTGCTCGCTGGGGCCGGATTGCCAGCTGTTTGATCACCTCTGGCCACCTGCCTTGTGATAGCTGTGTACCCACCTTAGGCCCAGAGACCAGGAAACCCAGTGGACTGCCAGGCACTCTCTGCCCCTGTGGGATTGCTTGCCATCTCCTGGCCTCAGCGGCCAGAGCGTCTCTTGCCGACTCCAGGTTGTTACGGCTGTCTCAGTCTGGGAAGGTGAGTGGCAGGTGCACACCCACATGCGCGTGGACGTATCCCAGTGAGTGCCTGGCAGAGCTCTGCAGTGCAGGTAGAAGGGCGGGAGGTCACCCCCGTTCCCAACCTGCCTGTACGTCCGGTTCCCTAGGGAGTTCAGTCTGCTCTGCAGATCCAGCGAGCGGACAGTGCTGGGCGTGGGGCCAGAGCTGTGCTATGCCCGTTTGCTCACTGCGTCAGTGATTCGTTCGTTCGTTCGTGCATTCATTTATTCCCTCTGTGTTACAAGTGTTGACTCACTAACCATGGCTGCTGTTCTGAGCCGAAGGGCCAAAGTAGCTGAAGAAGACTTCCTGGAGGGGGGAGCACGGTGGTGTGTGTGTATGCATGCACACGTGAGTCTGGGCGTGTGCGTGTACAGGTATGTGTGCGTCGTGTATCTGCACACACGTTTGTGTGGAGCGTGCATGAACGTGTGTGTGTGCACATGCACAGACCTGCGTACAAGTGTGTGTGCACAGTAGGACGGTATGAGCAAAGCAGCTTTGGAAACCTCCCTGCCTGTATGCACCCCAGGCTGGAGAGGAGAAGCTGCCGTTGGGTAGAGCAGATTTTGTAGCTTGACTTCATGTGCGTGTGAGCACTTGGGTGTGTTTTAATTAACTAGAACATTTGCTTGGAAATGAGCAGTGGTGGCAGCAGGCGCAAAGGCAGCTGGAGGCGGCGCGGAGGCTGTGGCAGCCAGGCCCCTGAGTTTTCATGTGCCCAGTCCTGGCTGATGGCACCGTAGAGGGGTAGACAGGCTGCCCCTGGTGCTGGTCATTGGCCCACCAGGGAGGGGATTCTGGGGGTGGCTGAATCCTCTAGAATCCCCAAGACTCCTCTCCATCTAGTCAAAGGTGACCAATGTAATTGTTTTAGTATGTGAGTGGGGACGTGCAACTGCTGACATGCATCCAGGGTGGGCCTTGGCCCTGTGAGCCATGCGTGACGGACAGACTGTCCTCTCTCTAGCCTCAGCCTAGCACTTGGCACATACTGGGTCCTCTTGTTGCGTTGATGAATGAACAGATAGAGGAAACTAAGGCTCAGAGAGGTTAAGTGATGTGTCCAGAGTCACACAGCATGTTAGTAAACCAGCTGGAAAGGCTGACTTTGTTTCCGGTACTCTCTCCACAAGCCTGTAATGCTGGCACGAGCAATGTATCATTTTGGGGGCAGATGAATACAAACACCACAGGTGTGGGCACCTTGCCCTCTGTCTTGACCGGTTCCTCCAATCGTCTACCCTCCTTCCTATCCATCTGTGTGTGGGGAAGGATGCTATTCCCACCATGGTGGTGGGAAGGATTTGGAGTGGTAGAGTTTTCTCCCATCTGGAGAGGTGGGGGAAGGGATGTGGTGGCTGGAGGGGAAGGGCTGGTCATCCCTTCCTGAGAGAAATTAGCCCCCAGGAGCTCACAGGTGAGCTATTGGACAAAATCTCTTAACCTAAATCATAGACTTCCCCGCAGACCTCCCTTTCAGGCCATCCAGTCTGTTCCAAGGCCTCTGGGTGTCACCTATTGCTGCAGTCCCCCCCTTAGCACTTCCAGAGTGGGGTGTTGCCGTGGCTTCCTCACTAGGCCTCTGACCTTTGCTTTCTCTTTGTCCCATTCCACTCAAGGGCTCTTGCCTGATGATTTTGCTGAAATATAGCTTTGTTCATGTCTCCCTCCTGTCTAGGGGTCCGGAGACGAACTCTGCAGCCACACTGCTTGGGGTCAGATGTAGGCTCTGCCCCTTACTGGTTTTGTGATTCAAGCGGAATGACATCACCTCTCAGGGCTTCGCTCTCCTTCCTTGTAAAGCAGGACAACACACTCTACACATTTCAGCTGCAGTTCATCACACACACACAGCCGGAATCCTGACTCTCATTAGAGACATAAACTGGGCTGCTGCTCGCCCGAGAACACTCGAGGTACTGTGCACGCACGGACCCTGAACGTCTCTTGGCACCTGGAACATGAACCGATGGGAGGAAAAGCAACGTTCTGTTCTCATCTCTCACTCTTCCTGCTCACGGGGGGAAATAGCTGGGGATCGCCGGCACTGCTTAATAGTGATTTCGCTGTCTTTTTACTGAAGGCAAAGCTAAATTCACATAGATTAAAGGTGCACATGGTAGCTCTCCCACTGTATC
The DNA here is from genome assembly GCF_964194185.1 of Rhinolophus hipposideros. NCBI lineage: Eukaryota > Metazoa > Chordata > Mammalia > Chiroptera > Rhinolophidae > Rhinolophus > Rhinolophus hipposideros. The sequence continues at coordinate 4,541,504 of NC_138067.1, read as the reverse complement.
TACATTTACTATTATCTGTCTATCATTTATCTAGCTATCTATCATCTATCTACCTATCATCTGTTATCTATGTAGCATCTCTAATGTCTATCTATCATCTATATTTATCTATCATCTCTCTAATATCATTCTATTATCTATCATCTATCCATCCATCCATCCATCTGTCTATTATCTATCTATCTACCTAGCTATCATTTATCTATCCATCTATCAATCTATCTTTCATCGACCGGACTAATTTCCATTCTCATGCCAGCTGCCTTTTCTTGCTTTGACCTTTGCATTTCCTCGGCCCAGAATGTTTTCTACCTACCCTTCGGCCTTTTATATTTTCCCATAAATTAAGACCCAGCACAAGGCCTGTCCACCCATAGCGGTGGCCCCAATCGGCCCGTCGGCGCCGAGCTCTCCGGGCCTGCCGGGGACCTTTCACAGTCCCATGGCGGTCAGCCGCGCCTTGTGCGCTTCCCTCAGCCTCCTCTGAGGGCCGGGCCCTGGATCTTTCTCGGACATGCAGAGCGCCCAGAACGCGGTGAGTCCTCATCAGTGCTGACTGAACCTGCAGGCCAGGCGGGAGGAAGAGTGTGTGCGTGCATGCGTGTGTGCGTGCACACGTGCAAAAGTATGTGCATGCGCATATACACGGGTACCCACGTGTATGTGCACACACGTGTGTGTTTTGGCCCGTCAGCCTGATACTCCTATCTAATTGGGTTTCTGAAGAAAGGCACTTGCTTTAATTTTTAATTAGAAATCAGAGCAGGGAAAGAATGGGCCGGCAGTGCAGCTGGAGTTCTCCTTAACAAGCGCGGGCCGTCCAGGGTGGCCTCCGTCAGGGCTGGACGCCGGCGCTGGCGGGAGTGTTTTAATGCCTACGAAATTCTCGTGTCGTTATTTGGTAACGGAACATCAGGATTTTGCCTATGCAGCAGTCTTTCCCTGCAGTTGAAAAAATTGCCGAGGTAGAGTGGTCAGAGATGACCAGGGGTACACCTGAGGTCCCCACATTTCTGTGAAGAGATGGGGTCCCTGCCCCCTGGGAGTCCTGCTGGAAGCCCTGGCTTCTGTCCAATGGGATTACCCGCGGCCTGTTTCTCCCAGGCTGGGATGTGTTTAGCGTATTTGTTGTAGGTAAAATGATCTGTGTAGACTGTCAGGTGGGGAGTAATTAATTACCTGAGCACCAGGGCGGGCCGGGAGCCTCCCCTGCTGGTGGAAACCTGCCCCTGGTCTGCCGGGCTCCAGCAGGGCTCAGACAAGTGTGCGGAGGCCACCAGGGTCTGTACAGACTCTGGGTAGGGCGCCTCCTGGCGGGGCTTGGGCTGGATACCACGCACTTGATGGGCAGGTTGTGGACATGCTTGGGGATGTGCGCAGATGCTCGAGTTTTTTTCAGGAAGTTTTTAACTGTGGTTCCGTACTTTGGTCAACTACTAGACACTCTCAGGCCAGACGAATACAGGGCTCCCCACTGGTGTGCTGTGTGACTGTGGGGAAATTACTTAACTTCTCTGTGCCTCACTTTCCTCTCTGGAAAGCAGGAACAGCAACAGGATTCCGCCCCACACCCCTGTTCTGGAGTCAGAGATACATTGTAGGTCTATAATTCCTGTTCACAGTTCTTAATGCCAGAAATCCTGAAACCTGAACTTCTTTTCTTTGTTTGTTTTCTGGGTTTTGGGGTTTGTTTTTTGGTAACTCATTTGGTGGCACATTTGACGTGGCCGATGAGAAGCTATTTGTAGCCTTTATTTAATTCGTACTGGTGAATAGCTATCTCTATGTTTTGTGGCAAAAAGAATGTCGAGGCCTGATTGCTTCCGAGGTACTCCCAATACTCAGGAAAGGTACTGCATTACCTTCTAGCACCCACAAAGGTCTGAATTCTGGGACCTGGCTCCGAGGGTTTCGGGTGAGGCGTGCGGAGGCTCAGCGAGTAGGGTGTCTCCAGAATCTTGCGCAGTGGACCTCATACGAAGGCGTCCTACGACCCTCAGACAGAGCGATAGTACCCGACCTCTGCCTTTCCTGTTTGTCCTCTCACGCTAGGCGGTGCAGGCTGGGCTGTGAGCCATTCTGGCATGGCAGGTGTGTACGTGCACGCTCCCTGGTGCCATTCCTCCTGGGCGGGATTTGTGTTTGGGACGCAGAGGAAGAGCCAGCACCTGGCCGGCCGGGGGTCGGCCGCAGAATCGATGCCCATGGTTTGTCTCTGTTTCAGAGGTAGCTGCTGCCAGATGGTAGTTCCCTGAAAGGGGGCCAGAAGAGACCCATTCATTCCTTGTCCCTCTGCCTTTCCCCGGGGCGGGATACGGCCACTCATCCTTGTTTGCCTGGTGCCTTCTGACGCAGTTTCTCCTGTGCCCCCTGGGTGGCGGGTCACAGCTAATGAGGGAAGCACCACTGTCCTAGTCCTGGGGAGCCTGTTGGCTCTGACACCACCTTCCAAAGGGACTGCGGGGGCAGAACCACATCTGCCTGCGAAGGAAGGCAATTAGGAAATTGGAGGTGAACCTCCCCTTAGTTATATATTTATTTTTTACGTCCTGATAAGACATCTCTTTTGAGATGCTTGCCCCCCTGTGTTTCCAGCCTGACTCCCTAAGGAAAGGGAACAATTCTACCAGGGGCAAAGCTTCTGCTCCTGTCCTCCAGGTACCATTCCATTCATACTGCATCAGCTTTTTTTTCTTAAAGATTTTTTTTTTATTATTGGGGAAGGGGAACAGGACTTTATCGGGGAACAGTGTGTACTTCCAGGACTTTTTTTTCCAAGTCAAGTTGTTGTCCTTTCAGTCTTAGTTGTGGAGGGCGCAGCTCAGCTCCAGGTCCAGTTGCCGTTGCTAGTTGCAGGGGGCGCAGCCCTCCATCCCTTGCAGGATTCAAACTGGCAACCTTGTGGTTGAGAGGACGTGCTCCAACCAACTGAGCCATCTGGGAGGCAGCTCAGCTCAAGGTGCCGTGTTCAATCTTAGTTGCAGGGGGCGCTGTATCAGCTTTATAAAGAGCCCCGACCCCCACCCCACACACACACATGATGCTTTCGGTGTCTTGCCTCAAGCCAGCATTGTCAGCAAGCAGCAATTCATCTCTTCTGTTTGGGTTGTAAACCTCAGCCATTAAGAAAATCGCACTTTCGGATTCATTGTAGCCTACATTGGCTCGGAATGAGTCAATGTGCCGTTTCACTCGGGTTTCACAGCTTTGGGGGCAGAGGGAGCTGGTGCACTTGGGGAAACTGAGTCTCAAGGGCGATTCCCTGGTTGGAGATGGCACAGGGCAGAAGTGAGCCAGGACTGGAACTCAGAGCCCTGACTTGCCGTGTCCCTTTTCCTCCACAGACAAGCGGTTCCCTTCTCCTCATCCTCTCTGCTGGCAGTTAGGCAGGTAGGGCCATCCCAGGTGGCCTGGACATGGGCAGATTCCCGCTCCTGTCCTGCCTGGGCCAGAGCCCTGAGGGTCTGATGCCCAGCCGGCCCCTTGCCCCAGCTTGGACAAGCACAGATGCGGTCCTTTTCGTTTTTCATGGAGCCATCTTTTTTTTTTCCTGGCTTTGATCTGTGGCGTCTACCCTGGTGTCTTGCAGAAGCAGGTTGTCTGAGGGTTGGGGGCTGGGAAAACACTGACATCAACCAGTTGACGACACCTACTATGTGCTGTGTGCTATGTTGGGTGGCCATGTCTCCATGCTGGCAAAGGGGGAGGCAAGTGCCCGGCTGTAGCAGCCACTGCGTGCCTGGGGCTCCGGAGACAGCGTCCAGCTCCAGCGGGAGCCTTGTCTCCTCTGGCCATTACCCAGTCTGAGGGAACAGCAATGTCATGCTTGTTCTCGAGTTGCCTCCCCTCCCTACCCCAGTGTCCCCAGTCGTCCCACCTGTGGCCGTGGTACTTTGGAGGTGGCAGCCATTATTCTGTGAGGTATGCAGAGCCCAGCGGGAGGGAGGCTGTGGGGCCGCACGGCTGGGTGCAGGGAAGCAAGGGCCACCGGGCTTCTGTGTGTGTGGTGACACGCGGGGAGGGGGCCAGTACTAGCAACCATTTCTCCCTTGTGCTTCTCCTTGAATCCTTATAGTAATGGCAAGAGAGTGACGTTTGGGGCTCTCTGAGGGGCTTCCGGGTCCACCGCCTGCCTCCTGGGCCCACACCCCATGAGGAGGAGGAGTCTGTCCGGTCTGGCCAGGTGCTCTGGGCTTGGTTCAAAGACAGCGGTGGGAGTGGGAGCCTGAGGGGAGTCCCTGGGGGCTACTGTCCTGCTGGGTCTGAAAGAAGGGTGTCTACATGCTGCCGCTCGGTTGTGGGGAAGGGGAAGACTGGAGACCATTCTTTGCTCCCTTGGCCTGGGCCCTGTGCTGGCTGAAGGCTGCCATTTGGGGGTTCGGGCACTGCGGGCACTGAACCAAACACTTTCCAGACATCATCCACTTCAATCCTCACGTTGGGGAGGGAGGCATCCATCGCTACTGGCTTCGTTTTACAGTTGAGGTTTGTGGCTCAGATAGGAGAGCTCACTTTCCCCAGGTCACGTAGTATGTGTGTGGCAGAGCCAAGATTCAGCCCAAGTTCATGCACTTACCCTCCATTGCCCACACTTCTTTCCCACTGGGTGGCCTAGTGCTGGCTGGCGCCAGAGCTGGGGGAGCCTACGTGATGCAGGACGTACAGACATCTCCCCAGGCGCCCTGCCCACACCACGGCTGCCTCAGGGGGCTTTCAGTGTCCTGCCGCCTGACTGTTTTGGCTGGCCTCCAGGAAGCTGGGGGTCAGCCTGGGTCCTGCCAATCCCGTGGAGATGGGGATCCCCAAATAGGACTGATCACAGCCATCACCCTTTTCTCTGAACACTCTCTGGGGGTCCAGATGTGCTGCCCATATGATGGCTCCCACGAGGAGTGCCTGTGGGAGGGCAGGGCAGGGGACAGGAGTGCCAGCCTGGGAGGAGCCCTGACTTGCAGACTCAGGTCCCACTGGGAGCCGACCTGGGAGCTGTGGCAGCTTGAGCCTCCCATCCCCACCACTTCTGGGGCTCAGTTTCCAAGTCTTGAAATGGGGCAAGGTCCTCGCCGACCCCCTCCCCGGCGTGGGGTATCGGCACCTCGATGAGCCATCGTATGGGAGAGGGCTGCCCTCCCGGGTCTGGGATGGGGAGTCTGAGGGGAAGTCCCAGGTAGCCCTAGGCCTGTGCACACTAGGTTGTCAGCCTCCCCTTCCCTTCCCTTCGGGAGTCCTTCTAGAGGAAAGTTTGCAGTTTGGAAAGCAGGCCCCACAGAAACCGTTGCCCAGGGAAGGAAGGCAGCTGAGCAGGCCCTGAGCACTGGGCTTTGATCCAAGCAGACTCGTTGGGAGCCAGCTCTGCCACTTGCAGCTCCACGACACCAGCCCAGGCTCCTCAGCTCTCGGAGCCTCAGTTTCCCTTTCTGTGGCTTGGGGAAACAGTTGCCCTTACCCAGGGCATTGCTGTGAGAATCAAATGGAGTAGGCATTTAGAAAATGTTGGACTCGGGGTCATATGCCTGCCAGAAGTTCCCATCATCCCAGTAGTTTTACTCCTTACACCCATTTAAATTCTTTGACTTACTTTTTTTATTCCCCCTTCCTCGCTGTGGGGATTAGGGGAGGGGAAGAAATTGAAAGCTATAAAACTACTAGCTCTAGTCTGGTTTTTGTCACTAGCCCTCTGTCTGACCATTTTCTTGGCCTCCGTGCCCACATGTGTGAATGGAAACAGCGGCGAACATTTATGCAGTTTGTTCTGCTGGGCAGTTTCCTGGCACGCTCTGGGGTGAGCGGCACAACTGTTCTACTACGAGGCTGCTACTGTTTTCCATTTTATGGAGGGAGGTGAAGGCTCAGAGCTAGAGAGTTGGGGAGCCAGGATCTGAACCCAGCCTGGCTATTTCCCCGTGAGGCTGAATACCTAGGGCAGCTCTGGGCTGGAACCCACGGCTGTAGTCGGGTGGCTTGGAGGCTGCGGGATGGGAAAGTGAGCTCAGCGTTGGCAGTGGAGCCAGCCTTCTGGCCTCCCCACCAGGCTCCAGGAGTAGCCAGTGGCTCATGCTCAGCCTGGCATCATGCCCCCCTTTTCTTTCCTTGGCCTTTTGTCCCCCTCCTCAGTTGCCCTAATGACTCAGCCCAGGTGGCAAGTTGTGCAGAGAAAGCACTCCAGGGAAATAAGAGTCCTTGCTACCAGCCCAGGCCTCAGGTGTGCGCACAGTGACCCTCCCTGGGGGTCTGGTGAGCTGCCCCTCCCCCCGAGTTGTTAGACCTGGAGAGCTGTGTGCATTGTGTGCCTGTGTGTGTAACTGTACCCTTACCACCACAGTATGTGACTGTGCACATAATTGGGTGTGTAACTCTATGGTTGTGTGTTTATAACCATGGTGCGTGTAGGCGCCTGCGTGTGTTGGAGGCTGGTGATGATGTGGGGGGGGTGTTGACAACAGCGTGGGGCTTGGGCAGGGGCCCCAGGAACGCATGGTGGAGGCTAGAGTTACCTCCTTTGCTGGTTGAACCACTGTTTGTAGAACAGAGTTGCACACATGTTTAGATAATTAGAACAAAAGCCAAAAGAACAATCCTGTTCAAAGAGCTGGAGCTGGGAGGTGGGGGGGCTTACCAGGACCCAGGGGGTTCGGTCTCCCCAGCTCTCCCCTGCCTTCACTGCGTTTTGATCGCACTCTCTAGACAATCCCTTTGTTGTGGGGTAAACTGACAGCGGCCTGTGCGGTTCTGCTGTGAAGTTTGCTGTGTTCCGGGGCCCACTCGGGACAGCCAGGCCATTAGGAGCTGATTAAATGAGCTAATTTTAATTTGTTCAGTGGTTACAGATGCAGAGACCTTTCCATGCCCTTTTCTTGAGGCTCTATTTATTTATTAATTTTTTTCTGAAAAGAAAAAGACCGGCAGGACTCCCTTTTCTCTTCCCATCCCCCTCTGAAAATAAACATATGAAAACATTTTTAACAAGAACTTCAGCTGGGAAAGACCTATGGAATATTAGAGGTGCCAGTGCAGGGGGGCGGGGGTCTCGGAGTCTGGGGGCGGGGCCACCCAGCCTGGCTGAGGTGAAGAGAAGAGATTCAATGGAAAGACGTCAGTCTTACCTGCAGGCCTTTGCACGTGCTAATTCTGCTGCTGGGACTCTGTTTCTGCCCCTGTCTCATTTCCTTGGCTCATTCTTACTCATCCTGCTCATCTTAGCCTAGAAGCTGCTTCTTCCAGGAAGCCCTCTCACACCCCAGCCCAGCCCCGAGGACATCACCAGTCATAGCAGGTATCACAAGATAGAGAATGGCTGTCTCCTTCACGAGGGCAGGAGCTGTGCCTCCCTTCGAGCCCCCCAGGGCAAGAACTGTGCCTGCATAGTGCTCCCTTACACCCTTAGCACCAGAATGCCCAGTGTCTGTAAGCACATCACTAACAGCTTTCGAGTAACCGAATGAGGGAGGGAGGGAGGGAGGGAGGGACGCAGGGAGGGAGGAAGGGAGGGAGGGAGGGAGGGAGGGAGGGAGGAAGGAAGGAAGGAAGGAAGGAAAGAAGGAAGGAGAGAGAGAGAGAGGAAGAGAGGGAGGGAGGGAGGGAAGGAGGGAGGGAGGGAGGGAGGGAGGGAGGGAGGGAGGGAGGGAGGGAGGGAGGGAAGGAAGGAAGGAAGGAAGGAAGGAAGGAAGGAAGGAAGGAAGGAAGGAAGGAAGGAAGGGTGGATGACATCTGCACTTGCTGAACTCCACTACACACCAAGCTCTTGGTGTCAGATCCCAGGGGACCCACCGATCCCCAATGACCAACCATAGTCGTGTGTCCCTGGGCCGTGGGGTAAGGATTCAGTGCTGAGTTCCGTGGGGAACTCATGCGTGCCCAGGCTGGCACGACCCTGATGCCGGCCCCAGGATGCAGCTCGGGCCCAGCTCTGCTGGAAACCTGAGGGAAAGCCCGTGGAGGGAAGCCCGGGGAAGAAACCTCCGTCCTTTGGCTTTTGCCCGCACTGTGGGCAGGCGGGCCTGGGGCGTTTGCAGTGCCCACAATGAAGGGCGCTCAGAGCACAAACGGAGGCACCGTGTGGCTGCAGCCGGCCACCCCGGTCTTGCCCAAGCTGCCTGCTCCGCTCCCAGCTGGCATGTTTAGCACCACCTTATCTCGGGTTGGAGCTCCCTTTAACAAGCAGTGGGGTTTTCTCTGGTGCCGAGCAGAGCCCATGGCCTGGCCAGTTTCTGAGGCCTGGCTTCCATTTGCTGAGAGCTCTTTCCCACAGACGCCACCCCACCCACCCCACCCAGGGGCCTCTGAGGGGCTGTCCCCCACCCTGTGCTGGCAGCCCCTGGGCTGTCTCTCTGTGTTCCTCCTTTAACCCCAACCTCAGGGACAGGAATGAGAATGGTGCTGGCCCAGGCCCCCATCCCCCATCTCTGCACGAATCCCAGAGCCCATGGGGGAGTCAGAGCTTCCCGGTTGCCCCTGGGGCCTGGGGCCCTCAATTGGGTCAACATCTGGCTGAGTGGCCGAGCCTTTGGCCTCCTGTCTCCTCCTCCCCCGCCCCCTTCCCCGAGGCCCTTCCTCTCCCCACTAGTTGGCTGCTCCGCCAAGCTCCTCGGCGGGAGCAGCACACGCTCAGCCCATCCTTCCCGGTGGAGGGTGGGGATGCGTCCCGGGGCTGAGGTCACCAGTGGGGCAGTGGGAAGCGCCTCTCCAGCCCTCGCCTGCCCGCCGCTGGGTGCTGGGAACAAGGACAGCAACCTACTTGTCCTAGGGCACCCTGGTGAGCAGGAGAAGAGGTAAGGGGGGCAGAGCTGGAGGGGAACGAATGAACAAAACAGGCTGGTGTCTGCACCGGACGCCAGGAGTCCCATTAGAGGCTCCTGCTCGTCAGGAAGCAGAGTGGAGTGGAATCCAAGCCAGGAGGAAGGAAACTGCCTGGAGTGAGAGGCAGAGTGAGGGCCCAGAGGCTCTGGTGGCCAGGGTGTCAGAGTTGCGTTGGGCCCTGCAGTGTGGGAGTGGGGTGGGCCCCGGGGGAGCACCCCGATTTCTGGGCCTGGCGCCACTTTTTGCTTCTCCTTGCCCTTCTCTCAGTGCATCCTCTCCTGGCACTCTCTCCTGTATCCCTGCTCTGGGCTGGTGTGGCCGAAGGGCTTGATGGCCCCTAAGTGCCTTGGCTCCCGCCCCCTCCCACTCCTTCTCGTCTGTCTCACTTCCTGCACTGTGGTTCATGGCCCGGGGCCGGGAGGCTGCCAGAGTGCCGGCTTCTGCGCCCAAACTTGCCACCCACAAAGCCAGCGTGGCCCTGAGCCATCACCTCCAGGCATTGGTCTCCTCGCCCGTTGCAGAGGTGACACGCCAAGAGGATGTCGACACAGGTCTCTGGACTACTGATCACAGACCACGATCCCTGATGGATTCCGTGGGGCCTCACTGGGGGGGCCTTGGTGGTAAGCCGGGGTTTCTCATCGCCAGCCACTTGTTCTCCTTAGGAAGGAACTGGTGAGTTTCTTTCTGTTTATGTCGTAACCAAGCTACCGAGATGGCAAACTTGGGTTCTGCAATTACACAGCGTTTCAGAAGCAAATTGATAGAATAACGTGTTATTATTGGCTACTGGGTTAATAGCTATTTTGGCAGGAGTACCAATCCCGCGTGGTGTTGCTGGCGTGGGTGTGAGAATGGCGCGATGGGGTAGAGAGCAGTGGTCGTGCGTCTTGCACAGCACAGCAGGCTTACTCCTCTGGCAGTGCCTACATGGAGCATGCCCAGCCCTGATTAGCTGTTGTGAAACCAAAACCAGAGAGGTTGAGAGACCAGCGTCGGGTCACACAGTGAGTCGATGCTGCAGTCGGGTTTGAGGTCCCCCTGGGAATGAATAGCTTGGCCTGTGATCCCTGAAGGCAGGACAGGAGCCTTCACTCTGAGCGTCATGTTGGCATCGCGGGAATTGGAGATTTGGAACATGCCCAAGTCAGCCCCCTCTGGCTTCAGGCCTCGGCACCTGCGGGGCCCGTGCCTGGATGTGCTTCCTCCAGATTCCGCGTGCTTCCTTATTGTTCTGGTCCCTGCTCAAGTGTCACTGTGTCACCTGTCTAGAGTAGCGCCCCCATCTCCTCCTGTTCCAGTTTCTTCCGAGTGCCCCGACTTATTACAGAGGGATTTGGTGCTTTATTTTCAGTCTCCTCTCTTTACAGTGGAGGCTCTCTGTGGGCAAGGACTTCCTTATGCTCACGATCCTGTCCCCAGAGCCTAGAACAGGGCTGGCATGGTTGGTAATCTTTGTTGAAGGAATAAATGAATGTAAAATGCAATGTCATTTTAAAAACTGGCTGCTGTGTCACAGGTGGCAGTTTTTCTGTCCTCTTAGGAGACAGGGGGAGTTGCGGGGTCTTGTTATTCTGTCCTCAAGGGGCAGCCCATAGGTCCTCCCCTGGGGCCCAGGATGACACCATTTCTTCTCGATGTGGAAGCTCAGAGGGAATGAGTTCCCTGCCACCTGAAGGGTCCAAATTCATTACAGAGGGGATTTAAGGACTGGGTGGGAGGGGGCATTGGGTTCCCTGGAGGGCCCTTCTATTTGGGTTCCAGGATGGGCTCAGTGGGAAGATAGTGAGGTCAGCTTTCTCTGCCACGTGACATTAGCAGCCCCTCTTCAGGCCCAGGGAATGGTGGTGTGAGGACGGAGAAAAGCGAGGCTGCTCATGGGAACGTGGGAGGTATGGCTCAGCAAGACCCGGAAGGCCTGTGCTGAACCAGGGCTCTTCCCAGCGGCCTCTGCTCTTGCTGCCACTGATCTGGCAATGACACGCGGTCATACGTTCATTGAGCGTTTCCTGTGTGCCCGACACTGGACCAAAGTGCTTAATCTGGATTTTCCAATTTAATCCTCGCCGCAACAGAGCGGGCAGAAGGTACTCAGAGAGGTCCAGGAATGGACCCGAGGTCACACAGCTGGTCAGTGATGGAGCAGAGGCGTGAACCCAGGCTCTCTGTCTCCGCAGCTTCCTGGACACGACCCTGATGGCCCTGGGATGCAGACTGCGTGGGGCAGGGCTTCACCAGGGGTGTTCACTGCCCCAGCACCTGAAGAGAGCCTGGCACAGACTAGGTGCTCAGTAAATACTCAGGGAACAAATGAATGAGTGAATGAATGTGAGGAGTTTCCCAAGAAGAACAGGAAATGCTCACTTGTCCTTGTTGGTCCCTTTGGGTAAGGAGGAGAAAGCCAGGTCAGTGGTGGCCCGGAAGGGGTGACATGGCATGTGCTTGGCTCCCATTAAGACTTACAAGGGGCTGCTGGACGATGTGTTCCTAGTGGGAGGGCACACTTGTTCGTGGGTGTCAGTGGTTTGTCGGGAGGTGTGTTTTGGAGGTGCGTGCTCACACACGCACACCCTCCCCCTCCAGTGTGTTGCGTGGAAGGAGGCATCTATTTGAGGGGCTTTACCAGACAAAAATGCAGAGCCCCACCCCACCCCAAATCACATTGCTAGGCTGGTACCTTTAAGAGCATGAGGGTCTCAGTTTATTCTCTTATTAAGTCTATTTGTTCTGCTCTGCTCTGAATAAATAGAAACCTCCCCCACTTCCCTCCCTGCCACCCCCAGTGTCTCCTTTGTTTTAATGCCATTTCTCTGGGGATTCAGGCTGAGGCAGGAGAGCTGAGCTCTACCTCCATCTCTGCACTCACCCCCCTCCCCATACCCTTGCTTTCCGTCTGACTCCAAGACGTTCTTTCAAATAAAAGAATGACAAATGTGGGCCACACTGAAAACTGGACTAATTGCATTCTGGGCCCAGGCAGTCAAGCTAGTGGTCAAGCTCATTAACTGTTGGGCTTCCAGCTGTGACCTCCACCTGACAGGGTCCTCCTTCAGTGGCTCCTTCCACCTTCTTTCTGATTAACTCATTCATTAATTCATGCATGCATGTATTCATTCATACCCTAAGTTAGAAAGTGCCGTCTTTAGACCAGGCCCTGAGGCTCCACTAGTCCATCCATCCATCCATCCCATCGTTCATGTATTCAGGCCATAGGTACCAAGTGCTTCCTCTAGACCAGGACCTGAAATGCACCCCTTCATCCTTTCATTCATTTATTTAATCATCAAGCAGATAGTTATGGCCAGGCATTTGTGGGAGCTCCCAGGGATCCCAAACTCTGGGGCTTCTCAGCATTGTCTCCAAGCTTCGGGCCTCGCACAGCCCTCAGGGAGTCACTCCCCTGAGATGGGTTGGGGCAGCGTCTCCTTTTCCCAGATGCCCCTGGGAGGAGGGAGTTGTCTCGTCCGCATCATGCACAGGCTCCAGGGTGATTGATGCCTGTCCGTCAGGTTGTCTCTCCGTTTGCAGCTCTGCATTCTGTCCTCTTCTCAGCCTCGTCTTGGGTGTGTGGATGTGTGGGGTCCCGTAAATCCAACCATGCTGACACGCTGCCGGGTCGGTGAGCCAGGCAACCTCAGTATCCCCACATGCCCAGGGGCTGGTCAGCTGGGCAGCCCCAAAGGTCTAGCTCAGCTTCCTGAGGCTCAGGCCCCAACTCTGTGAAATGTGTCTAGTGAAAGGATTAAGCCAACTGTTTGTGACTAATGTAAGTAAACGAATAACATGCAGGAAAATCACCCGGCGTATACGCATCGTAAGTGCCCAGTGAATATATTTGTGATGATGGTTTTCAAGCTGATGAGAGGAGGCGCAGTGTGGGGTGAGATGAGGGCCTGGTTGCAGCAGAAGGAGGTGACCATTCAGGCTGAGACAGCAGAGGCAGGGGCACGGGGTGGTGTAGGGGCGCCTAGGGAAGGGTCAGTGACGCCCAGGAGAGACAGGACACCATGCGCCCCCGCCGTCATGTCAGGGACTTCAGCTGCTCTGCCCACACCTGGAAACCGAGTCAGGATGCCCCCGCCGCAGCCGCCTCCAGGCAAGGGCCTCACATGCCAGCCTAGCAACTCAGGGCTCGCCCTCCCTGGGGTCCGGGGCCTTGCCAGCCGCTGCCCCTGCACTAATTCCCACCACAGGCAGGCTGGGCAGCCTTCAGCCGCTGAGGCTCCACAGCTCGGCAACAAAGCCCACGATTCTTCTGGAGGCTGAAACATGAAAATCTGGGGGAAATGGAAATTTTGTCTGCTGAGTCCTAGATTTGGATGAGAATAAAGGGTCAGTGGGACATGCAGCATGGCTGCACTTCTGGTGCCAGCACAGCAGCGCGAATCCTGGGGCTCTTTCGTCACTGTGGGCCGCAGCCCAGCTCGTCTCCCTGCCTGCGTCAGGCCAGGGGCCCACAGGGGCACACGGCAGCCAGGGCGGCATGCCACTGCCCCGATGCAGCCTGGACAGGAGAGAGGGACCCACGGGGGGCTGTGGTCTTGTGTGAAGCAGAGGCCGGAGCAAGGGCTCCAAAGTGGGGTACCTGAGCCACTTTTTGGGGATACGCAGCCCAATTTTAGGTGGTGCATGCACTTTTTAAAAATTATGTATTTATTTTAATGGGTATTACCAAAACATCATACCCATAATTTCATCACAATAATTATTCAGGGTTACGTTCAAGTAGGTAGCAGCATTAGGCCGAAGGCAGGTGAAAGGACAACGCTGAATGTGAGGGCACAAGTCTTAAAGGTGGCTTCTCTGGTGTCACCACCTTAGGGACGCGGTGCGAGTGGGTTTCCCTGAACACAGAGCCTGCAGCCAGGAGTTGGGCCCCACTTATCTGACGGGGCACTGCTCCCAGGAGCAGTAGGGATGGGGGAAGGTCGATATTGGGGTGCAGGTTGAGACCGCTACTGTGGACCCCGGGCTTGATTCTGCAGGGACCTCTGGGCGTGCCAGATGCGCCAGGAATGGGCTCTGAAGGAGCTCACTGGCTCCAGCCCCTCTTCGGTTAGGGTCACCTTGGGGGGCATTAGCTCCCCACCTTCAGGGCTGAAGAGAAGCAGAGACCTGGAGGTGCTCGGGATGGAGCGCCTGGCCCCAGCTCAGACCTGTGTGCACTGTGCCTGTGCGGCAGGCCCCTTCGTCCTCCTGCCTCAGTCTCCTCTGCTGTAAAGCCGGACCCAGCTCTTGACTGCGTCCCGGAGCTGCGGGGAGGGCACCTGGCTCGTTGTAGGTGTGAAGAGAGCAAGTGTTGGTGGGATTGCCTGCGTCCTGCCAGACGCGGGAGTGTCCTCGGTTCTCCAGCTGTGGGGCTGTGGATGGATTTGACCGACTGAGGAGCCGCGGCTCTGCGCTTCCAGCTCAGACGGCGGCCTGCCTTGTCCCTGCAAGGTCGGCCTGCCCGTCTGAGGACTGTGTCCCCGGGAGGTGTATGGGCTGAAAATGGGGACACATCAGACACCCTCCCAGGATCCTTGGTTGGGCCTCCAGCCACAGGTCTCAGGGAAACCGGCTCCGTGACGAGGGGCGTATTCTTGCTCCTGAGTAGGTGTCACCCACTCAGCTTCTTTCCCTCAGATACCGTGGCTCACAGAGGCGTCCCACGTGGTTAAGAGCACAGACTCAGAGCTCAGGCGACTTATACTCAAAGCCCAGCTCGGCCCTTCTTTTCTGACCTGTAAGACCCTGAACGTGTCCATTCACCTCTGCGAGCCTGTTTTCTCATCTGCAAAATGGCGCTGGCAATAATACTGGTCAGACTGTGGTGAATATTAAATGAGACGCCACGTGTGGCATGGAGCGAACACTCAAGAAATGTTTCGTACGTAATAAATGCGACTTATTGGATGCATATTATATGCTTTTATAGCTTATATGTATATACATGGTATAAAATACAGCATGCGTCTGAACAATCATTTTCAATGTCTTCTCTAAGCTCAGGCTAGATTAGAGGTGCCATGTGGCTTCCTGTGATATGGGAGTTTATGAAATTTATAACATGAATCTGGTCGTCTGTTTGTTCGCCTGCTCGTTCTTTACCCTCACTGAGCATTTCATCTGTCCACACCTCCAGTAAGAAAGCCACATATACCGCTGCATTCTGGTATAAGATGAGGCAGGAGAGCCCAGGGGCCAAGGGTTTTCCCAAGGTCACACAGGTACTGGGGGCTGGAAGCAGCCGCAGAACCAAGCACTGGGCCAGCCCCCCGGGAAAGGCCCTGGGCTAGTTCCGTGAGTTTTGCTGCCTTCTGCCTGGGGCCAACTAGACTTGGAGGAGAGGGTGGCAGCCCTGTGCCCATGAGTTCTGCTTCTCCCCGGGCCTCCATCAGGGAGCATGGAGCTGCTGAGATCTCCTGAGCCTGGCTCAGGCCCCCCTCCCCCAGGACTTGTGCCCTGCCCATGACCTCCCCCTGGCACCTGCCTTGATTGCTGTGAGCTCAGAGAGCTGAATGGTGGTCTCCAGGGACTGGGGACAAGGCCTGAGGGGTGGGAGGACTGCCAAGGTGGGGCCAGGTGTGGCAGCAGGCTCTTAGGACAAGTGTTTCCCCAGCTACATCTCCCAGACCCATAACTGGCGCCTACTTTCCCATCATCTGGTCCCTGAAGGAGCTGGGGCTGGGCTTGCTGTGACATCCCCAGAGCCCCAGGGACCTAGTTCCCTGGGTGTGGACATGGGGTGTCACGGGGTTGGGGGTGGGACACACCTGGATAGGTGCATACTGTGCCGGGCACAGGGACCCAGCCTGGGCTCTTTGTGCCTATACAGAGCCTCAGAAACCCCCCAGGTATGGGCATTATGGGGGAGGGGAGTGGGGGGTGTTTGATTATCCATACGTCAGCTGATCAGGTTCTACTCAGTGTGATTCCAGAAGGCTTTGCAGTGTGGATGGAATGTGGGGTTTGAAATTGGAAGAGCTTTGACTTGAGTCCCCAGCTAACGAGGGATGGGGGCGGGTGATGGTAGGAGAGAGTTGCGACACTTTGAGAGCTGGAGACTTGCCCTGGATCAGATGACCAGAAATCCCACTGGGGGTACCTCATCCACCCATTTCACATTCCAGGCTCCAATGATATATTCCTATGCTCTGCAAGGAAGAGTGATGTGGGTTTCGGGAAGAAAATTGACCTCAGGGGCAAAGCCTTGTAGTGGCCACAGTCCCTTCCACACCGAGTGCCTAGTTTTTGGTCATTTATACCTCTCTGCCTTGGTTTTCACAACATTCGAGTATTGCTGCGGCTGTGGTTTACCTAGTATTTTTCTTTAAGTCAGTCCTCTTTTTTTTGTAAATGAATTCATTTACTGTATTCTGCAAAATCAGTATAATTTGCTATAAGCAGACAGCAACCTTAAAGCAAATTCAAAACAAACCTCACACTCCTGTTATTCCAGCCAGAAGCTGTGGCTTTCTGCAGATGCTGAGCCTGGAGTCTGTCCTCTTTCTTTGCTGGAATGTTAGGGAAGAGATAAGGACACAGAACCAGATGGACGCCTTCTCCTTGGCCTGATGTGAGTGAGGGCAGGAAAGGGAACTGGAGGGGTACCGACTTCTCACTTTAGGGGGCAGTGTTAGCAAAGGCCACCGGGGCTGCCCCTTAAAATCATCCCAGGGCTCACAATGAGTCAGAGGAGGTCCTGCTCCTTCCTCAAAGCCCAATTTGAGTGCCCCTGCCTCCCCGGATGGCTTCGCCTCCAGGCTCCCCCTTTCCTGATCCTGCCCAGGTTAAGCTGTCTGGCACCCACTGGCCTTACTCAAGGGTGGGCTCCCTGAGCCTCTTGAGGACCAGCTTTGTGTCTGTGGCTACATCCTGCAGACCTCCAGAGTGCAATGCACGCCGTCTCCTTGGGCCCAGACGGACAGCACCACGAAGGCTGACTCTTAGCCATGCAGGAGCCCTGCACCCCGGGGTGCTTGGGAGGTGGGCAGAGCTGGGCTCTGAGTACTAGGTTGGGTTTGGGTAGGCAGTGGCCATGGAGGGGTTTCCTTGGGGATTAGCATAGCCTGAACAAGGGCTCAGAGGCTGGGCCGGACGAGGCATACTCTTTCATGACAGTGGGTGGCTTTGACGGCTTTTTGGAGAAATATGGGATCATTTCAGACCTGTTCCACTAACTGCTGTGAAACTCCGGGCCCATGCCCTCTCAGCCTCTGGTGTCTGGTCTGTAAATGGGGGAAATGATGGTGTCACCGCATAGGATGGAGGTGAGGACTCGGCGAGGCTGAGCTTATGGAGAGCTTGGCACCGGGCTGGGACTCACAGAGCGCTCTGCAGTTGGTGGCTGCAGGGTGGGGCTGGGAGGTGATGCCAGTCTGAAGTTCAAACAGTGGCTCCGTGTGCGCGGGTCCCAGATCGGAAAGGATGCACAGGACACAGAACACCTAAAGGGCTCAGAAATAAAAGTGCCACCAGGAGCTACACTTCAGGGGGAGAAATGGCCCGACGGCAGTGCCCAGCGTTCAGGGAGGGCTAGCGATCGTGGCAGAGGGAGTCAAGGAAGGCTTCTCGGGGGCAGTGTCTGGAAGGCATGTTAGCCAGGACAGAGAAGGTTTGGAGTGCCATGGTGGCAGGAAAGGCTTCCAGGTTACGCACCGCTTTCCCCGTAAAGGAGAAAGAACATCCCCCCCAGACCCAGAGCTGGCCCCTATTTCCCCATCATCTGGTCCCTGAAGGAGCTGGGGCTGGGCTTGCTGTGACATCCCCAGGGCCCCAGGGACCTAGTTCCCTGGGAGTGGACATGGGGTATCACGGGGTGGGCTATGGGATACACCTGGGCCTGGGTTGGTGAAGACTGTGCTGGGACCCACGGCTGTGCTGGGGACACAGCTCTGGGTGCCACGTGCCCTTTCCCTCACGTTGGCAGACATGCCTGAACACTTCTCAGAAACTCCGAAGCCTTCCAGTCTGTAGCTCTGACATCGGCAGCTGAAGCGCAGGGAAGGGAAGAGTGCTATCCAAACAAGCTTAATCCCCATCAAAGGATTATTTTCTTACAGAAAAGCTTCGCCTATATTTAATAGTTTTAAATTGTTCTGGGTACCAATTAGACTTTTAATTTTGTGCTCCCTCCAGCGGCTGGAGGATGTGTGCGGTTGGCGTTTAATCAGAGTTGATATATATGTAGAATATATCTTGTATATAGGTATATTATATATTGTGTGTATTACACACACACATTTTGGTGGTTCCAGGGGAGGAGAGGAGATGAGGAAGCTATTTCGGGGTTTCCTTTTGGTCCTACCAGGGCCCGTGTCGGGGGGAGTGCTGGGTGCTCCGAGTTCCGGGTTCCCTGTCAGGGCGGGGGTGGACATCTCCAGAGAGCCCACCAAGTGGGCCCCTGAAGGGGGTCGGAGGGGCTGGAGGATCCAGTGCCGAGTTACATATATGGATTATCCCCCAATTCGTGCAGCAATAGGGTGAGTTATTATTGATTCACAGAGCACGACCAAACATCGCTGCATGAATTAGCAAACAGCTGTTTCTAATTTGAGTTTAGAACGGTACACAGAGGAACTTGTTTGTCTGTTCACTCCTTTCATTTATAATGAATTTTAATCACCGCTACAGGTGAGAAAAATGTAGAAACAAGCTTGTATCTTGTGGAAAAAACAAAGGAGACACAGATGCTGACAGATTTCCAGTCTGTGATGAAAGGGATGTTTTGGTACACTTTACATGTAATTAGAGCGCAGCTGTTTCCAGTCCCAGGTCCACGAACGCAGCCGAATGTGGGCTCTGCTGATCTCCAAAGGGAGTAAAGAAAAACAGTGATTCAACCCCAAAAGCATTTGCTTTCTCTCGAGCAAAGAGCCCTTTGCTCCGGGCCTTGGCGGTGTTGTTTCGAGAAACCTCATGGAGATGACTTCAGGAGACGCTTTCTCGTCCCTGGACTCGGTGGGAGGTGGGCAGGGCGCCGTTGGGTGCGAGGGAGGCCCCAGCCAGAGGATGATGGGAGAACCTTCTGGAGCCCCTCCGCTAGCCGTAAGCATCCCATCTTTGGGGCATCTCTCGTAGGGGCAGATTGGGGGCTCTTCTTCCCTGAAAGAGCTGATCAGGACTCTCCACTTGAGCTAGTCTGATAGTCTGATCACAGCCAGTTCTTGGGTGAATTGACTACTGTATGCTGGCTTCCCCCCGCCCCTCCCTGTCTGTTTAATTTCTGCAATAAAACTCAAGCCCAATTGCATTTTCAATATCAGTGCTAAGTAAATTTGTCTAAGGGATGGAGCAGCCGGGCAGGCTGTTTGTTCTGTGAGGTCAGGGGCTTCCAAGGGAAGGCGGGGCCTCCTTCCTGTCCTGTGAGTCCAGCGGCCCTTGGGGATGGCAGCCCTCTAGGGTGAGGGGACAGGGGTGTCAGGGAGTCAGACCTCATCTCCCACCCTTTCCCCCATGAGACTGGAGACCCAAGTCCAAGCCCGAGCAAGGCTGCTGGTGCTTCAGTTTCTCGATCATAATAACGAGAGGGTTGGGCTGAGTGCCCGTGAGGCTCCTTTTCTCTCTGATATCCTGGGGTGGTAAATGCCGAGTCCCCGTGGGCCCTCTTGCAGGTCGAGTGTCCTTGGCTTTGAAGACCATCTTCTGCAGGAGTGACTCCTGGTTATTAGCTTAGACCTTCCTACTTGTTAGTCAGGACTCAGGAGACGGGACCCTGCACTGTCTCGTGTCCATTCAAAGCCTCACCACTATTGCCTGTTCCCTCTCCCACTCTCTGCCCTGTGACCTTATGTTGAGCTGGGGAGCGAGTAGCCTGTGACTAATTTTATACATTGTAGAGCACTCCTCGTATATAATACTCTATAAATATTCCCTTATTTCATCTGCATAGCAACTCTATAGTTGGGACTGTTCTTATCCCATTTTACAGATGAGGAAACTGAGGCAGGTTTCTTCATCTGTAAAACTGAGGGAAGTTAATGAATTTGGTGGAGCTGGGAGTCTAAGCCCAGCTGCTGGCCTCTTAGCCACCAAGCAGACACAAATGCCCCCAGGGCTGGGGACACCCTGTAACAGGGAAGGGGGCTCCAGGGGTGTAGGCAAACAAGATGGTGAGCAGACCTGGTCCAGGGGCGGTGGTGGCTGAACCCCACCATAGACGTGCCACCAGCGTTCCCTTTGTCCTTCCAGAAAAGCCAGAAGTGAATGTGGACCTTTAAAACAACTTTGAGAGGTCCTGATTTCTAATGTTGGCATTTTTACAAATAACATAACTGGATGGCCCCCAGACCGTCTGGCAAGAGGACAGCCGTGGTGATCTCTGTCCCACTGCTCAGGTCATCGTCTCTCAGTCCAGCTGGCTGGGAGCCCTGGGTTGGGAGTCCTGTCCCAGTCTTTTCATTTTCCATCTGCTTTGTGACGACGGGATGTGACCTAACCTCTCTGTTCTGTTTCCTCATCCGCGGGGTCATCATGCCGCTTCCTGTGCAAAACCCAGCTACTTTGAGTGTGAAAGAGGGACAGTTACTGGGTTGGGTGCTGGCTTCCATTCCAGCCTTCCTGGGAGTGTGGCATGCTGCTTACTTGTCAGGTGGGAATAACCGCCACCCTCCCAACTATAGAGACGCTCCAGGGTCAGATGGAATAACGGGTGTGAAAATGGCGTGTAAATATTTTATTGCATTCAAACGAGGGGATTTACGATTAACCATAGTAGCGTGACACTGGCGACCTCCTTCATGTTCTTCAGCCAACATGTGTCGAATGTTGACAGCATATGCACATGACCCGTTGTGTAAGGTAAGCACTCTTATTGTCCCCATCTATACATGAGGCAATGGCTCAGAGAGGTGCAGTCACTTGCCCCTGTCACCCAGCTTATGAGTGGCAGCTTGAGCTGAGCAAGCTTGTATGTTACCTGTGGTATGGCTTCTCTGTCTCCCAGTGGCTGATGTCTCCGTGCCATTGACTGAGTCTCTTGAAGCTTATGCCTTGTTGGTGACTGCTGGCAGGTGGCATTTCAGGATCCCCCAGAGCCAGCTGCAAACGGCATACCCAAAGTAGGAGACAGCAGCAAACTGGAATGCCTGCTACCTGCCTGGCCTCATTTCCGCAGCTGGGATCGACATTACTAATGAATCCCAAGCTCTTACAGCAACAGAGGCTCTTAGAGACCAGTTCATCTGATCCTTCTATCAAGAGTTGGGGGAATGAAAGCATGAATAGGGGATGTACTTGCCTCGGGTTACAGTGCCAGAATCTGACCCCAGTCCACTCATGATGTCACCCACTGTGGCTCACAGCCCCACCCTCGGGGCTCAAAATTCTACCCTCTGGCTGCAGCTTTGCTTTCTGGGCTTGCGGTTTCACCCTGTGAGTCACCGCCCACCCCCCTTTTTAAATGAAAGGCAGCAAATGTTTGTAGCAGAGTAGTTTTGTTAGCCTGCTTCCTGTCTGTGGAATTTGAGGAGTCTTCTTTTATCTCGTACTCTGTGTGTGTGTGTGTGTGTGTGTGTGTGTGTGTTTTGTCCAAGCTAGTAGTGTTTCTGGTGGTACCAAGTTCTCAAGAACCTTGTGAATCTCCTGTGTATGTCATGAGGATCCACTCTATTAGAAAAGAGTTTCCTCCAGAGATATTTCGTAGATAATCCCATCTCTACGAAACTTTCGGATTCTCCTGAGATGGCTCCAGGGCAGTGCCTCCAAACTTCTTGGATGCTGTCTGATTTAATCTAGGGAATGCGTGAGTCACACCCTTAATCTTTTCAGAGCCTTTTGTGTCACTGGATACTCTGACCTTTTGATTTTTCGGTGGTAATAGCAAAATGTGCAGTTACACCCTCAGTTTTTTTCTCCAGAGCATGCGTTTCTGTTCATGACTCTCTTAATTATAGTGTCTTGCAAACTGGGTAGGCAGAGACTTTCCCAAATCATCAATTCCTGGTTCCTTTTTGTTTAACAGTACATCTGTCAGTCTGTCTCTTTCCTCTCTACTAGAAGCTGTCAGAAAAAAAACAAAAAAAACCCCAAAAAACACAGGTCACGCCTGCCACATTGTGCGTGGAAATCTCCTCAGCTAGACATCCATTTTTACCCACTACAAGTTCTGCTTTCCATATCACAGGGCCAGTTCCACGAAGTTCTCTGCCACTACATAATAGGGATCCCTTTCTTCCAGTTTCCGGTATCATGCTCCTCATTTCCTTCTAAGCCCTTCCCACCGATGCTTTAATGTCTGCATTTCTCTGCTCATGATGATATAGGTGTTTTCCTTGGTGATTTAGGCTTTCTCCATTGTTCTCCTTCCTTCCTTCTGAGTCTTCACTAACACAGCCATTACCATCCATAGTTCTATGAACCGTCTTTTAAAAAGCAACATAGACTTTTTGTCATACTCCTGAAAATTCTCCTAGAACTTAGTGGCTTAAAACAACAAAAATTTCTTATCTTACCGTCCTGTAGGTCAGCAGTCTGACGTGGTCTCACTGGGCTCCAATCGCCAGGGCTGCGTTGTTTTGTTTTGTTTAAGGCTCTGAGGGGCATCTGTTTCCAAGCCTTCCCAGTTTTTCAAGGCTGCCCACAGTCTTTGGCTTGTGGCTTGTGGCCTCCTTCCATCGCGTCACTCTGAGCTCCTCACTCGCCTCCCTCTTCCACAGTTGGCTTTGCAAGGCTCTTTAAGCAGTCTGGCCTGTCAGCCGTCGTGAGGAAGGTGGCCAGCTGCATTCATTGGTGCTCAGCCTCAGAGCCAGCCTGGCCTGGGGGGCCACCGCTGGCTTTGCCCACATCAGGACATGACCCTGCCTTTGTGGCAGGTGGGATTGTAGAGTGTGGGACTCCTCCTACCTCTCCTTGAGCCGTAGGGTCTGGGCTCAAGAAAGAGGCAGCAGCTTTTGCGGTGGGACCGGCCCTTACCTGACATTCAGGACCTGGGGAAGCAGTGTAGGCTAGTGGTTAGTGAGTGGTTAGGGTGTGTGTGCCCAGGAAGTTGCTTTCCTTCTTGGAGCCTCAGTTTGCACAGTTATGAAGAAGGGGAGGGTAATTGTACCCACCTCAGGGTGATGTCAGAATCAAATGAGAAAATGCTGGCAAAGGACCTGGCTTATAAGAAATGTTCCATAAACAGTAACTACTGTGGTTTCTATGAGTTTAATCCTGGATCCGTCTGCTCCTTGCTGTGATTCAGTTGCCTTAGTTTCCCCATCTATGAAATAAGATTAGTGATGTTCTGTTAACTCCCCTCCCCCCCACTGATGTTGAGTCCACATGTGTGGCTGTAATTGAGTCAAGGAGCATTCTGGGATGGACGGCCAACTTTGGCACCTGGTGGGAGGCTAGGAACAGGCCAGGCACCCTGTCCCTTTCCTGGCTGTGTCCCCTCATCCCCTGGGTCTAGTCTGAGACTGGAGTCTGCCTCTGGAGGCTGAGTCCCTGGTAGGCATGGAGACAGTGAAGGTGTCCCACTCAGCCTGGGAGCTCGCGCCTGGTGGCCCCTGGCTCCTCCTGGGGCCTTCATACCATGGGGTCCAGGCCCCCACTCTGGACTGGGGGTTTGCTGTGAAGAGAGCTTTGGGGCCTCTCAGGGAAGCACACATCACAGTTTGCTAGAAGCAGCTCCAGGAAAGGGCCTTAGAGGTAGCCCAGTCCACCTGTGTCACAGAAGAAGTGGCTCAGAAAGGGATGGTGACTTCCCTAAGGGCTCTCCAGCCACAGAGCTGCCTCTGGGGACTAGGGCTCCCCCAGATCCATGTTCCCTCCAGTGCACCAGGCTTATAGGGGGTGCAGAAAGACAGAGCGGCGAAGATTTGAAGTTTCCCCGCATGTGATCAGGAATACACCCAGATGACCCCTGAGCCAAATTTGCATCATGTCACGTCTAGAAAGCCACCTGCTTAGGTTCTGGCTGCCTCTGTGGGAAGTGCAGTCTGTGGTCTGCCTCAAAGCACATTCATGACATGTAGCTCTTGTCACCTTGGGCTCTGGGACATTGGTCTGCCATCCCAGGCTGCCTGGCTGCTCTGTGCCCACTTGGGGCAGGCCTCACCGTCAGCCAGGATGGGTGCTGGCCCTTCTCTCCGCCTAAAAACCCCTCCAGAGCACAACACAGCTCCACAGTATCTTCCCTGTCCTATTGTGTCTGCCTGCACAACAGGATTTTGGGGACCCTGCCCCAAGGCCTCACTTTACAGAGAGGATGGGCCGTTCCTTTCTTGGAGGAAGGAACCTGATGGCTTCTTCTCTAGCACTGGTGCGAGCAGCCCCCTTCCCCCCATTTACTCAGTGCTCTTTGAATGTTCCACTTGGCCCCTGCTCTGCTCATGGCAGACATCAGCAACTGATTTCAGTACTCATTTCTTCTGAGCCCACTTATGACCTTAGAATCCTTCTGAATACAGTGCTCTAGGCAACCACGACCGACTTGTCACCCCTGGACGTTCCCTTCTCTCTCTCTCTGGACCTTCTGTATCATACGGGATTGATGTAAATGGTTCCTCAGTCTGAGGTCCCATTTCTCCACAGCGATTTCCATTCCTGGAGCAGCACGGAGCTTTGTCCTGTGGGGCATTTGTCTCCTTGGCAGTTTTCACTTCCCCAAGGAAATGGGTGAGTGGCAAGGAGACCTCTTGGGGCTTCGTGAAGGATTGTCAGGCCTTTTTGTGGCTGCCATGGAGCCAATCTGTATGGTTGGGATATTGTACAAAGTGACCCTTACGTTTACCCAGAAGGGACTTTGGAAACCAAAATTCCAACTGCCCACATTACAGTGGAAGCAGCTGAGGCCCAGGTCTCCTGATGGACTCTGTCTTGTGTTCCTTTCCATCCCTAGCACATCTCCCCCAGGTGCCTTGCTTGCTCTAAGTCAGCCTTCTGTCATGGTCTGAAGTACCCATCCAGTCATTTGTATTCACTTGAATGGCACTGCCCAACCCATGAATGTCCTAGAAACCTGGGGCTGCCTGGGTGTCAGCCCTTTTCACCTTCTCATCTGCTGCAGGGAACCCTCCCAGTGCTCTTTACAGAGCCGTTTATTTCTCTTGCATAGCTTCGGTGACGGGGGGCTCACTTCCTCCGCAGTCTGTGCCCCTCATTGCAGGAAGGTGCCCCTTTCGTCTCACTCCTACGGGCTAACCACTCTCCCTCGTCTGTCCAGGTCCTTCCTTGGCAGCCACCACCTTGATTCTCTGTGACAGCAGGTGCCGTGGAACTCAGGCTGCCAGGCCTTGTGGGTGGCAGCCCCTCGGCTGTGCCCTGACAAGGTACATCTGTGGCCGTTTTCAGGCTGCTGTGGCACCAGGCTGAAGAATTCACTACATGTGGCCACACGAGCTTGGGATCTCCCTCTCATTCTGTTGTTGATGTATTCTGAAGCCCAGTTAATGTTCTTTTTCTACTTAATTGAATTTTTATCAAAATTTCTACCTTCTTTTATGCGTGTTTTGGTTCTCTTCTTGCAACAGACAGCAAAAAGCTCATAGAACTCATTTCCTCCCAGGCCTTTTTGCAGGATTAGTCATTTTTAAATGACTTTAATCTCCATTTTGAAAGTGATTGTTCTACTTATTTTGTTATATTTCTTTGTACTCTTGGGGAGGGTAAGCCGAGGGCCTGGCATCAGCCACCGTTTCCCACTGGTCTCCTCATGTAACTGAGCTCCCTCCCAAAGGAGAAGAGCGTGTAAAATCGTGGGTGAAAGCCCTGACTCAGAACCTGGGGGGTGAATCCTGGCTCTACTGCCTGCTAGCTGTGTTGCACTGGGCAAGTTACTCAGCCTCTCTGTGCCTCAGTTTTCTTACCTGTAAATGAAACAATGATCAGTGTACTTTCTCGTCGGGCTGGTGAGAGAATTGAATGAGCTCGCTTAGAAGAATGCATGGTACACAGTAAAATCTAGACAAACATTTACTTGGGATTAAAAAGGTAACTGGTTGAGCTGGACTTGCCGTGAACCTACCTTCTCCCTGACTTCGGGAACGTTCAAGTTGAAGGGGACCTGGAGATTGCCTTTTGCCCCATTTCTGCACCCCTCCCCTTTCTGCACATCTGCCAGAAGGCGCGTGCGGTAACGGCTGCACGTGTGTGGTGTCTTAACAGTCAGCGTGAAGGGAACGACGCCACTGTAAGATGAGGGCCCCCTCTTCCTCTGCCGACATCCTGCACACACATCCTGGGCACCTTGGCCCCCGCTCATCTCTCCATCTGCTCCTAGAGCTAAGAGTCCCCAAAGCAAACTGCATTTGGAGGGGTGGGGTGGCAGCAGGCAAGGTTAAATGCTATGAGAATAAAAGGCTCTAAACAGGGCACTCTGAGTTTGGGGCTTTTTATGTCAACGTGACCCTCCATCCCCCTTGATGGGGACTTTTCAGTGCAAGGAGCCTTATTTTCATTTCAATTCAGATGGTTATAATCACAGGCAGTGCTCAGTTTGTCGGTCCCAGGGTAACGGGCTTTGCTTTAGTTTTGAAACTTGTTTGTGGAAAAATAAAGCCAGCCAGGCATCCCCACAATGGCCCTTGAGGACGGACGTGGGGCCGGTCAATTGTCCTTCTTAAAGCCTATGGGAGCAGGGAGAGTGGAGCCTGCACTCCTGGGAGACACGGGTGCCTGGCCATGGACACAGGGCCTCTCCACGCCGCAGCCCCCTCAGCTCAGAAATGGGGTGTGACTGATGGCCGTGAAGATACAAAGAAATGAACGGTGGTACTGGAAGCACTTAGCACAGTGCTGGCACGTGGGACATGCTCATATTATTAGCACTAGTGGCAGTCATTAGTACTGATTATTATTATTGGCCAAATAGTGCTTTTCTTTAACAGCGTTATTGACGTGTAATTTGCATACCATAAAATTCATTTGTGTTAAGCAAGCAATTCAGTGACTTAGTAAATGCACAGGGCTGTGCAGTCCTCGCCACAGTCCAGTTCTAGGGCGTTTGCATGATCTCAGAAGCATGCCTCTTGCCTGTTTGCAGTGTCCTCCCTCCTTCAGCCTCAGGCGGCCACGATCTTCCTTCTGCCGCTACAGATGTACCTGGTCTGGACATTTCATGTACCTGGAATAATAGTGCTTTTTCACGTTCATTTTTCTCATCCAGCTCACAATGATTCCCGTTTCTCGGATGTGTAAACTGAGTCGGAACAATTAGGAATGCTCACAGGGTGGATGAGAAACAGGGCTTCGAGTGCAGGTGTCTGCCCTCAGCCTTGGGCAGGGGGCATGAGGGTTTGCAAGCAAATG
Organism: Rhinolophus hipposideros; assembly: GCF_964194185.1. Taxonomy (NCBI): domain Eukaryota; kingdom Metazoa; phylum Chordata; class Mammalia; order Chiroptera; family Rhinolophidae; genus Rhinolophus; species Rhinolophus hipposideros. The sequence goes on along the minus strand of NC_138067.1, from coordinate 4,514,495 downwards.
TGTTCCATCCTGTGCCTCTCTGGCCTCGGTGGGCCCCGCCCCTAAACGCAGATGATGGGCCGGTCCCGGTCGTCCTGCCGCCGAGGGCTCAAAGAAGATGCAGACTGTGACTGCACAGGAGGCTTGCCGCGTGGGTCCCTCTCGCTTTCTCGCCCACACGGATGTAGTCTTGTTTAACTGGCTTGCGCCAGCTCGTCCAGACTCTGTTGGGGACCTGACTGGGGACAGTCCTGGTGCTGTCATCTCCTGGGGAAAGCCACTGAGGCTGTGCCTCAGTTTCCTTGTCTGTACAGTGGGAGAGGTCACGGTTCCCCCTGCCTGTGACCGTGGGAAAGCACGTAGAGTGGCCAGACACACAGGAAAGGATCTATGACAGCTTGAGTGAGTCTGAACTAAGATATCAAAATAATAATGAGCTGGTTGAGCCAGGCCCGGGGCGGGGGCCAAGCGGGTCCCCAGCGGCCCCAGCGGCCCCAGCTCCCGCCGTCTCCTCCCTTGGGCCCCTTTGTCTGCACCCTGTGGAGCCCAGCTGGCAGGTGCTGGGAATTACCAGGCAGAGGCCGGACTGCCTCCCGCTGCATCTAATCCAAGGTGCTGGCAGCGGCTGCGTCCTTCCCGTCCGAAGGGCCCTGAAACATGAGACCCCCAGGGGAGCAGGTGCCTCACTCCGGGAGTGCATTCTGGGAGGTGCTCATGCCAGGTTGGGTGGCTGGGCTTCAGAGGTGGGGAGTCTGCCGGAGACATAGGACTCGGGGCTGGGGACTTTGCCTGTGGTACCCGGGGGCCTGCGTGGGCACCAGGGTGGAGGGTGTGGCCTAAGAGCAGGCTCAGCGCCAGCCTGAGGGACCCTGCAAGACCCTTCACCGGGCTTGCTATCTCTGAAGTGTGGGGGTGTGCCTGGGACAGCAGCGGCAGCTGCGAGGACACGACGTCCCTGTGACTGTGGAGTGTGTGTGTGTGTGTGTGTGTGTGTGTGTGTGTCTGCAGGTGGGTGTGCGTGTGTGCGTGTGTAAGTTGGTGTGTGAGCGATAGTGGGAATGATGGTGTATGAGTGGATACGTATGCGTGTGAGAGTATGTGACCGTGTGTGAGTGTGATGGTGTGTGTGGCTGTGTGTGTAGGTGAGTATGTGTTTGTGTCTAAATTTGTGAGTTGTGGGCGTGACATGCAAGCTGCGTGTGTGCCTGTGAGTATGAGTGTCAGGGCGCTGATGTATGCAAGAGTGTGTGCCAGGGTCCGCCCTTGCCAGGCAGTGTGGCCCCTCCCGTCTGAAGGGTCTGGGCTGCCTCTGGCGACACTTGCTGGGTGACATCTGTGAGGCTACACGGGGCTGGCTGGGGCCCGGAGAGGCGGAGGCGGTGGTTGATTTCCTCGGGGTTACAAGAGCAAGGTCAGAGAGGCCGAATCTGAACTTGTGTCTCTGGCTCCCCTGCCCGTAGCAGCCTGCGGTCCATTTCATTCATTATTAACTTTTAAATCAAGCCTCGGAAACTTGAGCCATGGAAGTCCCTCTCTGCACAGGCTGACTCGGTCCACCCCCTGCCGAGTCTCAAGGATCTTCCTGGCTCTATTTGCTGCATCCTGGGTGCCATTGTTTTCCGAGAAACAGCCAGTCCTAGTTGTGTGTTTTTTTTTACTTCAATTTCCTCTGAGGCTGAATGGACCAGCGAAGGCATGGGGGTGGGGATGGGGATTAGGGTGGCCCCTGTCCCCGGGGAGGGTAGGCCATGTTGGCGTCTGTGCAAGGAGAGTTCCCCCCACCCCCCATGATGGCTCTAAGGACCTGCTGGGCTCTGCTCCATCCTCTAATCACTGTTACCACACCAGGCTATCTCTCAGGGTCCTGGATGGACTTGGGTCAATCTGGGGTGAGGGGAAGCAAAAACAACAGCCCCCTTACGATGGTTTGAGCTGGAACCTGCAGACCATTCCCAAGTGCCCTCGGCTCGCTCACTCCCATTTGTGCCCTTGAGCCTGATGCCAGCTGCCTGTGACTTCCCGTCTCATACATCTGTCTGTCACCTGCAGGAGCAGTGCCAGCTTCATTAGGCACCTCACCCCCAAAGAATGGGGTGCGGCTGAATTCATTACAGTGCACGGTGTTTTCTTGCAAAGTTTTGCCTGTGCCCCTCAGGGTTGTGGGATTTCCCACCAGGACTAGAGGTTGGCGGGGAGTCAGCCCCCAGGTTGCGATCAGGTGAAGGGAGTTGCCTCCTTCTGGCCTGTGGGACGGATGGTTTGTGAGGGCATTTCCAGTGACTTTGTCCAGGCTGCCCACGCCCCTCAGGGAAGTGGCCGAGACCTCACTTCCTACGGGGGTACCTGGTCCAGCGAGGCCCCGGCAGGTGTTTGTGAGGAGAAAGGCGTCTCCCTCCCATGTCCTGCTGCCCCTCGGCCACCCCCTCTGCAGGCTAGAGGGCCCTCATGACCACTAGCTTCCGGCCCCCGGACTCCCTCCGCCACTCCCCCGCCCGCCGCACAGCCTCAGCCCGGAGCTGCCCTTGTTTCTGGGCGGCCCTGGGAATTGCCTCTAATCTCCTTTCTGCTTCCCCCTGCAGATGGTGACGACGACCCACAACTCTCCTGGGTGGCCTCATCTCCCTCCAGCAAGGATGTTGCATCACCCACGCAGATGATTGGGGATGGGTGTGACCTCGGCCTGGGCGAGGAGGAAGGGGGCACAGGCCTGCCGTACCCTTGCCAGTTCTGCGACAAGTCCTTCATCCGCCTGAGCTACCTGAAGAGGCACGAGCAGATCCACAGCGACAAGCTACCCTTCAAGTGCACCTACTGCAGCCGCCTCTTCAAGCACAAGAGGAGCCGCGACCGGCACATCAAGCTGCACACGGGCGACAAGAAGTACCACTGCCACGAGTGCGAGGCGGCCTTCTCCCGCAGCGACCACCTCAAGATTCACCTGAAGACACACAGTTCCAGCAAGCCCTTCAAGTGTTCCGTGTGCAAGCGCGGCTTCTCATCCACCAGCTCGCTGCAGACCCACATGCAGGCCCACAGGAAGAACAAGGAGCACCTGGCCAAGTCGGAGAAGGAGGTCAAGAAAGACGACTTCATGTGCGATTACTGCGAGGACACCTTCAGCCAGACCGAGGAGCTGGAGAAGCACGTGCTCACCCGCCACCCCCAGCTCTCCGAGAAGGCCGACCTGCAGTGCATTCACTGCCCCGAGGTCTTCGTCGACGAGAACACGCTGCTGGCCCACATCCACCAAGCCCACGCCAACCAGAAACACAAGTGCCCCATGTGCCCCGAGCAGTTCTCCTCCGTGGAGGGCGTCTACTGCCACCTGGACAGCCACCGGCAGCCCGACTCCAGCAACCACAGCGTCAGCCCCGACCCCGTGCTGGGCAGCGTGGCCTCCATGAGCAGCGCCACGCCGGACTCTAGCGCCTCCGTGGAGCGCGGCTCCACCCCGGACTCCACCTTGAAGCCACTGCGGGGCCAGAAGAAGATGAGGGAGGACGGGCCAGGCTGGTCCAAGGTGGTCTACAGTTGTCCCTATTGCTCCAAGCGGGACTTTCACAGCCTGGCCGTGCTGGACATCCACCTGAAGACCATCCACGCAGACAAGCCACAGCAGAGCCACACGTGTCAGATCTGCCTGGACTCCATGCCCACCCTGTACAACCTCAACGAGCACGTCCGCAAGCTGCACAAGAACCACGCCTACCCCGTCATGCAGTTCGGCAACATGTCCGCCTTCCACTGCAACTACTGCCCAGAGATGTTCGCCGATATCAACAGCCTGCAGGAGCATATCCGCGTCTCCCACTGCGGCCCCAACGCCAACCCGCCCGAGGGCAACCACGCCTTCTTCTGCAACCAGTGCTCCATGGGCTTCCTGACGGAGTCCTCCCTCACCGAGCACATCCAACAGGCCCACTGCAGCGTCGGCGGGTCCAAGCTGGAGTCCCCGGTCGTGCAGCCCGCGCAGTCCTTCATGGAGGTCTACTCCTGCCCCTACTGCACCAACTCGCCCATCTTCGGCTCCATCCTGAAGCTCACCAAGCACATCAAGGAGAACCACAAGAACATCCCGCTGGCGCACGGCAAGAAGTCCAAGGCGGAGCAGAGCCCGGTCTCCTCTGACGTGGAGGTGTCTTCCCCGAAGCGGCAGCGGCTCTCGGCCAGCGCCAACTCCGTGTCCAACGGCGAGTACCCCTGTAATCAGTGCGACCTCAAGTTCTCCAACTTCGAGAGCTTCCAGACCCACCTGAAGCTGCACCTGGAGCTGCTGCTGCGGAAGCAGGCGTGCCCCCAGTGCAAGGAGGACTTCGACTCGCAGGAGTCCCTCCTGCAGCACCTGACGGTGCATTACATGACCACGTCGACCCACTACGTGTGCGAGAGCTGCGACAAGCAGTTCTCCTCGGTGGACGACCTGCAGAAGCACCTGCTGGACATGCACACCTTCGTGCTGTACCACTGCACGCTGTGCCAGGAGGTCTTCGACTCCAAGGTGTCCATCCAGGTGCACCTGGCCGTGAAGCACAGCAACGAGAAGAAGATGTACCGCTGCACGGCCTGCACCTGGGACTTCCGCCAGGAGGCCGACCTGCAGGTGCACGTCAAGCACAGCCACCTGGGCAACCCGGCCAAGGCCCACAAGTGCATCTTCTGCGGGGAGACCTTCAGCACCGAGGTGGAGCTGCAGTGCCACATCACCACGCACAGCAAGAAGTACAACTGCAAGTTCTGCAGCAAGGCCTTTCACGCCATCATCCTGCTGGAGAAGCACCTGCGCGAGAAGCACTGCGTGTTCGACGCGGCCACCGAGAACGGCACGGCCAACGGGGTGCCCCCCGCCGCCAGCAAGAAGGCCGAGCCCGCCGACCTGCAGGGCATGCTGCTGAAGAACCCCGAGGCCCCCAACAGCCACGAGGCCAGTGAGGACGACGTGGACGCGTCGGAGCCCATGTATGGCTGCGACATCTGCGGGGCGGCCTACACCATGGAGGTGCTGCTGCAGAACCACCGGCTGCGGGACCACAACATCCGGCCGGGCGAGGACGATGGCTCGCGCAAGAAGGCCGAGTTCATTAAGGGCAGCCACAAGTGCAATGTGTGCTCGCGGACTTTCTTCTCGGAGAACGGGCTGCGGGAGCATCTGCAGACGCACCGGGGCCCCGCCAAGCATTACATGTGCCCCATCTGTGGCGAGCGCTTCCCCTCGCTGCTGACGCTCACCGAGCACAAGGTGACCCACAGCAAGAGCCTGGACACGGGCACCTGTCGCATCTGCAAGATGCCCCTGCAGAGCGAGGAGGAGTTCATCGAGCACTGCCAGATGCACCCCGACCTGCGCAACTCGCTCACGGGCTTCCGCTGCGTGGTCTGCATGCAGACGGTCACCTCCACGCTCGAGCTCAAGATCCACGGCACCTTCCACATGCAGAAGCTGGCGGGCAGCTCGGCGGCGTCCTCCCCCAACAGCCAGGGGGTGCAGAAGCTCTACAAATGCGCCCTCTGCCTCAAGGAGTTCCGCAGCAAGCAGGACCTGGTGAAGCTCGACGTCAACGGGCTCCCCTACGGCCTCTGCGCCAGCTGCATGACCCGCAGTGCCAACGGACAGGTGGGCGGCCTGGTCCCGCCCGAGCCCGCCGACCGGCCGTGCGCCGGCCTCCGCTGCCCCGAGTGTAGCGTCAAATTCGAGAGCACGGAGGACCTGGAGAACCACGTGCAGGTGGATCACCGCGACCTCACGCCGGAGACCAGTGGGCCCCGGAAGGGCACCCAGACGTCCCCAGTGCCCCGGGTAAGTGCCGCCGCCCGAGCGTGTCCCTGCTCCTGGGGGCTGAGCCCCCGAGGAGCCCCCCACGCTGACTCTGTCCCTCCTGGTGACAGTCCCTGTGGGAGCCCAGGGAGGCAGCACTGCAGGGGACCGAGGTAGAACCCCAGAGTTGCCGTTTCCCTTCCCGCTGTGGGACGTGCATGTGTCACGGACCTCTCTGGGTCTCGTTTGCCACGTGCTCATCTGTACAAGGGGAATAATGGCCTTGGCGTCAGAACTGCTGTGCGGGGCCCGTGGCGTCATCCCGCTGAAGGGTCCGTGTGGTGGCCGACCACAGCGCGTGCTCCCGTCCTGCGGCTGCCATCTTGTTGCTCTGGGGAGGGCCGCTTCCCCTGCTTCCTGGGCCTCCTTGGGAAAGTCTCTTTACGCTCTGGGTTTTAGATCCGGGAGTCTTTTGACAGGTCAAGGAGCTAATACGCACATAAAGGGCTCAATCATGCTCGTTATAATCACCAGCTGATATTGTCGTCATCAACAGCCCCATTATAGTTAGTGCGGTTGCTGCTGCGTGGAAGGCCCTAGAAATGGTTCTAATTACTGTTATTAATGATTGATTGATCGGCTCATTCATTCATCGGATTTGTTCTGAGCACCCATTATGCTTTCGGGGTTTTTAGCAGCCAAGGAGAGTCAGACGTGGACCCTGCCCTAGGGGCTCCCAGACCAGGGGCTCTGGGCTCCTCGGAGGGTCCACGCGGGCCCTGGGCATAGCAGCCCTGGCCCGTGGGGCCCTCAGGCGTTAGGGTGGGCTGGGGATTCCCATCGAGTCGGGGTTGTGTGCTCCAGGCTGAGAAGGTGCCAAGCGATCTCAGGGGTATCTTCCCCTGGAGGGCTGAGGTTGGCGCCACGGGCATGGCGGCGAGATTTAAGGGGAGACAGGGATGGTTGCCGAGGGGGTTTCACTGTGGGATCAGAACTGGGGCCTGGACGCTGGGGTTCTGGGGGGCAGAGTGAGAGAGAGAATGAGAAGGACGCTGCACGGTGGAACGGACCTAAGGGGCCTCCTGGCCCAGCTCCCCACTGAGGCCCAGCGAGCCGGAGGGCCTGTCCACGGTCACCTGGCTGGACAGAGAAATAGCTGGATGAGGTTAGAGCCATGTGTTTGGCTGGGGCTCGATGTCTTTCCTCAGAAGCCCATCTGAAGCAGAGCGCCTCTTCTAGGGGCGTTAACACCCCAGTCTCTCAAGGCCTGAGCCAGACCTCTAGGCAGGGTCCAGTCGGACACGCCACAGAGGTCCTGGATGCGGGTCCCTCCCGGCCACCGCCGCCCGCCTCTCCCCCTCTGTCTCCGCTTGCTGGCTGGCCAGAGTGGGCGACTTGGGAGCACGTGGGCCTGGAGTCAGCTTCGCTGGGTTTGGCTCTCCCTCTGCCAGTGCTCACTGTGGTCTGACTTCTCCGGGCCCCTGTCCTCACCTGTCAAGCCCAAGGGTAATAGTGACACTAGAGTGACAGCAGTGGTGTTCATCTCCACAGCTGACATCACGTGGGAGCCACGGGGGCCGTTCTGGTGTGGGGTCAGCATCTGCTCCGATGGTCAGTTGTTAACTATCACCATTCGTTCCCGTGTTGACCTCAGCGTGTCGCTCGGAGAATTCAAAGCACTTAGTAAATGTCACTCGTCATTTTCCCATTTATAATCACAACTCACATTTGTCAAGGGATGAGGATGTCCAAGCACTTTGTCTGTTTAATCTTCACAAGACTCGCTTTGCAGACAAGGAAACGGGAGTTCAGAACAGTGAGGCAGCTTGCGTAGAGCCCCCAGCTTTCAAGAGGCAGACAAGGGGTTGGAACCCACAGCCTGAGCTCCTGCCCAACACTCTCCCCAGCATGTCTGGAGCCCATCCTGGTTGCAAGAGGGGAGAGGCTGGCTGGGGCGAGGTCCGGGAGGTCACCCCCATGTTCACGCTGGGCCCTGCACGCCCCCCTTCCAGGTGTACCCCAGCCCATCCCTGTCCATTCGGTCCTGCCCACCCCTGCACTAGGGTTCTGACAGCCACAGGGCTCCCCAGTCTGCCCTGGATCCTGCGTCCAGGACCACTTCCTAAAGGCCCTTCCTGGGTGGGCACTGGCTCTTATATTGTTTCCATGGCAACAAGCTAGGAGCCTTGCCGTGACCTCTGTTTTGGCAAAGAGAGGATGCAGGCTCAGAAAGGTGGAGCCGTGTATCCCAGCATGCACAGCGGTGTGAAGCAGTACAGGGGTTCGTACCCAAGGGGCTTGCTTTCTGGTACCTGGCAGCCTTTCTCTTCCTGGGCCCGGCCTGTGAGAGAGGAGGTGCGTTGACCATTACAGCTAGAGGCCTGGGCTGATGGGCCATTTGCAGAAAGGAGCTACACAAAGCCCAGCACCTCCCCAGGGAAGGCACAGCTCCTGGATCCTTGCCCCTCTCTGGGCACGCCTGGGCGCAGGGGCCCAGCTGTCTGTGACCCCCCCTCCCTCCCCTAGGACTCATGCACGGAAGAGCAGACTCTGGGGGAAGTACAGGGACTTGGGGGCTGGCAGGCTGGGGCCCACGGGAGTGTATCCATAGCAACCAGCTCTCCGAGGACTGGGTTCCCGTGGGGCCGAGGCTGCGTCAGCTGGGGCATGAAGCGTGGTGGTTTCTGCCCCCCTCTGTTTATGAGTAATAACAACATCACCCCGCTCCAGGCCAGCGTGGGCAGACCCTGCTCCTCCATCGGCTCACCAGACCCTCCGGTGCCTGTCCCTGTTGTCACATTCCATCTTACAGTGGGGTAAACAAACGGCCAAGTTACAGGGCTTGTCCAGGTCGCACCAGCGTTGTCACCTAGGCCAGAACTGTCCAAGGCCGTCTGGGACACGGGGCCGAGAATGGCAGCTCAGACAGTGGGCTCCAGAGGGAGCCTGCCCGGCCTCAAATCCCAGGTCCCCTGCTCACTGACGTGGGGCTTTGGCCAGGTGGTTTAGCCTCTTGAACTCCACTTTCTCCATCCCGCCAGTGGAGCTTGCAGAGTGAGTGTGAGCGTTCAGAAGAAACAGTGCCTGCACATAGTAGGTGACAATAAATGTGAGCTGTGATCATGATAACAGAGGTCCTGCAGCTCTGGCTGTCTTTTCCTTCTCCTGCCCTCCTGATCCTGTCTCCGCCATTCTCAGGTGTATTCCCTTCCTGCTCTGGGCCCTCTCTGAGGCTGCGCAGGGCTGGGCTGGGGGAGGCAGCCCTGGCCACAGTCTGTAGGGCTCAGCTTTGCTTTTCCTGGGCTGGGCCCTGGGGAAGCTGCTGTGAAAGCCAAGTTCTCTGTGATTATGTCTCCTGTTGGGAGCTCCAGGGGAGGGGGGGGGTCTCTAGAAGATGGAGAAGGGGAGACAGACCAAGAGGAGGTGTTGAGGTGAAGACCGGGGCTGGCCAAGGTCGCAGCGGGGACGAGGCAGAGGGGAAAATTGAGGGTGAGTGGCAGAGTCCTCACCTCCTCTCCCCGTGCTCGTGGCCCACCGGCCTGTGGGACTGGCCTGCCCCTCCGGGTACCCTCTGCTTTGGACATGAGCAACCCTGGCCTCGCGTGCACAGCCACAAGGGCCGTCTTTGCACGGGGCCTCTGGGTACACACGTGCCCTAGCGAGTGTTGGTGTGGTGAGCCTGTGTGTGTGTGTGAGTGCACATGTATACGCTTAGGAGTCTGTATGTACACGAGGGTACCTGTGAGCATGGGACTGAGCACGCATGTGTGACAGAAGCCCTTTGTGCACCTGTGGGCACACTGAGAGCGGTGGGTGTGGCTGTCAGGGTCCAAGTGAAGGCGCTGAGAGTGTGTGTCTCTGGGGTTGTGATTGGATGTGTCAGCCTGCATGAACCTGTGCTCCTAAGGTTGTTCCCCACTCCTCTGAGGGTGTCACACCCAGGCCCGTGTTACAGGGAGCTGGTTGTAGTGTGGGGGGTGAGGGTGAGTCCGTGAGGGCTTGTGTGTTACTGGTGGGTTTGGGGGAGAGGCAGGCTGTACATACGTATGCTTGCGCGTCTGTCCGTTCATGCTTGTGTAAACGGATGGATGGGTAGACAGTGTAGGTGGATAGGTGGATGGATGGATGGATGTGTGTGTGTGTGTGTGTGTGTGTGTAGATGGATGGATGGGTAGATGGATGGATGGGTAGATGGAAGATGGGTTTGAGCACATTGAGCAGGCAGCCTCCCTCAGCTTCCTTTCCGTGGTTCTGCTGTGTGCCCACACCTTGGGATGGGGCAGGTTCCCCAGGCCGAGCAGGAAACAGCTCCTTTGGAATGTAGGCTGACAGCCCTTCCCCAGTGGGAGAGCTGGATTCAGAAGCAGGCGGGAAGAGAGGGGACCGGACAGACCAGGGAGGGGACCAGAGCCATTCTGGGAAGTCTGGAGCCAGGACTTCCAGAACTTTGGCTTTCTGCTCTTTTCTCCCTCCCGACTGTTTAATTTCCCCCACCCCTTTTTTTTTTGGTTTCCAAACAGAAAAAGACATACCAGTGCATCAAGTGCCAGATGACCTTCGAGAACGAGAGAGAGATCCAAATCCACGTTGCCAACCACATGATCGGTAAGAGTGTTTCCTCCCACCCGTGCAGGGCCGCGCACGCATTGGGGTTTGAAGTGTGCAGTTTTGGTCTTCATTTCACTGGCTTTTAGGGCAAAGGCTGGAGTCTGGTCCCGCTGCTTCGGAGGCGTTTAAGGCAGGAGTAAACGTGTCAGAGCTGGAGCACTTTCTCCATCCCAGCCTTCCTGGTGCGGCTCCACGCACATCACAGTCAAACTTTTGACAGTCTCTTCCATTTCCCCGCATAAATTTCCGTCCGTTTCTGAAATGAAGTGCTTTCCAGTTGTCAAGCACTCAGGGGCAATTATGCTTCAATTTCGTATGTCACGACACTGAATAGATTTAACTGCTCGCATTTCCCCACTAAACGTGGTGAATTCCTCAGGCACGTTGTCCAAACAGAATGCTTACAAAGTTATTGCGGGACTTTTCCTGTTTCTCTTCAAGGGGTTTTGGACTTCGGAAAATTCAGCCTTTCTCAAAGGGGCGCTTCCAAAGTCCCATGGTGTCCCCTCATGGCTGAGGTGAGGAGGGAAGCTGTGGATGGGTGTGTCTCCCTGGCAGCGGTGCCCTGTCTGTAAGAAACAGCACAGCTGGATTTCTGCTAAGCCCAGAGCTGGCTTGGGGGGGGGGAGGTTTGGCAGTGAGGACCTTGGAAGTTTCTGGAATCCTGGTCTTTGGTGGAAGTGTGATCGCCTTCTCCAAGCCCTTGCCTTCTGAAAAGTGGGGCGTCACGTCTGGTGTTGGGCATCCTGACTGCTTCCTCCGCACTTTCCTTCCTCTAAATCTTTTCATTATAGTCTTAACAACAGCCATGCCGACAAATACCGTTTTACAAAACCCTTGAATGATTGCATACATTTAAAGAAAAAAATCCATTAAAGCGTTCCGCTGATGACTTCTCATGAAACAAGCACACCTGTATGTCCGCTGCCCAGTTAAAGAAACACCTTCCTGCATCCCAGAAGCTCCCCCGGCCCTTCCCCCACCAATGAAAGGTCATCGCCCTCCTGACGTTAACAGCATAGGGTGCTTCCGCCTGTTGCATACTACATGTGAGATCACACCCCCTCTGCTCGTGTGTGTCCGGCGTCTTTCACTCATTTCCATTAGGTCCTGTGGACATTGTTCCTTTTCACTAGTGGGTAATATTCTGCTGTGTGATCTATTCCACTCTCGATGGACACCTGGGTACTTTCCATTTTGGAGTTGTTTCCAGTCATGCGCTGTTGTTGACGTTCGTGTGGGAGTCTTTTGGTGAACACGTGCATGCGATTTTAATGGGGATTTTTCTGGGGCTGGCTTGGTGGCTCACGGGCTGTCAGCAGGTCCTGACCAGTACATTCCCAAGTGGTTGTATGACGTCACACTCCCACCAGCAGTGTGGGAGTGGCTCCCCCGCCTTGCCACCACCCATGTTGTACGTAAAGGCTCTCCTCTAGTGAAGTGGCACTAAAGGTGACTGTCGTCCCCTGGGCCACCCAGCTGCAGCGTCACCATGCTCAGTGAGATGGGGTCCCTGTGTCCCAGGGACTTGGAGCAGGTCTCCTGAAGGCTTTGGCCCTGTGCGTGGTGGCACTTGCCCAGCGGTGAGGGGGCACAAGGAGCCCGAGATGGGCAGTCGGGGCCCTGGGAATTCGGCCTCACAGGGAGATGGGTGGCTTTTTAATTTCTTCTGCTTGAAAGCCCCCTGACGTAGAAGAAGGAACCTATCTGTCAGTCACCAGCTGCTCAGAGTGCTTTCAGGGAGTGTCAAGGAGGTGACGATGAAGATATCTAAAAACGCTTGCTTTTGTAGCAGGTGTTAATGTGTGTTCCCGTTTGTAAGTGTGAAGGGCGAACGCCTGGCTAATTGGACCACAGCGACTTCAAAGATGTTTTCTGCCCCCTCCCTTCTCTCTTCCACCTTTCCTTTTGTGTGGGGCCTGGAAGCTATGTGTCCTCAGGAAGAAGGTGAGGGGGCTTCTCGCAACTAGAGTGACGGGAAATGTGAAAGGAGGTTCGATGGGCATTGGGGGTTGTGTGAGTGGAGGGCCGGGTGTCCAGCAAGGAGTCCTGTCTGGGGGCTGGACAGGCCCCCCACCCACGCCTGTCCTGCAGTGCTGTCAGCTGGCCTGCTCCCCAGGCCACGTGGGAGCTGGAGGCCCGGGGAGCAGGCAGCAGGGAGCTGTTGGTGTCAGAGCCTGAGAGTTCAGTCTAGGGGAGATGGTTCTACAGTTGCGGAAAGTCTCAGCACGCAGGCCCTGGGTGTGTGGCCACGAGGCACGGGCTGGCGACCCCATGTGAGCAGGGCCTCCTCTGGCTCTAGCCTGCTCTCCCCACCTGCCCGCTTCCCTTGGCTTCATCAACTCCATTTATCAAGTAGACTGAGCATCTGCTGCCTGCGGAGCACTGGTCTGGTCTGCATGGGTGTCAGAGGGCACAGGGGACACTGTTCCTGCCTTACAGCACCCCCAGGAGACACAACACTGCACACACCGTGCAGCGGGGCGGTCACACTGGGTAAGGATGCCAATAGCCGCCATGCCCTGAGCCCACCACACGCCAGATACCTCCCAGAGGTGCTCGTGCTCCATCTCCCGAGGACGTTTAATCACTTCCGCAGGTTCTTGCAGCCAGGGAGTCATGGAGCCAAGGTCAGAATAAGAGCTGAGCCTTCTTCACTGTGTGCGGCTCCCCCGCCAGGGCCTGTGGTGGGAAATGCCCCACATGGCACAGTGGTGGGGTGTCGGCAGCAGCTGGCACTGTGTTCTCAGAGGCCACAGTCCCCACTGTCCCTACTGTGTTCTGGGGGGATGCTCTGTGTCCCCAGCCTGGCCCCTGTGGGTGCCTGTGTGTGTACGCTTGGGTGTGTACGTACTACTAGGGAGCCATTGAGGGCTTTGGAGCAGGGTTGGCCTGGACATACCGTGTTTCCCCAAAAAGAAGACCTAGCCGGACCATCAGCAAAAATCAATGTAAGGCCCAGTCTTATTTTAATATAAGACCAGGCATAATATAATATAGTATAGTATAGTATAGTATAGTATAGTATAGTATAGTATAGTATAGTATAATATAATGTAATGTAATATAATAATGTAACATAATACCGGGTCTTATATTAATTTTTGCTCCAAAAGACACATTAGCGCTGATGATCTGGCTAGGTCTTATTTTCGGGGAAACATGGTAGCTATGTGCTTTAGGGAGATCAGTGTGGCTGCAGCGTGGAGGAGGAAGAGGTAGGAAGAGAACAGAGGCCTGCCTGGTCTGGTCCAGAGGCGAGGGGATGAGGCTGGGAGAGGAGAGGAGGAGGTGCTAGACTATATTTGGCTTGAGCTATGTGCCTAGTTGGCCTGGTGGCTTGGGGAGGGTGGCAGGGGGTGACAGTGGGAGGTGTGAAAGGAAGAGAGCCAGGCACCAGAGCCCTAAGGGGGAGGAGGGTGGCTCTGCAGTCTCAGTAAAAAGCACTGGGGCCCAGGGTCCCTGTGGGCAGTTTCCCCTGCTAAATGGCCCGAGCCCAGAGTGGCCACCTGGAGCTGGTGGGGGTAAAAGCACCCCTTAGTGACACCAAAGGGACTCGGCAGGTAGAAGTGGCACTGTTCAGCTTGGTGGCCTTCTCATAAACTCAGGGCGCTGGGGGTCTGCGGCAGGCCTCCCCAGGGACCCAGACTGCTGGAGACCTCCCCTGGGGGACGCTAAACTGGCCTTTTTATAGCGGGAGACCTCTTCCTGGCTTTGCAGCCTCTCTAGACCCAGGAGTTATGGTGACTCAGGGACATGTCTCCTTGGAAACATTCTCCCAACACCCCTCTCGGGCTGCTGCTGGCCAGGGAGTGGTGTGGAGCTGATAAGAACGAAGGTCTTTTGAAACCTTTCCGCAGTGGGGTCTCCTGTGAAATCTCCCCTCCCACAGAGAATGAGGTCCCCTCTCCAGGCTTTCCCCAGCTTTTGAAACGGTTTGAGATACCCTTTCGCCTGCAGGTATATCATTGGAGCAGCCACAGCTCTGCTCTGTCGCCTCCCGCCCGATGGCCTGGTTGTGCCCAGCGGCCCCTTCCTCACCTCCCCTCCCCTCCACCTCCCACTGCCCCCAGCCCACCGCAGACACTGGGAGGGTGACCCCCCTCAGAAAGTGGCTCTGCAGGAGGCCCCCCGCCTTGGGCTCCCTGGGGCCTGCTGAGCAAGAGCTGAAGGAAGACTTTTGGGGCGCCTGGCCAGAGGCAGGGCCCCCCTCCAGTGGCTCGGGAAGGAGTGTCTTCCCATGTGTGTACGAGGCCCTCCTAGGGCACTGGGGGCTGACTCCCAGGAAGCCAGTTTGCCTGGGGAGGCCTGCCCTCCATGGTCGCTTGGGGTCACCTCTGCTCTCGGCCACCGTCAGGTGGGAAAAGGAGTCTGAGAACTTGTCCTTGAACTAATGAATTTGCTATGACCCAGGTTGGCCCCCAGGGAGTGACAGCCTCTGGGCCCTGTGTCCTTACTCAGGGCTTCATGGGCCCCTGGGGGGAGCCCCGAGGAGGGTCAGGGCTGGGAAGGGACAGTCCTTGGGGAACCCTTGTCAGGAATGCTTACCCTCCGTGTCCTTGGAAAGTAGCTATGGACCTTCTGGCAGACAGCCAGGCTGGAGCAAGGCCGGTCCCCATGGGGCGTTAGTCATTCTGAAGACGTTATTTTCTTGGTCATGTCAGCCCCTTTCCCTGGGTGCCTCTGAAGAGCTGGGCTTTGCTCTCGGTGGTGAAGAAATGGGGGGCATTTAGAAGATCAGCCTCTGGTCTCCTTTACAACCCCCTCCGTTACAACCCCCCCGCCCTTGCTGGGCAGGTGGTACTTTGGGTCCTCCTCTCGCTGTGGCAGGATGGGCTGTGATTTACCTGGAGGGGAAGGGTCTGCTGCTGAGGGGTGGGGAGAGACAGAGACAGAGAGAGAGAGAGAGAGATTGAGAGAGGTTTTCTGCCTTCGAGGTTTTTAAGGAGCACGTCCTGGAGGCATGTTGAAAGCCGCCTTGCAGACCGGTACCCCCTCTCCCGGTGGCTGCTGGCATACCCAGGATCCTTGCCGAAGGCCTGGCCAGCAGCATTTTGGAGGGCAAGGAAGGTCTGGTGGGGAAATCAGTGTCTCGCTCACACCGGGGACATACAGAATCCCTCAAATACAACTGAAGAGGAAAACGCGCGCAAAGGAAAGGGGGTCCTGTCTGCATGGTGCTGGGAACACATGCTGCTCAGCACGGCTGTGTCAGCCTCTTCTGTGGTGCTTTTGATTCAGGTAAGACCAGACCCAAAACATCTGTTGAACCTTAATGTGTGATAAAAATGTGTCCCTCTCCCCACAGGGATCAAATTTCCAGTTCTGGAACTGTTCTGTCAGAATAACAAGCTTGTGCACAGAGCTTGTAATCCAATTCTTTTTTATCGTTTGTTGTTTTTCTCATAATCCCCAAGTACGGCACAATCGCTTCCCCCTTAACAGCCCCCGTGGGTGAGGACTCAGTTTCCCTGACTTGGAATCTCATTGGTTGGTTTAAGGAGCTGTGGCTCAAGGACTTTGGTCTATGGAGAATCCACCAGTTCTGGATTTTAAAATAGTGGAATTTTCCTCATGTTCATAGATTTCTTTATTTTTTTTAAGAAAGGGAAAGGTCTCTGAGGGTGGTGATTCCTGTAGTAGTAAGCCAAGTTCAGTGAATATAATTGCGATTGTCCACGAGGAACCTCTAGGCCAGCTGGGGAGATGGTAACCTCCAAGGATAATAAGGTCAGTGTAATAGCACAAGTCTAAGCTAAGGAAGCTCATGGGCAGGCATGGGCATTCCACGAAAGCTTCCTGGAGGAGGTCACACCTAATCAGGGTCTTAGAAGATGGGAAGTCATTTGCCCGTGGCCTTTCAGGCAGAGAAAATAGAAGCCAAGACAATTCATAGAGAACAGGCCCACGCAGCATGTGGGGAACCTGTAGACAACGTTAGTATTGCTCCAGAATAAATTGTCAGGCAGGAGGTGAGCGGGTCACAGAAGAGCCTGCGGTGAAGCAGGTGCCAGAAGGTAGGGGTGTCGGTTAGGGTGTTGGGTTGGAGAAACATTGAAGAGGCCAAACCAGCAGGATTTGGCGATGGAGTGGATATGGGAAGGGGAGAAATTAGGAATGATTCTGAGATATCCAGTGACCATGTTTTGGGTGACAGGTAGATGATACCACCCCCGAAGAAGGGCTTTTGAGGGCTGGCAAAGATGAGGAGGACGCTAATGTGATGGGTAACATCTAAGTCCCAGGCCCTGCTGACAGTGCCCACCTGTGTTATCACACTTACTCCACGACAGCACGTCAGGGGCCGCTGTTATTTCCCCTTTTGCACATGGAGAACGGGGGGGACTTGTTCAATATCAAGAGAGGGGCTATGAACTTAGGTAGTGTGGTTCCAGAGCCTTCTTAACTCCCGCACCCGAAGGCTCATCATGCTTGGTGAGCTTGACTTCGCTTGTGATTTGGCCTTGGTGCCCCCTGGACGAGTGCTCGTGTCTGGCAGGCGATTGGCCACACGGCCTGGGAGAAAGGTCTGGGCCAGAGAAGGGGTTTGGAAGCCTCAACATCGGCGGTGAAGGCAGCTGGGAAGAGCGAGGGGCGGCAGGGGCGTGGTGTCATCGACGCTGAGATAGCAGCAGTGCACGAAGCCACGGACACGCCCACGGGGGGGCTGAAGAGGGTCTACTGCACTGTCCTGGGCATAAACAGGGGCAGCAGAGTCAGCTGGAGCAACGAGCTGCGGGGAGGTGGGGAGACCAGCAGTGTAGACTCAACTCTTCAGGATCTGGGCTGAGAAGGAGGGTGAGCGGCAGGGGCCGAGAGGTCCTAGGGCCACAGGAAGCTTGGTTTTAAGAGGGAGAGGTCAGAGTGGGTTTGTAGGCTGAGAGGAGAGAGCCAGCAGGGAGAGGAGGAGGAGGCATGGAGGGGAGAGAGCAGTGGAGCCGGCCCTGACACCATCGCGGGTGGGCCTCCCCTCTTGCTCTCTGTCACTATGGGCTTGGCAGCCTGTGCTGCTGAATTGACTTTGTTCAATGTCCTTTATGGTCGTTTGGCTGCTTGGGAGCAGCTGGTACATGAGACTTTCCCTCATATCTGCTCTTGGCCAAGCCGGCAGAAGACCAGCGTCCCGTGGCCAGTGGTGCCCCAGGGACTGGCCTGCTCTGCCCTGACCTAGGAGATGCCAGAGCCTCACACGGGGCTGCAGACACCTGGCCGGCCTCCCTTCCGGGGTCCCTGGGGCCCAGTGGGGAGGGTAGGAGGCCTCCTCTGGAGACTCCAGACCCCTCCCTGAAGGCGTCGGGGTGTCCCTCCTGGGCTGACCAGTCTCCTAGGTGCCTTACCTGGTGTGGTTTCCAACTCATCTGCCTGGGAAACCAAGGTGGGGAGAGAAGATGTGATTCCCCGGGTGTGCAGCCTGCCCTGAGCCCAGTCAGAGTGAGAATCTGGGGTCACTGACGGGACTGTTTTCTAAACAGAGGCCCCTTTAGGAAGTTACTGACTTGGGTGTATCCAGTACTTCTTTATTAAGCACTGTTTGCTCACTCTACTGTGGGTGTGAGCACTCGAGAGAGAGTACACATGTGTGTGCACACACACCACAGGATGTAGAGCTCTACAGTGAAACCCAGCAGTGACGGGCACCCAGCTCCTGGGTGTGTCACTTCATGGCTAAGTCGATTTTCCTCTGTATGCTTCAGCTCCTCATCTGTGCAATACCCCTTCGTAACAGTGCGTAGCGATTTAGGCAGGCCTCTTTGTGGCAAGTCCAAGACCCAGCTCATACTGAGGCATAAAAACAGGATTATTGGCTCATATTACTGAAAAGTCTGGGGATGCATTGGGAATCAGGCTTCAGGCGTGGTTGGATCCAGGGGTTCCAACCGTCATCACCAGTCTCTCTTTCTCCCATCTCTCAGCTCTGCTTCCTCTTTGTTGCCTTCATTCCCAGGTGAGCTGCCCTGGTGCAAGATAAACACCAGCAGCTCCCCAGCTCCCCGCTCAGCTCAGCAGCCCCAGCAGAGAGGGGCCTGTGCTTCCTCCTCAGCAGAAAAGGCCTCAGGGGGCTCCTGACGTTGCCCATAAACCAATCGCTGTGGCCGGGCAGGTGGAGTGGGTTGATTGGTCAGGCTGGCACCACCTGCCCTCCCTGGATGCGGAGTGGGTCAGTGTCAGTCCCCCTCCCCCAGCAATGAAAAGAAAGAGGGTATCTGTTTTCCACAAGGGGGACGCAGCACAAACAGTAGAGGGTCACCACCCCTTCCTTTTGGAGGCTGTTTGGAGGATTAAATGAGTTAAAATATATGAAGAATACCCAGCACACTACCTGGCACATTAACGTTCTCAGTAAGTGGTAACTATTAACGTTAGCTATTAACTATTATCGTTAATACTATTATGAGTCCTTGAGGCAGGGACTTATTAAAGGTGCTGATAAAGATAGTGATGATGACCGTGGAGCCTTTGTTTACAGAGGACAAACTGAGCCCCTCTGTAGCCATGCTACGCTTCTATCCCAGATGTCTGTCCGTGGCAGCTCCTAGGATGCCGCTGAGGGCTTCCTGGAGGAGGAGGACTGGCCCTCTGCATTTGTTTCTGAACTTAGGGGCTGCATTCAGTCTCTTACCATTTCGTATAATAATGGGTGTGGTTTTCTTGTAGATACTCTTTATCAAGTTGAGGAACTTCCCTCTAATTTTCTAAAAGTTCTTGTCATGAATGGGTGTTGGATTTTGTCAAAAAGTTTTTTTTACTGCCTCTATTTATGTGACCATGTGCTTTTCTTCTTTAGTCTGTTAATATGGTGAATTACATTTATTGATTTTGAAATATTGAAATAGCCTTGCATCCTTTTTATATATTGCTGAATTCTCTTTGCTAATATTTTGTTAAAGATTATTTAATCTGTATTTTGAGGGATATTGAGCTGTAGTTTTCTCTTGTCCTGTCTGCTTGGCTTTGGTATTGCACAATATTAGTTTCATTAGTTTCATAAAATTGAGAAGTGGTCCGTCTCTCCTATTTTCTGAAAGAAATTATGTGGAATTGGTGTTGATTCTTCTTTAAACATTTGTTAGAATTCTCCAGTGAAATAACCTGGGTCTGGAGACTTCCTTTTAGGGAGTTTTTAATTATGAATTCAATTTCCTTGATAGTTATAGGGCTATTCAAATGATGTATTTCGTGTTGGTGAGTTGTGGTAGCTTGTGTTTTTTGAGGAATTGGTTTGTTTCATTTAATTTGTCAATGTGCATAGAGTTTCATAGTATTATTCTCTTATTATCCTTTTTGATGTCTGTAGGGTCTGTGATGATATCCCCAAGTTCATTCCTGATACTGGAAATTTGTGTCTTCTCTCTTTCTTTCTTTGTAAGTCTTGTTAGAGATTTGTCAATTTTATTGATCTTTTTCAAGAACCAATTTTAAAAATTGATTTTCAATATTGGTTTTCTGTTTTTAGTTTCATGGTTTCTGCTCTTTATTATTTCCTCTCTCCTGTTTGCTTTAGGTTTATCTTGCTGTTGTTTTTCTAGGTCTTTGAGGTGGAAGCTTAGTTATTGATTTGAGGCTTTTCCTTTTTTCTGATCTAGGCATTTAGTACTATAAATTCCCCTCATAACAGTTATTAAGCTGTATCCACAAATTTTGATATGCTGTACTTTTATTTTTATTTAGTTCAATGCATTTTATAAAATATTTCCCTTGAGCTTCATCTTTCAATCTTTCACTCATGATTATTTAAAAGTGCATTGTTTAGTTTCCAAATGTCTGGAGGCTTTTCTGTTATCTTTCTGTTATTAACTTCTAGTTTGATTCCACTGTGATTGGAGAAAATAGTATGTATGACTTCATTTTTGTTTAATTTGTTGAGATTTGTTTATGCCCCATGATATGGTCCATATTAGTATATGAGGTGTGATAAAAAGATAGGGCGAATGTTTAAATAAAATATGTATTACAGTAAAAGACACATTGCCATTAATCCCCCTCACTTTGAACATGCTTAGCCCATGATTCTGGCTACTTTCTGAAGCAGATCTGGAAGTCCTCTTTTGTGAGTATCTTTAGATGCACTTTCGTGGCTGCCTCGATGTCCTGAATCGATTCAAAACGTTTACTTTTCATGGTCATTTTGGCTTTGGGGAAGAGCCAGAAGTCACACGGTGCCAGATGCAGTGAATAAGGTGGGTGAGGACACACCGTAATGTTTTTATTTGACAGAAATTGCCATGTACCAGAAGCGATGTGTGACACAGAGCGTTGTCATGATGGAGGATGAAGTAAAGACACTCACAAACGAGGACTTCCAGAATTGCTTCAGAAAGTGGCAAGAATGATGGCAAGAATGCTGTTCAAAGCGAGGGGGAGTATTTTGAGGGGGATTAATGGCAAAATGTCTTTACGGTAATAATTTTTATTTTTTTAAATGTAAACATTCACCATATTTTTCGATCATGCCTTGTATGACATTTGAAAAGAATGTGTATTCTGCTGTATTGGGGTGATGTGTTCAATCAATATCAATTAGATCTCGTTGAATTCTTCTGTATCCTTGCTGATTTTCTGTTTATTTGATCTATCGACAATTGAGAGAAAGGTGTTAGCACGTTCTGTAATTATGGATATGTTTATTTCTCCTTTCAGTTCTATTAGCTTTTGCTTCACATATTTTGCACCTCTGTTATTTGGTGCATACACATTTAAGATTGTTATGTTTTCTTGGTTGGTTGACTTATTTCAGCATATAAGTCTCTGGTAATTTTTTTTTTTTTTTTTTTTTTTTTTTGCTCTGAAGCTTACTTTATATACTGTTAATACAGCCTTTTGCTTTCATTTGATTAATGTTTGCAAGCTATGCCTTTTTCTTTTACTTTCAACCTCCCTATATTGTAACATTTTTAAGGGAGTTTCTTGTAGATAGAATATAGATAGGTCACCACCCCACCCCAATTCTGTCAATCTCTGTCTTTTTAATTTGTATTTTTAAACTACTTATATTTAATGTAATGATATGTCAGGACTTAAGTCTGCTGTTTTATGTTTTATTTTCTGTTGGTTCTCTCTGTTTTTCATTTCTTTTTTTCTGCATTCCTGTGGGTTACTTGAATTTTTTAAAAAAGAATTTTAGTTTTCTTTTGTCTCTTTGTAATCTATTTGCTCTTATTTGTTTATGGTAATTTTTAGTGTTCTATCTTCCAGTTTACTGTTACTTTCCTCTATCTCCTCCCTTTGATGTTGAGCCCGTTGTTGATTTTTAAAAATTACCTTTTTCATTTCTAAAATTTCCACTTAGCACTTCTTTAAATCTTCTCTTTGCCAAAACTATTGCTTTGCTGAGACTTTCCATTTTTCCATTTGTTTCACACATGTTCATAATTGTTGAAATATTTTATGATGGCTCCTTTAAATTCCTTAGCAGATAATTCTAACATCTCTGTCATCTCTGTTTTGGACTATTTGGATTTTTTTTTTTCAAGTTGAGATCTTTCTGGTCCTTGGTGGCACAGATGATTTTTGATTGAAGTGGGAAGAATTCCAGGTTTGTCTCCTACTAAATCTTCACTGATTCTTTTCTGACTAGTGGTGGGTGTGGGTGGAAGTCCACGCTCCCAGATTGTCTCTACTGACACCATGGGGAGGGGCCATGTTATTGCCCCAGCAAGTGTGAAAGTCCTGGCTCCCTATTAGGCTTTCTCTGACTCCACTTGTCCTACCTGGGCATTTTGAGCCCCGTGCCCCATTGCCACAGACAGGGGTTCAGGAAACTGCAATGGAATCATAGCACTTGGATGATATTAATATTGGAAAGTGGTGATGTTTCTGAGATGGAGAAGCAAATAAAAACGTGACAGATTGTTTTCAAAGCATCAAATGGAAATTGTCAATACAAACATATTTCTGGACCTAGCAGTTGAATGTGTGAATTAGTTTTGGACCTATTAGGAAACAGAATTATCCTTTTTTTTTTATGACTGATACAACCCTCCTGCCCAACCCTTTCACTCTGGGAAGAGGATTCCGTGGACTGCTCTTTTAGTTTTAGGGGCTGGTGGAAATGCACGAAACTGTAGCACAAATCTGGCTTCCCACAGCTACTTGGGTTTTGATAATCTGTCCCCAGAATCTTGGGTCAGGTTGGATTTCTATCAAATATTAGCATGCACTGTAAAGGCCCCTAGCTTTAGGGGAAAAAAATCATTGTTTCTACTGGTAAAGTGAATCCTTAAAAGATGCCGAAGGTGAGGTCCTCGTCCACGCTGAGCCTGGTTTATCTTCCTGTGTCCACGTACTCTGAATTCTGTGGCCTGTTCACCACACACAGGGCTGCAGTGAGCCACGAAAGGCAGCTTTCATGTGTGCTGGAAGAAACCTCACCAATGAGGTTTTCATGAAAGATTTCTAATAAGGGGTAACCTTCTTCAACACACATACACTCACACACACACTCACCCCTCAGTTGTGGCCGGCGTGAAGGGCTTCAACTATCTCAGCATGTACCTTCAAGATCAGTTTTATTAAAAAACAAAAAAGATGTAGCAGCTCGCTGTAAAACATGCTGCGGGTTCTCTCTGCAGCATCAGGGTCAGAATCTGGTTTCGGATATCTGGCTCTGTGTCCTCTTTCTCCTGGAGACCTGTGGGCAGCCTTCAACTCAAGTGGGCCCTGCTCGGGTTCGAATGTCCTTAGCAGAGTTTGCACGGTGTCTGCTTCTCTGCTTGGAGGTTTGTGGAATCTTGTCTCTGGGATGGCAGGAGCATTGCTCTTCAAGATAAATGAACAGGTGAATAGAAGGGTAGAATGTGCTGCTCACCCGGGTCTCGCCCATCCCAGCGCACCTGCAGGGTACTTGGCAGAGGACCGATATTTGGCTGCTCTGCACCGGCCCCACTGTACTGTTTGTTAAAACAATGGCATAGCTCCTACACTACTGGCCACGAGTGTCTGCCCTGAGCCCCCTGCCCACAGAGCCGCCCCCGTTCTTGGACCCCTGGTCCTCCCCTAGGTCCAGCAATAGGATAACTTCTGGTCCATCAGGGGCTCCAGCCTTCAGCCAGGGACAGTGCAGGTTGGTGGGGACCGTGGTGTACCAGTTGTTCGTACGTTTTGCAGGTCAACCCCACTTGTTACCGTGATTTTTGCTGCTTCTCTCTCTCTCCACCCTGCAGGAAGTGTTTACTGAATTCTAGCTGATGCTGCTGCCTT
Organism: Rhinolophus hipposideros; assembly: GCF_964194185.1. Lineage (NCBI taxonomy): Eukaryota > Metazoa > Chordata > Mammalia > Chiroptera > Rhinolophidae > Rhinolophus > Rhinolophus hipposideros. The sequence goes on along the minus strand of NC_138067.1, from coordinate 4,490,959 downwards.
ACTCTTAAGCCAGCTTCTCTTGGTCCAGTCTCCTTTCTTCCAGATCACCCTTCCCTCCATGCCAGGCGCCTTCTGCGCCTGTCCCCCCATCCTGCTTTCCCTTTATGTGGTGTTGATGAGTGTTGTGCATATTTGATTGCTGTGCTGGAGAGAACCCAGAAGACGATTTTGTATTGCTCTAATGCTGGCCCCAAATGATGGGACTTTCCTGCAGGAAATTTGTTTACTCATACGAATCTTTTGGCAGTTGTCATTCTGTTTACAAGTTAGACAATATCTGTTTGGTTTTCCCTGACTTTTTTATAGCTGCCACGACGTGGCGGCTGTGAGTGCAGCCTCTTTCCTTCTCCTGGCTCAGACCCCGTTCAGGCCCCTGCACATTTTCATCGAGCAGTTGTAATGACACCGGCTTGGCCTGTTGCTGGTGTTTTTCTTATTCACCCCATTACCAGAGAGAGGTTGAGGAAACACCTTTCAGGGAATCTGCCCCACGTGCTTTGGGCGTGAGGCAGTTTGAAAGTTTTGTCGTTAGCACAACCCTCCTTCGTTTCACAGCCGGCAGCCTGTGTTAAGTGGCGAGCTGAAAACTGACATTTGTCAGTCAACCCGCGTATCTGCGGTGCCTTCCTTCAGCGACATGCTGCCTTTGACAATGACTCTCCTTTTCAGTATGGCAATTAATTACTAAGTGAGTGTCTGTAGGAAGGCACCTCACTCAGCCAGGCTTCCAGGCCTGGTGTTAGGCAGGAAGCTTTGTTTATTTGAAAAAAATCTGAATTCTCACGAGGGAAGGTTTGTACTCCCTCCTCTCCTGGCCCCTTCCAGAGGTGGGTCTAGGGGTCTGCTCTCTCCTGATCGACAAGGATCTGCTCTGGGGAATGGAAGGAGGTGAGGCAGGCTTGGTTTTGTTTTGTTGGGGGGGGGGGGCGGTGACCTGGAGTTCCCTCCTCCTTAGGCACAATATCTAGGAGTGTCTTGCTCTTCTGCAGAAACCAAGAAGGGGTCATAGCTAGAAGCTTCTGACCACCTGTTTCATGTTGCTCATTAGGAAGCTGAGAATCAGAGAGGGGCAGACACTTGCCCAAAGTCACACAGATGGCCAGAAGCTGAGGTGAATGCAAACCAGACCTGTGTATACCCAAGTGCCATCTCTCCTCACTGTCCCACTCATTTATTCATCAGAAGAAGCCCCCATAAGGCCTCTTGAGTGAGTTTCCAGGGGAGGGGCCTGGAAGTCTGTGTAGTCGATGAGCTCCCCCACCGACCCCAGGATTTGTATCATCAGAGAAGATCAAGAAAGTCTGGTCTGTATCACATCTGCTGGTGGTGGGTCCAGGGACCTGGTGGGAACTTTAGAGCTGGGACTTTGGGAGCCTGGGGCTTGGATGCTGGGGCCGGGGCTGTGTCCGGAACCCTCCGTTGACTTGGCAAAGGGAGAGAACAATGGGCTGTGTGGGCACAGGGCCCATACGTCAAGCCAGGCGGCATCCAACGTAGAAATAATTTTGTTTTGGAAACTAACAATACCTTATCTCTGTTTCCACCCGAGTCATTTGTTTTGTTTTCTGCTGTTCTTTTATACTCTGATTTTATCCTCCCAGGAGCTGGTGAGGTGGACAAGCTGGGAAGCTGGTGGGTAGTCGTGGGGCGAGAGTCCTGCTTTCAAACCAGTTAGTGCAGTGGCTGTGGGTACCAGCAGTGGGGCAGATGCCGGGTGCTCACTGATGTTGGGGTTCAGACGTAAGGGAGCCGCTGTGCAACATTCTGAGGCCTGAAGATGGGAGAATAATGTCAGACTGTAGCACCATAGGGCTGCTGACCGTAATCACGTCCCTCGGGGGAGCCGAGGTCCTGCAGAAACCCAGTGTGCGTCAGAAATGGCGTGCCATTTAGGGATTTAGTGCCGATGGGCACTAGAAGCGAGGCCACTGGATCACTGGTTCTCAAACTGCAATCTGAGGAACACTGGCATTTCATGCTGGTACCCAGGTGGGCCATGGGGGTTAAGAGCAGCTCTGTCCTATTCTGCTTTGGAAGTTGGTGTTTCCTGTAAGATTTCATGGGGAAAGTCAGAAGACTGCCCTGGGTGCCTTGTGTGTCCCCAGCCTTCACACCATTGCCGGAGTAGGAGAGCTGTGTGTCAGGCCTGGCTGGGGCAATGCTGGGCAGTCTCCAGACCTCTGCGGACCTCAGGCTCGTCTTCTACAAGGGGCGGATGCCCTGTCCCAGGTTCCTGGCAAATCTGATGGGATGTCAATGGCCACTGGCGCTTCATGTCTGGGTTGAGGGTCCGTGGCAAGAGACCCGGGTGTCCAGTCAGTGGGTTGACAACGGTGGCCCTATCTCCTGCCTTCCTGTGTATTCTATGACCTGCTTTTGCCACTTACCCTCTCCCAAGTCCAGGAGATTTTCTTGTAGCTCAGACATCGGTATAACAGGAGAAAACCCAAGGGCCCTTAGTCTCAAATGGATTCTTTGCTCTCAAAAGCTTCTTCCTGCATCAGGGCACAAGCCTTAGAGACTATGGCACGCTTGTGCCCTGGCCCATCATAGGGCTCCTCTCGCCTTGCCCCTACTCCTGGCAAGCCTCAGAGGTGGGCCTGCCTCTGGACGACCTTGGGGATGAGGAAGGAAAGATGGAGACTGGAGATTTTCTTACTTTTTGTATAAATTATTCAGGGATGAATCCACTGGATAATTGCTCATCCCTTCTCTCTACAGCCACATTGTTGACGTGGGCTGCTGGTGCTGTGCTCTCAAATAGGGAAGGAGGACCAGCTCCGGAATTTGTGCAAAGTGAAAATGCAGGGCCCTGTGTGAGAAAATTTAGATGTTTAAGACGGCAACAGCAAGATATGAAACCATGTGCAGGGCCCCTTTTAATGCAGGCCCCATGCTAGCCCAGGTCACATGCCCACAAAACCAGCACTATTTACAAGCAAGATTCTTTGAGTGGCAGAAACCCCACAGGACTCAGGTCTGCATGGTATGGTTGTGCAGGTTGTATACTGCACAAGTCGAGGGGACACCATTCACATTGCTGTCTACATGGCTGCCCTGCCAGAGGTCACTTCAGCTAGCCCCTGACAGTGGCAGTGTTCCAGAACCTTGGGACAAGGGGCTGGCTTCCGCATGTCCAGATTCTTCCCTATAGCCCGGGTTCTGGAATCTCCCATCCCTTCTCCCTTTCTCCTTGGCATTTCAGGGACACGTTTCTCCGCCAAGCTGAGGTGCCGGGTGCTGCTGGGGAAGCTTCCGCTGTTCGGTGCTGCTCGCCCGCCGGAGGCTCCGCTGTTAACCTTTGGGGTTTGCTCATAAAATAGAAACGCTCTTTGTAGGTCAGTTTGTCAGTAATTTTGGCAGCCGCGGGGCCACCGAGGGAATGAGGCATGGTTCCCACTTGTCTCTCGTGCTCGGTTTGGAGACTTTTGCGGAGCCCTTCCCCGGGAGGAACGCTCACCCCTGCCGGAAACAAGAGCCGCTTTTCTCTGACCTGGTTTTGAATCGGCAGGAGCAATTCCTGTGCTGCAAATGTGCCGCCGCTGAGAAGGAATTTGGTCCAAACCTGGCGGTGGAGCCTTCTGCTGGGGGCTTTGGTTTCCTGGGCAGGTGGCACCTTCGTGGGCCTGCCTAGTTTTGCTTCTGCTCCCGTGTTAGGTGAATCGGAAGGTTCTGCTGAAACTGGCACCCACCCGAGCCTCTCTGGGCTCACCGTGGTCTACAGACCTCACCTTGGCCTGCCAGCTGACTCACTTGGTCCTGCACATCCCCTCCTGTCCTCTGTCCCCAGCCCCCGGCCTGGGCTGTGGAGGTTCTGGGCATGTTTCATTGCGTTCACGTCCCAGTACCCAGCGCTGTGCGCTATGCTGGAGGGCAGGGCACATGATGGACAAGTTTTCATCAGACGCTGCCCTCAAGGGCCTGGCAGTGGGAATGCAAGGGGGCCGGATAGGTGAGGAGCAGGCTGGTGGAATCGGTTGTTACGGAGAACAGTATTCAGAGGGTCTCCAGTGGTGGCCTTGAGAAGTCAGGAAGGGCTTCCTTGCAGAGACAGTGATGAACTGCACTCTGGGTCCTCTCCCTATTATTTTTGGGGGCCTCTAGGGAGCAAGATTGGAACAGAACAGGAAGCTGGGAAAGCCTAGGCTGGGACAGCATTGTGGTCTGGAAATTCAATCCCACCCAAACAAGAATTGAGCTCCAACTGCGTGTAAGACCCATTGCCAGATCAGAGTTGATTCAGCCAAAGCGGAGATTGTGGAAGTGAGGGCTCCAGGTCAGCCAGAGAGGTGGGTTGAGTGGCAGGGGAGGGGGAAGAGGGCAGGTTAGGGTCTGGGGGAAGGCTGCAGGCGTCTCAAGGAATGAGACCCTGGCTCCTGCCTCCTCCAAGAAGGCAAGTGGGCTGAGAGGATGCTCTCCAGCTGCTTCTGTGTTCCCGAGTGTCACCTGTAGGTCCCCAGGCCTGAAGGCGGACCCACAGGGCACCTGGGCCCAGAGAGAAGTCTGGAATGTTCCTGGAACATGGAGGCCTGCTCCTAGGTCCCTGGACAGGCCCCTGGGCTGTGATGTTTGTAGAGAGTGCTGTCTTTTGAGGCTGCAGGGTGAGCGTGTTTCAGGCAAAGGAGCTGCAGGAGCACAGGAGGCCTGGAGTCCAGCCTGTCATCCCCCCATGAGCTTTGTGACGTGGAGCAAATCATTTCCCCTTCCAGGAACCATACTCCAACCTTCACATGACTGAGCTAGAGTAAGTGACATCTCGCCATGTTAGCCAGGCTTCTTTCTGTAGGGCTTTTCTGACTGTGTACGTGGTGGTGACGGCAGTGGTGAGAGTGAGCATGACAATTCTCGAGCACTTAACGTGCCGGGCCCTGTTCTGAGCAGTTTACATGACTGTCCCACTTCATTGTCACGTCACCCCCCGAGGGATACCCTATCCTCCCATTTTACAGATGGGGAAATTGAGGACCAGAGGCAAAGATGCCTGCCCAAGGTCCCACGGCCAGCAGGAGTCAGAGTGGGGTTAAGATCCGGGCGCTGTGGCTACAGACCCCATGTGCTCTACTACTGTTCAAATTGCCCCCCCTACGCTACAGCCCATTATTTATGGAGCGTCTGCCTGGAAGGAGCAGTGTTCCCTGGAACACACTTTCTAGCTGCTTTTAATGGGTGCTTCCGGCTGCCAGCTCTGGACAAGCTTTAGCTCCAAACTCCAAATTCCCACCAATGGGGACTCCTGTGGCGTTGCATAGATTAAGATTCCCCTGTTTTCCTTCTTCATAAACACCGAGCAGAGAAATTCGCTGATGGAATGTCCACTCGAGGACGCCCAGGCCCAGGCAGCTGAGAATAAAGGGGAAATTTGTGAAATGAGGTTTGGAAGCTGCCGGCCCGGCTGGATCGCCTTCTAAGCCACGATGATTTATTTCGGCGATGTGGTCGCCAGTAGTGGCGTTGGTGTGGGAGCCTGCGCGCTCGGGCCTGGGTCTGGGGCTGAGGGAGCCTTCAGGGCCATTCCAAGCTGATGGCGCAGTGTGGGCCAAAGCGGGCTGCAGTCGGCCTGGCTGCAGGCGCTAACAAACATGGCTGGCTCCCTCCCTGCTCCCCTCGCGGTTGCCTGCTGGGCCTGAAAGCCTGGCTTTGTCTGCACTGCCCTGGGGGTCTCTCATGGGCTGAGAACGTGTCCAGCTTTGTGTTCCTCTGACCCAGAGTTTAGAAACCGGAGGTTGGTTTGGGGGCTCTTTGTTCTTCTGGCTTGGCCTTTGGGGTGTCTTCCCACAGGGTCTCGTGTCCTCATGGAGAAGGCGTGTGTGACATGGGGCAAGAGCTGCCCCAAGTGAGGGGTCTCGGTGCCCCCACGACCTGGGAAGCTCTGTCCCTGTTGCCCCCTTTGAGTTGAGGCCTAAGTCACACACTGAGGGTGCCCACGTTATGTGTTGCGTGGTGACTGTGTGTAACCCCCACCAGTCAGCACCCACATCAGCAAACGCCCCGTTTCCTTGCCCTCAGCACTTTCCCTTGAGCCCCTCGAAGGGCAGCCTATCTTCTGTCCACTAACAGATGCGCTCGGCCCGCCTCTGAACTTGTAGCAATGGCAACCTGCTGTCTGCCGTCTTAGCTCACTGCTACGTTCGTGCGCTTCCTTTACTGCTGTGTGGGGCCCCCCTGTACGGACATATCCCAGTTTGCTGTGTGCTCTCCTGATGTCTGGGGGCTTCCTGGTGTGGGGCTGTCGTGAATGCTGCTGCCAAGGCCATCCGTGGAGGCGTGTCCCGTGAACATGTGCACCCACTCCTTTGCTGGCGTAACCAGTGGGAGACTCCTGCTTCATGGGGAAGGGAGTAGATAGAGCCCGACAGCTTTCCAGGGTGGCTGTACCTCTCTACCTGCCCCCTCCCCCAGCAAGGCCTGCCCACCTCGCCACCTCATCTCCCAGCCTCCGCCAGCTCACCTGCTCGCCCCACGCCTGTCTTTTCCTGTGCTCCAGCGCTCTGAGGCCCTTTGCCCAGCACTGCCCTCTATGTGGAATGCCCTTGTCCAGCCCTCCACCCAGCTGCCTTCTTCATGTTCGTGTGCCACCACCTCACGAGACTGACTACCCCTGACCCGGCCTTGTCACTCGAGTCCGTCCTCCTGTTTAATTTTCTTCTGCACTTCTCGCGACCTATAGTCATCTGTCACTCGTTTGTTTGTCTGTGTAGTGTTTCCCACGAGAGTGGACTAGGGACCTTGTCTGACTTGTTCCTGCCTGCATACCCAGTGCCTAACCAGAGCCTGGCGCTTACCACAGTAGGTCTCAGTAATGAGGAGAAGAATGAATGGACTTGAGCTTTTCAAGCCCAGGTGTCATGTCTTTCCATGCTCCTGTGAGAAAAGTGAGATCAGGATTATGGTCTCCATCTAACAGGTGAGGGTAAAGAGGCCTGAGAGAGAGATGAGCCCAGACGGGGCCCCAGACTCTAGCCCGGAGCCCGGCGTTCCACCCAGTGTCGTCTGTGAGTCTTGGCTCTGGGGTCTCGGAGTCTGGGGTCATTTGCTGTGTGCCCCTGGTGCAGGATCATTAACCTCTCTGAGGCTCAGTGTATTCATGAAGTGCTCAGCCAGTCCAGGGAGTGCTCAGTGATCGGAGCTTTGTCTTTTATCAGCTGGGTTCTCCGGGACACACACTTCTGTACACTGACTGCCGTGGGGACGATGGACAGGGAAAGTGCTCCCTGAGTTTTAAAGACTGCCGCGTGACCCTCAGCCTTTGTCTCCTCCCTCCCTCCCTCTCCTTTCTTGGTTTGTTTATTTCTAATCTGGAAGCAAATTCCAAGGCAGACAAACACGTGTGTGTGTGCATGTCTGTGTGTGTGTGTGCGTGTGTGTGTGTCTGTGCACGTGCACATTTGGGGAGGGGTTTCTCCTCAGCCCAGGGTGCCCAGTGTGGAGTTCTGACAACAATGCAGCCTGGCATTCCAGGCAGGGCTCACCCTGCTTTCAGACACCAAACCTCTCAGGTGTTAGACATCCCATTTTTGACCTCTGGAAGTGGCAGTTTCACATGGTTCAGCCTAATATTTTGGGGCCTTTAGAAGCAACCAGGTACAGTAAACAGTTGCTGCATGAATTATACATCATTTCCATGCAGTCTTAATGTTGCCCCTTCCCCTACACCCTGTCTGTAAAGCAGTGAGTTTCTTCAGCAAACAGCCTGCACCTTGGGCTTTTTGAGCGTCTCTGCACATTGGGCTGCAGGGCCTGGGAGGCCCTGGGCCCCACTCCCTGAGCTCCTTGTGCAGAGGAACTCTCTGCCCAGCTCTGTGCTCACCCACCAGGGTTTGCCAACAGCGAGGGCGGGAGAGGTCCTCAGTCCCCTTTCTCCTGTGCACAGGCCTTCTTCACTCTGGCTTTGCGACCTGTTCCCCTCCCCTGCCTCTGCCCCAGGAATGATGATCCAAACACCCAAGAACTTGGCTTTGTGTCATGCGACAGCTCTAGAATAACAGAAATGATGATAATTGTAAAATAATAACAAGAGCTACCATTTATGGAGTGTGTGCCATGTCCTGGCACCTTATGTCCATTATTTCAACTTTCCCCCAAATTTTTATAAAGTAGGTGTTACTGTTCCCATTTGACAGATTAAGAAACTGAGGCAAAGGAGAGGTTCAGTAATACACCTAAGCTTTCACAGCTGGGAAGGGTCACAGCCTGGAGTTATATCCAGGTTACCTAATTCTGAATGTCTTCCCCACCCCACCCCCCGCCTCCTGGCTTCCTTGCTGTTTCTTCCGATTTGAGGGATTCGAGGATGAGCTGAGGAACAGTTTCCAGGAGGAAGATAAGGCACAGGGAAAGGCTATGCTTGATTGACAAGCTCTCCCAACAGGGACCTGGTCTGCATTCTGGGAAGGGGGGAGATGGGGAGGGCAGGCATCACCCGGGAGGCTCCTGGGGTGGTGGAGTAGGGAGGGCTGAGCTATATTTGGACTCATAGGGGGTGGGGGAAAGAAGGCTGTGATGGCCACATGTGTGAGCTCTTTTGGACTGAGGAGCGGCCAAGACCAGGGCCAGAGGATCTGCCCTCTTCAGGGCCGAGGTTCTGAGGCCTTTGTGGACTCCTGGGAAGCACAGTCAGAGCATCTCTCCGCATCCAGCGCCGCCTCTGAATTGCGAGGGTACGGATTTATGGAGTCCTAGAATCCCGGACTGGGAGACCCGTAGGGTCATAACGCTGGGGACCTCCCACTCGCATGGTGTGTATGAGAGCTGCGCTCATACGCGTGAACACAACGCGGGCTTTATGTAGCAAACCAGAGCTTTCTCTGGAGCACATGCTGTCCAAGGGAAACAAGAGCCGAGCCACATGTGTAATTGTAAATGTGTTCCTAGCCGCATTGAAAAAAAAGGAAAAGGAAAGCACATTCTTATTTAACCCAATATATCCAAAACAGTATGATCATACCAGGTAACCAACTTAAAAAATTACTAAGGAAAATGTTTTGCATTCGTTTTCTCATAATGGGATGGGGGTTTTGCACTGACAGCGCATCTCAGCCCCCTTTCCAGGGCGTGTGGTTGGTGGCTGCGAAGCAGACCTGGCAGCTCTGGTTAGGAGCGCCCCATGTTCCTGATGGGAAGTGCATTGTGAGTTGGGGGCTGTGGGCCCATGAGCCAGCAGGGGCCCCCTTGATGAGAAGGGCAGGCGCTTGGGATCACTGGCAGAGGCTTTCATTTCAATTGAGAGTTTGGAAACAGGCATTCCCAACTTGCTATCTTGTCAGCCCTCCCGTTCATCATGGCTGCTCCAGGGGTGGCCCTCAGAGAAGTCTCACTGCCCCGAGGGAGCTCCGAGGTGGTCAGACAGAGCACGAAGCCCAGGCAGACCCTACGGAAGAGAGGAGCCCCATGGCCAGAGCTCCCACCTTCACTCTAGTTTCTGGCCTTGGGTGAACAGAACCCTAGGCAGTATCTGCTGGCGTGGAGTCACGCCCACCAGCCCCCAGGTGGTGCTGATAGTGGCAATGGGCGTGGCCACATCTCTGCCTGACCTCCCCCTGCTGTCATCCCAGGTCGCCTTCCCTGACAGACACTGTGAAAGCAATTCTCCATGTCTCCTCCTGCAGCCACTGGGAGATAAAAGCAGGGCTGCGGGGATGGTAAAGAGGGAGCCAAATTATATTTATAATATTAAAGTGAGTGCATTTGTGGCTTGCTGTTCTCTAGGGTTTTTCATAAGGAGAAAAACACAAATTAGCATTTTCCATTTCCATATATTGACTAGAAAAATCGCCTGCTCTCAATTAAGACCTATAGCTTTTGGGATGTATGCAACAATTTTATAAAATATTTACAGCGAGATTTGCATTTTACGTGGTGCTACAGTTTTTCTTGTGTTTAGGAGAAAAAGCTGAGACCTGTGAGAGGAAACACATTCTCTGGAATCAAGGGGCAAGAGAGCTGCGGGCTGTTTTTCTTGCTTTCTCGGTGTTTCTGATGTTGTCTCTGGTAATTACCGAAGGCGATCCACCCGTCCGCTGTTTGTCGGTCCTTTCGCAAAGCCTTGCTTGTTTGACAAATCTATTACTTTCACTTTAAAACTTGCCGGAATGGAGCTGTTTGTGGCTTTGTGCGAGATGGAGAACAGTTTCTCCCCCCCACCCAAAATGTAAAAGCATGCCGTAAAGAACATAGCTATTTCCCGGATAATTTGCAGTTGTATATTTTATGTTAATTTCACCGAAAATACTGCACCCCTGCCAGGTTTAGTAGTGGCTTCGCTGTGATATGAATAATTTCTAGTGAATCATTTTTTTTCTTCGTTTAAGATTTGGCACCTTTTTAAGATTTTAATAATAGCAACAAGGAGGAAGATTTAGAACAAGTAAAACATTAGTGCCAAAGAAATTCACGTTGAGCGCTAATGTAAAATAGCCAGAATAATTACATGGAAAGCAGTTTCCACAGATGTTTTTCCTTGTAATGTAATAACTATTTACTAAACTGTTTATTTTAGGCCTTTGGTTTATAATAAAATATTTATGTATTCTCGGCTGTAATAAAAAAATATTGACAAAATGCTATAGAGGTTTAGAAAGACAATTGATATGTTTATTTTCCAGGAATCGAGTGTGGTATGTTTGGTGCTATTTCGGTGGACGTTTCGAGATTATCGAAACTGGATTTGGTTTTTGAGTCTATTCCCTCATTTACCGGTTGAGAGCTGATGAAGTATACAAAGTAGTATTTTGTTAGCTTGTTGTTGAGTTAGGGTGTTGGTAGGTAGTGTATATTTAAAAATATAATTTTTTTATTTATTAAACTTATTGGGGTGACATTGGTTAGTAAAATGATATAGGTTTCAAGTGTATGTTTCTATTAGACATCACCATATATTTGACCCTATAAATAGCATTCTTAGCTGTGAATTCTGCCAGTGGACTGGGGAATACCAGAGTTGTGCTCCGTATAAATCAGATGGGCTAAAGGCGGGGGTCTGTGGCTGGGGCGACATGAAGAAGTTATTAAGTGCTTTTGTGGCATTTAGATTCAGGCAGGGTCAGGGGCTGCCGGGAGGTCAGTTTGGTCCTGGGTTAGATAGATTTGACCTTGATTTTCAGCTTCTGTCTGCAGCGGGAGGTGTGTCCCAGTGTCGGTGGGCCCCACGAGAGCCCCCGTCTGGATCTGGGGTGGCCGGGAAACCCTAACTTCTTAAGCTCCTCGGTGTACAGTCCTCATCTGGAGGCAAACCAGCCGTCGGAGGCAGAGAAGAGAGCCCCACCCCCACCCCCGCACCACTCCCTGCCCTCCAGCCTTGAAGGGGAGGGTCCCGTCCGGGCCTCCAAACGGAGCCCAGGCTGGGACGAAGGAGTTTAAGGACCCAAACGAGAAAGAGGCCACAAGGGGTTCTGAAGGAGCCTGTGGGGCCGCGCCTGCCTGCGTGCTCCAGCCGCTCCCTACGATCCCGTGTTGTCATAACCAGCCTGGTGCTGCCCTCTTGCTCTCTCCCAAGGCGTCAGAGTTGATAGCCCTGTCGGAGGGTATGTCTCTGAGCCTGGGTGTTGGTTTCTGTACGTCTGGTTTGTTGTGGAGAGTTTGTGCGTAATTAGTGTCTCTAACATTCGCATGACTGTGGGCTCGTGACCCAGAGTCTTCTGCGTTTAGGTGTCCTTCTGCGTGCTTGTGTGTGTGTCGGGGGTCAGTGTATTCGATCTGTGTGGGTTTGTTTCTGTGTTTTGGGTCTAGGTGTGTTTATGGCCTTGTATACGTGTATGTTTGATTGTATGTGTTGGATCTGTGGGGTTGTTTCTCTGTGTTTTTGTGCATGTCTGTGTCTGTCTCTGTTTCTTTTAGTGTGTGTGTGTGTGTGCGCGCGCGCGCACGTGTGTATGTGTGAATGTGTGCTCGCGTGTGTATGTGTGAATGTGTGTGACAGGCAGCCCCCTCTGCTGTGTGCCTGTGTGTTTCTGAATCAGAGAGAGAGAGAGAGAGAGAGCGAGCCTCCCGCTCTATGGAGGGACCAGCCCCTTCCTTGAGAGAGAGGCTGCGGCTTCCCAGCAGAGCTGCTGTGCTCCTGCAGGTAGGTAGGTGCGTGGCCACTTCTTTCCACCAAACTTTCTGGTGGAGGGGAGGAGAGAGGGGGAAGCAGGGAAGAGGCTCCGAAGGGAAGGGAAGTGTGGAATTTTTAATAAAGACAGAGACAAGTGGGCCTGCTCTCAGAACACCCAGAGCAATCTGCGAGAGGAAGTTTGCTGCCTTTGGCTCTTCATCCAGAAGACGTCCTTTCTGCAGGCTGGGGGAGGCCAGTTCCAGGGCCTCTGCCTGGAGGCCCCTCACCCCTCAGCTGATGGGCAGGCAGCCTGGGGGAGGGGGGCCCTCAAGGACTTCCCTTGTGCTGCTAGTGATTTTGTTTTTGGGTTATTCTCCGGCTTAGCACAGCCCCGGTAATCTAGGACAACATACTTCATACTGATCCCCGGCAGGGGATAGGGGCTGCCTCTGGGGGTCCCTGGGGCGCTGTGGGAGACCCTCCTCAGCTGGGTCCAGTGATGAGCTTACCAGCCCTCCAACAGGGACCCAGGAGAGCACCACAGAGAGAAGTGCTGCCTTCTGAGCCCGCGGCAAAGTTCTTGGTCTCCCCTCTGGTCGTAAATAATTGTCTCCTTGTGCTTTCACTAAATAATCCCTACCCCCTTTCCTCTTCTGTGGGCCCTGCCAGCCGTCGTCTCCGGCCTTCCTGCAGATCCCAGGCCATTCCCTCTCCCGTGTACAGGCTTGGCTCAGCTTTAGACCGTCCCCATTTCAGACAGACATGAAGAAGGAAGCAGGAGGGACCAGGGACTTGGTTGAGAACACACAGCCAGGGTAGCCTGGCAGCAGACCTGTGGGAGGTGCCACAAGCTTACCAGAAGTATTTCCAGATGGGACTTCTTGGAGGGAGGGTCCCCGGAGGTCCCATGGGGCAGGGCTGAGACCGGAGGGACAAGCGTCCCCAACAATGTCTAAGAGAGGGGTCTGTTCGCAGCTGGGCTGTCCTGCTGTGTGACGATGAGTCTGGGGTCAGAATTGGATTGCTGGGGACAATAGCAGAGAGGCTGTGGTCGCCACCAGGGGTCCCCCTCCCACTCATTCCTGCACAATCTTCCCCTCTCCTCTAAGTCAATCTTGAGTGAGTATTTAAAGGATATTGCTTTGAGTTGTGAGCAAGTGCTTAGTTGGGCTGGAGGAACACCTTCCTCAGGTATCTCTACTCTGATACCTGCTAACTTTCTCTAGCTTCCCCATTTTTTGAACACCAGTGGTAAACGGGGCATATGAACTGGGGAAAAGAGGCGTTAAGATGGATCTGTTAGAAAGTGTTCTACAAGGAGCAAGAATGAGAAGGGGTGTGGGGGAGGGGAGGGGACGCTCCTGTGGGTGGGGGGGGCTCTGGCTAAGGGCGGGCAGCCACACCTTTGCCTGGTGGGTCTGAACCTCGGGGATGCTTTGTCTTTTGTCTAACTCTTCTCTGGTCACATGTGGCTGGCTCCTGGCCGGTGCGGGCGACCTGCTAAGCTTTGCAGCGATGAGCTGGCACACAGAGCTGTTTGTGTACGTTTTGGTTCAAAGGCGCTTGGGCCAGGCCAGGGAAAGACAGTTCACTCCACGAGTGACTAAGGCAGACGACTTCTGTTCCTGTTTTTCTAGAAGTGCCATGTGGAACAGCTCCCAGACTGCATCGGAGTGCTTTATTTGTTGAGTAAATGGTGAGGTGGTGGGGGTGGTGGTGGTGATATTCATTTTGCTAATTGTTCCTGTTCCTTATAACTTCAGGTGAGTGGCCCCTCTCTGTTTAAGAAAGCCTAAAAACAGAAACTCAAGGAACATTTTTTCTTACAAGAAAAGAAATGCTGATAAATAGAAAGAAGAGATAGAAATCAGCCTTTATCTCACCTCCCGGGGAAGACTGCTGTTAACAATTTGATGTTTACCATTCCTGAGTCTGTGTGTGTTCAGACACATGTAAACAGGTATAAAAACACTTTGTTGCAGTTTGATATTTATACACAAAGTACACATGTCAGTAAAGACGCCATGACTCGTTATTGATGCCTACGTTACGTACAGACAAGCTCACGTGTCGTAAGCATACAGCTCGCTGGATCTCCTCAGCCTGACCCCATCCCCAGGACACCGACACCCAGAAGACCGCCTCGTGCCCCCTTCTAGTCCGACCCCCAGAGTAACCTCGGTCCTGACTTCTGACGGCAAAGACAGTGGTGCCCGTTTTTGTTCCTTTACACGAGTGGCATCAGCGTGTACTCTTTGGTACACGTGTCTAGGTTTAGATGGAGGAATAATGTCCATACTGTTTGGAACCTTTTCCCCAACAGGATACGGTGACAGCTTCCCATCGCTTCTGGCAGCTGCTTGCTGTCCCCTGCTCGGAAGGGCCACAGTTTCAATCCCCCCGTTGTAGCTTTTAGCTTTTCAGTGCTAACAAACATTGTCCTAGTGAACCTCCAGACTGGATGGGTGACTTTCGCCTTCTCTTCAGGGGCTGGGTGGCCAGAATGGCGGTGGAGGGAGGGGCCCTTGCTGGGCGGCTGCAGGGGCCCAGGTTGTGAAGTGGAGGCTGCTGGCATCGCTTCAGTTTGCCAGCTGGACCTCATCAAGTGCGGGTGTTAATTACTGGGAGGCCCCTGGTTCTGCGAGCAGGCGGGGGACGCTGGGGCTAACTCGTGAAACAGGGTCACCTTGAAACAGACGCTTCCAGGGGAAGCGGAACCGGGAGCAGTGCAGGGGCCGGGCACCGGCTTCCACCACTCTCCTGTAAGTCACCCTGGAGCCCTGTGGGGGCGTGTGTAGGATCCCCCCGGCCCCAAGCAGCAGTGAGACGTGTGACTTCATCCCTTGCTTTAATTGGGGTGAGCTGGGAATAAGAATACCCATATCGGTGGCTTACCCCTTTCCAAATGACCCTTGGACTCTGAGGCAGCTGGCAATCCCTCATGTCCTGAAAATGTGGCTTCAGTAAGCACGCTGGCTCGGGAAGGGGGCCGGGGTTCAGAAGGGACACTGCCTGGCACTGCCAAGCGGAAGCCCAGCTGTGCAGCGTGCCCAGGTCAGGAGGTGCGGCCCCGCAGCCCCAGCCAGGTGAGCTCAGGGCTGCAGGCGAGCAGGGCCAGGTTGGAGGAGAATTAGGTTACTGCATTTCCTCTGTAATTCTTTATCAGGGCTGCCTCCCGGATCTGTTGCAGGAAAATCAATGTGTTCTGACTCCATAATTTCCCAGGTTGCCTTACTCCAAGTACATTGTGCAGGGAAAGGTGACATCTCTGGTCAGGTCTGTATGGACCAAATATATAGGTATATATATTCCCACCCCCACCCATCTCCACCTCCCAGCATAGGATTCTGGAATTTCACAACCTTTGCATGCTTTTGTGGAAACACTCATTTGTGTTTGCGCCAGGCCGCTAATGGCGGACGCCCAGGTCTACGGAGCTTACCTCTGTTCAGCTCTCGTTATGGCGAGGAATGTGCCGTTAATAATGCATCTATGGGACTCAGCTGTGTGGGAGCCAAGTAATTATCCCACTGTAGCGTTCCCGGCTTCAGTGTCATCACAACTGGGGCTTCATTAAAAGTCCTACCAGACACGGTGTTGTGTGCTGCAGCCTGTATATATATTTTTTCATTTAAATTATCAGCCTTGCTATGGCTCAGAGGTAATTTGACTTTTTGAAACCGCCGAGCCCCTGTGAATTCCCCTCCCCTTCTCCCTCTCGCTGCTCTACCAGCTGATCAGCCCCAGAAGAACAAAAGGTTTATCTGAAGCTATGAAGCATATATTCACCAGCTTCTGGCGTCTAGATAAAAAAAAAAATCAAAGTACTCCATTGAACATGCTAATACTGAGCAAAACGCACACAGCTAGACACTAAACCTTTACAGGGATTTGGGCATTTGAAAAGTGATACCCAGATCAGGTCTTGAGCTATGTTTCTTAGCCCAGAGAAGAGCAGGTAGCAGAGGAAGAAGAAAGACTGTTTAGAAACGAATATGAAAAGCAGCCAATGAACTGTGGCAGAGCTCCCACCTTCCGTGTTCTCTCTTTGTCTGAGTTGGGTTGGTGGGCAGCCAGAAGTCTACATAAGGGCACATCACAGGGACGTGGGTTTCCCCCTTTGACTTGGAGCTGCTGAAAACTGGAATGTTGAGTGGGGTTCGGGGGACGGTGGAAAGAAATGCCCAGGACTGGGAGGGTGGTTCTCTTTGTTTCCCTGACTCCCTGCGGCCTCTTTAGCTGTTGACAGGGGAGGGTCAGTGAGCACCCCAGAAAGGGGCTCCATCGAGCACACTACCACTCTGAGCGGTCCTTTCTTGGGGCCTCCTGGAAGCCTGGCATTTCCCAGCTCTTTCCAATTCCAGTGGAGAGCAACCCCCAAAGAAGACTGGCAGAAACGATCAAGTTCCAGGAGTCAATCATTCATCACAGAGATAGCAGATAGGCGCTTGATTGGCAATGTCTGCACGGCGGCAAGGCGGAACTTGTCTGTCAAATACGCCGACTGAGCTCCTGTACTTGGTTCTGGATCAAGGAAGATAAGGAAAGGTACAGGATTCGTTTCTGCCTCCTAGAAGCTTTCGGCTCACGTGGGAGGCAGACATGGCTACAGAAAACATCTCGCATTGTAAGCAACTTACGATTAAATGCTGGAGCACACGTTTTCATCAGGGAAGAGGACATGGAGAATACAGTAGTCCAACAAGACAGCCGAAGGATGTGGCCCCTCGGCACTGATGAGGCCAGCCTGGGGGGAGTGTAACCTACTCGTGCAGCCAAGGAGGGTGTGGCCCAGTTTGCTGCAGCGCATTCCCAGGTGGAGGGGAAGGGAGGAGAATCCAGTTCTCACTGTGCCCGCCCCACGGTGGGACCCTAAGGGAGCTCTGTCCTTTGGGGATAGGGCCCAGCTTCTCTGTGTGCAAGCTCGGAGCGAGCTGCCAGCCATCCGGGCAGAGACGTGCCCGGGGAAGGAAGGTGTTCATCCTAGCGCATGAGTACAATGCACAGGATCCCGTGGCCCTCTGGTAACGGGCCCCTTTGGTTTGGAGAGTCCACCCCAGACACAATCTCTGAGGCCTCCGCCGCTCCCCTACCCCTCATGCCTCAGGGAAGACCCGTGGGATCTCAGACTCTGTCCCGGACTTGGACCTCTCATGCCTTCTCCTCTTTGTCTGGCAGCTCTGTGCCAGGCTTTGTGCTGAGTGCTGGGGACCCTGAGCCAAGGCAAACAGAGCCCTCACTCTAAAGGAACATCCAATTTCACAGGAGAGGTGTGGGTGTGCAAGTTCCAAACAGTACGAATGGGTTAGGAGTGATTGCCTGTCCTGGTTCTGTGTGGATGAGGGTTGATATGTGAGGCTAGAAAATGGTCAGTGGAGGTGTGAAAGTGGAGGGGTATTTGAGCCGGGCCTCTGAAGGGTACATAGGAGTTTACGAGAGGACTAAGGAAAGATGATTTTAGGTGATGGGCACAGCACAAGCTCAGAGACATTAAAGAGAGCCCGAGTCTCCTTGCTACTCTTCTTGCCAAGGTCACCAGTATTTCCTGCTTGTGGAAACTGGTGGCTTCTGTAGTCCTTCCTGGTCACTGGACCGTGCTGGCCACTCCTTGGACACTTGTCCTCGTGCATATCTGACTACTCCCAAGTTGATGGTCCTCAGCACTGCCTTCCCTTTCTCTCACGTTCGCCCTCGCAGCCAGCTGTCTGCTGGGCGTCCAGCTCAACGCCTGAAAATGTCTTCACCCCCTTCACCTCGTATCAGTCTCTTTTCTCAGTCCTCTCCCTCACAGCAGTTTCTGGATCAGCTCCTTCCATCCCCACGACCCCTACCCACATGGTCGTGGACCTCTGCTGCCCGTAAGCTGGCTCTGCCGGCCAGGTAAGCTGCAGCTCTGTCCCAGCTGCAGGACCGGGGTCTCTCTCTGCCGAAGAGGCCAAATCCTGGATGCCTCGCACGTTTGCCAAACGTGAGGCTGGCGGCACTCCATTCTTCACTTTGTCTAAAGCCGAGGACCGTTTGCAGGGCCTGTCTGTCGTGCTGGTCAGGGTCTCCGGAGCCCTGTGGGGCAGGGAGATTTGGACTTAAAGGAGCACGTCAGGCAGTGAATATTGTCTCCAAGATGTGCACACACTTGGATTTGGCTGCAGGGTCAGAAGCCCCCACTCATTTCTGGGAAAACAGGTCTTTGCCTCCTTTTGGGGCCGTGACTTTGCGCTCATGTAAACCATTTGGAATCATTTTGGTATTTAAGCCTCTAAAGGGCCACTTGTCCCCGTCAGTGCTAAAGACAGTCAAGTTACAACCCCCAGGAATGAGGTCGCCCCTCCTCCTGGGGTTTCGGCTGGGGCTGGGGCTTCAGAAAACAAGGTGCCTTGCTGCTTTCCTGACCAGTAGGGACTCAGGGAGAGCAGGAAAACCCAGCCAAGCACGTGTCCGCACCCAGGGACCCGCTCACAGACCCCAGGTCCTGCTTCTCCCTGGTCCGGAGCTGGAAAGACAGAGGCGGAAGAAGTGTTTGAATACTGTGCTGTGAAGGGAACAGTCCTGCAGCGCGGCAGTTGTGATATTAGAGCAGGCCTCCTAAGAGATCCCCTGGCTCTGAGCTGTGATCCACACACCACATTCGCAGACAGCTGGTCGCCCAGCGTGGGCTGTGCCTGCCGCTCGGAGCTGGCACACTGGCGGGGACCAGGTAACGCTCTAATTTCCCTCATGCAGATGCGGCCAGGAATATCTTAATTTATTGGTGTGCTGGCATGCAAGCGGGAATGCTGCCGGTGCAGGCTCGCATAACTATTAGCCAAAACTGGAGCTGAGAGGGGCCTGACTCCTCCTAAAGTGGGTTTGAAACCATCACTGCCTTTTGTTGTGTTTGGAAGGGCTTGAACAATTCTTAATTATTTAATTATGGATGTGCAAGTAATATACTGGGAATGGCCCTGCCATTCCAGGGACACGGAGCAGAGGAAAATGTTTAGTTACCGGAGGCAAAAAAAAAAAGTGGTAATTAAATCCAAGTGTGGTTTGTATCATGCCACGCTCGCGACTCCGTCAGTGATGCAGGCAGGAAGAGGTCTGCGGGGCCTCACCTTGGAAATTCTGATGTAATAATTGTAATAGCAGCAGCATCGTCACCGGGCTCCAGCCGAGGCCTGCACAGTCACCAAAGCTCTGGGTTAGGGTTCTGGGAGGCAGGTGCCACTGGTCCCATGTTGGGACCAGACGAGGAAATAGTCTCAAGGACTTGCCCAAGGTCTCACTTCACCCAGGGCTTGGAGCCACAACTTGTATTTCTAGGACACTGGGGTGACCTGCCTTCCCTGTTCTATCACCGGAGGGGCTGAGCCCAGGTCTGCAGCACAGTGACTTGTCTCTCCACGTAACCGAGCGAGGCCAGCCCTGACAACTTTGGTGACTTTGCCTGAATTGTGTGTCTGATTCCATGGCAGGCTTCCCCTGACGGACACCTTGTAATTATCCCATATAAGCACTCATTGTATTCATATCATTAATTCTGTTTGGGCTATTAGATTTGATAGATACATTAAGCATTATATAGTTCTCTTTATACATGAAATGAACTGCCTTTGAACAGTCAGCCGGCTAATTGCCGGTAATTTGTGTTGCTAACGAGAGGCAGAATAGTGGTGGAACGTTAGGCTCCACAGTCAGTTAACACATTTGCCGAGGCAGCGTCGTGCACGCCCTCTGTGGCAGAGGCAGGCTGCCTCGCACACGTGAGCAGATTGTTACACACGTATACAGCTCAGCAACAACAATTTCTTACCCCCTCCCCAAGGACTGTGCAGCAGTGGCTGGGGTGACAGTGGGTGCGTGGGTCTGAAAGATGTGAGATTTGGGGGGGAATCTGAGAGTGGGAGGGAAGGCTTCAGCTGCTCCTCTGGGGGCGCGGGGGCACACTTCCTGCCTCAGTCCTCGGTGGTCCCCCACCCCTCACCCCTTGTCAGTATCGGGAGGCACCCATGGCTCTGCCCTTTGGATCGTAATTAGATGATTTCTGCTCCGGGTCTTCCAGGTGGGCCTTGCCACCCTGAGGGGCTCTTGGGAGGGGATTGGACTATCCTCAAGTCCCCTCTTCCTCAGCCAAAATGTAATTTGGAAAAGGGTGGTGGTGGTAGTGGAGGGGGAGGGATGGGAATAGCTGGAATTCAGTGACCGTTTCTGATTCCTCTGCCTTGAGAAAGGCATGACAGCCTCGAAAGCCTCGGAGAAGCCTGGGGAGTTACGTTCGTTAATGAAGTGATGGGGGCGGGTGGGGTGTTGACATGGATGAGACAGATGAACTCCTTCCTTCTAGAATAACAGGGACCCCAAATTCATATGTTGAAGCCCCAAGCCCCAGGACCTCAGAATATCACTGTATTTGGAGAGAGGGTCTTTAAGGAGGTGATTCCCTTAAAATGAAGCCTTAGGATGGGCCCTAACCCAATCTGCCTGGTGTCCTTTTAATAAAGAGGAAACCTGGACGTCCAGAGAGAGACCGGGCGTGCAGTCATACAGAGGACAGAGCAGGAAGGAGGCTGTGACAAGGAGAGCAGCCCCTCAAGACACCAGCCCTGCTGACACCTTGATCTTGGACTTGTGGCCCCAGAGCTGGGAGAGAATAACTTCTGTTGTGCAAGCCCCCCAGCTGTGGTGTTTTGTCACGGCAGCCCGAGCAGTGGAATCTAGATAATTCTAGCAGTTCCTTCCGAATGGATTGGAAGGGTGTGGTATGGATTTATTAGAAAAGTCCCAGAAAGCCCCTTCAAGCTCAAAAAATAGAGTTTTCGGACCAAGAAAAGGATGCCCTCCATTAGAGTTAACTCTGCTGGAGCTGCTAAACTGAGAGGATGTGGTTGGCAGCCAACTAGAGGACTTCTTGGAGAGACACAGGTTGGAGAATAACATCTAAAGCAGACTTATCTTGATTAGAAAACCTAAGTATAATTACTACTTCTAAATCCGACCAAAACAGGGATCTCTTCTACTAAGGCAGAATATAGTTCTACTAATTCAAGGAAACATATTGATAAGTGTTATTAAAGACTTCCAAAAACCAAAAAAAAAAAAAAAAAAGAAAAAAAAAAAGAAAAGGATGCCCCAGGCTGAGGCAATAATCACGACCACTCAGGGTTTATTCCATAGCAGAGTTCCTGGCCCCAAAAGGGTGTGGATGGAAGTTGTCTTGTACACCCACTGTTAGTTACCAAGGGACACGAGGCTGCTGGGGAGGGGGCTCCTTTGTTGTTTGAAATGGCTGCACAGAGACCGCCTACCCCTTGCACCAACCATCTACACCCCCATTTCGATGGAAGGCATGGGAGAGGTGGGCGTTCGCTGGGCATGGAGGGGTTGGTGCCTCTAATCCAGCGTCTGAGAAAGGGACCTTGTAAGGCTGGAAGACACTGCCCGTGGTCATCTGAGGTCACTCCAGCAAGTTTCTAGGCCTTGCACCTGCTCAGTGAACGAGCCAGGCCTGTGACAGACACGTTCCTTAGCCCCTCAGGCCCTAACTTCCTCCTGCCCATTACTCCAGTCCGTCATTTAAAAGAATTTAATTTGCTTTTAACGTGCAAAGCAAAGCTTTTGGATTCTCAATTTCTGGGCCACCTATTGCTGTTTCTGGGATTGCTGTACTTGGCTATGGTACAAATAGCCTTAACATGAGTGATATATGTTACTGATTGTCACACGCTGCAGGGTACCGTGGTGTCCTGGGCCGTCTCCAGCCTTGAGTCCCTTACTCTGGCCAGTGGGCAGTTGAGGTTGATAATACGTGTATGCGTATGAAACGTCTGTGGTGTGTGAGCACTTTTATAGGTGGTTGTTAATGTATTTGTAAAGCTAATGATGGCATTAGAATAAAATTGTTAGGTTTAGTCTTTTTGTGCCTACATAGATTTGTTTTCAAACAATTTTGAATCCATTGACATTTCATACAGAATGGAAACGGTGTTGCCATTGTGACTTTTCTTTTCCCCCACTTAGGGTGTAATCACAATATAGTATTCTAATATCAGATGGCAGCTTTATCTGAAGAACCCAGATGGCAGGGCCCTGTCAGTATTCCCGGCTATAACGTCCTACCTATTCTTTCCTCGAGGATGGGGACGTAGAGAAAATGAGAACGCCTACCATCTGAAGTTGGCCAAGATGTCCCCAAAACACGACTGATGGTTGTGCCAGTAAGGCCCTAAGGGTTCTGCCCTTTGCTGCCTCCTGAAATAGTAGCCCAGAGATGGCCTTGGCGTTGGTTGATCCTGGCTGGCCTTTCCTTCTGTTTCCAGCCAGCCAGCGGTAAAGAGAGAAAGTGAGAGCTTAGTTTCGAGTAGGACACTAAGAGCATCTCATCTTTAGAGGGTTTCTGTGTGTACGGTACATTAATATTTGTCGTGTTGGCGAGGCAGTCACATATAGATGTAGATAGGCGGTGTGGGTCATTGAGAAAGTGGTGTGACAAGGCTGACACTTAGTGATGACGGACAGTCACGTTGGTGAATTAAATATAGAAATTCAAAACGGCACTAAAGTCTCTGTCATCAGCATAGATGGATTGTGTTTACTTTTTAATCAGCAAAGTTATCCCTGCCCATGGAGAGAAGGTTCAAATAGCACAGAATAGTGTACACTCTCCCTTCCTCTTGGCTCCTTCCCCAATTGCCACTTCCCAGAAGTCACCTGCCATTCTTATTGACTCTTCTGTGTCCTCCAAGGATTTTTTTGTGCCCATGCACATGTACTAGTGACATGGGATGAATTACATTTGTTATTCTGCGTCTTGCTCACTTTACTTTTAGCATTGTACCGTGGACATCGTTCCATATCAACCCATTTGGTTTTACTCCGTTAAACAAAAAAGAGTGCATCGTGTTTTCTTGGACGGCTGCACCGTGATTTACGTATTTAATCACATCTTTCTAGATGGAGTCAAAGCATTTGCAAGGTGCGACGGGAGCATGGGGAGGGCTTCAGAAAGGAGGTGACGCTGGCTAACAGGCTTTGAAGAGTGCGTGGGCGTTGGTGAGGTGAAGTTTGTAAGTGTGTCGATAACTGCCATGTGGAGGGCGGTCATGGAGGATGGGAAGAGACTCAGGAAGGGAGCACAGCGGGATCTCACGCCTCTTCTTCCTGGAGGGACCTGCTCTCAGGGCACGTCCTGCAGTTGGAGAATGGGCCTGTCTCCTGCCTCCTCAGTTGAGTGTGAGGGTCAGGCCTGCTCAGGAGAGCGTGTGAGCCTGGTGGCTTGTGACAAGGAAGACGGTGTGTGCAAATGTCCACACGCTTGAGCCAGGAATCCCCGTGTGCCAGCTGAAAAAAAGAGAAGGGAAAACACCCCCGGGGCTTGATGGTAACCCCAGTTG
Organism: Rhinolophus hipposideros; assembly: GCF_964194185.1. NCBI lineage: Eukaryota > Metazoa > Chordata > Mammalia > Chiroptera > Rhinolophidae > Rhinolophus > Rhinolophus hipposideros. Next base: position 4,467,565 of record NC_138067.1, on the reverse strand, counting down.
TTGCTCGGGAAATGTCACAGGGAACCCGCCGCCTGGTGACATGTCAACTCCTGACAGAATCCCGGGTTGGCAGGCCCCGTTTTTGTAGCCGAGTGCCTGTCTGCCAGATCGCATTTGGATTGAGTGCCTGGCATTCCGCGAGCCTCGCTTAATAGGATTGAAAGAAAAGAAATGTTACTTTTCATCACACAAGACAACAAAGAGAAACGGGGAAACGAAAATATTATTTCGTTTGAACAAATTACAGGGAGACTCTGGGGTGCTTTCAGGGAGTTAGATGAGGAAAAGCACTTAAATATCGCTCCATCAAACTAAATTTTTAACTACAATTTTTTTAAAGATAAAATGTGTTGGGAGGATTCAAAGAAGATTAGAGCTCACCTAAGAAACAGTATTCAAATTTTACCAGCTAATGGAAGCCCAGCAAAACCTGTTAATGCCTCTAACTTTCCTCCAAGGAACAGAGATTTCAGTATTCTTATAAAAACACATGGAGCTGATTTCATTTCGGTGTCTCTGCAGACTTCATTCGTGTAATTTCAGTAAGTGTTATAAATGTTATTTTAAGTATTATAATGGTAATCCCTTCTGACAACGAGCAGCGCATCTCAGCTTCCATTCCTGAGGTAATGTTTACCTCGGATAGCACATAATTGTTTGCTTTTTTCACAGTAAATTCTCTGCTCCCAACTGCTTCATCAGCCATGGAAAAGAGAGGAGACGTTACAAATGTTTAATGTTCTCCTGATTACATTAGAGTAATGGGTAGGCCCACATTGGTGGGGCTGGAGAAACACACCGCCTCTCTTCCCCCCGTTTGTTTGTTTGTTTTTGAGTATGTGTTTGTTTTTTGACCATGATTCTTCAGGAGGACTGCTGAGGGCTGTGTCAATCGTGTGCACCATTTATTGTTATGAATATCACATCCGGGGCCATTTCTCCGAGTGTGTGTCCTGTGTCGGCCGGCCAGGCCTTGGGCCTCTTCCAGGCAGGTCCCCAGGCCTCACGTATTCTGGTCACAGCCTGCATCTCCACGCTGTCAGCATCCAGAACGCCCTGTAGGCTCTCCGAGCGTGTTCTCCGCTGCCTGCTCGGTGAAAGCAAGATTGTATTAGGCTTTATGAAAGTGCAACTTTTCTACCCTCCAGGGCAGAACCTCGGGAGCTTTCTGGGGCAGTGTATAACATTTGCTTCTCTGGCCTCTTAACTGTCTGAATCCAAATGTGATCAGAAATGAAGACGGAGCAGGGAAGGTTGATATTCATTGCAAGCTGGAAGAATATTGGCGTCTACCCATCTTGAGGGTTTCGAGCCCGCCTTTCTTCATCTCTGACTGTGGGGCAGTTCTGCTTTGAGCTCACTGGCAGCCATGTGTTCTTTAATTCATTCAACAAACATCCATCCAGAGACTGCTGGGCTCTGGGGAGTGAAGACATGTGTTTCCCCCACATTCATGGAGCTGAGTGTCTAGACGGGAAAACCAAGACTGAGCCGGGAAACAAGCCAGTGTGTAATTACAAATGGAGAGATGTTATTAGAGGGGAACGGAGAAAACCGGGGAGGATGTCAGGTAAGCTGAGGTTGAAAGGGGGAGAAGGAGTGAACCCAGTAAAGAGACTAGGGCAGCGAATAAGCTTGGAGGCTGGAAATGCCCCTGGGGTGTGGGCTGGGGTGTGGCCAGTGACCAGTGACCAGTGGCCCGTGACCAGAACGGTGGCTCCAGTGAAGGGTGAGAGGTCGGGCAATGTCGGGACTCGCGAGGTGTGGTCCATAACTGTGATTTTCTTCTTTGTGGTAAGAAACCGGCACAGGGCTTTACGTGGCGAATGACATTTCCCTGTTTGAAGCTTGTAAAAACATTGCTCTGGCCACTGGGTGGAGATGAGTTCATCAGGGAGCAAGAATAGCAGCTCAGGGTCCAGTGGGCAGCCACCGCTGTTGTCCTAGCCAGACATGATGGTCCATGGCGGTTGGCAGTGGGTAGGCTGATTCATGGTATGTTTGGAAAGGGAGATGGCCAAACTGGTCGGAAGGTGTGTGCCAGGCAGGAAGCCGGGCCCAAATGACTCATGCCACCAAGTTCCTACAGCTGGTCGGTCTCTACCTGTGTCCCCACCCCCCACCGTGCCTTCCCCTGGGGGAAGGTCCTCTTGCTTTCTCAGGACTCACCACCTAGGGTGTCTGTCTTCTCTCGCCTCAGACTGTTTGGAACCCTTCATGGCAGTCCCCTGAGGGAGGACGGAGTAGGGCTGGCTGGGCTCCCCCATGCATGGTGCTCCTCATTCTCCAGCCTCAGTTTCCCAGCTCCTTTTGAGAAAGGGATGGAAGTGCACTCAGCTCCCCCCACGCCCACCGACAGCACTTCCTCCAGCCACCACTCTGAGATCCCCAAGGTCTGCGGTGTAATTGAGCTCCAGCCTTTAGTTAAAGACCAGGGCCAGTAGGTAGCTGATTTTCCTGGTCCTCAGGGTGGATGCTTGACAGGTTTCCATGGTGGGGACTCGGAAACGAAGGGAAGGCGTGAGGAGTGGCTGATAATTAAAGCATCCTGAGGCTCGTCTGGTCCAGCTGGTCCAAGAGGGGTCCTCCCCGGTGAGAGCCTGGTCAGTAGGCCTGAGCACGCCTGACCCTCTGGAAGGTAGACAGGCTTTTTGCTGATACTGGGGGTGGGGCGGTGGGTGGGGGGGTGGGGATTAATTGCTCAGACAGAATGATCCCGGTGCCCAGCTGTGGGTGGCATTGATATCGGAGAAAACATCGTATCTGTGCCGTGTGCCCTGCAGAGGTGCCAGCTAGTTGAATCCATCCACCTATGTCTTTCCCACTCTCTCTGCATCCTGGGGAACCATCAAGGGATCTAAAAAAATATTGCCCAGATCAAGGTGGGGCCTCCCAGGTGTGCTAGGGAGCAGAGGATTAGGAGAAAACAATGTTTTTGTTTCTCTGAAACACAGACACACACACACACACACACACACACACACACACGCACACACACCAGTTCAGTTCCAACCAAAACCAGATGAATATTTTAACACGAGAGCATTTTGTTCAAGCCAGGAGCACACTGCCTTCCTGGCAAGGCCAGAGAATGACCTGAAAACCTGAATATTTCAGGGAACAAAAGGTCCTTGGGTCTGCTTTCCTCAAGCAGGGCCTGGGTCCAGGGTTATTTGAAGGCCGCGTGGTTGGGGGGCGCGGGAGGCAGCCGGAAGGTTTCTGCGGCTTCCCCCCTTCCAGGGCTGTGTGGGGTGGGAGCCAGTGCCCTGCTCCTTGGCACCAGGCAGCCTCGGAGCCATGAGGCCCCAGCTTCCAGCCGAGAAAGGAGCTTGAGGAGGGGGAGCGGGGTGGAGGGGGCTGGGAGATGGAGAAACAAACTCTATTTTCTGCTCATCTGTGGTGGGAGGGCTCCCGTGGCCCACAAGCTTGCAGAGTGGAGCAATTTCAGGCAGGGATGAGTGTCTGTTTTTCCCTGGAGCGGAGACTAAAACCCCCGAAAGCCCTTGATTTCTCTCGCCTTAATATCTTGTTCTGGAAAGTGTGGTTGTGAGAAGGTGGAGGAAATGAAGGCTACCGTTGACAAATGGAAGAGGCGCTCCCCCAGCTGAACCCAGGGCTGCCCGTTGAGCTGGAGGGAGAGGGAGAGGAGCTGGTCGTGGGGTGGGTCCCAGGCAAGCCGCCACTGAGGGCCAAGATTTCGATTCCTGGCCTGTCTCAGGCTGTTTGCTGGGACTGGTGCCACTTGAGTGGCTTCTGAGGCCGTGGGCAATGACAGCCTGGCTTCCTGCCCCAAGAAGTCAGGATTGGGGAATTCTGTCACCCCCTCTCTTCCGGCCCTGTTGTCCCAAAGCTCCCAGAGCTGGTGCCTTTCCTCCCAAGGCAGGCTCAGCGCGCCGCTGCCTCCTGCTCTCCCCTGACCCCGCCACGGTGTGTGTCTGCATGTGTCCAGGCAGCAGCTATGGACCTTTACTGCTATGTGAGAGCAGTTTCCGAAGCAGTCTGGCCCAGGGCGGCTGGGAGCGGGGTCTCCAGAAACCATAGATGTTGTGTGCCTCAGACGGGCCTCTCACACACCTGCATGGATGGAGGACAAGGGGAGCTGCTCCTGTAGTGAGTGGGGCCATCGGCAGGGCACAGGGAAACCTTCTTCCTGAACAAGGAGGGCCAGGGACTGCAGGAGGCCACTGACATGGCTTCCTGCCGGTCCCCAGGTCACTTTGGGGTCTTGGCCCCCCTACACTTACCTGCTGCCAGTTCTTCAGTGGCCAGACGCCTGTCATTAGCATTCCAATATTGTCCCCACTCCCCTTCACTCTCCATATGGCTCCAAGTGAGCTCCCAGCCAGCCCTCCCTTCCTCCCTGTCTGGGGAGATGCTGGCGCCTGGCTGGTCTCGAGGGGCCCTGGCCACCGTAGAACCAAGTGGTTAAGAACTCAGACTCTTTCTGGGCTTATGTGTCACTTCTGCTCCCTACGAGCAGGGTGAGTGCAGACACGCCGTGGGACCTGTGCCTCTTTCAGTCCTTGGGGGTGACAGTGGTGTTCGTGAAAATTAAGGAGCTAGGTATGCAGTGAGCGTGGTTGGAACATGACAGAGTGGTGACGAGGAGATAAAGGTCGGAGAAGTACTGCTGAGGTCTTTCCCATTCCTGGAGACTCAGTGTCCCCTCCTGCAGAGAGCCTCCCCGCTGGCCTGGCCCCCACCTTTCTCCTTGTCCACCTGGGTAGTTTGGCCCCTCATCCGTTGTTGCCTGATTGCCTGTCGCTCTGTCTTTAATGGCATCATATGCGTCGGGCACGTCTTCCCACTTAAATTCTGTATTCTCTGAGAACAGGGACTGGTGTACCTTCTAATCTGCACCAGCCCCTGCAGCCCTCGCCCCGTGTGGACTTGCATGGTGGAAGAGCATTAAAGTACATTTAAAAAGGGGACAGGCTTTTTACTTCAGCACAGAATATCTGTGGTAAAGAACATGTACGTGCATAGTCTGCTCTGCGCTCCACTCGCTGAATCAAGTCACGTGCTGCTACGTTCATAGCGCTGGTGAGAAGATTAGGCCCAGAGGAGGAACTGACTCGCCCAAGGTCACATGGCTTGGAAGGGCAGAGGCCGGACTTGAATTCAGGGCTCCAACTCCACGAGAGCAGGCCAGGGGCCAACAGGCAGTGTGTCCCCTGGGGGTCATAGAGCAGGACCAATTCTCTGATGGGCAGTGCCAGTTCGCTGAAGGGTTGACGGTGGGCTAGGGGCTGCCATGGGGTGAGTCCCCTTCCCAAAGCTTGATGGGCCGAGTCCCCAGATCTATGACAGAGGGCCTGCTTTTTAGTTGGTAGTAAGTTCAGTTGCATCTGGGCTAATATGAAGTGGACTTGACTTCCCCAGGGTTCAAGGTGGCTGCAGTGCCGTCCAGCCCAGCTTTTGCCCTTGCCCATGTCCCACCATGAGCCCACCTGGAACCAGGAACTGCCTCAGACAGCAAGTCTCTCATCCACAGTCAGGTGCCTGGGTGAGGGCGCGTGTGGGGCCACCCGCTGCCACGTGTCCCCACAACGCCTGTCTGGGTACATAGTAGGTACCTCGTGGAGGCAGCAGAGGCAGCAGAATCAGAGGGATTTGCCCGGTTCTAGCAATTTCCTCCAGAGAGCAACGGCAGCTTCTTGTTCCGTGACTGGGTGTGGCGTTTGAAAAACCACATGAACAGGACAGGGTTGGAATATTGGCCCATAAAATAGTCCTCCCTCTGCCCCGTTGTCTCTGTCCTGGGAGTTGGGGGTCCTCCCTGGGGTGAGGCTGGGACGGCCACCCGTGGGAGACTGAGCTGGGGGGGAGCCCAGTGCTCCCAGGTCTCCGCCGGTGTCTCTGTGTCCCTGTGCTGGGGGAGGCCTAGCCCTTCTCCAGTCCCTGCCTCCTACGGCCTCGCTCCTCCAGGTGTGGGCCAGTGGCCAGCAGCGTCCACGTCACCTAGGAGGGAGCTAGAGACACAGAATTCCAGGCCTCACCCCAACCCTGCCAAATCAGAACCTGCATTTTAAAAAGAGCTCCAGCGATCCAGTTTGCCGGCAGTTGGCCTAGAAGACAGCTGCCCCAGGGCAGACGCCAAGGGAGGTAGGCCAACACCCTTGCTGAAAACACCTGCCTGGCATCCCATCCCAGCCCCCACAGTGCCTATGGACACCTGGGAGCTGTAGCCTCTCGTAGGAGAGTGGAGATTGTAGAAATAGTCAGGCCTCTCTCCTTGGACTGCTGAACAAGGATTAGATGTAATAACACATAACATATGTTCCGTCCTTAGCACACAGCCCAGGACTAGTGAGTGCCGCGTAAGTGCAGTGTTGGCCAGCTTTAAGAAGGAGAGGGCGACCGGGGCTGCGGCCAGTAGGAGGAAAAAACACCGTGATTTGCGAAGCTAGTTTTGCACTGGGCTTGTTTAGTGGAGCTTAACTCAGGAGCTAAATACCAGCTAGGACTCCCTGTAGAATTGTTACATGGAATAGCAGGGGAAGGGGAGCCAGAGTTAATGCTGGTGATAGCAATTTTTTTTTAAATTAAAAAAGAGTGTTAAAAGCAAGTAAAACCCCTGCTGATTGCAAGTGAGTTGCCAAAGTTCTCTTAGCAGATCCACTTTTCTGAGTGATGACTGTGTTTGCAGGAATGAGTGGCTTTTCCTTTCATAAGGAGGGAGCTGTGGGGCCCCCTCGATGACTCCTGGCCATGGCTCTGGGTCAGGTGTGCTCTGCGTGGGGAAGCCACAGCCGTGTGGCGGCAGCGGGAGGCGGCCCGTGGGCAGGGCTGGGCATCCGAGCCTCCTGGCAACTTAAATGCCTCCAATTAGCAAGTCGGGCGGGAAGAGGTGCTAAAAAGAATCCTTCCCGCCTCCTCCGCTGGCATGTTTTGAAGGGAGTTCAGTTATGAGACTATTAAAATGTTATTTTGATAATTAAGCCCACAGCTGTTCCGAGGGCGTTGGGGGCAGGCGGCGCGCGGGCAGCAGAAGGCACGGTGCTTTCACAGGCTCGGAGAGAAAGAAAGGAGGCAGGGAGGGCACAGTGGAGGGAGGCCCAGGGCCCCCGGGCAGGATGACTGTAGGGCCGAGGAACCCCTGCTCACCATGTCCAAGACTGGCCCTGGGTCACCGGAGGGGACAGTGGCTCCAGAGGCCCCCTACGTGGGGCAGAATGACCCGCCCCCCCACATGCGGACACCTACCAGGTTTTGGCACAAAGTGCCAGAGCAGCAGCCGACAGCCATGCCTAGATCCGGGGTTCTCAAAGTGGGGTCCCAGGGCCGGCGGCGTCAGCATCACCTGGACACCTGCTAGAAATGCAAATTGTCAGCCACACACAGACCCATCAAATTGGAAACTCTGGGGGTGAGGCCAGCAACCTGTGTTCTAACGGATCCTCTCGCTGACTCTGACACTTGCTCAAGTTACACCGTGGCTGTCCTTGAAGGTCTCCTGGCAAAGGGGCTCAGCTTATCAATGAACGCTCAGAGATAGGTAAGGCTTGGCTAGTACAGTGTAGTGAGGGTGTGGGGCTGCACAGCGTGTAAGAATCCCTGATCTGGTCCTATTCTTTCGTTGTACTGGATGGCACGGAGAAGCCCAGAGAGGGGAAGCCACTTGTCTAAGGCCACACAGCAAATCAGAGCAAAATTAGAATTAGTAACCAGCCAGCTTTCTTGATTCCTGTTAGACTGTCTTTCTGAATGCTGGGGGCAGGGCTGGAGAGAAGTTTTAATTGGAAGTCATGAGGCAAGCCTTCACTTCACCAACCCAGGATATACGATATACTTACCGTGTTTCCTCGAAAATAAGACCTAGCCGGACCATCAGCTCTAATGCATCTTTTGGAGCAAAAATTAATATAAGGCCTGGTATTACGTTATATTATATTATATTATATTATATCATATCATATTATACCCAGTCTTATATAAGACCGGGTCTTATATTATAATAAAATAAAACTGGGTCTTATATTAATTTTTGCTCCAAAAGACGCGTTAGAGCAGATGGTCTGGCTAGGTCTTACGTTCGGGGAAACACCGTACCTGCCTGGAGTCTCCCAGCATTCCCTGGTCACATCCTATTGGGAGTTATTTCCAACACACACATTCATCTACCCACCTGCCCACCCAGCCACATATCCACCTGTCTGCCCAGGTATTACCTGTCTACCTGTCTACCTGTCGTCAATCCACTCATCTTTCACTCACCTGTCTGTCCACATATTCATGCGCCCATCCAAATGCTCAAGTGGCCATCACTCACCCGTCCGCTTCTCCACGCCCCACGCATGCATGTAGCCATCTAGTTCATCATCCGTCTACCCATCCAGACCTTCCCTGTCTCCCTCCCGCCCTTGTGAAGAGCCTACCATGAGCCGGGCATTTTTCTATCAATCTCAGCCTTTAGGAGCTCAAGCTAATCCTGCTCGTGCGAGCTGGCCACGGTCCGTATGACACTGCTGAACCAGGACCACGACGTCCTTCTCAAGTGGCCTGTGCCTTCTAGTGGGCAGGGGCTGCACCTCGCTCAGTTCTGAGCCGCTCGCACCTGGCAAAGGACCTGCATTTTCCCTGCCATTACGGAATCTATTCAGCTCCCCCGACCCCGAATCTGTTGTCTGTGTTGCACTTGCAGTGAGTGATGGTTTGAATGTGTCCCCCCACGCAGAGCCCTCAGCGGCCCCCATCACCCTCAGGCAGAGACCCTCACCCCCCGTACATACCAGCCTGTCTCCAGCACTTGCCCCTCACTCTCCGATTCCAGCTGCACTGGCCTTCGCTCTCCTCCCCAGGCACAGGCCCCCGGGCACGCTGTCCCCTCTGCCTTGGACACTCCCCCCGTTCAGCACATGCCTTTCGCTGCTGACCATGTGCCCCATGCCCCTTCTCTACCCTCAGCACCTCCCCCACTCAGCGTGCATGTAGGTGGTGTCTCCTCGGGTCCAGTGGTGGAAAGCTTCCTCCCCACTGGACTGAGGTCCCAGTGGGCAGGCACCACCAAGACTGCGGTTTGCACACAGCAGGCTCCTGGTACATGCGTATTGAATGAATGAATGAATAAAAAAGATACGTAGTAGGTACTAAGTAAATATCTGTTGAATGAATACATGAAAGGCACATCCTAGGTGTCTAGCCAACGTTTGTTGAACAAACGAATGAATAGAAAAGGTGCTCAGTGATTTCCTGTAACAGCTTAGGGACTGCCGGTCCGTCCGTCCCCTCGGCCCTCCTGCATTCACCCCATCCATTCCCGGAGGCTCTGTGCCACCAGCCCTCTGCCGCTCCTGCCTGCCTCTCGCCTAGCACTCACACCCACGAGCAGCGTCCGTCCGGGGTGCAGGCAGTGGCCCTGGAAGCCGCTGCTGACACAGTCGTATGGGGGTGGGGCCGACCTGGTGAGAAGCAGGACGCAGCCTTCCCTGCTCGCTGGCCCTGCTGTCACAACTGTCTTTGCACTTGTTGAATCCTTTTAGCTCTGCAGCAATCCGGTCCAGCCCTGGTCTGGGATCATCTTCCAGGACATCTGTTCTCTTCCTCAATATGCTTCCCAAGGAGGGCCAACGTACAAAGTCTCACCTGTAACACACACGTGCTGTCCGAATTCAGTGCAGTGATTTGGTTGGGGAAGGGTTTGTGGTAATTAAGCATACTGTTAGGGAGCAAATTGTACCAAACTGTTTCATTCTTCATGAACAGCACTTCTCTTGACTCCCCATGAGCGAGAGAGAGAGAGAGAGAGAGAGAGAGAGAGAGAGAGAGAGAGAGAGAGAGAGACAGCCAGCTACATAGCCCCCACTCCGCATGATTTACTGGAACCATTGTGGGCATTGTGGGTTTCCAGGTCTCATGCTGTGTGACCACAGTGAAGTCACTTAGCGTCTCTGAGCCTCAGCCTTCTGATCTCTAAAATGGGGTAATCATACGCATCTCACAGGACTGCTATGAAGATGAAATGAGACCATGAACAAAAGGCAGTTCCCAGTACGCACTGGCCCTTCAGTAAGTGTCACCGTGGCACGGGGCTACACCGGGCCCGAATGATCTGTTCCCTTGGTGGTCAGGGCCAGATTGGAAGTCCTTTTCCTACCAAGCCAGGGCCTGCAACCACCTCAGGGTGTCCTTTGTCCTTTATTGTCGGGTGGTCCTGGGGGCAGGCAGGAGGCGCCTCCTGTTTTATCTACAGTCTTTGTCACCGACAGCCCCTAACTCGGGGCAGCTCGGGGAGGAAGGGTGCAGTGCACAGGTCCTGGCCTGCCCCTCAGCAGCTCTGGGTCCCCTGGGCAAGTTGCTTCATCTCCTGCCGTATTGATTTCCTCCTCTGTAAAATGGGGATAATAAGAATTGTTACCGACCTCCCAGGAGTAAATGAGGTTAACACACAGCAAACACTTAAACAGTGCCGGACACATGGTAAGCTTCCAACACGTCAGTTCCTGTGATTTATTCAACTTTGCAATTCACCACGGCCCGTTTAAGCCGCCAGTTGTCGTCTGTGGGTGTCTCACTCATCAGGCTGGGGACATACACCACCCCCATCACAACGATAGTGTTGCCGCTTAACAGGCGCCTACTGTGTGTCGCTGAAGACCCAGTGTGGTGCTTAACGTCCATTTTTCATGATTGGCACAGCAAGCTTGCTGTTACTTTCATCTTCCAAGTGAAGAAACAGGTTCTTACTGTCACCTAGCAGAGGCCATATGGGCACCAGAAAGTTGTAGGGCTGGGATTTGTACCCGAGCCTGTAGGACTGCAAAGCTACTTTTCATGCCACCACTCAGGGGGACACACCTTCCAGACCTGACCCTTACCGGGCCTCTCTCTGTGCAGACCACTGTCACATCTGCAGTCTCACTGGATTGTCCCCGAGTCCTGGAATGTCTCTATGGTGATCTCGTGGAACAGTCTGACCCTTAGCACCTCCCTTCTCCAAGGAGGCCACAAAAGGCTCATCCAGGACAGGCTCACTGTCCCTGGAAGACGGCGAAACTGATGAGGAGGCTGTTGTCATGTAGGCAGGAAAGGTCGCGACCTGAAGACAGTGCTGGCAGTGGAGTGGCCAGCAGTGGGGGAGCCTGGAGAGAGCGTGGTCACTCAGTATGTGTGCACAGTAGGCCCTGGGGGAGGTCTGGGAGGGGGCAGTGTCTTTGGAGGGACAGTGTGCTGGGCAAACTCCCTGGAAGGGGCCGCTGGATCTGACTCCCTGAGGAGGGAAAGACACAGAGAGCAAAGCTTTGGAGGCGGAGGCCCAGCGGCCAGCTGTGGGGGCGGCAGGAGGAGGCTGTGATGAGGTTCCTCCTTCGAGGAGCTCTGTGAGTTTGGGGACAAGAGGCCTGCAGCTCATAGTGGCTCAAGCAGAGGGACCGTCAACACCAGCTACTGCAGAGATGGGCAGACTGTGAATTTTAGTGCTCAGGAGAGGCTGCCAGGGAGGGGCGGGGGTGGGACGTGATCGGGAGCCTTCATTGGACCCTAAGCACCTGCCTGAGTAGCGGACATTTGTCATTCATTCATGTATTTGTTCAGACCATCACTGTACTCAGGACTGTAGGGCAGGAGAGCAGGGCGAGGGATAGAGGGAGAAAGAGGGACTGGCGGACGGCCAGTGAGGGACAAACTCCTCCCTGGGAGGAGCCAAAGCTTTAGGATGGACACAGTTGTCAGGCCTTTTTGAGTTGCAAGATTGGGCCCTGCCTCAAACTGGTCCTTAAGGAACCAAGGGAATGGGTTCACTGGGCCTGAAACGAAAGTTTTCAAGGCCCAGGTGGGCCTCCCATCAGAGCAGGGCCTCCCCAGTGGAAGAAACAAATGGGCGCAGTCCCTCCAAGCTCGTATCCTATTAGCTCAACAATCCCAGGGGTAAGAAAGTCTCTTGGTTCTGATTGGCCAGGCCTGAGTCACATGCTTACCTAGGCTCTCAGGGTTGGGGTCAACCTGGTGGAGGTTCCCAGAGGACATCTGGGTGGTTGTTCCCAGAAAAGATGCCAGCAGGAATAAAACCAAAGTTCACTTCAGGGGGAGTAAAGGCCAGCTGTCCTCTTTGGGACATGAGTCATTTGAGCTGGGTCTAAACATCTCAAGTGAGAGGTCAGAAGCTGGCCACCCACAGAGGGGTGGGTCCCTGGCAAAAGGGTTCTTCTGGGCCAAGGAATGATGAATTGTGGTGGAGGCCACATGGGCACGGGGGCTCCTCGCCCTCTGCAGTTTCCTAACACCCCATGCACTTGGTTTTCCTGCACCTGCACTGGACGTCCACTCTGCATCCTCCCCAACGGTCACATTCCAGGATGGGAATGGGAGCTTTTGCTCCCGGCACTGGCGGTCCGACTCCTGTGGGGCCCCCATGAATGGAAATTGAAATGGCAGGTCTCGTGTTTCCTTTCGAACCCTCCCGTTGTCTGTACGGCCTGGTTCTGTCTGGGCAGTGTGTATGTGGTGTTTTCTGGGCACACACCAAAGCTTCCCCCTGTTCCCGCTTTGGGGGATGATTTGTGAGCATCACGGGGGATTGCCTGGGAGCTCTGTACCTCATTCTCATCACTAGAGGGATCCAGGTTGGTGTGGGAAATGAAAGGATCAGTAAATGCCAGCCAGGGTCACATCAAAGGCAGCCAGAGCCAGGCCAGCTCCCTGCCAGCTTCCCGGGTGTGGAAGGTAAGGTTGTCCGAGGCCTCGGCCCTGGTCCCAGCCCTGCTTTGACTTGTCGCGTGATTGTGCGCAAGTCTCCCTTCTTTCTGGGCCTCGGTTTCCTCATTTGTCCACCCAGGAACAGAACACTTTCCAAAGGGTAAACGTGTACACAGGAGTGATGACATCAACTTGGGCCCTGCTCCTTTCTGTCCCCAAGGCCTTTGCAACACCCTGTGACGCTGCCCAGTGAGCTGACGCGGCCTGACCCTAGTCCGTCCCCTTATTGCAGCTGGGGGCCCCAGGACACGTGGCCCTCATTTTAGCACTCACATCTCTGTCTGGGGGCAGAATGGGCAGTGAGATTTGTGGACTGGCTGCCCCTCTCCAGGGTGCCTGCCCCTCCCCGTCCCTGCCCTCCGAGGTGAGGCTTGGCCCCTGCCATCACCTCTCAGCACCATCCGGCCACTGAGCCATTAGCCTCACTCCTCACTGGCTGTGCCCCAGCACAGCCATCATTTTCAGATTTACAAGCATTAAATATTTTAATTTAATGCCTTGGCTCTCTTGTAATTCATGCACTTAATTATATGATAATTACTCAAATGAAAGAGATACAGCTGCTGCTGTATCAGTTCTGAGGGAAGTCTGGGTTTTGAGTTGGACTGATTTGGGGAGGTGGGCTCCCTCTCGCCCTCCGCCCTGCAGCCCTTCTTTTCTTCTCTGGGCTGCGAAGTCCGAAGGCCATGACAGCCCCTCCTCCCCCAACCAGTGCTGAGGCTGGACTGGGGGCCGGTTAAGCTGAACCCATCTGCTCCAGGAAGAGGGTGTGGGGTGTGCCCTGGCTGGGTGACCCCAGCTCCTGTGGGTGCTGCTCTGCAGAGACCTAATGGCCGATGAGCAGAGAGAGAGGGGTCTTTGGCCCTCCGCGGGTGGTAGAGAGGACCGGCCCTGTCTGTGCCTCCTGAGGGGAGGCTGTGAGTGCTGCCTGGGGCCTCCAGGCAGCTGGAGGAGCCAGGAAGCCTGTCTCCTTAGTGATGGATGTGTGGGGGTGAGGCGTGGCGAGTAGCCTTCTCCTCTGAAAGTAGACAGCAGCTTGGGTCTCCTTCCACTGACCACCAAGCGGTTTGCAAAGAGATTTGGGAGGGCTGGGTAGATGGTGCTTCCTGGTAGGCTACCTTCCGAGTTCCTTTCTCCCCTCCTCTCCCCTCCTCTCCCCTCCCCTCCCCTCCTCTCCTCTCCTCTCCCCTTTCTCCCTCCATCCTTTCGCTTTTTCTTTTCCTATTTTTCTCCCTTTTTTCTTCTTTCGCTATTGACATCTAAAATTGTGTTTACTACGTGAAAGGGACTGGCTGCTTTATAAGACCTGCGACTACTCATATTTGCGACTGTGGCACCTCCTCCCTCCCCACCACGTTTGTGGAGCCCCGCCGGGTCTGGTGTGCCTGAGTGGGTCGCTAGGCACCAGCAGATTTGAGAATCAGGTGGCGTTGAGGCCCTCCTTCCATCTGGGGATGGCGGACCTTGGGCAGCCCTACGCAGGCCTGAGTCTGCTTCCTTGGGGAGAAACGCCCCTCCTTGCACCAAAAATGCAATTGAAGCCCAGTTGCAGGTGTCCTGGGGCCGAGCCCCAGTCACGGGTGGGTGCTCTGGCCCAGGCTGTGGAGAAGTTGAGTCAGGAGGGTAGAGTTTCCAAGTGAATAATGAGTTTGGGCTTCGAAAAGTTTCCTGGGTTGTAGGGTGGGGACCCTCCTGGTGCACGGGACATCTCGCCAAGCTGGGCCCGCGCAGCCGCCCATTTCCTAGACCTGGGCGAGCTGCGTGGTGTGGCTCTGCTGAAGTGCGCGTTTGCACTGAAAAGGGTTACAAACGGTTCGCCTCGTGTGCAGACAATTTTCAGCTAGCTTACAGCAGCTGCGGCGCCGTGCTGATAGATTAAAAGCAGCAACCAGCCCCAGAATGAAGTGTATTAGAACTCCTGCTGGGTCGAGCTGGGGAGAGGCCCACACAGCTGTCATCTAGGCCAAGTTTCCAACCGAAACCTCAAGAACAGGATGGAACTCGGAGGAAAGTTAGCTTTCTAAATGAGGTGGCCGGCTGTTAGTTGGGAAAGGGGGAGAGGGACTGGAGGAATGCTGGGGATTTAGAAGATACGATGGCAGTGAGGTGGAGGGGACTGGGATTGGTGGGTGTGTCCCGCCCGGGCCAGGAACTTTCTACAGAACCCTGGCTCCTGTTCTAGGAACAAAGACACCGCTGCTGGTGTGGGCCTCGTGCGGCACAGCTCCCAGCGTCTCTCTGTGCCTTGCTCCAGACAGCTGGCTTGAGAGTTGGGTGAATAAGCAGGACATCCAGCTGTTTCCACATTACGTCCGTCCCAAGGGCTCCATTGCCCAGTGCCATGCCCAGGGCTCCCTGGCTAAAATGACAGGATAACTTTCAGATTTGGGGGGCTGCACAGGTCTACCTTTGCCCAGGAAACACTCACCATCCATCACGTGCTGCCAGCTGACCTTGGTTTCCCCCAGGCCGCAGCACGGAGGCCCCGGCTTTTTCACTTCGATTTTGAGTCTTTTACGGGATGTCTTCTCCTCTTGTGATGAAACAGCTCTTGGCAGAGTCTGGCTCTGGCCCCTGTGTCTGACTGGACGCTGGAGGGTAGCCTACCCATTGTCACAGATGCCACTGGAGAGCTCATCTAGACCACACCATTCTTAGAAAAATCAGAATGCTGAGGAAGAAATCTGAATGTGTACTTTTCTTCCTCTTTCCTTTCTTCCTTTTTTTTTTGATATGTCCATATTTTTGCAGAGCGCCAAACAAAATGCTTCCCACTAAGAAGGACCAGGTAAGTCTTTGATGAAAAAAAAAGGAATAAATCCAACTCAACTATTACTACCATTATGATTACAAATAGCACAGCGTATGCTCATAATTCAGTGGCACTTGCAGACGTAGCACGTGATGGTTACGTCATCCTTTTAACAAACATTCACTGTGTCCTCATTCGGGCAGGGAGGACCCAGCCTTGTGGCGGGGCTGGGTGTGTGTGTGTGTGTGTGCAAACACTTGATTGTTGAGAAGCACAAACCTAGGCAAGGAACTGCTGGTTAATGCTTCTGGTGTCACACATCCACTCAGATGCTCTTAGGTTGGGAAGAGGTGTGGCTTCCAAAGCCACCATGGCCATGCATGCCCCCTGCCCACTGAATGGTGGGACATGAACTCGGCTTGTCGGTGGCATGACTTGAGGCTTCTGAGCAAACGTGGAGATGGTGGCTTCTTTCCTGACGTGCAGTCAGGCCTCAGGTGTTTGCTTGGATTCCTGAGCTGGCCCTGCTGGTGTGACGGGTGGGTCCTAGATGCAGGCTGGGGCGGGGCAGGGGTGCAGGCAGATGCCATTGGCTTGGTCCACGGCTGTGGGTGGGAGTGGTGCAGACAGGTGTGGAGGCCAAGGACCCAGCGCTGGAAGGCAGACCTCCTACATGTGAGTCCCAGCTCTGCCTCTTGCTGGCGGATGTATCCAATGAATATGAGTAACTGGGTCAAGTTCCTCTTTAACTAGAACAGTTTGACAAGCATCCTAGAGGCTTACATCATCTAGTCTGACCCTGGAAGCCATTCACGAGTCTCTTCCACAAATGTTCAGCTTCCCTTGAATACCTCCCGTGATGGGGAACTCACCCCAGGTTGCCATGACAATCAGAGACAGTTTTCTTGGGCCCAGTTTTCAAACTCTGTACTTTTGTGGCCGTTTCGGCCTGACATGAAAGCGTTCCCAACTTCTCATTCAGTGTGAAGGTCCAAGAGGTGTCAATAGCTGCCACCTATTGGGTGCTTACCGGGTACCAGGCCTTCTGCCAGGCTCTGCACACGCATTGTCTCCTCCATCGTCCCGAGTCCTAAGAGGCAGGTATTATTTTGCCTCCACTTTACAGAGGAGGAAACAGGGGGTCGGGGATTTGACTTGTTTCGGGGTCACACGGGTCTCGGTGGGCTGGCTGGGACTGAGCTCCGTCTGTCTGAGGTCAAAATCGTGTTCTTCGCCATTACCTTTCCAAGGAAGCTCAAAACCAACCATCAGTTTTCTGATCTTTTTCTTTGCTTTCTCCCTTCTCAACCCCAGTGAGCCCACTTTCCCACGATGAGTTTTTCCCAGCGATGTTTTAGTGGCACGATTTGGGCCGAGTGTGGAGGTCCGGTACCTTTAGCGAGATATTTCGTGTCCAGTTTCTCACGGCATCGTTGAGCCGGTGATAACGTCTGTCTGCAGGAGACAGAAACCACTTCACCAATGCTGTATCGTCTCTTAAATTAATAAAAGTACTAATCTGATAAACGGGATATTGTAATCTGTCCACATAAAGCAGAGCATGTGCCTGAATTGCCAGTCAGGCCTCAAACCAGTAAAAAATAGCCAGCAATTACCAGAGGCTCAGCGAGCAAGCTGCTGCAACCCTGTGGTCTTCAAATTAGGAGAAAGAATGAATGCATCCAGAGCACATCCATTTTCAGCAAGTGCTACATGGATTATTAAATTTATTATCAATAAAATTATTCATTTGTGCCCTATACCGCACTTAATACACCTGAAGTGAGAAATTAGAAGTGTGTTTAATTCTGGGGATGGAAGAAAATATCAGTGCAGCAAATTTGCAGTAATAGGAGAAAGTTAATGCCTGGCAAAGAGGAATCAATTTAGCTAGTGCTCTTATGGTTGGGGAGAACAGGTTGGTTTTTCTTTCTTTTTTATTATAAAAGCATGCAAATTCACTTGGATCCTGGGTGCTAGTATTGCTTTCAAAGAATATTTAAAGAAACGTCCTGAATTAGGGGAAGCATACAAATGTGACTAATGTGTGCAGGTAATGTCTCTATACATACACACGTATATCTATAAAATATGTATAGATATCTATATAGCTCCATCCATGTATACAGACACACACACAGTGATATGATGTGCGAGGAAATATCTAACAACTAGCTGTCTGAAGAAAATAATTCTGATTTGTAACGTTTGCCAGTTTCTGTGGTGTAAATACTTGCACAACTGATTGCAAGCTCCCGCTAAGAGTCGACTGAACACAGGGCTGTCAGGAGGAGCACCCAGTCGACTCTCTGGAGCCAGTACAAGCTGCCTCCCGCACACCCCTGTTTTATATACGTGCATATACATGTTCTATCTATGGTCTAAGGAAAAAGGAGAAAGGAGATGTCAGTTTCATTCCTCAGTTTGAGTTCTGAGTATCACCTGTGTGTTTCTCCCAAGTGTCAACCTCCTTTGTTGAATTCGCACATATATTTTATGCAAGGAAAGAGCAGGCCTCCTCCCCAGCAAACATGGTGGCTTCATCTCCATTAAGTTCCACAGGAGGAGAAGGAGGAGGGGCAGGCCCCGGGCTTGGCTTCTCCATCCTCAGCAACACCGCCCGTCCTCCGTACGCGCGGTGGCCTTGCCTCGGTTTTTATCCAGCCATTGTTCTTTTTTACACTGCGTTTGCACATGTGGCGCGTCTGGGGAATTTCAGCAGTTGGAATATACATGAAAAGAGTTTCGCTCCACTTTCATAAGGTCCCTGGATGGCTTGGACGAGGCCTCAAGCCCCACGGTGGAGCCGGTACCACATTCATATTCCTTCCCACCACCATGCACATGATTGCACGGAGCCCAGACCAATCGAGGACTTGACAGTAAGCCTTTTGATTTTGCGGGAAAACCTTCATCATGCTGCGAGAGGGAAGGGAATATAGCCCAAACTGGACTTCATACTGTGGCAAGCTTGAAATCCCAGCCCAACCACCGAGCCGGCTGATTGGAATGGTCGGAAACTGTGTCCAGGAATTCGGCTGCAAGAACTTGGCTCCCAGCAACTTCGGCCTTTTTGAAAGAAAAATTGTCAACTGGGAAAGCCACTTGAGGCCTGGATTTAATCTGTCCAGGCAGTAAAGATTCACAGAAGTGATTGGCCAAGTTTCCCGAAAATGCTTAGAAGCCCCTGCCTAGGTGGGGACTCTAGTGGGGGGTGAGAGGCAGGCTTGATGGCTCCGGGGGACGCTGACATCACTGTCACGACCATGGCACTTGTCACCAGTTTCGAGGCTATTGCTATTTTGCTAATCGCCTAAAAGCCTGCTGCTTGTGAGATAGCAGAGTCGGAGGTGCAGACAAAGCCACCCAGAGCATATGTTCTACTCAGTACCCCAGTGCCAGGCTGCTGTGATGGGGCACTGTTTTTCTGAGGACACCTTTCACCCTGGAAAAGTCACCGTGACATTTAGGGGGCCGAAGGCCAAACAGAGGCTGACATTGAAATGGTGGGGGTACACTTGGTGAAACCACAAGCAGCCTCACTGTCTCTGTTGGGGAAATAGCCACGGGTTCCCTTAACTGGGAGGGTGCCTTGATTTCACTCATCTTTGTTTGAAGATATCAGTGAATGAGGGACCCTGCTGTGACATACCCGTGACATTTAAGGGTCTCTGATGTCATCGCCCAGCAGCACCCTGATGGTTCTGATGCAGACAGGAGACCTTGGTTCACATGCACAAATGATGGGGCTTGACACGGGTCAGCGGAGCCAGGGGTCGTGATGTGCCCTCCACAGGAAAACATATCATTGTCGACCTCTTTTTCCTTGACAAGCATGTGACGTCCTAGTCTTTGAAGTGGGGGAAGATGCATGCTTTGGGGCGAGAAAGAGGTCAGTGACAGCACTGAGATATGCTTGGATTGCAGTTTATTTCTGCAGATGGAGCCTGATGAGGAAGTTTGCTGGGGCCTCTCAGAAAGACTGGGGGAACCTCTAGCCATCTGACCCCGGGCTGACGCCCAGGCCCACTGTACCCCATTGCCAAGGAAGCCTTTGCTTTTCTTTTTATCTTTTTATTTCCCGTGCTTTGCTCTGCCCTCTGATCCCCAAACTCAGAGGCTCCCTCCCCATCTGGGTTAGTTTTCTCAGGTGACCTGGCATAGAGCGTGCCTTCGTGTACTGAATGGGGAAGAGCCAAGCAGGAAGCAGAACTCCCCAGGAGTGCGGTCCTGGCTTTGGCCTTTTGTGTAGTGAGGCTACAGGTAAGGTCCATGGATGTCCCCGGCCTCAGTTTTCCTGTCTGTGAGGCAGAAGGCACCCCACCTCGGCACACACCTGCCTCTGGGAGCAGCACAGGGGATGATGGAAAGTGAAAGGCACGTTAGACCCCCAGAGTTATCTATCTCGGGGACAGCCTGGGCTGGGAGTGTGTTCCTGAGGCTCCTCGGGAGCTCAGGACTTGGCCCCGCCTTGGACAGTCCCCACTTCTGAGACCCACGGTCACGGCAGACATTGCTCAGCCTCACCAACTGGGTCCCCCTTCCTCACTCCCGGATACACCTTGGTGCTTCCCGATGCCAAGACAATTCAGGGAAGGGCAGGAACCTAGTAATTTCTCAGCTGGAGAGCGTTGTAAAAATAAATGTCTTCTGGAGGTTGAAAGGTTGTCAAACACACACTGAGCCTAATTGGGTCCTCAAGATGTGCAATTCCTGCTGATTTTCCCAGAAGCTATGGGTGTGTGTGTGTGTGTGTGTGTTTGAATCCCCTGGAAAAATTGGGCACATGCTACTTTTGAGACGTGTAGATATGCACATGTGCGAGATCTATTGATTGGTCCACTGCTGAGCAAAGGGCTCGGTGTCCCGACAGCCCTCCCTGGACCTACCGCTCTTATCCTGGGTCACCTGGGCGGGACGTGACCCAGGGCCCAATGACCATGAACCTTTTCTGTGCCGCGGGACTTCTCCCCGCACATACACAGCACAGCGCTGGTTACTGAGCTCAGTCGCAGTACGTTACATGTGCTAACTCAGTGAAACGGCCCCTGCGCCTCCAGAGCTTGAGGACCAAATGCGGTGCCGCCCTGAGCTTAGGCCACAATTGCAGGGCTCCTACCAAGTGAACTGCGTTCAGGTTTTCAAAACCATGAGCCCAGGTTTTGAACACCTGCCCCAGGGAGCTGACCGCGGGGCTCAGAAATGATTTCAGAAACGGTCCTTGCTTCCATTTGACTGAAGGCCAAACTGATGTAGAGACCTCACTCACTGCAGAGCCACACTGTAATTCGCGGTCTCTGTGACAGATGTCTTTTTCCCCTCTCTGGGATGTTTCCCCATTTGAAGACTTGCCCCTCTACTGCTTTGGGGCCCCCAACCTGTGTGGGTGGACACGAGGAGCTGGGGCTGAGGGAGACTTCAGGCTGGGACCTCTTCCCCGCTGGCCCTTCTTGAACTCCTGCTTGCCGCCCTACATTCATCTGTCCGGTGGGTGGGGAGGAGCCCTTCGGACACCCTTTCTGTGTGCCCTTTCTGGGCGCTGAGTGTCTGCATCTTGCTGCATTCAGTGCTGGGGTGCCTTGGGAAGGACCAGCTGCCCACCCACGTGTCCCCAGAGGTCCTCCAGCCCTGGGGCAGAGGTGCCTCTCACTACCCCTGCGTTGGTGAATATTCCAGTCCCTCAGCAGGCCCAGCCTCTGGCCAAGCTCCCTTTGGCCACCCAAGCACCAGTGTGCCCACTACCAGGCTATGGGGTCAGGGTCAGAGCCCTGCCCTCGCACCACCTGCCTCAGCCCCAGGCTTCTACCCAGCCTGCTGCTCTCTCCACTGTCCCCCGATTGTTTGTTCAAGGAAGACAGCCAACCCTGGGAGGAGGAGCAGGCTCTGGGCTGCAGTGTCTGGCCTCCATTCCTCCTGCCAGGCGCTCATTTGTATGCAGAAGGGATTAGGCAAATTTACTGTGGCCTTCCCCTGGGGAGCTGCTTGCGCCCTAGGAATACTCTCGGAAGGCGGCTTGCAGTTGGTAAGATTAGAACAGGCTCTTCTGCCTCCACGCACGCCCTGGTCACTCTCCAGGCCGCCAGCATCGAAATCATTTTCATTTATAACCTTTTTGATCATCCAGCCTCAAAGAGGGCCCGCCTTGTGTGACAGCGGGCACCAAAATGGCCCAATTATTTGGAAGAGGAGGGAGCAGCTGAAAACAGTCAGATGTGAGAGACAGGGCACTTGATCTGGGCTCACGGCTTTTCCCCTGCCTTCTCCCACCAATATTTTTACAGCTGTTGACATATATTGAGTTACATATGCCCGGGCTACATCCCCGCGGTACTGTTTCAAAGATCTGTTCACCATAAAGTGTGCTGTTCTCAAGTAAATGACTGACTTCAAGAAAGCACAGTAGTTTAAATGTTACTATAAATACAGGAGCTAAGACATTTTAATTATAATTTTTGAGTTATACAGTGTTCTGTAAGTACACCAGGCATTTACAAAAGAATTTGTGTGGAGCTGCAAGACACTGTGCCCTCTTGTGGATAAAGAGGTCACTGCAGGTGGCTGGTTCTGCAGCCTGTGGCCAGACTCTTGTTTACCTACCGCCGGGAGGGGAAGGGCAGGTGTGTGGAGTGCATAGAACGTGGGGATCGATCGCAGACACATTTATTGAGCCCCTCTATGTGCAGAGTACTGAGCTGAGGGTTATGGGGGCCTCAGAGCTGATGGGGCCAAATCTGGGCTGTCCCGTGTCCAGTCCCGTGGGGAAGGACAACTAGCAAACCAGTGCCAGAGCTGCTGGAACAGAAAGATATCTGTGGGAGCACTCAGAAGTTAGGGCATCTGACTGTCTAGGGGTAGCGGAGGCCTGGGAGGAGAGGTGACACTTATGCTCTGTCATGAAGGGTGAGAAGAGTCATGGGGAATATTTGGAAACAAACAAACAAAACCCAAGTCTGTCTTCAATGTGAAGGCAAATCTTCTGAGCAAGCTGAACTGGCTGTTCCACCCAGTGCATGGTTTGCCTTCTCCGTAATGCCCTGTAAATGCCTCACCCCCACAACTGGAAAGTTCCAAGGGGCAGGGAAATGCCAGTGGCCTGGTCAACTTGGGAACTCAGCCCACAGGGGGTTGGGGGAAGATAATTCGTAGGCGAGATGAGAGGGAAGCCAGCCTGTGACCCTCATGGTATTGTAGGTTTTTTTTATTATTATTATTGGGAAATATTGGGGAACAGCATGTTACTCCAGGGCCCGTCAACTCCAAGTCATTGTCCTTCAGTCTGATTGTGGAGGGCGCAGCTCAGCCCCAAGTCCAGTTGCGTTTTCAACCTTTGGTTGCAGGGGCACAGCCCACCATCCCATGCGGGAATTGAACTGGCAACCTTGTTGAGAGCTTGCGCTCTAACCAGCTGAGCCATCCGGCCGCCCCTCTGGAAGCTCAGCGGCAGCTCGTTGTCTTCAACCTGCAGCCCACTGGCCCATGTGGGAATCGAACTCTGCAACCCTGTTGTTCAGAGCTTGTGCTCTAACCAACTGAGCCATCCGGCCACCCCATGTTATGGTAGTTTTGATAGGATCAGTCTCTTGGGTCATGTCCTTGTTTACGTTCCATTGCTGAGGCTGTGGACCAAGGGAAGGAAGCTGACCTGGACTGGTGCATGGCAGTTATCCGTCGGACACCAACGCGTCCACCCTTCCAACCATCCATCCCCATCCCATCCATCCATCACCCACCCATCATCCATCCATCCACATCCACCCGTCTACTATCTACCCACCCAACTGTTTAGCTATACCCTGTCCATTCACCCATCCATCCACCGTCCATCTAAACATTCATCCACTGGCTATCCATCTATCTATCCACCATCTCTCCATCCACCCGTTTATAATTCATGAGACATTATAGTGTAGGAATTAAAAGCAGGGATTCGACAGTCAGCTTTCTTGAATTCAAGTTCTACCTCCATCACTTACTAGCATTTTGCCTTTGGAGAAGCTACTTAACCAGTGCATGATTTTTCGCCTGTAACCTGTGTGTTAATCCTTTGCATCTGTAAAACGAGGGAAACTAACAGGGTGACAGAAGTGTGTTTGCAAAACTAAATGAGATACTGCATGCAAAGTGTTTCACATAGTGTGGGGCACGTAGGAAGTGCTCAGGAAATGCTGGTTTTGTTTACTGAGTGACACCGGTGTGCCAGACATTGCCACACATGGCCAGAACTGAACTCCTTAGCGCTGCAGGTACAGGCTGGAGAGGTTCCTCCTGGGAACCAGGCCTTCTGCCTCCTAGTGAGGGCCGAAATTCCAGCAGGAGAGACCCACAATACGGGCATTAAGGACTAATGGCCAGTGTGTTTTGTTTGTATTGCTGTTTTGGGGGGAAATGCCTGTCTTCCATATCTGCCCCTATCCTGTTGTTAATAAGAATGCTTGGCCTGTGTCCATGACGTCTCTTAAATTTTTCTTAACATTAATTATGAAATTAAATTATGAAAGAAAACCAAGCTCCGTGCTGAGATGTGTACAATCCCAATCGGAATCCTGCCAAAGCCCCTAATCTGAAGATGCTGTTTGGATCGCAGAGGCTCGATACCACTTACATCGTGTCCACTCATTCCCCACTCTTCCCTCACACGGTCCCTCAGCCTGCCCATGTTGAGCTCACACTGGGTACCAGGCTCTGTGCCAGGCACATTTTGCCCTGGAGAGCTCATGTGCCTTCCCGTAAGACGTACATGTCCCGAGGGAAATAGACCAAAATCTTGACAGTGGGTTTCTGGGGGAGTTAGAAGTGCGGGTGATCTTCCCCTGCTTTTGCGCTTTGCAGGTTTTCTATAATCACCACACAGTGCTTTTGTGTCATCGGAAAGCCAGCTAAAAACTATCCAGTGGACTCAAAGACCCTGCCCTCACAGAGCTTATAGTCGAGCAGAAAAACAGCCATGTACAATGGCTGACGTGATGCTCTCGGGTCTTACTGATGTTACTGTCATTTCTGGAAACACCAATTCAGTATCTTGTGAACGGCTGGCCCTGGGGACCCTGGGTGCACGCCAGCAGCTGCCTCGTTGATGCTTGTCACTTAGAGCACCCAGCTACTTTCCAATTGTTCAGACAGGAGGAGGTGGGGAGAGGGTGTTCAACCTTCCTGTGTGGGAGGTAACTGGGGTTTGGGGAGCTCTGTCCTGGGTCACCCGTCAGCAGCCACTGAGCAGGCAGAGCCGTGGAGGGGCAGGCGGCGTGGGTCCTGCCCCCTGGGTGTGGCAGACGTGTAGAAGTGGATGCTGGCTTTCAGCTGAGGGGGGTGCTGCGCCGGGTGCACCCCCCAGGGGCCTAGGATGGGAGAAGGGAGGCAGCATGGAGGCAGGCTTCAAACTCCTCGTCTATTTACTGGAAACGTGGAGCCAGGAGCTCTGGTGACGTGGCTCCTGCCTGCGCGTGGACTCAGGCTTGGGGTCTGTCAGGTTTGGAGCCGAGTAGGATTCTGTTTGGTGTTTTCTCAGCTTGGATGTGTCGCGAGAGAAGAGACCATTGTTTCAGGGGGACAGGAAGCCCAGGAAAGGGATAGGTACGGGAGGTAGGGGTCCGTGGCGGGGTCGGGGGTCCTCCCTGCCCCCAAGGGGGGGCTGTGCTTGCACAGAGGCGTCGCTCTTCCCTGTCACTGGTTTGCTACCTGTCTTCGGTCCGGTTGTATTACTATCTTCAGCTCCGTGGCAAATGGGGAATCTTTCTCTCACCTCCTCTTGCGAGCACCACAAAAGAACAAAGTTACGAAAGCATTTCATAAACTGGGGAGCCCCGTACCAGAGAAAGACATTTCATGAAAAGGCTTTTCAAAACTCTCAGCGCATCTACTGAGAGGTGGTTCCCAAGAGGCGGCGTTGAGATTGGAATGCTGTAATACCTGACGCCTGTGTATAGTTTTCATCATGACCATCACATTGAACCTGCTGTCAATTACGGAGCTTCGCCGTTGTGTGGGACCCTGCAGAGCCGCCCTCTAACCCTTCCAACCTCCCTACCAGGGACGGCAAGTGTTACTGTTGTCGTTTTCCAGGATGGAGCCAGGGTTGGAACTCAGCGCCTTCTGGCAGAGCCTATGCCCTTTCTGTTGGGTCTTAATGCCTCCTAAGCACGTCTGACTTTTTAAAATTAATGTTCGATCCTCACAACAATCCCAGGAGAAAGGTGGAACCACTGCTTTATGCCCATTTTGTAGCTGGGACTAGACCTGCTGGTGTCCCAGGCCTTGGACCATCTATCTGTTCTGCTCGCTCTGTGAACGCCGGTTTCTGGGATGGAGAGGGTCCAGGAGCAGCCGGGGAGGTGAGTCTCTCCTGCACTCCTGTCCCCTCCCGTCCCCTTGGGGGCACTGCCGCTGTCCCTGGTTGCCTGTGGGATCCTGGCCTCGCCCCCAGGTGAGAACTGCCAGGCGCTATAGATATAGCATCAGCACCTGGGACCCTGCACGATGGTCTCCGTGTTTTTGCTTCCTGCCCTTCCAGAACGACACACTTGCACTTGTCCCTTTGGTTTAGCCAGAAACGGAAAGTGTGTCTTCTCAAATGCAGACTGACGTGCTTCTTTTATAAATTCTTGGGCATTACTATTGATTTTTGGCTGAGGATTTCAAAATCCTATCTCTAGGACTCCTGAGATTTCCTTGCTGCAGAAATAATGCATTGTCATTCTTAATATCTCCAATCTCTGACACAATATTCATATCAAGCGGTGGCGGAGTGCGTCAGCACAGCCTTGGGGACGGGGGGCTGCTGTGAGGGCCGCTCTGGCACCTCCCGCCCCCTCCAGCCTGTCTTCCCACTTGGCTCACCCCACCTGGAAGGAGCATGAGACTGCGTCCTGGGAACACTGGGCATACGGATGGTTAATTTCTACCCTCTTCATTGTACAGCTTTCATGGAGGCCCAAAGAGGGGTGGCAGCTTGCCCAAGGTCATGCAGGGCACTGGTGGGGGGAGGGGAGGGCTGGAACCCCGGACTCCTTTGCCCTTCTTTTATGCTGAAGTTCAAGGGTCACCCACTCTGTCTCCAGGGGCCAGGCATCAACCAGAGCAGTGAAGCAGGTGGTGTGTGGGGCGGGCTTCCTGTGTCCCCGCAGGTCCCGCGCCGTCCTCTGTTGTCCAAGGGGACTGCATCTTGGAGAGTCCAGATGTTCTGAGTTTTCTAGAGCAGGCCCCAATCAGATTTTGATATAAAATTTCTTGCTTTTTAAAATGTTGGCAACTAATTACAAAAAAGCCCCATACAATGTGACTGTCCCCTGACAAAGAGAACCACAGCTGCGGGCCATGCAACCACAGTACTTGGCCATGCATTGTGTCCCAGTCGGAGGTGGGGGCTAGTTCGTTGCTCCACCTGTCTGAACACCTTGCTGTTCCAGGTGCTTCCTTACCGTGCCACCTGCCCTGGTCACCGAATCGGGGCTCCGCCCTCCTTCTCCCTCCCAGGGCCTGTCTGTCCTCTCCCACCCCCCCGGCCCCCCACCTCGAGTTCCCTATGATCTGGAGGGATCTCTTTGCCTTCCAGAGAAGGAAGCCTTGGCTTTTACTCACCCATTCCGCCCTCTGGATTCCAGCTGCAATGCACCGTGTATTTGAAAGTGTGTGCAGGCTGCCGCACCCCCCCCCCCCACGCCTGGCTGTCCATTGTCCTCATGCTGCTAAGAAGACAGAGCTACTCGCTTGGCCTCCAGGACCTTCCGGGCAAGTCACTGAATAGGTTCCCACTGGGGGATTGTTTTTTTCCTTCTCGGAATTGGTGCTGCTTATAACATAAAAATAAAAGGACCGTGTCCTCGGTGCTGAGAGTGTGTCCCAGACCAGTGGATGTGCGCTGCGGGGACGGATGGAGGTGTGTTTTGAGATGCTGATGGGGACCGACGCCCCACGGCTTGCCAAGGTGACTGATGCACTCACGGCAGGCTTCGGAACCTTGGGTGGGAAAGCTGATGGCTGGGTGTTGGAACTGGGGTTGTCAACAGTCTGTGACAGTTGGAACAGCCAAGACACGTTGTTTCCTTAGTTGTCAAATCATTTTGCCAAAATGATTGGAAGTTATAAGCAGGAAAGAGGGTGGTGGGAACCATGTCTCTCGCCCATTGTCCCAGCCCGAGGGCCGTCCTTTGGGGACCCACCTGGAAATGGGACAGGGATTGGCATTCTGGTTGGGACATAACGACATGGAGGGAGAACCCAAGCCCTGGGGCCGTTGTCCTGGTTCTGCCTGACCCACCGGAATCACGCTGCTCCCTCCTCTCTGTCAGAAGCAGGACAGCCAGCTCCCCACATAACCAGCTGTGAGGGGGTCCCCACAGGAGCCAGCCGAAGGAGCGCTCAGCCTCAGGGAGGACACTGGTAGCCTGCCCAGCCCTGTCTGGATTTCACGTTCATTCCTCCCAGCCAGCTGTGGGGCAATGGGTATAGCCCTCAGAGGTACAACCCTTGGGGCAGCCCCACCCTAATAATGTGGGCGGAAAGAATGGGGAGCCATTCTCGAGGGCCCAGTCTCCTCTTTGTCCCCTCTGCTTCACCTTGTCCACACAGAGCACCCTTTTCCATGTTCTACTATGGGCAGGAAGCCACTCGTCTGCAATGTGGCCGGAAGTGGGCCCTGGGAAACCCAGGAAGGGCTGAGGGGTGACGTGGATGGAGGGGCTGGTGGAGGCCTGGGCTTCGGTTCCTGCTGGGCCACAAACCTGTGTGGCCTTGGCACAATGGGCTCCGCCTCAGAGCCACAGTTTCCCTTCTGTAAAACGAGAGCTAAAGCAGCCAGTGTTTTTCAAACTGTAGGCTGCCGGCCAGTAGCAAATCATGAAGCCAACTTCTATGGTCACAGCCAACAGAGTGAAACAGGAAATAGTTAGCAGAGCATGGAATGGAAGAACGGAAGAAAAGGAAAGGCAAGGAAATGCAAGAGGACATCCCACTTAATAAAGCGTGGTTTCGTGAAAATTTGTGTATAATTTAGAACTATTGCACGGATATCAGAGCTGCTACGTTTCGTTTGTGTATTGTGCGTGACTAGGTCACGGTGGATATATTTTTGGTTGTAGGTTGCATTTCAAAATTTTGAAAAACTTGGGCTAGTTCCGTGGCCTGCCATCATTCTTCTAACCTTATGGTTCATAAGTGCAGGTCACTGTGAGCTGAGCTGAGCTTGGGCGAGTTATATAATCTCTCTGACTCGGTTTCCTTACCTGTAAAATGAGAACAATTGAGTGCCCTGAGCAAAGGTTGTTGGGAAGACTAGCTAGGGAAGCACGGAAAGGGTTCGGCCCGTAAGCACACAATAGATGTGCGCATCGCTCTCGGACGCCGAGGAGGCAGCGCCAGGTCCATCGCCCTCCAGCCCTCTTCTGCCAGCTCCTGGAGGGCAGGAGAGAGGACACAGTGTGCAGTGCCTCGGCTCTCCCGCAGAGCCTGAGGACGGTCCCAGGGAGCCACAGCGGACGTGGGTTTGATGGGGACCTCCCAACCCTGAGCAGCACCCTGCGACCGCCTGTGGGGGAGCTGTTCTGTGACATCTGGGTGGAGGCTGGCTGCGCCCCGGACAGGCGGGTCCCTCAGCCTCCATGGCTCACAGAACCATCTCTGCCGCCTGCTACTCCCTGGGCAGAGCAGACAGCCATTTGGCT
The DNA here is from genome assembly GCF_964194185.1 of Rhinolophus hipposideros. Lineage (NCBI taxonomy): Eukaryota > Metazoa > Chordata > Mammalia > Chiroptera > Rhinolophidae > Rhinolophus > Rhinolophus hipposideros. The sequence continues at coordinate 4,438,465 of NC_138067.1, read as the reverse complement.
CCAGCAGTCGGAGGCCCGACTGGAGGTCACTGCCATCTGAGCAGTTCTGTCTCGTTTGCTAGTTCAAGCCTTTGTGCCATGACTCCATTTTGAACCATATGAAGTGCGCACACATCCGTGACAATCAATAAGGACTTTGTCTCCCGCCCCCCTCGCCTTTTCTTAACAATGCAAGATAGGTCTGTGAAGAAGTATTCAAGTCAAAAAAAAAGAAAAAGGAAGACCAACAAATGGAAAAGTTGTAAAGGCAGCTTCCTGGTCAGGCTGCCACCGCAGCACACCGGCTGTCAGAGGCAGCAGAGGAGGGCAGCGAAGGAAAGATGACACCAGACGGAGACTTATTTTTGGCGAGGAGGCTGGAGCCTGGGGCTGGGGGCGGGTGCCAGGGGAGTCGAGAGGGGACCCTCCGGTCCCTGGGAACTCCTCTGCATTGGGGCCGAGTTTGCCTGGCCTGGAGGAGCAAGGTCACCGGTTGGGTGTCAGGGGAGGGCGTTCGTTGTGCTTCCCAAGGCGGCTCTTCCCAAGGCGGCTCGGGCTCTTCTCTTCCTTCCTGCTCCGCCCCCGTCTGTCCCCTTCTCTTCCTCCCGAGGTGCAGATGGCCACATTTGCAGGTTAACTGGAACAGCTGGAGATGCATTATTAGTTTCCTGCTGCTCCTTCATATTTGCTTGGATTTTTTTTTTTTAACGGCAACATAATTTACAACTGGTACACTGGTGTCAGAGCTGGCATGTTCTAAATCCGCATCAGATTTATGTAATGCCGCTGCTTATCAGTGAATGAAGTCATAATTATTGCTTTGTACCATTAAATAGCATAAATATATAAACTGTTATACAAATTGCAGCCAACATTTCCTCTGGGGAGCTCTAGACCAAATTTTAATGTCGTGCATTTGTCTGGGATGGCAGTTTCTATGGTATATAATAATGTTGATAAATTTTACTGTAGCAAGTGACATTTTAAAGCATTAATTTTGGGGCTAAGAAAATTCTGAAGGATGCCCAGCCCGAACTAGGAGGTGCTCTGACGACCAGCCTGGTGAGGCCGGGGGAGACGGAGCTTTTCTTTAAGACAACCGGGACGCGTGTCATCTCCCTGGGCCCCTCTCCACATGAGATCGTCCCCTCCTCTCTCAACTCCCGAAGGAAAGCAGCGGATACATTTTCCATGTCAATGATGATAATTAATTTCAAAAAATTCAAATCGATTCATTTTTCCCTTAAATTTGAAGTATGCAAGGGAACGTGGAAGGAGGGCATGGAAAATGCACAATTGGCGGGGAGGGTCCTCATTGTAACCTCCTTCCCAATTATGTAAATTCTGAGTGGGGTGAAAAAAATCCCCATCCTAATTAGACATGCAACACCTGGCCTCAGACGACGGTTCAGATGCCAGGCGTGCAGCCCCATAGCCTCCTAAAGCCATTGTCGTGAAGAGCGACTTTTGCGGGAAGCCCCAAGACAGCACATGGCATTTACCTGGTGTGCTCTTTAGAGAGCCTGGTGACCAGACAGAGGGCATCACCCTCCACCTTCAGGAGAGGGCGTGGGGCCGCCCTGGCCGGGCCCACCGGCCACTCAAGCTGACCCAGAGAGACAGAGAGTGTGACACATGCTTCTCGCTCTTCCACACCCTGGGCCTTGGCAAGCGGGAACAGTCTGTGAGAGACTGCTTTGTCACCATTGTGAGTTTTTCTTTCTTACATTCCTGACTCCTGTTTTGAGTTCTCTGGGGAGCGTCATTGCTCTTCTAGTGAATGTGGGCAGTGAGTGGTGTCATTCTTTGGCACGTGGTCGGATTACACAAGCTGGCCCCTTTATCTCGGGTAGGGCCTACTGGCTGATTCTGGCCAGAGAGCTGAGTGGAGGTGGTCTGTGTCACTGCCAGGCTGGAGCCCTGAGCCACCAGGGTGACACCTCTAGAGTTCTCGCTTGTCCTCAGATGTGGCAAAACTCAATGCCACAGATAAAGGTGCCCCACCACCTTAGGAGCCCAAGTGGTTTCCAGGAGCAGAGCTCCCACAGTGGACATGAAGAACAATGAGAAATTAGCCTTTGTCGTTTGTAGCCCTCGTGATTTATTTGTTACCATGCATTCCTAGCCTGGCCTGACTTGTACAGATCTATGTTGGTTCCCCCAAACGTCATGTTTTCTTTAGGGTGCTGGGAGTGCCAAGAAACTCGTTTTTCAGTTTGTTTCTTTTGTTTTCTGGAAAGGCTATGAAATAGATAAAGATGTGTGCCCATTATTGGTAGTGAGGAAACTGAAGCTCAGAGAAGTTAGGTGACTTTCCTAAGGTCACACAGCTTATAGACATCAGGCATCCATACCTCCCAGTTATAAATAACACTTTTTCTTCCTTCTAGCTCTGCCTTTGAAAATGAATTCTCTTTAACGGAGGTCACAAACCAGGCAGATAAGAGCAGGGCAATGGAGTATAAGACAATAGGGACTGGTAGGGACTTCAGGGAACAGTCTGAAAGCATGAAAATTCAGCTTCCTGCCTGCAGCCTATCAGATTTGGTGTTTAATTCTGTGCCTCCTGATGCTGTCTCTAGCTTCCAGAGAAACATTTCTTTAGCTACTACTGTGTACGCACTCTAAGCATCTCTTTCTGATGTCTTACCCTAGAGTTTAAATCTGGAACTTTCTAATGAAATTCCCACATGCTTATTCTTTATATCCGCTGCTATTTGACAAGTCCTCTGCAATTAGAATGGAGACTTACCCTTAACCTTCTGGTTCTCTAGACCCTGAGGGACCTTGTCAGTTCTGTAGCCCCACCTCCTCCTTTCACAAATGAGGGTCCTGAGCTCAGAGATGGAACGCCACTTACCTAAGGACACACTGCTAGGAGTTTCCTCATTAAAGAGGCACCATTTGGAAGTGGATGTGTTGGGGGGGACAGGGGAAGGGAGCTGTGAAATGGAAAATAGCCAGTGGGGAATGTTAACTTTTTTCTGTTTTTTTTTGTTTGTTTGTTTTTTTTTTTTTGCTTAGTCAGAAGATATTTGTTGTGGACTTACTATGTGCTAGGCAAAGCACTTGGTCATTAAAACTAATCTTAGTGCAGAGACACCCTGCATTTCTGAGCATAATAATTTGAAACTTCTTGCAGACAGTTTCGTTCTTATTCATGCTTCTATTCCTAGCGCCCGGCTCCATGCTTTGTACATAACAGAAATTAAGTATTGAATTTAATTGTGTTTATGCCTCTACTACCAATGGTAGTAATTAATAATGGTGAGGAAGTTGGTGCAACCCAGGGGGTTTAGAGCAGAGCTGTGTGACTGGAATGCCTGGGCTCCATCACTCACTGTTACCGCCTCATGGATGTTGTACGAGCCCATTCCAGATGGAAAGCCTGGCACATAGTCAGACTCAGGAAATGTTAATAACTATAAGCCCTCCTCTCCTATCTCAGAGCTGTAGCAGCTGAGGCTCAGCGAGCCCAGTCACGGCCAGTGTCTGCAGGTTTGCTTGGAAGGCAGAAGTGCCGCTCAGCATAGGCAAATCCATTCTGCCCACTCCCTATGTGCCGAGGAAAATAATGTTTCACCCCAAACTGCAAAATCGCCATTTAAAGCAGCAATGTCTGCTCCCAGGCAGCGTGGGAGAACCGTTTCAGCACGAGCATTGCTCCAGCTTTTCTCACTGGGGCTGGAGGCGGTGAATGGGTGGAGTGGGGGACGTCACTTACGCTGGTGCGTGGTGGGGAGGGCTGGGAACGGAGTTCACAGGCTCTGAGCCGGCCCGTGGGTCCACGTGGCCCTGTGGGGGCCCGGGCCCAGGCTCAGCCACGTTGCACGTTGTGCCTCTTCAGTCCCAGCCCCACTGCCCCGCCCAACAGGGAAAGTGCACTGGATGAGGAGTTGACCCCCGGGGTCCACTTCCATGGTCACTTACTACCTTTTGTGGCCCGGTGCTTAGAATCGTAGGGTTCCCATTGTAAAGTGGTGCCTCGTCCACCTTCCTTCCAGGGCTGTGACAGAGACATGGGTGTGACAATGTTCCGTGGAGTTCAAGGGGAGCTCGTCGTTGGCTCCTCGACCAGCACCCAGAGACAGTGCAGAGACTAAGAGCTGTGCCCCTGTCCTGGGTCTGCCACCCTGTAAGCCCTGTGACCTCAAACGAGTTACTTCATTCAGTGTCAACTTTCTCCTTCGTCAGTGGGACTGGAAACGGCCGCATAGCATCGCTGGGGTGATTAGTGACCCATTCTATGGAAGGCTGCCGAAGCTTCGGGTTTGATATGTTATTCACACAAGAGTTTTAGAAAAGCGCTTACTCGCAGGAAGCAGTGAGCTCTGTGAGGTCACGGCCCCTGTCACCTCGTTCATGGGTGTGTCACCGACACCCAACACTGTAGTCTGCACTGGGCCACTCGGTCAGTGTCTGCACATTGGGAGAAGCATGTGATTTCTCCCTGGAATTGCCTTCTTGGATGTCTGGCTCCCCCCCAGACTGGGAGCCCACAGAAGCAGAGGCCCCGGCTCCTGGGGTCACGCTGCAGGTGCCACTTAGCCCAGGAAGCATTTGTCCACTGGAGCAAACCTGCTTCAGAGCCTGTGCCCCAGAGACAACCCCCCCCCCCAGAACATCTTAACGTCCAAGGCCACCTCCTCCAGGAAGTCATTTCTCACTCACTCACTCATTGAGCAGGTATCTGCTAGCACCTACTGTACACCAGACGCCTGCTAAGAAGGATTTTTTCCCTTTTGGTGTGGCCCTGACCCCCACCCCAAACAATCCTTCCCTCCAAAGGAGCTGATCCTTCCCGACTGGACACACCTGGCTAATCTCCCTCCCCAGGTAGACAAGAAGCTTTAAAAACTTCATTGAAGTAGAACCTGCATCCAGAAAAGTGCACAGATCAGAACAGTACAGCTTGATGAATTTTCAGAAATGAACACTTCCAGACCACAATACAGAGCTTGATGGCCCCAATAATAGCTCCCGAATGCCCCCTTTCCAGCCCTGCCTATCCTCAAGGTAAAGTGCTGCCCACACATGGGACCGAGGGGTGGTTTTTGTCGCTGCAGGTGATTTAAAGGCGGGAAAGGTGTCTGGTTCCTCCGCGCGTCTCCTGGACTGCCCTGCACAATACCTGGCATTTGCAAATAAACAAATGGACGGATGAACCAAATCATGCGGGGATGAGAATATGACGGTATTCATGTGAAAACGCCACAGTGGTGACATTCTTGCAGCCTGTTCTAATCAGTGCTTTTAACCGGCTGCCTCGTCCAGGCCTACTGAGATTCAGAGAGGTCAGCGGCTTGCCCAAGGTCAGCCAGCCAGAGAGTGGCGGTCGCTATGACCTGGGTCTGTCCGTCCCGAGTCTGGAGCTGGCACTCTGAACCTCACTTCCTGCTGGTTTCCAGCCCTGGGCAGTCCTCCTTCCGCTGGGCCAGCTGGACATAGGCTCAGCGGGTGACAGAGCTGAGCTGTCCTTGGCGGGCGAGCTGCTGGTTCCTCGCCGCCTCCGCCCACCTGCCGGGCGCCCCATTCCTCCCGGGCTGCACCAAGCCTTCTGTGTGCCTCTCCAAAGGACAGGGCATATTTCTTCCCAACCCTCCGAAGACCCAGCCTGCACTGGAGGGCTTCATCATTATGCAAATTAGCTGGATTGGATCTGCTCCCGCAGAGGACTCCGGGGGCGGGCGGCAGAAGGACGGAGCTGAGCCTCAGATTAGGCCATCGATGAGTGGGGGGCGGGGAGAGGGTGGGCATGGAGACGGCGCGGTACCCATGATCTGGCATCCCTGGGGAGGCTGCCAGCGAGGGGGGGCTGGGGACAGGTGCTGGGGGCCAGCAGGCTGAGCCTCCTGGCCTCACTGCTGAGGAGGGGACTGAAGGAAATATTCTTTTTGGATTCACTCTTTGTGTATTGAGCCCTTTTATGATTCATCAGTAAGTAAATATCAGCTGAGGGGTGATTTGTTTCTAACAAGCTTATAAAATACTGGCGTCATTTGTGAGCTTATTGAAGTGCTGGTTATAAACACTCCCCCATGCCCACTCCTCTATGTCAAATTAGCATTCAAAATACAAATATTGGGTCTTTGTATCACTTTCTACTGTCTCCTTGGAAGCTGGTGGGATGGGAAGGGGCAGCAATAGGACCCCAGCCTCGGGCGGAGCATTTAGAACTCAGAGACTTGAGGGATTGAGGGGTGGCGAGGGGTGGCCGTGCTCTGGGCCCTCCGAGGCTGGGGCATGAGGCCCTGGGAGCCCAGCTGCTCCTCCTGCCCTTCTCCTTGCCAAGTTTCCTCTGACCCAGCTCCCCGCCTGGCCCCGAGAGCCTGTCATCTTCAATCTCACGGAGGGCGCAGATCTGGGCAGGCTGCATCTGGCCTGCCGAGCCTTTGGAGCTGCCGTCTCCCGCGGGGGCCTGGCCAGCCTGGACCCAGACAGAGGCAGGGGTGTTAAGGACGTCTGAACGGGTTGTGGGGCCGCCACACGCCCCCCTCCTCACTGCCCGTCCCCCCACATCTCCTGGCCTCTGGCTTTGTGCTCATGAGTCATATTGGGAGTGTGCCCTTCCCTCTGGGGCGGGGACCTGCAGTGCATCCCACCAGCTCACACGTGTCCTCATGCCTGGAGCGGGCATGGATGGTGATGCAGAGCTTTGCAGAGCACCTCCCAGCCATGTATGAGACTAGCGCTGGCGAGACCCCTGCAGGTGCACTCCAAAATGGCTGTACATCACGCACAGCTCTGTCCCCATCTCACATGGGGGCCCAGGGCAGAGAGGTGATGTGCCACGTCACACAGAGGCAGAGCCCAGGCTTAAAAAGTGGCCTGTCCATCTCGCTTGGCAGATGATGGAACTGAATCGAGGTGAGAAGGGGCGATCTGCCCCATGGAGGTGGGGACCGGCAGGCATGAGAACCTGCCTGAGTGATACGTGGAACCGCTGCCTGGAGCCCCTCACGGGAGAACCACAGAGCAGGGCCTGAGCGGGGCCGTGGGTCTCTGGTCCAACCACCTTGCCTTCCAGGGGACACGGGGGCCAGAGAGAGGACACTGTCATTGCCTCCGCTGTCTTAATCATTAATTACTGGATTAAAAATTCTAATTAAAAAGCTTTTACTCTATTTTATTACAAAAACTATGCATGCTCATTGCAGGAAAACTGGAAAATACAGCCAAGCAAGAATCAGAAAAACATACCGTGCCATCCAGGAAGGACCGTCTGTCGCCTTTGTATGTGTCCTCTTGGGAATTTTTTCAATAAGCACACATACAAATATAGTTACACCCCCTGCTTTTTTTTTCAACCAGAATAGGGTTGTGTCAGATACCTGGTTTTGTTTACTTCCACTTAATTGTGTGTGTGAGAGGGGAGATGGTTAGAATAAAGTGATACATTGTCCTTTCAGAGAAGGCGTTTGTCCCTGGCTCAGGGGGTTAGGGACAGGACCTAAATGCTGCTTGTGTCTAGGGAAGCCCCTTCCGTCCAGCACACGCTGACTGAGTGCCCACTGTGTGCCGGGCATTCTGCAAGGCCCCGGATAATGCCAGGCTGTGGAGGGAGGCGGGGAGCAGGTGTATGTGTGCCCAGGCAGGGAAGGCCAGTTCTCAGGGGAACAGCAAGGGGTCCCCTATGGGGCTGGAGATGAGGGGTGGGTGGGCCGGCCACGTTCCTGTGAGGTGAGAATGTGGGCGCGCTCTGAAGACATCCCACTGTTGGCTGGAGGCACAGGGAGAGCATTTCTGGGGAGGGCCTAGCACGTGGGGAGGCACGGAGGTGTTCTCTGTTGTGAACTGGGCAGAAGGCCACCAGGACCCCCACTTTCATGCTGGGCCCTGGGCCCACTGGCAGGCATACGGGATCCCTGCTGTTCTCAGCTCTGGGCAAGGAGAAGGGAACCATCCAGACAAGGCCGGGATAGGGCCGGGCAGTGCCCCTGCCATGGGCAACACGGGTTGGAGACACGCTCTTGGGTGTGGAGCTGGAATTCAAGGTACTGTGCTAGAATCTGGCTTCCGGAGCTCAGATTGCCTTTGGGGTCGGGCCCTCGTGTGTTTGGGGTGCGATTAAAGCATGAGGTGAAGGCAACAGAATGGGCTTATGGTTTCTGTTTTCTACCCCAGATTCTGAGGTTAACGTTGTGGATGGGGTGGGGGCTGCATCCTTTTCTGGAAGGTTCTCTATTGTGAAACTCCTTTAATTTGTGTGACCTCAAAGTGGGGTCTGGTGCAGGCGGGTGTATATGTCCATCTCCTGGTCACGTCCGGGGGGACAGAGACACCATCTTATCAGACCAAGTCCTTCAGTGACATCAGGGACCCTGGGTCCTCACGTCCGGCCTCAGCCCGCCGCCCACCCTCCCCTGGAGCAGCTCCAGTGTCCTGGGCCCTGGGTCAGCGAGATGTGGTCGTGAGGAGGATCCAGGGCTCTGGACGGACCCAGTGGGCTGCTGGGCAGCCGACTCCGGCCAGTTCCTCTGTCTTCAGAGGCCTCCAACCGCCAGTCTCCCCTGGAGCTCTGTTGCCCCCAACCTAGGGGTCCTAAAGGGCCTGATTTGGGGTATTTTCAGGGTTTCTGGGAGACTGTGTCATTGCACACAGCATGTTCCTTCACCAGGTTTGCCAGACTCCTTACCGCTGAGCGACCTGGGGGCGACACACAGTGCCTGCTGGCCTCTCACCCCAGTACCTGACGCAGTAGCAGCCGGGATGGTGACGATGACAGCACTGATGTGTTGAGGGCCGTTTACCCTCACAACTGCCCAACGAGGTAGGGACTGTGGCAACCCTCATTTTACATGTGGGAACCGTGGTCCAGGAAGGTTGGGTCACTCTTCCAAGATCCCTCAGCTGGATGGTGGCAGGAGGGCATCTGAACCCTGGTTCCAGGGCTGTACTGCTGAGTACAGCGAGCGAGCAGGGCCTGTGTCCCGCCTGAGAACAGCATTTTGGTTGGCGGGAGGGGGTTGTAGGGCAGACTCGGTCCTGCTGTCACCATCTGGCATGCTAGGGGCACTCTCCTAGAGCAGCGTCTGTGGACCCAGAGCCGCTTGTCTGAGTACATGCTTCTGGGAGAGCACTGAGCGTGGGAACCCCCAGGATGAATGCTCCAGGGTGGGGCCCAGAGCCATGCGGGTGGGGTGCAAATCTAGTACCAAACGCTGAGTGTTGATTGAGCCCCTCGTGTTTGTCCGGCCCTGTTAGAAATGCCAGGCGAGTAAAAGAGCAGTTTTTGGTGCCCTCAGAGAATTAATTAGGCAGAACTGTTTGGGTTGCAAGTGACAGAAAGCCAAGTTAGCTTAAGCAAAGAGAATTTTTTGAAAGATACCTTTCTATTTCACATAACTACGGATAGCTCTGGGTGCAACTGGAACCAGAGACTTGAATGCTGGTGTGGGACTTCCTCTTGGGAAATCATGGCCGTAAAGCCTCATGGACTGAATAAAAGTGAAGAGTTAGGTCCTGAGAGTGAGGAGGCGAGTGGAGCAGAAGGGGTGGGTGTGGCCAAAGGTAGGGGTGTGGTTAGGTGGGGCCCGGCCCCCTGGCAGAAGGGTGTAGCTTTACCCTGGGCTATAGGCAGCCACTGCAGGTCCTTGAGGAAGGGAGTGACATGCAAGGATTATGCAGTGTGTGCTGGATGGGCTGCAGAGGCTGAGACCAGAGCAGGCCAGGTGGGGAGGTGGGGCCAGGAGCGTGGAGAGCAAAGGGTCGATTTCCAGGCATTGGGCATGCGGTTTTACGAAGGTATCTAGGAAGCTGCCTTTCCCCAAGAAGGAAAAAGGCAAGGTGCCAGCCAGAGCTGTCCGGAGGGGCGTTTTCCTGCCACGGTGCGTGGGCCTCCAACGTTTTGGATCTCATCACAGCTAATGGAAACTGTTCCACTCCCTGAGCCAGCACAGACAGTGGACGGCTGCATGCGGTGGCCTCCAGCCCTGCTCCCCAACCTCTTAGCAGTTAGTCCGATTCTCTGGCCCCCGGGCACAGGCTGCCGACCCTGTTCATCTGGGGGTGGCAGCTGTCTGCAGCCGTCAGTTAACTGCCTCTTTGGGCTTGGAATGGCGTGTGGGATGGGGGCAGACCTCGGCTTCTGGGGCCTGCTGGGTGAGAGAAGGCAGAGGCGGGTGGTGGACCCAGCTGGCTGTGGGCAGAGGCAGCCTGGCCGCCTCTGGGAGCTGGGCTGTGGGGCCTAAGCGGCCTAGAGATGGCAGACCCCCCCGTCCAGTCTCTGGGTGCTGGGCTGAAATCAACCCACATAACACTTGAGAGAGCTCAGCTCTGGGAGCTGAACAAATCAACAAACAACGTACCGTTCAGTGTGAGTTTGGGGGAGCCAGTGGCCGGCGTAGTCCCATCCTCTGTCTACGGGAGGAAGAAAGAAGGTGGTGGCCCTCACTTGCCCTCAAGAAGGTGATATTTTGGTGGTGGTGGTGGTAGTTGGGGACAGAGGGAAGAGGGGTGTGGACGAGAGAGCAAAGTTTGATCAGCAAAATGCCTTCGAGGGCCGTGCGACTCTGAACTTGGCTCTCTTGTGGCTTTTCGGCTGAACTGAAGAAAACCTACTCCCCCAGAGCAGGCCCGATGCTGGTATCACTGTTGGAATCATGTGACGGCTTGAAGGGTGTATTGTTGACTTGAGTGTATTCATTTATTCCACGTTGTGCTGGAATTTCCATTTCCATTTCCATTTCACTCGGGTCACAGCAAAAACCCGGTTCTTTGAGCTGCAGCCTGCAGAAGCAGAACGAGGAAACCACACCAACCACTTCGTTAAGCTCTACCAACCCAAGCGGCGACTTCCTTCACAAGCAACGGGGCTGAGCCAGTTTAAAGGTGGGAAGGCCTGTGTCATGGCCTTGACCGCCAGCAGGTGTCCTCTGCTTGCTGAAAACGCAGGTGGCCAGGGAGAGTGGACACCGGTCGCTCAGTGAGAGGTGGCTCGGTGTGGGTATGGCAAGTGGCCTTCTGCGCTGCTGATTGATCTGTGTCACAACCTACTGGCCCAAAGCTACCCACTTATTTGAATTTTGCCCTTCAGAGAAACTTCAATTCTCTTGAACCATCCTGCAGTCACCATATTCTTACCTGCCGTGGGCAAAGATAATTACTAGGATAGATGCTTAAGTGGAAGGTCAGAGAAGGTCGCATCGGAACAGTTTCCCGTGTGGGGCAATCACCACAAGAACTAACGGGCAACAGGGACGAGGCGTTCTTGACCGCATTTTGAATTCAGCAAATATTTACTCATATTTACTAAGTTCCTGCTGCTGTGTGCCACACACTGTGGTAGGTTCTGGGATTCCAGTGATAACGATACGGGGACTCAGCCCCTGCCCTCCATCCAGTAGAATTTCGAGCCACAACAGAAGCAGTCTGCACTGTGCAAATCAGTAGCCATTAGCCACAGGGCTGTTGAGCACTTCAAATGTGGAACCGAATCTTTAATTTTATTTAACTAACTCATTTAGATTTCAGTGGCCACATGTGTCTGGTCACTGCCCTATTGGAGAGTGCAGGTCCAGCAGGAGTAACCTTTTTAACACTTTGCCCTAGAAGGCAGTCATTCTTTTCTAGTGTTGTCACTTCTCTTTGCCCAGGGAGTTGCTGAGCAGTGGGGCTGCCCAGTACCCAGGTATCCTGGGCAGAGGGGAGGGCACGGTGAACTGCACTTTCCAGGCTGAGCACTGGCTCTTCTTGCTTTAAGTGTTAGTAACCAGTCCTGTGTCAACCTGGATGGAAACCTTTGGAAAAATCTTGCTCCCGGAGTTCTGCATGGGTGCCCTCTGTTTGTATATGTGGGTAGCTGTCTGGTTTTTTGATACATCGCTGTTGCTCATCTTTGAAAAAATGATCTTGGCAGGGGACAGAAATGATGTCAGCAGCAGAGAAAAACCCTTGTAGTGGAAGCAGGGGTAATTTGTGCGTCCCTGGCAGGGTCGGTGACAATAAGGGTTTTGCAGCCTGCCTGTCACGTTAATTGTATGTTATTAGAGGCCATTAATTTGGGGCTTATTAGCATGATGGATTTTTTCAGCAGTTGCCTGTTTGTGGAGAACTTGAATCTGAAGATCAGCGATACCCATCAGTAGGTATTTGTTGTGTTAAGGAAGAATAAGCTACTTGTTTTCACTGAGCGGGTCCCCAGGGGATGTAGCAGAATGTTCGCTTTCTGAGGGCGTGGTCTTTGGCAGGTGGCAGGGGCTGCCCGAGGAGGGCAATGGGACATCTTCAGTAGGACGTTTCACGCTCCCAGAGCGAAGTTCTAGAAGTTAGAGGCAGAGGAGTTCTCAGTAAATCCTTTGGAACAGCGAGAGTCCACTCTCCTTTGGGTTCCCAGCAGAAGCCCACTGGTCTGTCTGTGGGTAAGCTGATCACTTACTCCATTATTCCCTTGCTCTTTCCATTAAGTAGCTGAGATAGGCATCTGCCATCTCTTGGTGACCTGTCCAGGGCCTGGTCTCTTTTGCGAAAAGATAACTAGTCCCTGTGTCCTGAAGGTCACAAATGTCCAGGGGCCCACGACTCTGTCATCTCCCCTAAGAAGTTGACAAGCAGAGTCTTCTGCAAAGATGGGCTGCTGGCACTCAGGGCTGGTACACAGGTGGTATGGAAGCCGATCAGAGAGCTGGAAGGAGCCGCCCTCCACCCAGAATCCCATCCAGCGAGGCCAGCCTCTGTTTGAGGTTCTTGGAGCACCGGGCCCCTTTGGGAGCTCCCTGCAAGGGTCCAGCTGTGAGGAAGGGCCGGGGCCACATGAACCTGAGTTATACCATCATTTCAGGCGCTGCTTTTGGCCTCCATGGAAACCCCACTGAGTTTTAAGGAGAAGGACCACAATAAAAAAACATGAAACTTTGGTCACAGGAACATCAGAGGGGTAACCAGAAGTAGGAAGCTGCAGCAGGCCACCGTTGAACAAAAGAGTTTGAAATCTGGACACAAGATTTTGCCGTTGCCAACTGGGGGCATGGTACGTAGGTGGAAAGGACAGAGACAAGGGAAAGTGACAGGCATTTGGGACGGAACATAAGCTGAGCACCTACAACGTGCTGGGTGCTGGCCAAGGGCTCTTTAAACGATTCCTGGGGTGGACTCCACTGACCCCTGAGCCCAAAAAGGGCGAACACACCGTTTGGAAGACCCTGGGCACGGAGTCCCAGGGTGTAGTCATGTCTGACGTCCCGAGCAGCCTAGTCACAGTGCGGTAGACGGTGAGCAGGATTCTCCACCTCGCACTCGCTCACTGTGGCACAGCCCTGTGAGGTACGACTTTCTGCACACGTCACAGATGAGGAGACTGAGGCCTGGAGGGAAAGCACCTGGCCCAGTGTCACCTTATAGGTCTGAGGCGGAGCCAGGAAAAGCCTGCGAGCTGCCTGGTTCTCAGCCATGTTTTTCCTCCATTCCCCGAAGAATCTTGTCTTGATGAAACGGGGTGTGTGGGGCGGGGGGGACAGTCAGTTGAGTTGTCCTGTTCGCTGTGATGGGAAATTTCAAGGAGACTTTACCCGAATCATCCCCAAGCTTAACTGTCCCCCAGCTAAGATGCTTCTGACATGGCTCTTGGGAGCAGTTGGTCAGTGGAACCATCTGGAGTCTTCTGATTTGAGTTTGGGAGGAGGAGAGAGCGAGCAAAGTACTTGTGCCTTGGGAGGGCTCGTCCTGGACATGAGCCTCGGCCAGGTGGCTGGTCTTGCCACGGGAACCCCAGGGTGCCTGCGGGGGGGCCGAGCTAGCCAGGTCTCCCATGTCGGAGCAGGAGGGAGAGCCTGCAGTTGTCCCCACCGCAGCCTTCGTGCCCCAAGTCCCGTCTCCACACCTCTGCCACGTGCAGAGAGCGATACACATCTGCCTGGGAACATGCCTTCGGTCCAACCCTGGGATAAAGCGGAGCAGCCTAGTGGTCAAGGCAGGCTGAAATGACACACGTGAATAGCAGGCGGCAGGAGAAATCTCAGCGCCTGACGCCTTCCATGGACTTGTACTGGATGCCTGATGGCCAGAGGGTCCAGTGCTTCTGGCAAGAATGCATGGAGGCGTGGGGTCGGTGGCCCTTCCCACCCCCCAGCGGAAGGCCTGCCCACAGGGGGACACAGCCTCCTTGTGCTGAGGTGGGGGTGCAGTCTGCCCCTCCCTCCTGCCGTCAGGTAACCTCCGCCCAGACCTGCACGTTGGCCTTGCATTGAAGTTAGGTGGGGTGGGGGCATGTTGGTGGGTACCTGGGTAAATAAGTATAAATAGTTTTCTTTCTGATATGTGACCGGATTATTTTCCAGTTGATTTCAAGCCTTGGCCCCAAGTGGCCCACAGATCAAAAAAAGATAAGGGTCAGTTACAAGGTTGAGCTCATTCTCCGTTGTCATGGCAACTGACCTCAGGCAACCCTCGGAGGACTACACCCAGCTCCCCAGGTGATGTTTTTACTGTCCAGCCATCAATCCCAAGCCTTTCAAAACTCAGACTGCCTAATTGTCAGGGCTCTGTTTTGAAGAGGCTCGGTCCCCGAGGGACCCAGTTCAGGCTGCCAGAGCTCATTTATAAGCCTCTGTGAAACACGGGGGACTGAGATGGGTCCCTCCTGGCCAGAAAGGCCTGGGAAGGTGCCCCCCATGGGAGGGGGAAGGGCACCGCCTATCCTCCAGGATTAATTAGGAAAATGGGGGTGGCCGTGGTGGGGCGAGACTTCAGGCGGTGCGTCCTTGAGTGACTGGGGCCCAGCACATCCTGACAGCGTGATCTGGGGCCCTGGGGACCCCTAGGTGGCTTGAGTCTCCAGCAGCCCCTCCACAGACACCCCAACCCCACATCATTTCACCCTAGTCGGGATAATAGGGAAGTGTTTCCCACTGTTAGTTGGTGATTTCTCAGTCTTCTGTAGTGTGGACGAAAAGCAACGTTAGAAAACTTTCACCTTTTTAGAGATTTGAAACGTACAATGTTCATAAAAGCACCGTGATGACTCTGAACACACAGCTTCATGACAGCAGGATGCCAGCAAGATTGGCCAGGTCCAGGGCTCAGTGGCCCTGAATGCATGCCCAAGTCACTGGGGCCCTTTTCAGTGCAGATTCTGCAGGTCTGGGGAGTGGGGAGCTGAGGGTCCGCATTTCCAAGGGCTCTCAGGTGCTGCAGTGCTGCTGTCTGGGGACCAACACTTTACCTGGAATGTCTAGATGCCCGAAGGCAGGCATGACTGCAGGCTTGGGGACCCCAAGACCAGCCCTGGCCCCTGCACACACTCCCCACTTCCATACTGGCCCCTGGTGAAGGACTCCCCCTCAGAACCTCTTTTCTCCTTTGTCATTTGTCAATCCCCAGCCCAAATGCCTCGTCCCTCTTCCCCTCAGCCTGCCTGGGTTCCTTTCCTGGTGGCATTTAATGACAAATAAATAGATAAATGGCCTGATCGGGCTGCCCGGGTATTGTTATCTACCCTCCTCTCTCTCTGCCCAAGGGTCTTTGTTCCTTAGAGAGAACAAAGGACTGAGCCCCCCACGGGGACACATTTCTATTCATGTTCTGGGCCTGTTTGCTGTGGGTTATTTATTGGGGTGGCATCAGAGGGGTCCTCTCCTGGGGTCCCCCTTGCTTCCTCATTTGCCTGGACGAGTGCCAGGCCCTGTGCTCCCTCTTTCTTACCTGCATGTGTCCTGTGTGTGCCTGAGCCTGGACCCCTGGACCTCAACTTTGATTTGACCTGATTTCTGGGCTCAGTTCCTGGTGCTGTGGAATTGAGGTGGGTGAAGTTCATTACCCAAGCTAGTAACAGGGAGGCAGCCTGTGCATTCCCCTGCTCTCCATCCTCTGGAAGAGATGCTGTGGCCGGGACCAGGCTGCCCAGGCATCAGGAATGTGCCCAGACCCCTGCTGACCGGAGCTGGTGCTACAAGGGGCCTACAGCTCCAACGTGTAAATGCTGCAGCCACCGTGGGCTCCCGCGCCCTCCTCCTCACCTGCAGTTTTTGGCTGATCAAGGTGATCAGGAGCAGAGCATGGCTTGTTGGGTCCCCGGTCTCAAGTTCTGTGGCCTTCTTTGTATTTTGTAAAGCTAGACAAGGCTGCCTGGGGCGATGGCATACCTCCTGCTCCCCACCCCCCACGTCTGGCACATCCTTGTAGGAGCCCTGCCTCTCCAGGTGTCCCTTTCCTGTCTGTCAGTTGAGACCCTCCTCGTCTATGTTCTCGGAGCCAGCCAAATTGGCATGTCCTGTGAGTTTGGGGGGCCCCTGGGGTATGGTCACTGGCATTTTACCAGCACCCCATACGCCACATTCCTAGCATTGTGCTAAGTGCTTTGCACAAATCATCCGTTTCCAACTCCTCAAGTGCCTACGCCAAGTCCTGTTCTAGGTACCAGTGATGTGGCAATGAGCAAAATAGCACTCATGGAGCTTACAGTTCTCTCTCTCTTTCTCTCTCTGTCTGTCTCTGACAGAGAGACAGCGAGAATTGGTTAAAAAACAATCAACTCTGTAATATGCCAGGGAGTGGAAAGCACTATCAAGGAAATTAAGGGTGGGGAAAGGATGGGGTTTTAGCTGGGTGTCTGGAGAGGCCTCTCTGAGGAGGTCTCCTTTGAGCAGACACCTGAATGCTTAAAGAAGTGAGGGGAGGAGGAGGAAACAGCCTGGGGGGAGAGAGTTGCAGGGAGGGCAGAAGTCCTTTGGCAGAAGAAGTCTGCTTGGCTGCCTTCCAGAAACCCTGTGATTCTTCCCAGTTTTTAGCAGAGGCAGCTGAAGCTCAGAGATGTTAAGTAACTCACCCAAGCACACACAGCAAGTGAGTGATGGAACTGGGACTCGCCCAAGGTTCTAGCTTTGGTGTCCTTAATTGCTGCTTCCTGAATGGAGGTGGCTAGTTAAGTCCCCTGCCAACACAGGCAGCAGTCACTCGTTCTCTCCTAGAGAGGGATATGTATTAATGACACCACTCCTGGGTCAGTTTCCCCGAGCGGGGCCCCTGCTTAGAGAAAGGCTTGGCAAGGCCCGTGGATATGGTGGGAGCAGGTCATGCTCGGTGCATTGGAGCTCAGGAACAATGCCCTGCCCACTCCCACCCCAGCCTGCCGCCCCTCCCTCCCAGGCAGCAAATTATGGCCTCCGAGTGTGTGCCCAGGCCTGCCTTTGACATCAGCGGGGCCCACCTGAGTTTCACCTTCAGGATTCTGATAATCAGCTCTCTCTCCTCCTGGCTTCCCCCAAGACCTGTATGGAAATAAGTATGTGTCTGCCAGGGATCAAATGCTTTCGGAGACAAAAGTCGGTACTGAGGACATTACAGGGAGCTCTCATCTCGGCACGATGCCCTTCCACAAAGCCCTCTGCTCCTCTTTTGGGCTGACACAGTTTCAGCCTGAAAGCTTCCAGCAGGCCGACTTGGTTTTAAGCAAAAGCACATCCTATTATTTTTTTGAGAAATGAAGTGTAAAATTAACACTTATTATTCCTGAGCAGAATTAAGAGAGAGAGAGAGGGAGAGAGAGAGAGGTGTACTCTGGGATTTTCGTGCTTGCTGGGTTGTTTGTTTGGCAGTTTGGTTTTTTATTTATTTTTATTTTTTTAAGTCATAATAAATCAATAGATTCCCGGTGCCAGCCTCGACTTCTGGGAGTCGGCTAGGAGGCGAGATGGGGGGCAGGGAGCGGGCGCAATCTGCATTTCACTTTACAAATGAGCGGGGCTGCATAACTCACTTGAGTTGCCTGGTTCTCTCTTATGGATGCCTGTCATGTGCTATAAAAAAAAGAAAAGCAGAAGAAGAATAGAAGGGAGAGGAAGCGATTGTGCGTCTTAACTCACAGAATCCACCAGCCCCCACGCCAGTGGAGGGCCCTGCGGGCTCCCCAGGCAGCTTTGGCTTTCTGCTCCAAGGGGTTGGCTGAGCGCTGTGTGATCTTAGAGAATTCAGGAAAGTCATTCTCCGAGGGTGCTGCTGTGTGCAGACCCCGCAACTTGGGACAGAATAAGAGGTTGTCCGTGCCCGTGGGGTAACAGTGGTGGTGCAGAGAATTCTATCAACATCACAGGCTGGCTCATCTTGAGTCACAGGTGCACCAAGAAATGTCCCGCCCTAACTAGGGCAGCCCCTCCCACCCTTCCGCCACGGTCCTGGGTGGTTTTATGGGCAGAGGAGCACATAATGGACGCCCCAGGGGCACCTCCATCCCCCTGCGGTGGGGAGGGGGCGTCATCCTTCAGAAAGAAGATTTGCAAGTCAGAAGGTCTGTCCTGCAAAGGGAGTGATTCCCAGGTCTGTGGGAACCCTCAGGCTTTCTTCTTTTCACCTTACTTTTACTTTTTGCTGGTTTTATTTTTGGTCTCCCAGCTCAACACTTGGGGGAGAGCGAGGAAAGGGACCAGCGGCACTGCATGCGGTTGTCTGGCGGGCTCTTGATCTAATTAGCCCAGAACCTCACATCCACATCGGTTTGGGGCTGTGATTTGTTGAAGTGGCAGCTGTGTGGGCCCCGGAACCGGCTGGCTGACTGTGCACACATTTTTGCAGCGGGCGCAGGGTGGAGCTGCATCTAGGAATCAGGGGAGATTTGCTGATGAATTGCTCGGCACTCGGAGAACGGAAAGTGACTGTCAGACCTGATTTCTCTGATTTATAAGTTGTAGGAGCCTTCTTTGTCCTCACGATGTTTGTGTATCAGACAGGCACGTCTCCATTCACAGCCGTGGATGAAGGCCCCCGCTCGGCAGAGAGCAGTAAATCCTCCTTTGCCATCTCAGCCCAGGGATGGGCTCTGGTGGGCAGGGGGAGAGGGCCCGGCCAGGGGCATCTCTCCTCCATGAGTATTTCCCGAGCCCATCCTGTAGGTCTGGGCAGGAACTAACGCTTCCACGAGCCTGACAAGGAGAAGACAGCGTCTGGGTCCATAGCCTGGTTGCCAGGATCAGCAAGATACATAGGGTGTGGTTACATGAATCCAGGGTCGCTGTGCCCAGCCAGGGGCAGCTGTGTGTGCTGGCCTAGTCAGGGGAGGCTGCCTGGAGGTGGTGTGCAGGTGGGACACACAGGAATAGGGAGGGCTCCAGAGGACCACCCACAGCTGGCTTTGTTACCTCAGTAAGTGCTCTGATTCTCTGAGCCCATTTTTTATCCTTGAGAAAGGTGGTTTTCCCAGCAAGCAGGGTTAATTCTGAGATTCAATTTGTTATAAACTTCATAAACTATAATAGAAACCTTTGTACAGTTGTTACTTTCATACACCCTCTGCTTCATTCATGTCCAAGAGCTGTCCACATTCCCGTAGGGAGGCCTTCTGGAAGGTCGATGTCTCATTCATTCATTCATTCATTCATTCATTCATTCCACCCCTACTCGGTGGCAGTCACTGCGAAGCATTGTTTATGGGGCAGGGGGTATGTTGGAGGGTCTTCTGAGGCAGCCCCCCACACTGGAGGCCATCTCTAATTATGATGAGAGTCTCCCAAGAGGGGTCGAGGACGTGCGTGGGCCTGTGCGGTGAGCGTGCTGAGCCCGTCCTGTGTCCCAAAACTTGTCAATGAATTCCTTTTCCGCTATATAAATGGAAGAGCTGCTCGAATCTCTGTCGGGTGCATGTGGCCTAGTTGCCGGGGCTCCAGGGGCACGACAAACACCCGGTAGATTGCAGCCGGTGGGCTATGTGGGGCAGGCCCACCTGCCCGTGCACGTGTATATGTGTGCTTCTGTGTGGGGCGCCCGGGGCGGGGGGATGGCTGGGCCAGGGGCACGCCTGCTGTCCCCGCCAGCCCCTGCCAGGGCCTGGGGACCCAGGGACTGGCCGGGAGCCTCAGCCCATCTGTGTTCATGCCTTGCCACTGGCACAGCCCCTCTGCTACCTAATTCTTGCCTTTGAGGGCGAATGAGAGCACCTGGCGCCCTTGGTGAGGCTGGTTCCCTGGGGGAGCCCGAGGGGAGCCCGCGTCCTTGGCTGTCCCAGATAATGTCCTCACCGACACCAACCTGCCTGGCGATACACACTTCCTGAGCACTTGCTGTGTGCCGGGGACAGGTCACAACCCTTTTTCTTATTATTCATGGTTAATACTATGAACTCGCTCCATTCTCACATCAACTGTGAGAGGAAGGCTATTGTTTTTTCTTGGGGGGGGTGATTTAGAAAAAAGACACTACTGTTTAGAGCAGTTTTAAGTTTACGATACAACTGAGAGGAAGGCACAGAGATTTCCCATGTGCCCCCACACCCACACCTGCACTTCCGCCCCGTGGTCTGTGTCACTCACCAGAGCCGTGCATTTATTGGTTTGTTTGCAAAGATGAACCTACACTGACACGTCGTTGTCACCCAGAGTCCACAGTTTCCTTTAGGGCTCACTCTTGGTGTTGGACATCCTGTGGGTTTGGACACGTGTGTAGTGACATGTGTCCACCATTATAATGTCATACAGAGTCGTTTCACTGCCCTAAAACCCTCTGTGACCTACTCATTCATCCCTCCTACCTCCTGAACCCCTGGCCACCACTGATCTTCTACTGTGTCCATAGTTTTGCCTTTTCCAGAATGTCATAGAGTTGGAATCATGCAGTGTGCAGCCTTTTCAGATAGGCTTCTTTCACTTAGCAACATGCATGTAAGTTTCCTCTATGTCTTTTCATGGTTTGATCGATTCTTTCTAGTTGCTGCATAATAATCCATCGTCTGGACGGACCAGTGTATCCATCACCCACTGAAGGACGTCTTGGTTGCTTCCAGGTTTAGGCGATTATGGGTAAAGCTGCCATAAACATCTGTGCGCAGGGTTCTGTGTGGACATTACGTTTTCAGCTCATTTGGGTAAATACCGAGGAGGGCGATTGCTGGACCATAGGGTGAGAGTATGTTAGTTTTGTAAGAAACCGCCAAACTGTCTTCCGAAGTGGCTGCGCCATTTGCACTCCTACCAGTGATGGCTGAGATTCCCGTTGCTCCGTGTCCTCACCAGCATGTGGAGTGGTCAGCGTTCTGGATTTGGGCCGTTCTGACAGGTGTGCAGTGCTAAGAAAGGCGTACAATGAGTATTTAGGAAGGAGGAAGCTGAGGCACTGAGAGGTTGCCTAACTTGCCCAGGATGAGGCAGTCAGTGGCAGAGCCGGGTTCCGACCCCGGATGGTGTGACTCGTAGGCGGGTGCGATTCCCCACCACCCTCTGCTGACCATGGGCATGGGGTCACACTAGTCACAGGACCAGGGCCACCTGGTCCCAGGTGCCAGCCGCTTGCATCCTGACAGCCCCGTGAGGCGGGGACTCGGGCAGCGCTCCTGTACCAGCATGAAGTGACGCCCAGGCCACTTGGTATGGAGAACAGAGAAGCCAGGATTGAACTCTGCCCTGGGTCTGGGCGGGGTGCCAGACCTCGCTCTCGACCCGGGGGTGACGCTGGCACTCTGAACACGTTCTCCTCCTTGGGAGCTTTTGAGTGAAAGTTTGGGGTCACAGCATCTCCCAGGTGGGAGGATGGAGCCATGTTCTGATCTGGAAGCAGGACAGGGTGTCTGCCCATTGTCTGTGAGCCACTTGGTAGGCCATCTGCTTCAAAGTGGACACAAGGGTGTTCTATTGTTTTTGCGGTATCTTCCACAGGCTGCCCATTCCTCTCAGAGTAAAATCCCAGAGTCCTCCAGTGGCCGAGGCCCTTTGCAATGTGCGTTCCTGTGTCCTCCCTTCTGACCTCACCCCCAGCCTGTCCCCGGCCCCCTGAGCTTCAGGCCCACTGTGCCCTGGCTGCCTTCAGGCCGGCCCAGCACGCGCTCACCTCGTGGCCTTTGATGTGACTCTTATCTGGAGAGCTCCCCGTGCTCTCACGTCACCTCCTGATGCTGTGTTCTGTGTGGCTCATCTTTATTTATTATCTGTCTCCCTCACCACTAGAATGGGGGCAGGCGTATTATCTGTTTTGTTCCCCCACAGAATCCCAAGCTCTAAGTGCCTGGCACATAGTACACGCTCTGTAAATATTCTACTGGCTTTTGAAACAGCCTGCTTGGGCTCCCTTCTCTGTGCAGACCCCATCCTGGGGCCCTTTCCATGTGACACAGTCTTGGGTTCAAGCTGTTGAACGTGGCCTGCACAGCTTGTCGCTGGACCAGCAGGAGAGACCACAGCAAATGATAGTTTCAAGAGCCAGATATGTGGGGCCAGCCCCCTGGGGTCTGTAAGGCTCGGGGGGCTGGACCCTCTGGGGCTGGGGGGGCCTCGGCGTCCGCGGCCCCCACACCAGCGCTGGTTCTGCAGATTGGGGAGGGGCCGTGGGCAGCTGCCGGAGGACGAGACGTGCAGGTCGCTGACTGGCCGCGGTTTCCTTGCAGAGGAAGGCATCAACCACGAGTGTAAACTGTGCAACCAGATGTTCGACTCCCCAGCCAAGCTCCTCTGTCACCTCATTGAGCACAGCTTCGAGGGCATGGGCGGCACCTTCAAATGCCCCGTGTGCTTCACAGGTAAGGGGCCCGGCTGGGAGCACGTGGGGAGAGAGCCCTTGACTCGCTGGACCTCAGCATGTGCTCCTGGCCTGACGTGGACCCAGGGTTCATGGGGAGGCCCCAAGGGAGAACCACCGCACGGCCCTGTCTGCCTCCATGAGCCCTGACCTGTGGTCCCCATGCCATCTGGCCTCCCCTCTGAGGCAGGTGGAATGGCCCCTCTCCTAGCCCTCCCCTCACCCCTGTCCTGAGCTGCTAGCCCAGCCTCGCCCTCCATCTTGGTGGTCCCTGCATGGCTCTGGGTTCACCTCCCTGAGCTGTGAGCTCCGTCCAGCGCTGCTGGGGCTGTCCCTTTACACACCTTCTGGCTCCCCTGCCCCCACCTGTCCCAGCCCACGCTCCATCCGTGCCCCAGGCTGCAGGAGTCGGGCAGCCTGCCGGCCTAGCCCCCAGCCCCTAGACTGGCTGCTGGCCCAGGCGAGCGGCTGTCCCGGCCCGAGGCAAGTCTCAGGGGCTCTGCCCACCCGCCTCCAGCTGCCCAGATGGCAGCCGGTGTGCGCGGGGAGCCTGGCCTTCCCCTGCCTCCCCCAACATCTGCTGTCTGCCATGGCAGGGGCCCACCCCGGGGAGGGCGCCTGGCGAGAGGGGATCTCTGAAGTGCTCACCTCCCAGACACAGCTGCTTCAGGGCCGCCTCCTGTGTGTGCCCAGGGCCGGGCTCCTGCCACCGGGAAGCCGGGGCCGCAACCTGCTCCGTGCGGGCCTGAAGACGGGGCTGTGCTGGGGGGAAAGTCCTCACGCTCACATCCCGCGGGGGTCCCCAGAGTCGTCCTCCTCGATCTCAGGAGCTCCCACCCGTCTCTTACCATCACACTCGTGGGCTGGGTGGGGGCTGGCACCGAGGGGCCCCAGCCACTGAGTCTGATCCAGGGTACGGGGCCCCTGTGTGGGGGTCCAAGGGCACTGACAAGCTCAACAAAACACATAATAATCCGTGTTCATTGAGCACCTTCTGTACCAGACACTGCGTTAAGCTTGTTTAATTCCAGTCTCGGCACCGCCACCTGCCAGCAGGACCCAGGACAAGTCATTTAATATTCCCGGTGCCTCCGTTTTCTCTTCTATAAAATGGGGATGACACTGCCCGCCTTATGGAGGAAGCCCACACATGGAAGGTGTCTGGCAAATGTTGATGACAATGACATTTTGCAGGCAGTGACCCATGTGATTCTCCCAGCCACACAGTAGCTCCAGATTTCAACAATCCCATGTTTTGGATGAGGACACGAAGCCCAGAGAGGTTAAGTGACTTGCCCAGCGTCGCACAGCCTGTAGGGGGCGGCTCAGCATCAGTGGCCCGAGCTGCCTCTGGTAGGAGCCAGCAATGATCCCAGTAGCCCATTGTGGAGCCGATTGTGTCCACGCGCGGTGATCCCTGCTTGTGAGGGGCGTGGGGCCGCTGTCCGGTGGTGGCTGGGCTGGTGTCCTGGGCCTGCCCTGACGGCCGTGTCCGTGTCCAGTCTTTGTCCAGGCCAACAAGCTACAGCAGCACATCTTCGCCGTGCATGGGCAGGAGGATAAGATTTACGACTGCTCGCAGTGCCCACAGAAGTTCTTCTTCCAGACCGAGCTGCAGGTCAGTGCCCGCGTCCGCTGCACACACCTCCTCATGCCCTTCGGGGTCCCCACTGGCCCTGAGGTGCTGGGCTTAAGCCAGGATGGTGGGGTCTTACACTCCCAGCCGGAGAAGCACCGGGCGGCTGGGCTGGACGCGTGGGTCTGGGGCCAGTGGCCGCCCTCCTGGCTGGCGTGCGGCGTGGTGTCCCAGCCTCTGCAGGCCCAGCACTTTCAGGAGAGCCTGACTGTAGCAGCAGGGCCCGGGGCAGGCGTCAGAAGGCCTATGTCTATGGGGTTTCTGTGGCCAGTCCCTTTCCTTCTTGGGGGTTCAGTCCTCCCACCTGGTACATACTGACATTCACTGGGTTTTGAGTCTGTGGCCCATGTGGTGGCCCATGTGGCATGCACAGCTGAGTCCTGGGGCTGTGTGTAGCCAAGAACTGGGTCTGGGGTCTTGGAGCCTCCAGCTGTGCCCAGGAAAGCCAGAAAAGTGAAGGCACAGCATGCCGGGGTGGGCCCCCTCAGAGGAAGAGACGCCCGCCCTGGGTCCTGAGGCTTATGTGGCCCTCTGTGGGGCAGAATGGCCTTGGCAGCTCCTCAGATCCCCACACAGGGCCTGCAGTAGCTGACGAGGTCCTGGAGAAGGGAAGCAACTGTGGAGGCTTCCCTTAGTACCTGTACCCACTCCCCTCAGCTTTCCATGGTGCCCCTTCCCACCGACGACTGGATTCTGAGGACCATGGTCTGTGTCCACCTAAAACCACCTTCTTACCCACTGGTTTTTGCAAGAAATTCTTGTAACACAGAAGAGGTCCCATGCCCACCCAGAGATACCACGCACGCTCGCAGAAAAATCACACGTGCACTGACTGTGGACAGCAACATCACACACGTGAGGGAAAGTTGCACAGACGCAGTTCCTATGCGTACAACACACACAGAAGTATCACTTTCAAAGGTAACACTGCACACACACACACGGAAGAATGCCACTCACACAGCCTAACACCACACCCACAGAGAAGTAGCACACGGGCATTCATGGAAATGCCCACGGACATCCATAGAAATGCCCACGGACACAGACACACCACATACTGGGACCAACACCATTTTCAGTTGGCATACAGGTAAGGTTTCGCTGCGGTAGCCAACGTCCTCTAGAGCGATGTCTTCCGACCACAGTTTTCTGTGTTGCTCACGTTCTGTGTCCCGGCAGAGGGCGGGGAGGCCTCTGTTGGTGACAGACACTCAGTGACCTGGGCCGTGGCAGCCCACGTCCTTTCACCCGGCCTGGTCACCGAGGCGAGGAGAAGAGGGCGGTGGTACACATGGTACATGGCACACTGGCTCTCAAAGCTTCCCCCGGAAACGGTCGTCGCCACCACTGTGCCAGGGGCCCCTCATCGGGTGGAGGTGTAGGAGCTGCAGCTTCAGGCCCCATCTCATCAGCTACATCCACCTGGGGTGCAGACATCCCGACCCCAGCATGGGTCCTGTGAGCCGGTGGTTTCCCGGGTCACCCCTCAACCTTTAGGGCAGATCCTCAAATGCCAAGAATCTCGCCAAATTATAGCCTTAACGAGTCAGTGTTTTCTGCAATTAATGATTTTAATTACAGACCATTGAAATGCGGAAGTGTTGTAGCAGTGACAAATCTATGCAAATAGTGGTTTTCCCTAAGTAGCTCAATAGCAGTTTTCTGGGTTTTTGAGAGGAGGGTTTTTCAGGCATTGAAGTCTTTGTTGTCTTTATGCTGAAGCTGGGGGCCATGTGTGGGGGTTTCGGCGGTGCAGCAGGAGGCAGGGCCTGGTCCTCACTGAGCCCTGACTGGCTCTCATGGCCGCATGTCATTTGAGGTCCTGTGTGGAGACTCAGGGAAGCTAATATTTGTAGGGGCAGGCGACTCTGTGTTGAGGCGTCTGGAGAAGGTACGCAGCTTGGAATTGCTGTTGTGGATACAGGTGATAGAGGTGGGACCAGACTCTGGGAGCTTTGGTCTGCGTCAGTGATGTGTCTGCCTCCACAGGGAATGTTCTCTTACGTAGGACGTAGGACGCATTAACAGGGCGCAGTTGCCAGGGTCAGAGAGGTGCGAGTCCGGTTTGATTCTGAATTTGCCGAGCTCTGCCCAATGACGGAATTTAATTTAAAGGACTTCGGACAAACCGGGGCATATTCATAACAGAGATGAGCAGCCAGAGAAGGAATGAAGCTTTGCCATTCATCTGTTCAAGGCATGTGTATGGCGGGCCTACTGTGTGCCAGCACAAGTTCTAGAAACTAACAGGACAAGGGTGAGTGAGACAAAGAAACATCCGTCGGGCCTGCGTTCTAGAGGGACTCATAGACACTGTCCAATGACAGCGGTCAGTGATACAAAGAAAATAAAACCATGTCATGGGCCAGAGCACGAAGTGGGGCAAGGTGGGATACTCCTTGGTAAGCAGTCAGGGAGGACTTCTCTGAGGAGGTGGCGTTTGAGCTGAGGCCTGGATGATGAGAAGGAGAGAGTGTGGAAGAGAGCCATGCAAATCCCGTGGCCAGTGCCAGCGAGGGGGGTTGCTGGGATCACAAAGGCACAGTGCAGCTGAAGCAAGTGGGGGACGGGGGGCTGGTGTGAAGGGGGCTGGCAGGTGGAGCCCAGGTCGTGGCAAGATTTGCAGGACAGTGAAGGCGGTTGGTTTTCATCACCATTGTGAAGGGAAGCTCAGAAGAGAAGAGGAATTACCTGATATACACCCTGCATCAAAATTTAAGAGGTTTGGTCTTGGAAAGACTGTTAAGTGAATGAAAAGTCACAGACTGGGAGAAAATATTTGCAAGTTACATACTTGATAAAGGACTTGCATCCAGAACATATAAAATAAAACTCAAAACTCAAGAATGGGGGAGGAGGGTGGAATCAACTGAAAACTGAGCACGACGTTTCAGTCCTTCACCAAAGATGTGAGGAAGCCAGACGCCATTGGGGAAGTGCAGATGAAAACCACATTACGCCACCGTCCATCTATTAGAATGACTAAAACAAAAACAAAAACTGACACCAGCCAGTGTTGGCTAGAGCAGTGGAGTGATCCTACCTGCTGGTGGAATTGCGAAGTGGAACGGCCACGTGGCAGAAGCATTTGTGAGTGTCTTACAAAGTTATACGTACAGTTCACATACAACCTAGCCGTCGTCTTCCTGCCTTGTTTACCCCAGAGGACCAAAAACATGTTCACACCACCACCTCTACAGGAATGATGACACCAGCTTTATTCACAATGGCCTCTAATTGTCCCTTAGCTGGTGGACGCATGGAAAGATACGGTGCATGCGTACAATGGACGCTGGTCAGGAATAAAAAGCAAGCGTGGATACCTGCAGCCACATGGACGAAAGGAAACTGCCAAGTGAGAGAAGCCAGACTCAGAAGGCTCCAACTGTGGGTCCTGTGTGTGTGATGTCCAGAGAAAGGCAAAAATGCTGGAATGCAAAGCAGAGCAATAGTTGCCAGAGCCTAGACGTGGGGGCAAGCAATAGGGGAGACTCAAGAAGGTTCGTCTACACACACACACACACACACACACACACACACACACACACACTCCAGAGCTCAGGGGACCCAGTCTGACTCTGAGAAGCTTTCAGCAGCTATTGAACCAGGAGAAGACCTGGGTGGATTATGGCGGAAGTGTTGTGGACAGTTGTCTTCAGGCTTTGCAGGCTCCTTCAGGAGGAGGGGGTTCTCAAGCTGCTTCCAGGGGCCCCAAGACTTCTGGTGATGGGCAGACACTCAGGTCGTGGGTGTTGGTGTCTGACAATCATGGCTGAGGCCTCACCCTCTGGAGGTAGCTCCAGCAAGATGGGCATTTAAACCGTGGGGCGTGGGTGGCTTTTGAATGCCAAGAGCAGGAAGTGTTGTTGAGCTATCGGTGGTGTAAAGGGGGCTGCCAGGTGGAGCCCAGGTAAATGATGAGCTCCATCATTTACCAGCCGTGGGCCTCAGTTTCCTTATCTGTAAAATGGGTTGTTCATCATCCCTGCCTCACAGTCGTGTGTGTAAGCCCCTTGGCACCGTGGCTGCCACATACAAAGAGCTTGGTAGGTGCTATTTACTGTTATCATTAGCATCTACCATCATTATTAGCATGTTATTAGTATATTATTAGCATTAGCCATGTGAGGGTCCGATGGCATTTTAGGGTCCTGTACAATAGGGCTTTGCTGTGATTTTTCATGATTTCTGGCCTGAGTTTGAACAAACTTTGCTCTGTGGGGCCCAGCCAAGTCTTAAGGCCACGGGCACAGGAGACCCACACTGGGCACAGGTAGGGTTGTGCGTCAGAGTGCGGGGGCAAGGTGGAGAGGGCAGAGGCCAGCGCTTCACATTTCTACCCCCTTCCTACACATTTCGGGGCACCTCGGCCCCAGCCTTCTCTCTGGGCCCTGCTTTCCTTGGCTGTGCCTGGCTCCATGGAGGGCAGTGTGCAGATGTAGTCAGGGGTGTGAGACATCTCTGTAAATCACACACCTGACAAGGTCAGTTGCCTTGCGTTGCCAGCCTCAGGCCTTGGCAGATGAAGGCCTGGGGCCTGTGGGCCCCTCGCCAGGGCTGAGCTGACCTGAGGGGAGGAGCAGGCTCTGCCCATGCAGCCCAGCTGTCTCTGAGGCCCCATAGACAGGGGTGCCCGCAGACCCTGGGCATGATGACGCCTGCTTTTTCCCTTTTGAGGGCCTCACTGTGCCCCCACCATCACCAAGGAAGTGCCTGAGGGGGGGTGCTGTACAGGGCTGGCCTCTGGCCCGATGGACAAGAGCCCCCGAAACTGGATAAGAAATGATTAGAAGAGCCTCCCGCCCTGGTGGGCCAGGCCCCGCTGGAAGCATCGTGTATGGGTTTTCTCAACACAATCCATGAGGTCAGCACTCTCTTCCCCACTTACAGGTATGGAAACTGAGACTCCCAGAGGCTAAGTGATTGGCCCAGGGTCACTGGGAAATGGCAGAGCCACGTACAAAGCCAGATTGTCTTGGCCACCAAGGCAAACAGAAACCCTCCGAAGTTTACATGAATTTTCATTTATATGAGCTAATAGATTTAAATGAGGCCTGCAGTGCTGAACTATAAAAAGCCTCATGTCAGGGGACCCAGAAACTATTTTAGTAGTTGGGCCAAGCAGGGCCGTGGGATATGGAAGAACCTGCCGGCAGGCGGGCCCAGGTGGGAGCGCCCTGGGGCTCGTTCTTCCAGGCCTGTGAGCCGCGTTTGCCAAGCTGGAGCCTGCACACCTTGCGACCAGCACGGCGGTGAGTTCAGCTCAGGCCAGGAGAGGAAGGATGGGCTCCAGTCGTGGAGATGGGGCCCTCCCAAGACCTCCAGCTTCCTGGTGCTGCAGACTTCCCCCCGCCCCCCACCCCAGACCCCTTACAAAAACCTGGGACTTGTTAGGCACTGGCACTGGCAGGCTGCAGCCAGAGAAATGGCTCTTCCGGCGTCTGGTATTTCCGGCACCTGCAGACCTCCGTGATGGGCCGGGGAGGAGGGAATGGTAGGCGGCCCCGTGCCGAGGAATCTAGCCTCCCTCACTGACAAAGCGAGGGGCTGCAGGAGACGCTTCCTTAGTGGCCCGTGCCAGCAAAGTGACCCATGGTGGCAAAGCGGCCAGCCCAGCGTTGAGCGAGTGCATTTAAAGGATTAGCTCACGCTGTGTGCTTGTGTGTGCCTAATCATGCCGCTCCCAGCTAAATGATTACAATTGATTAAAAGCAGAGCTAGGCATTCTAACCAGCAACCCAGAGCCCTTCCGATGGGCCCTGCCAGGGAAGGTGTGTTTGACCTGGGGGCGAGCTCTGATCTCCACTGGGGTGCCTCCTTCGCGGCTCGGAGAACATTTGGTCTGAGCCCTCCCCTCATTCCATTTTCGTTTAACAAGCACTTATTGAGTATCTACTCTAGGCCGGGAAGGCGGCTGTGAGCAGGCAGACAACACACGGAGCTGACAGTCAGTCAGTAAATACATGAACTAGGTCACTTCAGTGTGTGGGATTGTAAGACAATAAAACACTGTGATGGAGAGTGGCATGAGTGTGTGTGTGTGTGTGTGTGTGTGTGTGTGTGTGTGGTCGGGGACAGGCTGAGGGAATATTAGGAATGAAAAATCAGATTGGGTGTTCAGGGAAGGCTGCCATTTCAACTGAGTCCTGAAGGTTAAAAACAAGCCAGTGGTAGGGGAAGGGCTAAGGGTTCCTCCAGCAAAGGGAACAGCCAGTGCAAAGGCTCAGAGACATGGACAAATTTGGGGTGTCCAAGGAACAGAGAAAAGGGTAGTAGTGCTGGAGACAGTTGGTGGGGTCTTCTTGCTTCCTTCTGGGCTGTTCTCATCTCGCCTACTCAGATGGATGTTTCGTGCTTGTTCTGCTTGAACACCCTTCCTTTCTCAGGCTTCAGGGCCCAGCTCAGGTGTCCCTTCTCTGAGAACCCCTCACCGATTCTCTCCCCTTTGGCTTCTCCGGCCCTGTGTTTAACCCCGATCCCTTTGCCAATACAGATTGTAATAACTCATATGTCTACATGTGCGTTTCCACTCCAATGAGGTTTTGGAGAGTGAAGTCTCCCTCTGCCTGTCTGCCATCCGTCCGTCCATCCATCCATCCACCACATATGTTTTACTGTTTTTTTTAAAAATATTTCCTAGAAAGTAGGACAATAAAGGAAAAGGGGGAAAGAAGGAGGGCTGCCACCGGCAGATTGTAGGAGCCCACTTAAAACTTGCTGGTCCTTATAAGATGGGTAACCAAGGCGCCAGTTTGTGCTGCCGCTCTCAGATCCAGCCGGATAATTATAACTAAGAATAATTAAAAGTTAAAAGTGCTCTAGGCACATACTTAGCATTTGACTCTTTGGCTGAGCTTTCTGTAAGCAGCAGCGTCATCCTCCTTCCTGCTTTCAAGGCAGCCAGTCCGTGCCACCTTCCGCTGCCCGGAGGGCAGGGCCCAGCTGGGCTTGGCCTGGGGGAGTGCAGGGGGGCGCCCAGGGACAGCATCAGTGAGGGCCTGCTGTCTGCGTCACAGTCCTTTCCAGGTTGCCCCTCCCCCCATTATTTCCTATTGCCGACATTTGTGCTTCTCTGGCCTCAGTTTCCTCCTCTGTCAAATGGGGTAAGACCTACTACCTTGGGTTGTTGCGAAGATGGAGAGGACACATGTGTGTAGCACTTAGAATATACGCTTTCCTGTGGGTAATTGCGGCACAAAGTATGGTCACTTTGTGTGTCTGCCTTCCCCACTACGGCAGGAAACCAGAGCCCAGCGCAGCTCGAATTCCATTAAAGGGCATAGCACTGCCGTGTCCACACGAGGGGCCAGACAGCCTGGCTTCACGTCTCAGCCCCACTACACAGCAGCTCTCTGACCTGCAGCAAATCACCAACCCATTCTGGCCTCAGTAGACAGGGGCTAATGACAGTCCCCTCCTGTGGATGTTGGGGGGACCGAAGGCAGGGCTGCCTGAAAAGCCGTTAGCAGCAGGCTCAGTGAGCGTCATCTGGGGCCATCCTCATTCAATCCATCGAGGATGGACATGCTCAGTGGGGCGCACAGGTGTTTACTGAGCACCTACTGTGTGCCAGATGTGTGGGGGTGCTGGGGGACACACAGGCATAAGTCCCTCGTGTGTTGTGGGAGGGGAACAGTAGACTGATGTGGACAACCAGACAGAACATTTATTGTATTTGAGAAATAGTGTGCTAACACACACTGTAACATTGCATAGTCTTGGGGCATCTCATCTCCTATCATGTGCTAACTGTAACTGTCAGACACAACAGAAACCCACAGCGGGGCCCCCATGTGACATCACAGGAGGCATGGGGGGGCTGGGCTTTGCCCCCTCCTCACTGTGTCACCAGGTACCAGCCACATGACTCTTGGTTCATTTCCTCTGAGGGGACGAGGCCTTTCCTGCCCATAGTAGGTGTGTCAGCGTCACTGTTATCTCTTACTGCTGCCACCACGTGGGGCGGCTGGGCCTCCTGAGGGCCTATGTGGGGTGGCGAGGGATCTGCTTCCGGGCAAGGCTGAGGGGTGGGCTCTGGCCCACTTCCTGGGCGCCCTGCACCACCTCTTCACACTCACAAGCTTTTGAGACCTCACACGATCCCAGGAATCTAGCATCCTAGATGTCCGTGTCACAGAAGAATAAACTGAGGCTCCCCGGGTCCCACAGCTGCTAGAGTTGCAGGGCTGTGAACCCAGACAGCCTGACACGCGTGTTCATGTTCTTAGTCCAGAGGCCGAGGCAATGGGCTTGCACATGATGCTCAAACCACAGGTGCCCAGGGCAGGTCTCACCGTCCAGGCAGGTAGAAGTCGCAGAGGGTCACCTAGAGGCCTGGCGCATGTGGCTGTCGTGCTGTGGGCAGCCTGGGTGAGCAGTGGCTGCTGGGGTCACCGCAGAGGGAAGCAGGGGAGGAATGGGCAGGGGGCGGCGCCTGTGCCTGGCTGTGTTCAATGCCCTCGTGAGCCCCGCAGCTCTGCCTGCCTGGGCGACGAAGCGTGTGGAGGCCCAGGTGGGGACTTGGGCAGGGAGCCTGCCCCCAAGGCCCAGCTCCAGGCAGAGATGGTACTTGGAATCAGCCTCAGGCTGCCCGTCTGCCCATCGGAGCCTGTCATTCATGCCCTAGGGCGGGGGTCCAACCAGCTTTAGAAGGCACCGTGCCATGCTGACAGACGGGCATGGGGGAGCTGCCAGGAGCCTCAAGCTGGCCATCATTGTGTGTGCCCTGTGCCCACCCCCTCCCCTCGCCGGCGCTGTCCCAGCGGGGACCAAATGCCTTCAGTTTCTTAGAAACGATAATACTACTAACGGTACGTGCTGTGTTGGTTCAGGCTCCCAGGGGTTGGCACCATGCATAGTCCTGTTCCCCGCCCCCACCCGCAGACTTAGGGAAGAGGCAGTTGATATAAAGGAAAGAGCCCTGGACTTGGGGGTCAGAGGGTGACCCTTAGAGTTGCTTCTTGCTGTCACTGTGACTTGGGCCTGAGCCACCCATCCTCACCTGGACCATGGAGCAGCGTTCTCTCCTGGAGGGTTATGGTGGGGATGCCATGTCAGGCTTATGCCTGGCCCCAGAAGACCTAACAGGGGGCAGCGGCAGTATTGGGGGTAGAATTGGTGCTGTGCCACAATATCATGTCATATGGCTAGGAAGGGGCAGGGAATAATAGTAACAGCGAGGCCTTTGCTCTGGTTATCTTGTATTAGCCACAGGACGGTGCTGTGAGGCCAGTGCTATTTTTCTCCCCATTTTGCAGATGGAGAGACTGAGGCACGGCCAGGCAGTGGCCAAGTTGGGATCTGAACCCAGACCCCCGGGCTTCAGAGACTGGGTGTTGAACCACTGCCCCCAAACCGCGGCAGGCCTTTCTCTGTTTTTGAGCCCCATTCGTGTTAAAAACGCAGCTTGCTTTGTCCCTTGTTGGGACCGTCTGTCTTCCCAACTTATTGGGAGCAGTGTTGGCTGTCTCCTGCTGGGATGCGGGGCCTGGCATGGCTGGGGTGCTCGCCCCCACCCGCCGAGAGGCGAGACCGGGTGCTCTCAGCGGAAGCCTGGATTGCGTTCTTTGGTCGAGCAGGAACAATTACTAATGACATTTAGAAAGAAATTAATGATGAGAAATGCAAGTTGGCATTTCAGGAGTGCCAGTCAGCAGCCACGCGTCAGCACTCACAGGAAAGGCAGGGATGGGGGCTGGGCATGGAGGGCAGGGGAGCAGTGGCAGGAATTAATTTTGCTGTGTCAATAACACACGTGGCCCCACTCGTTCTGCTTCTAGAGTTTAGATAAAATCAAACATGACTGGCTGGGGCTCGTCCAGGGCCTCAGTGAGATTCACTGTGTGCTGGGATGTGGGCAAGGGTAGGTGACGGGTTCAGCTTGGTGTCTCCTTTCAGTGGCACCAGGAGGCAGTGGGGACCAGCAGGGGACAACAGGAGGGGAGGAGGTAACCTTAGGACCTGGCCATTTGGGCTCAAATCCCAATACCACCTCTTAACAGCTGTATCACATAGCAAGCTACTTTGCCTTTCTCAGCCTCAGTTTCATCATCAATAAAATGGGGACAATTGGGAGATATGAAGATAATGTATGAAGAGCAGCAGCCCAGGTTTGGCACATAGTAGGAGCTCAATATATGCAGGCTGTTACTGTATTTCACTGACATATTTTAAGAGGCACAAGTTTTCTCATTATTACAGCTCTTAAATTGAAATACCTCACTTGCGTGTTGTAGTTTAGTGGGTCGTATTTTTTTTTCATTGTGATAGGTCAAATACTGGAACACTGTATACTCTTTGGGGTCTTAGGTAAACTATGGCATTGGTAGGAAGTTGGTGGAGTGGGGAGAAGGAAGAAAGACACTGAACCTGGCTGGGTGAATGGGGGTTCCCAGAGGGAAAAGGCGGCAGTCAGCCCCTTTTCATCCTTCAGAATGATGGAGGAGGGTCCCACCCAGGGTCCTCTCACATAGAGGGCGGGGGGCACACACAGGGACAAGTCAGTATGACAGTAACAGCGAACATTTTTACAGAGCGGATGGTGGAAACATACAACCCATGGCCTGAACGATTTGGGAAACGAAATGGTGCCTGTGTTTCAAAACGGAGACTTCCTGTAATTATATTGGCTAGCATTTGTATAGTGCTTACTAAGTGCCAGACATTGTTCTTAGCACTTTTATACTTTAAAACATGCACTCTTCTCAATGCCTCTATTACTGAGGTAGGGAAACTGAGGCACAGAGCAGGTGACTAACCCCCGAGGCCAGAGCTGGTCAGTGCTGGGCCGAGGCCACCAGCCCTGGATTTTGTCCTCTTTCCTACCACACTGAACAGCTAGAGTTTCTGATTTTCTACAAATCACACCTAGCAGCCCCTGGACCACCGTCCCGCTTGGGAATAATCAGCCGCCCTCTTCAGACGTGGGGTCGTGTTCCCCAGTTCAACACAACCCCCACCTGGTCTGCCTCACCTGGTTCATTCCCCACCTGGGCTCTGAGATTGAGACCCCCCCATAGCGACAGTTCATCGTGTGCAGAGATTATCTCATTGGGGCCTCACCATCGGGAAGTTGTTGACTGGAAGTGCTCATTACTCTCACCATTTTGCAGGCCTGAAACCTGGGGCTGGGAACCAAGCATTAAAGTAGGAAACTTGCAGGGAGAAGTGAGGCATGTGTTCCATCCACTTGGGTTGGGGGTTTGAGCAGGGGAGACAAGGGGGCCCCTGCTCCCCAGCTCCGTGACCTCCCCAGCTGAAGCCAGACCTGGCTGCACTGTCCCATGGCTGCGTCCCTGCCCTGAGGCGCCCCCTGAGTCTCCACCATCCTTCTTTCTGTAGCTGCCACATCAAAATGGGGTATCACCCATGCTTTTGCATTGACAATGACAGCAAAGCCTTGTGGTTAGTGTTACGACAGTGGTTAGTAGTACAACATCTGCCTACCATTTTACATGCTGTGAAAACATTTACATGTGTCATCTGATCGAAGCTCATAACAAGGCTATGAGGTAGGTATCATTTGTCTCACTTTTCAAGTGAGTAGATGGGTACTTAGAGAAGGGAACTGGTTGTCTATGTTTACACATGCAGCAAGTGGCTAAGGCAGGATTTGAACGCCAAAGCCCATTATCTTTCCACCAGCCCATCCACCCTCCTACCCAGATGTTTATTCATGTACTCCTCTTTCTCGTACTAGTCATCCACGTGCCAACAGCCACTCACCTACACATTCACCGGCCCGTCCACCCATCCACCATCCAGCCACCCACCCATCTATTCATCCACATTTCTATCCATCGTTCAGTCTGTCTTTCCATCCATCCGTCCATCCATCCATCCATCCATCCATCCATCCATCCATCCATCCATCCATCCATCTCTCCATCCACCCAGCTGCACATCCATTAGAATCAAGTGCTAACTAACTGCTTTCATGAGACTTCCTTACATACTCTTACCTGCTAGCTACCCCCCCCACCCAAAGACTGCATATGCGCGTGCGCGCGCGCGCGCGCGCACACACACACACACACACACACACACAGCGAGCCAAGGGGGATGGGACAGACTGGAGATACAGAGGATCCTTCCTTTGCCCCGTGGAAACCATCAAGTTCTGCCTGGTAGTGGGAGGGACGGTGTAGGGCAGACCCACCTAGTCCTGGTGGGACAGGCGTGTACATAGTGGTGTTGTGCCCACAGTTTGGTTGGAAGCTGGGTGTAGACACGAGGGGCCGACAGTTCTTTGCAGGCTGGGCCACAGTGTTCTTCAGCCGTCAGTGCAAGCAGGTCTGAGCAGGGGCAGCCTAGGGGCCCTGCCGTGCTGGATGACAGGGATCACCTTCACCCTTTGCTTTGTGTCAGGCTAGACTTGCTCTCCGGACCGGCAAGGGTGTACGCCCACATGTTTTCACAAGAGCCGTCGCAATCATTAAATATAATCGTTCTCAGCTGCAGTTTTGATCGCTGGTGCATGCGCGTAATTCATCACAGCAAATTAGGTCCATTTTAGGAACTTCTGGCCCTGCAGCTGGGGGGCTGTCAGGAGGGGCCCTGGGCCATGTGGGCTCGGAAAGCCATTTTGGGGCTATGTTTTCTGAGGGGGACCATCCTCAGAATACCTACCAGACAGCTCTCCCCCTGCAGATGTTAATTTTCTAGAAATTTTAAGGATGCAGGAAAGTTTTCCTTGCAGGAAAAATTTGGAGGGAGGTAGAAATGGATATGATCAAAGTCTTAAAATACCATTTCCAAAACCTAAAAGTCCTGGGTTAGTTTAGGGACCTGGACATACGTGTTCGGTGTCATTAGTGACCGACCATGTGGCCTAGGTTTTCCAGGGCAGCCCTGATTTCCAGTGTTCTGTCCCAGCTATTGGCGATTTGTCCCGGTTTGGGCTTGTGAAACATGATGACTGTATGTAGAGGTGAGTTTTCTCATCAAATTTTAATGAATCAGTATTTAAAGCTGTAAAGGCCTAAAAAGACTTCAGAAACTTTAAAGGGAAAAATTCCGTCCCACGATGGTTTTTCTAGTATTGCAGAATATTGAATGTCTGTAGGTGTGCCTCTGCTCACCAGCCCACCTCCCAGCTGCAGGGGCCGAGGGAACAGGGGCACTTCTGCCAGCAGGGCCTGGCTGCTGGCAGTATCCTGGCTTGGGTACCACAGAGGAAGTCCATAGAGCACGGAGGCAGAGGACGCCTTGCATCCAAAGCCAGCTCCTGCTCAGCAGGTGACATGTCCCCTGGATGCTGCAGCTCGCTCCCAGCCAGGAGACCTCCCGACAGGCTTCCTCCCGCTGCAGCCTGTGCTACTTCCAACTTCTGATCCTGGAGCCGGAGACGTAAGGGCAGCAGCCCCGGGACCTCCTGAGAGCCTGAGCTCTTTGGATGGAATGCACCCCATCTCCCTCCCACCTGCCCACCTGCCTTGTGGGATCCCACCCAATTTTTACAAAGAAAATTGTGTGACAAGACACACAATACACATACATATAATAAAGTACATAAATATAGTAAATATAAATGATAATGTATATACATAAACAAATAAAATATAAAATGAAGTAAAAGTACACATTATCAAATTTGCTGTGTGAGCCTTTTTTCGGTGAGCAGCCCAGGGGCACTGAGACCGTTCACACTGATATGCACAGGACTCCTTTCATCTTGTTTTTCTGAAACTCTGTCCCCAATAAACACTAAGTCCCTGGTCCGCCCCCCCAGCCACGGGCATCTGCCCTTCTATTTCCCATCTCTCTGAATCTGGCCCCTCTGGGGACCTCACAGAGGTGGAAGCTTGGAGTTTTTGTCCTTCCGTGACTGGCTTGGTGCATTTAGCGTCGTGTCTTCAATGGCTCCCTCCACTTTCCAGAAAAAAGCCCAACTGCCCCAGGGCAGAGTGGGGGGTCCCTAGTTCTCCCCCTGTTGTGGAAGCTACAGCTTGCTGGCTGTCAGTTTAGGACACTTGTTGCGTTTTAGCAAGTGCAGGCGCTGCTCTGACACTAGAGACCATCAGGGAGCTGAGAGCCAGGGGCTGGAATTCAACCAGGTCACTGAAGGTTAAGGAAAGTGCTGGAAGGACACCTGTGCAGGTTCAGGGCTGCACTGTGACAGGCGGCCACTTACCGCAGGGGCAGGAAGGCCTTCCAAGGGGACCAAAATTGGTGGGGGTGGGAGTGGGGGTTCTGGCATGGGGAATGAGTGTCTTGAAGGCCGAGCTAAGAAAGAGCTGGGCCTGTTTGGGGAGCTGGAGGAAGGTGGTTGAGGCTTCGGGGCCAGCAGGCGCCAGGTTTCATAGGGCTGTCAGCACCACGGACAGGGCTCTGGATTTCTTCCGGGTGTGGTTGGAACCCGCTGGGGGCTGAGCAGAGACCTCCCACCTTCCTGCCCCTGGAAGGGAACCTGGGCTGCGCCTGTCATGGGCATTTTGTTTTCTCAGCTTCCCACTGCCAGGAAGAGGAGACCCCGGCGGGAACCTGGGTCATCACCAGGTGGGGCGTTTTGGAGGGGTCCTAGCAGTGGTGTGAGTGTGGACAGTCGTGTGAGTGCGGGGAGATGGAACACCCAAAATAACCAACGCCTGAACCACTGTGCAGCACATCAGTGCAATGTCTGTGCGTGCGTGTGCGTGCATGGGACTGTGGGGTATCTGTGTGTGCATTTGGGGGTGGACGTAGGTGTGGGAAGCAGAAGGCATCCTGCCGTCCCACGCTGCATTCATAACCACCCCAAGGACGGTCTCCCCACAGTGCCTGGCTCTTTCCTTCTCCCCCATGAGACATAGTGGGTGATGGCTGGGAAGGTGCAAGGGGTAATTATCAAGACTCGTGAAAGGTAGATACGACACGCTTGTGCTGGTCTGCCTCCTGACACGGACACTGGCACTCCTGGGTGACTCTAGGGAAGGTGGGTTCCTCTGGTTTGCTAGCTACCACCTGCACCCCCGGGAAACAGGCCGCACCGCTGGGGGCAGCCACAGTTACTAGGAGTCTGGCACCCCGCTGACAGACGCTGCAGTCTTCCCCAGGGCTCCATGCGCACAGTCTGCTTTGACCCATACTAGGAACCACAGGTGTGTTTAAAGGTGGGAAGAGAGACCCCTCGCTTGGTCTTGGGAACCCATCTGCCAAACGCCACTTTTACTTCTCGCTGGTGTCCCCTCAGGCTCCGTGGTGGCGTGCGTGCTGACAGTCCTGCCCGCCTGTGTCAGGTTGGAATGATGCCTTTTAGGGATCTGACTCGGGCTCTTTAAGGGCAGGGACCATGCCTGAATTCATACTTGAGATGAGCTATCTCCTGAGGGCCTGGCTCTAAGCAGGTGCCGGCTGGTGTGGTCAGAATGCGCTTCCCAGGGGCCCAGGAGCTTGACAGGCCAGGGCAGCACCCCCGCCCCCCCCCACACAGAAGGGGGCCAAGGTCCAAGAAGGGAACCCATTCCCTGGCACACCATTGCCAGAACCCTCGCTTCTTGGTCTTGGTCCTGTGTCTGCTAGGTACCCCGTCTCCAAGGGGCACAGCTACCAGGGACCCCACCTCCCTTTGGCAAAACAGCAACAGTGGCAACAGACAAATTAACTTAGGACGCGGGGGTCAGGTGTAGCCTCTCGCTGAGGGGCCAATCTATAAGCAGCCTTGGAAAGATGTCATCTTCCTGTGCTTGTGACAACAGCCGTAGAACCCCCGCGTGCCTGCTGCGTCAAGTCCAGTCTCTTGCCTGCGCTCACAGACTGTGCCCCTTTCCATTGCGATGTGCAGTCCCCTGGTCTACCCCTCGGGACAGGTGTGATTAGTTCCCTTGCTTTGTTGGGTGACTCCGAATGGAGCCCGTTTACGGACTGAGTCCCTAATAGAAGCCTTCGGTTCCCTCCTAATAATCTATCCTCTGGCGGGTTTTATTGCCAAACCACAGAAGTACAGAACCTGCCCCTTTGGGGGGTTATTGGGCCTTTTTTGTTTTCACAACATTTTTCTCCCCCATTTTCACTCGAAGGAAGATAGATGGAACTGTTTGTTGTCCAGGCCGCCTGCTTTGGTCTTTTGTGTTCTGGGTGCTGCCGAGTGCTGGTGAGAGGCGGTTTAGACAGAGGTACTCTGAGGGGTGCTCGCCCCCCCTCAGAGCAGTGAGGAGAGTGAGAGAACCCCCACTGCCCGCCCCTTTGGGGAAACCCCTGACAAAAGCAGCGTGGGTCATACAGCTGCACCTCACATGCCCTCAGGTGACTTTTAGGGCCTGCTCTGGGTTCTGCATGAAAGTAGCAGACCCCCACCCCAAAAACGAAAGAAGCAGACCTCTCCAAAGCCAACCCCGTGGCTCCCTGGAAGGTGAAAGCTCCGTCCAGGCCAGGAGCTCTGGATGAATTGCTGCTCACACGAGTGACAGAGAGACAGACTCCACGGCTGAGCGGGCACGAGCCTCACGTCCGCTGCTGTGGCAGACGACAGCCTGTCTGGGTGTCTGGCAGGTGGGCCGGGAAAGCCTCACACACATCCCCATGCACAGAGGAGCTGCCTTTGCTGCGGAGCACATTCTAGGGCTTTGTCCCAGGCCAGAGGGTCACCAGCTTCACCCGGGACCCCGATGCCAAGGGGAGGTGGCACTTCCACGTGACAAGCCTTTCCCTGCCATCTGTGTGAACGGGGTAGACGCGGGCTGGCTGGGTCGGGGCCCGGGGGGAGCGGGGTGCGTCCATGCCGCAGCCTGGGCCCCCCGGGAGCAGCTGCGTCGCCGGGCAGGCATTGAGAGGGAACCTAGGCCATCACTCACTCCTAATTTTAATGATGTGCGTTAGCTAAACTGTGTTCTGAGTATTCATTCAGCACTGTTTATGGTGTGCTCTTGAGTGCGTTTACCGTTCGTCAGAAGTGCAAACTAGCGAACATACGAGCCTTTAAGACAGGCCATCTGTTCGTCTTAGACCCTTGGACGATTGTCAAACGCTTCTAAAAATAAGTGCTCACTAGCAGAGAAGGGCTGCCCAGGTGACACACAGCGGAGAGGCATGCAGGGCTGCCTGCGTCTGCACCCTCCCCAAAGGGAACCATAGATCGTGTGTGTTGGGGAGAGGCTTGGAGGGGTCCCGGGAAGGGAGCAGGAGATGGAGAGCGTGAAGGCCCTGCTGATACGTCTTTGTGGCTGGAGGTGTGAGCTTCTCCCTCTTCTTTGCTTCTTGTATTAACTCCACAGCTCAGATACCTTCGATGGCTCCCCATGGCCCAGATTTAAGGGCACGCTGCCTCGTCTCACATCATGGAGCCTCATCAGTACGGCCCCCACCTTCCTTTCCAGGCTTGTCTCCATGGCACATCCCCTGTGCTCTGCCAAGCTGAATTATTCATTGTTCCCCCGACATATGCTGCACTTTTCAGGTTTCACAGGCAGGCGAGTGCTGCAGTGTAGTGAGGGCTGTGCACGCAGACTGCCTGGGTGCACATCTGGCACTGCCCTTACCGGCTGCAGGACCTCAGCTCTCTGTGCCTCAGTTTTCCTTTCTGTGAAATAGGGATAATAATAGTATTTCACTCCCAGGTTTGTCGTGAGTCTTTAATGAGTGAATATAAGTGAAGGGTTAAGGATGGTGTGTGGCACACGAGCCATGGCAAGTGTTCGCTGCAATCGTTTTCGACATGGGCGCCTCCGTGCCGTCGTCTGGGCAGCTCATTCTTCTTGCAAAGCTATCTCTGAGTGCATGTGTGTGCATGCACGTGTACACACACACACACACACACACACACCAGTGCACATCTCACACCAAACACCCTCAAAGGGCAGCCAGAAGGCCAGCTTCTTCCCTAAGCATCTCCCAATCGCCATAGTCCTTTGTTGTGAAATCTCACCCCCTCCTTTGGCCGTGAGCTTGTGAAAGGGCCAGGCTGTGCCTTGTTCTCTGTCTTCTGTCCACAGCACAGGACCCGCTCCACGTTTGTCCAGTGAACAAATAACAGAATCCCGCTTAGCTTGAACATGGCTGCAGTGTTAGCCTGAAGGATCTACCTTTTCCCCCGGAAACTGACTCTTTCTGTGGTTAACGCAGGTTCTTGGACTTGGTCCCTCCTCTGTAAAGGCAGCCTCGGGAGAGCCGATGTGGCTGAAGCCACCCCCGGACTGGCCTAGTGGTGGGCAGCGCGGGGAGAGGGGATCGACCATGGTCTCATTCCCAACCTAGAACCACCAGGAGGGGATAAGCGGTGAAGGAGAAGCTGGGTGGGACATGCAGGTGGGGTGGGCAGGGTGGGTGGGACGTACTGGGTATGGGGGCTAACTCCCTGCACCCTTATCTGCCACGGATGTGAGGGCCAAGATGCGTGTTGAGGGTGAGGGTCTGTGAGTCCAGAGTCTCCATGTCGCAATGGAACTGGGAGCTCCTGGGGGTGGGGGGTTGTCTGGAACCTCCCCCCTGTATGCCCAGTCCCCCCTTAGGGGGCGCTGACATACTGGGACTCAGTGAATTACTGGGAGGAATGAGTGAACGAGTGAGTGAATAAATGGATGAGTGCACACCTCCCTCCCGCATGGAGTCTGCCTGAGTCGTCTCCCCTTCTCACTAGTGTCCCACTCTGTCCCCTGGGGGAGGGGAAAGCAGTGCACTGTGGGTAGTGAGGCTATAGCCAGGGGCCAATGGGGAGCGGCCAGGCCTTTATCAGATGCCTGCTGCTCTGGGAAGACCATGCAAGTCTCCCCCATCGCAGGAGCACGGCCGAGATCTTGCTAGCTCTGGAGGACGAGCTGGGAGAGAGTCCCTCAAGCCTCCACGAGGCCCCCACTGCAAGCCCCAATGCATGTTTGGTGCCAGGGGGGCACGAGCAGGGAACAAACGGTCCCGCCTCCCAGAGCTCCCTGGCTGGTCAGGAAGGTGTCATGGGCACCACTCACGGAGATCCTTGGCGTATGCACTCTGCCAAGCCCGGGGAAGAACCTGCACCTTATTTCCTGAACCCTCAGGTCCTCTTAGCAAGCGGTCTCTGTTATTACCCCCTGCCCCCACCCGAGCCCCAGAGGTCAGGGAACGTGCTCAAGGCCACATGGCTAGTAAGTGGCAGAGTCAGGACTCAAACTTAGGACTCAGCCCACTAAGGCTGACCACTGGCTTGTCTCCCAGGACAGCAGTGAACACGAATGGGGCACTTGCTGAGGGCCGGGCGAGAGGTTAGGGCTTTGCAGGCCTTTTCTCGTCAGAGTAGCCGGAGCACAGGAGGGCAGCTAATTATGACAGCCCAGAGCGAGCTGCGGTGCGAGGAGTCGGCTGCAGCCCACAGCCGTGCACCTGGGGCATGCACAGCAGTCTCTTGCTGCTTTACCGACAGCTTTGCCCGGCCACCAGGCAGCCTGTGGATTTAAGTACCTCTCGTCTCCTACTCAGCACTGTGGTGGGAGGGTGTCAGTGGGAGACCCAGCAGTTTCCAGACCAAAAGACAGAAAATGGAGCCGAGACCTGCAGAAGAAATCCCCATTGCAGACTAGGGAGGGGCATGCATGGGTGTGCATGAGTGAGCACACGCGTGGCCATGCCTGTGGGGGGCACCGAGTGGGTGCAGCCAGGATGCCTCCTGGGGCTCCTGAAACTAGACGGGGAC
Source organism: Rhinolophus hipposideros (assembly GCF_964194185.1). Classification (NCBI taxonomy): domain Eukaryota; kingdom Metazoa; phylum Chordata; class Mammalia; order Chiroptera; family Rhinolophidae; genus Rhinolophus; species Rhinolophus hipposideros. Next base: position 4,394,846 of record NC_138067.1, on the reverse strand, counting down.
CCCACCTGGGCCTCCGACTGACCCATTCAAGTGTGTGTTGGTGCTTTGGGGAGGCGACCCTGGCACGCCCCGTCTGTGCCCAACACCTATCTTGGCTTGGGCGCTGGGTTGGGGTCATTTTGCTCCTGAATGCCCAGCAACAGGCAAGGTCGCTGTCACCCAGCAGGAATTCAGTAAAGGTTTGTGGGCCGAATGACTGAACAACCATGTGAATGACAAAGGGACCTGCAGCCTGAGCCCTCCGCTGACAACTCACAGAGACGGCTCAGCAGGACACCAGCTCGGGCCCCACCCCTGACAGTGACGGGTGCCACCCCCTTGCCCCTCACTGACTGTGTCCCAGGGGCAGATGGCCTAGTGCGCCAGGCAGAGGCACCCGAAACAGGCCCCACCAGAAACCTGTAAGCACGGGACCCACGCACTCTCTGCCGAGTGGCTGGATCAGGGCCCAAAACCAGTGCCACCCACCCCCTCTCGTTCTCCGGTTTTATTTTCCTCACCTGCTTCTCGGCCCACACCTGCGTCTGCCTGGCAGGCGGAGAGGCACGCGTGGATGCCGGCCTCCCCTCCAGGCACCTTCCAGTGTTGCCCCTCCCACCCCCGGCCTTTATGGCGCCGGGAAGCGTGCGTCTGCAGGGTCGGCAACATCTTTAAAAAACGATTTTCTTGCTTCTCCGAAAGGGCTAAATATAGCACAGGCATAAATAGAGAAATAGACATTAAGTCAAAATGCCCTTGTGAGAACTGTGCCTGGTGGAAGGTACTCTTTAAGAAGGTTTGATGGAGCTCCCGGCCCCTGGAAACGAAACGTAGCTCCAAGCCGTGGGGGGAGACGCAGCGGTTCTTTTCAGGTTATTGAACTGGGCCAATTGCCAGCGGCTCCTCCGGGAGTGGCCCGGCACACAGGTGTGTTGGGTAATTGGTGACGTCCCCGCCACCCTCTCTGCCCTTCCAGACACTGTGCCCTCGGCCTGTGGAGGAGCTGCTGCCCTCCCCAGCTGAGCACCTGGCCCCTCAACACCCACCACACACACACTTATTGGGTGGCATGGACCCGTCTCCTTCCCTGAGCTGCCATCTGCACCATTCACCTCACACATATGTCTAGATGTCTGTGTGTCTGGGCCCTTGAGAGGGGTGAGCCCAGCTGGAGTCTTCTCCTGCCCTCCACTGCCCAGCCCAGGGTATTCAGCGGGTACGAAATAATGCAGTGCTGAAGGAATTCTGATGCCTGGCCTCCTCGGGGCCAAGTTTCCACATGTCCATCTGCTGTGACATCCTGGGCTTTTGTCCTTGTAGGACCTCAGGGAAGGTAGTCTCATCTTCTGTCTCAGAACCATCTTTGAGGAAGTTCTTTCTAGAGTCTAATCGAAGATCTTCCTGCTACTGCTCTTTAGGAGAAAAGGCCCACTGTTGTTTTCACTTGAGAAGCGGCATTTATTCCTGCATTTTCCTAACCAGTGTCCCAGGCATAGGCTTTCCTCTGGGATTTCTATGCCAGCAGCCCCTGGATGAGCCACTATGGACCAGTGTCTGTTTCATTACCCAGAGATTCCGGACACTGCCCTTTCCTCATGGTGGTGGTGGGTGGTCCTTGGGGATTTTGTGGAGATCAAACCTCGTCCTGGGTTTTCTGCTGCCTGTGGTACAAAGACCACCTCCAGGCCACTGTCCATAATCTAAACTGTCCCAGCCTCCGTGTGACTTCTGGGCTGGGGTCACCCACCAGTGCCTGCATTTGCCAGGCTTATTCCAGCCTCCGTGCCTTTGTCTCTGCTCTGCCTTCCACCTGGAGTGGTTTCCCCTTTCCACATAGCGGCATCCCACACACTTACACATTTTTTCGTTCTTTCATTGATACAAGAATGTTGACTCAGTGCCTACTTGGTGCCAGGCTCCAGGAACCATGCTTGGAGCACAGTTATCCGTGTCCGTCTTCCTATCGTCGCTTCTCTCCCTCCTCCTCAATCCCCACAAATAAAGACAGGCCTGACCACACCACTGGCATGGACCATGTGGCTCTGTGCACTGACAGGCTGTTGGCAAGGTGGGCGAGCTGGGCCTGCAAGCTATTCCTGGGCAGCTGTGCCCTGGACCACGTGCTGTGGGGCTGAGAAGGGAAGCGATGCCCCTGCCTGCGGCTCCGAGGCCATCCTGTGTTCAGAAGGCACACAGATGTGTGGGAGGTGGGCTGGACGTGCCTTGAGGGGCTTCGGGGATGGGAAGCCCCGTGTGCCCAGATGACCTCAGAGTGGCTTGGCTGGGAGGGAGGAGAGGAGTCAGCAAAGGCTTCAGGCTAGGAGGACGGTTGGATGTAGGGTGGGTTTGGCTCCCCACAGGACTGGCAGGCTGGCCCTGCACAAATGCGGGGAGAGGTGACTTGGCTTGAGGGTGGGCGTTCCCATGGAAACCGCTGCAGCCCATCTGTGGCCTCAGACAACCTGCTTGGTGCCTCAGGGTCCATGACACCCCTGCTGAGGTGCCAGGCCGTGCTGGCAGAGCTTGTACTCATGTCTGGTGTGGAGCGCGGCTGACCCGTGGATAGAGTGCCCGTGGGGTGTGGGGTGCTGGGAAGCCTGCCTTCTCGCTGGAGCCCCCGGCTCTCTTGGGTTCCAGTTGCCTGGCTCAGCCCCTCCTGCTTCCTAGTTGGATGACCTTGGACTAGTAACTGAGCCTCATTTCTTCCTCTTACAATGTCTCACCTTGTAAGGCTGGTGGGAGGATTGAAAGAAATGTACCTGGAACAGCACACGGCAGGTGTACTTGCCAAGCACTAGCCATGCGGCCGGCACCCAGGGGCCCAAGGGAGGAGCCCAGCAGTGCTCGGCCACAGAGGGCGTCAGCAAACATCTGCTGTGTGAGGACAGCCAGCTGCCTCTCCCAGGCCAGGAGCTTGTGCAGGGCTTAGTGCCTCACCACACAGGCAGCCACAGTGTCTGCGGTGGGAAAGGGCTGCCGCAGGGGCCCTGGGCCGCGGAGCTGGGGGTGGCCGCGGGCCTCCTGGGGTGGCCTCTGGCAGGGGGCATTCTCTGGCGGTCCGCACAGCCCAGACTTGGAGCCCAGGAGAGAGACGCAGTGCCGCGTCTGACCCCTGGTGGTCACCAGCAGAGCTGCAGGCAGGGGCCTCCCAGCCCCAGATGGCGGCACCAGCTACTCGCAGGGCCGCCCAGGTCTGGAGGCCACAGCATCCCTGACAAGCTGCTCCCGGTGACTGGAGGTCCTGTGCTGCCCCCCAAGCAGGGCTACTCTGCCCTGGGTAGCTTTTGCGTCTTCTCCAGGTGTCATGAGGTTGAACACCACCTGAGGCTTTGATGACATGGGTCTGAATTTGGAACAAAACCACTAAAAAGAAACAAAAAAGCTGCAAGCTCTTGAAAGCCAAATCCCACCCCTCGCCCCAGGCCACTGGCTCCTGTGCAGAGATCAGCTTGCTGGCCTGCTGGGCTGTGGGGTGAGGGAAGCGCTGGGCCACAGGATCACCTGGGCCTTGATTTCCCAGGCAGATTTGGCCAAACTGCACACGTTTTTCTGGTCAGAGAAGTGTCGCATGAACAAATGGGCAGGCGCCCTCTTTCAGCGGCCTCCCTGCCGGCTGACAATCCCCTGCCTGGGCTGCAGGCACCACCGTGCCCACTGCCTCAGCACGTCTGTGCCACTCGGGCGCTTCTTGGCCAGAGAGCTTCGTGGCACACCTGCTGTCTCCCTCCACTGGGCTCAGAGCAGCTCCCGGGAAGGACCGAGGGGGGATTGGGGGGAAGCCTGCGGGCGATCAGATATAATTTCCTCCTCATCATTAGCGCAAAAGGGAGATAGAGAGGTGAACAGGGATGTTTTAAATTCCTGCTACCTCCCAGCATTTCCCCTTTTCCTCCATCTAGCCAGTCCCCACAGTAAGACCCAAATGGTCTTTAAAAGAAAAAAGAATTTATAGGGAGCCCAGGTTGGCGGCCACAGGAACCGATCCCCAAGCCCCGTATCCACGTGGCGTCTTGGCAGCTGCGTCCCTAGAGCACTTTTTCCTGGTTGCATTCTGTTTTGGAATAATCGCGACACTTTTCTGCGGCTCTGGGCGTCCATGCACGGAGTGGGAGGGGACGGGCGTCTCTCCATTCTTCAGCCCTCATGCGTGTCTCCTTTCTTCGCCTTTGCAGAATCACACGATGAGCCAGCATGCACAGTGAGGGACCGCTCGACAGGACACCTCTCGGAAGAAGGCTTGCCGGAGAAGCCGTGGGGAGGGCCATTTGAACATCACATCCAATCAAAGTGTCATTTGCAACCCAGATGTAAAACTCTAATGGTTTGGCCATGAGGCGCTGCTATTATAAGCAGCTGGAAATGAATATTAATGGCAGAGATTAAAAGTATTCCATGCTCAGTATTTTTTATTGTCCTGGTACAGCTAGTGTGCTTTTAGAGTTTCTGCCACAGACTACATTTCTAGAGTTAGAGAAACCCGCTTTTTGAGCCTATTGTCCTTTGTTCCTTCATGTATTATATTGATAGTTTTTACAAAAAGGATTAGTGTGATTTCTTTTTTTCTTCGCTTCTTTTTTTTCTTTCTTTCTTGTTTTTCTTTCCCCCGCCAACCCCCCCTTCGGTTAACTACTTTTTAATTGCAATTCTAGGTAATTGTGCGTCGTGATGTGATTGCTCGGCTATTGTCTGAATATTTCCTTTTAATTTTTTAATTAAAGACTAATGCTTTGATTGGATTTGCCAGTTCACCGGACAGTGATTAAAACTATGTAATGAATATAATCGGTTTCAGTGCAACTGGATGGTCTGCTTTTAAATGTGACTTAATCTGACTGCAGTAACTAGTACAGTTCAATAAAGGGAATCCATGCGATTAGTATCCGGCTGCCTGGTTCTCTCCTCCCGAGCCTGGGGCTGTCGTCACCATGAGGTGTGTCCTCTGGGAGTCCCGTGGGATTGCATGTGCCCCTGGGGAGCAGCACACAATAGACCCCGCTTCCCTTGGAAAAGAAGAAGGTTAGCAGCCTGGTGCATGCTCAGTCTGGGTGAGCTGGCAGACCTCACAGGAGTCAGAGTGGAAAGAACCCTTGAAGATGAAACACTCTGCTCTTCTCTATTATGGATGGGAAACTGAAGCCCAAAGGTAAGTAGGCGGCTCTTCCAAGGCCACGTAGAAGGTTTGCGGCTCACACTCACCCACTCTGTTCCTTTTTGTCCCCCTGGGGTTGGCTTTCCCAGGACCCTTACCTCACCAGGAGTCCAGGCACAGTTCGATTCCAGTTGTGGCAGAGGCATGGGGACGTGGCAGGAGCGGGGGCTACAGAGCACAGCCAGGTAGGACCAGCAGGTTTCCCACCACCAAGATCAGCGAGACGTGGAAGTGCAGAGACCTTGGCGGGTCCGGGACGCCAGTGGGGCAAGCCAGGTGCCCGGGGTCCCCGCTCTCAGGCCCACCTGCACTTGCGAGCCCAAGAATGGGTGTGTCCTGACTTTGCACCTTCGGCACCTTGCTTTCCTCACCTCCTCCTGGTCCTCCCGGGGCCCCAGGGCCCCTGCAGCAGCCTCAGTCTCCCCCACTTCCATCCTGTGGGTGCTCAGCTGAATCGCCCATCAGAGGCCAGAGCTTCAGAACCTGCACGGGAAGCACTTCCTTGTTCACTTTTCACAAGGGGCAAGAAAATTGGTTATTACCCTCTGCAGAGCGGAAATGAAACAGGCAGACAGATTGCACCTAATTATAATGTAATACTAAGTCACAGGCGTGGAATTGGGAGCAATTATACCAGCATCTTCTGCTTCCCAGATCCAGAGGCTTCTGATAACCTGTAAAAGCTCCCCTTTCCGCCACTCCATGTACCGTTCTCCTACGGGTGGGGCGTTTCATTTTTCAAAAGGCATTTCACACCTGCCCATCACAGAGCAGACGCCTGTCAGTGTTGGACAGAATGGAGCAGTCACCCTTATGATTCTTGCCTTCTGGAAGCGAAGGCAGTGAGCTCCAACTCTTAGGCCCCTGGACACTTGGCCGTCTGGGGGCAAACCTCAAGGTAGGCATTGGTTTTCCCCAAAGTGTGGCTGGGGCTGGCTTACGCTGCCCTGTGTCCTCGGCCAGGTCTGCCTTGCGGACGGTACTGCGACTGTGGACAGGACCAGCATGTCCCCCACTGCCCAGATCACTGTCCAAGGGCCCCCTCCTGCCAGGATTTATCCCAAACCCCACGGAGGCCAGGTGAGTCCTCAGTAAGTACCAATAGATTTGATTTGACGGTTGGTGGCGTAGGGCTAAATTAGTCACTGCCCCCATTAAAAATACAGCGGGGGGTTTAAGAGCTTTTCACGCCATGGGGGAATCAGCAGCGAAGCCTGCGGACGCCTTGGGAAAGAGAGGCAGCCTAGGGGACCACGAGGTAATGAGGTTTATGGCAATGGCAAGGCAGCCAGGGAACCCCACCGACTCCCCTCGCCTGGCCCCATTGTTCTCAGGCTGGCTCTGCCCCCACCCCTTCCGCTCAGAGCCCCTCATGACTTCACGTGGGGCGGGGCCTCCTAGGGGGCACATGGAGGCCCTTACTGGGACTGCATTTGTCACCGTCAGACAGTATTGGGGTGGGGGTGGTGTAGGGCTATAAACCTGTGCTTTGGGGACCCCACCTCCTTCTCGTCAAAAGATGTGGAGCTGGGATGAGCCACTTTGCCACTCAGCTCTAAGGTACTTGGGACAGTCACTGGAGGCTGGTATGATATGATGTCCCTGGAAGGGCTGAAGACCTGGAAGAGCAAGGCAGGGCAGAGCCCTGAGTTGGAAACGAGATGCAAGTGTCCCTAGGGGTCTCTAGTCATACTGGGTGTTGATAATACGTGGTTTAACACAAGCCGAGAGAAGCCCAGAGTCTTGTCCACGGTCGTACAATTCCAGACAGAACTAGGACTATAATTGGGTGTCTGACTCCCTTCTGCACCCATCTGCTATTTGTCGAAGGGCAAACTGATTGAATAATAACTATTATGATTACTAATAAAATGACATTGTGCTGCATAGGAAAGACTGCTGGCTCTCCTCCTTTTCCTTAAAGTAACTCTGATTTTTATTGAGCACATGTTTCCTTGGAAGGGTCAGCTTGTATACCTTATTCTTACTAGAAGTTAGTCATGACCATATTACTGTCAGTGGCCATACTCTTTCTGTTAATGGGATATAAATAAAGGTGACAGGTACAAATTCTAAGAATTGTCCTTAAAGAGAAGAAGTGAGTGCATCCCTTCCCCTTCCTGATGGCTGGAATGTGGATGCAATAGCTGGAGCTCCAGAAACCATTTTGAACCATGAGGTAATCTGGAATGGAAACCACACATGGGTTGAACAAAACTATGTGTCTCCAACAATGCCAAACACATGCATCTGTCCTGCTTCCTAACGACTTCTTGAACTTGAGAGAAAAATAAATGTCTCTTATTCAAGCCATTATTGGGCTTTTCTGTTACAGTTGAACCAATTCTCACCTAATACAAATGAAAATATACACATGTATGGCTTCCAAGAGCAAATTAGAAGATTCGAGGAAAGGGTATGGGATGGTTAAAACCACCTGAAGGCTACGAGATACAGCTCAGTGATGTACTACCCTCAGTATCTGTTTGGCCCCTGAGTACATGGGGTTGGGCTGACCTGAGCTGGGTTGGGCTGGGCTTAGCTTGGCTGATCTGAGCTGGGTGGTCTGGCTGTTGGTTAATCTAGGACGGCCTTCGCTGGGATGTGCAGAGCACCTTAGCTCTGCTTTCATGTTTCATCCTCTAGCGAGGTAGCCCCAGCTTGTTCTTCTCGTGGCACTGGCCGTGGGCAGGAGCAGGGCAAGCCCAGTTGTGCAAGCTCTTTTCTGGCTTCTGCTTATGCGTTGTGTTTGCTCGTGTCCCTTGGCCAAAGGAAATCACACAGCCAAACTTAGACTCAAGGTCAGGGAAATATACTCCACCTTCTGATGGGAAGAGCTACAAAATCCCAGGACACCGGGCGGGATTCAGAGATGGATGGAGAATTGGGGCCTGTAATATAACTAATCTACCACAGAGCTGAAAGGCAACCCTCGCTCCTCCCAAGACAAAACCAGGTAATTAACAGATACCATCCATGCCACAGCTTGGGAAATGGGCAAATTGAGGTGGCCCAGCTTAGTCTTGATGGGTTCTACCTTGCATTTGGAGGAGAGGCACTCTTAAAGGATTTGGCCCCCAAATTCTTATTACATGTCAAAGCAAGTTCACAGGGCCACTGTTTTTACAGTTGACAGTTGATTCGGGTTCACAATTGATTTAGGTTTGCCAAGAGAGTGGCCAAGGATTACATACTCTGCCTGGCATTCTGTTTCAGGAATGGGAGAAAACACTTAAAAGTTGCACGTTTACAAATCTATCTTGCTCCTCTCTCCAGAAGCACCAAATGTATGTGGCCAGGCATCTCCCTGGCAGTTTCCTCCATGCCTTCACTCTGCTCTTTCCTCTTCCTTGAATGCGCTTCCCTTCTTTTTACCTGGATAACTCCAATTTTTAACTCAGCTCATTAAACTTATTAAGCTCATTAAACTTAGCTAATTCTCCGTGCCAAGACCTGGCTGAGGTGAGAGAAACACTCACCTTGGGTGCAACATTTAGACAATAGTTTAATGGCTGGGCCAGGCCTGGGTTAGGGTGAAAACAAGTGAGACAGGGGCACGAATAAATTCACCTTGGATCCTGTCTGTAGTTAAAATTGTGTTACTTTGTTCATCATGGATTTTTTTTTTTGCATTAATTTTGATTTTTAAAACATTGCATTAAAATGTGATGCTGAGCGTTTTGGCACTCACTTAAATTTTTTACCCTAGGTGAGTGCCTCAGTCATTTCATTCTAGTCTGGGCCCTATCCATCCTCCAGGCGACCTACTCTGACCCCCACCGTCAGGTAAAATATTCTGGGAAGAACTTGGACAATACCTGGTGCATCACTGGTCATCTGTACACTTTTGTAACTGTCTGTCTCGAGGGCTGCGTGTCACTCAGCACAGGCTAGGTTATGGCACAGTAACAAGAGGCCCCCAAATCGTAGTGGCTTAACGCTACCAAGATTGATTTTTCACTGATACTCCATGGCCATCCTGGATCTCCAGGGGGCTTTCTCCTTCATAATCACTCAGGAAGTCAGGCTCAGGGAGCAGCTGCCCCCATAAATGTGGTCAATAACCAAGCCAGAGGGAACAGAAACCTTGGAGGGGGTGGGGTGGGGGTGGGAAACACTGGCCATTCAAGGTTCTCGCCTGGCAATCTCTCCCATGCATACACGCACCAGCACTTCACCTCACAACTCGTTGGCCAGCAGTTGTCACGTGGTCCTGTCCCATCACAGGGAGCCAGGAAGTACAGTCCTGCCGTGTGCCAGGAAGAACTAAGAACGGGCAAGGGTTGGCAAATTGCACTGAGGACTACCACCGCAGACTATCTTCACCTCCCCTCTACCCATCCCTGACTAGGATCTCTTTCAGGGCAGAGCCTAACTCGTAGTAAATCTTGGTAGATGCTGCATCCTGCACAGAATCTGGAGGAGATGAATATTTACTAATGTATGCAGAGACTGAGTATGAAACTGAATAGATGACAAAAAAAAAAAAAAAAGGCCGAGGGGAAGATAAGCATGTAGAGGAAGACACCTGGTAGCCTAAAGGCTGTGGAACGTGTCAGACCTGGATTCAAACCTCAGCTCTACACTTACTCGCTGTGTGACCTCAAGCAAGGCACTTAACGTCTCTGAACCTCAGCGTTTTCATTGGTAAAACGGGAAGAATACTAGCGCTTACCCCACCCCCGACCCCAAATTTGTTGTGACGTTGAAATGAGGTACAAACGATGGCGTGAAATAACATCTGAGCATTCACTGTGTACCTGGCGTTATTACCTGCCCCCCCTCCCCAGGTATTAACGCTTTCCTCCACACAACAACACTGCCACCTGAGTACTGTTTTCCCATTTTACAGATGAGGAAACCAAGGCGGAGGGGCACGGTAACTTGCTAAGGCTCCGGGTCTAGCCCAGGCGGCCTGGCTGCCGAGCCCTGTTCCCAGCCCCCGGAGGCAGGACAGCAGAGCGCCTGAGAAGTCCCGGCTCCAGAGCCTCGTCCCTGGAGCCCGTTCCCGGTATCGGCCCGCCGGGGTCGGCCTTCCCGGCGGAGACCTCGTGGCGGGGCAGAGCCTGTGGGGTCAGCACCAGCCAGGGCTCAGACGCAGAGGCAGCGGCTCGGCCCGCCCCCTGCCTCCCCGGAGCTTTGATTGGCCCGACTTTGCGCCGGCCCCGCCCACCCGGCGCCCGCCGCTGGCTCCGGGCTGAGCTCGAGCTGCGCGGTGTGAACTTATTTGTGCAGTTATTAATTACTGAAGGGCGCACACCGTGCTTCTGTGCATAAAAATATGTTTGAGCAGTTTCTACTTAAACTTTAAAGAGAACGTTAATCAATTTTATTTTAACAAAATGACCTTAAGCAGGGAAAAAAAAAAATTGGTGTTATTTGCCCAAACAGGCAAATTAATTTCTCTCTCTTGAGAAATCTGAGAAGTTTCCAGAAATAGCTGTGCATAATTTACACCTGCCCTGGCCGCTTCTAGTTTAATGCCAAGCCCAGTCCCGGGCACTACCCAACCCCGAGCCCAGAAAAACAGAGAGGTCCTTGCAGAGGCCCTGTCACCCATGCCTGCTCCCCTCGGCTCCTCCACCCACCCTTTCCTCGCCCTTGGGGAACGGATGCTGAGGGGAGGGGCACTGTAGTCTCTGAGAGGCCTGCCCAGCCCGCGCCAAGGTCACCGCGAGGAGAGGGGCGGCTGCCCAGTACGGGGCCAGGGAATTCTCCGGACAGCCTCCAGCAGACAGCCACCCCTTCTGAGGCACGTGACCTGCAGGCACCTGCGTGTGACCCCATCTCCCACCTCCCACCTCCCACCTGGAGGGATTCCCAGAATGGTAGTCGCCGGAACAGTCTGCAAAGCCTGTGCCGCCTTCCAAACCCTGCCCCTCTGGGTCTCAGGCTCCACGCCCCAGAGGCTGTGCGCCCTTCTGCTTGGGTTCCGCTGTGGATGGGCCTGCGAGGTCGGCCTGGCGCCCGGTGTATGAGGCTCAGAGGGGGGCCTGGCAGCGACGTGACCTTTGGCAAGCCATTCGGCCTCCCTGGCCCCCAGTTTCCCCATTTGGATATGGACACTGCTACTCTTGCCTGCAGGAGGCTGCTTTGAGGATGGAATGAGAATCCTGGGAGAAGGTCTGCTTCTCCAGGATTGTTTTATCTGTTTTGTCTCTGCTGTACCACCAGCACCTAGAATAGTGCTAGAACACAGTAGGTGCTCAATAAATATTGGACTGAATGGATGAAAGTGTAATAATTGAACACTTAGTTCCATTATTATTACTACTGGTCTTATCACGGTAGGACTTTTTTTTAATTTTTCAAATATAAAATTAGGTCATCATATAGAAAATTGTTTTTTCAATTACTGTTGCCCATTAGCTACCCTCATCACCCCCTGGAGATTCTGACAGGATCAGTTGGAGGGGAGAATACCCTTTCTCTCCCCCTTTGAAATCACTGTCTTGGATCTCGTAAGTGCGCAGTGCATATCCGTCGAATGACTGCAGGAGAGCTTATCGCTGGAGCCACGGACTCTGGCCCACAGGAACAGGCGGGCCCATGAATGAGTCAAGTGGGCTGGGGGTGAGAGCTGGGCAGTCAATGCCCGTCTCGAGTTCCAGCCCCTTGCTGCCCTGTAAGGAGGGTTATTGCACAGCAAGGCTGAAAATCCAGCTCCCTACTTGGCTTTCTCAGGGGAGCCATGGGGAGCATCATTACAGACCAGTGAGGTGGAAGTCTCAGGTCCCCAGACTCAGGTGGGGATGGAGCTACAGGTTTTTCTATGGTATTTGTAATAGAGTGGTTATTGTCTAATAGTTTTCTGTCTTGTTAGGCTGCCCGCTTATTGATGCTTTGGCTAGAGTGCTCAGGCTCTTTCGAGAGGGGGATTTTTTTTTGTCTGTGCTCATTGGCATTGCCAGGTTGCTGGCTTCTTCAGCTCCAAGTCTGGGACATACGAGGCAAAAAGGAAACCCAGTGAGCAGCTCATCGTCATGTTGTTTGTCGGGCCCCGAGGTCCCTAGTCAGTTAGCATTCTTTACCTTTTTGAGTCTTCCTATTTTTTTTTAATGTATATACCCAGGGTTTTTAGTTGCACTTAGGAGGAGAAATTGGAGAAATATTACTGGAAGTCGACATCCCTGCAGAGATTTTTCCTTTATATGGCCACAACAGTTCCCATTGGATAGATGAATCATAATTGATTGAACCTACCCCCTGTTGTTGGACATTTATGTTGTTTCCAGCCTCTGTACTATAAAATGCCACCGTGAACATTTTTATACATGAGTCTTTGCGCCTTTGTGTGAGTGTATAGCAATTCTGGAATATGTTGACTGAGCAGACTGGATTTCATTTAATAGGTTGGTTCTTGGGACGGAAGATTTTGGTGGGGAAACAAATGGAGGGCCAGTGAGAGAACAATGGGGAGGGGAGAGTGCGACTGGCCAGAGAGAGCCTGTGCCAGGCCCAGCGCCAAGTAGACTCCCCCAGATTTTATCAGAGGTATTGCTGCAAATTCTCCACTGGCCTTGGCCCAATTTGGTCCTGCTGTCCAGAAGGTGCCACCCTCTGACTGCCATCTTTCTCGGGCTACTCCCCAAGGTCAGTTTAGTAGAATATGTACCCTTCTTCCCACCAGCTGACCTTGTCCCTGCAGGGATGGCCCTGGTGAGGGCTCGGGGTGTCCTCTTGTACCTCATTACTGTTGAGACAGAGCTCCTCTTTCTGCTCTGTGCAGTGCACAGGACGCTCTGTACACATCAGCGCCTTCAGAGCTCCCTGCCATGGGGGATGGCAGGCTCAGCGAGGTAAAGTGACTCTTCTAAGGTCACACACCAGGGAGGGGCAGATGCAGCACTCAGTCCCTGATGGTCTGGCTGTGAAGTCTGAAGTCAGTGGAGGAGTTTGGGTCCAAAGGGACATTCTGGAATGGGCTTACAGAATAAATGACCAGAAAGAGGGCTGCCTGAGTCCAGGCCTGTGCTGAGGGACAAGCCCTGAAGGAAGGAGAGTTGGGGGCAGGGGGATGGGAGGTGCCTGCTTAGCCTGGTTACCTGGGAGGCGAGCACAGGGAGCCGGAGCCAGGGGCCTGGCGGTCCCGAAGGGGGCCCCCTGGACTATATTATGTAACAGTGCAATGTGACCAGTCCACTCTTTCCGGGGCCGAGAATCATTATTTATCATTAAAAGCAAAACTGCTTTTAGCAGCCATGACAAAAACAGGCAGGCATACAGAGACACACAGAGCCCCAGACACAGTCAGACACACACACACACACACACAGGCATGCCCCAGGCAGATGAGCCCAGACTGCCCACTCGGGCTCATGCACACACAGAGGCAGGGCTCCCAGACACACATGCACACACGTCCACGTACCACACACAGCCACACAGCAGCATATGGAACAACTCTGCCTTCCCCCTTGGTTTCCAGGAGGCTCAGCGGGGGGTGCGAGTTCCACATCTGACTTTCCTTGTGTTCGTTAGACTCTCGGTGTAATTAAATGTTACATTGAATAATCCAGTGAGGGCTCAGTGGTGGCAGAGGCAGCTGTGACGGGCTGGGGGATGAAGGGAGCTGGATGCCTATCTCAGTCCCCATCCTTCCTGCCCGCCATTCTCCTCCAGCCGCCCCCTCGCCCAGGACTCTGGAGCAGAGGAAGCTCTGGCTCCAGGGCCACCTGGTCAGGCCTTGAGGGAGGATGGGGGTGGGACGGTAGCCTGGGGAGACCCTGGGCCGTCCCATGGCTCAGGAGTCACTGGCCTCCCACTCCTGCTGGACCTCAGGGGCAGAAATGCTCCTCAGTCCAGAAGAACGTCCAGTTGGGCAGGGCTGGCAGGAAGTGCTCCATCCTCTCCTCGCTCTGTTCTTTAAAATGGGGCAGAGGCGTCCCCCGGTCTCTATGGGAGGCAACTCGGTGTGGCGCTCACAGGCCATCCACCTGGGTCCCACTTGCTAACTATGTGACCTTCGTGTGCTCAGTGCCCTCGTGGGTAAGATGGGGTGATAGGAGGACTTACGTCATGGGATTGCGGGGGCACTAAATCAGCCCTGCCCAGAAGCACCAGCAGTCGCCTGGCCTATGGTTAAACTGCCCCTACAAGCAGTTCTTCCCCACAGAGCTGATGCCAGCCAGGCCTACTCATCTGCTGAAAGTGAGGTTTAGGACCCAGTGCCAACGACATGGCAGTGCCCTCTCAGTCCCCCTCTGAGCCCCAACTCCCTTGCCTGTGGAATGGGGCTGACAGTCTCTCTGGCCTGGCAAGTATGCACTGGAGTACTGCATCTGATAAACTGTTGGGTGCTGTGTACCAGGGCAGCTCGGCCTCCCCTTCTCCACGCCTCTTTTCCAACTTCCCTGAGGGCTCCTGAGCCATAATCCCCGCCCCTCTGCAGCCTGCTCTAGGAAGCACAGAGCTGGGGCTGCCCCTCGGCTCAAAGCCCAGCCAGGCTTCCCTGTCCAGGTCACCTGCCCCTTTAGTAAGGGCCTGGCATAGACAACCCAAGCCCCCAAGCCAGGCCCCGCTGGAGCTGGGGTGTGCAAAGTGGACACCGGCCACACCATGGACAGCTCCTTTCAGGTGTCGACTTTAAAATAAGGGCCAGAGCCTGGCGTGTGCCCTCTGGACGATGGGTGGGGTGGGCTGAGGAAGCAGCCAATGAGGTGGTGTGGCCTCTGCCTGCCCTAGTCAGGCCCACTCGGAGCGGGCAGTGGCTGGACAAGACCTCTCAGTGCACATTCTCATGAGAAGCCGCTCCCATCTGCCTCGCTCAGGCTGGCTCCCCAAGCCAGTGAGCCTGGGGTGGAGCTGACCCCCTTTGTGCACACACACGTGCACTGGTGCCCACTCAATCCTGTAAACGTGTACCCACAGGCACAAAGGTAGGCAAGAGCCAAGACACGCCCAGAGTCTCACTGGCAAACCCAGATGGGCCTGGTCAATGCCACAGGGGCCTGCCCAGGGAGACGCAGATAAATCCAAGCTCACTAGACCCACACACACACAACTGTGTGTGAGAGACACGCAGAGCGACCAAGCGACCACCCACTGCTGGGCCCTTTCCTTGCTGCAGAAACACACGCTACCGTTCTTCCATCCTATCTAATTGGGCAACCATCCTGTCAGCCATGTTTTGTGGGGGACTCAGAGCAGCTCAGTGGGCTGCCCACAGCCATACAGCCCCCATAGGGCCCAGCTGGGTGGACTCTGAGGCCCCGCTTCCCCATCCAGTGCTCTCTATTACCTCCTTCCCCATGGGGCCCGACTGGGCGGAGTCACGGGGACAGCTAGAGAAGGGGTGGCCTCCAAGAAGAAACCACGACTTTTGAAGGGTTTTAAATACGGAGCCTGCCCTGGCCGCCTCGCCCATCACCCAGGACTCTGAGCTGTGCAGAGCCAGCTGGTGAATATTCAGGACCCCATGGGTGCCCTTCTCTGTCTCTCCCCCTGCTCCTCGTTTTGGGCTGAGTCTTAAGTGAAATTGATCTTTTTTTTTTAAGGAAAGAGAAATCTGTCTTTTGTTCTTCTGCTCCCCCAGGGGCCCCCCAGAAGAGGAGGACCCCCGCTCGGCTTGAGGGGCACGCCTCGGAACCAATCGCTGCCTGGCACGGCTCCCCGGGCTCGGGGCTTGGGCTCGATGCCATGCGAGCAGATGGCAGTGATTGCTGGCAACCCGGAGACCCTGCAGGAGAGTCGCGTATGGGTGTTTACAGCATCCTGGTCCTGCCGCGAGCATCCAAATGACAGACCGAGGGGCGCCTGGCCCCCCCGGGTGGGGTGGGGGCAGTGCACATCCCTGAAAGAGGAGACGGGCCCCCTGCTTCTCCCAAAAAGAGCACTGCTCAGAGCCCAGCACCCACGCCCAGCACCCAGCATGGTGTCCCACGCGGGGAACAGCAAACCCTTGATTCTGGAGGACCCGTCCTCCCTCTTTCCTCTGCCTTTTCCCAGCACTCCTCCTGCTGCTCCTAGCAGCACTCTCCTCTCAGAGCTGGTCCAAGGAGAGTCCTGCATATTCATTCGAAAAATAGATACAAGCACCTACTGTGTGCTCAAACAGTGAGGAACAAGAGAGGCCCTCAAAGCCTCGTTCCTTTCCTTCAAAGTTCCCAACGGCTTCTACTGAGATACATGTATATTCGTTGGACAAATGCCTGTCTTCATCACCAGGCTGAGCTCCACAAGGGCAGTGTCCTGGAACATAGTAGGTGCTCAGTAAACCTTTACTGAATGAATCAGGGGACCCTGCCCTCACAGAGATTCCAGTCTTCTGGGACTTCTCTCCCTCTCCCCTCTCTCCCATCCCCTATTGGGTGGGGGCCATCGCCTTTGTCTCCCCGCAATGCCGGCCACCTCGTGGCTGTTGTTATATAGATTGTGAGGCTAGTAGGGACCCTCCGGGGCCACGTAAACATGCCCGGTAGGCGGTGTACAGAGATCTTCAAGACTGCATACCCTACGCTGCTCCCCAGCTGCCTGTAGCCCATGGAGGGCTCACCATGCCGACTCCTCAGACTGCATTCAAGGCTCTTTCTGGTCTGCCTTGCGTCTTGCCTTTACATTCATTCAAAAACATTGATTGAGCACCTATCAAGTGTCAAGTCCTACGCAGGAGCTGAGGAGAAGACAATAAAGTGCACAGAGACTATTCTCGTGGAGCTGACACTGGGTGGTGCAGCGAAGTGGAGACAAAGGGCAGGCAAACAGACAGGGTATTATGTGTGCGCTGGGGAGGGGTAAGAGCTGTGAGGAAAGACAGAGCAGGCACGGGGCAGGGAGATGGGTGGGAGTGGGCAGGATGGCGCTGACATTGGAGCAGAGGCCTGAGTGCAATGCGAGAGTAACTGTGTGGCCGGGCGAGAGAAGAACATTCCAGATGGGAACAGCAGGTGCAAAGGCCCTGAGTTACACAACCATAAGCCGGGATCACAAATTTCAGCATCCACAGCAGCAGTCACGAGGGAGATGACCAGGTGCAAGTGTCACGACAAGCGTAACTGCCACTAGCTCTGCGTGGATGAGGCGAGGGGCGTGGTGAGGGCTGCGGCAGACGTGGCAGGTGTGTAGCCGGCAGCCGCTGGCGAGTGGGGATGAAGGCGGGAGTAGAGCTTCTCATGTTTCAGGCAGAACTGAAATCTTCATCTTCTAAAATGTGAGATCTTCCAACTTCGAAGAGTTGGAAGCTAATTTAAAAATATTTTTTAAAGCCTTGCTCGTGCCAAACAAAACTCAATTACAGGCCAGATCCAGCCTCCGAACAACCCGATGCAGCTTTGGATTCAGTGAGGTCCCTATGGGACGATTTGGAGTCATGGCTCCCACTCTCAGTGGGCAGCCAGAAGGGCCCTGAGCTATTCAGGGGTGAGGGGCTGGGCAGGGCCAGCGTGTCCTCTGGCTCTGACTTAGGGGGCGCAGGGCCTGGAGGGCCTGTCCAAACACCTGTCTCCAGGGCCCTCCACTCCCAGTGAGAGGGGAGGGAGGCAGAGGGGCGGGGCCTGGCCTCTCCCCCTGACCCATACTTTGTGGCCCCTGGCAGAGCCCAGCAGCCAGCCAGATGCAGTCTACCTGAGGGGGTGAGGACGGAAAGCCTTCTGCTCCAGCTTTCTGCTGCTCAGTGTGACTGCCTCGGACCCCACACCACAGCCCCGCTTGCTCTCGGCAAATTCAGGCAGAAGAGGGCCTGCCTGTCCCGAAGACCAGCCACCTGAGCAGTTTCATTCGGAATGGTTTCTGCATTGACACACACCGGCCCCCGCACCTCCAGCCCGAGCCCCCCATTCATCTAATGGAAGTCCTGTGGCTCGGCCAGGACGCCCTGCTGGAAAGAAACCTCGGGATGCCCGCCCGCAAACATGACCTTTTCCCGTGTAAGAGACAAGATTTCAAAATCAATCCGGCCTACAGGGCCTGGCCATCCTCGCCACCCGCGCTGCTCAGGGAAGATACCACACCCCCAGGACACGTGTGGGTCGATATGGAGCCGGAGAGAGCCCAGCCGGCTGGGCCCGCACGCTCGGAAGGCTGCTGTCTCCCCGCACTGCCGAGTGTCTCTCCGCCTCTCCACAGAGGTCATGGGACTGTTGTCCATCTTCACTCAGTCTGAGCATGCCCAGATGAGACCAGCGCCGCCCTGGTGACAACACTCGTACACAGAGCCCCGTTCCAGACGTGCTGCAGGCACTCACTCACAGGCTGTTCTCAGCAGGCTGGTGAAGCAGACATTCGGATTATCCCGTTTCGCACACAGGGAAACTGAGGACAGAGAGGTTTCAGCACCTCACTCAAGTTGTGCCGCTGGGCAGTGGCAGTGCTGGCATTTGCCCCCAGGGCCTGGGCCTGTATCTGTGAAGCAACTCAACCCTGTCTCGTGGGCTCAGCAAACAGGTGGCAGCCCCCTGCTCTGCACCAGGCCTGAGCTGAGGCCACAGATGTGAGATGCAGAGTTCCTCTGCCAGAGTCACTGGGCCACGGGGACAGGGTCCTCTGAGTCAGTGCAAGTGGGGTGTCGGTCTGGAGGAGGGAGGGCAGACCCTGCTCAACCTGCAAAATGACCCACAGCCTGTGTGGCCACCTGAGCCCGGAGCCGTTCCTAAAGCAAAGCTCCTCAGGACATTTCCATTCCACAAGCTGGCGAACGCCCTCTGGGCTGAAGGCAGGTGGGATGGTGTTTCTGTCACTTGCAACCAAAAGTGCTGATGAATTCACTGGCCGTTCTAATTCCAGCTTCCACAGGAGACCCCTTTCCTGCCTCCCTTTCACTGTCGAGAGGGTGTGAAGGGTTAGAGACCTGGCACGGGAGGAAGACCCATTTGGGAAACTGGGCCCCCCCCTTGGCTCTTCCCACCACCCCCGCTGTCCCCACACCCACATGGACCCGTCATGCCTGCCTTTGCTACAGCACTGCCCTCGCCCCCACCCCCAAGGACTCTTAAATGTTTCATACATGTTACTGTGTTTTGACTTTTCCCTTCCTTTCTGAACACTCTACATGCCACCACAATGAAATGGCAAGTACATCAATGTTTCCCTGGGGAGTCAGTGTGAGTTTGTGTCTGTGTGTGTCCCCAGGTGTGTCTGTGTGTCCTGTGTGGGTCTGTGTGTGTGCCCCCAGATGTGTCTGTGTGTCTGTATTTGCTCTACAAACATTTCTCACTCTTTGGACTGCACCCAGGATTTTTGCTTGTCTATGAGGTGGGAGTTAGGGGTCCTCTGTGTTTAATGGAGGTGATTCTGCCTTGCATTTGGACAGCTCTTTTAACCTTCCAGGCCCTTCCCCTTTGTGACGTGGAGGCAGCCTTGTGGACCAGGCAGTGTGGGTGACCCATCTTTGCGTGGTGGGTGATTTGTTTTACATCACACGTGGCTGGCTCACAACAGCTGAAAATAGGGCAGAAAGGGAACTGAATCTCTCATTTACCCAATCCCTCATTTCATTCTCCTAAATGGACCTCAGATCTGTCCCATTATTGTGGTCCTTATAAAACTCAATTATCATTGTTGTTATTATTTTTATATTGAGCCATACAAAACTGCCAATATTTGACCATTTTTTATCCACAAGAAAGTCAATTTCATTTGGCTTCACAGAATATTAGTTTTTCATTAGATAATCCCTGTGACACCTCATCCAACCCCAGAGCTAGTAGAACATTACCAGTGACTTACATTTGGTTATGTGCATGCCCCGTCCTACAAATGGGGAAACAGAGGCACGGAGAGATGAGGGCACCTTCCCGGGCTGCACTGGCAATGACAGAGGGCTGAGACCCTCATGACCTGCACCCCGGCACCGAAGCTCCTTGCCTGGACCCCAGCTCCCCCGACTTCCAAATCCATCCTCCTTTCCAAAATCTCACCTCCTGATCTGTTGCCAGCCCGGCTCCTCTATTCACTCGAGTAACTTATATTTCCTTCCAAAAGTATTGCAAGAGCACCTACTCTGTGCCAGGCACAGAGCGTCAAGGCTGAACAAAACAGAGGAGGTGCCAGCCACGGTCTGGTGGAGGGGACAGAAAGCCAGGTAGGTAACTAAACGTATGCATGCCATATGGTGAGGTTCAGAGGGCACGGACGGGGCATCCCTGGGGAGAGCGGACAGGGAAAACCTCTCGAGAGGATGACATTTAAGCTGCCACCTCCCTGCAGCTCCCTTACCACCGACCTTGCTTTTCCAAATCCGCTTTTGTGCCACCCTAACCTCTTGGCCCGTTCCTCGGCCGTGGGTGTGGGGAGGTTTCAGTTGTCATGAGGTTGACAGCTATCTTGTAACGGGAGTATTGAATGGCCTGAGCAGAAGCAGCTCATCAGGTTCAATGAGACCACCTGTTCCATACACACCTCCGCCCCCGCCCAACTCACCTCTCACTTCCCGGGAGCTGTGGAGTGTGCCACAGGCTGGGCAGTGTCTGTCCCAGGGCTGAGGTCTGCTGCTGGAGAGGGGGAGGCATCGGTCCCAGGGAGAACCCCTGTGGAGGCCACTGGTCTTTGCTGGCAGGGGCCGGTGTCCATCAGAGTAGAAACCGCTGCTGATCTGGGTGCCTCTGTGCCCCTCAGGCAGGCAGAGGGGTCCCAGAGCTGGAGGGGATCTTGGTGAGGAGAAGGAGAAAGGGAGGCCCAGAGGTGGGGGAGTGGAGGCTGGGCCTGTGCTAAGGGGCTTGTGGCCACAACTCACGGCAGCTCATGGTAACCTCATGAGGTGGGTTCTAGTATACTTCCCATTTCGTAGATGAGGAAACTGAGGCTCGGTGGTGTGCAGAGGGCACTTGGCTGCTTTCCACCTGGGCAGTGTGACCCTGGGGCTGTGCTGTTACTACAATAGCTTCTGCTTCCAACGTCCCTGGAATCCAGGCTTTGCAGACCAGTGCTGACTACCTGAGGTAGCACATACTGTGGCGGGATTCCATGATTGGATGCCCGAACAGATGACGGATGAGCCGTGAGCTCAGACACCCAGCATGTTAAGGCAGACCGGCCCCAGGTGAGCCTCCATCACTGCAGACAGGGCCAGGGCCTGCTCCCCACCCCAGCTGGGAAGGCTGAGGCCCAGGGGTGTGCGATAATGCCCACATCATCACTGGCTGGCAAGGCGAGGAGCCCAGAGGAGGACGCCAGCCTGTGCGGTCCATAGGCTTGTACCAACTGCGCCCCGAGCTGAGGGACCCTGCCACGCCTTCCCAGCCCCTATCCTGCCATCACCCCACCTGTCCCCCAGTCAGACACACGTAGGTGGCCCCACCTCCACTCTGCCGGTTTCCCCTGGGGCCTCTCTGGCCTGCTCCATGGCACATGGCACAGAGTGAGTGCTGGGTGGGCTCCTCTCTGCTCTGGGGGACATGCAAGGCTTAACAAGCCTGTCAGCCATCAGAGCCCCAGGCTGTGGGGACTCCACTCGGCCTTCAGGTGGGGCTGAGGAAACTCTGAGCGACTTAGCTGAGTCTGGGGGGCCCTCGAGGCTGGTGCCCGCTTTCTTCCTCGTCCACTCTCCAGCCTCCAGGCCAGGCCTTTGTCACCTGGGTAAGGAGTGAGCGTTCTCCCAGGGCAGGGCCGGTAGAGCCCCTCTGCCTCCATCCGGAGGAGGCAGGTGCGGAGGCTGGGAGACACGCACCATTTGAATCCCTACCTTCTCTGTGCCTTGAAAGAGCTCCAAGTTTCCTCAGTTTAAAGGGAAAGAAGTGAGTTTCAAGTTGGAAAACTTGATGGGTGTCCAGTGTCTCCGCGCTGTGGTCCAGCCTCGCGGCCCTGGTGGGGGGGAGCATGAAAGGTAGCTTGGGAGGGAAGAACAGAGGAGCAGCCAGCCCCGCCCTCACCTGCTTCAGAAGCCCCCTTGGAAGCCCCCAGGTAAAACCCCCTCTCCCTTCCTTTATCCCAAGCCTCTTTTTTGAGGTTTGGCTGCATTTTTGATCTTAACAAGTTTTTTCTTTTTTTTTTTTTTTTTGTCATCTTGGCCAGGGCTTTTACAATGTGATTTCTTTTTATTTTAGAAACGGTGGCTTTCAAGTCTCCTCTCATCTATGATTGTTTCATGTTTGTAGGTTTCTGGAAGGTTTGGAGCCGGTCCCTGGGTGGCCGACTTCCCATCTGCTCCTTACTCTGCTCATCGGCTTAGAAGGGGCCTCAGAGCAGCGGCCTCTGGCTGGGCTGGTGCGGCTGGAGGACGATGCAGGGCCCTCAGCCGCCTGCCTCCCCCGAACTCCCTGCTCTGCACGTAGCAGGACACCTCGTGGTGAGAAGCAGGCTGCTGGAGGGCCAGCCTTGGGAAGGTATTTCCACTCTCTGAGCCTCACTGCTCCATCCTCACTGCTCCATCCGTACAGTGGGAATAGTCATCATACTCTAAGGTGATGGTAATAAGCACTTTTCTTCTAAGCCCCTTGGAGCTGGATTTTCATCGTCTGCAACAGAAATATCTAACCATTTGCTAGAGCTTCTGGTGGATCTAAAATTCCCAGCCCCGGAAGTAGGGAGACAGTAAAATGAGCCCCAGGGTCCCTTCCTCAGCAGAGTCGAGGTCTGTCTGCTTTCTCAGGTGTCCTCTGCCTTTCCCTTTGGCCTTGCCTGGCAGAGGAAGGGGCTCTGTCCCCTCCTTATTGTAGCGGAGAGGGACACCTCAGTAGGAGGAAGCCCAAGCCACCCTCTCTTCTGCTCTGGGGGCCGGGGGACACTCTCCTCGGGTTTTTACATTGTTTTGCCTATTTTATTTTTTTCAGATTTACCTTCCTAATTGGGTTTTACTCAGGCAAATATATTAGGATTAGTTTGTAATCCTTGAGCTCACAGACAGTGAGGGTGGGCGGGCCCAGAGCAGGCTGGGAGCCAGGAGGAGGCGTTTGCCGTGGTAAACCCTTAGAGTGGGGGAGCGCGCAGCTAACGGGCTGCGTCCACACAGGAAGCGGGCTTCAGGTGTATCGTTTACTCATCTATTTAATGCAGTTGCGGATATTAGTTACATGCTAGGTGTTGGCGAATAGGACACGGTGCCTGTGTTCACGGACCCCGGTGGAGGGAAGAGACAAGTAAGCAGGATGAGCAAATCTGGTGGCCACAGGTGGCTCAGGCTTCTGGCTGGCCGGATGCTGTGGGAGACTGTGTCCCGTCTGCCGTGGGCCCCGGCAGGGGGAAGGAGCTCTTCCACACGTCCCACTTGCCCTTTATCTGTGTTTGGCCTCCACTGGTTCCGGACTTCCCCTCTCCTTGGGGTGAGCCCCTTCGCGGTCCCTGGGCTCCCTTCCAGCCAGGGGTCATGGCCAGAAGCCTGTCCGTTCACACAGCACTGTGCTTTAGGAAGGAAGAGGGCAAATGTCAATTCTCGTCCCAGATGTGTTGGGCACATGGGAGGTGGGAGGATGGGGGAGGTGTGGGGGGTGTGGATGGGTAGCCTTGCTCACGTCCCCAAAGGTGTGGTCACACTCTCCCTCTAACCTGGGTACCTACTCTCCAGACACTTGTCCACCCAAGGCGGTCTCTCAAAGGCTCTTTCGTGACCAGAGAGGACCCACTCCAAGACGGCTGGTGGCTTCACCTCAACAGAGAAACATCTCATCAGCTTACAAACAGCTCCTTCTCAATCTCTGTCTGAATGGGCCCTGGAGCTGCAGGCCGAGTCCCTCAGGGTCAGGCCTTTTGCGGACACAGCTGATGGGCTGCCCGGGCCTCCTGCAGACTCCACTTCTCCCACTGGGTTCTGCTCCCGAGGCTGCTGCCACCACAGCTGCCCTGGGACAGGAGAGCTTTCTAAGCTGCTGAGCCTGAGGCCACCACCTTGCAGGGGGAGGCAGGGGCCTGGGCGCTGAAGGGCGCTGCGACCTCCGCAGGGCGCAGGGAGCCTGTGGATGAGGGGTGCCTCCCACGAGGAAAGCATGGGGCCACCTGCCCTTCATTTTGCCTGTAATCATCACCTACAAATGGCTATCAGAGGGCCCAGAGCTCTCCAGAAGGTCGTGTGCCCTGAAATTAAAGCCGAGCCTCCCCGGAGGGGGTGGGAGAAAGGGTGCTGTGGCCGGTTTCTCTCTTGTTGAGGGGAGTTTACATCTGTTAGTAAATTTAAGTGGTGACTTCAAGGGGTTTAGATGGCCCCACTAGAAGGCTGCCCTCTGCCTAACGACTGTGCAGGCCCATTCGCGGTTCCTCGGCTGTACACAGGCGGGTGACTCCTGCCTCCGGGTGGGCGGCGTCCCTGCCCCACACCACCCAGGGCGGGAACACTGCAGAAGCCTCACCTCGGTGGCCAGGAGACACGGGGAGTAACTGTGACAGAGGCTGTGTGTGGGGACTTTGCAGTGCCCCCTTCCCTGCCTCCATTGCCTTCTTCTCCCTCTCCTGAGGGCCCTGGCTCAGCTCAGGACTATCTCATACTCAGCAGCCCTTCACACCATGGCAGAGCTGAGAACATCCTGGGAAGCCACGTGAGAGCTGGGGAAACGGGGGCTCCCTGGTTTGGGAGGAGGTCAGGGTTCCATCCTGCTTCCTGCCTGGGCGGGCAGAGAGCACCGGGGGAAAGTGGGGTTTCAAACCCTGGCTGCACACTGGCCTCTCCCGGGCAACTTTGGATAAATATGAGCCTGGGCCCTGCCCAGAGCCGTATGTCATTGGTGGCGGCGGGGCATGGGCAGCGGGAGTTTTTACAAGCCCCCAGGTGACTCCGCTAAGCACCAAGGTTGAGACCCACGGGGTGGTTCCACAGGGTGGTTAAAGGGAGTAGCTTTGGCCTCACTTAATGCTGCCAGTGAATGATGTGACCTGCCTATGCCAAGTCACACAGCCTGAGGCCACTAAGGGGCAAGGACAACAATGATAGAGATTTACGCGGTCTTGCTGTCACGTGTTATTGCAGGACTCCCCGAAACCCCCTCAAACTGTCACCCAGTTGTTTTGGAGACTCTCCAGCCTTGTCTCAAGTGGGTGCATAAACACACCTGTCTGCTACCAAGTGGCATGGCCAGGCATTCCACCCTGGTGACCTCAGATACACCTACCTGAGAAGTCTGGAGTGGCACAAGCCTGCATCTGGAGGCCCTGCCCTCTGCGCCTTGGTCTCAGTGCCTCCAATGGCTCCCGTTTCTTTCAGGCCCCACAGTGTCAGCTAGACACGCCTAAGCCCCTCCGCTGGGTCCTGCTGCCTTGCTGGGGCCACCCTGTCTGTGGGCGCCATGGCACCTCAGCACATCGGGCCCTCCAGCTGCCGATTTCTCCCCACATTCTGGCAGCCTCCCAGTGCCACTTCCCCACTTCCCCAACCCCTGCTGCTCTCTGTCACTGGTCCCAATTGATGTCTTTTGAGTTTCAATGAAACTGTTCTTTCAGTTTTTGTTGAAAGCGTTTCTCTCTCCTGAGAACTTGGAACAGGAATCTAGGGGGTGTGGTCAGGAGAGAAATCTATGTGCCAGACACTGGAATCCGGCCCCCTCAATGCCCCACACTCAAACCCTTGATGTAAAGCTAAGCTAGTCTGTCTGGCTCTGCCTTTAGGAGGAATTCTATTCAAGGGGGCTTCTCAAGTCATCATGCAGGGAGACGGTCTACCCAGAACTCAGATATGTCCTGTTTCCATCAAGAGGTGAGATTTAAGCTCAAGCTGTCCCTTCACGATCCCTCTCTAGCTGGTACCCATTTCCATTCCTGCCCGCCTTCCATCTCTCCATCTTGCCGTCACCCTCCACCTGGCTGTGTGGACTCACAGGTGGGAATGATCACACCTGGGGAAGAAGAGGGCATCCCCGGGCACACCTTCCTCCTAGCACAACTTCCCCTCCCATCTCATTGACTAGCTTAAGATCACATGCTCACCTTAGATCACTGGTGAGGGTCCTAGGTCGTCGTGATTGGCTGAGACGTAGGGGGTGGGGGGGCCGAGCTACCACTCTGCACTCACTGGCACCAGGCCCTGGTGAGGAGAGTGAATATCCATGAAAATTCCCCTCCACACCTTTGCATACTTGTATCAGTTTCCTGAGGCCGCTGCAACAAATTACTACAAGCTGGTGACTTAAAACAACAGACATTTATTCCTGCACAGTTCTGGAGGCCGGAAGTCCAGAATCAAGATATCAGCAGGGCAGTGCTCTCTCCAAAGCCTCCGGGGGACAGCCTATTCCCTACCTCTCCCAGCTTCCGGTGCTTCCAGGTTTCCTTGCCTTGTGGCCACACTGCTCCAGTCTCTGCCTCTGTGGTCGCGTGGCCTCCTCCTCTCCTCTGTGTGCCTCTCAGGACACTGGTCATTGCATTTTGGCCCACCCGCATAATCCAGGTTGATCTCCTCAAGATCCTTCACTTTGTTATGTCTGCAAAGATGCCTTTTCCAAATAAGGTAGGTTAACAGATTCTAGAGGTTGGGATGTGGACATATTTTTTGAGGGCCACTATTTAACCCGCTTTAGTATTCTTGACTTCTGTCAGCAGAGACAAGGGTGATGAGGCATCTGTTCTCAGTAGACAAACAAGACACTGAGCATCTACACAAAGGTTCCAGCCAGACTTTGGTGAGGCTGCAGCCCGCCGTGCAGGGCCTGCTGGGAGAAGGAGGGAAAGCTGGGGCTGCTTTGGGGTTCACCTCTCACCCTCTCTCTGGTTCATTTCCCCACTGTCCCACTTGGTCTTGATTACCTGCATTTTTCTGTGATGGCAGAGTTCCCTCATTGTGCCTTGCCTGACATCTAAAACAGCAAGTGGCCTGCCTGGCATTGAAAAGGAGAAAGTTTCTGGAGGCCCCAGCTGGGGCTAGAAGCCTTGAAGTGCTGTGGGTCTGAGGCTTGTGAAGGGAAGCTGAGATGGGGGAGGGCTGGGTGAAGGCAGGGGGCCAGCCCTGGAGGCCAGAGATGGTCCCCCGAGCCAGAACCCAGGGCCCCCGGGGAATGGAGAGATGGTGTGTGTGTGGCAGGCACATGAGGTGCCCACCCTGGGCATTTGGGGTCCTCTCGGGCCGCAACTGAGAAGCCCCCATTGCTGCCTTTCCCAAGGCCCCAGGTCTGAAAGCTAGAGGCCCACGGAGAATAAAACAGCCTGGGTAAAAAGGCTCCAAAGCAGTTCAAAGACAGAGAGAGACTGAGGATGAAGTTTTTAAGCCACATCCAAGGGGAGGGCTTTTCATCTGCCAGCCTTTGAATAGGGAATCAAGGTGGGCAAAGTTACTACCAGGTTAAAGTTTAAATGGCACAGAAAGGGGAGACAGGAAGATGAAACGACGGCCGTCTGGCCAGGGGAACAAAGCCAGAGCCTAGCCTGGGCACCTGGTCTCAGAGACGCTGAGTTGCAGCAGTCCTAGCACAGACGGGCTGTGACGCCGCCATTGTTCGGCTGAAGAACGCAAATAATTGAAAGGAAAGGTGAGCCAAGGAGAGGCAGCCGGCGTGAGTGACTGCCTGGATCGTTAGAAAATAATTTAAAGGGAACAGGCCTATCAAGCAGTTTCTCTTATGGAAATGCCATCATTGAAGAGAAAGGAAGGGGAGGATGGGGGAAGCCTTTTCATTCTTTGAAAAAGAGTGAGGTGTTTTTCCACTCGCAGAGTGTAGACTTATGAATATCATTTGAAATCCCTTCAGTTTGCAAAGTTGCTTCACTGCCTAATTGCCTGGGCTTGGGGTCCTCTCTAGCACCTTGGGGGTTTGGGGATCGGGGCATTTTGGAGGTACCATAGTGTTACGTCTGCTCAGGTGTTGTTTCATTCTGAGACAGGTTCCCTGCTTGCTCAGCCCTTGTTCAACCTCATCGCTGGTTCTGCCTGTTTCCTTCGCATCTGAATAGTGTACTGTTGCTTGTCTGGCTACCAACTGTGACCTCTGGGGTCTTGAAGATGAGAGCAGGTGAGTTAACATCCTGCCCCAGGGGCACAGGGTCCCAGGTGAAACCTTTCACCCACACCTTTCCAGGGGAAACTTCCCCATTCCTCAGACCTGACTGGACACAAGAGCAGCACCCCTGATAATGCTGATTTGTTTTTGTTTTTAAGATTTTTATTAAAATGTAGCTAATATGGACTATTATATTAGTTTCAGGGGTTCACCATAGTTATTTAACCTTTATAGACCTAAAGAAGTGGTCACCATGATAGGTCCAGCAACCATCTCACAGCATACTGTGCTATCACAATATTATTGAACATATTCCCCATGCTGTATGTTATATATCCATGACTTACTTGTTTTATATCTGGAAATTTGGGCCTCTTACTCCCCTTCACCTTTTCCCACCTTTTAAAAATGTTCAAATTTGACATTCAATATTATTTTATATTAATTTCAGGTGTACAGCATAGTGGTTAGACATTTATATAATTTAAGAAGTGAGCTCCCTGACTAGTCTAGTACCCACCTGGCACTATACATAGCTATTACCATATCATTGACTATATTTACTATACTTTACTTTACATCCCCATGACTATTGTGTAACAACCAATTTGTACTTCTTAATCCCTTCCCATTTTTTTTCACTCACCCCCTAACCCGCTCCTGTCTGGCAACCATGAAAATGTTCTCTGTATCTATGAGTTTGTTTCTGTTTTGTTTGTTTATTTTGTTCTTTAGATTCCATGTATAAGTGAAATCCCATTGTATCTGTCTTTCTCCATCTGACACACTCCACTCTGCACAATACCTTCCAGGTCCATCCATGGTGCTGCAGATGGCAAGAACCCATTCCCTTCCCTGGCCAAGCAATATTCCATTGTATATACGTACCACCTTCACTCATCCATTCTTCCATCGACAGACACCCAGGCTGCCTCCACATCATGACCATTGTAAACAATGCTGCAATGAACATATAGATGTACATGTTCCCTTTAAGTAGCATTTTGAGTTTCTTCAGATAAATACCCAAAAATGGGATTACTGGGTCCTTCTCTGTCTCTTGTTGTAGCCTTTGTTTTAAAGTCTGTTTTGTCTGGTATCTGTATTGCTACCATAGCTTCTTTTTGTTTGTTTCCATTTTCATGAAATATCTTTTTCCATCCTTTTACTTTCAGTCTGTGTGTGTCTTTCAATCTGAGGTGAGTCTCTTGTAGGCAGCATATGTAAGGGTTTTGTTTTCTTATCCATTCAGCGACCCTATCTTTGGATTGGAGCATTTAATACATTTACATTGAAAGTAATTGTTGATAGATATGTAGTTATTGCCATTTTATTATTCATATTTTTTATCCTTTTTTTCCCTTCATTTTAAAGAAGTCCCTCTAAGATTCTTTGTCATACTGGTTTGGTGGTCATGAACTCCTTTAGCTTTTCCTTGTCTGGGAAGCTCTTTACCTGTCCTTCGATTCTAACTGATAGCCTTGCTGGGTAGAGTACTTTTGGTTGCAGGTTCTTACTTATCATCATGTTGAATATTTCCTGCCAGTCCCTTCTGGCCTGCAAAGTTTCTGTTGAAAAATCAGCTGATAGTCTTATGGGAGCTCCCTTGTAGGTAACTAACTGCTTTTCTCTTGCTGCTTTTAGGATTCTCTCTCTGTCTTTAACTTTTGGCATTTTAATTATGATGTGTCTTGATGTGGGCCTGTTTGGGTTCATCTTGTTTGTGACCCTCTGTGCTTCCTGGGCTTGTCTGTCTATTTCCTTTGCCAGGTTAGGGACATTTTCAGTCATTATTTCTTCAAATGGGTTTTCAATCCCTTGCTCTCTCTTCTCCTTCTGGTGACCCATGATGCAGATGTTGTTAGGCTTGATATGATTCCAGAGGCTCCTTAAACTCTTCTCATTTTTTTTTTTTTTTGCGGGGGGAGGATTCGTTTTTCTTTTGGCTGTTTTGATTGGGTGTTTTCTGCTACCTTACCTTCCAAATCGATTGTTCGATCCTCTGCTTCATCTAATCTACTGTTGATTCCTTTCAATGTATTCTTTGTTTCAGTTATTGTAGCCTTTATTTCTGACTGGTTCTTTTTTATGTTTTCTATCTCCATTTTTATGTTTCCTATCTCTTTTTGAAGAATTAGCAGACAAGGACACTAAAACAGTTCTTATGACTGTCTAACATACATTCAAAAAGTTAATTAGAGACATGGAAGACATGAAAAGACCTAGGTGTAACTAGATATAACTACTAGAAATTAAGACTACAGTGTCTGAAGCTGAGAAGTACACTGGGTGGGATAAAGAGATTACACATCACAGAATAACATAGTAGTGAATCAGAACACAGCAATAGAAACTGTCCAAAATGAAATAGAAACAAAAAATAATAAAAAGAAAGACAGTAAGTAGCATAAGTGAGTTGTGGGACAATATTCAGTGGCCTAATATACATATAATTAGAGTTCCTTAAAGAGAGGGTGGGTGCAGCACTATTACTTATTTGAAGTAATAGTGGCTAAAATTTCCCCAAGCTTTGAGAATTATAAACCCACAAATCAAATAAGCTCAATGAACTCCAAGTACAAGAAACAGGAAGAAAAATGCGCCAAGGCACACCACAGCCAAATTGCCCAAAACCAGTCATAAAAAAAAAAAATTTAAAGTAGCCAAAGGGGGGAGAAGAAAAGACAGTATATAGAGAGGAACAAAGGGTTACAGCAGATTTATTATCAGAAACAATGCAAATGAGATGACAGTAGAGCATCATTTTAAAAATAATGAAAGAATTGTCAATGCAGAATTCTATACCCAGTGAAAGTATTTTTCAAAAATAAAGGCACATTAGGGAGAGGATTCTGAAAATATGGTGGAGTCAGAAGCACCAGCAGTCTCTCTCCCCAGCCAACAATTGCACTGGCAGAATCTGTCTGATAGAAGTATTTTGGAATTCTGGAGTCTACTGAAGGCTTGTAACTTCCAAGAGAAGGCTTAGATGGTAAACTGGAGTTAATTTTGGTCAGTTTTGGCTTTAGCGTGATAACAGCTATCCATCCCTCACCCCCAGCCCTGAGGCATGCAGCCATGCACACATTTCTGGAATGGCTTAAGTGCAGCTTGTGGGAGCCAGGGTGGGCAAAAAATAACCCTGTACTCCAAATATCAGAAATTTGCCCTCTGACGGCTACTTTTAATCACAGAGGTACAAAGAGGTAGGCAACCATTTGTGTTGTATCTCCCCCAGTTGTGACAAGCACCTCCCCCTTCAGCTGAAGTGGCGTTCAGGGGACTTGAAGAATCAATACCATTCTTTCCCCCTTCTTTATTTTTCTCTTTTCTCTCTTTTGGGAGCCAGACATTAAAGTCTAGGAAATTCATTAGCAACTGCACATAGAGGGAAAATTAGAACATGGACTTCATTAAAATTAAAAACTCTGTTCTTTGAAAGACACCATTAGAAAAATGAAGAGACAAACTAAAGAATGCAATAAAATATTTTCAATTATATATCTCATAAAGGATTTGTTTCTGGAATATACAAAAAACCTTCAAATTTTAATAATAAGAACACAAATAAACCAATAGAAAATGGCAAGCAGACACTTCACCAAGGAAGACATATGGGTGCCAGATAAGCCCACGGAAAGATGCTCAGTATCATTTAGTAATTAAGGAAATGCAAATTAATACCACCACGAGCGACCACTAATCACCTATTAGAATGACTAAAATGAGCAAGGCTGACCATACCCTGTGTTGGTGAGGCTATGGAAAAACTAGAACCCTCTCACGTTTCTGATTCGAAAACCCATTTAGTGGTTTCTTAAAAATTTGAACATATACCTATCACCCAACCCAGCCGCTCCAGTCCTGGGATTTAGCAAAGGAAATGAGAGTACATGTCCCTTCAAAATCATGAACATGGATATCCATGTGCAGCTTTGTGTTAAAAGCAGCACAGTGTTGCTGGCCATAACCCAAATGTCCACTGATGGGCGAGTGGATAAACTAAACGTGGTACAAAGGAATTCTATCTGGCAATGGAAGGAGGGGAGAGGGAAAAGCTACCGATACACACAACAACATGGGTGAATCTCAAAATAATTACTCTGAGTAAAAGAAGCCAGGCACAAAAAGAGTCTATGTTATATGATGTAAGGGATATAAAACTCTAGAAACTGCAAGCTAATTCATAGAGACGGAAACCATCAGTGGTTGCCTGGTACAGGGGCAGGGGCAAGTAGGAGGCATGACAAAGGGTCAGGAGGAAGCTTTGGGGGTGCTGGGTAGGGTCACACCTGACTGGTGAGGGGTTCAGAGTTGTATGCTTCAGAGCTAGAACTTAGTGCCCTGTACACCTTAAATGTGTGTGATGTCTGGCTCCTAAATTATACCTCAATAAAGCTCTTTTTGAAAACAAGGTAGTGAGGAAGCAGGGATAGGAAAGGCAGGGGTGACAGCCTGTGCAAAGCCTGGAGGTGAGAACGAGAGCACTTCCTAGAAGTTAAAAAGATTCATCATGGCAGGAGAGCAGGACATGACAATGAGGGTGGAGAGACATGAAGCTGATTACTGGTCCCTTGTGATCCACTTATACTATGTTCTGTGCCTCATTCACGAGTCCTGGGGACGCTCCGACGGGCCCCAGTGCCAGAGGCAGAGGCGGTCAGCACGCAGCATTTGGGATGAGAAGCAGGCAAAGACTGGGGTGGGGAGACTAAAACTTTCAGAACAGCCCCAGTAGCCCGGTCAGCTGGTCATTTGGTGAACTGACCTCACACAAGGTGATTGCCTCAAATCAGTCTGTCTTCCTGGAAGGAACTGCCAAATGTGATGTGAGCCTGAGGATGAGCGAGTCGTCCACAGCCTACGGCTGAGGCACAGGCTGTTATCTGGAGCCCATTGTGCCCAACAAAGGCAGAGAGAGGGAAAAAGAACAAGGCAGGATCTTCCATGGGAATGAAGACAGGAAAGTCAGCATGCAACAGTCAGCAAACAAGGTGGTCTAAGAATGAGCCACAACATGGCGACGTAAAAGATGACATGGGGTTCAGCAGAGGGAGAAAGCCCCGTGAACGTCTTCTGAGGGAGGCAGGATTGAAAGGGGCCTACAATATGCATTTCGATTCCGATCAGGACAGGGCAAGAAGGATATTCCAGGCAGAGGAAAGGCCCTGAGCTGATGGTAACGGATGAGACATGCAGTGGTCAGCAGGCGCCCTTGTGTGTCAGTACTGAGTAGGACTCTCTCTGAAATGACCCTACATAATATTAAAACCATCCCTTGATAAGAGGTGTGCAGCCAGCCTGGGAATGCCAGCCATGGTTGAGATTATTAGTGATAGGGTTTGCATGTCTGTTAAACTGTTTTCTTCTGATGTTTCCAATATGGATATGTATTACCTGCACATTTCAAACGTACTATGAATCTGCAAACTAACAACTCTCACCCGTCTCCCTTCGGTCTAATCATCCCAAGATCAGACTTTCCTCAGACGGTAGCTTGAAGACAGCCCGGCTCTCCCCGAGAGCTGGAAGCCCCGGGGGGTCCAGTCTCCATCTGTCCGTGAGTCTTCCCAGGCCTTGTGTGCTCCTCCCAGGCTGACTGGACGTAGGCCAGGGGCAGGAGAACCTGCTCTGGCTGGCATCACGAGGCGCCAGGCGCACCTGAGCAGCCGGCAGGTGTGACAGATGTCCCCGGACCACACGGAGCTGGCTGTGCCTTGTGCACACATGACCGTCCCCCCCCCCCAAACCTCCCCTGCTCCCCGGCTAGCTCAGGTGTGGTGCATCTGCGGCCCGTTGGCAGCTTTCTTGCCCGCAGTGCTAGGAGCTGTCAGGTTAAAAGCTGGCTTGCTTGATTTGATCCCACATGTGAGCTGTTTTATTTCCCTCTCTCTCCCTTACATGGCTTCGGTGTGCTTTTATAAATATTTCACTAGCCTTGCTAAAGTCTATTTCATCTCTCTCTTAAATTTATTAAATATAAATGCAGCAACAACTCTACCATAAGTCTCTCTTTGCTGTCAAAATCTCAGGCTCCCGTGGAAGTAAATATAATTTGCTTTGTTTACTGTGGGTAATTCGGAGCCCTATCTGCTGTATCAACACCTCCCGTGCCCCCCAAATCTCCATGCTTTCGTTAGCAGGGGTCTGCCCTATCCCCGCGTAGGGCTCAGCGACATGCTTCCCACTTTGAAGATGGCATGACAAAGAACCAGTAGGGGCTGTTCTCTGAGACTTGCACAGCCAGGATTCCTCAGTCCATTGGTCTCCCAACGGTGCCCTCAGTGAGTAAAGGGGCGCCTGTACTCATCACCCCAGAGCTGAGCAGACCCATAGCTGGTGATCTGGCCAAAAACAGGCACAGAGTACCATAAGGTGATTGACAGCCCTCCCACGCCCCAGGACCTAGAGTCAATAGAACCATGGACAATGTAGGAATTCTGGGCCCCAAAAGCAAACCACAAGCACCACCCTCAAGACCCTGCCACTTCCTTTGTTCTTTGTTAATTGCAAAATAAATGCAACCCCTGCCCACTGACTGGAAAGAGATTTCTGCCAGCCAGGGTAACCAGCAGGCAATGGGCAGGGGCTGGCTTCATTTCTGGTGGCATTTGCCCTCCGTTGGTAGTGGGGATTTCCTGGAGGCCACCAGGGCCTCAGAGAAGCACAGTGTCAGAGATGGGAGCATGTGGTTTAGGACCTACAGAGTCAGGTGCCCACGGGCCGGCAGGTGAGGGGATGGAGAGAAGCAGGATGTCAAGATGGAAAACACTGGCATGCTTTACGTGCATCTGAAATCAGCGAGGACAGTTTGGGTCTCTTTCACAAGGAAATATGCTTTTCTCCATTTTCTTCATGAAAATGGTCCTCTCCATCTCTCCTGTTCTTCTCTACGTTTTAGAAGTGACATTGGTGTAGGAAGTATTGCATTTTCTTTGTCTATAACCAAGTCAGAGGACAAAGCTTAGCCCAGAACCCCTGCTCCCAAATCTTAGCCTGGAAGCTTCCACCAAATGTGCTGAGATAAAAGCAGGTGATTCCACAGGCTCTGATGACTGGGGTGGGGCCACAGGATGCCCCTCGAAATCCTGGTCTGTGTTAAAACTCTTTGTAGCTCAGCAACCTTGGCTTTCACTGTCTGTGCCCTGGGTTCTCAGAGGCCATCTGCCAAGTCAAGGAGAGTGCTATGTGGCCTCAGAGACTTTCTGCCTTTGTGTCCCATTTAGACCCAGTAAAATAAGGTATTTTTTTACCCTACGAGGTAAAAGGGGCCGATGTCAGACCTCTGTGACGTCCTCCTTCAAATGATATCAACGTATTAAAATCTACTCCACTTAACATTGAATGTAATTATTTTGTCTAATTATTTTGCTTAAAAATGTTGAAAGGGTTTTCGAATTTTACTTTCGAAAGCATTAGTAATTTTGACTGTACAATTTTCTTCTCGTTTTAAGAGTCAATATTCCTTTTTTTGCTTTTTGGATCTCAAGCATGTCTGTTGGCCCCTGAGAAATCTGTAGACTCCACTGCTTATGGGATAAACCAAGCTGAGCCCCTGGGTCTGGCATGGAAGGGGGCTTCTGGGTGGGGGAGGGGAAGAAGCCACTTTGCCTAGAATGACTGATCAGCCCCCTTCATCTTGCCTTCCCTCGGAGGAGCATGTCCCTGGCAGTCCCCTGCCTGCCTCCCCTCCCTGGCTGTGGGGGAGGCTGTGAATGTCCAGAGGTAAATGACAGGGGCAGTGGTGAGCACTGTGTCCTTTGTATGATGGCTTTCGGTCGGTCGGTCGTGGGGCTGGTGGCTTCCTGCCTCACTGCTGGGAGCGAGTTTATTTCAGGATCTCTTTGCTTCCATTCATTCCCGGGAGGGAAAGATGGAGGGCAGGCTGAGGGGAAGGTGAGCCACTGTCGCTGCCTCCACCAGCTGTCCCAGAGGCAAACTCTTTTCTAGTTTCTGCTGCTGCCCACTGCTGGTGGAATGGGTTTGTCAAGCTGGCTTTTTATTCACTTTTCCTATAGTAGAAAAAAGAGCTCAGTCTCATGTTACTTGGGTTAGAAAAGTTGCCATGTAAAGCAAAATATCCTGTAAAATTTTACCAAGTAAAATTTGCCTTGAAAATCCTGTAAGTCATTAGGAATTGGTGGGTCCTGAGAATTTCACTTGTTTCTTGGGCATTTTAGCTGTGGCTTCCCCTTCCCTGGGGTGGGGGAGAAAGGGAAGGATGACAGCGTAAATAAGTCCTCTCTCTGTCTGCTTGTCTTTCTGTCCCTCTTTGACGAGCTCATTTAGCTGAATTTGGGTAAGACAAATGTTGATGTGAATGCTTCTATTGCGCTTCTGCACAATACCTTTATTTGGTGAAAACACTTTCACACCCTCCAAATCAAGTATTTTCACTCACCCCCAGGAGGTCGGTAGGAATGGAACTGACATCTCTGTTTTGCACATTTGGACTCTGAGGCTGGGGCAAGGTTGCGTGAAGAGTGGCCGGGACCTGGGGCAGCATCTCTGGCGCCTGTGTGGGCACCTCCCACTGCCCCACCCTACCCCTGGCCCTGGCTTGGATGCCGGTTCCCTGTGGAGGCCGCCTGGGAAAGGCCCTGGCCAATGTTTGGGTCCAGGCTGGGGTCTCCCCCAACTGTGGCTCATGGAACTTGAATAGGTTAGAGCAGTGGTCGTCACTCTGGAACAATTTTGCCTCTTAGGGGACATGTAGCCATGTCTAGAATCATTTTCGGTTGACACAACCGGGGATTGCTACTGGCATCTAGTGGGTAGAGGCTGTTAAACACCCTACAACCCACAGAGCTGGGCCCTCCTCCCCCAGGACAAAGGACCAGAGGGCCCAGGAGCTCTGGCTTTGGGGCCGGAGCCATGTGCTAGAGACAGTGGCCACGCAGGCACCGCCTTGCCCCACGCCCTCAGCCCACAGTGCACAGCAGATGTGTTTCGAGCACTTGCTGCTGCCTAGGGCAGACCTAGTCGGCCGCCCCCACCCTCATGCTCTCACTACAGCCTCATAAGATGGGATGAGGCGCGTGATTGTCTCCGTGGGACAGATGACGAGACGAGGGTTAAGCGGGCATCACGGTTGGGTTTTCTGGGAGGTGGCATGAGGGAGCAGCAGCTATTGGTGAGCAAAGCCAGGCAGAAGGAGAAGCCAGGCCACAGTGCAATCACAGCGGAGCCATGGCTCATCCTACTGAGAGTCCTGGAGTGGCGTGGCTCTTCCAAGATGTTCCCAGTTGGGGTAAGGAACCCAGGCCTGTATACTCCCCCCAGCATTCATTGGATGTGGCGTACGGCAGGGAGTTGGGGACCTGAGCGAGCTCACGGAGAGCTGAGCCCCACACTCCCAGCAGCCCCCGAGCACCCACGAAGAGGGGCTTGAGCACTTGGCCTGGGTGGGGGTGGGGGCTCCAGAGCACAGCCACAGCCCCTCCCTCACTGTGGCCTTGGGAATCCCTGGGGATCGATGCCATCTCACCCCCCCAGCCGTGAGCCCCCAGCAGATAGCCAGCCTTCCTCCACCCTGTAAGTCACACATCGGTGACACCAAGACACGTTTTGTGGAGACATGATAGCACTAAAAGATTTTTAATTAGTGGCCACCATTCTGCATAAGGAGATTTCACAGTTTTGAATTTCTAGTTTTCTGAAACGTTGGGAGATCTTACAATGCCGGGCCACATTCCTGCTGTCAGCCGGGGCTGGCGCCGGGCAGTGGTCTTACCACTCTGTTGCTGTTCCCCTGGCACTCGACCCTCGGTGGCTCACAAGTGTCGTGACTCCTCCTGTCTCCACAGGCTCCTGTTGGGGCTGAGTTCTGGGCAGGCGCCGGCTGCCTCTCCCCTTTACCGGTCCTTCCTGGCAGATTGAGCTCCAGGTCTTGTCGGTTCTATGACCTCAGGGCCCTTCCCTCTGCCCGTGTCTCACTGTGACTTTTAAAGAAAATCTCTGAAATCACAGAGAAAGCTTCTCCAATCTGCCCTTTGTCCCAGACATCCCCGCCCTTCTGGCTGGCTTGGAGGCTGCAGGCATGAAGCGGGTCCCTGCTCAGTGACACCTCTCCCTCTTGTGTGGGCTTTGGTTTCTGAGCCAGCTGGGCCGTGGGGCGAGGACGGTCGACAGATTTCCGAGTGCGTTTGCGATCGCGCGAGGTAACAGCTTCATTACGCGGTGATGAGTGACCCATATTTCCTAACATGATTTCCCTGCTGTAACTCAAATTGAGTTCATGTTATTCTAATGATATCAGTTGACCTTGAGAATTAGACCAAGAAGCCTGGGGTTATTCTTCCAACTTCCACTGCAGATTCTTGTGATGTGTTTGGAAATGCAAACTGCTCTACATTGCCCTGAAGTGGGCAAGCAGGAAAACAGAAAACAAAGCTCTTGAACTGCTTTGATTTTTAGAAAATGCAGCTGGGCGATTTCAGACTCTGGGAAGCTTACTCGCTCTGTAGCTGGCATTTAGTCTGCACCCAGGTTCTGCGGGCTGGAGTCCCCACTGCTTCCCAGGCCCCGGGATCTCCCCAGCCAGCAGGAGCCCTCAGCCAGGTCCAAGGGCCTCCTGCCTACCCACCCACCCTACCAGGTCATTCTCCTAAACCAGAGAGGGTGCCCTGCCACTCCGCCCCCTTCTCCCCCAGCTCCCCGTTGTCTGCTGGTAAAGCCCAAAGCCTTACCCTGGCATGCAATGCCTGTGATTCCAGGCCGTCTCATTCCCCACGCTTCCTGCCAGCATGGCCCAGAAGCACAGGCAGAGAATGTCTGTGTACCTCGGTCTCCATCGTGTTTTTACACCAGTATGCCTTTGCTCGACCGTGCTCTCCTGCTGGGACACACCTGATCGCTTCTCTCATCGTCTCTGGACAAACCCAAATCTCACTCTTCTTGCATTTACTTGTTTATGCAATCTTTCTGGAGCTCCGAGTCTGTTCTGGATGTTGGGATTAATCTGGGGAGGAGAAGGGGTGACAGTAACCAAGAATGCAGATTAAAAAAATAACAATGAAATCTCCAATGTGATAAGCTTTGGAGGAAATACATAGTGTGATATCCTGGGGACGCTGGGGGTCTCCTTTACTGAGGGGGCTCAGGGAAGGCCTGAGAGTGATGTTTGATCTGAGAAGGAAGGGTGAGGAGGCAGCCCCTGCAGGAAAGTGCGGGAAAGGGAGCCCAGGCCCGAAGTCCTGGAGAGAGAAGGAGTGAGGTTTTGCCAGGGACTGACAAGGTGAGTTTCTGTGTTGTCCTGAATGGGGGGCGAGGGGCTCTGCTTAGGGGGCACCTGGAGGGCAGGCCGGAGGAAGGCAGGGAGGCAGGTGCGGCATTCAGAGCCCTGACTCGGGACTGCACAGTTGCATTCAAATCTACACTGGGTGACCGTGTGACCTCTGCGAGTTGTCTGCCTTCCCTGTGCCTCGGTTTCCTCATCTGTAAGAAGCAGAGATGTGCTATGGAATAAATGAGTCCATATTTGTCAAGTGCTCAGAATCTTGTGCGTGTGTATTCATTCACATCAACAGCCAAGGAGCGTTCACCCGTTTTAGTTAGGCTTTTATTTTTTCAGATTGTAACAAAGCAAAATACAATTGAAAGCCAGTAAGACCTAGTTCTTAGCATAGAGTCGAACAAAACAAAGAGCATGGATGTGACCCTCAGAAAATCCTAGCTGTCCCCCTGCCAGAGCCCCAAGCTCACTCTCTGGTTAGGGGGATGGGGAGAGGGTCCTCCCTGAACCTTCCCGACATTCTGCTCCAAGTCCTTCACAGGTGGAGCAAACCAATGGAAAAGACCCGTGAGATGGGCTCCCTGCTCAGGGGGAACAGTGGGTCCCCATCTGGGGAGGAGAGCAGTGTCACCGGGGCTGGTGGGGAGTGTGCGATAAGCGAGGACATAATGTGGCTGGGATCTTTGCCCTTGTGGGGCGAGAATGTGAAATGAAGCATTCAGACCTGGAAACCCCATGTCTCCTGAGCATTCCGCTCTTTTGGAAGAAGCACCTCTCCTCGCACAATGGAGGATGAGCAGTCGATGGGGCTGGAAGGAAAGGCGGTCTTGGGATGCAGGGAGATACTCGATTGTGATGGGGACAGATGAGAAGGGACACGTGGATGGAGAGAGAAGAATAGAATCCACAAGAGAGGGAGCAAGGGAGATAAACCAGGAGACAGGAATACACACAGATAGAGAGACAAAGAGAAGGGGACAGTGACTGGGAGACAGAGAGAGAGCGAGAGAGAGGCTGTAAAAGACAGACATACAAACAGAAAGAAACAGAATAAAAGACCTTGAGACACAGAAAGGAACAGACAGGAGAAAATCTAGAGACAGACACAGACCAAGGAAGAAAAGGCCAATGGTGACAAGCCCCACCCAGCTGGGTCCCTTTGCCTCCTCCCATTGGTCTGAAATAAAGTGCGGACCCACTTCCAAGGTTGTGTTTTGGGAGAAGCTCCCTCTTTTGCTGCCCCATCCAGCACCCCTCCCCAGCAGGCACTCACACATACCTGTGCACAGACACACACACCATATCCAGAGTCACATTCCCGTCCCCCAAACCCAGGATCATTCTCTCTCTCTCTCTCTCTCTCTCTCTCTCTCTCTCTCTCTCTCACACACACACACACACACACACACACACACACACGTTTCATGTCCTCCTTGCGTCATCTGTATTTGAAACTGTTTTGCTCCAGTGTGGAGAGCACATGCAGTCTCCTTAACGGGCTTTGCATTTCTTGGTTTGAGTTTCAAAGACAGCAGAACTTGGGTCTGTTTGCCTTGGGGCGCCCTTTGCTTGGGTTTGCATGTGCCTATGTGGCTGAGACAGTGCTCAGCAGGGCCCATGCAGCTGGCTCAGCTGCTGCTGCCACCACCATTCCTCTTCCATTTCTGGCTGCTGGGATTCTGCAGCACACTTAGGCCGAGGCTGGTTCCGCGAGGAGCCAGGGACCTGGGGTACCACTCTGAGGCTCAGCCAGTAAGCTGTGGTGGCCACTGCCTACAAGCCAAAACCTTGGAATCAGCCCTTCCCTCCAGCTGTCTTGATGGTGATGCCTGGGCCCCTCTGTGACCCTTCGCTCATCCCTATCCCGATTCCTGATGTCGTTGGCTGTGCTACTGGGAAGCTGGGGGTGGGGGTGGGGCACTTTACTAGCTCCAGACTGGCTTCTGCCAGGCTCAGAAATGTCAGATCTTGGGTGGTCAGATGACAGTAGCGATCGCCAATGTGGACGAGTCTTCACGTGTGCTAAACGCTGCATTCCATTCACTCCTCACCATAACCCCGCCAGGTGTCTACCATTACTGTCCCATTGTACAGATGCGGAAACTGAGGTTCAGAAAGGTGGAGTCATTTGCCCAAAGTTGCCTTATTCTGCTTCTGAAACCCATGCTCCTAAACAGTCTGCATTACAGTGACCTGTTTGCACTGGGGATTTCTCTCCTCGGTGAACGTCCCCAGGAAGATCTGGGAGCTGGTCACCAGCAGAAAGCACAACCCCACACGCTACTTGGCCCACTTGCAGGCGCTTGTAAACAATGTGCCTTTGCAAAGTGTGTTCATGGCTGTTATCTTATTTGGTTCCCTGAAATACCCACGGGGTAGGTCAGGCTTCTCTGTCCACTTGAAAGATGGGGAGACTGAGGCCCAGAAGGGGCCACCTTCTGAGGGGAAGGACAAGCTTGGGCCTGAAAAACAGCTTCTGTGTCCAAACCTCTGGGAGATGGTCTCCTCTGTGCTGTCCCCAAACCTACTTTTTTTATTTGTTTGTTTGTTTTTAAGGAACACGTTTCTAAGACTCTTGATTGGATCATGCTGAGCCAGGCCTGACACCAGCCAATCAGTGGGTCTCCGTGGTGGTGCTGGTGGTGGGAGACTGGTTTCTGTGTTTGGGCCGAACTTGAGCTCGTTTCCTCTTCCCGATAGGCTGCAGGCTCCATGAGGCAGGGAATGTGTAAGTCTTGGTCAGCAGATTCTCTCCTTGGGTGTTGGGGCAAGCTGCCCTCTGTGTCCTCCACCTCACCTAGTTCATTCCCACTCAGCTTTGACGTCTCAGATTAAAACATCGCCTTTCCTGAGCTGTGGTCAGATTCCCACAGAGACGAGCCCTTTGGGGGCCCCAGTGCTCGGCAGCCATTGGGGTAACGAGTGCCATCTGCTCAAAGCTCCTTCACAAGGACCCTGGAGCCCCAAATGGGCAGGGAATCTGGGCGCCAGAAGTCCTCAGACTCATGAGCTCTTGTCACTGAAAAGAGTCACCCAGTCAATGGGCTGTGAGCATCTGCTGAAGACAGGTCTTGCGGGATAGAACCCTGGGGTGGGGGCAGGATTCCTGCAGTTAGAAAACAGGGCAGAAATAAAACGTCCCCACGGGCAAATGTGTTTACAGAGAAAAGGACTGGAGGGATAGGTATCAAGATGTTCCTGGTGATAGGTGACTTTTGAAAAAATTATTATTACGTATTTTAAAGTAAATGTGCATTGTTCAGGCTATCTGATAAAGATCTGGTTGCTTGTTTTAATACAGCACAGTGTGTGGTGCAGAGCAGTGTATGTCCCCACCATTCCCTGCCCCCCAAAGACTTGCAAAACCAAGTATGCATGAACCAGGAGTTTGGAGGAGGGGGACTCAGGTCCGAGGCAGGGGCCCAGGAAGGCTTCCACGGGAGGTGGGAAGGAGGAGGAGGTGCTGGGCAGAGTGCAGAGGAAGCATCAGGAGGGTGAAAAGCAGGGCTGTGGGGGGGGTGTCTGTGTGGGGCTCAGCGTGCACGCCACGCTGCTCAGGTATGAGGCTGGCACCGGGCAGGGCAGGCTGGGCCAGGCAGCCTGTTTTCGGTTGTACATGCAGCAGCGCCGTTTTTATTTGCTTGAAATTCACATTGAATGATGAGCTCCGTGGGGGGAAGAACCTGGTGTTGTTGGACATTGAGTCCTGAGTGCAAAGCACAGAGCAGGGCTGATAAAATGCCTTATGCAGATGAGGGAAAATGACAACAAGAGTGGATTGTTGTTGACCAGCTGGTTCCAGCTGGTCACCGACCGAGAGCAACTGGTTCTACCATGTCCTGACCCAGCTGTGAGGAAAGGCACGGTCTGAGCGGCGGTGGCTGGCGCTGGGCAGCCTGACACCTGCTTTCGTGGAACTGATGAGATATTTTGGCGTCCAGTCTGGGTTGTCCTCATGATGCCAAAACAATCAATCACTTCAGCTGAGAAGGAAAACACGATGGCCAAGTCCATTTACAGTGCCGTGTGGACGGGACAACTTGATGAGCAGTCACTAGTTTCCCTTTCAGCCGTCGTGTTGGGTGTCACACACAGCAAGCTCTCTGTGCCATTGGCCACGTCTCCAGTGGAAGTGGGCAGTGGGGGTTCTCTCAGGGGTACCAGGCTGGGCTGCAAGGTGTGCTGGCTGCTGCTGACACCTTGGGAATGCTCCCTGCAGCGTCCATAACAACAGCCTATCTTGCAGGAAAGGAGCCAAGGGTCAGAGAAAGCGATGACATGGCAGTGTGGTCCAGCAGAGTCTGGAGCTGGTTCTTCTCACTCCAAGCCCCAGCTCCTTCCATCAAAACCCATGTCTTGGAGCGTCCAAGTTTTAGAAGAATGATCTGGTCAGATGTCAGGCTGAAACGAGGGGGCCAGTGAAGTCTAAACAACCAATCACTGTGCCTGACTCAAGTCCTCACGTTTCCTGTGCTCAGGCCGAGAAACGGTTGAGAGCAAGCCCTCGAGAGGCAGAGCATCTCGGTTAGCATTCTACTTCAACCATTTAGAAGCTGTGTGGCCTAGGGAAATTTACCTAACCTCTCTGTGCCTGCGTTTCCTACTAATCATAGGTGATCCAGCAACTTTTCATCAGCATCAACTGAAACAAGCCAGAGTGCTGCCCAGCCGAGGTCAGCCGAGTCCACCCCACGTGCCAACTTACGGATCATGAACTCAGTAAAAGATTGTGCTAAGCCACTAAGTTTGGGGGCGGTTTGTTCTGCAGAAAAAGCTAAATGATACACTCTATGCCACTGAGATTCCTAGCAATGAGCAGAATATCTCTTAGGTTTGTATTAGAGGCCTGAGTTCATGAGACTTTCCTCTTGGGAGGTCTGTGGTTGTATTAATAAATGTTTTAGGACAAGGAACTGCAGTGCTGTCTGTGTCTGCTTCT
Source organism: Rhinolophus hipposideros (assembly GCF_964194185.1). Taxonomy (NCBI): domain Eukaryota; kingdom Metazoa; phylum Chordata; class Mammalia; order Chiroptera; family Rhinolophidae; genus Rhinolophus; species Rhinolophus hipposideros. The sequence continues at coordinate 4,350,765 of NC_138067.1, read as the reverse complement.
TTAGGCCCTGAGCTGGAGCTTGGCGTGTAGTAGGCACTTAGTAGGTGATTGTTGAAAGAAGCAGTGAGTGAATTCCATTTACAAACATACTACGCGCTTTGGGTGAGTAACAATGTGTCAAGGTGGGATCATTGCCTGTAACGACCTACCATTCTGGTGTGGGACGTGGGCGGTGAGGGAGGTTGCGGCTGGTGGGCAGAGGTGTATGGGAACTGTTTCGTTTCTGCTCGGTTTTGCTGGGAACCTGAAACTGCTCTAAGAAATATCTCTCTCTCTCTCTCTCTCTCTCTCTCTCTCTCTCTCTCTCTCTCTCTCTCTCCCCCCCTCTCCCTTTCTCCACCAGAGCTTCCCCAAAGCACAGCCCTGGTCAACCTCCATCTCCATCCCCATATTTAACTTCTGTCCAGTCCTCTCTGCAAGGGGACCAGAGTGGCATGCAGTCTTGTTGAGGGATGATGGATGTGAATATTTTATCTTCTCTTCCCTCTCATCAAACCCCACAAAATTGCGTTCCTTATGTCAATTGCTTCCACGCGCTCTGTTCAGGGTACGGCATGCCTTTACCTAGTTAGTCTTTGATTTGGTCTCTGGCCTGCGTCACTCTCAGAGACCCTTCAGAGCAGGGACGTTCGACGGTGAGCGGGCGGCTTCCTAACTTGGCTGACTTCTCATCAACTTCATTGATTTACATTAAAATAATCATTTCTGCTGGAGCGGCTGGGGCCTGAGAGGCAGCCGCTTAATTGCACCCACCTTGCAGCCCTCTCCTCAAAGATTGAGTCCAGGGCTTTCTTAGCATAATACGTGCCAGGGTCTGTAAAGGCAGAAAGTGGTGGTCCTCTTAACCAGAGCAGCAAAGCCAATTGACGCGTTTCTCCTGTTAAATTTACTGGCTTTATTGAAAGGTCTTTGGGGAGTTGCTTGCTCATTAAATACACCAAATACAAAATCTCTCTTAACACAGTATTATCTTGGTAATATAGAAGACTTCCCCAACGTGCGCTCAGAGAGATGGAATTGTCAAAGCTTTTAAGAGGCAAGGCTTGCAAAGGCTGCGCTTCCCCTCTAGGCAGCTACTCTGGACCTCTGTGACTCGGGGTGTCTTCCCCTGCCTACGTTAACCCAAAGAAAGCATCAGCCTCACCCCATCCCCATCACGGTCCAGGCCAAAGTGTGGCAAAAGGTACGACTGCTCCCAGAACTGTAGACAATTGAACGTCAGATCTCCTCAATGACTTTTAGAATGGAGGAGTGGAAAATGATTTAGGAACACACAATCCTTCAGGCAGGTGTCAGCTCTGGCTTCAGGGAGTGACAGGAGGACTAATTTGGTGTTGGGAGTGGGGGTGGGGACAGGGGCTGGCTCTTCCCACCACACGTTTTGGGACCCCACCCTAGTGAGAACTCAGGGCAGGGCACTCTGAGTTAGACCCTGGCCACAGCCAGCTGAATTCTCCTTCTGATGGGACATGGTGGGCGTGGAGCGAGGACCCCAGCCCCCAAATTGGGTGGAGCAGGGGGAGCACGGAGGCTGGAGAGGCCCTAACTTGATGTGAGATCTTTATCAAGCCACGTTCTAAGTTCTGACTGTCATTTCTTTCTGAGTAAAATTAGGTTAAAAAACGCCTTTCCCTCTTTACAAGTTTGGTTCAAAAAAAAAAAAAGAGAGAAAGATTCCATCACTTTCCTAAAAGGATATGGGTCAGCTAACAGCACAGGAAGTCTCGGATAATTTTAACCAAGCAGAAATAGAAGGGAAAGCCCAGAGTCAGGGGGAGGACAGGGGGTCTGTACACGCTTAGTCAGAGGAGGAATGTGTACGCAAGGAGCCGTATGAGTCAGACGGGCAAGTGCTGGCCTGAAGGATGTCACGAGAGTCCCTTCTTTGCAGGGCAGACACCTCTGCCTGCCCAAGCCCAGCACCCTCTCCTGCCTCCCCCTTTCTTTTGGAACCCCCGTTTGGCTTCAGGCCCTGTGGTTACCTAATAGGGGGCCGAGGTCTTCACCTGCATTGGGCCACGGACCCATTGGCACGGACCCATAATGTTTTTAAGAGCGAAGAACAAAGGCACAGCACTGCAAAGGAAGCCAATTACATTGAAATACGGTTATTCAAATATTGTTTAAATTGCGGTGTAGTGCTCACTGTCATCTTCTCAGAGGGGCCTCCGGGGCTGGTCCCCTCCCCCCACAAGCGGTACACCCCACCCCCTTCCCTCTGCGCCTCTTTCTCTGGCTCCCTGGTCCTTCTGGCTGCTTGAAATCCCTCTCCACTGGTGTGTGCTGTGCCCCCATCTTTGATGTGCACCCCACGAGAGAGCTGGGACTCTTTTGTCTGTGGTTTTTGCAGTGTCCCCCAGGCAGCCTTGCACATAGGTGGTGCCCGAAAATATTTGCAGACTGTGAAAAGGCATTGTGGAGAGAACGGAAGGGAACTGAACCAGAGACCACACTAAGAAACTACAGTTCTTTGGGTTCAGTGTGACAATCGTATTGGGGTGGAGAGGGGAGAAAAAAGACACCCTCGCTGTTCTTTGTGAGCCTAAGGATTTATGGGTAAAATGGCAGTGCCTGAAGTTGGCTTAAAAATATTCTAGGTAGCATGAGGGTGATGCATTCACTGGACTGGCTTAACAAAAATGTCCAAATGTTGATAACGGTTAAAAGTAGGAAATGAGTACATTGGGGGTAACGATATTATTCTGCTTTGGGGGGGGTAGGCTTGAACATAATAAAGAGTAAAAATACTTGTTGAACTCATCGGTGAGTGCAATGCACTCAGCCCAGAGCCCAGCACACAATACACACTTGCAAACATTAGCTCTGAAGGTCATCAGGAACCACAGAGGAGGCAGCCGGTGCACCAGAGCCTGGGTGGTGCTGAGCTTGCAGGCCCGTCACTGCTGCTCTTGTTGTTCTTGAAAAGCAGCCCTGTGACCAGCTCCCACCCACACCAGGGCCTGGGCGGGCACGGTCACCAGGGAGGCATGTGCTCATGCAGTTGGAGCAGAGGAGGCGGGGGCTGCCATCCGAGGCTCTCTCTGCCCCCGCTCCCGGGAGTCAATTACCCTGGGGAAGCTGGCGTGGCAGGGTTGTGGCCCGACAAGCAGAGGGAGCCAGGGAAGTCAGCAAGATGGGACTGGGTTTATAAGAGCCCATCAAGGGGCGTTTGCTTGAGTGACCAGGAGGCAGCATTGAGCCTCCCTCCTGCGAGGCTCGGGGAGGGGAGGGGCAAATTTCCAGCTGCCACCTCTTCATCCTGAGAGGAGTCAGAGAACAAAGCCCACACAAGAAGGAAAGCTGAGGGGTGGGAAGAGATCAGCCAGGTCCTGATGACCCAGTAAGCTCCTGGATCAAGCTGGCAACTGAAGGTCCACCAGCCAAGGGCTCACCAGTTAATAAAAGCAAACACTTTACCCTTTTAGCTTAGCCACTCTTTGTTACAATTTTGTCACTTGCAACCAAAGGATTCCTAACTGCTACAACGTATGAACCCCTTAGAAGTTTGAAAACCCATGTGTGGGGGCCATCGCGAGCCACGGTAAGTTTTTGTGCTGAGTTGTGGCAGGCCTGAGCCTCACTCACTCCAGACAACACCTAGAGGTGCTTCTAGGAAGGCAGGAGAGCAAGCTGCCTGCACTCTCCCTGGCCCGGCGCTGCCTCCGTCTGCCGTGGAGAATGATGCTCTGAGCGTCCACCTGCTAGGCCCTGGCTTCCCGTACTCGGATCCTCTCCCTAAGAGAATGCGCTTCCCATCACAGTGGCGAGGCAGCGTTCCTTACACAGAACAGTCCTCCCCCTCCCCACTGCCTCAGCCTCATTTAGCCACCTGCAAGCTTCCTTTCATGGTCCCCTGTCGTTATAGGAATGCTTTGATGGGGGATGGGGAGGGGGTGAGGGAGACAAAGCATTCCACCATTACCATTCACTTGTTAGAGACAGTGATGGCCAGCCAAGGCCCTGCCTGCTTGGGGGTGCTGGGTGGGTGTGATGAAAGCCTGGGCCCACGGTGGGAGGGTCTACAGTGTGTCTGGGCCCTGGGCTTTCCAGCGGAGGCCACCTGCGTGCAGGCCCAGCTCCTTGTTGGTTTTCTGAACATGCCAGTTGGTGTCTTAGTGCAGAGGGCAGCCCTGGCTACCACCAAGCTCCAAACGCCATCCCTTCATTACGGCCCAATGAGGAGGCAAAGAGCTTAGTGTTTGGCATCAGACGTTTCGCTGCTCTCTGACTGTCATCAGCTCATGCCACTTTTCTGAGCCTGGTCCTTATGTGTAAAATGGTGTTGAAAGTGCCCGTAGTGGGAAAGCCCTGCATCTGGCCTCTCTGTGCTAACACCATTATCCTTATTACCAGGAGTCCGGAAGAACCATGTGGCAACTATGGCCACCAAAATGGCCATGAAAATCTCAGTGTCCCAGGGCTGTGTAAGCCGTGGACTGGGGCTCTTCTGCCCCACACTGTTGGGGATGGGGTGCCATCACCAGCTGCTTCCCCAATCAGTGGGAGTGGTGGTCCCAAGTCCCACCCCCTAGCTCCTTTGACCCAGGGCCTCAGGGGGACCTGGGGACTCAGAACTGGAAGTCCTTCCCCGGAACCCGCAGCCAGTGCTGACCCCTGGGATCACTCACCCTTGCCTTGCACATACAGGTTTGAGCCCCATAGAAAGTCCAGCCCCTGTGATGCCTGAGAATTTGGGGTCTAGGGAAGCGGTTGTTGTCTTTGGGTCACTCCAGGAGTCTTACCATGCCACTCTCCTCTTCACTGTCACCTCCTCCAGGCAGGCTCCTGCGAGGGGAGGAAATCCATAGATTCCTCTTTGCCCCTTTCCACACAGCCCTAAGACTCGGCACCCAGTGCTAGTTGGTTTTAGAGGAACGGGGTCCTCTGGGGAGGGGGGTGAAGGAGAGCAAGAGAGAGTGAGAAAGAGAGAGAGAGAGAGACAGTTAGGGGTACTTGGCATGGGAGCGTTTGTCGTGCAGGGCAGCCTGTGGGGTCTCAGCTCCCCGCACAAGAACACAGGACATGGTGAGGCCAAAAAGGAACACCCACGGAGCCATAGGTAGGGGAGTCAGACCACTATATTCTCACTAGTGTCTGGGTTGGAGACACAGGAAGCAGGAGACACACTATCTGCAACGTGCCGTCCACTTGTCTCTGCCAACCAACCCCACTTGCTAGCTGCAATCCGCTCTTGCCAGCTCAGCCACCATCTTCTTGCTAGCCCCCATTTTCTGCTAGCGTAGCCACGGCAGTTATATTAGTGGCCAATGGCTCACTGGTTACAGCTGACGGCCAACTAGCCACAGCTGATGGCCATCCAATCACAGTTGATGGCCATTTACTACCCGAGCCAGCACCTTTCCACGTGAGGCCGAGAGCCTGGAAACTGCACTCCTGGCTCTGTCCCCACAGGGTTCTTGCATCTCTGGCCTAAATAGCCCTCCTCACACACTCCTCTCTCTTTCTGCTACCACCACCGGGGTCCTCTGGCAAGAACCACCTGCCCGGTCTCCCTGTTCCACCGCTTCTCTCCACATGGGGGCCCTGGTGAGCTGTAAAGTGCCAACTAGGTCCCAGCACTCCTGTGTCAAGCCCCACAGTCTCGCAGTCTCGCTCTGGCTGAGTCTCCCCCCCCACCCCCTGCATCTCACACAGCCCCTCTGGCCCCTTTTCCAGGTCCCTCCCCAGGCCCCTCACCCCGACTCCTTTCTATCTCAAGGTCCATTCCTCAGTGGCCATTCCTGGCTTCCCCAACCCATCTGAAGCAGGTCCTCTATCACCCACCTCCGCATGCCCTGAGGCCTTCCTGCCCCTTTGTTCTCTTGTTAGCTCAGGTTCAGTCTCCCCTGCATCTTCCCCCCACCCACAAGGCCTCACAAGGGCGGGGTGGGGTGGGGTATTTGCTCATGATATGACCCCTGCCTTCTAGGGTAGAGCCTGGGACAGGGAGGCCCTCAGCCCACCTGACGCCAGGTGACCCAGGGAGACCCCGAGCTTTAGCCCAGTATCCAGTTCCCCCACAGCCCACAGGGGCACCTAATCATTCATTCTTCCATTTGGCCCGTAATAGAGGCTAAATCTGGGGCTCGTTGGTCAGGAGTCTGTCCACAGAAGGCCTTTCATCCTGGGCCCGCTGCTCAAGCTCCCACCTTCCCTCACCTCACCCTCACCTCCACCCCAGCCCTGCCACCTCCTGCCTCCTTCCCTGGGCTGTGTGCAAGTCCCAGGAGAGCCCTGGAAACGAAGGCTCCCACTCTGGCCTCGAGGCCTCCCACACGCTGTGGGAAAATGTGTGTCACGGAGCAGAAGGCCCCTCATCACGGAGACACACCAATTAGCTGTGGCCATGGAAGTCTTCAGGTTTGCCAATGTGAAGACTTAATTGCCTTCTGGACAGTGAAAGAATGGAGGGCGTCTCCTGGGAGCGGTCTCTCCTCGTTCTTTTTCTCCCCCTCATTGGATAATGGCAGGGCTGTGACTGATTAAAGGGGGAAGACAAACTCCCCTCATGGGGGCCAATGACAGTTTCCACCTGCATGTAGGGTACGGCCCCTCCCCTCTTCCACTCTTCCCTGGAGTCTTCAGAAGGATCTGTAATTTCCGTTTTCCCGGGCAGAGGGAGAGAATGGAGCCGAGGACCTGGGTGGTCTGAGGACTTTCTCGGTCACTTTCAGCCACGTTTCCCAGCACCCCATTCTTACTGTCTTGTGGAATGCAGGGTCTCAGCACATTTGTGGATAAAAAGTAAACAGCAGCACAAAAAATACCTGTCCTGACCCGGACCTCCAGGCCCCGAGGGGGTGGGGTGGGCGCTCCTGTGTCCGGCTGACCTCCCCTCTGTCCTGTCACAGGGGTCATCGCTCTCCTCCAAACAGCCGGCCTCAACCCTACCACAGCCTGTGCTCTTGGAGGTTCCCCTCCCTGCAAACACAACTCCTATATCTCTGCAAGGCTCCCCCTTCTTGTCACTTGAATGTGCCTTCCAAGGACCCTGACCGCCTACCCTGTACAATGTCAAGTACACCCTTCAGAAGGCACTCTGTTTGTGTGTTTCAGGGTCCTTCTGCTCTCGCTGAAATGCAACCTCCGTGAGAGCTGGCCTCTCTGTTCACTGCAGTTTCTCCAGGGCCTAGCATGGTGCCAGGACCTAAATATTCGTGGGAAAATGAAACAGAACTTCTCCTTGACCTGCAAATGCTCCTTTGGCTTTGCAGGTCCCATGGAAAGCGTCGCCATGTCGGCCACGGCCCCTCCTAGGACTCAGCCGTTGACAAAGACGCTTTCTTGAAGTCACGTCCATTTCCAAGCTGGCCCGGTGGGGCCAGGATAACGAAGCTGCTTTAACATAAATAATTTGCTTCTGAGGTATAAGAAATGGGGAATATTTTTAGAAGGCCTGCCCTCCTAGGGGAAGTAAATGACTTATGAAAACGGGATTTTTTCAAAGTGGCCTTCAAGAGAAAAGGGAGCCGTGTGTGATGGCCAAAATGGAATTCTATGAATTAGTGCAACTCATTATTCTGGCCGTCCGCACACAGACACACACACACAGACACACACACACACAGACACACGCACACTCGCTCACTTCTCCTCCTGCCTTCCATTTCATGGTCTTAGCTCAAATCTGAGGGAAAACCACGGCCACCTCCTCCCCGGGCCTCAGCGGCGGCCTGTCTGATTGGATACCTCCCACAGCCCTGAAGACTGGTGCTTCAAGGAGAACACGCTGAGTCCTCGCTTCTTAAAGTGCGCGCCGTAAGTTACCTTGAAATGTTATTTTTTTTTTGAAAAAAAAAGTATTTTAGGTTCAACAGACACTTGGATTCCTGTTAACAACTCATTTAAGGAGAAAGTGGGGGGAAGGCATTCAGATCAAGGCTTCTTTGACAACGTGAACCTCCTTACTTTGAACCCCGACAGTGTGGATGGGATGAAAGATTTCGTGGAGACGCAGACGCGTCCGTGGGCAGGTGACACAGGACAGATGTTAGCTACAACGGAGACACGGGCATCTTCGATGGGCTTTGTCTGGCCAATAATGGAGACCAGACATTGGAGGGAGGGGGCAGTGGGAGACCCAGAAAACCAAGACACAAAACACACTTTGTGGCCATTGTGTTTCCACTGGAGTCTTGATCTGGGGAAAGAGTGCTGTTTGGAGAACTAATAAGACGACCAGCCCCTTTGATGGGGCGCATTCTAAAAACCAAGGCCTAGAGGAGTCATCCATTGCCTGCTCCCCGGGGCCTTTCTCCTTATCTACAAAATCGGGCTTCCAAGGGAGCATGGATGTGTCTTCTGCCCATCACCCCTGTAGCCCCTACAACCAGCTCGTGGCCTTTTATCGGGAAGGCTCATGGTGGTTTCCCATGGACCCCAGGCTCAACTTCAAACTCCCAGTCTAGCAACCAAGGTCCACAGCAAATTGGCTCTACTTTGCCACTCCTTCTCAGCCCCACCCTACCTAAGACCTCTACTCCCACCACACATCTCCTCCCTTGTCCCATTCTATTCTTCCCTCCTCCATGGAAAATGCCCTTCTCCAAACAGGCTCTTCTCCACTGTCCAAGGTCTGCTTGTTCCGGCAGACCTGACTCCCAGGAACCTTCGAGACTGCTCCATCCTCATTCATCTGCTTCTGTGAGTTCTCACACACTGATTCTATGTACATTTGACCCATCTCATCAAGTGTCAGTCTAGTCTCCTCTCCCAAAAGGACCATCAGCTTTCTAGGGGCAAGAAACCTGCCTGGTAGGTACCAGCACAGGGCACAGGGCCAATAGAGTGGGCACAAGAAGCACTGGCCTCTCCTGAACTGTGAGAAGTGGCCAGGCTGTGGGTTGGCGAGGGCAGAAGATATGGACTCATTACCTTCTCCTGGGACCTTCCATCCCTGAGACTGGGGAGCAGGACTCAAGAGGAACAGCTGCCACATTGCTGTCACCTCTGCCAGCCACTCTAAAACCTGGAGGACCACTGGTCTGAGGCCAGGCTAAAACTTGCAGCTCCTCAGTGTTGTTCCAACTCTTTCCATTTTGTAACAGTTCACTCACTTGATCTATAATTGTTGACTGACCCACTATGTGCCCGGTGCTGGGGGTCTGGTGGTGGGTATGGCAGACCCCGTCTCCATTCTCTTGGAACTGACGGACACTGAATCAAGAGCCACAGAAGAACTGATTACAATCATGATGAATGCAGTGGAGGGTTGGCGCAGCCTGCGAAGAGGCTTTACATGGACCTAGCAATCGCTTCTCAAGGACATTCTTTTATGTCTGGAGCCCTCAATCGCCGCGATGGACCACTTGATGAGATGCTGAGGCTGGTGGGAGAAGGTCACTTCTCACTGAGGGTCTGTGGGGAGGCTGTGCTCTGAGTGCAGGTGGAGAAGTACCTTCAGGCAGGCATTGGCCTGCACCTGTGATGCACTTGGAAGGACCAGAGCAGGAGTCAGCTGTCCCTCCAGGGGAAGCCATAGCCAGAGATGTTCCAGCACTCTTGGATGCTGGCTGCATTCTCCTCTTTGAAATGAGGGCCTTCTTTGCAACAAGCTCCCAATTCTTTTAAGGTTTCACTAACCTCAGCCTAGCGGCCACTGATCCCTCCCTCCCTGCTTCTCTCTCACTTTCTTGATGTCTCTCCTAATGAGCTGGTGAGCTGCCTTGTATCGTGGCTTCTGCAAATGTTCACCCCTGTGTCTCCAGACGAACTAGAATTACATCTAGTTCTTTACGTAGCAAGGATCCTAGGGGAGGGCCTAAACCAGGCGAAATGAGTCTCTGGCATGCATGCCACCACCTGCTAAGCTGCTGGCTGTGGCAGACATGACTAATCAATCCTGACACTCATTTCTGCTGTGCCTGAAGGGTTTAAAAGCATCTCCTCAGAAGCGTCTTTTCTGGCCACCCTCTAAAGGAGGTCACTTGTCCCCCAATTGTTTTCTATGACTAAACCCCATTCTTTTCTTCACAGTGCTCACCACACTTAGTAATTATGTGTTTTTAAACTTGTTGAAGGCCTAGTTCCCCAACTAACTTGTAAGCACCATGTGGTGGGATCATGTCAGTGTTTGCTCATCCCCGGTGCGAAGCAGTTTTTGTCACATAGCAAGAGCCCAATAAATATTTGCTGCAGGTTAACTGAATGCCTGAGTCAATGAAGGATTTAAAGAGAACACGAGCCTCCTTCTCACACACCTGGGTTGAGTCCTGGCTCTGCAACTTCCTAATGGGTGTGCTGGGACCCACCCCTCTGCTTCTCCACCCCAGTGTCTCGGGCTGTCTAAGTGCAGGTTTCAGCAGACCCAGGACAAAGCCTGTCCCTCTGAGCTTGGTGGCCATGGGGAATTCTATTTAGGACTTGAATGTTGGTTTACTTTGGACGTAGTGGTTGGTGCTCAGTGTGGACCCAGGAGACAGGTGCCAGGGGTGAGCAGAGCTGCAGCCCCTCCCCTCCTGCCTGGGTCCTGGACGGCAGCCTCTGCAGCTCCCAGGACCCTGTGGGGAGGGGCCCTCAGCTCCTAGGCCCTGGGCTGTGTGGGCCTCAGGCCTCAGCCTTGACGACTGAGGCTGCGGAGGTGGCATTACGCCTGCACCGTACTTTCCTCTTCCTCCTCCTTTGCCGCCTTCCCCCCACAGGGAGAGGGTAGAGAGGTGCCGTGTGCACCCCTTTGTTGTTTCTCCATCTGGGACCAGATGGTCCCTCCCCTCTAGGGATTTGAAGCCCCCTGAGTCCACCCCCCCCCCAGCCTGCCTGGGGGAGGCTGACGCCTCAGGCAAAGCAGCTCCCGCTGGCCTAGAGCCAGTGGGAATTTCTTGGGGAGGAAGCTGAGGGCTCGGGGATGGCCTAGTGCATGGGGAGGGCCCTAACTGACTGTCCCCAACCCCAGAATAAGGCACCGAGGGGAGCGCAGGGCCCAGCAGGAGTCCGGCCTTCCTCCAGGAAAGGCAGGGCCGTGACTTGTCCTCCTAGAGGGCCAGTCAGCTGGGGGAAATGGGTCCGGTCCTCCAGGAGATAAAGCGAGCCCATTCCTCCCCAGCAACCGGAGATTCTTATCCCGGGCACAGGAAGCAAAGGAGGGCTGGGGGCAGGGCCTCGCAGGCAGGCAGCACTTCCGAGTTTCAAAGGCTTTCTCTGCCCTGTTCCCTATGCCTACTCCACTGCTTCTGCCTCCCACCTTTGGCTGGAGGGCCCCTCCTCCCACCTCTGCTGGTGAACTTCTATTTACCCTCAAGGGCCGACTCAAATGTCACCTCCTCTGAGAAGCCTCCCGAGACTCCTCCAGCCAAGGTTACTTGCTGCTTCTTTGGGTTCCTCTTTCCATTACTGTGCATGTGATACTCTTAGCTTCCATCTTCCTCCAGAGGTCCGGGGGCCTCATTACTGTGCCCAGTGTCTGTTATTTCTGCCAGCCTTACCTCCACGAATGCTTCTTCCTATCATGGCACCAGTGGCAGCCAGGCCCCACGATGGCCTCCAGGGACGCTGGACTCCTGGTCTTCACGGCTGTGTCGTTCCCTCCCACGCTGGATAGGGCCGAGCCGTGTGACCGACAGAACATTGCCTCAGTGACGATGCGTGGCTTCCGGGGTGAGGGAATCAAGGGCCCCAAAGCTTCTGTCTTGCTCTCCTTTAGGCTGCTTGCTCCGAGAAAGCCAGCTGCCATGTCATCGGGACACTCGGGCGGCCCCGTGGAGAGGCCCATGTGGAAAGGTGCAGACGCCTGTTTCCCACGACCAGCCTCCCTGTGAGTGGGCCGCCTTGAAAGTGGGTCCTGCAGCCCAGCCACGCCTTCAGATGACCGCAACCTGACGGACAGATTGACCACAACCTCACATACAACCCCAAGGCGGAACCACCCGGCTGAGCTGCTCCTCGGTCCCAATCAACAACTAATAAGCACCTCAGTGCCCGGTGGGGACTCCCTTCTCCTGTCTCCTCCGTGTGTGGCCTTGGTGGGACTGGCTCTCACCAGGACTCCCTCTTTCCTGGGCCAGCAGATGGGGCCTGACCCTAGAGAGAACCTGGTTGGCTGCTCCTAGAAACTACTTGGTAACACACACACGTATTATATACACACGGTTACATATGAAACACGTATGCACACACAAACAATATATGCACACACATACATGCACGTGTGGACACACACAGTTTCCCTTTTCGCCAGAGTCAGCTATTGTTGGTGCACACCTGACGTGGCCGTCACCCGCCACACTACCCCCTGGAGGCCCCACTGTGTGTTAGATAAATAACTGCCGATAGGAAGGACGTCAGAGCCACTTACAGTAATTTTGATTTGTGTTTTGTTTGCCTTCTTGGAGGAGGATTTAAAAGCCTGAGAATTCGTCATGCTTGATCCTCTGAATGTCTTCGTCCCTCGCCCACCGTCCCCGAGGAAAGAAGCTGTGGCTCACGTGCCGTGGGATGTTCCTGTTGCCGGGCCAGGGGCAGGTGTCTGCATGTCTGCAGGTGGCCTGGTAGTCTGGGCTCTGAGAGGGAAGAGCGCCAGCTCAGCTGCACTGAGTGTATCTTTGTTTTTGACAGTGCCCTGGAGGTGACAGGCCCTTCCCGAGAGAGATGGCTGTGTGGCCCGTCTCAGGAGCCAGGGTATAGCCACGAGGCCTCCCAGCAGAAATCCTGGACACAGCTTGGTGCAGACCCAGTGGAGCTGCCCGTCTCCAGGGGCCTTTCGGCGTCTGTGGGGTGTGACCTGTGGTCACTGAGCAGTGAGCAGTGTCCACTGACACCGGGTGCTGGAACCCCGACACCTCCCGATGGACTGCTCTGTGTGACATCCCAGGACTCTGGAGCTGTGGGGAGGGAGCCCCACGGTGACTGACGTGGAACCTTCCGCCGCCCAGCATGGCAGGGGCACCACCGCAGGCGTATAGCAATCTGACTTAGGAAAATGGGCCATTTCTTTGATAGCCACATTAGTGGAATGAGGCTCAAAGCTACTAGCATGTCAGCGCCACGTGGCCGGAAGTTTTCTTTTCATTTTGTTCATTCTTGTATTATAGAGCTGAGTACATTGCCTGACCCTCAGTAGGTACGCAGTAAGGATTAATGTATAAAGTCACAAGTAGAAAACAATTCACTGGGTGCCCACTAAGTGCTAGAGGCTCTAAAGAAACCTTCCTTAGATTCATTCTTCTTTTCACAATAACCCTCAGTATTCCCGAAGCTCAGTATTCCCGTCCCCATTTTATTTCTCTTCCCTCCCTCCTCCCTCCTTCCCTCCTTCCCTCCCCCACTCTGTCCTTCCCTTCCTAATCCCATTCCAGCTGTCCTAATGCGTTTTATACACGTTCTTATGAGCAATGCACTGTTTACATGTATTTTTACTTTCTGCGAAGGTTAGTGGGTCGCGTCTCATCCTGTTTTCCTTCCTTTTCACCCACCATGTTTTGCCATCTACCTTCCCAGGTGGGGACGGCCTGCAGCACCTGTCCACACGGGAACATCCTCACATCTCTCCTGTGACAGGACTTTGGACTGTTTCCCCAGGAGTGGAACTGCTAATCTGCGATGTGTGTGTAACCACCAGGAAAGGCTGCAGCGGCCTCACTACCTACCAGCAAGCCTTCAGGCTTCCTTCATTTCCATATCTGGGCCACAGTGGCATTCCCCAGCTTGCTAATATTTTCCAGTCTAATTAGGTATAGTGATACCTCATTGTTGTTTTAAATTGCATTTCTTGCCCCCGTTTTGGGGAAAGATTCGAGCTTCAGAGGAGTGACGTGCCCAGAGGTGCTCAGCTGGTGTGTGAGTACCTGGGCTTTGCCCACCCACTCTGGGCTCAGGCTGGAGTCGGCTGGGACCAGCTGCCCCTGGCACAGGCTGAGGGTTGTGCCAGCCCCGGGGTCAGACTTGTGTGGGTCCAGTGTTCTGCTGTGATCGAGCCCCATCTGGTGGCGCTGAGAGGGAACTGCCGCTGTGGAGGGATGGAGAAGGGAGCGGAGGGGAGGGGAGGGGAGGGGCGCGGAGGGGAGGGGAGGGGAGGGGCGCGGAGGGGAGGGGAGGGCAGGGGCGCGGAGGGGAGGGGAGGGCAGGGGCGCGGAGGGGAGGGGAGGGCAGGGGCGCGGAGGGGAGGGGAGGGCAGGGGAGGGGAGGGGAGGGCAGGGGAGGGGAGGGGAGGGCAGGGGAGCGGAGGGGAGGGCAGGGGAGCGGAGGGGAGGGGAGGAAACCTGAACTGCCTTGCTTTTGAGGCTCCTGTTGTGTTTTTATTATTTTAAATCAAATTTAATAATTTTTGAGATATAATTGACATGTAACATTAGTTTCTGGTGTACACCATAAAGCTTTTTTCTTGTGATTAGAATTTTCGAGACCGACTCTCTTAGCAACCCCCAACATACAGCACCCCAGTATCACCACGCTGCATACTGCATCCCCAGGACTTCTTTACCTTGTAACTGGGAGGTGCTGTCCCTGCCACCTTCACTCTGTCACTCTGCTGGTGGAGGGGACCTGAAACTTTCTTTTTTTTTTTTTTTAAGATTTTTATTGGGGAAGGGGAACAGGACTTTATTGGGGAACAGTGTGTACTTCCAGGACTTTTCCAAGTCAAGTTGTTGTCCCTTCAATCTTAGTTGTGGAGGGCGCCATTCATCTTCAAGTTGTTGTCCTTTCAGTCTTAGGCGCCCTCAGTGGAGGGCGCAGCTCAGCTCCAGGCCCAGTTGCCGTTACTAGTTGCAGGGGGTGCAGCCCACCATCCCTTGCGGGACTCGAGGAATTGAACTGGCAACCTTGTGGTTGAGAGCCCACTGGCCCATGTGGGAATCGAACCGGCAGCCTTCGGAGTTAGGAGCATGGAGCTCTAAGCGCCTGAGCCACCGGGCCTGCCCCGAAATGCTCATTTTTGAGGCTCCTATTGTTTTTCACAAACAAAACCAGAACTGTTGCAAAAACATTTAGGATACGTTCGTTAAAATGTACTTTTACTTAAAGTACAGTATACCTGCCTAAAAGGCATAAATGCCAAGTGTACATACAGTTCCGTGAATTTTCACAAGTTCGCACCTGTGTAAGCAGCACTCCAGGTGAGTGGTACTGCCTGAATTGATAATTTGCATTTCCTGGTGACTAATGAAATCCCTCATGTGTATTGGTCACTTGACTAACCTCTTTTGTGGTGTTTGCCCATTTTTCTACTGAGTTACCTGCCTTTTGAAAAATTGACTTACAGGAGTTAAAAATATGTCATCTGGTTATAAGCCCATACATGTCTCCTCCCACTTGGGTCACCTGCCTTTTCACTCTTTGTGATGTCTTTTGATAAGCAGAAGTTCTCACTTTTAGTATAACATAATTTATTAACATTTTATTATTGGGGCTTTTTGTGTTGTTTAGAGTGTGTTTTTGCTTACCCAACGTCCTGGAGGTTGTTGTCTGTTTCTTTTAAAGCTCTCACAATCTGTATCCGTCTGGAATTGCTCTTTGCCTATGGTGGGAGGCAGAGGGTCACTATTTTTTCCATATGGATATTTAACTGACCAGCCTGATTTATTGAAAAGATCATCTTTTCCCCACTGCACCACGTGCCCCTTGGCCACAAGCAGGGGACTGTACTTGTGTGGCTCTGCTCCTGGTATAATGTTTGTCTCTGTATCTGGTGGTGATAACTCCGTGAGAAAAGGCGGTGTAACTGGACTAATAACAAGGTCCTTTCCGAGTGTGTAAAATCCTGGAGTAGGGTTGTTGTGGGTGGTACTGTCTGCCTGTGGAGCCGGCTGGGGGCTGCTGCTGCACGTCCCTTTCTCAATGCTCTCTGTTCGTCTGTGGTGGGGTGAGGGGTGGGAAGGCTCATGGTGGGCTCACGTGGTCACAACATCAGGAAGCTGAATGGAGGCTCCTTTGCCTGGAAGGTCCACACATGAAAGCCGTGGACCCCCTAACCCCCCCCCCCCAGAGTACCCAGGAGGCCCCAGCAGTGAGATGGGCAGTCGCTTCCTGTGTTTATGTCCCCTCCCTTCTCCAGTCTAGCTGGACCCAGGGAAGCCTGCAACCAGCTGCTTAGGAGAGTCTCGGGTCTGAGCGGTGGGGTTCACACAGTAATTCCCTCTTGAGGGTCTGGGAAAACCAAGCAGTCCCTTGAGGACCTGGCATTCAGCTCAGCTGGGGCTGGGGCTGACCTCCTGCTAAAATTACTCCACTGTGTGGAAAGGGGTTGCCTATTGACCAGCAAGTCCAGGAGCCAGGGCCTTGGGGACTCAGGGAAAAATCTCCCTGGCTGAGGATTCGAGCAGTGTGACGGGTCTGCCTCCTGGGGCCACCAGCCTGGGGCCCAAGCTCTGGCACCTCCAGTGGGCAGAGATGGGCAGCATGGGCAGCCGGGTGTGGCTGGGGGGGGGGCTGGGTCAGGAAGGTGTCAGGAGTGCGGTACCAGCATCCTGTCATGAACTAAGGGGGGCCCTGGGGACCTCTCTGCCCCCTCTCTGGGCCTCCAAATGCTCACCGTTGGTCTCTCTGAGTTATGCCGACACCCTACTGCCTGGTATCTGGGGATGGGACCTTGTTTGGAAACAGGGTCTTTACAGATATAATCTGGTTATGATGAGGTCATTTGGGTGGACCCTAATTTCATCTGGTTGGCGTCCTTACAGAAGAACAGGGACACACAGAGAAGACAGTTATGTGAAGACGGAGGCAGAGATTGGAGTGGTGCTGCCACCTGCCGAGGACACTGGAGCCACCAGAAGCTGGAACAGGTGAGGAAGGATCCACTCTCGAGGTTTCAGAGGGCCTTCAGTGGCCCTGCTGGGTTTGTGGCCTCCACACCTGTGGAATCAATGGCTGCTCTTTCCAGCCACCCAGTCTGTGGTACTTCTTACAGTAACCCTGGGCCACTCGTACAGCCCATCTCTGGGTTTGCCCCTCCAACCTGTCCTTCACCAAGTCACTTTCCTGCTTGACACGTGTCAGTGGCTCCTCCAGACTGCTGGCACAGCACCATGAGTGCTGATGGCATCTCCCATCCTACCAGCCCCAGTGGAATCTTGGCTCCTGCCTTCCTCTCTCTCTCTCATTCCTCCCCCATCTCATTTTAGGCACCCAGCAGTCACTCTGGCCAAAGGATGTCCTCTTCCTCATGCCTATTTCCAACCCAGTGACAGATTCTGTCAATTCTACCTCCAAAATGTGTTCTCAATTTGCTCCCATCACCACCAAAATTTTAAGCCTCTAACTTCTTTCTTGCATGATAGCCTCCTGTGGTAGGTTGAGTGAAAATGGCCCCAATCCTTTACTGCCCCTGCATCCAGGCCCTTTGCCACATGACTTTGCAGCTCCTTCTTTCTACAGGTGGGTCTACTCCACTCTTGAATCTGAGCTGACCTCGGGATTTGCTTTGGCCATTAGGGACTACAATGAGGTGATAGTGTGCCAACTCTGAGCGTAGGCTTCGCACACTCCTTGGAACCCTGCCACCACCATGAGCACAGCCCAAGCCAGCCCGTTAGAGGATGAGATACAGGGAGCAGAGACCATCTCAGCCAAGGCCGTCCTGGACCAGCCAACCCTCAGCTTACTCACTAGCTAACCTGCTAACACATGAACCCAGCTGAGCCTGGCCCAGGTCAGAAGAACTGTTTCATTGACCTGTGACCTATGAGAAATTCAGTTTAAACTATGTTTGGGGATAATTTGTTACACAGCCATAGCTAACCGATACACCTCCCTGACTAGTTGTGAGGCTGTCCCTTCCGCCTGACAGTTTTTCCTCCAGAGTGGTCTCTCCTCTACTTGCCACCCTCCAGTGGTTTCCTGTTGCAATTTGAACGAATTTGAATGATAGACCACAATCTATCAAGCCTGATTCCTGACTCTCCTACCTCACTCGGATTCAGCCACAGTTACTGTCCTCTGTCCCATGAACATGCTTTTACTGCCCCCAGTGCTGGCGCTGTCCCCAGGAATCAGCACATTCACTTCCTCCTCCTCACCCCACATGGTAGGCCTTCACTGACACCCTCGCTGAAGTCACTCTCCCCGACCCTCTGCACCATCCTTTTCTTAGATGCTGAAATTGTTTTCATTGAGAGGCATATTATTTGTTTCCCCGACGTAAGCTCCATGAAAGCAAGAATAATGTCTATTTTGTTCACAGCTGTATCCGCAGTAGTTATGACAGTGCCTGTACATAAGTGCTCAATAAATACTTGCTAAGGGAATGAATAATCACCACAGGGGGAGAAAACCCCACTGAGGCACAGGTGACACGCCCTCTGTAAGCACATCATCTCCTGCACTGTCCAGGGTCACCTCTGCACTCCAGGCTGACGGCACTACCTGCGGGCTACCCAGCATCACGCCTTGTCCCTGGCCTCTGAGGTTTTGCTCATATGGTCCCTTAGCCCACCCTCCTGTCCCACACAAAAATACTGTTTATTCTTACATGTTTTACAAGTCTTGACCCCCAAGCTTTTCTACCTCCCTGACTCCCTGCCAATGGTGGGGTTCTCCTCCCCCAGCTCTCCCAGGACACTTCCCAACATGCATCACACTGAAGACTGCCATGCCTGTCTTCGGGATGGTTTGACTAGGTCTCCTCAACTACTGCGTCCCTGGCACCGCCACAGGACCGGGTGGGGCTCAATAAATATGTGACGGATGAGGAAATGGCTATGATCAGACGCAAATGGACGGGGCAGTCTGAAGACCTGCTCTCTCCCGGTCTGTTGTGGATCCAAACCTCTGAAAAGTCGGGGAGGTGGGCCCCGGGCAGAATAGCAGGAGCTGGGTTGGGGAGCATGGACGTAATTACTGGAGTGTCGGAGGCACAAGCATTGTGCTGCCCACCATCCTGACACTCTACCACGTGAAGAGAGGTCCAGATTAGAGGAGGGAACACTGCCCCCCCGCCCTTGCTCCTCTGTGACAGCAGAAGGGCCGTGCTTCCCTCTCCCTGAATACCTCTTTGCATTGGGCCCCCTAGTGAGTCTCAGGAAAAGCAGCTATACACTTCCTGCCCTGCAGGAAAGGAGCCGGGGGTCTTGGTGGACCACAAGGGGAATACAGCAAGTCTGCCGTATAATACCATTGGTGTGGGGAAAGGAAACGAACGAGCAAATGAAATCCATATGTCACCTTGGAGTCAGTCCTCACAACCAGAAAGAAATTCGGTCTTTGGTCCCACACTAGAAAGCTGGGCTGGATCCATTCTTTGTCGTTACATTTTAAAGAGGGATGTGGTCGATATACCAGAGACATAATGAAACTGAATTGTATGACAGAAAACAGAAAAAAACGGAAAGGCTGCATTGTATCTGTTCATTTGTTCCTCATGCCTCATCCTCCTTGAATAGGAATATTAGACAAAGACTGACTTCTCCCCTTCCACAGTGGCTCGAATGAGAGACAATGGGCTCAAATTGCAGTGAGAGAGAGGCAGGTTAGACTGGCAGCAGGACTTCCCGAGGGTGCGGACACTCGGTGCAGGATGGGGGGTGGCGGGGCCTCGTCCTGACCACTGAGTCGGCAGCACACAGTGAATGCCTTTCCAGACGGTTTTCAGTTTTCAGTTTGCGTGAGATAACTGCCTGACACTGGGTGATGCTTCCCCTTTCGGAAGAGCTCGTTCTCCGGAAGGAGCAGGTATTTACTGGAGAGAGGGAGTGTCACGTAGTCACCTGTAGCTGTTTCCTTGAGGCTCTGGCCATCGGTCTAAGGATCGGAGGGGTGCAGTGCTCCAGTCTCGGACCTGCCCTCCCCTCAAGGGCCCTGCCTTCCCTTATTGGTGAATAACATGGGCTGGGGTAGGTGGGAGGGGGCTCTGGGAGCCTCCATAAGGCAGTGAGTCAGTGGACAGAGCCACTCACCTCGGAGGGTCACTTTGGAGCCTGGAGGTGGGGCGTGGAAATGTAAAAAGCTGGTGGGGAAACCCTTTTAGTTTATGGAGGCAGAAAGTACCACCTGGCCAGTGAGCCTGCGGCTGCTCGGCCGTGGTTCTGGCCCCTGGGGGCTGCACTCTCTCTGGGGCCACAGGGACCACTGGCTTCTGGGGTCCACCATGGAGACACAGGGTTTGTCAGCAGCAGCGGCTCCTCAGTTTGACTCAACAACGACATGCCCAGCTCTGAGGACCTTTCTGGGAAAGCGGGGCTGGGAAGGCTGTGCCTTGTTCCCGGAGGACGATGGGAGCAGCGCGCATTGTTACTGAGCTTCTATGTGTCCACGTCTGTGCTTCATGCTTCACATGCGAGCTCTCATGTCCTCTTCACAGTGTCCCTGCTTGACAGGTACCCATTAGCCCCATTTCACAGATGAAAACACAAAGGCACAGAGAGGGAAAGTAACGCGTTAAGTTACACAGCTAGCAAGTAGGGCAGTTGGGATTCGAACTTACTTGAAACGCTTGTAGGAACTACAAGGGCCTGGGCTTGTGACCTCGGTTGGCAGTTGCCCCAGGAGGGGACCGTCTCTGAACAGTCCTACAGATGTACCAGAGTCTCCAGCACGTGAGGGGGCAGTGGGGACTGAGTTGAGGATACAGCTCGCAGCCCAGTCCTGCCGCTTCCCGTCTGACTCTGAGCACGTGCCTTGCCCTCTGTGCCTTCTTTTCAAATTAGTAATCCTCATTTCCACGTACTGACAGAGCTTCCCCTCTCTCACTCCCCCAATCAGCTCCCCACCAGACACAGGAGGGCTGGCTCCCCACAGCGCCACGGTGTGTGTTCTCAGCCAGCCCCCTCCCTCCCGAAGTCCAAAGTCCGTCTTGGGACTCTGCGCCGCCCTTTCTCGCTGCTGCTACGACTTCCCTCCCCAAAAGGCCCTCCCAAGGGGTGTTCCTTTGGTGGGGAGACAGCCCAGTCGCTCCTGAGTTGGTTGTGACTCGATGGGGACAAAGGCGACATCAGCACCACAGCCCTGCGCTTTGGCCTTGTTTTCTGATTACTGCTGTCTAAAGGGGCTGCACCTGAAGGCCAGGTGGTGTGCCAGCGGCTGGCCTCTGGTGGCCGAGGCTGTGAGCACCACCCTGAGCTGGCCAGGGGCAGGGCGAGTTAGAGCGCTACGGTGGGGTCTCGGGCAAACACCTTTTTAGCGTCTATCTCCCCCTCGACCATGTGGGGGTGGATATCCACATCTAGTCCCGCGTCTCTGCAGAGCTTGAGCAAGGTCCGGATATTGTTCTGGGACAGCCTCAGGTATCTGCGCACCAAGGACAAAGAAATCAGCCAGCACGAAGTCACTGCAGCTTTGAACTCGACTGGAAAGAGCTTAGCAGCGTGGCACCTCCAGAAGGAACGGGCTGCAGACATTTCTGGAGCTGACAGGGATCTTATAAGAGGGCGGGACATCCCACAGAGTGGGTGAGAGTTTTTATTGGTGAAACCCTTTTGGAAATCAATTTGGCAACATATATACAAAGCACCCCTTGCCCCAAATAAAGGTTCTTTATCTTTGACTCAGTAATTCCACTCAAGCCCTCAACTGATCTCAAGAAAAGAAATCAATGGAAAGAGAAGTTATATAAACGAAAGTGTTCATTTTGGGGTTATCAGCAACAGGAAAACGGGAAATTCTATCAACAGAGGAATGGTCAAGGAAATAATACAACATCCATTTCAAGGACTGTTCTGCTGGCACCAAGATGGCCTTAGGAAGAAGAAAGTACAATATGGCTGGGACATTATGCCAAGTGGCAAGAAAAAACCAGGCAATTGGTAGATGTTTCTCTCATCGCTGCCATGTGGGCGTCACCTGAATAATGCCCTAGGACAGTGGAGACAAAGGCTGAGCAAAGCCATAGGAACAGGGGTGAGTATTTTTTTTTAATAATATTCAAACAAAAAATTAGGCCACTGATGTGAAGTATTAGCCTAAAGCCCTACAGCTCTACTTATACTGAAGAATGAAACCGATCCCAACTATACTGTGAGATCTAGAGAGAGTCTGCCATCATCACATCCTAAGAGCTTTTTATTCCACCACCACCTTTGATCTTGCCCCAGCTTTAGTTAAGGACATACGTGGGGCCCATACTCAGGCTGGTTCTTACTTTGCAATAGGTGATGGGGGAGGAGCTGCATATTGATATAACCTGGGTTTCTACCCATTAGGAATGGCCTCGCTTCTCTTTCAAGACCTGCCCAGAGCTTACCTGTCTTACAGCCAGCTCAGACCCCACTCGCCAGTCCCCACGCCCAGACTATCTTTCCCTGATGGCTCCAGCCACAGTCTGCCCCTTCCCTCTCTGGCTGGCCCCACCCTGGAGGGTCTTACATGAGTGCGAGTGGGCGCTCACTACGATCCCATTCCAGAAACTTTCATTCTTTTGTCGGATGTTTTTCTAATGGCTTGTTAGATACCATCTCTCCAAATATTCTTTCCCCTCCCTTGCAGGGTAGGGGCCTGTCCAAATCTCTTTTCTCCCCACCATGGAGCCCAGGTAGGCTGTCTGTGGGTCAGAGTCAATTAGAATCACCCTGTCGACCCAGTAATCCCACTTCTGGGTATTTATTCAAAGAAACCCAAAACGCTACTTCGAGGAGACATGTGTGTCTGTATGTTCATTGCAGCACTGTTTATAGTAGCCAAGAGGTAGAGGCAGCCTGGGTGTCCGTCAGTGGATGAATGCATAAAGGAGAGGTGGTACATGTACACAATGGAATGTTACTCAGCCACGAGAAGAATGAAATCCTACCATTTTCAGCAACATGGACAGACCTAGAGGGTACTGCGCTCAGTGGAGTAAGTCGGAGAAAGACAGATGTCATGTGATTTCTCTTGTAGGTGGGGTCTAGAGAACAGGATAAATGAATAAACAAAACAGAAACAAGCTCAGATACAGAGAGCATTTTGATTATTGCCGGATTAGGAGGGGAGTTTGGGGATGGATGAAGAGGGTAGGGTATTGAGATGTACACAATGGCCACGGAGATGTAGAATACGGTACATAACCAGTAGTGTTGTATTAACTGTGTGGTGTCAGACGGGTAGTGGATTTATCGGGATGATCACTTTGTAAGTTATATAAATGTCGAATCACTGTGCTGTACACCTGAAACTAATATAACATTGTATGTCAAGTGTAATTTTAAAATGTTTTAAATCCTTGGAAAAAAAGAAAAACCACTCCGTCAATCTGAAAGCCACAGCCAAAGACATCCAGCCATGGAAGTGGCAAGAGCAAGAAGCCCCCTTTAGCCAGGGAGCTGCCTGTTCATCTTCCAGCCAGTCAGCCAGCAGAGCAGGACTGTGTGATGGGGCTGCTGGATGCCGGGCCTCTTAAATCTACTGCTGTTTACGAGGACTCCTGCAGCCTTGTGCTGTCCCATTTCCTCCTCTACTGAAGTTTCTGAACCTTGTCAGTTACATCTTTATAGTAAAGGACAACATTGGGATGAGCAAGGATACTTGAATTTTCGAATGGAAACCAAACTGTCTGGTGTGGCTGAAAACCAGTGGGTCCTGATAATAAAGAAGAGGCGAGAAGGGAGATCCCTTTGTAAGAGCAGTGAATTCCAAGTGGTTCCACGCTTTGTTCGTGATCCCTTCGAGAGTCTAAAAACCCAAGCATACAGTAGGTAGCCACTGGGGAAGGTGGCTACTAGCACAGCAATTCAACACCAGTGGAAAGGCTCGTAGGGGGCATTTCCTGTTAAACAGGAAGGCCACACAAAAAGTTCATTCTTTCCTTTCTGATTAATATTCAGCGTTTCCATTGTAAAACCAATGGAAATATTGGAAACGCTGCATAAGCGTCCAAAGGTGTGGCCTCCTCAAAATGGCAGCACCCGAACGTCATGTCCATCCGGGAGATGGTCCTCTAGCAGGTGAGGCTTCTTCCCCGGAGCAGCCCTTTGGGCCTCAAAGTCAGAGCCCAGTCATGCTGCGGCCACCCTCCCTGATCTCCAGGCTCAGCCCAGGCGTCTGGACCGGAGACGGGAGTGAGCAAAGCCTGTTCCCCCAGGACACCCCAGCTCCACACACGCAGGGCTGCTCACCGGCAGCTGAGCACCTCCTCCGGCTTCAGCATTTTCACCATTTCTATCTTGGTCTCGGTGCCCTTTTCCATGAGGCTCTTCATCTTGCGCTCGTAAGAGTCGGGCGTCTTGCCAACCCAGTCTCTGAGGAGGGTAGACCTCCGTCCGGCAAAGAGAGTGTCCTGTAACATGGGGTCTAAAATGCTCTGTCGACGGAATGACGTTGACCGTCGAATGGGCTCTACACCGATGCCATCCTTGATCTCTACGTCTGAAATTGGACAGATGTCACCGGGCATTAGATCCTGGTAGAGGTCAGATAGGCAAGAGGGGGATGGGCCTGCAAGACTGCGTGGGCTTCACACGATACCTGTTCTGGCACAAGAGGTCTTTCCAGGGCGTCGGCATGTTCTCCTTCTTACCATCTGTTTAATCCTTATCTTTTCCTCCCTCCTTTCTCCCTGACTCCCCAGCTCCCTTCCTTCCCCTCCTTCCCTTTATCCCCTCCTCTCAATCTTATCTTCTCTGTCTCCACAGACGAGATCACCTGAAAGGACTTTAGCCTAGAGGGTTCAGGGGAGACATCAGAGGAGAGCAACTTTGAGATGGGTTTTTAAAGGACAAATAGTTTAGTAGATGAAAAAGGGATCAGAGTATTGCAGGCAGCAGGCACAGCATGTGCAGGCAAAAGGAGCACATACACACAGGCCCCTGGTGGCCAGCTCCAGACACATGAGCGCACCACCCGACAACCTCCACAAACGACACACCCAAAGGGCACACTGGGCAGGCACCAAAGTCCTGCTAAAGCAAATACTACTCCGCAGGTCTACTGCGCAGGTCCCTGTACCATAGCTACTCCACTGTAGTCACAGCCAATCCTCACAACCCATCAGCCTGAGGGTCAATCCCTCCCATTGACGTGCAAGCCAGCAACAAATCCTTAAATACAACAGGAGCACACATACAACCCACACAAGGGACACACCTGGAGCACTCAGCTCAGGTGACTAGGGAGACTGTGCCCCTGGGCCCCACAGGACACCTACTACATAAGGCCACTCTACTAAGACTGGGAGACATAGCAGATCTACCTAATACGTAGAAACAAACACAGGGAGGCAGACAAAATGGGGAGACAAAGAAACATGTCCCAAATGAAAGAATAGGACAACGCTCCAGAAAAAGAACTAAGCAAAATGGAGACGAGCAATCTACCAGATGCAGAGTTCCAAACACTGGTTCTAAGGATACTCAGTGATCTCAGTGAGAATTTCAACAAAGACATAGGAAACATAAAAATGGAGACAGAAAAACATAAAAAAGAACCAGTCAGAAATGAAGAATACATTAAAGGGAGTCAACAGTAGATAAGATGAAGCAGAGGATTGAATCAGCGATTTGGAAGATAAGGCAGCAGAAAACAATCAGAACAGCAAAAAGGAAAAAGAATCCAAAAAAATGAGGCGAGTGTAAGGGGCCTCTGGGACAACATCAAGCGTGCCAGCAGATTAGGCATTGCAGAGTAAAGATTAGTGAACTTGAAGACCCAGCAACAGGAAATATTAAAAACGAAACACAGAAAGAAAAGACTGGGGAGAAAACAGAGCATTGTGGGACTTCAAATATGTGTATTGTGGTACCTGAAAGAGAGGGAAGAGAATGGAGGACTGAAAACAATATTTAAAGAAGTAATGCCCAAAATGCTTCCAATTTGATAAAAACTGTAAGCCAAGAATCTCAACAAACCCCAAACACAAACCCAAGAAACATGAAGCAAATGACATCAACGTGCATTCTAACCAAATCGCATAAAAGAAAATCTTCAAAGAAGCCAGAGGAAAAAGATACATTACAGAGGAACATAAATAAAGATGGCGGCGACTTCTCGCTGGAAATGATCGAAGCTAGAAGACAGGCGAGCACAGCGTCCACAACGGGCGGGTTGCTGTGGACGCTGCTGCCCTAAGACCTGTGTGAGCCTTCTTTTCTTTCTTTTCTGTCCTCTGATGGAGGACAACACTGGCGTCTGGGACCAAGGGGCTTCTCTTACCAGATTTCCCAGGGCCATGCTTGAGGTAGTTGCCGGGGACCATGCTCAGGCGTCTTCCCTTTGGCTCCACTCCATAGAGCCTTCGGTACTTGACAGCGTCCCCATCCCTCCTGGTTGTTGGCACTGAGGCCTTGGAAGGAAGCAGGAGAGACGTTACCAGAGCAACAGATTCCGGCTTGGACTCCTCCATGCCCAAAATGAGCGATTTCAAGAGTTTGCTGAAAAGTGGGCAAAGGGACCAGAAGAGAGACCCATTCTGGGGCCTGGGACAGGTTGGTGGGCAGGAATGGCATGTGGGTGCCTATCCACCAACTCCTTACTTTTGTGACTCCATATCTCAGGGAGACCATGAGGGGCCATGGAAACCACAGCCTCGGGGGCAGTGAGGTCTGGGTGTTCTCGTCTTTCCAACAGCATTCCTGAATGACTTGGGGAGGGCAGAGGGAGGAAGAAGACGTAACCCTTTCCCCATAGGAGCACAAGTCTTCCACTGAAGTGGAACAGTGTGTTGGGTGGGAGTGGGATGGGTGGGTGGCGGGGCATTCATTTGCATGTCATGTGAGGCAGGAGTGGATTTTAGAGCCTTAAATAAGAAGAGTTTTAAGGGAGCCAGACACTATAGGAGCAGAGTGAGTACCCTTCGATATGTGGAGCCGAGTGGGGATGGGGGGACAGGAGGGGCTGATACCTGCTCGGAGAATAACACACGGCGTTTCCCACTCTGCTGTTTCTGGATGTTTCGGGCTTTCTTTTCTTCCTTCCCAGGTGCTTTAGGGGGTGCCGCGACCTTGGCTTTATGTTTCTGAAAGGGCAGGGAGGGAAGCACCGTGATGCCCTCCGGGGGGCACAGACCACCCTCTGCCCCACAAAGGGGAAGCTCCTTGGTGAGTGGGCTGCACCCTTCCCTCCACCCAGAGCTTTAGATCCCATCTGGCACTCCTGTCCCCTCACTGTCCCTCTGCCTCCGGACATGCCCTGGTGTCCACGTTACCCCGCCCCCAGGTCTGGTTGTCCCTCTTCACTTCAGAATCCATCACTAGCTCCGTATCGCCCTCCATGTAAGAGCCCCAGTCCCCGGCGGATAAAAATTCCTTCTGGTCCCCAAATGGCCTTTCTAGCTGTGACTTCCCTGCCATGGCCTCCAGTCTAGAGCCACAGGAAGGCCACCTTGCCTTCGAGTTCAGCAGGACTTTCCCTCTGTTCCCAGAACCCCTCCTGCCCATCCCACCCCCACCTCGTCCCATCTTCCCGGAACTGTCATCCGCTTTTCTCATTTCCCAGGTGCTCCTTGCAGCCCTCAAGGGCAGAGCACACGTGTCTTGAGTGAAGTTCCTTGTGCACACGCCTGGCTGTCCACTCCCACTGGGCAGGCAGGAAGGACGGACGGGTGCATTAGGGAGCACCAGGGTCCAACAACGGGGGCCTGCAGAAGGGCATCCAGGCCAACCCGTAAGCCGTAAGGCGTGGGGTGGGTGCTAAAGCATCACGGGGAAAGCCTCATTGACTGGGTCTCCTCTCAGGGTGTGCCACTCATGGTTGTGGGAGATGGTGGCTGAGACTAGCCTCTGGGTCAGACAGCTTGCTCAGTGGCTGAGCAGCCTTGGGCAAGCGACTGCTCTCTCTGGCTTAGTTTCCTTGTCTGATGATGGGGATAATAGGCTCCACCTCCTAGGGTGATTGTAGAGAGATGAATTACCACGCGGAAGCACCAAGCCTTCCACTTACGTTCGTGATATTACATGGGCAGAGGAGTGTTCTGATAAGCCGGTTGGGTGTGTGGAAGGAAGCTGTTCCCGGGCATGCTCACAGCCATCTGCGGAGGGAGTGCCGGTTAACCCCGGGGTTTGTTTGGCTTAGTAGGGAGAGGAGCGTACAAGTGGGGGCCAGGGCTGAATTTTCAGGTTGAGAGGAGAGCAGCTCAGGCCAGTTCCTCCAGAGGGAGGTCTCTTCACACCTTCCCCCACAGCCCTCGGCCTCTCCTCACAAGTCATTGGAGTAGATCCCCACCCCCATTTTTGGGATAGCTGAGTGAAACTGGTGTGACAGTGCCATAGACCAGAGGATACTGCAATAGCCCCTGAGTCAGAGGCCCCTATAGCCACGATTTTGGATCTTCGGGGTCTTTTTTGATGCCAAATGGGTCACAGCCCTCTGGGTACCACCGTAGGCTGTGCTGAAATGAGGGCAAACCCGGACTGCCAGGCCTGCTCCAGGACATGGGAGAGGAGGCTGCAGAGAGCGCCCCCTCCCAGCATCCTCACTAAAGGGTCCCCCTGCCTCTTGTGCTGTTGGAGACCTGCCAAGGAAGCATCACCCTCTTTCTCAGTTGCTTCTTACAAAATCCAAATGCTTCTGGGAAGAGTAATGACGCTTGAAGATTTAATTATGTTTCCAATTTAAATTTGTTGCCTCCCTGTGTCCAAAATTATTTACAATAAAAGCCACATATAATGTAAAGCTGTGAAAACGTTATTAGAATAGAATCTTAGTGAGAAGAAATGGGACCCAACATATTAATCATAGAGGTGAATATGATTGATAGTAAATTGAGTTCTATCAATGGGGGGGTGAGGGGGCGCAGGAGACGGGAGGCAGGCCATCAGCACATTGCTAGCACCTTAGTGTGAAGTGTGCTTGTCCTAAGAGTGGCCCTCCCCTCTGTCTGACTACAGGTGACGTGTAAGCACATAAACTGAAGGGGAGTCTCCGGAAAGGCAGGAAGTGCTGACTGGATACAGCAGAGACCATGCAGGTGGTGATGGGGAGGTGGCCTGACAAAGGCCGTGAGCTTGGGAACTGGATCAACCTGAGTCTGAGTCCTGGCTCAGCCTGAATGAAATCTGTGAGCTCAGCAAATTACCCTCTTCCGTTTAGTGTCCTCATCCTTCAGCTGGGGAGTAAGAATGGCGCCTACCTTGTAGCCTTGCTGGGAGCAGCTGAGAGATAACTCATTGTGATGCTGGGCACAGGGCCTGGCACACAGGAAACACTTAAGAAAGTCGGCCTAGTCATTCCTAATGCCACTTTCCACCCATTTTTCTCAGACCAGGGGAGTAAAGATCAGGGGGAGCCCTCTGCAGAAGAGACGACATTCCAAGGAGAGGCTTGATTTCCCCCAGGTGATGGGCCCAAGGGTTACTCAGGGAAACCGAGGTAAAACTGGTTGTCACAGTTCCTGGAAAAAGAGGGTAGGGCGGCGCTAGACTGAATGTTTGGGGCCCTCCTCCCCCAATTCGTATGTTGGAATCCTAACTCTCAATGGGATGGTCTAACCAGGCGGGGCCCTGGAGAGATAATTAGGTCATGGGGATGGAGCCTTCATAAATGAGATTAGTGCCTTTATAAAGGGGACCCCAGAGCGCTTTCCTGTCCCTTCGGCAAAGTGAGGACATAGCGAGAAGACGGCCATCTAGGAACCAGGAAGCGGGCTCCCATCACACAGCAAACCTGCCAGTGGGTCAACCTAAGGCTTCATGGCCTCCCAAACTGTGAGGAATAAACACCTGTTGTTGGCAAGCTGCCAATCTGTGGCGTTCTGTTTTGGCAGCCTGAGCTAAGCCAGGCTGGTTAGAACTGGTTCTGACGCAGGGAAGAAGGAAAAGGTATGTTAGTAGGAGTCCCAGTGGGGTTGTTGGCAAGGGACAATGCATGCCCCTGGACCTTGGAGCCATCGTGAGGACAGAAGTGTCTGGGGATTGAGGGAGGGACCCCATCCTGCCAGCACTGAGACCCCAAAAGCTGCTGCCCCTCAAACCTTCTCAAACACTGACTGACCAGAGAGTCAAAGAGAGTCCCTCTCCTTGACTACAACAGACAGGGTTTTTCCTTACTCTGGGCTCATGACCCTCTTTCTTGGAGCATTTAAATCCTTTTAAAAAACTCACACTTGTACCTTCTTTCCCTGCCCCTTGGACATGTAAATCTCCTAGCCTCTTGCCAGTGTTACAATCTGGGGATGTTTTTTCTCCCTGGATTTGAAGTGTATTCATCAAGAAAGATGGTGCCCCTCCTCCCTGTCTGTGTGGGAGGGTAGGAGCCTCACTGCGTAAGTGACAATTAGCGGACGGACGCAGCCAGCCTAATTAGTGGACAGCCTGCCCCACTTCCTCCAGTGCTTTCCTACCCGTTCACCCCAGGGCCCAAGAACTCCGCCTTTTTCTCTCTGGAGTCCAGTGCAATCTCTCCCCTCGTGCAACAGCCTTGAACAAAGCCTGCTTGGCCAGGTTTCTTTGACAGGACACACCTGGACAGCTTCCTTCTGCTTCCTCTGCCTCCGCTCCATCCATTCCAGCACGCGTGTGAGGTCGGACATCCGCCTCTCATCAGCCGTCTTCCACATGGACTTCCTCTCTGTGGGCATTACATTCTTTGGGTCCTCTGAGTTGTCTGACATCGTGGCGGCAGGGGGGTGGTGGCGCCCTGGGGAAGAAGGTGGCAGGCTCTCACTTGGTTGAGCCCTCTGTCTCTGGCCCGGGTGACTTAGATGGTAGCGTGTGGCCCCTGGCTGTGAACATCAAGGGCAGTCAGGCCAGCAGCTGGGATACTGGTCCTAAAAGGTGGGGAGGCGTAGTGGGTGATTGTGAGGTCACTCTCAGGCTGCCCCATGGGGTCAGAGTGGAGCAGACACTGGCTTCCCCTCACAGCCACTTGCCCCTTTAAGCACTGTCCCCCTGGACTCAGCCAAAGCCTCCTTCCTGGTCTCTCCATGTCCACTTCCATAAAGCTCTTATTGAAACAAAGGTCAGCCTACATCGTTCCCTTTCTCAGAAACCCTCCCTCAGTGGCTCCCTGTAGCCTATAAAAAAATAATAAATTCCTCAGTCTGGTATGTGGGCTTTCATTCGTAATTAGAATGAAGTTTTTTTATAGCTTCAATTACTTTTATATTCATTGACTAGCTAGTTATCAGATGCCTACTATGTGCCAGGCATGGTGCTGGGGATACAATGCAAGAGAAAAACATAGTCAAACCTCCTAAAACATATGGGCTGGTGGGAAAGACAAAATAGCAGTCCGATAATGACTCTATGAATCCATAACGGCAAACGCAGAGGAGTGCACTGAAGGGAAGGAATGCAATTCTATGAAAGCCTGTGACAAAAGAACTAGACTTGGGTGAGGTGGGGGGTGGGTCACACAAGTGAAAGAGTTGGGAGGCCTCGACAGGGCTCCGGACCAGAGGGACAAGCACGTACAAAGGCCCTGTGGCAGGACGGAAGCACGCATACTTGGGGAACAACGGAAGGCCAGGGAGGCTGTGAGAAGTGAAGCTGGAGAGGTAGGCAGCGGCCAGAGCGGACATGACCTTGGAGTCACCTGTTGGCTCAGACTGGGAAGGAAAGGGAAGCAAAGGGAAAACGATAATGGGATTCAAACAGAGGGGAGGAAGTGACATGATCAGACTTCCTGGTTTGTTTTAGTAAACTTTTATCGAAGGAAACTATGTAGTATACAGAAATGTGTCAGAATCACAAATGAAGACATGTGTGTAAACAGTACCCCCAAATTGTCCTTTCTGGGCTCTGCTGGTCACTGCCTCCCTCTAAGGGTAAACACTATCCTAACCTCCCATTTGATACATTTGGATTTTTTGTTTGCTTGAGTTTTACTCAAGCAAAAATGGAATTATACACACATCACCTGTGTGTATAAATTAAATGGAATTATGCACACATCGTCTTTTATATCTGGCTTTATTCATTTTACAATATATTTGCAGAACTTTAGCAATGAATTCTTTTAGTTTGTGTACGTGGAAATGCCTTTACTTCTCCTTAATTCTGAAGGAAGATTAGCTGGGTAATAGAATTCTTGGTGAACACTTTTTCCAGCACTTTGAATATGTCATGTCACCGCCTTCTGGCCTCCATTGCTTTATGTGGCAGATCAGCTGTGAATCGTGTTGCTGTGAACAGCTTCCACACAGGCAGTCAACCTGTGTGACTGCCAAGGAAGAGTCAAGACTGCAAGACCACTGAGGTGTCCAGCTGTCAGAGCTGGGAATGCTCCTGGAGACTCCCAGTGCTCGCTCATTTCACAGATGGGGAGGAGACCAAAGCCCACAGAGCCCAAAACACCTGCCAAGGTCCACGGGAAACCGTGGGGGACCCAGAAATTCCATGAATAACGATGAGGCCTGGAATCTAGACTTCCCCCTAAGACTTTTCACATCTGTTGCATTACATTAGGGGTCTCAAGTTCAAGGGCGAGGCAGGTACCATAAAGGAGGGGGCTGGTTGGGTGTAAGGCAGAACCGGCGTGTGGAGCGAGCTGGCGAGGGGCATTCAGCTTCAGCCATTATGGCCATGTGCGAAGGTCAGCCCTGGGTGGCCAGATCTTTTGTTTTTAAGAAAAGCCACAAATCCAGATGTTTAGGTGAGATTAGCTGGAAACAAATTTAAAAAGAAATGTGATTGGACAAAGCCCACGTGGCCCCACTCAGGCCTGAGGACGCCCATGCAGGCCTTCACCGCAGCTGGGCCGTCCCTCAGACCAAATGACAGAAGACCGGCTGAGGCAGAAAGAGGGGAGGCGACCTGCTCAAGTCCGCGAGGCTGGGAGTAAGTACAGCCAGGGCTGGAACCCAGCTCTCCTGACTCTCAGCCATGACAGCACCGTGGGGTTTCAAGAGAGAAGAGTCTGAGAAACGGGGCTCAAGCAGCAGCTGCCTGCCTATCAAGGATGAGAAAGGTTTGAACATACCTCCGCGCGTCCCAGCTCAGGCTGCGGGATACGTGAGGCAAAATCCCCAGGGGATTTTCCACTTGGTGAGGCATGCTTCCTATAGAGATGGGCAACCTGCCTTTTTTACTTTGTCCTCCTTTCTGGCATTGTAATACCCAGTATCACTACAATTCTCAGGGGCCATTTAAAATATATATAATCTTATTAGCGAGAACTGCTTCCCTGCGGCGGGTCCGAGAACAGCCATCGGTCCCCAGTCTCAGCAGGCAGGGCGTCCGATGTGGGTGATTCGGACTCTCAGAGCGCTACGTCTGCCCTAGTTTTCCAGGACACTCCGAGCAAATGTCTCAATTAGGCCAGAGGATGGATGTGCTGTGGACGGGCTGCGATTTACATATTCAGAGCCCTGCCATCTCCTTCGTCCTCCAAATGTCCTTCCTTTGCTCATCGTGCCCCAAGGAGGAGACTGGCTTCCTGGGACACAGGCCTGGAGCTGGAGGCTGTACGGGTGATGGAAAACACTGCAGAGCAGCATGGAGCTGGGCGGCTGGGTGACGAGGGCGCCAGAGGGCTGGACCAGGCCCCTGGCTTTGTATCCTCGTTGGCTGTGGCTGCGTGACCTTGGCCTTGCTCTGCCTCTAGTCTTGCTTTTCAACTTGTCAGTGAAAAGGACTCCAGAGGGGTTGCAAACTGGGCCGAGTGATATTTGGCCCACAGATGTATTTTATTCAGCCTGCAAAGTGTTTCAGAAAGCAGGGTATTTCATTTAAGAAAACAAATCAGAGTTCAGATCTGTTTAATAAATAAATCATCGGGTGTGACTGGGCTAGACTTCCCCCTTGAGACAGAGGTGTATGTGCCATCTGTCGCCAGGGCCCCACCCTGGCCCCCTTCACTCACCTGTCACCTGCTTGTTCCCAGAAGACATTTGAGTTCGTAATCTTCGGACTAGGCAATAATTCCAACCACTTTACAAAGGTATAAGGACAGAGTTACTGCCTCCTCTCTTTGACCTGGAGAGGTTCTTATGCCATTTTGCAGGTTTGGAGGCAACGGTTCAGACGTGTGGTCTCCCAGGCACTCGTGTTTGTGTCCCGTGCCGTGGGCTGCACTCACATCCATCTGACCCCAAGCCCACCCTCCTCCCAGGCCCTGACGGAGGTTGGCTCTGTCCAGGTCTTGCAGTAAATAAAGCCCTGACCCGTAGGGGCTCCGCCAGTTGGGGGAAAGAAGGGAAGGGCTGAGGGGTTGGGAAGGAGTGGGAAGTTCTCTGACACACTGTGGTAGCAGGAGACCTGTATGACGAGGGATTTACAGAGAGGCTGGGCAGAGCAGTGGGCAGGGTGCAGCGGTGGGTGTCAGAGTGACTGACTGGGCCCATGCCCTTCTCTGTGGTTTCCTGATGCCTGACCACAGAGACGCTGATTCTCCATAGACCTCAGGTTCTTCACCTGTAAATGACTCTTATATCAACCCTGCTTCATTCACGGAGGTGTTGGGAGGGGATCACGAGACAACCAAGGCCTTTGTGAAGTTGCAGAAACTTGGGGTACGTGGGAATGCACCAGCTGTGAGTCCTTGGGCAGGTTACTTAACCTCTCTGGTATAACTTTTCTCTTCTGTAAAATAAAACCAGTAATTGTTCTTACTCTAAGTAATTGTGAACATTTAAAGAGCTATCTGGATAAAATGCCAGGCACACAGTAGGTGCTTAATAAATGGTAGCCATGGGTACACATCATGGACAAACACATGGGCCTGTGTAGGAATGCTGCTCTCCCAGAATGAGGGCCCTGGGAGGGCCAGACCGGGGGCCCAAGGCAGGGGGACAGCACAGAAATGAACTTAGCCAGTCCAGGCCAATGGCCGGACGTGACAATCAGTGAGGAGGAGCTTTGGGGTTTAGTTTCGGCTCTTGGAGGGCTTGTCCTACTGCCCAGAAGGACGGCTCAGGGCCATCTGCTCCACTCCCCGCTTCCCAGGAAAAGCCCAGCCTGGAGGCCTGGCCCAGTGGGTGGACAGGGGATGGCTTAGAAGCTGGGCGACTCGATCTGATGGGGCCAGTTTGGGGCTGGCCACGATAAGCTCATCCTGCTCCCTCCCCATGAATGTCGGGTACCAAGTTCCAGCCTCCCTCTGCTGTCCCAGCCCAATCATTAGCGTGGTAATTGGAAGAGAAACGCCCCCTCCCAGGGGAGTGGCAGGACCCTGTGGGCTGCAGGAAGGAGGGGACAGGCACCACACCAACAGGCCCCCTCTGTCCGCTAGAGCCCACCTCGGTCAGCTCCCCCTACCTTCTCACGGCTGCACTTACTTCCCCTCCTCCCTTTGCTCCCCCCTCTAAGCATCACTGGAGCCCACCAGCACTCAGCAGCACTCAGGCCCTGCATCGGACACGGACACGACACTTCCCACGTCCCCATGTCTGTGGCAGGGCCTCTCACGGGGGAGGTTTCTGCCCCAGCAGCAGACATTTAGCAATGACTGGAGACAGTTGTGGTGGTGACCACTGGGGGTGGGGTGCTGCCAATCCCCCTACAGGGCCCAGGGCAGCCGTCCTCCGCCCCCCGCCTACTCCACTCCCATGAACTATCCAGCCCCAACAGTGCTGAAGCTGGGAAGCCCTGTCCCATTGGAGAACACAGACATGTGGCCAAATGGTTACAATTAAATGGTAAGGCTGTCATACAAGTAGGGCCCGGATGACGTGGAGCTCCAGAGGTGGGGGGAAATGACCGAATCAGAGAGAAGCAAGGGAAGTCCCCATCTGGGCACGTGACAGTACTGCTGTCTCAGCTGTGCCTCAGGTAAGGGAGCTCCTGTATTCAAATGGCTCGTCCAGCGTGCAGGTGCTCTTCCAATTTCAGGCCCCACCTGTCCTGGTAGTTCCACTTGGACGCCTGGACCCAGCGACGCCTGAAGGCTCATCTCTGGTCACGTGGCACCTGTGGGTGTCTTTATACTTCACGCTTGTTTCAGTTACTTCTAACATAACGATAGCATCACAGAACACCAGCACACTCACAGAGCTTGTGTGGACTTCTCCGCTCGCCCCTGAACACTTGGTGGCTCCCCAGCTGATAGCGGCCTTCTTTTCCCCCTCCTGGGGCTGGTGGCTTCCACCAGTCACTGCAGCTGCCACTCCTGCGGCATCAAAATATCCTAGCATCATTTGCGTGACTGAAGTGGGCCATCAGCCCGGACTGGGGGAGCCACAATCAGATGTGGTTCGTGGAACAGCTGCCCGTGCAGGGCTGACAGTTAATTAAAAGGTCCGGGCACTCAGTGACTAACTAATCACAGCATGGTGGCAGTGGGTGATGACACGGGGACTTCTCTGCTGGAGTCAGCTGAGAAACTCCAAATGGGAGCCTTCCAGCAGCGGGGGTGGCAGGCGGCGTGGGTGGCCACGGCGTGGCTGTCCCAAGCAGTCTGCGGGGCTGACTGATTCCCAGCTGTCTCTCCTGTTTGAGGCTTCCAGGAGAAAGAGTGAAAGGGGACCCGGGTGGGAGGGTGAAGACATGGGCATCCCTGTGGGGCCGGAGAGGACGGCTGTCAGGGTTTGGGAACCACTGAGGCAGAGGGTCTGAGGGGACGTTGACCCCAGGGACTGAGCAGAGTCCTGGGGTACCTCGGTGGAACGAGATGACACACCCGTCTTCATCTCAGGGCAGTGTGGCACAATGATCAAGTGCATGATAGAGCCAGCGCGCCGTCAGCCACGGCTCTGCCCGTGTTACCACAGACATGATTTGTAACCTCTCTGCCTCAGTTTCCTTACCTGGATTAAGAGCAGTCTGGGACTGATAACCATCCCTACGTCCTGGGGTTGTAGCCAGGATTCATCCATGTAAAAGTTTTCTAACACAATAAGCAGGTGACAAATACCAACCGACACACTATCAGCTTACGAAGCAGAGGGCTACTTCCTCACAGGGAAGAAATGAAGGGCCACATAGGTGAAGAGTGACTTTGGCCTCAATTTACCAGGCACTCCCCCCCATCTCCCCAGGAGCAGGCTGGGGGCCCTGAAAGCCTTGAGGCAGAGAGAGCTGGCGTGTCACTAAAAGCCAGGCTGGAACCGCTTCACCCACTCTGCATTGAAGAGGTGCCGCAGGGTCTGCCTTGCCATGGGGTCCCCGGGGCTGGGGCCCCTGGACCTGTACCTCTGCTGAGCTGTGGCCTTTACCACCTCTGCTCCGCTCCTCGCCCAGTTCCCTGTCTGGCTCTGATTCGGGTCCCACCCATCAGGGTGACCCCGCATGGCTGTGAGTAGCTGTGACTTCCACACCTTTCATATTGGCCCCAGATTACCCAACAGGAAAAGCTCCTGCTTCCTCACCTGGCTTCCCATGTTCCCCATGGCATGCTGCAGCTTATCGCTCGGGGTCTATCCCCAGCCCCCACCCCTGGTTGCTGCCTGGGGTCCCCGAAGCTGCTGCACCCCTGGCTGACTCTGCTCCCGCCCTCTGGGTGCTTTCTGCCCCCTCGTCCTTCACCTCTGGAAGCAGAGATCTGTCCTACCTTCCAGCAGGGCTCCTCCACGCCGCTGTCTCTCCCTCCTGGGGCTCTGATCCCAGCAGGCCCGGGGTGGCTTGGACAGTTCCAGCTCACGGTGGTCCTGGGGGAGAGGGCCTTGTTGAGAGGCTGTTGCTGGAGCTGAGACCTAAGGGATGGACAAGAGACGTGAGCCTTGTGACTCTCGGGGGAGGGAAGGGTGACTGCAGAGGTGCTGAGAGGGGAGCGGCGGGGGGGCCTGGAGTGAGGGGAGAGTAACAGGAGACAGAGAGGAAGGGCCTCAGTGGCTCGTAGGTGGGGTCAGCTCTCACGGGGTGAGGTGCAGACCTCACCTGCCTCAGGGCCAGCTGTGCTGCTCCCGCGCGGCCATCACCCAGGTGGGCAGGTGGCTCTGTGCGCAGGGGTGAGTCTGGGAGCCAGCGGGCGTGCGCCAGCCAGGGGGAGGGGTCTTCCAGGGCCTGTCCTCTGAGCCTCCGAAGATGAGACCCCATCAACCCCCCAAAGGGCGTGGCTTCCTTAGCCACTCAAGGAATATTCATGCGCGAGGGAGTAGGTGGGAACCAGGGCTGATAAAAGAAATGGGTCAGCAGTACTGTTTGCTTGTCAGGAATCGAGCTGCGCCAAGCTACGGGGTGTGAAGGAGGGCGAAGGAAGGGGTGGTGAGAGGCTCTCATCCTTGGCTGGGCTGTGCGGGGCTCAGGGTGGGGACGGCGCTGCCCGAGGAGGGGCGGCCCTGGCGTCGGCGGGGCTTCTCTGAGGCCCGGGTCTCGCCTGCTATCCTGACCCTGACCAGCAGATGGCGGGGGTGCTACAGCACAGTCAGGGAGGGGGCCAAGCAGAGAGGGAGAGCCCGGGAGGGGGAGCCCAGAGGCAGAGAGGGAGTATGTTAGTCTGTATGGGCTGCCATAACAAAACACCACCGACTGGGGAGCTAGGACAACATACATTTACTTCTCATAGTTCTGGAGGCTGGCAGTCCAAGGTCAAGGTGCCAACAGGTAGGTTTCATTCTGAGGCCTCTTCTCTCAGCTTGTAGGTGGCCGCTATTTCCCTATGTACTCACATCATGGGAGGGAAGGAGGGAGGGAGACGGGGGCCATATAAGAGAGAGAGCTTCCTTTTCATATGAGGCCACCAGTCTGTCAGACTAGGACCCCACCTTTATGATCTCATTTAACCCTAATACCTCCTAAAGACCCTATCTCCAAATACAGTTGTATTGCGGGTTAGGGTTGCAACATATGAATTTTAGGGGGGCACAGTTCAGTCCATTGCAGAGCGAGAGACAGAGAACACAGTGTGTGTGCGGGGGGCAGTGGGTGGAAGAAAGGGGCAGAGAGGGAGAGACAGAGATGGGGTGGGGAGTGGGGGGCGGAGCTCAGGACTCCTGGTTCTGGGCCAGCTTTGCCACTCACTTTACTGAGACCCTGAGCAGGTCACTTCTCCCTTTGAGCAGCTACCTCCTCACCTCCGAAGGGGACAGTGGTGCAACCCACACCCACTGAAGCAGCGACAAACTTGCAGAGAGCAGCTCTCAAGAGCTTCCCTCATTTTTCCCTCAGTGACAGCAACCCCACGAGATGGGCATTAACTTCGTCTCCAGCTCTCAGATGAGGAGACTGAGAGTCAGCGAAGTTCAGTGCCCAAGGTCACATAGCTGGGACACAAACCCAGGTCTCCTGACTGTGTGGTCTGATCAGTAGGTGAGCGCTCTGAGAGAGGTAGAAGATACCTACAGACATGAAGGAAACTCAGAACTCTGGCACAGCCGAGGTGGGCAAGGCAGAATCCCTCTTAGAGTCTTTTCTGGAGCCCCCAGAGAACCCCCAAGGAAGGGTGAGTTTGGGGGAGGGCTCATGCAGGGATCACAGGGGCTTACAGCCTGGAAGCTGGCCCAGAAACCTGGGAACCCAGAACGGCACTCCGGACACAAGGTCACCAAATAAAGCTGTCCCAGATGGTGGCCTCTGTCTTGCCTTGGTTCCCCGGACAGTTCTTGGAAGCCCATGCAGCTTTTGGCTTCCACTGTGTGGCATGTGCAGGGACAGAGAGGAGAACGGGCTCCTTTCCTCTCAGAGACACATGAGGGAGGCCTAAATCTAATAAATTAATCTAGACTCCTGGAAACAAGATTAAATTTTCAAATAAAGGCTGCCTCTGACAGCTAAGGCATAAATCTTTTATTTAAAATAGAGACTAAAGCCATTCAAATGCAATCAGAGATGACAGATGCAGATAGAAACGCCCTCTGATAGAACAGACACAGTATGGATTTGTTCTCTCCTGGTGACATATCACAACGAGTGACCTTAGGGACAGTCTCAGCATCAGCAAACAGTGGGGCCTTTGCATCCATTTCCATGTGGCTTGTTGGCACAAGGTGTGACTTGTCCCGAGACATGCTGAGGCATGTGGAGAGGAGCCAGCCTCGAAGGCCATGGTCCCACTGCCACCACCCCGGCGGCCACACGCAGAGATGGGGATCAGCAGTGTTTGGGGGTATCTGGAGCGTCACCTAAGCAGCCAGAGGAGGAAAGAATGGGGGCTGCTGAGAGCAGGTGGGAGATGGTGGAGGCAAGAGGAGAAGGTGGGGAAGGGCAGTGAGGCATTTCCTGGAGCTGCCAGAGCAGAGGGTGAAGCTCTGTAGGACAGTCTTCTGCCTCGGCTGCGTATGGGTGGGCATTTCTGAGTGCCAGGCACGGTGCCTCCCCGGCACGGGCTCGTTCAATCCCCACATCAAACCCTTTTACAGCGGCCCTGAGCTCGGTTCTAGCCAACCGAATGTGAGCAGAAGTGCAGTGCGCCACTTCCAGACTCGGCTTGTAATCATTTCCTTGGATATTCTTTATGACTTTTCCTCTTCTCACTTAGACACAAACACAGGGGCCATGTTGGAAGGTGGCAGAGCCACAAGGAGGAAGGTCCCTGGGTACCAGCATCACTGCTGGAGGCAGCTTCATGACACTCAGGAATCCCTGGAGGGCTTTGCATGATATACCAAGAAACAAATGTCTATGGCATTAAAGCCACTGAGGTTTGAGGGTTGATCTG
This sequence comes from Rhinolophus hipposideros, assembly GCF_964194185.1. NCBI lineage: Eukaryota > Metazoa > Chordata > Mammalia > Chiroptera > Rhinolophidae > Rhinolophus > Rhinolophus hipposideros. The sequence goes on along the minus strand of NC_138067.1, from coordinate 4,310,529 downwards.
TTACAGTTGTTTTCTTAACAGTGAATTTTTATGAATTTCAGATAACTTTTTAATTCATAGATTCATCTGTGCTTTACACAAACTCTGGGGGGCAGTCTGGGACAGGCATTCTACAGATGGCAATGCTTGTCCCAGCTTAAGTACTTGGTGGGAGGCTAGACCACGTTTCCAAAAAGAGCTCCGTGATGCAGGTGTGAAGAGAAGACGACACGTGTCCGTCCTTGGCCGGCCGCTTCCTGTGGGTCCCGGCATTTCTGCCCAGGTTCCCACCCCGCCCCCACCCCTTTCACTCCCGGCGCAGCGGCTCTGCCTCTGTCCACGGTCCTGAATCCAGTGCGTTAGCGCAACGAGCCTGGACTTGCGTATTGGACCCACCTGGGTTTTACTTCTAAGGGTGTGTTCCCTCGGAAAGTCTTCTAACCTCTCCAAATGGTAATTTTCTCATCTGTAAACTGGGCAAAGTACGCTTCCCTCATGAGACGGCTGTGAAGATTAAGTGACGTGGAGAGACGGCCGGTGTAGCGGGTTTTTCCACATCCTCTCTCCCTGGTGACAACAGATACTGAACCCCCCTCCCAAGAGTAGCAGGTGAACGATGACAGTTTTATGCTTATGTGCAATAGTGACTTCGCGGCCAGACCTATCGTGCGCTGAGGTTTGAGGGAACTAAGAGAAAACAGAGACCAAACGGAGTCTAGAGGTTGCCCCCCGTGATTCTAGCCGCGAGGGGCTAAGGGGTTACAGAAGACTTTGACTTTAAGAGAAATTTGAAGCTCGGTGTAAGTATGTTTCTTTGGTCCCACCAGCTTCTGCATTTGTAAATGGTGGGCAGGGGGTGACCCCTCAGTGGTTCCCAACCCCAACACACAAGGACACCTTTCAGTATTCTCACCACTCGTCTGTCCCCACCTTTGTCAAGGTCTTGTCAATGAAACACACTGCACTTATTAAGAAATAACAAATTAATTTCCCTACTTTTATTAATAAAAGACATTTAGAAGTGATTGTGCAATAAAAACAGTATTAAGCTTCCCAGTTTAATGAGGTGGCTGATGCTTTAGCCTGTGTGCCCTCATTATCGGCTAATGTGTGGATTCCCTTAGGTTTTCTGAATTTTTGCCAAGAATTCACAGAACCCACTGCTACTTCTGTGAACCCAGAGCAGGAGTGTTTGCCTTCAGTGGCATCTCGGGAACCTGGCAGCTCAGACCTGATTCTCATGTACCAAGAAGGGTGGAGCAGAGTCGGCACAGGGGAGAAAGGAGAAGCAGCATGTACCTCGGGGATTGGAATCACAAAGGCTCCCCCAGTGTTTGGTTTAACCCACACCTCGGAGGTGGAATTCATGATCCCCACACTCCCTTCCTGAATGTAGCAAGAGGCCCTGTGTGTGTGTGTGTGTGTGTGTGTGTGTGTGTGAGTACGTGTATTAATGAAAAGTATACCTGACAAGGGAAAGTCAGTTGGCCCCCTTTCTGTCACCATGCTCTGTCCCTGTTGTACATGACGTGGGAAGCTAATTTGAAATCAGAAGGGTGCTCGGTGGGCATAAAACTAGAGTTAGAGAGTTCATTGGACAGTTCTAATGACATTGTCTTCAGACTGTAATGGCTGTTGGGATGTAACTTCCCAGAGGTTTTATTCAGGCCCTTTCAGTAATGGAGACCCCACTCTGTTCCAGACAATGTGGGAAGCCATCCACTAACGCTTGACCTGAGATGCTCAAGAGGCACTTCTTACCTGCTTTGGGGTTCAGTGAGAGTTGAATCTGTCCTTAGTGTGATGGGCACCTTGGGCTGGCCCTCTAGCATTGGCACAGGGAACACCAAGCCCCTCCTCACGCTGCTGGCCTCCATTTGTAATGCCTAATTGGTTGGTGTCAGCCTCAGTGATGCCACCCTTAGTTGGGATGACGGCCAGTCTGGATTTGTACTTATCATATGTCATTATGAGGCCAAAGCCCATTCTCTTGACTGCAACCCTCTACTGCCTCTCTAAGATGGCTTGCCCTTGAACTCCACAGCCATAGCTCCTAGCCCACTTTGTCCAGAAAGTCAAGCCAGAGAGCCCAGGGAGCTGGAGCAGGAGGAGCCACACCCCCAGGGGGGGCTGACCCTGACCCCAGCTCTGCAGGACTCTGGACCTGGAGGATTAACTCTCCTTGGAAGTCTCAAGGCTCAGCCTCTCCCTGGTTTATGAGATGAGTAGGCAAAGGGCATGTCTGACCATTTCAGATACTTGTCCCTGCTTGTCACAGTAGCCACTACAGACAAACGAACTTTATAAATGTGTTCCCAACTACCAGAAAAACATAGCAGCCTCTGCCAAGGAACAGACAGGTGGTTTCTGTAAGGCTGGACCTCATCTTTCCTGCAGCCTCATGGCTGCCACAGTCCATATGCTAAGCAGAGACCTGGGAAGAACTCCCCTCCCCGGGGCCCAGGACTGAGGCTCCCCCAGGAGTGTAGAAGCTGACGGAGCCACGAGGTCTGTGATCTACGGCCATTTAACTTTAAATTTGCTCCCAACACTCCACTCTCCTCCCCCACTCTGTACCAGCACCACCCCTGGTCTTCTGGGCAATTTGCTGACCCCTCCACCCCATGCTGCTGCCTCCAGAACAGGCACCTGTCTGCCTCCTCTGGGGAGCAAGGCCCCCACGTCCTGCCAAGCCCATCACCACCCTGTGAGTCCCTCCTCTTGGGATGAATATTCCCACATTGGTGTGCAGGTCACTTTGTGTCTTGTGTTGCATTGTTCCGTCTTTTGTTGTGGTACCTTTACTTCCAGTCTTGGGCTCTGCTGATTTGCAGGTTTCCTTCTTCTTCTTTTTGTTCTTGTTCTTCTTCTTTTTTAAAAAAAATAAAGAAGAAATGAGGTGCCTCTGCTTGTATCCTCATCTTTTTGCACTGCTGGACACATTTCTGGTCTCTACTCAAGCGATCTGCTAAGGTGAGAAGGTCAGTTTACCTGAGTGGGAGTCCGTCCACATCACCCCGAAGTGAAGGTGCCGGCACAGAGAACAGAACCCTCCCGCCTCTCCCCATCACTCACTAAGCTCCAGCCACTTGGCCTTGGTTCTGGCCCCCAGGTGTGCCGAGCTGGGTGCTGCTCAGGGCCTTTGCACCCACCACTCCCTCTGACCAGTGCTCGCTCCCTGCTGCCTGCAGACTGGCTTCTTCCGTTTGGGTCTCAGCTCAGCCTCCCCGACGTCTCCATCTTGCTCCGGACCCCACAGGGCCTCCCTATTGGAATGTATTTTCCTGCTGTATCTTCCTCGCTGCACTTATCAATTTTGGAAATCATCTTTTTTTATGCTTATTAGTTTCACTTGATTATCTTCATCCTCTGCTAGGACACAAGCTCCACATGAGCTGGGATCTTGCCCATCACGCTGGCTGCTGTATCCTCATGCCTAGAAGAGCACGGCACCCTGGAAGCACTTCCCATTTGCTGAATGGACAACGGCTGGTGTCATACACAGTGCTCACATTGCATGTCCATTCTTCCCGTCTTGGGAGTCTCCACCCCGGCGCCTGGTGTCCTGCGTGCAACATGGAATCCATGGGAATGAACCGAATGAAAGGGCCCCTCGTACACTAGATTATCTGGCTTTTAAGGGGACAGACCAAGTCTTACGTTTCTCTGAGTCGCCAGCATCTTGAGGAGCAGCTGCTCAAAGCACCTGCTGAATTGACCAGAATCCTTTGAAAGCATTGTGTTGACAGCTTTGGTAATTAAAGAAGAAGGGTCTGTCTGGTCCTTTGAATGTGACGTGCAGGGAAAGCTGACGCCTGAGTTCTCATTCTCAGTTGTAGGGTCTGGGTCATACGAGTGCAAAGGCCACACCTCACACAGCAAATGTGTTGATGGAAAACGGGAGAATCTGCCTAAGACGCAGCGTGTCAGAGGAGCGCACAATATCCTTCTGACAGTTGAAAATTGCAAATTTGAGAGGTTCCTTCTCACCTGCCAGCTGTCCAGGCCTCCCCTGAGCAGATGGATCCCAAGCCTTGCCCTCCCAGGCTGGATTTCCCACTGCCCCAGAGCCAGCCACTGGTATCTCCACGACCCACTGCGGGCAGAGTATCTCAGGTGTTTCAGTGTTTTACCAGGAGTCTCTCCGTTACAAGTGATTTTAAAAAGGACATATATTGGCTCCAGCGTTGAAAACATGTGTGATAGAAGTTGCTTCAGGCATGGCTGGATCCAGGGGACTCTGTTCATCTCTGCTTAGTTTATTCTTCATAGGGGTTCTTCCCAGGGGGCAGGTGTTGGGCAAGGTGGCCCCTGGACACCACAGAATCATCCGTTCAGTTTAACTGTCCAAGTATTCTACTCACTCTATTCTCGCCACTCACTTTTTTCTGTTCCTTAAATAAATGGGCAGACTCCTGCCTTAGGATAGTTGCATGATTTTAAGTTCTACCCCGTCCCCTGCAAAGCTGAATTCTCACTCCCTGGCCTCCTACAAGGCTTTACTCAAGTTTACCTTCTCAGAGAGTCAGACCCTGGCCACCCGATTTAAAATCAGAAGCAGTCTCCCCAGCATTCCCAGTCCTTCTCACTCTGTGCACTCCCCCAGCCCATAGCAATGACTGCCTCTAACATACTCTCTGTGATACTTATTCATTCGTCTCTGTTGCCCCATGGCCCACCAGAATGTCTCCTTTGTCCTAAGAATCCAGCAGAGTCCTGTCACATAGTAGTTGCTCAATTTGTTAGAAGATCGAATGAAGCAGAAAGAAATTAATTCAACATCCAGACCTTGGCAATAGAGCAGTGAACAAAACAAACAAAAAAGCCCTGCCCCTTGGCACTTTGCTTTCTGGTGGGGAAGGCAGATGTGAAATGAGCTTCTTAAGAAGCACAAGGCAGAGTTTCAGGTGACGAGTGCTGGGCAGACAAACAGCAGATGCCCACGGTCAAGGTGAGACCAAGTTTCTGCCATCTGCTGAGAACCTAACAAGGAAGGAGCCCATTGTTGCTTCTTTTGCTGTTTTAATTTTACTCTTTTAGAAACGGAGCGAGGACAAGTGTGCTGCTAATAGCAGTAATAAAGCTTCTTCCAGATTTGTTTACAGGTTGTGTTTGCTTTTATTTTCATTCTTTTCTTGCTTCAGGAGCAATGTGGGCAGCCCCCTGCCAGCACACATTCCCCTGACATTTCCCACTCACATAATGTAAATATAGAACTCTGCTGACTGGCTGGGCACTGCCAGCGTCTGGGGGCCCCTTGGAGCCAGCAGCTGCGTGGAGGACAGGCCACGCGAACCAGTAAGCGGGTATTGACTGGCACTGGCGTTGATGTCCTTTTGTAGCAACACAAGTATTTTATCAAAACCTGCCTGGGGGAATATCCATCTTCATATTGACTTAAAATAGAAGATAGCACAGGGTGGGTGTTCTGGCTTCACAGAACAGACCTCTGCGTACAAATATAGATGTGTAATCAATATTTCATCATCAAATTATGATCTGGCTTTCAATGTTTTGCAAAAAGAACCACAGGATGAATAATGAAGAGCAACGATAATTTTGAAATGAAAATATTTCTTTCCATTTTAATAGGAGCTGGGGGTTCCTGCTGGCCGTCCTGTGTGGGCAGCAAGAAAGGACCCTCTGCTGTAGGGACATGGCACAAGCATCTGCAGACCAGAAGGCTGCCTCAGTGCTGCCATTTGTTTAGAATCGACTCGGACACACGCGGGTCTGCTCACTCATCTGAGCGGCCGGCATTGCTGGGGCCCCATCCAGACCCTCAGTGATCTCCTTCCTCGCTTCTGCACACCCTCCTACCGGCTTCACTATACTTTTGCCTCCAGTGGTCAGCAGGTGCCACTCTGGGGCTCCCGGAAGCACTCTAACTGCAAGGGCAGAGCTGGAAGGGCCGGGGGTTTATATCCCCCAGGGCGGCCCTGAGCCATGGCCCAGGAGTGGGGTTTGGAAAACTCAGCTCCCCTGCTTTAAGTCCATTCCAGAGTTCCCTGGGGGGTCAGCGGGGAGCTGCTCCACGCTGGCCCCACCCACTTCCTTACCTACGTCACTTTCTCCTTTGAGTTCCCCTGGAGCATTTCCATAATGTAATGTGCACAGGGACACTTGTCTGCAGGTCTGCTCCATTCATGCCACAACTCTACACAGAGTATGTCCTCTGTGCCAGGCACCATGGTGGGAGCTGGGGTAGAGCAGTGAGAGAAGTAGATGCGGTCCACCTCACTGGGTCAAGTGTGCTGCTTTGGGTGGGCTATGAAAGGGGGAAAAGAAACCATATCATGAGCTCCCGTGAATGGGAAGGTAGGGCTCCACCCAGGACTGGCTGATACAGCAAGCATTTATGGGGGTCCAGCCATGGGGCTCTGGGCGGGCCCTCACACTGAGGTTTGAAGGATGAGTGGGTATAAATAGAGGGGGGAAGTGGGGTGCGGAGCACTGCAGGCAGAGAAAAAAGCAGACTGAGAGGCCCTGCAGTGGGACCCAGGCTTGTCTGAGGAAACGGCCCAGACGGCTGGTATGGCCGGATATGGGGTAGAGTGGGGAGCGTGGGAAGAGAGGAGGCAGTGAGGTCGGTGGGGGCCGCACAGGCTACAGCACAGACCTCGTACACTATTGCGAGGGCAGTGGCCGTCACTGATAGGGTTCAGCTGTCGCGTGGAAGCGATGGGAATGGAGGGCGGATGGCCGCCCTGGACTAGTGGGGGGCTGCTGCTGTTCCCAGCAAGAGTGGAGGTGGCTCTGACTGGTGTGGTGACAACAGAGAGGTCCTCGAGAGGCAGAGCTGGCAGCCGAGGGCTCGAGAGGCGGCCCTGGCTGGAGTTGAGGGATACTCTTCCTGCTTACCGAGCATATAAGCCAGGCTCCCAACCAAGGAGGAGGAAATCCAAGGGCCTTGAGGGGGCTCTCGTCACTCTGTGCCGGGGAAGGCTGTGGAGAATCAAGCTTAATGCAGTTAGGAAACACGGTGTGATCAGTCACGCTGGCTGAAATTAAACGCAGTGTCCAAAAGTGCTGCCTAGCATTGCCCACACCAACGGAGACCAAGGTGGGCCACCAGCATAGCTAGAGCAACATGGTTTGAAGCTGGAGAAAGGGATTCTCATTATTTGGGGTGGATGAGAAGGTTGGAGGGGAAAGAATAAGGGAAGTGTTCGGGGCACAGGTTCTAGGAAAACTAACGCTCTCTCCAAAATGGGCTGGAAAGTCATGGAAAGTGCGTGGAATTGGAGCTGGAAGGCCTGTCTTTGAATCGAGTCATGCTGCTCATTGGCTGTGTGGTCCTGGCTGGGTCAACAGCCTCTCTGATTCTTACGTCCCTCATCTATAAGGTGAGGAGGAACAGACTGGGTATAAAATGAAATAATGTTGGTGAAAGTGCTTTGTCAGCTGCAAGGCATTATCAAACGTCAAGATTATCAAGAAAGTGTTTTTAGGCAAAAAATCTAATTAGGTGATAATACTGAATTGATGTTAACTTGGGGTGTTATATATAGGAGAATGTCTTCATACTCAGGAGATACGTGCTGACGTTTTTAGGAGTGAAACGTCAAGATGTCTAAAACATTCAAATAGCTCAGTAAAAACCAAAATTATACAGCAAAGTGAATAATCTGTCTATATATGTACATCTAGCTATCTGTATTTGCAGCCATATACTGAGAGACATAAAGAAAATGTGACCAACAATCCAATTTAAAAATAGGCAGTGGGCCTAAATGGACACTTCTCCAAAGAGGACATACGCATGGCCTACAGACATCTGAAAAGATGCTCAATGTCACTAACCATCAGAGAAATGCAAATAAAACCACAATGAGATACCACCTCACACCTGTCAGAACGGCATCATCAATAAATCAACACACAACAAGTACTGGCGCGGATGTGGAGAAAAGGGAACCCCCGTGCACTGTTGGTGGGATTGCAGATTGGTGCAGCTACTGTGGAAAACAGTATGGAGGTGCCTCAAAAAATTAAGAAATAGGACAACCTTATGACCCTGCAATTCCACTCCTGGGGATTTATCCAAAGAAATCCAAAATGTTAATTCAAAAAAGTATATGCACTGCTATGTTTACTGCAGCACTATTCACAATAGCCAAGATATGGAAACAACCAAAACGCCCATCAATAGATGATTAGATAAAGAAACTGTGGTACGTTTATACAATGGAATATTACTCTGTCACAAAAAAAGAATGAAATCTTACCATTTGCAACAACATGGATAAACCTAGAGGGTATTATGCTGAGTGAAATAAGTCAGACTGAGAAAGACAAATACCATATGATCTCACTTATATGTGGAATCTAAAGAACAGAATAAAAGAACAAACAAATCAGAAATAGACTCATAGATACAGAGAACAAAGAGACGGCTGCTAGATGGGAGGCGGGTTGAGCAGATGGGTGAGAAAGAGGAAGGGATTAGGAAGTACAAAGTGGTACAAAACAGTCATGGGGATGTGAAGTGCAGTGTGGGGAATATAGTCAAAATTGTTGTAGAAACTCTGTGTGGTACCAGGTGGGGACTAGACTTATGGGGACCACTTCATAAATTATAGAAATGCCTAACCAGTACACTGCGCACCTGAAAGTAATATAACATAGTATGGAATGTCAACTATAATTAAACAAATATGTAGTCACGGATGTAAAGTACAGCCCAGGGAATAGTCAATGGGATTGTAATGCTATGTACCGTGTCACAGGGGGAGCAGACTTGTTGGGGGGATCACTTTGTGAGGGGTGTCAATGTCTAATCAATATGCTTTGCACACCTGAAACTAATAAAAAGAAAATAAATTAAATATATAAAAAAGAAAATGTGACAAAATATTAACCACTGGGAAATCTAGCTAAAAGATACAAGCGTGTATTAAGCTACGCATTTTAAACTTTTCAGTAGATCTGAAAACTTTCAAAATAAAAAGCAGTGGTAAAAATTAATTGCAACTGGACTGTGCATCTAAGTAGGGGAGGTTAAACAATACCTCAGAGGGTAACAAAAGGCAGTACGTTCCTGACCTGGGCCTTCAGCACGGAAACGCAGCTACTGCCAAGCTGTGGCCTGGCAGGGATGGAGCAGGGGGAAGAAATACCCCAACTTCTCTCCTTGCTCCCTTCCCTCGTCTCTCTGCCTCCATGGACTGCAGCCACGCAGAAGCCAAAGGGCAAAGCCTGTGCTGAAATCCGTAGACATCCGCCTCCACGGGCACGGAGCGGGGAGCAGGGCAGAGGATGGATCTGAAGCGCCATGGGAAACCACCAGCACCCCTCCTTTCACGGGGACCAGCAGGCAGAAGCCAAGTGCCAGACAGCCATGTTCTCTAAATGAGCTAAGAAACAGGAGAGCAATGCCATCTTGGCCAACCCTTCACCTGTACAGGAGTCTGTGCCTAGACCTGGGAAACATTCTCCTTTTGGACTAGAGAATGCTGCATGAGGAGAAACCAGTCCCTCCTGCCCTGCTTCTGGATATTATTGAAGTCCGGGGCTGCTGCAGCCGTCATGCTACCATGATGGAGGGGAGGCCAAGAGGAAGGCAGAGAAGCCCTTTCTAATTCTGTACCCAATTCCAGCGTGTGTGTGTGTGTGTGTGTGTGTGTGTGTGTTCCCCACACCAACAAGTAATGCTCTACACCAGCTGGTGCCCTACAATTCAATTCTGACACTATCGACGCACAGGGACCATCAGGTCCACAGGTTAAGAGTTCAGTCGTACAAAACTACCCCACCCCCCATTTCAGACGCCAGTCACAAGACCTGTGCTTCTGACCAACAAGCTATACATTGGGGGTTCCAACGACCTCCTGCTTGGGTCTGATTCACTTGCTAGAGCGGCTCACAGAACGCAGAGGAACATTTCACGCCCTAGACCATAGGTGTATTGTAAAAGGATACATATAACTCAGAAACAGTTCCCGATGGAAGAGAGGCACAAGGAAGGTCTGGGGAAAGGGCTTGGAGCTTCCCTGACCCCCCGCAGCACGCCACTCTCCCTAAGTCTCCCCGTGTTCACCCACCTGGAAGCTCTCTGAACCCAGTCCTTCGGGTTTTCCTTTGTGCCAAGGCCAGTCACACTGTGAGGTGTGATTTGTGCCCACACCCCTCGCGAGACCAGGCTGCATCTGCATTTCCCCTGGACTGCACCCGTGTTTGGCTCCTTCCCCTTCCCGCTCCTGCTCCCCACACTGTCTGACTCGTGCTGGGAGCCGTGTAGGAGATGGAACTGTGATATCACGCGGTGGACGGAGGGCCCCCCACCCCAGGCTCTCCAGCGGCCTCTGTGCTCCGGAGCTCGGGCCAACACCTGCCTGTGGCAGCGAAGGTGCCCTGACCGCTGCACAAACCTCCCTCCCACACGGCCCATGCTCTCCTTTAAGGTAGAGTTATCAGAATCAGAGGCCCTGCTTCTGACCCTCAAGTATTTACTTCACTTGCAAGAGGCTTTTCTCACCACACTTTCATAACTCAGGGACAGCCTGAATGCCAGGCGTTTCTCTGGAAGTGACGTCAACCTCTCTCACTGTGGTTTCTGCAGGGCAAGAAGCAGCCAGAGGTCACAGAGGGAACGTCTGTCCCAACACAAACGTACTTATCTCTCCTGCTAAAGCTTCTCCCTTCACAAGGAGTCTGCCCTTTGCTGACCCCATGACCTTGAGCTTGGGGGAGTGTGCCACCAACGTTACTTCCTTGATTACCTATTTTGGTCACTAATCTGAGACTACACCAGTGGTTCCCAACCCTGTCTGCCCCTTAGATTCTTCTGGGAGCTTTTACAAAATACGCCTGTGCCCAGCCCCTTCCCGGGAACCTCCGGGCAGGGGGCTCAGGCGCCAGTGGTTTTCAAGCACCCAGGTGAACGCCGTGGGCAGCAGGGCTGAGAACTGCCACAGCGGGCAGGCCTTCACTTCTGCATGGCAGCAGGCTGGATGCCCATCGCTGACCTCCCAGCACTGTCTCCCGTCAGCCCTTCTATTTGTAAAACATCGCTTTCTTCAAATATTCAAGCACGCGGCTTCTGTGGAACTGAGAGTACGTGAAGATCACCGGCTGGTGGCCACTGTAAGTAAGACCCAAGGAGGCAGAGTGGGCAGGACAGAGGTCTGGAGAAGGGGCGCTGCTCTTCCTAGCACCACAGCGATCACCTCAACGTGTGCCTGGATGGAGACTTCTGTCTTCCCCGGAATGGCGGACAGCGTGTCGGAGAAAGGGGGGCCCCGGCGTGCGGAGGAGACACCGCTTACACACTTCCTCGGAACATGCTCGCTTACTTTTCTGAAGTGCCCACTGGACTGCGAACAGTGCTTTTTCATAAATCAGTTTAGCAGCAGACAAAAGACAGGACTATTTCCCAAGGCACTCAGAAGGGCTACTCAGAACAATTTAGCCCTCAGAAAAACATTCTCACTTTCCTGTTCTTTTCACCCAAAATCAAGGGAGAAAAAAAGCAAAGCTTGATCTTCAACTGAATAGCGTAAAGCTCAATTAGTTACCCAGAAAGATTTGCTTCTTCTCCAGTCCCAACACTTCACTGTCCACTGTCAACGGCCCAGACGGGCTGAGAGCGTGGGTTCCAGGTCACCCCCCACCCCTCACTGTACTTCCAACACTCCGACCTTTTAAAATAACTTCAGAGGACGTTAATTCCTTTCCTTTGATGGCTACCCTATGGATTCTCCTATTTTCCTTTCTCTCGTGTCTGCCAGTCAGGAAAGACACTACGTTTTAACTGAAGCTCTTTATTTGACTAAGTATACAATACCCAATCCCTGGCTTATACAGGAATACAGAAAAATAAAATCATTTGTTTGGCCCCTGTATGAAAAATGAATGGCATTTGGCACCTTTTGTCGTTTGGGGGTAAAGGAAGTGACAAATGGGTACAACACTTATCTGCTGCGCAGCACCAGTCAGCGAGCCGCCTGGTTCCCGAACACATTGCTCCGGGGTTGTAGTTACGCGGCAAAGAGAAACGTCACCGTTTCCCGGTGCACACCTACCAGCCCCGGCTTGTGGCCTGTGGTTCACTCTTTGCACACCCTTCCATCCTCCTAGGCGGCGGGTCTCCACTCTATCCATCCACCCTTCTCCTAGACCAGCGGCTCTCCACCAGGGCCGAGAAGGGCTGCCGCCATGGGGCGCGTGTCCTCTGGGCCACATGGAGCGGGCAGCCTTCACTTCCAGACCCTCCCAGCTGACCTCCCAGCACTATCTCGGGTCAGCTCTGCTATGTTGTACACGTCACTTTCTGTAAATATTCAAGCACGTGGCTTCCGTGAAACTGTGAGCATGCGTAAAAATCACCCGCTGTTGGCCACGGGACCATCCAAGGAGACAGAGTGGGCAGAGGCATACACATTCATATATTTTTAAGCCCCAAGTGCTGCTTATTCCTGGGGCTTAAAAAATATGGATGTGTAAGGCCCTGGCCCAGAGATTCGGATTCGATTGGCCTGGGAGGTGGTCCAAGCATATGTATAAATAGTGGGCCCCGCGCCCCGCCCCCCAAACCGCCAGGTGATTCCAGCGTGCAGGTGGGTTTGGGAAACATGTTGTTGACCATCAGCTCTTCCTGGCACCAGGAAGCAATGGGCCTCCTTCACCTGGCACCCCAGCACCCGTCACGGAGTCTGGGACATGTTAGACACTCCAGGTCTGCCGTGAACCACATCCGGAATGAACCTGGAACCCTGGCTCCACCAGGACAACGTCACCCTCTTCTGAAATAGTTCCCAGATGCTCTATGTTAAGCAAGGAGTCTTAGGTCGTGATTCTAAAGAAGCAGCACTGCTGTAATACCAATTTGCCCCGGGTCACCCTGGGCCCACATTCCACTTGCAAATACTCAGACAGTAACATAGCATTTAGCCTAAAGAAGTGGATCAGTATATTGAGAAGAAATATTAAGTTATTTAAAAATGCATAGCGATAGATCCTAGACACATGGAGAAAAATATCAATGTTACTTGATTACTTTCATCTGCCTCAAACAGTAGAGAGAGAACTCTGCTCAGAATAAACACCTACTTCTTCCATGTGGCGTTCAGGCAAAATTTCAGCTGCCTGGAAACAAAAGCAGAAACCAAACTGTCAATGTTCAGCCACATTTTGGCTGGTTAGCTGATGGACTGACTGATTGACTGAGGTGGTTGTTCCTTCATTCGTCTCGGGCCTCTGAGCCTGTGTGCCAGGCCCTGTTCTAGGCGCTGGGGTATAAGCTGAACTCAGCGGGCGTGTGCCTCATCTCTCAGAGCTTATACTCTCAGTGTGGGAGCTAGTCAAGAAAGAAGCAAGCACGTAACACTACATGCCAGGAGGATCTGATAGGGAGGGGCCAGTAAGTGACCTCGGCTGGTGGTCAGGGAGGGCTTCTCTGAGGAGGTGAGCTGGGAATCTGGGTTTCTGAGGGCAGAATGCACTGGGCAGAGAGACAGCAAGTGCATAGGTCCGTATGAGCTGGCAGTGTGAGCAACAGAAAGGCCAGGGAAGGAGTGGCATGAAATGGGAGGCAGGAACCTGAACACATCGGACCTTGTGTGCCACGGGAAGGAGTTTGGATGCGGGTAATGAAAATGGCCAATAAGTTTTCACTTTAACAGAAAGGGTTGTAGTGAGAAGATTGATAGAATGCGTCTTCTAGCTCTGGAAAAGACATTGCATTGGGCCAAGCCAATAGAAACAATTACAAGAATTTTCTTTTCTTCTTGAGTGTTAGAATGGGAGTTGGGGTGTTGGGTCCACTCATGTGAATGAAACGTTCTGACCCTAGTTAGCCATGTGGCTTGTCTTCTCTCTTCATTTAAACCTCTGTCCAAATGTCACTTCCCCAGAGAGACCTGTCCTCGCTACCACCCATCACTCTCAGTGCCCTTTCCTTGTTCTGGGGGTCTTCACGGGTCTCACCATCACCGGACATTATATATCTAGTGTTCGTTTCATATTTCCCCCTCCCCACCAGAATGGAAGACCCCAGGTTAAAGACTTCATTTATTTTCTTTTCTGCTGTATTCTCAACATTCGGCATAATCCCCGACACACAGTAGGTGCTCAACAAACTCTTACTGAATGCATTTGTTGGAATAAATGCCATTGGATGGTCTGCCTTTACTTGGGCACCAGGCACTGGGGCAACCCCAGCGTTCGTGGGCTTCTGGTGCCAGGCACATGCATGTCCCTTCTAATCTTTCTGCCTTAATCACTTTGAATGTACTGACAAGCACAATTGACCAATTAATAGCCCTGACGCTCTTGTTATATCATTTGCAATCCACGATGCTCTTTCTATTTGCAATGGCCTTTCAATTTTTCATGACTCAAAATGGAGGACATACATAATGAATATAAATAGCAAATTGATTAAATGTAATGCATATTCTACTGCTGGTTGGGTTTATGCCTGTTATTCATGACAGAAATTCAGCAAATTCTCACAAAATCACCAATGACATACAACCTTTAATGCAAGATGTTGGAGCACCAGGGGTCCTAAATTTTCCTAATTACTGAGCAAGAGCAGACATTAATTTCCCGGACGGCAACCTTTGTAAATAAGAACATCCGTATGGCTGCTTTGTCCAAGTTCTTTCTGCTGAGCACAAAACCCATCACACAACCCATTTTTACTTCACCAGAGTATGTGTTGTGTTTCAAAAAAAGGATACACTTGAGAGATTGCCTTATGAGCAAAGTATAAAGGATGTCACTTGTGCAAAATCAAATTTATTATCTGCTCAGGGATTGCATGTTTTTTGGAATGCTAATATACAGATTTCACATAGCTTCAGCTGGTGTGCTGAGCATTAAAGCAGCACAAAGGTGATAAAGCAAAACAAGAAAGAAGAAAGGGATGAGTCTGAAATGGGGAATACAGTCAAGGAGCTGCTTTTAAGAGGTCCACCTGGCTAAATGTGCAGTTTTGGTCTCAGATTGCCAAAGGACGAGCTGGTTTGTAATGAGAGGCCATGCAAACCAATCTTTTCTTCCCACTAGATAGAAAACCTTCCAGGAAGCAGGTGTTTTCTTTGACACCAGGGGGCCTGTGGTGACAGGTTTAGCTGGGTTGGCACTGGAAAACAGAGAAGCCCTCATCTGATAGGTCTGTAAAGAGTGGGTGGCGTGGATAGGAGAATTTGATGAGGCCCACGTAGGAAGCAGCATTCATTTACAGCACTGCTACGAAGACGTCCGTCCTCCCATACAAACTGGCTGGCCTGCAGAGGAAGGCTGAGAGAGTGAATGAATGGGTGGGTGGCTGTGGTCCTAGCCCACTTCCCCAACTAGTCTAAGCCCCGTTAAGTCTAAGCCTTAACGGGTTTGCGTCCATGTCAGCTGGGTCTCTGAGAGGGTAGAATTCCAAGCCCACGGAAGCAGGGGTTGGCCAAAGTATGCCCAACCAATTTGGGGCCCAGTGGTTTGGGCAACCTGATCCCCGCTTAGCAGATATCCTCATCTTCACAGTGTACACACCATCTTCGGTTGGAAACCCCAAGGAGACCCAGAGGCAAGGATCGGAGAGCCAAGTGCTTTATTGGGAGATAGAGGGAGCCTGAGTTGGTGAGGGAGGAAATGAGCTGGGGAAAGGAAGGTAGCCAGACAATAAGAGGGGGCGTGAAGTCAGCTACCATGATGGGTGACTGCAGTTGAATCTCAAAGGGAAACTTCAGAAAACTGTGCAAAATACACGCCTGGGAATTACCTCAGCCAAAGAGTGAGGGAGCTGGGGTATTTGTACCCACATGGTTGAGGGTGCCCCTGGAGAGATGTTAATCCCCAGGTCCTTTCAGCCGCCCATGCTGATGGACAAAGTGGCTCCTAGTAGCCTAAGGGCAGTCATTCGGACAAAGATGCTGCGAATATGGGTGGATCCCCAACAGGGACGGCTTCACTAGTCACCCCGAGGGCTCAGGAGTCCCTCTAGTATACACAAAATCCTCACACCCCAAACTTCTGAAGCCTCCGCCATTACTCATGAGCAAAATGATTAGCGCACTGAATGTGATTTGAAATAGGAATGAAACTAACAGACTCTCCTTGCTGAATTTTTCACTCTATGGAGATGGCAAGACAGATTTCTTGCTAAAATTTAGGAGATACACATGCCCTCCTCCCCCACTGTCATATGTCTATGTGTGAGAATAAAGAATTCACAACTAGTTCTAAAAAAAGAGCCAAACTCGGAAGAGAAATGTATTCACAGACCACAGAGTAAGAGAAGGGCAGCGGACTGAAGATTTCATTTATTATCATTTGGAAAACACAAACCCCACAAAACCACTTTTGGCACCTTTAAACATTTTGCCCAGGGGAAGACTGAGGTATGTATATATCTGTGCTAGAACATTCTGATTGTCAGACGGGATGTTGTTATCAGACAGGGCCTCGTTTCATACTGAAATTCATCTCTCTTTTTCTAATTACAAAAAGAATACATGTGCATTGTACAAAGTTTGAGAACTAGAAAAGCACAATGAAAAAAATTACAGATCCCTAACCCCATTTTTAGTGTATTCCCATACAAATACATTTCTTTTGTTTGTATTGATAGTAATATCATACTACACATACTGTTTCATGATCTGCTTTTTTCACTGAACATATCATGAATGGGGTCCCATTACTGTGATGTACAGATGCTCTTGTATTCCAAAATTATGCCAATTCCCCAGTGTCACAGTAATGTGGCTCCCTGCACTTCTTTGGATATCTTAGTGAAAAATCCTCTTAATACATAAGAATAGAAAACATAATAATTAGCATTTATTTAGTGCTGCTTATTTGTGAGCTTTTTGCATGTTTAACTCATTTAATAAGCATAACAAACGTGAGGCTAGCTATTATTGTACAAAGAAATAAGCTGAGGTTCGGGGAGAGTAAGTGGCTAACCCCATATGACTCAGCAATGGGACCAGGATTTGAAACCAGGTGTTCCGACTACAGAGCCCGCATCTCTGCATTATCTTTCTTCCACGTGCCCTAATTACTTCCCTTGATAATGAAATGTTATTATAAACACAAATCCTCTCCTAACTGCTTCTATCCAAGGATGTGATGGCCCGACATTTAACTTCATGGTAAGTACAACACCTCCACCTGGAAAACATCTGAGAACTGAGCCCATTCAAGGAGAGAGGCTTCAGCGTCCCAGGGGCCATATGGTTTCTCCACCAGCATGCCCAGGCCACTGTCCCAGCAAAACCTTTCCGGTTCTCTCTCACACCGCAAACACCTACTCTCCAGATCTCCAGAAACTCCCTGTGGGACACAGGACGTCAGTTTTATTTGCCTCTCTTGGCTCCAGCTGAGACTAATCAACCACTGGACTCTACATTGAGAAAAAACATGCAATGTGCAAATGGCACCACTTTCTTATTACTTTGTCATTTACTAAATAAGAGAAAGGTGTGCGTGTGAGTAGAGATGAAACCATTGTTTAGGAAGCACTTGAGCGATTGCTTAGATCCACATTTATTACAGTGTGAACCCGAGTCTGAAAAAGAATTGATACTTTTTCCCAATAAGGCTTATAAATGCAGGGCTGGTGAGGGCTCTCATTCTTCTGAACATCTCTTCAGGAGGAGATGAGAGGGGAAAAAGCTCAGGCTTGACAGTGTTAAAAGCTTACGGTTTGCTTTCCCTGGTGTTTGTTTTACCCTGTAAGTGTGTGGATGGCCTAAGCACATACGCACATAAATGCTATTTGAAAAATTTAAAAGAAAGATGGTTTCCCCACTTCTAACACTTAGGGATTTATAAAAGATAATGCTTTAAGAGCCAGCAAAATCCACTACTACACACACATAACAGAGCCCCTTACTCCTGTAAGCATTTAGAGAATTAATCTGGAGAAGGGTCACGGTAGGAACTGCCAACGTGAGACTGGATCAGATGTAGGAGTGTACCCCAGAAGTTCACGTGCACGAGCGTGTGTGTGCATGTGTCCACACGCACATACGAGACAAGAAGTATTTTTAAGCAAAGGCATTCAAGAATTTCACCATCATTCTGTCCTGACTTGTTCTCGCTGCCTGTTCACGTTCAGTCCTAAGAGCGGCTTCAGGCCCGAACCACCAGGGGATTGGTTAGAAACTGTGACGGGTCACGGAGTGCCTGCATTTGAGCTGTACGTTGCCAGCCTGACCGTGAGCACTCGCTATGACACGGGCTGCTGTGTGACGAAGTGCAGCCTGAGTCCGACACCACAGAGCCTTCGCCACGTCGTACTGAGACGGAGGCCGGCAGAGGCCGCCCGTGGGCGTCTGAGAAGGCCTTCCGATGGCCGTCAAGTCTCCTGCGGCTGGACAGGACTGGGCCGTACTGAAAATAACTGATTGGAAGACTTGGATTTTAGGCTCATCTTCGTTTCTGTAAATCCCTTGTTTGTCTCCCTGCCTTAAATACTCAGCTAGCAACAAATAAAAGGAGGTGACATCGTTCACAGACGTCCCCAAACATGGCATTAGATAGACTGAGACCATGGAATAAAAAAGAAAGTCAATATAAATTTCAAAAAGTCATTAGCTAAGTCATATATTTACAAAATATTTACAAAATAAAGTCAACTAGTTGCCGATTAAGCTTTCTCAGTCACAACCTCTTCATAGTCTGGACCATGAGATGCTAGGACAATGACCCAAACAGATGATGCTGAATAGTAAGACAACATTAAGTATTATCAAATTCAATAAGTAATGAAATAATAAAACGTATCATTATATAAAAGATATAACTATACTCATAAATAACAATAACAAGTTAAATAAACACTACAATGAATAACTAAACTTAAAAATGAAAACGGAATGGTAAGTCAAATGTATGTCTCTAACAACCTGAAATAACTCAGCAAGCTTAGATACCTGTAAAATTGGAACACTACGGAAAACAAGGACGTCAAGTTAGGAAGGACCTCAGTGAGGTGGGCACACATATGGTGTTCAAGTGTCCCAGGTAATAGCTACACGACAGAGGTGACAGTAGACCTTAAATATTATAATGGCAAGTCCTTAGAGTGAACTTGGTGGTTGGGAGAGGGCCGTTCAGAGGCAAAATTGAAAGTAGAATTGAGGAAAACTGAAGCTTCTGACTAAAGGAAAGATGAAGGTACCAAGGAGAAAAATCTTGCTAAACATGGCCCAGTGAAAGAAGTAGGGAGACAGGAATCCTGCTGCTACATGAAAGAGCTAGAAAAGGAATTTTTTTTTCCTCAATAGTCAAAGGATTTCTCAAAAGGCAGCCTGTTAAAGTAGGAAATATTTTGCTAAAATACAGAGTAGAGTTTTTACTTCTTGGGAAAGACAGATTAAATAAATCGCTGAAAGATGCAGTAAAGTTTTATTTTTATTTTATTCCATTTCACTTCATTTTGTCTTATTTTTTATTTGCCAACGCTGACATAGTACTTCCCATGTATCAGGCACTACTTAAAGCATTTCATAAGCAAAACCCAGTTTAATCTTCATAACAACCCAAGAAGGTACTATTATTACCTCATTTTACAGATTAGAAAACTGAGGCTTTGAGACATCATACAGCTTGTAAGAGGTGGAGCTGTGCACAGGCAACCAGCCTCCACAGTACTTTACAGCACTATGCTGCCTTTATAAGCCAAGGAATTAACAGAGTGACATCCTTTGATTACCTTACTCAAATTTCTCAGCTTCAGAATCTTTGAGAGATTTAATGAATATATGATACAGTTCTGCACTCTTTAGAAAAGAGGAAAAAATGAGAAAATTTGGCCTTAAATATAGCCATTTGTCTTTATAATTATCCATTGAACTTTAAGAATCCTTTAAAGGATTAAAGTGATATTACACAAAAATAAAACAAGAGAATAGATGGACTGGAGAGATATAGTTTTCTATTAGCCACAATAATTTTCACACTGACATCAGATTAGAAACTACAAAGATAAAGGGCTAAGAATACAATTCCCCCATGTTGCAGACACATTCTACATGAACAATGTGTGACAGCATTTTAAAGAAGTGTTTCCTGCCACAAAGGCAGAATCAGGTGAACAACTCCCTAAAAGGATAATGTGCTGAAGGGTAAACTGCATTTCCCTACAAAGGTTTTAACTAAAGCACCCTTCCCTTCAGTCCTGACTCCTTGTATTTGCAACCTTACCAATAAGACCATCATTCACTCATTCATTCAACAAACATTTACAGAGCTCCAATTTAGCACTGAAGTAATCCCAAAATGAGTGAGATACATTCTCCAAGAAGAAGTCCATTTAGAGATTATGAATTTGGATACACAATGATAAGGCCATTAGCTCTGTTAATAGAAGTTCTAATACCTCTTTCTTAAATATGCAATGTGCTTCTGGTTTAATATGGTGAAATGAGCACATGCATTATTTCTTCTCTTGATTGAAACCCCATTAAAATGAGGGGAAATGCCACATTTCCACTTCTGGCCAAAATGGAGTGACAAAGACTTCATTTACCCTCCATCTAAAACAGCCAAAAAATGGACAAAATATATAAAATATCAGGGGGGAAGATGGTGGACATAAGCCAACCAAAACCAGTGATCCCTGAGAGAAAGAAATGAAGTGACCCTGTGATTCCTTGAGCTTACTGCCTAGAGGGAGGTTGATAGTTTATTTCTTTTTATTGCTCAGTAATATTCCATTGTTGAATGTGCTACAGTGTGTTTATCTATTCACTACTGAACAACCTCTTGATTGCTCCCATATTTGAGCAAAAAAGCTGCCATAAAATTCATGTGCAGGGTTTTGTGTAGACATAAGTTTTCAACTCATTTGGAGACTTCATTCAGTTTTACAGCAATAAAACTGGACATCATAATTTTTTTAAAAAAAGGAAAGGTAGACAAAGACTTTTTCAGATGAAGCTAAAATTATTCATCACCAGCAGACTACTCTATGAGAAACATTAAAGAAAATCCTTTAAGCAGAAGGAAAACGACATTAGATGGAAATGGAAATATACACAAAAGAATGAAGAACAATGGAAATGGGTACATATATAAGTTTGGCCCCTAATTGAAAATATCTCTTTGAAAGATAACTGTTTAAACAAAAATAATAACATAATGTGGGGTTTGTAACTTCTGTAGAGGTTAAATGTACGGCAATAATGACAAAAAAAGTTGGGAAGGGGAAAATAGAAATATAGTATTGCAAGGTTGTTTTATGTGAAGTGGAACAAAACTGCTTGAAGGTAGACTGTCATAAGCTAATATGTATACTTATAAACCCTTAAGGAACAACTAAAATAACAAAAAAACAGTTATAACTGATAATCCAACAAAGAACACAAAATAGAATTGTAAAAAATATTCAATTAATCCAAAGTAAGGCAGGAAAAGAAAAAAAAAATGGAACAAAGAAAGGATGGAACAAATAGAAAACAAACACCATTTATACCTAATCATATTACATGTCACATTAAATATAAATGGTCTAAACACCACACTTAAAAGGCAGAGGTTGTCAGATTGAATAAAAAAGACAGACCCAACTATAGGTTGCTTATAAGCACCACACTCCAAATATAATGGCACAAATAGGTTAAAAGTAAAAGAATGGAAAACACATACCATGCTAAGACCAGTCAAAAGAAAGTTATACTAACATCAGACAAGGAGGTTCAGAGCAAAGACTATTATTTGGAATCAAGAATGTCATTTCATAATAAAGGGGGTCAATGCATCATGGGGACATTACAATCACAAATCATAAATGTCTATGTACCCAATACCAGAGCTTAAAAACACAGGAGACAAAACTACTAGTATAATTGCAAGAAGAAATGGACTAATTCATTATATAGTCAGATATTTTAATACTTCTGTCTCAATAATATATAGAACAAGTAGACAGAAAATCAATAAAGAAGTAGATCTAAACAACACTCTCAATTTATTTAATTGACATTTATAGAACATTTCACCCAACACCACCAGAATACACATTCTTTTCATGAGCATATGGACATTTACAGTGATAGACCATATTGTGGGTTATAAAACAAGTCTCAGTAAATTAAAGAAGATTCCAGTCACACAAAGCATATTCTCTGACTATAATGAAATGAAATGAAATTAAAAATCAACAACAGAAAGATCTCTGGAAAATCCTTCAATATTTGGAAACAAAATGACATACTTTTAAATAACTCATGGGTCACAGATGAATGCAAAATGGAATTTTGAAGGTATTTTTAACTGAATAAAACTTAAAATAACAACATAACAAAATCTGAAGGATGCCACTAAAGTAGCAGGTAGGGGAAATTTATAGTGCAATCTGCCTATATTAGAAAAGAAGAAAAGTCTCAGTTTCCCCCTTTAAAAAACTGAAAAAACAGAGCAAGTCAAACTTTAAGTAAGAAGGAAATAATAAAAATAGGAACAGAAAATAATGGCATTAAAAAAAAGAAAGAAAAACTATAGAAGAAAAATTGATGAGACCAAAAGCTGATTCTTTGACAAGATCAATGAAATTGATAAACGTAGGCAGTCTTGTCGAGAAAAAAACAAGAACAAGATGAAATAATTGGCATAACGTGACTGAGAGAAGTGACACCACTGTACACTCTGCAGATGCTATACAGATAAGAAGGGGGCACTGTGAAGAGCTTCATGCCAGCAAATTTGACAACTTAGATAAAATGGACAAATTCCTTGAAAGACACGAATTACCAAAGCTCACCCAAGAAGAAGTAGATAACCTAATAGCCCTATATCTACTAAAGAAAATTTTAATTAAAAAAAAAAAAACCTTCCCACAAAGAAATTCCAGGCCAGATGGCTTCACTGGTGAATTATATCCAATATTAAGGAAGAAATAATGCCAATTCACACAATTCTTCCAGGAAATTGGACAAGAGAAAATATTTTACTATTTATTTTATGGGGTCGGCCTTGCCCTAATACCAAAACTAGACAAAGACATTATAAGCAAAGAAAACAGACCAATATCTCTCATGAACCTGGAAAAATTCTAAACAAAATTTCAGCAAATTGAATCCAAAAATATATGAAAAGTATAATATATCACGACAAAGTAAGGTTCATGCCAGGAATGCAAAGTTGGTTTAATATTCAAAAATCAATCAGTATAATTCACTGTATTAAGAAGCTATAAAGAAAAACTATGCGGTCATCTTCATAGATGTAGAAAAGGCTTTGACAAAATCTAACATATATTACTGATAAGAGCTTTCAGTAAGGGGGGAATTAAAGGGAACATCCCCAATATGTAAAGGGAAGCTACAAAATCATACACTAACATCATATTTAGCATTAACAGACTGAATGCTTTCCCCAAGGACCAGAAACAAGACAAACATATCCGCCCTCACCCTTCTATTCAATAGTGCATAGGAGTTTCTAGCCAATGGAAGACGGTATATAAAAGAAATTAAAGGCCAGATTGGAAAGAAAGAAGTCAAACTGTCATTATTTACAGAAGACATGATTGTCCAAAAAAGCTCTATACCTATTGTGGAGTTTAACAAGACTCATCACACATTGTCAGTTGTATTTGTATATGCTAACAGTGACTAATTAGAAGCTGAAATTTTTTAAAAGATATCATTTATAACAGTAATAAAAAAATAGGAAATACCAAGAAATTACGTGAAATGATGGAATTGACATCTTTACAAAAGCCTGAAGTTCTCAGGCATGAAATCATGTACATGATTGCAAAATTTCAGAACCATCAAAATAAAGAGTATCTGGAAATTTTCTTCAGGGAATAAGCAGGTCACCTGAAAAGGACTGAGAATCAGATTAGTGACAGATCTCTCAACAGGCCAAAACATAGTGAAGCAAGAAGGAAAGCAAAGGGGAAGGGGTGGTGGTATTAACTAAATTCTCATCTAACACAGTGAGAAGTTGACAGACACTGTGTAACGGTGGTTAGTTACCAAACAGAAGCTTGGGCAATCACAAGTGAAGAGCTTAGAATGCTCTTCTACCACCAGAATGCTATAAACAGAATGGGTTAAAACCGGCTGCCTCCGGGAGTATGATTGGAAGAGGAGGGAGGTGTGGTAGGAAATAAATGCAATCATTTAAAACCCCTATCCACATTACTTGATTTTTAAAACTACATGCATGATTTCAAAATATTAAAAAAAAAAAACAATGGGTACAGGTTAACATTAGACCCTAAAGCAAGGTAAGTATTGTCTAGGGTAACATGGACGCACTTTCTGAAACATGGCCGTGCAGCCTATGTTACTGCCAGTAGCCAGTTGTTTTCTCCTGGAAATAGGCATCAATTCCACTGAATAGATTCCTGTCCCCAATGCCCCCCTTTGTGGGGAGTGACTCATGGAGCAGGGCATCTATGTCTAGGACCAAGCTAAACCCCACAGAGTATCTGATCTGGATGTAAGGAGCAATGACCTCACACCTCAAAGACATGCTGGCACCCAAAAAAAGGGCTGTACAATCAATCAGTTCATTCTAGCGTGATGTATTCCATCAATTGCACCCTAAGGGGAAATGTGACAAAAAGCATGTGTTTTGGGAAGGAAGAGGCAACTTGACCTCAGAATTACTAGGGAAAGGGGTTGTGGGGAAGAAATGTCCTGCACACTCTCCTAAACTAAGGGTGCTCCGCTTCACTGAGGTACCCTACTCCATTGTCCACACCAAGATTCCTTTAGATGTGGGATGGTGGTAATCCCCAACATGGCTTTAGACAGCACAACATTGGGCCTCAAGGGAAGAAAGTAATTTTTTCAGTTCTCTCTCAATTCTTTTTTACATCAAGGAGGAAATCTTAGTCTGCTACTGTTATGTACTTAGCTCCATTCTTTCTGTAATAGTTACTAAATCTCCCTGTTACACCAGAGATAGCAGGCCTCCTGCTCAGACCCTTTCACTACTACATAATGACCGCTGTATTCACGTTCATGGTCACTGTTTTACATACAAGTGAAACATCTGTGTGAGTGACAAAGGTTAAATTTATCCTCTTAAATGAATTTATTTACGATTAAAAAGTAGGTGATTTAAGAAGAATCATGAGTAAATAACAGCACAAGAGGAAAGTTGTTATGGCAATATTTGGAAAGGTGGTTTCCAAAACACTGAGGTTGGGGGGACAAACGCAGCCTAATCAGAGCTCTGTCCTGCTTCACTTTCATCTCCTTCTAATGGTTCCTTGCAGGATGTGGAGGGAAGAATGGCCTCATTTAGGCTGGATACCGGCAGCATTTTCTGGGTGAAAGACTCTGGATTTGCTCATGCTTTTTAATAATCTCCCAATTAAATGCAATGGTTGTGAGATATATCCCAATTTGAAGAGCACAATAAAACCTGGAATACAGCCTTGGGAGCTCTGGGCCCATAGCTTTTGAAAAGTAGATGGCAGGTAAACTGCTGAGCTGGTCTGTTTTCCCTCCCCAATTATATCTTAAAAAAAACACAACATCCCACATATAATGGCACTCACCATCTCCACATACATGTTCCCTCAAACTTCAAACTCTCACCTCAAATAAATACGTGCAAGAAAAGCTTCCCATCAAAGCCAGGCTGCTGCAAATGCATTTGAGTAGCAGTTATCATTCCTCCCCCGTGGGCCTCTCCTCCAATGGGAACGGTCGACAGCGATGACGTCATCACAGAAGTCTCAGCTCCAAACCTCACACAAATATGATTATTAGGAAATGTAACCATTGGACAATAAGCTCAGGATCACAGTCACAGTATGTTTCCAAGGAAATTTGGGGAAACACAGTATGTTTCCAAGGAAATTTGGGGAAAATAAGATGGAGAAAAAGTAAGTCAAAAACAATGGTGACAAAAAGATACCATATACAAATTTAAAAGACAGGCCATAGTCTGGGAGATTGCAACATATCTAAGAGCTACAAAATTACAGTACAGTGCATGTACTGGTCACACACACGCGCGCGCGCACACACACACACACACACACACACCCCTCCTACAGACCATTAAGACATAACCCAATAGAAAAACGGTCCAAGTGCTTGAATAAGCCAACAAGTATCTAACAAGTGGTTCAATCTCATTAGTAATGAGAGAAATGTACATTAAAAGGATGAGACACCATTTTACACCCACTCAAGTAGCACATTTAATGTCTGATAATATTAAGAGTTGGGGAAGACACAGGGAGACACAGACCCTCATACCCTGCTGATGGAAATGTAAACTGGTACCTCTGGTTTGGAGGGCCACTTGGCCCCATTTACTAAACGGCAGAATTGTGCACGTGATATGCGGCAGCCCAGCAATTCCGCTGGCAGGTACAACACAGAGGAGCACTCTTATGTACCAGAAGCCACACATTACTGCAGCGTTTTTAAGAGTGGAAAACTGGGATGGAGGTGGCCAGTTAGCTCAGTTGGTTAGAGCGTGGTGCTAATAACACCACGGTTGCCAGTTCTATCCCCACATGAGCCACTGTGAGCTGTGCCTTCCTTGAAAAAAAAAAAAGAAAAAAAAAAGAGTGAAAAATTGGGAAAGCAGTCAAGTGCCCACGTATGTGAGAAAGGCCAATAACTACAGCATAAGTATACCATGTGATACTATGAAGCAATGAAAAAAACTAAGTAGGTCTGCACGGATTAACATGGAAAGATTACCAAGAAATACTAATGAGTGAAAAAGCAAGGTCCAGAAAGATACATACGATATTACACGAGGTGGGGGGAATCCTTTTAAAAACAATGCTATCTAGTAGCCTAATGCTACTGGTTCGCGGTATTGTGCTTAAATGCATAGTCATTTCAGAGGGTACAGACTAAAGGTATCATAGTTACTGGGAGGGTGGGGGGTAGACAAGAGCCCCTATTGGTGGTAGGGGGCCAAGATGATGTTAAGTTATCTGCAACGTTTTAATTTGTTTCAAGGAGTAAATATTTATGTAGTACTTGAGTAATTTAGATAATACCAAAAGTAAAAGTTAAAAAGAAAAATACAGGGAAGCCCTAAAAAAGACTGAGAGAAGTGAGAAAATCAAGTGTCTTTAATTCATTATGTGGAAGCTGTCCATCCACGTGGGGGTCTTCCTTTGTAAAAGGATGCTCTCTGTGACCTCGCAGGGCTCCCGGGCTCCCAGAGCCCATGTCCCCCTCCCTCACGATGACCGAAGGAGGTCCCGTGAACAAGACTCAACGCCTAAGATCCCTTGATGGGAGGAAATTCCAAAAGAAAATACACACGCAGTGTAAAGAAATCTTTCTCTGTTTCTTCACTAAGTTGTTCCGTCCACGGAACACTTGAGCGCCCCAAACCAAATCCCCTGATGTGGCCTCCCGGAAAACATACTGAAAAACAATCCAAAATGGCAAGAACTCTGCAGTTCCTTATTGTGGAGGTCTGCAATCGGCAGTGCTTTTTCTCAAGAAGCACCACTTGGTGAAAGGGAAACAACCAGGAAGCAGACCCGCTGCCTAAATGTCTGGAAATTCATGTCTTTAACTGCCCAGAATTCATGTCACTTGTGTGAAGAAGCTATAAACATACACAATCATAAAAACACACTTAGACACCCCCGACAAAATCAATGCCATATTATTTTAGTTTATTATTGCTCGTCGAGTTCACACTGGTCTTTCTGCTTTGATATTTATTTATACCAAAGCAGC
This sequence comes from Rhinolophus hipposideros, assembly GCF_964194185.1. NCBI lineage: Eukaryota > Metazoa > Chordata > Mammalia > Chiroptera > Rhinolophidae > Rhinolophus > Rhinolophus hipposideros. The sequence continues at coordinate 4,282,915 of NC_138067.1, read as the reverse complement.
AAAAGAACATAAATGCCACACTTGGGATAAGGCTAATGCCAGAATGGAGTAGAATACATTCAGCCTCTGCCTTAATTTAAAACACGAAAGCAGTCTTTAGGACTAAACCTCACATAATATAAGACAAAGCTGAAGGTCACTGTGTTATTCATTTAGGAAGGTACTGATAAGGATTAAACGGGGGTTCAGGAGGCCTGAGGAACTGTTAGCTTGCCTAAATGGCTCCTTCCTTTCTAATAGGGCATGATGGGGGGCGGGGGTGTAAATACTGTAAGAAAGAATGTACGCCCGCCCCCTCCTCCCACCCCCTGGGCTCTGCTGTCTCTCTTTGGAACCTCTAAGTTCTTTATTCAAGAGGTCCTCGGCTATTCACAACTTTGGTGCTCCTATGAAAAATTAATGATTGCTTTCTCCTCACAGAAAAGTGCCTTATTTTGTAGAAGATTAACAAAGAGGGCTCGGGGCACAAGCGAGCCCCCAGCGGGAGCAGGTTCTCTCACACCAGCCCATTTACGACTGGGGAAAAATACCCCGGTAGTTCAAGGATGGCAAGGAAACACACTGGTACAGACGGTAGAACAAGAAGTGCGTCCTTGTCCGCGCCAAGGACAGCAGCCTTCCCAACACTGCAGGCTGCCCCCACGGCTGGCCCGCACGAGTACCACGCGGGGCTTGCAAGCTATGGTTCGGCAGGCGAGTTTTGTGCCGGGGGCTCACAGATGAGAGCAGTTACCCCTGTGCAGTAGCAAGAACAAAACAGAGAGGATGCATTCAGGTAAGCTGCCAGTGCTCGGAAAACACTCAAAGCATCAGTTTGGCCTTGCGTCGTCTTGAATGGAGAAGCTGGGCGGGAGGTGGAGGGTAAGCTTGTTGCAAAATGCTTTTGCACAGGTAGAGTGTAAATGGCAAAAATAAAATATTTGGAGCTCATATCCTGTCATATGTCTACCTCAGGCTTCATTCTACTTCATTTTACAGTTGTCATCAAAGGAATTTCTGGTGAAATTCCACTTTCACATTGAAAAGCCCTACATTTTTACATCATACCTTCCTTACAGCTGGAGACACTGAAGCGTCGGGAGACTATGTCAGTTGTTGGGCAGCTAGTGGGATCCAGGTCTCCAACTCAGCTCTTCTCACTCTAAACCCCAGCGGGGTTTGGTAAACTGGTGGGAAGGCGTCTGTTTACATTAATCCAGGCTTTCAGCCAGCCAGGGACTTGGGAGGGACATGTTACAAAAGGCTTGATAATAAAGGGTCCCCCAACCTGACCCTTAATACATACTAGTGAGCGAATTCACCCAAAATACATCTGACATCTGCACTGTCTGGGCTGGCCTGGAGCTTGCAGACGAGTGGGCAAGGAAGAAGCAGACAAGCCTTTACACAGGTAACTACACAGCTACACTTGTGAAGGGCCAGATTTGGGAGATGTGAGTCAAGACTGCATCTTTTGTTTTTTAGTTTCTAAGTGACTTTTAAGTGTTTGGAGTAGGCAAGCACTGAGCTTGCATGGTTGAAATTGCGTCATGGGACTACAAAAAAGATAGTTCTGTATTGACCAGGTTCTCTCAGCAGTGTTTGCATTTGTCCATTTTTTGGTATCACTAATGACATATAAAATGACAATTAGAGAAATTATCCACTCTTTAACATGATTATACTTTTCAGAGAGCACTAAGTCACAATGTTTTCCCTCATTTATGAGAATCCTAAAATGTTTGCATGACAATGACTGCCAATATCTGCAGTATGCTTTCTGTGTCAACCACTGTTCTAGGGTGTTCTGATGTGTTACGACTCATTTCATCTTCACATCTGTGCCATACGCAGCACTATTATAACCCCACTTTACAGATGAGTAAACCGAGAAAGAAAGAATGAAAGTGGCTTGCCTAAGGCTGTTAGTTAGCAGCTGGTAGAGCTGGGATTCAGAGCTGGTAGACTGGCTCTGGTCGGCTATAGTTTCTGTCTGAAGTGAGATGTTATTTAAAAATAATTTTTAAACATCTGAAATCATTTTCAGCATAATTATAGATAGCAGATCCCAATAACTAGAATGATCCAAGAAAAGAAAAAGAAGCCTGAATAAACAAACACTTGCAAAAAGTATAAAAAGGCAAAATCAATTCTTGCTTTAAAATCTATCACAAGGATTTTACCCTTCTCAACATTTTATTATTAGATATCAAAAAATCATTACCACAACAACACAACATAAAAAAAAGAACTTTGTTCCTTAAGGAACATGCTATAAATATGCACAAATATTTTTCTCCCAGAAATGACAATCAGCCAATAAATCACCAAGTCAGATACATCCGTTTTGTCTCTTTTCCTAGAACTTAACACATAAAGATGTAGGAAGATTTGTAATCAATTCAATAAGCATGAGAGAAGCCTGTTAGAAACCACTGCTAGAATCTAAGATTTAAAACTTCTGCATGACAAGATAAATCATAAACGGTTAAAAGACAAGTTATAAAGGGGAAATAAATATTTGCAACATATCTAGCAAACAAAAGATTATTAACCAGAAATTATAAAGAACTACAAATCAGTAAGAAAAAAAAAACTCAATAGGAAAAAAAGTACAAATGATATATTCAAGGGAGAAGGAAATTTGAGTGGCCAGTAAAACATGGAAGGATGTTGAACCTCGCTAGTAATTAGGGGGACACAACATGGAACCACACTGAGCTACCAATTTCAGACGGGCAAAACTGGTAAGTTGGCCAACGTCAGATGTTGGTGTAAGTGTGAGAAAAATGAATGCTTTCATAGGCTGAGAGTATGAGTACAGTGAGAGCATGAATGGCACGGCCACCTTGGAGGTATTTTAGAAGTGCCTAGTGAAAGGGAAAATGAGCGAATTCTACGACCTTTAAAGTGTCTGTCCCAGCAAAACACCGGCACAGACGCACTAGAGGCTCCATCCAAGGACGGTCCCTGAGCACCGTCTGAAACCAACTGGATACAACTGCGATACCCATCAGCAGGGGGCGGAGAGCCGCGCTGTGCTTTGTTCATATAATCGTTAGGGACACTAATCCAGGTTTGAATGTAGCTCAAAAACAACGATAAGTGAAAAAAATCTACAGGGCAAAATACAGTGTGATATTATTTCCATAAATGTCCCAAACCCCACACAAATAATATTTTATGTTTCCAAGGATACGTGTGTGTGTGTGTGTGTGTGTACACATATATAAAATCGCTGGAAGGACCGCCACCAAGTTCAGAATAGTGTTTACTTCTGGCATAACTCAATTAGGTGCTTTTTTTTTTTTTTCAAAAGGGAGAATTAACGTATAGCATTTCTATAATTAAAAACATATTATGTACATAGAAAAAAGACTGAATCAAATGTGCCAGTGATTAATTCCAGGTGGTGGGAATACGTCTGGTTGCTCTTTTCCCTTTATTTGAAAAAAAATTTTTTTTCAATTTTCCAAAGTAAAAAACATGTAATTTAAAAATCAGTCAAACTGTAACTGGTGATTTTCAGTTGAACCTGTAGTGTCACGTTCTACCGCTTGCCATTAGTTTTTCTTTACTTCCTTCTTACACAATTATGCTCTGAAATAAGGACAAATTAGTGTCAGAACACTGTGATCTCTGCTTCTTTCAACAAAAAGGAACATAATGTATTTGGACAACATTTTTTTTGTTTGTTTAAAAGAGCTTTGAACTCAGAGGGGCCGATGTTTCCTCGTGACAGACGGCATTGCTATTGAAGATATCAAGTTCACGGGTTGCAGCTTTCATGGAGCCCCCCCAAGATGGCGCCCCTTGGGGTTTCAGTAACAGTTGCAACAGAGTTCCACAACTGCCTGCCGCTCAGCCAGCCATATGTGAGGGACACCACGTACAGTGTGGTGGTTTGGGGCCCAGGGACCAGTACAGTAACAATATGCTCATATTTAAATTTAAATGAATCCAAAGTAAATAGAATTACAAATTCAGTTCCTCAGTGGCACGAGCCACATTTCAAATGCTCAGTACCACACGTGGCTAGAGACGACCATACTGGACAGCTCAGAGGTGGACCATGTCCTTCGTCACAGAAAGTTCTTCTGGATGGCACTGGTGTATCAGCAAGAATTCCAGAGCTAAATGCCCTGGGCCCTGGTTCCCACTCTACCACTTAAGACCGACCTACCTGGCCGGAGGCAAATATCTTAACCTCTGCGTGCCTCTGGCCTCGTAAGCTCATAAAACCCTCCTCACTTGATTGTTGTAAGGATTAAATGACTTAACATACAGAAAGCTCACACTGACGTGACAGACTTCTTAGTAACAGCGAGCTAGTATTATTATCTTTCAGCTGCCGTACTGATGGAAACAGGAAAATGCCACATGTCATCTCTCTCTTCCAGAACACGGCAGAACAAGCGATGGGCTGGCCACGGGGAGAAGACCCTTGTTGACCTGTGGACTCGACGGCCAGTGTGGCTTTGAATGTGTAGGTAACACTGGGTCACAGTGTGATAATCTTTTCCTTTCAAATTCAGAAATGTTTCATTCATTCATTCATTCATTCATTCATTCAACAAACGCTTACTGAGTGCCTATTATGTGTCAGGCACGGTTCTAGACAGTGTGGGTATATCAGTGAACAGAACAGCTAGGAATCCCTACCCTTGTAGAACTTACATTCTCGTGGAGAGCACAAGCAGTAAGCTGAATACGTAAATTATATAGCATGCCAGAGGGAGTAAGCACTATGGAGAAAATGGAGGAGCTCCAGGAAATGCAGAAGCTGGAGAGGGATCCCGTTGCAGTTTTAAAAGGGGGTGGGCAGGGTAGGGCTGACTGGGAAGGCGCCATGGGAGCAATTCCTTGAAGGAGGTGAGAGAGTGAGCACTGCATAGTAGAAGGAAGGGCACGCCAGGCAGAGGTGGCAGACGCGTGCACACAGCGAGAGGCCAGAGTGGAAGCAGTGGGAGTGGTGACGAGGGCAGGAGGGGAGCTCAGGAAGACGAGTCAGGAGGAGGCTGTGGCAGCGCGAGTGGATGGAGAGCCCCGCTGGCCACTGGAAGGACTGAGCTTCCACTGAGACTGTGATGGGCCCCTCTGAGTGTTCTGTGCAGTGACAGGACCTGACTACGTTACGAAGGTCACAATGGCTGCTGCGCTGAGGATGGACCACACTGTGGGGAGCCTTTCCATCCCACTGCCACCTTCCTACTGCCTGCACTTTCTTCGAGGAGCTTTGTGGCTTCAGGTTCTCCATTTAAGTCTTAATTCATTTTGAGTTTATTCTTGTATATCGTGTATGAAAGTGGTCTAGGTTTAAATTTTTGCATGTTATCTGTCTACTTTTCCCAATGCCATTTATTGAAGAGATTATCTTTACCCTATTGTATATTCTTGCCTCCTTTGTTATATATTAACTGACTATACAGGTGTGGGTTTACTTCCGAACTCGCTGTTCTGTTCCATTGATCTTAGTGTCTGTTTTTATGCCGGCACCATGCTGTTTTCATACTGTTGCCTTGTAGTATATACAGCTTGAGGTCAGGTATCACGATACCTCCAACTTATCAATAGATGACTGGATAAAGAAGAGGTGGTACACACATACAATGGAATATTACTCAGCCATAAAAAGAAGGAAATCTTGCCATTTGCAACAACATGGATGGACTTCGCGGGTATTATGCTGAGTGAAATAAGTCAGACTGAGAAAGGCAAATACCATATGATTTCACTTATATGTGGAATCTGAAAAAAAAATAAACGAACAAACAAAACTAAAATAAACTCATACAGGGTAGCCGGATGGCTCAGTTGGTTAGAGCACGAGCTCTCAACAAGGTTGCCAGTTCAGTGCCCACCTGGGATGATGGGCTGTGCCCCCTGCCACTAAGATTGAAAACGCTGACTGGACTTGGAGCTGAGCTGCGCCCTCCACAACTAGATTGAAGGACAATGACTGATGGGTCCTGGAAAAAGACACTGTTCCCCAATATTCCCCAATAAAAAAATAATTAAAAAATAAACAAATAAAATAAACTCATACATACGGAGAACAAACTGATGGTTGCCACCAGATCTGAGGGAGGCTGGGAGGATGGGTGAAAAAGGGGAAGGAATTAAGAAGTACAAATTGGTAGTTACAAAATAGTCATCAGGATGTGAAGTACAGCAAAGGGAATATAGTCAATAAGATTGTAATAACTGTGCATAGTGTCAGATAGATACTAGATTTACCAGGGTGATCCATTTGTAAGTTATATAATTGTCTAACCATTACGCTATATATCTGAAACTAATATAAGATTGTATGTCACCTGTAATTGAAAAAAAAAAATTTCAATAAAACATGATAAACTTCACTATGACAACCCATCACCTTAAAAAACAACAACAAAGAAAAGACAGAGGCGTAGGATCTTGCAGGAGAGCGACGGACGAGAAGGATCAAGGAACTCAGTCGAACAGCTGTTGTGTCAACTTAGAAAAACTTCCTGTCCTCCAGGAACTTAGAATCTGCTAAGATGAGCCCAGCACCTGAGAGCCAGTCCACTTACAGCGCTTGGGATCAGAGCAGAGGCTGTAATTAGAGACACTGACACCAAGTGATGTAGAAGTCCAGTGAAAAGAAGGGTCAGGGCGGGTCAGGGGGTTCCTCCTACAGGATGACGTCCATTAGCAGCTTCCAAAATCCTCGTAAGACATCCGTAACACCCATGTAGAAGACTCAGGGTGTTTGGTATCACAGTGGAAGCAAGTATTTCTCATGCTTGCATTAAATACCATGTGTCCCCGAAAATAAGACCTAGCCGGACAGGTTCTTGGTGTCCTGAAAGCAAGAAAGTCCTAACAGACATTTGTCATTTTTTCTGCACCTTCCTTAAACTCTCTTTCTCTCACGCACACACACATACCCTCCCCCCCACGCATCTGAACTGACTTTCTTGTCTGGGGATTTCCCTACCTCATGGCTACGGAGGGGAGACAGAGAGCAACAACCCCATGGAAGCCACATGCTCCCTTTCTCAGCCTCCCTTGCAGCTAAGGGCTCAGACATGGGATCCAGGCTCAACCAATACAATGGAGTTTGACTCTTGCCACGACAAGGGACAGACAGTGACTGCAGAGATTCCATTTTGCCTGGGGTGGCAGCAGCACTGGAACTGTATCAGTTTCTAGAGGGAGCAGCTCAGTGTAGCGTCAGGCTTGGGGCGGGGGCGGGGCACCTGTCAGCACGCGTACCCAGCGGGGGGGCTCCCTGCTGAGAGTTTATGGATTGCTCCCATCACTGGAGTCCACATCTGTCTCTAGGGGCATTCCAGAAAATCTGTGAGCCATCAATTCATTCTTTTCCTGCTTTAATGGCCAGAGTTGTTTATACTGCTTGAAATTAAGAACTCTGTCTGATATAACAATCAAGCCAAATCTTTTTTGACCCAAAGATTCTGGCACCCTAAAATCCTCATCTCAATTTAATTTAAAAATAAATCCATGTTTCAATTACTGCACTAGGTGTTACAAAGCTAACTAAGATTGACACATAAATAGCCATAATCAACATGGTAAACATTTTAATGGAACCTCAGCTTTTGGAGTATAGATTCGGTGATTAATTCAGCCTGAGAAGGTTTTGGAAAGTTCCAGAATGGTAGTGAGCAGGGTAGAAGAACAAGTATAGGTAAGGACTGATGGTGTGAAATTGTCTGCCATGTGCAGAGGATGAAGGTGAGCTCAGAGGGCCTGGAGTGGAGCCAAGCAAAGGGTCACTGGAGGTGAAGCCGAGAACATGAGCGAAGGACCAGACTGTCTGAACCTCATTCTCTAGGCAAGCCGAAGCCACTGCCGTGGGCTCTGGAAGATGGGTTGAAAAGGCGGAAGGATAAAAGCAAGGAACCCCTTGGGTCTCATCAAGGGTTATGACCACAGGCAAGCCTATGGGACTGAGCAGGAAGAAAGAGACTTGAGAAACACCTAAATTAAGAGACGCCAAGTGCGGAGCTGCTGTCCTGCTGGGTGTGGAGAGCAAAGGAGGATTCCAAGATGGTTCTAGCTTGGAGGACTGGGTCAGGGGCAGTTTCCTAATCTAGGGACTTCAACAAGCAGCGTAGTTTGGTGTGGAGAAAGTGGCATGCCCAGACCCTTTTGTATCTTAAGGCTGTACTGACACATGCGCGTTTCTGTGCTGGGACCTGGCCTCCATCACTGCTCCAGACAAAGAAAGGATGGAGTTGTGTGGGCCTGGCCGCTGTCATTTGATCTCCCTGCCATTCGGGGCTGTTCGGCTTGCAGTGGGTAAGCCATGGCCTTTAAACGGCTTCATCATTGGGACGCTCCTAGGCTGGCGGTTAGGAAAACACAAGTCTGAAGAATTATAAATTATAAAGAAGGCTAAAAGCAAGCTGTTTAAATTCTCTCCACACTAACCTCTTTCTCAGCGCAGGGTATAGACGCGACCTAGAACCACTTTTCTCGTCCCCTGCCAGACCCACGCAGAACCTCTGGGAGGTCGCTGGGCCTCAGGACCAACATTAGCCCTCTCCCTGGCCCATCTGTTGACCTTCTCCACTGCATTCCCGACCCTGGTTTCTCTTGCCAAGTGCAATTCTGAGAGGTGACAGTGGTAAGCGTGGCTTCCCAATACATCCTGTTTGTGTAAACCTATAAGCCTCGAGAACATATTTGGCTCTGCCCCTGTGGCGTCTCGCCTCATTCTTGATAGCATTTTGCCTTTGTGGTGAATAGTAAAGTTCTTCCAGTTGGCTTTTTGTTAAGTGTGTGGGCCTGGGGTCTGATGACACCTTTAGACTTGGATTCTAAACAGGCGCCACCACTGTCCACTCGGCTACACTTGTGTTTTACCACCGAATGGCTTTCATTTCTCAAATTCTCAGCCAGCACTAAAAGCCAAGGCCATGCAGGGAGTACTGTCTGACAATGCCACTCATTTCTGGAAGCACAAAATATGATGGCAGCTTCAGAGATGTTTTCCGGAAACCAAATCCAGGGACCCACACCTAGGGAAACAGAAGGTGGGAAGTCCCTTATTCACCTTCGCTCCCTTCTTGAACAGTCATCTACAATTTAGATACATAATTATCCATCCATCCATCCATCCATCCATCCATAATATAGTCATGATTCTACTAGATCATGAGCCCTGTGAGGATACAATCAGGTTCTAATCCGTATCTAAATTCATACCAACTGGCACATAAATGTCACATGGTCAGGGTCAAGTAAAAGCTGGTTGAGTTGATCAATGATCTGTGGCGAGAGGACTCACAGCGAGAGGGAAGTGACCCTCTCAGCCAAGGGAAACTGCTCTGCCACGGGGCGCACCAGAGGCAGCCGGTCACTATTACCATGTGATACGAAAATTTCAAATGAATGGAATAACAAGACTCCTGGATAAGCGAGGTCGTCATCAAACCAACAGTGTCTCAGAGATTTTTTTTTTTTAAGTCAGAATCATGCTATATAAGCAATAAATCATGAGGGCTGAGCATGTGAATAAAAGTGAATATTGCCATAGATTCTGACAAAGTTAATCTGACACACGTAATGACGTGCTTAATCATTATTTCACAGCACTGTAATCAGACGTTAATAATCCACAGTCCACGTCACTGCCTGTGAGGCTTTACCTGCGTCAGCCAAATAACTGCTTGGCATTTTGTTCCCTTCTCAGTTATCAATTCTCCACACCTACATACCCATCAGTGGTGATGGGCTTCTCTGATGATATGAATGATGTAATCCTCCACGTACAGATATAGAAACCCTTGCCAAAGACAAGCAGGTAAGGCTGTCTGCACTCCCTCTACCACCTAACACACCAGAAGCAGAAGCAGACGGGTGCCCACGGCCCCAGCGACTCCCAACTCCAAGAGCTGCATCTCTGCCTGAAGGATTTTCTGAAACTAAGAAACTCAAGAAAGCCTCTAGAATCCAAAGGAGCACACTGTACTTGAAGGGAAATTAGCAACCCTACCAGAAGCTTCCATCAATCAGCGCAGGGAGGTGGGAATGAAGTCCTCGTCTCTTACCCCACAGGCCAAAGAGCAATAATGCTGAGGCTGTGTTGGACACTGACTCCCAGAGCTCCCCAGCGGGCTGCCACCTGTGAGGGACTTATGAACACACCCGTTGACAGGCTTCCTTCCCTCACCTCACTTCTCCAGTCTCCCACCAGGGCGTGGTGGACTCGCCTCCCAAATAAACCACTTGCACTGGACCCTAATCTCCTGGTCAGCTTCTGCAGGAACCCAAAGTAAGACACTGCCCGAGTGACGGGGCTGAAAGTCTGACGCATTCATTCCCTTCTACCTCTAAGAGCCGTCTCACTCTACACACATGACCAGTCATGTCCAGGTTCCCTGGGTACCAGCCAGTTGCTGGTAGCAGAACAGTTGTGATACAAGCCAGTGCTGCTCCCGAGGGAAGGTCGGTCACCATGTCATGGGCCCTAGGAATAAGAAAGAACATGTGATCATTAGAACGATGGAGAATGTTCCCTGGATTCCTCACAAGCTAGAAGGCAGTGGAGGGTGAGAGTCCACCTGGCTCAAGAAGAGAGAAGGAATGAGACAGAGTGTGGCCTGCGAGTCCCACTGCTCAGAAAAAGCTGTTCCAGATGACTGACCTGAAACACTGATGCGGACCAAGTGTCTCTAGGCCATAGGTCTCGGGTGGTTCTGATGTATGGACCAACTCCCAGCTCATTCTTCTCAGGAGAGACGCCAGGAAAGTCCAGAGACTTCCATTCTGCACTCAAGACAGAGTTAGGCACAAGCAGCCGAGACTAAGTCATGAGAGCACATTCATCTTCAAATGTAAAGGACTCACAGCTCCTCTTCTATTTTTATGGTGGGGAGATGCTTAAGAACATGAAGGCACAAATGAACTAAAAGGGGAAGGACTGTCCCTGTCAAATAACAGGCGGAGGAGGGGGAGGGCGTGCAGCCAAGATGGAGCACCTCTTTCACATCTTGCCAGCTCTACCTGTTGCAGCTCTGGGGAGGAATGGGAATGCAGAGATGCCATGCTTAGAGGTAGTTTATGCCATCCCTGCTACAGTGGGTGCAGTTTAGAGGGGTCACGGATCAAGACAGAGACAGAGTGTTAAATTCCAAACCAGAAACACAAATGTGCAGAGCACCCCTCGCTAGTGTCAGAAGAAATCTGAGCAGCGGTGGTGGCGTAGGAAAGTGAACCACACGGTTGGAGCTCAAGTCCAGTGCCACTGCATTGCGGGTAGGTCACCTGACATTTCTGGACCTTAGTTTAGCCATCTGTGAAACGGGTTGTACTATCCACCCTGCATATCTCATCGAGTCGGTACGAGGCCCATGTGGTTGTGCATGAGGAGACGTGGGGCGTGACGGTTAGGACCCACAGCCCAGGAGTCTGACTCTGTGGGCTGGAATTCTAGCTGCATACATGCTGGCAGGGCCCAATCCATTTGCCCTTGGTTTTCTCATCTGTAAAATGAGATTTAAACAGTAATTCTAAGTTGATTCCAATGACTAACTGAAACCATGCATGTAGAGAATTTAGCACTCTACTTGGTACTTACTCTGTGAGCTATTAAAAGCAATTGGTAAAATACAGAATATTATATGGATGTTTAGGGCATTGGAAATAAACGCTTTGCTTGCTGTAACAGACCTGAGCCCTTTGAGAGGGCTGAAGCCAGAGCACGAAAGGTTAATGATTTAGCAATGTCAACGTGGAATGCTTCTCTTTGCTCTGGATACAGTGGGCTTACCCTATTATTAAAACTTCTTTAGTGCATGCTGGGCTGCCACGAGGCCTAACATTTAGTTCCCGTTATTAGATTAAATATTTGCTTTGGATGGTATTTGAATTGCCAGATTCTAGATTTTTCTGGTTGGTAAGGTCTCCTTTGTATTTTGTAAAGAGGCTAAATTCGGTTTGTTGACTACGGAACAAATGACTACAGAACATTTTTTCAAAGTACTTATATTGAAACCATGGCTTACTAGAATACTGGGCCTAGTGGCACAGAATTCAAAGAATAAACGGAAGATTATTTGGTGAAAAAACCCTGAGTGGACAGGATAGGACCTGATTTTAGGTATTTTTCATGACCAAATCCTTCCGATTTGAACACTCAGGTCTAAGGAACTGGTACCATTCTCTTCTCCCCCTTCTTCATTCTGTAAATAAATGACTGAGTACATTTCTAATTTACAGAGTTTGTTAACAAACCTAAGTGTAATTTAATAGTAACATCAATATTAAGAATTATAAACTAAAAAAGTATGAAAATTATAAACGAAATACACAAACATGACCACACTAACTTTTGTTCAAGTGTGCTTACCTATGCTAAGCACACTTACCTATCCCCTCAGGCCAAGGTTTGAACACATGTGAAAATAAGGCAGATGCACTTTGGGGGGAGGGAACCAAGAGCAAAACAAAAACATACCTTAAGCAAAATCTTACACATCTCAAACGCATTAAGTTTTAAAACGTAGTAAGTTCATTAGTTTAAAAGTCTGGATGTCTGGTGTTTCTACCCCAAAACATGATTTTTGAGGGACTTCCATGTTTGTAATGCAATAACCACGTGACACTTTCCAAATTACTAACCTGAACACACCATGGGAGGGAAGGCCATATTCTCTCTTGTTCAGAACTATCTAGAGAATGAACTTGGCATTTGTAAGGTGAAGCTCTCTGAGGGGTGTGACAAACGGGTCAAGCCATGAAGCTTGCGGCCGTACAAAGATCACTGGCAGTCCAAGCGTGGGGTGAGAAAGGGGCAAGAGAATAAAGGCCTTCTTGTTAAGTGATGAGAAAGACACACTCACAGCATATCTGTGGGGACAGAGCCCCAAAGTGCAGTTTCCAGGCTCTCGGCCTCACATGGAAAGGTGCTGGCTTGTGTAGTAAATGGCCATCAACTGTGATTGGATGGCCATCAGCTGTGGCTAGTTGGCCGTCAGCTGTAACCAGTGAGCCATTGGCCACTAATATAACTGCCGTGGCTACGCTAGCAGGAAATGGGGGCTAGCAAGAAGATGGTGGCTGAGCCTGCAAGCGGAGCAGTGAGGGTTGCGGACAGTGTGGCTCCTGCCTCCAGTGAGACTACAGTAGTATGACTCCCCCACCTATGTCTCCGTGGGTGTTCCTTTTTGGCCTCACCATATCCTGTGTACTTATGTGGGGAGCGGGACCAGGCCGCCCTGCGCGACAATATCTCAAACAAATGAGATTTAAAAAATAGTTGAGCCTTAAATCTTCAAGGTGACCAGGAAATATCATGATTTACAAATAAACTCATTGGGTCATCGGCCCTGTTAGACCCCCAACTGGGAAGAGCAGGGAGTCCAGTCTGTACATTTAAATCCAGTAGCTCACTTTGCAGTGTGTGTTCACTACTCAGTATGTTATTAATACCAGTTTTCAGCAGGACATGTTGGTAAATTACACTCATCTAGGCACCATCCTGGTACAAAATAAGCATTTTTCCTATAGTAAGAAAACGGTGGACGGTGTGAAATTAGAAAAACAAATACCCTATCATTATGTTGTGACCAGGTTTAAGGCATGTGAATTTTACCTTCACTCGTAAAAGGTTAAAGCCTAGATGTTAAAAAGTAGTAAAGTATCAGAATCGCATTACCCTTCATTTCCCAAAACGGCAGATCACAAAAGTATCACTTATATAATTGCTGGTAGCTTATTCTTTTGCTTTCCTCTTTGTGCATCTTTGTAACAATTTTTTAAAAAATGGGAATATAATTGTTGCCATGTGAACAGCTGTAAGAAAGGATTAAAAGGTATGGAAACACGAAACATGAGTGGCAATCACCCGTTTCTAGCAGTAATACATACAGAACACCACTTCAGGACAAAAGAGGAAAAGAAGAAAAAAGGGAGAGAGGTTTATCACATTTGAAAATTTAAAAACTAAACCTCATTGCTCACCGGGAAAAACAGATTTCATATTTAAAGTTCGTTAGACCTAACTCCTAACTGGAAACACTACATCCCCAACTCTGGATTCAACAGGAGGGCGTTTGGGGAGGGGCGACGTTACGGGACAAGGGGGACAAGTTTTTACACTAGGGCGGGGGGTGGGGAGACAGAAAATAATTCCACCTAATCAACTCACCTCTACCAAACTATTTTTACATCCAAAACTTAGATGCAATAACCACCTGAGAGCCTCGTGTTGAGGTCAGCAGGTATCTGTCTGTGAAGGCATATTGGTTTTTAAGCTGACAGGACTCTGCAAATCAGGCTATTTTGTATTGCCAATTGTCAAAGACACTACTACATTCTATCCAACTATACACACCTGTATAGGCTCCTCCTGGTCTTTTTCAATGCTTAAAGGTTTAGGAACAAGATGATTTCCCTAATGGGATTAACCTGATGCTTTTCTTAAACATGTAACCTTGAGCCCACCCCACGAAATAATGCTTTGATTAGAGCAACACACATAATAAAGGTTATCCCAGTTTCTAAGATGTCATTCACAAAAGAGAACTACTTTTGAAATGGCTGTATTATGTAGAGAAGAAAAGCTTTCTGCTTCTAATTACGGATGATTTACTGATGAATGCACATCACAGACTGTCTGAGAGGAACTTCTGTGAGCATTCTCACGTGTGGCTTACAAGGTGAAGGAAGAGGGGAAAGGCCTTGGTGGTAACAATGGATGTTATATGGATTTTAATACTGTTGAAAGGAAATTCTCGTTTAGGCATTCAAGAAAAGTGTATTAAAATACATTTATTGAAGTTTGGGAGTGGGGAAACCCCAAAACCATAAAGAAGGTTAAAAAGCATAATCCTAACCAAAATCAATAATCAATATGAGGACATATACTGTACCAGTTATCCTTATAAATACAATTTACAGGAATTTTAAAATTTCTGAACATGCAGCTAATAACTTTGCATTGTGCTTTCTTGCAATTGAACAAAGTGACTCTTAAAAGGCAACCATTTGGAAATTGTCTCAGATACATGGGGAAATATGTCTCAGTTGAAATAATTCAGTGGACAATGGAAACATTAGGAAGAGCCTCCAATTTTTCTCATCTCATTGAACAGAAACAAGCGTTCTCATTTGGAAAACGTATTAGGCCTCGATTTATCTTCTAGCTACAAAAATGTAGGTCCATCTGGTAACAAGACCCTGAGGAACAAAAGGAAACATTCACTGTCTGAGTGTGCAGTGGGGTCATTTCTTCAGCTTCCCAAAGCCCATCCACTCGCCAGCTCCATGCTTCAAGCTCACAGTGGGCCCCTCTGAAGAGGCAATGGCAGGTTTTTTGCCAAGTGACCAGGATATAAACACCCTTTCATTGCACAGTGAGACATATGCTCTAATGAAAAGTGGTTCAGAATCAGCAAGTGAGTCTCTCTAGGAGACAGGAGAGCCCTTGTAAACAGCTGCTTCTTCAGAGCTCAGCTGGTCACTCTTTGTCCCCCACGGGTAATGGCGGCACACTGCTTTCAGGATCCCGAAACTGGGAACCGCTAGAAGATTGCTGGACTGTTCTAGAGAGCCCTAACTTCAGCTTGCAGTCAACGCTGAGGATGTTCCCTGCATTGTTCACGCACCTCTGCAAGGTGTGCTCTCAGCAGTGAGGGCAATTTCCCTGGGAGAAGATCCTATTTAAAGAACTCCTGTCCCAGCATAATACAAAAACTCACTGATAAAGATGTCAGAGACATGGGAAGTTCTCAGTTATGCTGACACAGCAGTGTCACAGCCCCCCTCCTCAGTCCCCCAAGGGGCGAGGGAGGAGAACGCTGACTGGGGAGGGAAGACCTATCCAGAGCGTCCATGCCGTGGTGGGGGTGGGAAGCCTGAGTCCCCTCCGAGGGGAGGCACACACCCTCGTGAGCCCCTAGTGAGGGGGACAGAGGGGCATCCACACGGGAGGGAGGGATAGGAAGCGAGCGCGCAGACCAATCTCTACGCACACAAGTTTTGATCTTAAGCACAGATATCAAATGCTTCCCTCAGCGTGTTTTAAAATGAGATACCTTTGAAATGAGGAATATTGAAGGGACACGTTAAAACTTATTTTTAAAATGTCTCAGACTAAAACCCAGCAAACCACTCTCAACAGATAAAATGTGTCAAAAGGACAGAATAATCACCTGAACCTTCCATTTACAGGTAGCCAGATTCACAGCCCTGGAAGTCACTTAAATTTAAAAATAGAAATGACAACATAAAATTTATAATGCTGATTTTTCTGATGATATCCCAAGATAGAAATGAAAAAATAATGTTTTGTGTCATTAAAAAAAAAAAAAAAGCCAACTCCTGAGTTGTGAGGTCTCCTTTTAAGGCTGTTACGGCAGGAAAAAGTCTGGCTTTCATAATTGTGTGGACCCATCAGTTGGTAATATTTCCGTGGTAAAATTCATAATGAGAAGAACATGGTAGCCACAAAATCAAATCTCTTCCACATTATCTTCCACTGAGGGCAGGAAGTTTGGTCATTTTTTTTCACTGATGTATCCCCAGTCTCCACAGCAAATACCTGTCACATAGTAGGGAGTCAGTACACATTAGTTGAATGTGTAAATCAATATAGGAAAAGGAGTGCATGGCATGTTTGTGAAATTACCAGTGGTGCGGACCTTGTTATAGAGGGACATAAATAGTCTTTGAAATTTGAGCCTGAAGACTTTTAAGGGAATAGGTCTGCCAACATCAAAGACATGACTGCCTGAAGTTTTGTGCCGTGAGAGGAGGAAAAGCACCGGCAAAGAGCCAGGTGAGTACCCGGTCACCCTCAAGGTGGGCCTGGAGCCAGCACGGGACGGTTGCACCTGGGGTTCTAATTCTGATGCTCCTACCACCTGGGCACGCTGGGAGGAGAAGAGCAGCTACGCTCAGCACGGTCTGGATGGCACGGGCCAAGTTCAGGCTGATGAGAACCGCTGCGCTGCACGGCAGTCTCAGGAGGACTTCCTCTCCCTGAGCCTTCCTCGTCAAGTGTAGGCAGTTGATAAGAACTAGGGTTCAACAATTAAGGTTTAAGACAGTCCAGCATTTAAGGTTCAAGACACACCAGGTTAAAGATCCAACATTCTGATCTGTATCTAAAAAGGCCACAGAAGTCTCACTAAAAAAATACCCTATCATCTAGTGTTGCATTAAATATTGGGACCAATTACACAGTAAGTGAAGACGGGAAGTATTCATGGAATTTTATAATATACTGGCAAAACCACAGATAAATTTCCATAAATGTATCTATAATTACTTAAAATGGTTACAGTATGCAGTATGTTACCACAACAACCGGAGGAAATAGGAATTCAACCAGCCTGTTCTTCCAGACCAACAAACACTGGGAAGGAAAAGCTATTTTCGTTGAATTGATCCCGACTTTCGTGGCTGCTTGTGGATAGCCTACTTGTCAAAGGTTACTTTCTAGTTGCTTTATGTTTCCTAACTAGCCTTTAATCCTGTTTTGGTAAGGACTTCAAACAATACTGGGCAGTGGGTGGGAAAGAGGTAAATTGAGTGAGTGACCAAAAGGATTCCATCACGAACACCTATGTACTGAGATACTTGTGGCTTGCTCTCAATCTGTGAGCTTAAAATCTGAAACATTATCTGTTTTATTGAATAACAATAAAATCCTTATGTGTTAAGAACATGCATAGATAAAAGTCTGCAAGCTTAAAAAATTGAAGAGCAGTAATTGCCATACTTTTCCAATAATAAAAACACATTTTGGTACAGTTTTCATATTTTAAAAACTCAAAGTAGCTTTATGAGTTCAAAAAACAATGCATTTTTCTCAATATATTAACATGTCCTTGTACTGCAAGCATATAGAATATAATTTACTTGGAGATTTAGCACTTGCTACTTTCAAAAATGATTTTTAAAAATATTTTCACTTTAATATTCTGAAAACAGCATAATTACATGATCAGTAATCAATTTTTAAAACCAACAATGAATAGTTTTGTTTGAAATATGTTACTTTGGCAATGTCATGTGGCTAATCTGAATTTATAACAAATTAGGGTTTAATTTATAGTTATTTTTTTTCTATGATACACCCAATGACTAAACAAACTGGTTCCACTGAAGAAAAAGTGAAACAAGATTTTGTGCTGATACGGTGTATCACTGAGAGCCCAGGAGGAAACAAATAAATTCAGAAGTTCAAATGGAGACACTGAAAAGAAGGGACAACCAACCCACAGAGGCGCTGGCAGGGTCAGAGGGATCCCCATTGGCTGAGAACCCGGAGACAACCTCCCATCCTCAGGAGGAAGATACAGAGAGGACCCTGTGTTACTGGAGTGAGATGGAGAGGAGGAGGGGCCCTGGGCAGGAGCTCCAGGCCTGAAAAGGGAGCCCCTCGAGATTTCTCAGGATCACTGCTTTCCACCTGCTGCACTGAAGCAGGGAGAGAGCGAGAAGAAGTACCCCAACATCTCTCTCCTGCCTCTCTCTGATCCCCTCCTGGTGCCTTCCATTGGCCCAAACCAGAAGCTGGCGGGAAGGAATCCAGGGGCAAGAAGATGGGTGAGGACAGCAGAGAATGGCCCCTGGGTGGCAGTGTGAGCACAGGGAGCTCAACCCCCAACCGTTGGTCCCTGAGGCCTAACGCAGGGTGGCAAGACCAAGCATGTGCCTCTGACCGAATTTCTAACACATCTACCGGAAAATATCACTTGGGGGTTTTTCCCCGCTTAGAAATTTTTTTTTTTTTTTTTTTTTTTTTTTTACCAAAAGGCTTTTCTCTTCTGTGGTTTTTCCCCTTCAAGTTCTACTTAAATTCTTCCTTTCATTCACTTGGTCGCACAACGCCCCTCCAGTTAGCAGACGTTTCTCAGAGACCCCATCCTGAGAGTGCCCTGAACTGTGGGAAGCCTTTCAACAATTGTCACTGAATGCCAGATCCAGGGGGTTTCCCTACAATCCCTCTTCAAGTTGGTGATAACTTTCACCAAATGTTAATCCCACCACCCACAGAGGACGGCGCCACGCACCATATCTTTGATAAATGTCAAATGCCCTTCAAGTACAGAGCGGAAATATCTGTTTCAATCTCCTGCAATCTATTAAGTTGATATGTGCGTGTGATTTTTGCATATCTTCTGATTATAAGGCAAATGCAAACAAATACAGAGAATAATTAAAGCTACCACATAAGAAGTTAAGTAGTGCCACTACTGAGAGGCCTTCTTAGCAGAACTGGAAGAGTGTTAATGAAGGTTCTCTGGGCTGGTATGCATCTCAGACTCCTGCTGAGCGAAGTCCTGAGTACCTGTGATTCATCCTGCAGTGACCACAGGCCCTAAAACAGCGTCTTGCCCACTGCAGGCCCTCCATAGATGTTTGCTGAATTGGCCAAACCATGCTTTGCCACCCAAACGCACACAGATAATTACTTCTTGGAAAAATTCCAACTTGTGCTTGATGTTACCTGTGTGGTTTTTCTCTCAAGAGCAGCTCTGTAGGATCACATGATGTTATGGTTTTTTTCTTTGACCTGAATGTCATCTACGTGAATAACAGCTTCATACAAACGTTTCTACCAGCGCATACCACAGCCGATTCAAGGCATCATTTTCAAAACACTGCCAGCATCTCTCAATTTAGAAGATGAACAGTCTCTGCTTCTGAACAGAGGCTAAGGAAATGCATAGTTTGGTATTAACGTAAGAGCTCAAGATATTCCGAATATATTCTTTCTTTCATTTTTTTGAGGTCAATGTTTTTTTTAAGAATTAAAATGTTTACCACAACATTTTGTGGAAGGCCTTCACTCAAAAGTATAACCCTTCATTTTCCTGTGTTTAATAAAAGTTTCTAATTACAAAGTTAATTTTGTAATGTACTTTTTAAACTCGAACAGTAAAAATGTTGCACTTAAATGAATCTGAGTAGGGAGAAAAAAAAAAAAAACCACACCCAGGAACACCAAGATTTTAGTGAAAGTTAAAATATTATTGCATACTTTGCACAATTTAGAATCATTCCCACATGTTACAGTCTAGATTCAAACATTAATTTGAGATGAATTGGACCCTTGAAATCCTAAATTTAACACTCTTCAGAGAAAAATAGCCTTTCTCTTCTGCTTTATGGACAAATGAATTAAATCCTAGGCAATGGAATTGTCTGGGACTTTGAACCAAGACTAAAAGAGATGAAATACTGTTTGATGTGTACAAACATTACAGAATCCAATTGATTTAATAAAAAGATGGGTTGGTTTCATATCCTGGAACAAAATATTCCCCTTTTCCCGAAAATGTTCTCTCATTCCAACAATAGAGGATGTTGGTTTTTTCCAGGGTGTGGGGTATGGGGTGGGTAGGGTTGCCATGAATATAACAGCTACCTTCACTTTTCAAAATGCACTGTAGTTGGAAATTCAGGATGCAGTGAGGGGGGGATAAATAACCTTCGCCTTTATCAAAACATAAGTCTGCATTGGAAACAGCAGGTAAAGGATATAACAACAACAGTATAAATTCATTATTTGCAATCTTGCAGTTCCCTACATCTCGGTAACACAGTGCTTTCAAAGCTTCAGACAGATGGTTTTATTATACTTTACCAATATTTCATCACCTGAAAAGCCTTAGAAAGTTAAACAAGTCTTTTAAATTTCAGAGATGACCTAGTACAATCCTTTTATCTTTCAGATGTTCTCAAATTTTCATTTGTTTTCATTAATCGATGAATACTGAGGAATTTTAGGTACCTCACCACAAAAACTAAAGTTTCCACCTTTTTAGAAACCTAAAAAATGAACGGAAAGAAATCAATTCCAACAAAATGCCAAAATTTTTTTCTTTTCATATTTTGTTTTACAAAGTAAGGAAATCTTTAGAATAGAATACTACAATTACTTAACTATTTATACTTACAAAATGTATTTCGACTTCAAAGCTCTACCTTAAGTATAATAATGTCCATGTCAGTAGTGCCTGATTTCATGTTCCCCCGACCCCCACATTCTTTCTGGGTGCCCCTTTGAGTGGGATTAAAGCAGACAGGAGTTGCTTCGGCCTGCCCAGCATCCCTTCTCTAATTTTCCTTTAGAGAACTCCCCTAGTTTGGACCCTGGACTAACACCTGACTCCTTTCCAGAGGAAGACGCCTGAATCTAAGCTTACTTAGCTTCCTCAGTCCATTCTCCATGTTCAGAGAGGGGCAAGTGCCTCTGTAAGAACCACCCTGAGATTTTTGCTGCAAATATTGAAGAAAAAGTGCTCTTTTCTTGCTAGTAGGAGTAAGACGGTAGTAGCCACTAAGGGGCTATCCTATGGAAAAACCTGTCTGAAAATGGAGCCAAAACCTGTCTGAAAATGGAGCCCAAACCAGAAAACATCCTGATAACCTTGACTGATGGGTCCAGCCATACTTTAACTGGCAAGACCTACCCATAGCCTTTTTGCATCAGCCAAATAAAGTCCTTTATAAGGCAGTCTGAATTGGTTTTTCACCTACAGCTAAAAGAACCCCGAGTCTAACAACATGACAACACTAAGAATAAACACGGCTGCCTTTAAGGTTTCTAATGGATTTCCCCCCTCATATACACAATCTCATTTAATCCTCACAATTCAGGAAAGCACATATATATTAACATTAAATTAACACATTGGTTTTTGAACACATACTATGTGGAAGAAGGATAAAGAATGCGGGGGCTGATCAATCTGAACTACAGTGGCCAGGGAAGTCTCGGTTACGTGGGAGAACAGCGGAGGTTACATAGCTCGGGGCACTCACTAGACACCCCCGAAATGAAAGCATACACAGCATACAGCAGAGCCGGGAGGCAAGCCTTGCAATGAGCCCTGGATGATAAATGAGGAGGCTCTTGGAAGAGGCCAGGTCAGAGACGGTGAAGCTCAAACAGGCAGCGGCGCTCTAAGATTGGCTCAAACAATAGCACACAGAGATAGAGTCAAGTTAGATGTGGGAGCCCCCTAGGTGGCTGCAGCTGTTGCCACTGAGAAAGACAAAGAAGGAAGGGGCAGAGTTTGGGAGGCAAGGAAGGAGACGAAGTATAGGCCAGTTAAACATGCCTGCAGGCTGGATCTATAAGCAAAAAGGTCCAGAAGGCCGTGAGAATCACAGGTCTGGGCTGCAGAGAGGCTGAGACTGGAAATACAAGATGAAGAATCACTGGCATACAGATGGCAGTCCAGGCTTGGGCATTGCCCTCCACAGCCTCCCCAGGAAGAGAAGAGGAAGGAGCCGGAGACCATTTCCTTCTGGGTAATTAATCTCAGGCCTGCTGGGGAGCTCCAAGAAAACAGGCTTCTCCCCAGACAGGGCAGCACTCAGGGAATATCTGCGAAGTGAGCGACTGTCGAGCCAGGGCACCCAGAGCATGCTGTTGGTCCCACACAGGTGTTTCTCCAGGTACCCTCCACGTTAGAGCTGCCAGTCTTGGCTGCTACACTGGGTGCAGGGTCATTATTCGGCTTTCACCTGTTAAATTCGTTCATGCTCTCACATTAGGTGCAATCACAGCTGGCAATGCTTTCTGGGGATGTCTCAGAAAGATGAGTTGAAAAATATTTTTGTGTCATTTTAATTTAGGGTAAAATTCCTACCAGTCACCCCAGCTCCTTTCTCCTGCCTTAACCCAGTGACCACAGCAGGCCTCCGAAGAAAGGCAGGGTCCGAGATGGGGGTCCCCCCAGATAATTCTTTAAGCAGCCATCAAAGTCTCAAAGAAACAAAGGGGTTTGAGAAAAGGAAAGGCTGGCTGTTGGCGATTCCGAGGCAGGTTTCCTGGCTGGGGGGGAGGGGGAGGAGGGGGGTACCTAGGGGGCGGCAGACCTCGCCAGAGGCACGCCAGGAGGCAGAAAGGAGCTGCAGTCACTCCGCACCCCACTTCTCTCCAGATCCCCGGCGGCGCCTGGCAGCCGCCGGCCGCACGTCTGCCCCGGCCGAGCACGCGGGCTCAAGGTCGCCCGGCCGGCGTGACCAGAGCTCCAGGTGCCGGGCGGTGGGCAGCACCCGGACCCCCGTCCGCTTGGGCGCTGGCACTTTTGCTTTGGACTTGACTGAGAGGTCCACTCACGCCTGCCTCCGCCTGGGTAACCGCCCGGCTCCGGCTCCAAGGACTCCGCCTGCGCGCACCCAGGCTGGACGCGCCCCTCCTCCTCCCATCCCCGCAGCTCCTCTCTCCTCCCGCTGCGCAAAGCTGTGGTCTTACTTTCTGTACGTGTGTGTGTCAAGCTCTAAGTCGATGCCAGAAAAGAACATTCATTTGGGGTCAAACTTACCCTTGGGAAATCGCCCACTATCACAAGATTTGGTGTCTACACGCACGGCAATAAGGTGCAGGTACAGGTGGATAAAACACGCTATAAAGGTGCACAGTAAATAAAAAGTAAGCACGCAAAGTACACATCTTTAGCGCAAAAGAGAGAACCCGGCATCCGGTAAACGCGCCAGCTAGCGTCCCCGGTGCCCCTGTGACTGCCCGGCACACGGACAGGAAGGGGCACGAAGGCAGCCCCAGCTGCTTCTGCTCAGCGCGTCACCCCCGCGCCCGGCCCGCCGCCTGGCACTTCGGCCGCGGCCAGTGGTCGAGCCTGAAGGCGTGAACCACCGAATAAATGAATGCACGCGCGACCCGACTCCGCGGGCCGCAGCGCGGGCGCCTCCAAGGCGGACGAGGCCGCCCGACCCGGCTCCACGCTCGCGGCCACCGGCCTCCGGGAGTCGCCCAGCCGGCCGCGGGCCGCGGCACGTGCACCTCCCCCGCGGCCACGGGCACGCCCCGCCCCGCCCCGCCCCGCCCCGCCGCGCACGCACGCGCCCCGCCGCCGGCCGCGGCTCAGCCCGCAAGCCCACGCTCACCCGCGCGCCCGCTGCCCCTCGCGCAAGCGCCCGCTGGGGGGCGCTCGCCTCCCACCCCGCGCGCCCACAGGCGGGCGCCTCGTCCCCCACGGCGATTCTCCTCCCACCCCCGGGCGCGCGCGCCCCCTACCTGAGGGCCGAGGAGGGCGCACGGGGCTGAACACGACCGTGGGAGAAGGCGGTGGAAGAGAGCGAGCGGCCGCGGAGGTCGGTTCGGGCGCGGGCGCGCGCGCGCGCTCCCGGCTCTCGCTTCCTCAGTCGACTCCCGGCCAGAGCCCAACCCTGCTGCCGCGCGCCGCCCGCCTGGCCGCGCCTAATAACAACGGCGCCCGGGGTCAGGTGGCCGCGCGCGGACAGCGCCGCCATTGGCCGGGCGGGGAGCGCGGCGCGCCACGATTGGCTGGGGGGCGGAGCCTCGGCCGGGGCGGGGGCGGGGCTGTGGAGGGAGGCGGGCAGGAGGCGGCGGGGGCGGGGCCAGGCCGCGGTCCGCGCCTTTGTGCCCAGCGCGCGCTCTCCGTCCGCTCCGGCTGCATCAATAATTCAGAGCGGCAGCGGCGGCGCCAGCGGCCGGTGCGGGCAGGAGGCGGCGGAAGCAGCGGGGACCGAGCGGCAGCGGCTATGCATCCAAGTGCGGCTGGGCAGCCGCGGCACCCCTGAGGCCCGGGCGGGGCTCCGGGAGCATCGCGCGGGGGGCACGCTTGCCCGGGAGTGCGAGGAAGAGCAGTGGGGTCCAGAGCGGCGTTGGCGGAGCTGCGCACGGAGCTGAGGAGGGGGCTTCGGAGCGGGGCTGGGGCGGGGGGGCGGCTGGCGCAGGCAGCCCCCGGGGTGGGGGGCGGGGTGGGCGCCGGCGCCGCGATGCTGGGCGTCGTGGAGCTGCTGCTGCTCGGGGCGGCGTGGCTGGCGGGCCCGGCCCGCGGGCAGAACGAGACGGAGCCCATCGTGCTGGAGGGCAAGTGCCTGGTGGTGTGCGACTCCAACCCCACGTCCGATCCCACGGGCACGGCTCTGGGCATCTCTGTGCGCTCCGGCAGCGCCAAGGTGGCTTTCTCCGCCATCAGGAGCACTAACCACGAGCCGTCCGAGATGAGTAATCGCACCATGATCATCTACTTCGACCAGGTGAGCGCTCCGTGCAGATTGGATGGGGGGGGGACCGGGGGCAGGTAGACGCCGGGTCCTCTCAAGGTCTCTGCGGAGGCGCGGGGCCAGAGTGCGGGGCTGACTCCTGCCTCCTCCCCTTCGCTCCCGTCTTGTAGGTACTAGTGAACGTCGGGAACAACTTCGACTCAGAACGCAGCACTTTCATCGCCCCGCGCAAAGGGATCTACAGTTTTAACTTCCACGTGGTAAAAGTCTACAACAGACAGACCATCCAGGTCAGCTGCCGCTTCGGGGCCAGGCCACGGCCCGGTCGGCGGCCACTCGCCGCGGGAGTGAGCGGCCGTACGGGGATGGGAGGTAGAAGGGGCAGCTGCATGTGCCCGGGGCTGCTGCTTGCAAGGACGAGTGGCAGGGCCCCACGATTCTGTGGCTCGGGCTGTCCCTTGCTTCCCCTGTCGCCAGCTCTCGGAACCTAGCCCCCTCCCCAAACGCAGTTTCCCTTCTCCGCCTTCTGGACCCCTCCGGAGAGGCTGTCCCGCTTTCCTATGGGACCCCAGGGACTTCCCGTAGAGGTTGCTGTTAGCATGACAGACAGTTCTCGCTTCGGGATATTTCCCTGATCCCCGGCTTCAGCACCACGGACAGTGTCCCCGACCCCTAGTCCCCGCTCCCAAGCGCGTGAGACGCCTGTGTACACAGCTTGCCTTCAGCACGGCGCTCAGGTGGCCCCCCGGCGTCCCTTTGCAGGCGTCCCTTTGCAGACCGACTCTGGGTTTTTGAACTCGCAGCGCCGAGCCCGAGCTGGTGAAGGGTGAAGAAGGGAGGGGGCGTAGTGCCACTCCCTCCTGCTCCAGCCTTGTTCCAACCGCACGCGGCGGCTCCCCAGGTTCCCAAAGGTGTCTAGGCTTCCTTTGCGCTGAGACAGCAGGCGGAACTCGCGACTGGGGAGAGGGCGCCAGGCCTTTGGCTGCCAGGCCACCGCAAGGGCCAAACCGGGCGGTGGCTGGAGCGGCTGGAGCTGGACGGGAATTGAGCCGAGGTTTGGGGCTGAAGCACAGAGTGCAGCTCTGCATGAGATTTCTCATCAGCCGAAAGCCTTGTCCGGCTTCTCCACTGTGTCCAGCCAGCTGGGACCAAGAGGAGCCAGGGTTTTTGTTTTCCCAGAAGCTCCAAGAGTGGAGTTGCTTTAGTTTCAATTTGAGCCTTGGGGGAGGTGGCGGAGAGGCCTAAGGTCTCGGGGTGTTTGAGCCATCTACTGATTTATTAAACTGGATAAAAGCGTAATTGGGATTCGCTGGGCGCTCAAGGAATGAAAGTGACTCCCGTTTGGGGGGTAGACCTTTCCTCTTATCCAGATGGGCCTTATCCAATGGGGGTCTTTCACCTCCATTGCACCCTCAGCAGTAATCTGCAAAGCCCCTTTTCATCCCGCTCCCCACACCCCCGTGCTTCCAGGCCTTTACAGCCTTTAGCCAAGGTTCGCGTCTCCATTCCCGCCTAGGTTGCGACTCTGAAGCGGGCCTTTCTGTCTCTCAGGTGAGTCTCATGTTAAACGGGTGGCCGGTGATTTCAGCCTTCGCTGGTGACCAGGACGTGACCCGGGAGGCCGCCAGCAATGGAGTCCTAATCCAGATGGAGAAAGGCGACCGTGCATACCTCAAGCTGGAGCGGGGGAACTTGATGGGCGGCTGGAAGTACTCGACCTTCTCTGGATTCCTTGTGTTTCCCCTCTGACTGGCTCAGCGCCGAATGGAGGCAGGGAGAGGGCGAAGGCAGGAGGGGGAATTAGAAAGAGGCTGAAATGTAGAGGAGGAGAAAGCGGCACGACTTGAAACTTCCCACATGTTCCCCAGCTGTATCCCGTGAAAGGTGTGCGCGGGCGGTCGGACAATTTGTCCGTTTACTCATTAAGAGAAGTAAATTCCACTTAGCTCTGCGCACTCCCATTTCCAAAAATAAACTCACCTCCCCCATTTCAGTTGCAGTAATGAAGACTGTCTTGCCATTGTTTCTTCCCCCACGTTCATGTTCCCTACGATTTATAGAAAAGAAACTTTGTATTTCACTGTATAATGTGAAATATCTTCCTCCGCGGTCCCCTGCTGAAATCTAATATGCCCCTCCCCCTTTTTAGTTGAGGGGGTAAGATTTTTTGTGTGTGTGGATGGGGGAGGTAGTTTTAATTTGGCAAGTGTTGCTCTTCTTAAAACACCGCTCGAGAGTTAATTAGCTGAAGATACTTTGTTTCCTCGGCTGCTTGCTAGCAGAGAACGGACTCACCTTAGTGGTGACTGGTTTAAACACATATATATAAATATATATCATTTGTACACGAAGAACTCTTCCCAGTGGAAACTGGCTGTATTTCCGTATTTCTATGTCCTATTCGGAGTGATCGTGAAATCTCAGGCTGCTTGATGTTCTCATGCTTGTCGATGCCCTCGTGTTCTGTGGCTCCACGAACCACCAGGAGGTTCTTCCGGGCGACTCCTCGTCCTCTGTAACATACGTGTGAATAGCCAAGATTTAATTTTGCTTTAATCCAATAAAGTTGAAGTGGGAATTTTATTTTTCTGAAACAGCTTTCTAAACTCCCCAGCTGCAAGGTTTGGGGGCGGGGTGGGGAAGGGCGAGTTTCGGAGTGTGGGCGACTGGTTAGCGTGCGAGCCCCGCCGCGAGGCCGGGGCGCAGGGCTGGCGGGCGCCCCTTCCTGCGCCAGGCCTGGGGCCAGCCCCGCACTCGCCTGCGTTCCCTGCTCTGGCGCAAACGCAGGGAATTTGGCCGAAATCTTGCGAGGCCAGGCGGGCTGCCGGCCTGGAAGCGCAGGTGGGGTTTTTCGAAGTCCACGTGCATCAGGAATGATCCCAACCAGAGGAGCTGGCTCCGGCCTGCCCCGGAGGAGCGCTCCCCACGCCTCTGCCCCCGGGTTTCTCCCGCCGTTCGCTGTCCAGTTGCCGAAGCAGCGTGTTTGTGACCACCGCGCTGCGTCCCGGCTCCGCTCGCCGTACCGCCCGGGCGCCCAGCACCTGTGATTGCGCTCATCGCAGGACTTCTAATCGAGAGGCTCGTCCAGGAGGTTTGATTGTATCGGAACACAATGTGAAAACAAAATTGAAATAAACGACTTCGTTTTAAGCCTGGACTTCTGACCCAGTCGCTTCGGCAGAGGAGAGGTAGGGCGCTGCCCAGCGGGTGGGTGGCCAGGGCCTCGGGCAGGAGCCCCCGCCCGGATAGGCCCCCCTCTGGCTCAGGTCCGTTTTAGAGGCTCTTTCCTGGCCCGAGATTCAGGGACGAATTTAATTAGTTCCTGGGCGTAGGGGGGGGGGGGGAGAAGGGAGGAATATAATAGCATAATAAGCAACGTATCGCGAGTTATTCCTGCGGCTCCTCTGATTGAGAGATTCCGGAGCAAGCGGCCTTCGTAGAAACTCGGGCTCTGGTCTTCCTCCGCACGCCACGCGGCCGCCGCGTCTCCAGTGGGCGCGCCCCGCCCCGCAGAGGCCCCGGATCCCGACCAGGAGCGGTGGGGCTTTCCGGAATGAGCAGTGGACCCAAGTGCTTTGTCTCTTCCTGCCTCGCCGTCCCCCCACTAGTCAGTCCCCAGGGAAGCGGGGTGGGGGCGTGGGAGGGGTGTGTGGTGGTGGCGGCGAGGTGGATTAGGATCCCCAAACGACTTTAAAAAAAAACTTTTTAAAAAGGGACACTTTTAAAACTATTTTCTCCGCATTCTTCGGTTGGGAGGAAGAGGTAGGGAGAGCTGGAGCCTCAGCAGGGATGTGCTTAGCTCGACCCAACCGCTCTGACCGCGCGGAGCCAGCCCGCCAGCCCTGGAGACTGGGGCCCCGGTGCTCTCCGAGGAGGGAGAGCCGCCGCCACCCGAGGAAGCCGCGGCTGATGCACTCGGAGGCTCACTGGGCTACAGGTGGGTGGCGTGGTCACCCCTCCCCCTGAGAGGGGACCACCGGCGTGGCTGTCCAGGCTGTGGGACGGCCAGGCTGTGCAGCTGTGGGACTTTGCAAGTGCCCTCTCTGTCCTCAGCTTGCCCATGTGTACAAAGACAGAGAGCTAAACATCTCCAAGAGTCCTTCCTTCCTGCTCTGAGGTCCCAGCGGTCCCCTGTTCCCTGACCAGGGGCCCCCAATTCTTCTGCCTGTGTTAGTGAGTCCTGGCTGCAACCCGCGCTGCCCAGACTCCTGGACGCCAGGCCAGACGCTGGACTGGAGGCCAAGGGGGGACCCTGAGCATCCAGACTCTCAAGCTTACTTTGAATCCCTGCTCTGAGGCCTGGAAGGTGAACACAGAGGGGAGCACATGGGCCCCAAGCGGGAGGGAGAGAGGAAATATGCTCTGATTCTGTTGTGGCCCCAGCTGGCCCCTTCCCAAACATCTGACCTTGGCATTGGAGACCCTTCTCAATCTGGTTACGGCCACTTCTTCCACATGCTGATCCCTTTCCTCACCATTTGTGAACCCATCTCCCTCTACTGTCTTCATACCTCTGCACCTACTGTCTCTTTGCTTCAAGTTGAAGTACCCTTTCTGTCCTCTCCTTTGCAAAATCCTAATCTTTCTGGGGATCTAAGCAGTTCAACTAAAAGGCTGCCTCGTCTGGGAAGCAGTCCTATCTATTCAGCACAGGTACTGTTTCAGAGGCTGCCGCCTCCCCAGCTCCCACACACACAGGCCTTGTTTGGCTCTGGTCAGGAAGGGAGACACGTGGGGTGGGGCCTGTGTCCAGCTCTGCAGTGGGTCCCATGGGGCAGTGGCGGCCCACACTTGCAGCAAGTGCTCAGGAATGCTAAGTAGGCATTCCTGTCCCAGAAACCTCTGGGGAAATGTGGGATTCTCCACCCCCAAACTTCCCTCACCCTCAGGCCTGACTGAGCCTTTCATTAGCCTTGGTGGGGCTGTGGACAGCCCTCCCCAGGGACCTGGAGTTTGGTGGCCTCTCTGGGGCCTGACCCTTGGCAGTTAGGCCACCTCCCTCAGGTGAAGCAAAGATGGCAGTGATTTTTTTCCCCTGCCAGAGGCAGGTGAGTTAGCCCTCATCTGAAAATTGTGCTCCAGCTGGGAGGGAATCAGACACTCCAACTTGTGTGTTGGAGATTGAGAGGGAGAGAGAAAAAAGGGCCAGTGGCTCCCTAGCACCGCCCCCCCCCCCCACACACACACACCACCACCACCACCACCACCACCACCACCAGAGGCTGGGGGGAGGGGCGCACTCTAAACCTACACCTCACAGTGGCTTCCTTGAATGCTCAGAACCCTCTAGGCCCTTCTAGCCTGGGGCCCTCTGGGGCCCTGCGTCCTGCTTCCATCTCAAACCGGACTAGAATAAAGCCTGTAGGGTTTCCAGAACCCCCCACCCCCCATTCAGCCTCCCCGCAGTCTCAAAGGCTCCTCCCTGCTTAGGTCACTTTGGTTACTTCCTCATCTGCCTCCGTAGAAAATGTCACCACCTCCTCCGGGAAGCCTTCCTCACTGCAGACAGAGTGGTGACCCCTACCTGGTTGGTCCCCCACCACACTGCCTCCTCTCCCCAGTTCTCGGAGGGCAGAGCCTGTGTTAGGGGTCTTATGGGGGTGGGAGTTGCGGGGGGAGTCAGCGACGTTCGCAGGACCCAAGGAGCCCAGACCCGACTTCCAGGCCCCGGTTTTCCCGGCTGCGCCTTGCGCTTCTGGGCATCACCCGGCCAGAGCTTGGATCCTTGGCGAGGAGCCGGGTCGCTGTCGTCTGTGCTGTCTGCCCAGCAGCGTCGGCCCGGTGCCCGCCCCCTAATTCGTGGGCTCCCGCGCCCGCAGCGTCTTCGGCGGTTTGAGCTGGGAGCGCGCTCTCCGAGCTGCGCTGGAGCGCTAATGCTGACAGCCCGGGAGGACCGGCTATAATTATCCAGACGGAGAGGGAGCCTCACCCCACTCAATTGTTGCCTTAGTGGGGTAGTGATGGGGGACAGTGCGGGGCGGAGCGAAGTGGCAGGACGTTCCGCGAGTGCTGGGCGGGGGCCTGGGGCCCCCGCGGCCCCAAAGGAGGGTTGAAGGACCAGAAGGTGCGGACGCGTGCCCTCCACTCCGCCTCTGGCCTGATGTGCCACTTGAGGACACTGTCTCCCCCGGCCTGACCTTATTTTCAATTCCCAAATGCACGGGTGGGCTATTGAGGTGTAGGGTTTCCTCCAGGTGGCCTTACTTTTCAGAGAATAGAGTCAGTGAGTCTAAGACTTCCGGTCTCCCCATTCAGCCGCTCACCTGCCAGCACATGCTGGCCCTGGCCTTG
The DNA here is from genome assembly GCF_964194185.1 of Rhinolophus hipposideros. NCBI lineage: Eukaryota > Metazoa > Chordata > Mammalia > Chiroptera > Rhinolophidae > Rhinolophus > Rhinolophus hipposideros. Next base: position 4,251,691 of record NC_138067.1, on the reverse strand, counting down.
TCACCCCTACTGGCTTTCAAACAAAAGAGCGAAAACTTTCACCTATTCTAGGCGAGGGCAGCGGTGCCCTCCAACTGGAAAGTCAAGCCAGGAGGCAAAGCAAGGTTTACCTGCCTTTGGGCCAATTAACCGGGGAGCAGAGATTCCCCAGGGGCGATTTCCCAGGTCTCCTGGGATCTTGGCACAAGGTTCCTCATCGAAGACACACACACTCTCTCAGAGCCTCAGTTTGCTCATATCTCAAATGGGGACAACAATGCCTTCACGACAGGGTGGATGTGAAGACTATGAGGAGAGGTATAGAAAACACTCAGCATTACCTGACATATTGTAGGTGCTGAATAAATGGTAGCAACAATAAGGAACAATGGACACCTGGGGCATTGCACTATCACAGAAGCAGGACACAAGGGGACATGGGACAGACACGGGAAAACTGAAAGCAGAGAGGGGGAGGGGCACAGAGTAAGTGAATGGTGGAGTTAGGGAAAGGATCCCGTGGTCTTCCTGCACACTCATCTCCTCTCCCCCATGAGTCAGTCGGGAGGACAGGAGATTTCACCCTGTATCTCTTGGCTCCATTTCTGTTGCTCGTCTATTTCTGTGAACCACTATAGATGAATATTCTGTCAGCATGTCTGCATGCTGCCCCACCCCTGTTAAGGCACAATCTCCATTTGCACATCTGTGTCCCTTTGGAGAGTGACCCCCTCCAAGGTAGGAACTGCGTCCTGCTCATCTTGCATGGCCAAGGGTCTCCCATGGTGCCTGGCACAGAACAGGTGTGATGCGATTGTGTCCTGGTGAAACCCAACTGTGCCTGGCATGATTACAGGACATGGACCCAGCCAGTGAAACTGCCCTGTGGGGGCACTTCCTAGATCTCAGTTGCCCCCTCCCCCATCACGGATGGGAATGCTGACCTGGAAATGCTCCCAGACCCTGTCCACGTAGGGAACCCTTCCCAAGCTCCTGCACTTGCTCTCACCTCTTTCCATTTCACTCTGAGCTCAGCCTGGCCCCAGAAAGTTCGAGATTTGACCCTGGGAAAGTAAGGGGCAGGAGCAGTGAGGAAGAGGCCAAGATTACTTGTGGATGTGATTAGATGCACGGGTTGGTGTTGGGATTTGTTGCTAGGTCTCTCTGGGAAATGTTTTCCCGTGCATAGATGAAGCTGCCTGCACTTCTGGCAGCAGTGAGGAGACACAGTACAGCTGAAGTCAGGAAAAAGAACTTCATGATCATAAAGAAAGGATGTCCAGTTGTGTGGCCCAGAACCTGGGGCGGTCTTTGTTCCTCCTGCTAAACTCTGAAGAGATCAGGGAAAAGGTGCAGGGGGAGGGACTGACCTGAGCAAGCTCCATTTTGACCTTCGAGACTTTTCTTGAACTCTACTTCATCTGCAAGGTCCTCTGACCCCCATCCATCGGGGCCTGACCCTCTGCTGACCACATGAACTCTTCTTTTCAGGTCACAGCCTGACCGCAGCTCTGCAGGGTGCTAAGCTCCATGAGGACGGCCCTCAGCTGCCATTTCCCACATGTGCCCGCTGCCTGGCACAGGGTCAGGGCTGGTAGAAGCTCTACGAATGGTCCCTGAATGAATGAGTGAGTGAGCACGTGAATAGGTGGGCAGATGGATGAGGGATGGCTGGTTGTCATGAGTGCATTTGCCGGGTCCTCCAGGCTGCGAACTCCGCAGAGGTGCCTACGCTGTTCTCAGCCCTGTTAGAGCTCCGTTCTCAGTGCCTAGCACAATTCCTGGAATAGAGTCAGCCTGGAAAATATTTCTTGGATGACTGAATGAGGAATTACAGCACTTTGGCAATGGGACTCCCTGGACTGTGAGATTCTGGAGTGCAGGCTCAGCAGCCCTGAGCTCCTCTCTACCTCCCCACCATCCTCCTGAACGGCCATATTTATTTTAGAGCAATGGAGTGAATTTGTAGTGGTCCTTGCATGCTGCTTGCCCCACCTCACCCTCCAACATGCTGTCAGCTTCTTAGAGGGAGGGACCACCCTTTATTTTTCTTAAAGGGCAGACATCTCCTCCGTTTTCCTCAACACCACATAACGTGATCCAGTGTTGGCTGGTGGGTTTAATCGGGATCAAGCCACGACGTCTGCGGTTATGGGCGGGGCTGAAGCCCCGTTCACGGCACCAATCAGCTAGTGAATCCCAGAAGGTTCTTCCATGGTTCCAACATACAGGCAAGGTATACACAGTAGCCACCTCATACCTCGAGCAGTGAGGAGCTGGTATTCCCCCAGCAGACCCTGGCTTGTGGCTAACCACGGGGTCTCTGGGTTTTTGTTCTAGCTGAAAGCAGAAAGACCTCTGTAATCCCCTTGCAGCTTTGGCTGCTGCAGCAGACCATGGAGTTGGAGTGGTCTCAGCTGGTTCCCTCTAAAGAAAAGCCAGTGTTCTCCAAAATTCCCTTCCTTCCACAGACCCAGTGTCCAGCTGAGAGTTCAGCACAACAGAATTCTCTGGAAGGCTCTGCCAGCCATCAGCAACCTGCTGACCCAGGTGAGGCCCCAACAGCCCTTTCTCCCATCATCAGGAATTACTGCAGACTTTCAGAGAAACTTTCAAAGTGGGAAGAGGGACTCACCAACCCAGGAGGAGCAACTGGGCATCTCTTCCTCCTCATTTGAAAGGAAGCTGTGTGCTCTGCCCAGATCCTGTATCAGATAGACTCTGCTTTGTATTCAGAGAGACTCAAAAATAAACTCCCCAATGTGTACTTCCGCTGAGCAGTTCAGATGATTTTATAATGACTGAGTGGCTCCAAGTATGGAATTAAAATGCAGCTGATGAGACCTCTGCTATTTTACTAACTCGTCTTGATCAAAGTTGGTCCATTTAGGTCTCCGCAATGTTCCAAATGCTGTCTCTGTCTCTCTCTGTCTCTCTGTCTCTCTCTCTCTCTCTCTCTCTCTCTCTCTCTCTCTCTCTCTCTCTCTCTCGCATTTGGAAGGAGTTCACTCCAGGTAGATGGATTATGTACTTAATCGTCACGCGGCGTCTGACTGCCTGGTGCTCTTCCTTCCTTCTCCTCTGTGCTCTCCATACCTCCCAAGCAGGAACTTACTTGGCAGGTTCACCCATGTGTGGGCCTAAATGACCTCCCACATCCATGTGAGACATGGCAGTGCTCTTTGACACTGTGAAGTTTGCAGCCGTTTTTCTGCATTGTCTACGTGTGTTCCTGTCTCTGTCATGAGAAGCTGGGGTCCAGGCTGAGGGCAGAAGCAAGCCTGTTCCCCCAGGAGCAAAACCCATGATCTCTAGGTCAAGTCCCAACTAGAAGCCTATGAAATGCAAGACTCTGTGAAGGCAGTTGGGGTCTTGGCATCTGAGTTTCCAGCTTAACACTGGAATCCCGCCTTTTACCCCCGCCCACGGAAAAAGCTGTCCCAAGACCGGCTCCCCTCTAAGTTCATTCTCCCCTCAGCAGCCAGAGCGAGCTTCTCAGACATAAGCCAAACCAAGGATCCTCTGCTGAAAGCCATCCAGTGTCTTCACAAGGCACTGTGACTCCTTACTGGGGCTGGCAAGGCCTCCGTGACCTGGCCCCTGCTGACGTCCACAAGCTCATCTCCTGTGGCTCTCCTCCAGTGCAGAGGAGCCCATTCTGGCTCTCTACCAGTTCCTAGGATATGCCAAGTGCTCTCCTGTCTCAGAACCTTTGCACCTTTGATCCTTTGGGGGCAAGGAATACTTTCCACCCCCCAATTTCCTTTCCTTTCAGGTCTCAGCAGGCTGTCCCTGATACACAGCCACTCCCTCTGTTACCAGTCGAGCCCCCAAATGTCCATTTCTCTGTTTACTTCTTTACTGTTTCTCTCCCTCCCCAGGGAAAGAGACCTGGTCTGTCCTGGGTGTCACTTTATCCCCAGCATTTGGAACAGAACCTGCAGTGGTAGGGGCTTGCTTCATATGTGAATGACTGAATGGACTACCATCCCTCCGATCATGTTCCCCAGGACTCAGGGCCTCTGCCCCATCAGAGCACAGCCACCCTCTCATTGGTCCCTCTCCTCAGGAGCTCCGGGAAGGCATTAACCATGTCACCCACAAGAAACCATATCCATTGGGAAGGGAAGCAGGCTGGAAGCCATGAAGTCAAGGGTGGGGGCTGGGTAATTGGTCTCTTATCATCCAGAGACCCAGTGAAAGGGTCTTTTGCTTGTCAGCATCTGCTTGTAAAAATTGCTTAATTCAGCTAACCATGCAGTTGGGCTAGGGGAAAATTGAAGCGAGCTGTTAACTACTGAATTTTTCCACTGATGTTATCTTGCAACAGATAAGCACGAACAAGAGAACAAGGAGAGGGTGAAAAGGTATCCTTTTTCCCCAGGAAGAACACAATGGCCTAATAATGCTTATAATTCTAAAAGTCTTTGCAAAATTCCATGTGATGTGTTTACAGACCACACTTGAGTAGCAATGATATAGGACCATGTATAATAATACCACAGTTATTTCCAAAAACCAGTCCATGAGTATGTTATATCAGAATTGCCTTGAAAAAAATTCTTGTTGGGGTGGGGTGGGGGGGGTTGGAAGAGAATGTACTGGTGGCTCACATAACAGAAAGGTTAAGCATAAGGTTAAGTAAAATTATGCTTCAGGCATAATTTTATCACAAGTACCTGGTCTCTGTCTCCCTCTCTCAGTGCTCAGATTCTTTCACCCCTCATAGTCACAATGTAGCTGCAGAAGCTCCAGCCCTTTCATTGTCTCTGCTTTAAATCCTCTCTCCCAGAAGTCTTTGCAAAATTCTCATGGTACCTCATTGGCTCTGAAGGGGTCCCCTGCCAACCACTAATTCAATTTTTATGAAAAGGCAATGCAGGCTCTGATTGGTCAGACCTAAATCTTAGTCCCCTTGTGAAGTCAGAGAGTAAGACTTAATCCTTGAAGCACCGAGGATTAAGAGTGCGTATTTATGTGAGTGTGTAGGAGAATTTCAAACCTAAAATTGCAAGCTAACACAGAAAGTCAAGGGCCACCCAGCCCAAATTCCAAACCCAGGACTCTTATACCCAATTTTTCACTCACGTAGTTAATGGGCATCTCAGATATACCATGTTCAAAACAGCGCCCCCGATCTTCTACCCCAAAACTGCTCTTGCCAGTCTTTTCCATCTCAGTTAGTGGCAATTCCATTCTTTTGGTAGCTCAGACCAGAAACCCTGGTACCATCCTTGACTCCTTCTCTTTTATACCAAACAGCAAATCCAGCAGCAAATCTTATCAGCTCTACCTTAAAAATAATCCAACAGTCAGCTGGTCCAGGCCACCAGCATCTTTCCACTGGACAATTGCAGTTGCCCAACGTGCGTCCTGGCAGCTTCCATTACTGCCGCCCTACATCTATTCTGCCCACAGTAGCCATAGCACGATCCCACTAAGATATGAGTCAGATCACAGCACTCCTTCGCTAAAACTTCCCAAAGGGCTCCCTGCTCATTTAGGCTAAAATCTAAACTATTCATCATGGTCCGTCCCTTGAGAGCTGCCCCCCACCCACCGGATCTGACTACTTCCCTGACCTCATTAGCATTCACCTGGGAGCTTGTATAAAGTACACCTGCCTGCCGCTTCCTGCCCCTGCAGGCTTTGATGCAGGAGCTCTGGGCTGGTCCCACATGTGATTTTGATCTGCAGCCCAGTTGTACGAGCAACGGCTCCCAGGGCCTGGGCTGGGCTGTGGCATGGAGGCAGTGAATAGACGTCTGCTGAGTCAGCAGCTCATCTTTTTCTGTGTTTGTGTTTGGTTCTCAAGGTGAAGCAGAATGGGGGTGGGGGAGGAGGTTCCGTATTATTTCCCATAATGAAATCCGATTTTACAAAGGTAGTTTCTTCTGTAACACCAGGAAGGGGGGGCGTGGGGCGTTATCTGAGAAGTGTAATTTGTGTCAGCTTGCTTTGCAGAAGAAGGGGCGTCCTGCCCCTGTCGGCTAACACGTTTGCCTCTCAGTAGGATGCTGGGTGGCTGTTTCGTGACTACATCTTTCACTTTCACTTAATGGTGACAGCCATTGCAGCAGGCGGTGTTTCCACCTAGCCTCTGTGCCGATAATGAAGGCAGCTTCACCAGAGCCCTTGTATAAACTGTCCCCGCCTGGGAGCCTGCCTGCCTGACTCATATCATTTTACTTTGGCTCGTCACCCTGCCAAAGCCCATGGGCATTCTTGGGCCTGCCTGTTCCCTGAGCAGTGAGCTCCCAGCTCCTTCTCTCCCTCACCCTCACTCCCTGAGCCAGGCAGCCCCTGGCCTCCTGACCTGGTCTTGGAGGTCCCCGCCCACCCTGCATGAGCTGTCCCTGAGACAGACTCTGAGCTCCCTGCTGTCCCCTTTGATAGGATGTTAGCTTAATTTCCAAGTGTGAAAAATCCTGCCATGGGACATCAAAGACCCAAGTCCATAATCTGATTGGAGTTCTGGAAAGTGTCTGGTACTGACACTTTCCCACTAAGGAACACAAATTGGCTATTTTAAGCAGAAGAGGAATTTCTTCATGTGCAGCTCAGAACTGAAGTGCAGGCTGGGGAATTAGGCTCAGGAACCCCAGGAAACAGGACAGCCCTGAGGTGAGAGTTCAGGGACAGTCCCCTAGGGAGCCCACCTGCAGGGTGCACTGGTCATAGTCATTTCCATTCTAGGTTCAACATTTAACACCCTTTGAAAGAGGATTACTGCACAAGCTCACCCTTCACCTGCGAAGCACTGAGTGTCACCATTGTCAGGAAAGAGCTAGGCCAAGGTCGGGGCCAGGGAGAGCATTCCAGGCAGAAGGAGCAGCATGGTAGAAACCATGGATTTGTGGAAGCTCTGGGAGGACTGAGGAAGGGCCAATGTTGCCCCTGGCATGGCGGTCGGGGGAAGGACTCAGGCTGGCTGCTGGGAGTAGAAAGGCCTGGAAGGGACAGGACTGGAAGCATGAGGTCCAGTGACCAGGCTGTGGCAGCCATCCAGGCTGAGGGATATGGCAACTAGGTCTATGGCCGTGACAGTGAGATGGGAGAGCAGAGATGTATGTGAGGGATATTTAGGCATTACATCCTTAGGATTAGTGACGGACTAGGATATAGGGGTGAGGGGAAGGGGGTGGCAAGGGTGGTCTCTGATTTCTCCAGAATTTCTGGTTATGCTGCAGGATGGGCAGCATTGCCACTCCCGGAGAGAAGAGAATGACCTGGGACAGCAGGGGTCAGGAGGTAAGTTTGGGACATAATGCATTTGAGATTTCTTTGTGTCAATGACAGCTAGATGTCTGGTCTGGAGGCCTGAGGAAGGTGTGAGCTGGAGGAATACACTTGGGCCTCCTAGGCATTAAGGTGGGTCAAGAGCCCTAAGCAGAGATGAACCGGCTGAGTGGAAACACAGACAGTGGGAATAGCTCTTAGGAAGTGTTGCACCGTGTTAGAAACACTTCAATGACTGGTGCGTGCGTGCGTGCGTGTGTGTGTGTGTGTGTGTGTGTGCGCGCGTTCCTGTAGCCAAATGATTGGCTTCTGATAGGGTGCGTCTCACCTCACATCAGCTCCTGTGGTCACCTAATAAATGTTAAGAGCCAGGCGGGGCCATATTATGGTGGGGTTGGTGGCGGAGAGGAAAGGGAGACGATTGAGACACAGAGGTGGTCTCATTAAGCTCCTCTCGCCTTCACCCCAACACACACACAACTCAGGCCTGACACTTTGATTGAACTTAATTTCTTTCTTTCTAAAGCCTTCCCTGAAAGAATTATGAGCCCAGCTTCCCCTGACAGCACCAGGGGGAGGCCAGTATTGGCGATGGCATAAAAGTGGAGGACAGAGAGAAGAGCAAAAGATGGGGCATTTATCCTGAGCGGGGACCTGGAGCAACAGCCACATTCTGAGCAAGATGGACAGAAAGCAGGGTGTTCAAAATAGAACAGCCGCACTGCTTCAGGCGCAGGAATCAACCCAGACTAAAGCCGACCTTCCTGATTCTCAGCAACTGATCCCACGGAGGCAAAGGGGGCCCCCGGACCCCAGGGAGGAGAGAAGAAAGGGGCGGCAACTGGCCTCGGCCTGGAGCTTTGTCCTGGAGCGGCGACCATGTTCCCTGCCTCTGAAGAGAAAGCTGGTCCATGGGACATGTGGGGCCCTTAATGCAGACAGCAATAGGCCATGCTGTTTCTGGAACAGACCAGAACATCTGCATGCAAGCACAGGTTATTTTCTCCAAAACAGTTCTCAGAAGATGCAAATCTCCTTTTTCAAATGATGACCGGGTCACAAAGATCAGGATGACAGGGCTGGTGCGCTGGGGAGGTTTAGGGACAGGGATGGGAGGCATGGGAAATGCTGTGAGTGCCATGGTAGGGGGAGGGGCCAAGCCCCGTGGGCTCTTGGAGGAAGCAGAGGGCTTCAGGGAGGAAGTGACTTTGTTTTGTTTTTAACATACTTAGTTTTTCAGAACAGTTTTAGATTTATAGAAAAATTGAGAAGATGGTCCAGAAAATTCCCCTTTCTGTTTAAGCCGTGTGGGCTGCATTTACCTTTGCTGCCTACCAGAAAAAGTCCTAAAGTCCTAAGTGGTACAGAAGTCTGTGGCCAATCGACTATATTAATGCCAGAGAACAATGCCTTATCTAAGGAGATGGTGCTTCAGTGGAGGAATTTCAGATCTCATAGGGGAGATACAATTAAAGTCCCACCAAACACATGCTCACACTTGGGCTGACTGTTCCCCAGTATGTGGTACTGGGGTGAGCAGTGTTTGCTGAGGTATCTTATTTGGGGGTTCTTTCCATCTCTTTATTATCTGCTCTTTACCCCAATTTTACTGAGCAGTTTTCCCAGGATCTTTGTTTTTCATGCATGGGACTTTGAAATGTCTAAGATATTTTTTTGAAGACGCGCCTGCCTTTCCCTGTCGTTTATATCCATGTTGAAAACACTACTCAGCAAACCTAGGCCGAGCACCTTCTCTGTACCAGCTACTGCGCTGAGCTGACAGGACGCCTTTCACCCTTAGAGGAACTCATGCCCTCGAGAGCAAATGAAAAATGAGAGCAGTTTGTCCTCAGTGATCTTTTCTCTCAAGCCCATTTCACTCCTGCTGTTCTCTGACCATCTAATACCCTCCATCCAGGCTTCCTACTCCTAGCAAATGGCCCTGTGTACTTAACTAATGCACCTACACCTGTCCCCGAACTCCACCCCCCCCCCTTGAGCTTGCCTTTCACTGTTACCCCTGGGAAAGTGATCCCGCAAACTAGTCCACAACAAGAGGCTAGTGATGGATAGCCGCTCAGGGAACACCTTCTCCCAGGTCACCGTCTACAGGCCAAATGAGCAAAAGCCCCGTGTGGAGTTTGAGGTATTGAGGAGGGCAGGTTCAAGGGTCCTTTCTCTTGTCCTTCTCCTTGTACTAAGACAGGGTCATCTTTACTCACAGATTCTGGGAGGGGTAACAACTAGAGAGGCAGAGCCATAGCTCAAAAGAAGCCCACCAATAAAGACCCGGGTTTTAATTCTGACATTGGCCCTGGGGTGTTACAACACTGTGGGCGAACCCCTTTACTTTACCTGGCCTCAGTTTCCCCACCTGCACAATGGAAAGGATAATTTCCGTCTGGCTGAACTCTCTAGGGACACTGAGAATAAACGCTGTAACAGACCGAAAAGTGTTTTAGATGGAAAACACCATAAAATAAATTCAAGGTGTTATTATTTTAAGGTGCAAAATCAGAACTTATAAAACCAGGCATAAAAATGTCTTAGTGGATCTAATTTCATTCTGGAGAAAATTAATGGTTACATCTCAGACTTGAATTTTCCAAAGAGTCAGTCTCAGAATGTCAGAGACAGAAGTGCCCTTAGAGATACGTAGTTTAGCCCCACCCCTCCCAATGGAGAAGGAGAGGCCCAGAGAGGGAAGGGACTGCTCAGGGTCACACAGCAGATAAGGGACTCAGCTGGGGCTGAGACCAGGTAGTTCTGATGCCTTTTCCTCCATTTTATTCTTTCTTTTCATGGGGATGGTGAGGGTGGCAGGGCTCAAACCTCTGAGCCATCTGTAAGTGACACCTGAGGCTTGTGAGGCCCATCTCGGCATCTGTCTGGGAAGGAGATCTCCGACTTCCAGGCCCAGTGAACACTCAGAGGACATTCCTGCCGCATTTGCTGACCTCAGGTCCTCAACATTAGACTGGCTTAACCCAGAAACTCTGCTGCTGGTCACATCTCCCTCCCTGGGCTGGCTTCTGTACAGTGTGGCTTGCTGTGGTTTGAAAGCAGAAGTAATTGCAATATATTGAGGTTTGGTATTGTAATAAAAATAGGGGCCATTACAGCTACCATTTATGTCATTAGTATTTAGTGGTGGTGTGTTGCAGCTTTTTTAGTGCTCATAAAACTGTCGCTGCTTGCAGATATGTCACGGCACTGATATAAATTTAAAGGGTTGGAAATCCATAAGTCATAAAAACTAGATAGTAAATAGCAACAGAACAGGATGGACAAGAACTGTTGTGTTAGGCATGCAAATGCTTATGGATTTGCATGTCTAGTGCTTGCATTAGCATAATGAGGAGCACATTTACATTACAGATGGACTTGATTAACTAGGTCCTTGTAAATAAAGTCCACTCAGCCCACAAAAGGGGGAGTTTGGGCCCCAGAGGAGGAATTGTTGCAGGAGTCAAAGGGCAAGTGGAGTCATTTCCTGTTTCCTCTCTTGTGGTATTGACTTGGTAGAGAAGTCTTCAGAATCACTGATAATGCCCAGATAGGAGTGGATTTGGACTCATCTAATACAATAACAATGGCCAACATACAATAAAGTGCTTACTGTGTATCCTCACAACAGCCCTATTATTATACCCATTTTACAGATGAGGAAGCTAAGGTACAGGTACGGGACTTTATCAGGGTCCAATTTTATATAAACGGAAGATCCAGAATGCAAACCCGGGCAAACTTGGCTCCAAAGCCCGTGCTCTTAACTACTCCACCAGTTGTCTTTTATTCACTCCAATCACGCATGCAGGAGCTAATACTTCTGAGGCATCGACTACATACAAGGCTCCATGCTACTGTAAAGGATAAAGATGATACTATAAAGCCTTACTCTCTTCTTAAAAAGTTCACATATTCTAATGGAGAAACTCAAAAGAAAGCAAAAATTTCCCTACTGTGCTCAAGGAGCTCCGAAGAGGACAGGTAACTTCTAGGAAAGGTGGGTTAGAGAAGGCGCCCCGGAAAGTGAGACCTGAAGGACGTGTAGGAGTCCAGCAGGAGATGAGTAGAGGACTAGATACAGCAAGCACAGATGGGGTGCACTGGGTGTGTTCTCAGCCCCAAGCCATTCCACACTGGAGTGTGAGGGGGCAGAAGTGGGGGGAGAAGAAGCAGGAGCTGGTCATGAGGCCATGTAGGACGTGGGGAGGCTTGGAGGGTTCAGTCTATCCCTGGGCCCATAGCCTTCTCCCAACAGAATCCTCTCTCAGGTTAGCACTAGGATTTGCATCTCAAATACTAACCCTCTAATACAAATTCCTGAGCCCAAAGCAGTTCCAAAGCGCTGTGCACCTTCCATTCCTTCGTAGATTCATGAACTCCCAGACGTGGTTGAGACGTGATGGCCATTCAGAACCAGCCCTTTTATGATGCATGGATCTGGTCACAGCACCTCGTAACTGGTGGGGTGTTTGGCTTCTCCCTGAGGACCCTCCTTCTGCCGTGGGCAAGAGGGGAATGTGAGCCGGCTCATTCTCGCTTGCCCAGTTGAGTGAGAGGTCCACAGTGTACCCAATATTTGAGCATATTCTCCATTAAAACATATCTGTTTGAACAGCTCTCCTTGTGTTAAAAGCTCCTAATAGTAACTGTACTACTCCTTCAGTACAATGAATGGAAGCCTCCCACACGTAATTCTTTATGCTGGCAGGCAAGCTGGGGAACGCCCAACAGAGAGATGACACTTCTCTTTGAATCATCCTAGGGTGTCAAGATGGGGTACATTCTCCTTTGCACCTCCAGATTATGTGCAATGCAGATGATTTGAGGCTGAATCTTCGGGGGGCCGGTAATACTGGTCATCTTCTCCAATGCTTGGAACCTTGTATTTCTCCTGATGGTGGAGGAATCTCTTGGCTCCTTTCAGAGCTGGTGGAAAAACTGGGTTTGGGGCACGGAGCCCTAAGAAACAGAGTGCTCCTGCCTGGCTCTCCGCCCAGCAGAGCCACTGGCTCCCCATGTCTGCTTCCGTGGGGTCTCAGGGCTGGCAAGTCTGACAGCTGGATCTTTCCAGAGCGTGCAGGGCACTGTCACCTCTGACCTGCCTCCATTCCCCAATTCAGGCCATCAGCATGGTGACAAAGCTGGGTCTCTGTACTGTCGACTTGGAGCTAGAACTGAGGCTGGGTGCAGGCTTTCCTGGATTCTCTGTCTTTGGAAGGTGCTGGACATGTGGTCCAGTTTATGGGTGTACAGTCTGTGACACTAACCACGTGCCAAGTGACATTTGATTAGTGACACATGTATGTGCATAAGTGTCTATTTTGGGGAATGTGCACCAGTATATGTCTCCGTGTATACACATACACATACATACCATTTCCCCGAAAAGAAGACCTAGCCGGACAATCAGCTGTAATGCGTCTTTTGGAGCAAAAATTAACATGAGACCTGGTCTTGTTTTACTGTAATACAAGACTGAGTCTAATATAATATAATATAATATAATGTAATGTAATGTAATATTATATAATATATTAAATAAATATAATAAAATATAATATAAAAGACCAGGTCTTATATTAATTTTTGCTCCAAAAGACGCGTTACAGCTGATGGTCCGGCTAGGTCACATATTCAGGGAATCACGGTGTACATTTGGGACGTGTGCATGTTTGTATGTGTGTTTCTCTCTGCAGATGTGCACGAGTGTGAACAGGTGCTTATGCCTGTGGACACGTGTTCCCGTGTGGACACGTGCATGCATACACACGTGTCGTACAAGTGCTCCTGTGTACATTCACATCTGGAAACGCTGAGGAGCATTAGGCACATGCTTGGGGCAGGGCTGAGGTGACGCTACCATGTCTTCCCTGGAATTTCAGAGCCTCTAAAAATCCCCCCAGGAGGCAGCAGCCTGAGGTGCCAGCTGGCCTGTTCTGTGGCCCAAGGCCACTGTCTGAGGCGTCGGCCCTGGCCTAGCCGTCTGAGAGGTGACAGGGTGTGCAAGAAGGTGTGGGAAGACTAAGGAGGCTGCAGCCACAGGCAAATCGGCCTTCCATGCCTCCCGCTCCCCACTCGCCCTGCAATAGGAACACAGGGGCAGAGGGAAAAGGGTGAGAATGACCTCTTATGAGCTAAGTTTTACATGTATCAACTCATTTGATTTGCATGCCAGTTCTCTGAGGCTTGGCAGTCGAATTCCCAGGCAATGACATGAGGGCACCGTGAGTGCCAGTACCTTGTCAGGATTGGATGTCAGGCAGTATCCCTCCAAGGGCACAGTGTGTCCTAAGTGCTTCTGGGATGCGCCACACACACCTGAGAGTTCTTCCCGGTGACCAGAGGTCATTCCTGACCAAAAGGCCAACACACTCAAGTTTTGTGTTTTTTTTTCCTTTGCCATTCTTCCCTTTCTTCCTCAGTCTTCTCTTTGCTCTGAAGATGTCCCCCTCTCATTCTTCAATACCCAGAGCTTCCCACTGGGGTGCTATGCCAGAACGCATCCTCCCCATAACCCCCAACCTTTTGTTTTCATCAAAATTGCCTGTCTTGCAAGTGGCCACTCTCTCACTGACCTCTCTCTGTTTCCCAGGTGTTTCCACATTGAGCAAACTAATTGGTGCTAAGATGATTATGGCGACTAAGGAAATCAAGTGTCTCACTTCCCAAGGGGCAGAAGGCAGGAGCTGAACCTGTACTTCAAGTTCAGGGAATCCAATGTCCTCTCTTAGGCTCACAGAAGCGATGGGACCTCTCCAAGGAATCAATGGCTAGTGAGATGGAGTATTGGCCTTGAGTTCAAGTCTTGTAGTTTCAAGCCCAATATGTCTCTTACTTCACCAACTTCTAGTTTTCCATGAATCCTATAAGAAATATGATGATGGTGGGAACCGCATGCACTGAGACGGGTCAGTGGTGGAGACAATCTGGCCATAGCACACGTCTCTATCTGTGCGCAGAGCCAGCTTTCTTGATGTGTTGGAACAGAAGCCCTCCTGAATGGATTCAGCATGACCACCTGTCTACACCTCTCCTCCATACTTGTCTAAGATCACAAAGATCCTAACCTTGAATGTGACCTCTTGCACAAATCCCAGATGACCACAAGCATCAGCCACCTAAGGATCAACATTCTTTTAAGAATAAGATACAGGAAAGAGGGATAAAGGATGACTTTTGTTATGATATTTGAGCTAATTATTTGGTGCAGACCTTCTGTTTGGAAAAGTCCAGCCAGAGGACAAGTCTGAGAAAAGGGGAAAGGAAATAGTAGGTAAGATTTAACTATTGGATATAACCTAAGCCCTCAACAGGTCCCACATGGGAATATAGCCAATAATAGTCTAATAACTACGTACAGTGTCAGATGCATGATAGACTTATGGGGGTGATCACTTTGTGAGGTATATAAATGTCTAATCATTCTGTTTTTTTGTATACTTGAAACTATTATAATATTGTATGTCAATGGTAATTGAAAAATAAATTTTTAAAAATTAAAAAACTGTAAAAAAGTCAAAAATAAACAGACATCCTAATCATCTGGTGGTAGTATCCTTGATTCATTTTCTTGGTGAAGCATTTAAAAATACATGGCAGAAGCAGCAAGAACCTACAAACCCCAATCATGGGGAGAGGAAGCTGGGGGCATCTTCAAACAGTGGGGTCTCTGCTTCTCCTGAACAAAGGTCCCCAGGACCCCTCCCAGGCTTTGAGGACCTCAAGGACACCCGACGTACAATAGGCCTCAAGGTCTTTCCATCTCCGAGAAGCTCATGAGCTGCTTCAAATGAGTTTCCAAATGTGTGTTTCGGCTGGATTTACGTCTGGGTTGCTGCATATTAAATGCTGATCATTAAAAACATTTGCATGGCTCTTTAACAACGATAGATTATGTATCTGTTACCTAAGTCTCAGTGAAGGCTTTATTAATTCATTATTATTTTATCAACATACAATAAACTGTTCTATTAAATCTAAATTAGACAGATATTTGGGGAGGGATCATCTAAATGGACCTCAGCTGAGACTATCCCCAGGGAAGGACTTAATGAAGTTTCAAACAGTTAATAACCCTCAGTTCATAAATAAACCATGGATATTTAAAGACCTGGAAAATATCTTACTAAAATAAGATGTTGAGACTCAACAAAGGAGGGATGAGAGAGCACCCTTAGAATTCCCCTCCTGGTAACTCACAGATACAACCTCTACCTTTAGACAATATTTATGGGAACCTGGGAATAGGTGGCACCTCTGGGGACTTGAAGATTTACTCGGCCCTGGGTCTCAAATTCACTAAGAAAATGGGCAGAGGCAGCCTTGAAACCATTTTCTCCTTCACTCAAATGATCCACTTTTGACTTTAAAAATATTTTTTGGTCTGAGAAGTGAGGCATGAGAAAGAGAGTCTGACCTGATGTGAGAAGTGATTGTTCCTTGACCATCCTCTATGTGCATTGAAAGCCAAGTCTCATAACTACAGTCTGGAGGCAGGACTCGCTGCCTCAGTGCACAATGAAATGCAGGGCCCCTTGTTCAAAAATCATTATGAATTGTAAGATGGCAACTGCAGAACCCTGGACCAAGCATGGGGGCCCTTCTAAGCGCAAGGCCCGGCGTGACTGTACAGGATGGATCACCCTGAAGGTGGCCCTGTCTGGACGGCTTCCTGAGCACGGTGGATGGGGGCATGAGAAGCAAAGGCTCAGAGGTGGAGAAGTTCTGGTGTTCCACTGGAACACGGGGAGTGTAGGGATTTGGAGGGACCATTGTAGGGAGAACAGTGAGGCTGCATTGCTAAGTTGGAGCCAGACTGCAAGAGGCTCACGGGACAGGAAGTTATGGAAAGCTTTAGAGCAGAGTGTGAAGACCTCAGAAGTTCAAGTTCATTGATGATCAATGACCAAGGACTGCCACAGTGGGGAAGGTTTCTTCCCGTTACAGTGCTGTGCACTTCCAAATGTGTTCATTTTGGAGCACTGCTCAGAGCCAACGCTTGGCCTTTTTGTTTCGTTTTTTTCTTTTCTGCTTGAGTTACCAACAAACACTGTGTGGTGTCTTGGGTGATGACCAACGACAGTAGGATGGAGCCTTTCTTAATTTGGGTTTCTCTGAAAGAAGAGCCTGAGGCACAGACTTGGGTAGAAGTAATGGTTACACTGTGGGGCGATCCAAGTAAGCAGAGTGAGATCAGAATTGTTACTCTGAAGACCAAGAAGCGGAAGCGTTTCTCCACTGACTGCCACGCCCCTACATAGGCTGAGGACGCGCTTTGGGGTCATTATCTAGCCTGCACTTTGGGACTATACCTGTCAGTGGCTGAAGGCCTTCACAGCTTTCGATAACATTTTGGGACAGAAAGAAATGGAGAGGTGCTGAAACCCAGTCTCAGTGGGATGCTGGTTGTATGCTCAGAGACGCCCCTGCATCAGCCTAGAGGTCAGGTGGGCGTAGGACACATAGCACGTTCAGAGAACATACAATATTTGTAACAGGCTCCTTAGGCCACTGAAAAGCGTCTGAAAGTCTTATGGCTCCCCCTATTCCGGACTCAGCCTCTGGGACCCATAGATGAGTGGCAGGGTTTTGGAGAGCAGTTGGTTGTCCTTCTCCATGCCAACGACAGAGGCAGAGTATGTGTCCTAGATGGGGTCAATTTAAACACAGGTAGAGCAGAAAGCTGTTCTGGGGGGCACACTGCATCTGTCTTCCTGTGGACGCCTGGATTCTTCTGTGAAAGGATTACCTTCTACCCCAAAGTCTTTAATGGGAATGCCAGCATAGGACTGCTGGACTCCTGGCATCACTGGGCAGAAGGGAGACACATGGCTTTGCCAACAATCAGCTCCGAGGCCCAAACCATGACTTAATCTTAAGAGCATGGACTTGGAGAGGGGTCTGAATCTTGGTACTGTCACTTGTCAGCTGTGAGATTTGGGGCAAATCACTCATTCATCTAGTAATTAATTAACTAAGTAGTTACTGAGCATGGACTCTGTTCCAGGTATGGGGTTTCCAGGTTAGAGGAGCAGAGGCAAGAAGTGTGTCTTCAGAATCAGACATTGCTCAGGAAGTTCAAGTTTCCTCTCCCCTCCTCCATGCTTCCTTTCCTGCCATCATGGGGACTATGGAGTGGGTCCCCTGGAGGCTGGCACAAAGGCAGGAGTGAAGGACGCAGCCGCAGAGTAGAGGACGAGCACAGATTATAGGTTGGTCTCATGTAAGCTCCTTATTTTTGGGCAACATAGCACATGGGTTGTGCTGGAGGACTGTCAAGGACAAGATGGACATCGGTCTTTGACATTGAACTAATTCCCAAGGTAGAGGCCACATTGATTCATCTTTCTTTCAATGCTGAGCTGTAAAGGAAGGCAGGCCTAGGTTTCAGGAACCCAGGTTTCACATGCAAAGCAGCCGTGAGCCCATTTGAAGCTGTGAGGACAAAAGGCCTTGGTTGCTAGGAAGACGGCAGTGGAGAGGCCCCACATTGGCTGTTTGCCAGGGCGGATTAAATACACACTGAAATATGAATCATTGGATGCCTTGTAAAGACTGTCACTTGACATACAGAAATCACATTTCTCTTCCAGTGGAAAATAGCAGCAGGCATCAATTGTTAGGGGACACTGCGTGAATGGCTGGCCTTGGGCAGCACTTTGTTCCACGTGGAACATTTCTATTGCGTAATGACAGTTTCTGCGCAAAGTCTGCAAATGGACCCAGGCAACCCACTCCCCCAAAATACACGCAGTGGTTATTCACTTGCAGACATTTTAGAGCACCCTGTGTCAGTGCTGTCTGCCTTGCAGACAGCATACCCTGCCTTGCAGATGAGTTGAAGGTCACTAAGGTTAAGTGTCAGCCGTGGTCACACAGCTATGGTGCACTAAATAAATGTTTGTCAAGTCCGTACTTGGAGCCCTAATCCCTAATGTGATGGTACTGAGACATAAGGCCTTTGGGTGGTAATCAGGATTCGATTAGATCCTGTGGGCGGGGCCCTCATGATGGGATACATGGCTTTATAGGAAGAAGAAGAGCTCTCTCTCTCCCTTTCTTCCTCTCCCCCTTTCTCTCTCTCCCTGAGTGCATCCATCAAGGAAAGGCCATATAAGGACGTGGTAACAAGCCAGGAAGAGAGCCTTTCCCAGGAACTGAATCAGTCAGCACCTTGATCTTGGAGTCCCAGCCTCCACAACTACAAGAAATAAACCTCTGCAGGTTAAGCCCCCGAGTCTTTGGTATTTTGTTATGGCAGCCTGAGCAGACTAAGCCGAGTGGTAAGTCTCAACTGGAACTCATATTCTGGTCCCAAATCTAGGTACCAGCACTAGATAAGCCCTAGAAATGGGCTCAAAGCACCCACAGGCATAAAGTGAATTAGGAAGTAGACCTATACTTTGCCTCCTTGTAGCCTTTCTTCTTGGTTGGTTTCCATGGGATTCTGCATGGTAAAACATATAGTTTCCTGACCCACATTATCAAGCGTGGGTGTGGTGTTTTTACTCACTCCTTATTGCTGCTGTAACAAATTATTGCACACTCAGTGGCTGCAAACAACACATATTTATAATCGTTTAGTTTTATCCGTTAGCTAAGGTCTCACTGTGCTCAATTCAGGGTGTTGCCAGGGCTGCTTTTCTTTCTGGAAGCTCTAATGGAGGATGTCTTCCCTTGCTTTTCCAGCTCCCACAGGCCACGGCCGTTCCTTAGCCGATGGCCCCTTCGTCCATCTCCAAAGCCAGTAATGCTGCTTCTCTCTGAGTCTTGTGTGGTCACGTCACCGGGAAGGCTTCTCTGCTTTGAAGAATTCATGTGACTCGTCTGGATATCCTGGATATGCAGGATAACCTCCCCTTGTCGAGGTCCTTCACCTTAATCCCAGCTGCAAAGTCCCTTTGTCACATAAGGTAGCTCTCACAGGTTCCAGGGTAGGCCATGGTGTCCTTGGGTGCAGTATTCTGTCTGCCACACCCCTTGGCAGATCTCTGGGTGGCACTAGCACCACCTGCCGGGTTCAGAGCACCTGTCCCTGGGCTTGGGCAGGCCTGCAGGAGGCTTTTATGTTCCAAGATAAGAAGAGTCTTAAGTAGAAGTTCAGCTTCAGCGGTGGATGGAGGCTCTCCAGTCAATCAAATTACAGTTCAATCAGTTCATTTTAATCACTCCTCTGGAGAGATGTAAAACCCTGTGCTGCGGAATACACAGCAATTTTATTGATGACAAGCTTAATTGTTTCATTTTTCCTCACTGTCTCCAACACAGCCGACTCTTAATCAGTGGGAGCTGAAGTTCTAATGAAGTAAAGTCCACTTTCCCGCCGTTCACAACTAGCTGGGAGTAATTGGGCTGAGACTCCCATCCAGACAGTGCAGAGCTGCTGGCATTTTCCTGAAAACTGGGCTTAATTGCTTTGCTGATGTTGTTAAGTAGTCCTGAGGGGGCGGAAATAGTAACACTGCCCACATATGCTGGGAAACAATACCCTAAAATGTCTTCAAAGGGTCCTCAAAGTCTGTCCAACTGGTAGCGAGGACGAAAACATGAAACTGAGTGTGTTTTCTGTAGGCAGGGCCCCCGGGGGAGTAGCAGGAGGTGTGACACAGACGGACCAGAGCAATTTGATAAAGAACAGCACTGATATTAACCTCAACCACGTTGCCCTGCTTCTGAGAGCCGAGCAGGATTCCGAGTGCAGGTGGGAGAGTGGGAGGGTGGGCCAGTGTGAGGGCATGGCCCCCGCATCTGTGCTTCTGCCGTGTGGTTCCCAGGGCGACCTTGGCATTTTAGCCGCGGTGGCTGGCTCTGGCCTCTGAAGGTGAGGGCTGATGGCAGCCCTGAGAGGACACAGAGAGATGGGCTGGGCTGCAGAAACTCTAGGGTCACAGAGCCAAGGCTTGGAAGAAGCCGACAGATTCCCCCGTTCTATGGTAGCTCCCACATCTTTACCTGATGGAATAGCGATGACATTAATAGCAGCAGCTGCTGGGTTTTGCTCACACACTGTGTGGACACAGATTTGGGCTATGCTCCCTTTTAATTTTCATAAAAACCAATAAATCAGGTGCTATTCTTATCCTCCGTTACAAATAAAGAAATCAAAGAACAGAGGAGGTATAAAACTTGCCCGGTGCCATGGAGCTGTGGGATATGAACCTGGAATAGGACACTAGAACCTATTCTCGCAGCCCCTATACCGCATTGTCAGCCATGATGACATTAAACATAGATCATTTTTATGGAACATTTCACGTTCCGGGCTAGGACTAAATAAGCACTGGTATACTATCTCATTTAATCTCGAAAGCAACCTGAGGAGGCATTCCCATTTTGAGAATAAGAATAAGAATAAGGAAATTGAGGTCTGGAGTAAAGAACACTATCAAAAGCCACTCAGCTGGGACTCAAACACAGGTCTCTCTGAAACTTGTGCTTTATTTATGGATAGCGCTCTGCTAGAGAATAGACCCAGGTGGCAGATGGGGACCAATACTGCTGCTCTCTTCGTCGATCCAAACCATGAATTCTGTGGTTCCAGATCTGGATGAGATGGGTCAGGACTGGGGCATCTCTTTAAACATCTGAGAAACGGGAAAAACAAACAAACAAGAAAGCCCAGAGTCCTCACCCAGCCACACTGGTTTTGAGACCTGGGTTCCATTGCTGCCCTGACGCTAGCCTTGGAGAAATGACCGAACGTTGGAAAGCCTTCGCTGTAGTGTCTGAACTGCACTATTGCGAGGATGAAGAGATCACGTATTCATTCTTTTATGTTAGAAATTTGTATTGAGCTTCTACTTCCTGCCAGGAACTGTTCTGGGCTCTAGGAATGCAGCAAGAAACATGGCAGGGGACAATCCCTGCTCCAGGGGAACTCAGATTCTCCTTGAGAAGTCAGATAATAAACAAGTAAGCAAATCAAAACTAAGAGAATTCTTGCTCATGATAAATTCTACACAAAGTAATGTAGTAGAGGGAATTCACAGGAGTGGCGGGGAGTGGGGGTGGTCAGGAAAGGCCTCTGAAGAGAAGGTGTGAGACCGCGATTATTTGTATTGGGTTGGTGCAAAAGTAATTGCGGCTTAAAAGGTTAAAAATAATTGCAAAAAATGCAATTACTTTTGTACCAACCTAATAGCAGCTGACCACGTAGGCATCATGGGGAATCGCCTTTTAGGTAAAGATGACAAACATGTGCAAAGATCTTGTGGCAGGAATAAGCTTGGCTTGTAGAAGAACAGAAAGAAGGCCAGTGTGGCTGCAGAGAAACAATGAGGGGGAAAGAGGTGGGATATGAAGGTGAGAGGGAAGCAATGAACAGATCGTTCAGCAGCTGGAGGAAGAGGATATAAATTTAGACTCAGTTCTCATCCCAACTGGAATCCACTCCAGGGGTCCTAACAGAACGGTGTCAACCTCTCATTTACTTTTGCTAATGGTACTTTTGGTACTTTCGGTTGGCTTAAGGAGACAAGTCTAGAAACAAGGAGATCAGTTAGGAAATGCCTTCTGTTGCATGTCCGGAGGTCTCAACAAACAATAGATGGGTATAATTATCATTTCAGAAAGGAGTTAGCACCTGAGGAGGTACATGGTTCAATTTACAGGTAGCAGGAGAAAAGGAAGCCTGGCCAGTCGTGTGAAATGGAAGGTGAGTCGTTGTAGAGACAAATATTCATGAATCATTATGTTCCTTAATGAATTGAAAAGTGGTAAGTGTGGAAAACAGAAAAGGCAGGAGCCTGGATGATGACAAAACACGAGTGATTGATCAGCCAGTTTGTTTACAGCAGTTATGACTGTATGATTGCTGAGTCATTTCAACAATAAATAATCAGAAAGGCCCTTGAATGCAGGAGAGACCGCAATGTCTTCAGAACACTACCCTTAAATTCCACTACCCGGGTGGGAGCTCAGCATTAGCCCACACCCGCCCAGACAGCACGGGCGACATCCTGAGTCAGAAGAAACAGATAAATAAACGTGAAGAAGGTTATGTGAGAGGGGTGCGTGCGTGTGTGTGACCGAGAGAAAGAGACAGAGACAGAGAGAGACTTCTTGCCTTATCTTAAGCCAAGGTAGTACTTTTATTTGCTTTTCGTTCCTGCCTCTTTAGGTAACAAAGGGTAAATTAAAATACAACAAAATAAAAATATCAGAGAGGGAAAAAGTGAAAAGAGGAAAGATATTCTCCTGGCATTTGTCTCAAGGCTGCAAAATGTAGAGTGTCTTGACAGCATCGAGAGAGATTTTTCTCCTTTAAACTAGGTGTCGGAAAATGTGCTTCATTTAAGCAAATCAATATCTTTAATTTCAGCTAGTTGTTCTGGATTTAGTGCCTGATTTCCAGGGAAATGAAGAAAGAGTCAAGGCTCATAACTTTGCATCGTTTCCATGAAAAGGAAGAAGACTAAGGGTGACACAATGGCTATTTTGAGGAATAATTTAACATTGTTCTACTTCTTAGTAGACTGTAGTCTGCCGGAGAAGCCATATTACATTGAAGAAAAATAAATGATAGGACGTTTTGAGTGTGTGTGTTTGGGAGGGGGATATGATTGTAAATATAGTGGCCTGAAAAGGCCTCACTGACAAGGTGACATTTGAATAAAAACATGCAGAGGATGAGGAAGTGAGCCAGGTAGAAATTGGGGGGGTGGGTGGGGGCAAAGAGGACCCCAGGCAGAAGGGGCGAAGGCTCTGTGATTGGAGCAGGCGTGAGTGTTGGAGGATGGAGGGGCTGAGTGGGGCTGGAGTGGGGGGAGAGAGTAGTGGTTGATTTCAGAGATCAGACTGTCTGGACCATGTGAGGCTTTGGGGTTCATCTGAAGGAATTTTGCTTTCGTGCCAAATGAGCTGGGAAGCTCTCAGAGGGTTTTGAGCAGAGACATGATCTACCCTACATATCAACAGGCTCTTTCTGATGCTGTGCTGAAAATATCCTGAAGGGGAGCAAGCTAGAATCAGGGAGAACTGAGGGATTATGGTACAGGGGTACCTCAGTTTTCGAACATAATCCATGAGCTCTGAAACGTTTGAAAACAGCCGACAGCTCGGCCTCAGGATCTTGCACTCAGCAGAAGCCATGTGACACGTTCGACTTCTGAGGCGTGTTCGAAAACCGAAGCATTTAATTCCGGGTTTACGGCGTTCATAAACCAGAATGTTCGTCAATGGAGACGTTCGAAAACCGAGGTACCACTGTAATTGAATCAGTGTAAGTAGTAAGAATCGTAAGAGCTGGTTGTTTTGTTGAAGTAGAACCAACAAGGGTTGCTGATGGGTTGGATGTGAGATGTGAGGGAAAGAACAGTTATTGATGACACCAGAGTTTTGGCTGAAGCCATGGGTAGAAGAGAGTGGCCATTGATGGATAGAGGGGAGACTGTGGGAGGACCAGGTCTGGGGGACTAGATAGAGGTCAGGAGCTCAGTAGAAACATGTTACGTCTGATATATCTTTTATACACACAAGGGGAGATGTTGCCGAGGTAGCTACATGGATAGGTCTAAGATTAAGGTCCACGCTGGAGGTACAAACTTGGGAGCTGTCAACCTTTAGATCATGGCGTAAAGTCATGAGACCAGGTGAGTTCAACGAAGGCGTGGAGGAATGTATTAAAGAGAACTTTAAAACTGGGCCCAGGGAACTTCAACCTTTAAATTTCATTGCCTCAATTATGGGAGAATTAAGGAAATTGAAGTAGATAAAAGAGTGAATGAAACAAGAAACTGCTGATCCAAACTCTCATGGTTGATTTACATTTTTTTCAAGTGCCTCACTTTTTTCTGTGTACTAAGGCCAGGGATCTGTCCTTCCATCCACCCATCATCGATCGATGCATCCATCCATCCATCCATCCATCCATCCATCCATCCATCCATCCATCATACCTTTCTCTTTCATGGTACAGGTGAAAGAAAGGACATTGAGCTTTTTACAAAACTGGATTTTCAAATGAGCTTTGTCTCTAGATAGTTAGTCACCTCACCAGCCAAATTCCTTGGCCTCAGTCTCCCCATTACTCAACTGAGAGTACTGCCTTCTGAGATATCTAAAAGCACGCCTACACTGACATTCTATGGTTTAAGGATCTCAGAAAAATTTCAGAGTCCTTATCTAGTTATCTAACATGGATCCAACTGGATAAAAATAGCAGGAATTGCTCTTTGCTTCTTACTGCTTCCTCTATTCCTGACTGTACATGAAATGGCACACGTAGGAAATATATGAATCCTGTGGGTCCACTGTCTCCAGGTTCCCCAGTCCATTTTCACCCAAATTCCTCGAGCTTCTCTCTGATCTGAGGATGACTTTGCTGTGTTGAGATGCTGACATGCAGCTGTTGGAAGGTTTGCTGAACAGGCAGTTTGGGGACTGGAGTATCACGCTGTCCAGGGGCCAAGCACGAGCAGTTCTCATTGGGACCACTTGCTGATGGACCTTTGCCAGTTGGCTCATCTCTTCTTGTGATATTGTTATTTTAGAGACAAGAAAAGGCCAGCAGGTTTGAAAAATATGTATCTCAGAAGTTACCTTTGTTATCAGTCAAGTTGCACCAGCCCTCATCCATATGCATGACAGAATACTAACTTGCCTCAAAGTTTGTCCTCCTGGTGTCTTCTTTGGGGAACCTTCCCAAAGCTGGCCCTTCCACAGGGGCCATTCCACAGATGTAAACTGGCCAAGAGACTTACCCTGACCCTGTTCTAAATATCTGACCAGGTTTAAGGCTCCGAACTTGGAGCCTTAAGCCACATGCTCATTGCTAGCTTTAATTATTAAAATAGATGACCACACCAACATCTGGATATATCTGTCTTGGCCTGGGTCACCTTGATGGCTCTAGTGATTGGGAATGTGTTTGAAGCTTTGGCGTGGACCAAGGGAGGCGTGCCTAACATTGGCCATTGGCTTCCAGACAGATACTGGGCCTCTGGCCATGAACGTCTTTATTTATGATCTTCCTTTCAACTCTCTCAGGCAAAGCCATTGTCATAATAGAGTAGGTGCAATTTATTTTGGTCTTGGCAGAGGACCCCTTCCCGGGGCTTTCATCATCTTTCTCACTCTTTCTTTGACATTATTTGTCAAATGATCCAAAAGTAATTTTTAATACCTTTACATCACACTGAAGCTAAGTTCTGCTGATTAAATATTAATGATTAAATATCTTCTAGTCATTTACCTGCACGGTCTGCTACAAATTATCCCCCAAAGGAGATTAATTCCACCCTGATTTTAAATAAGAAAATGACAAGAGTATCTCCTGCAGTCTTTAGAACTGAACAGTTGCACCAAAAACTTCTCATGTATCTGGGAAATTGTTGGTATAATGGAAAGGAATCGACTCTCTCCTTCAAAGGTCATTTAGCAGGTATTTATTAGGGCCTTGTGGGATACTTGCCCAGTGTGCTGCAGAACTTTAGTGAATCCTCAGAATCACATGAGATTTTCTAGAAACGCTCACCTCAGATCTATTGAATCCGTTGTATGAGTGGAGCCCAGGAGTAGGCATTCTTGGAAGGCTTCTCAAGTAATTCTGATGCAGCCAGTCCATAGAACTGTTTTGGAATCTCTGCTATGGAGGATGGAAAGGGAAGCGGGGTAGCTCCCTGCCCAAAGAGGCTTTACAGTCTCACAGTGTCCCAGGGTTTACCCATGGTGCATTATCGAATTAGGAAGGCCACTGTGGCTTAGGATGAATGAACGTGCTTCTGTGTGAGATAAGGAAAGTGTGTTTTGTGAACTGTGACAAATATAGAGGTTGAGTCTATATTAGAAACAGACTGTTCTGAAGGATAAGACTTGAGATGGCTTCACGAGGACCTAGGCGAAGATTGAAACTGCCCATGAAATAGAAGTGGGGTGATAAGTAGTTAAACTTTAGATTATACAAGTGCATGAGGAATGGAGATTCTGCCCTATCTCTTTATCTATCTATCATCTATCTATCTATCTATCTATCTACCTACCTACCTATTTTCTATCTATTATCTATCTATCTATCTATCTATCTATCTATCTATCTCTCCCTATCAATCAATCTAGCTAGCTTTGGTTTATTAATTTGGCCTTAATTTTATTATTAATGGTCTTTCTAGCACACATGAGGTGAGCAAGGGTCAGACATTCCGGGTTTGAGACCTAGCTCTGCTTTGCTAGCTTTTTGACTTTGAATAAGTCTTCCTGACTTTCCAGGTCTCAGTTTTCCTATATTTGAAAGAGGAGGTTGGATTTGAGAAGCTCTAAGTCACTTCCAGCTCCAACACTCTATGACAATATGAGTCCACTTTCCTGCCTCGACAGGGACAGTGAGTGTTGTCCCTGATGGTCAACAGGACTGACAGATCCAGCAGGAACTTAAGTGTCATCCTGTGGAGATTTGGCTGAATGTTAACTGAGCACAGACCAAACTATGGAAGGTTACTTGTTCTAAAAAGACTAAATGTCAGCCATCAGCTCTTTTTGGTACCATCTGCACCTTTCTCTCAAAAGTGGATGCAGGGAGCAAAAGTACTGGCATCTTGGGTAATTATAGTGAGTGGACGTTGTACTTAATTTGTAAGGTATTTTACTCAGCATTATCCACCGTAACGGAGAGAGCAGGGACATTTACACATAAGGGTTTATTGAGTATCTATGCTTTGGCAGGCTCCATACTAATTCAAATCAACGTGTAGACTCCACGTTGGAATGCTCTGGAAATGTTTGTTGCAGTCTTGCTGTTGTCATTATGCCAAATAAACAAGCGGTAAGAACCAGCTTGTGTTCCTGAGCCACCAGACTGATGCAGGTGGGTTGGCGGTGGTAGGAAAGGTGGTGTTGGGCCATTGTCTTTAGTGTCTTCTCTATGGGCCAGGGCTAGTGACCATTTATGCCTTCAGGCCAGCTCTCCAAAGGGATCCTTTTTGCCTGGTTAAACACAGCCACTCATCACTTACAATCGTCGTCCTCCAAGAAAACTCCCACCTCTCCTCTCATCCCCTTTGTCTCTGACCCGACAGGATCTTCTGCTATTTACTGAGCACTAAACACTCATCTCTAAAATTACCGTAGCTCTGATAGAAGCACTAGGACGCGGTTCATAGTTCGCAGAAAAGGAAGTTTAGAGACACATGTCTGAGATCCCATAGCTATTAGGAGATGGAGCCAAGATGAAAAACTCAGGTCAGTGTGATTTTTGTCCCCTTCACTCTCTTACCACCTCTTCGGTGGGTCCGCATTTACCCAATAACCACATGGCATCTCAAATGTATGTCGGGCCTGACCCATGGAAGTTTGGCATACATGAGCGTCACCACTCATGTTTCTTTCTCATTCCTATGGTTCTGAGCTCTGACGATCAGTCCCTCTCTTAGTAAATATTTGTGGAGTTGAATGGAAGGGATACATATGGTCACCACCCAGCTGGTGCCTGGCCTTGGGGGCTGGGAGGAGAATGACTGGAAATCCTCAGAGGTCCATGCACCTCTTTTCTCCCACCAGCGTTAATGGTGAGAAGTCCCCAGGTACCCACTGAGAAGCCAGGGGAACCAAAGCACCAGCTTCCAAGTGCAGACAAGTTAGACCTGCGCCTTATCAGGAAGCCAATTACTGCTGCCTGTCTTTGTGTGTAATAAGGTGTGGGGGGTGGGGTGAGGAGAGGAGTGATCCTTTCTTTGAGTCAGAAATAAGACATCAGAGCTTACTGGAAAATTATCTTTCTTCCCCTATAGAATTAATCTAATCATCTTTAAAAACTTTTACTTATTGGGGACCAATTATTTTAATAATTCAATAATGTCTCTCTCGTCTTCCAAATGAAAGAAAGACAACCCTATTATGGAAAGGAAATTAATACAGATATTAGAAGGCTGGGTACAGGTCCTTTGAACCCTGAGATAGCCAGCAGATATTTACAATTGGATCCTATGCAAATGTTTTCAAGATCACTGCTATCCTAGCGACTGAAGACCAACCCTTTAGATATTATGCCATTTCTGTGAAGTTACTGCTCACGGCAGTAACTTGGAATCTGGAGAAGTTCAATTTCCAGAAATCAGAGGAAATATAATAAGGACACGTGTTTCCTGTCCAGCACTAGTTATAAAAATTTAAGGATTCGATACCTATCTGATTTTACTAACCAATGTCACCCCAATAAATTTAACTTTTTAAAAAGTAAATTAGCAAATGCCTTCTTAGAGTTTGTTTGTGTTCACAGGGAACAACCAACCACCTCAAACCTGCTGGGTTTTGCTTGTTCCGTTTCCCACAGACATGAACGCTAGGCCAGTTGTGCATTAGGAGCTTGAAAAATGCACTGGGACTGTACTTGGCATTCAAGACAAACAATGTCTCTTTCATTTTGCATTTAAAATAGGAACATTGCATCAATAACGCTGGCCTGACCTCACCCAGTGCCTGCAAGGGAGATGGGGGGGCAGCATAATTGAGTAGGTGCCTTCACCTCTAAACGAGGGACAAGGGCAAATGTAGTTTCACCCTGTGAAGGGTTTCTGCAAGGAGACAGCACGTTTTCCTTTAAAGATGACTGCATTCCTTGGTTGAGTTCTGTGGCTTCATGAGGCAGGCCAGCAATTTAAAAAGTGGACATGAAGCCATGTGACAGCAGACAGGTTGTCAGTGGCCACGAGGAACTGGGACCTGGGTGCAAGGAGGCTGAGGATGGCTCCCCTCCTGGCATTTGGTTCTAGCTCATCTCTCTAGGCTCCGCGACAACACTATTTGGTAAGAAAAGTGGTTTGCTATCCCCTTCCAGCAAACGACGCACCGAGACCCAGAGAGGTGAAGGGACTTGCTTGCAGTCACACAGCACGCTGAGGTCCGGGCGGGGGGCTCTCTGAATTAGCCCCCAGGTCACGCGGTTAGAGCCTCCACTCCACACCCCTGGCCATGGCAGCAGCTTCCTCTCTCCCTACTTTGCAGAGGGTGTGGTTTTCATTCTTCCCGTCAAAGCTCTGTAGCCATGAATGTGCAGTGTCGTGGGTGAAACCTGGGTAAGTGGCATCAGGCACTAAGAGGTGAAGACTTAGAGACACGGAGGGAAAACTGAGGGTGGCTGGATGGGGGCTGGGGGTACGGGGGAAGGCGAGGGGATGAGAGAGCACAGTCGGTAACCACAAGACGGCCACGGGCTTACGAGAGTCAAATTGGGGAATGGAATCAATAATGTTGTAAAGATTCTGTAGGGTATGCGATGGACACTGGTCTTGTTAGGGAGGCCACCTCAGGGATGGTGTAGATGCCTGATCACTGCATTGTCCACCTGAAGCTGAAGCTGAACAATAATGAATGTCAACTACAATTATATATATATATATATATATATATATTTACAAGAAGCGGAGTACAGCATTAGGAATAGAGTCAGTGGAAATGTAATGGCTGTGTGTGATGTCAGAGGGATAGTGGTTGACACAGTGTGAGGGATACAAATGATAAATGTCTAACTATTACATTGTTTTGTGCACCTAAAACTAATAAAAAAAATTTCATCACAAAAAAAGAAAAAAGACATGGAGACTGGGAGAGCTGAGGGATAGCGTCCGGCTTGAGGGCAGGCAGAACTAGGGTTGTCTCCTGTGTGACCCCAGGCAAGGCACTTAACTTCTCTGATTGTGGCACTTTCAACATTGAATTGGGTATAATAATGTGTATGTCAGATGAAGCAGAATGATACACGGTATACAGTGGTCAGTTACCATGAGCCCTCAGGTTCTTCATGTGATGACTGCCTTTACATGGCTTAATTCAAAGGGATTAGATTGAAGACAAAATCACGATCACAGTGCAGGCAACTTTTGGGGTGCTGTTGGGAGGCTCACCTCGTATCTCACGGGTAGCTGCTTCTTTCTACCTCAGCTGAGGCGTGGACACAGAACCTCATAACGGGAAGACTGTTGGGGGGTCCTTGTTTAACCTCATTTCATTCTGTGTGGGGGCTCACAGAGACCCAGAGACTGGAAGGGACACGCAGAATGGAATCGGAAGGAGAAACGGGACGGGGGCCGAGTGGGAATATGACATATGGGACAAGGAGCTGAGCCACGGGCACAGTGCATGGCTGGTTCTGACAGGGACTCTGGGATCGGGGTGGGCAGTGCATACGGCTTTGGGGTGCCGTGAGTGCCTGGACGGCACATGTCTTGTTAATTGGCACAAAGGTGCCCCACGAGCTGGCAGAGCCCTGCAGACGAGCCTTCCTGGAGTCGGAGAATGTGGGTTGGGGTCTAGGGTCTCCGGACGAGTAATATCTCCTCTTTGGAGCTGTTTTCCTTTTTGTAAAATAGAGCGTGTTTTTCCTCACTGCTCACAGGGCTGTTTGAGAACCACATGGGCTCACAGATGTGAAAGACGCGTGTACCCTGTGAAGTGCCCAGGCGGCACAGCCAGTCCTGGAGCCGCCGCTGTCTCTGAACTTCAGTCTGTCTTTCTCAGCAGGTGCGCCTTCGCTCACGGCTGGCCTCAGAGGGTCTGTGCCGGCCTCGCTTACCGCTGACCTCTTAGTATACAGGTGTGTGCCACACGCATTCGGTGCTTCCATTAGTAGGACTCTGGTTACGAGTGACAGAAAACCAGCTCAAATTGACTTGGGTTGGCAGGGGAGGGGGAGACATTTATTTATCCATGAAACCGAGACATGCAAGGGTGGTGCTGCCTAATCTTCATTTCTCAGCTCTGCTTTCACCTTGTTGACTTTATTCTCAAGCAGGCTTTCCCCATGCAGCGGCCAATTGTCTGGTGAACTTAGGCTTGAGTTCTCAGCAAAAGTCCTAAGACTGGATCTTATTGGGCCACTATTGGTCACATGTCCTGCCTGAGTCAATTGCTGTGGCCAGGAATATGTTGTTTGACCAGAGAAAAGTAATGTTTACCCATCTGCAGCAGACTTTAGGATCATCAACCCCGACTCCACACATACTAAGCTGTGTGTGTGTGTGTGTGAGAGAGAGAGAGAGAGAGAGAGAGAGACAGAGAGACAGAGAGACAGAGAGACAGAGAGACAGAGACAGACATAGGGACAGAAAAATTCCTCTACAGCTACAAATTGGCTTAAAATAAAAATTTTGAAAGTTTTCGTGACCTGAAATTCTCCCAAGAAAACTAAACTTCTTGACTAGGGAAACCAACCAGAAGCTAGAGCATGAATGTCGAGTGTCTGGTAAGGTTTTCTCCTCACAGGTTGGCTGCTATCCTGACAGAATCAGCTCATGTTGGCCCTTGTCTTACTTCCTCCTTTTAAATCGCTTCCTTCCTGGCACTTTGATCTCTGCTTCTGTCTGCCTCTCCTACTCCTTCTCTTTAGGCTCCTGCGTAAGGACAGGAGAGAGACTCCTGAGGCAGGCGCCCAACTCCCGTGGTTCCCCACAGGGCTCCTCTCCCCATGGGGACACCAAGGCCTCCATGGAAACCCCTGCTATCAGCACCAAGAACCATTCCTGGCTCTCACCCACCCTCTGTCTGGATCCCTGACACTCTGTTCTGGTGTTTCCGTTTCCATTCCAGTGTCTTGGACCTGCTTTCTGGCCCCATTAACAAACAAACAAATAACACAAAACCTTTCCTCACTGGTCACTTCCTCCCAGGTACCATCTGAACTCTCTGTTCCCACTGCAGCAAGGGGTTCAAATCCGTTATTCATAATTGCCATCACTCCTTTTTCTCCTCCTTTTCTCTCTTCAACCCACTGGTGTTCCAAATGCCATCCCCACCCCTCCACTGAAACAACTCCTGTCAAGGTTCCCAGCGAGTCATGTTTCTCAGCCAGTGGTCCCCTCTGCCTGCCACTTAACCCGATTTCTCCCTACAATATCATCGATCCATTGGAGGGGTGCTCCCTCCATCCTCTTCGAATCTCTTGGCTTCCTGGGTACTGTTCCCCATGAGCCCTTTTGGCTCAAAGGCTCCAGGGCTCAACCTTAACTGTCTTCTCTACATAAGTGCCTTATTACCAACTATACGTTACGACTCGCAAATATCTAGATTCAGGTTTGTATTTCTGCACACTTTATCTGCATCGCCACATAGATGTGTAATAGCCACTCCCGGACTTACTTCTCCTGAGTCTTCTCACATTAGTAAAGGACATGACTATTTACCTATCTAATCCAGCCAAATACCTGGATCATCCAAGGGTATCATCCCTATCCTCTTCTTGCTAACCCCTTGCACCAGCATGCTCTAACAAATATCTAAAAATGTGGAAGTTGCTTGAAATTGAGTACTGAGTAGAGTCTGAAAGAATATTGTGGGTGTTTTCTTCTTCTTGTGGTTTTGTTTTTCCAATTTTCATTGTGGTAAAATATACATAACATTTACCAACTTAACAATTTTAAGTGTACAGTTTAGTAGTGCTAAACATTTTCTTCCTTTTTTAATTAAATGGTGATGGAAGGAGAACTGACTCTGGGTGGTGAACACACAACGGAATTCATAGATGATGTAATACAGAATCGTACACCTGAAATCTATGTAACTTTGCTAACCATTTTCATACTGTGCAACCATCACCACCATCCCTCTCCATAACTCTTTCATCCTGTAAAATGGAAACCTTGTCCCCATTAAACACCCACTCCCCATTCTTCCTGGCCCCCAGCCCCTGGCAACCACCATTCTACCTTCCATCGCTATGATTTGACTACGCAGAGTACCTCATATAAGTAGAATGGTATAGTATTTAACTTTCTGTGACTGGCTTGTTTCGCTTAGCATCATGTCCTCAAGGCTCATCCATATCATAGCACATTGCAGAATTTCTTTTATTTTTAAGGCTGAAAAAATATTCCATTGTATGTATATAGCACATTTTGCTTATCCATTCACCCATCGATGGATATTTGGGTTGCTTCCACATTTTAGCTCTTCTGAGTAATGCTGCTATGAACATGGGTATACGAACACAAATATCTCTTCAAGAAATCAAAAACCTAATTCAAAAAGATATACACAGGCCTATGTTCATTGCAGCATTATTTACAATAACCAAGATATGGAAGGAATCTAGGTGTCCATTGACAGACGATTGGATAAAAAAAGAAGTTATTATATATCTATCTATATCTATATCTATATCTATATCTATATCTATATCTATATCTATATCTATATCTATATCTATCTCTATCTCTATCTCTATATCTATCTCTATATCTATCTCTATATCTATCTATAGATATAGAGATAGATATAGATAGATATTAATATTAATATTTATAATATTTATATGTATCTATATAGGTAGATAGATAGATATAGATATATATATATATATAGAGAGAGAGAGAGAGAGAGAGATAAAATGGAATATTACTCAGCCATAAAAAGAATGAAATCTTGCTATTTGAGAGAACATGGATGGACCTAGAGGGTATTATGCTGAGTGAAGTAAGTCAGACAGAAAAAGACAAACACCGTATGATTTTACTTATATGTGGAATCTAAAAAACAGAATAAATGAACAAACAAAACAAAACAGAAACTAACTCATAGATACAGAGAACAAACTGATGGTTGCCAGATGGGAGGAAAAATGAGCAAAAAAGGTGAAGGGGCCTAAGAAATATAAACTACCAGTTGTAAAATTAGTCATGGGGATGTAAAGTACAGCATAGGGAATATAGTCTATAATATTGTAATAAATGTGTACGGTGCCAGGTGGGTACTACACTTATTGTGGTGATCACTTTGAAAGGAATATAAATGTCTAATCACTATGTTGTATACCTGAAACTAATATAACATTGTATGTCAACTATAATTTAAAAAATAAATTTAAAAAAATAAAAATATCTTCAAGATTCTGCTTTCAATTCTTTTGGAAATATGCCCAGAAATAGAATTGCTAGATCATATGGTAGCTCTATTTTTAATTTTTTAGGAACCACCAAACTGTTCCACAGTGACCACACAATTTGACATTCCCATCAACAGTATACAAGAGTTTCAATTTCTCTACATCTTCCCCAACTTTTGTTGTTTACTGTTTTTTGATAGTAACCATCCTAATGGGTCCGAGGTGGTATCTCGCTATCGTTTTGATTTGCATTTTCCCAATGATTAGTGATACTGAGCATTTTTTGTCGGCTTGTTGGCCACTTCTACCGTGTTTCCCCCACAATAAGACCTAGCCAGACAATCAGCTCTAATGTATCTTTTGAAGCAAAAATTAATATAAGACCCGGTCTTATAGTAAAATAAGACCGGGTCTTATATAATATAATATAATACCGGGTCTTATATTAACCTTTGCTCCAAAAGATGCATTAGAGCTGATTGTCTGGCTAGGTCTTATTTTCAGAGAAACACGGTATGACTTCTTTAGAGAAATGTCTACTCAAGTCTATTGCCCATTTTTTTCCTTTGCCCATATTTGAATTGGGTTTGGTTTGTTGTTGTTGGGTTTTAGGAGTTCTTTATATATTCTGGATATTAATCAAGTATCAGATATATGACTTGTAAATATTTTCTCCCATTCTGTGGGTTGCCTTTTCACTCTGTGGATAGTGTTTTCAATGTACAAAATTTTAAAATTTTCATGAAGTCCAATTTGTCCATTTTTTCTTTTGTTATCTGTGTCATATCCAAGAAATCACTGCCAAATCGAAAGTCCTGAAGTCTTGTCTCATGTTTTCTATTAAGAGTTTTATTGCTTTAGATCTTATATCCATTGAGTTAATTTTTGTATCAGGTATTAGGTAAGGGTCAACTTTATTCTTTTGCACGGAGATATCCAGTTTCCTTGGGACCATTTGTTGAAAAGACTGTCCTTTCCCACGCACTGATCTGGGCACCTTTGTCAATAATCATTGACCACATATGTGAGGATTTATTTCTCGACTCCCTGTTCTATTCCACTGGTCTATGGCCATCTTTGTGCTAGTACCACACTCTTTTAATGACTGTAGCTTTGTAGTAAGTTTTGAAACCAGGAAGTGTGAGTCCTCCAGCTTTGTACTTCTTTTTCAAGATTAGTTTAGCTATTGGGGCTCCTGAAGAGTCTATACGAGACCTAATTTGGAGAAAAATAACTAAATGTGAATTTCTGGGGAAAGTGCTTTCCAGGCAGAGGAAACAGAAAGTGCAAAGGCCCTAAGGCAGGAGGAAGCCTGGCTTCTCTGAAGAATAACAACAGCAGCAATCAAAACTGGTGTGGCTGGGACAGAGGGAAGGAGGGGGCGCTGGCAGCAGATTCTGTTCACGAAGTGGTGGGGAGCCCTTACGTATGAGGCCTGACAATTATGTTAGCGTACTTGCTGCAACGGTCTTGTTAACCTTCTTGATACCAGAGGGATTACTCATTATGAATTTGTACCAACTGGACAAACTGTTGACCAAGTTTACTGTTTGGAAGTGCTGAAAAGGCTGCGTGAAAAAGTTAGACAACCTGAACCTTTCTCCAACAATTCATGGCTCTTACATCACGACAATGCACCAGCTCACACGGCACTGTCTATGAGGGAGTTTTTAGCCAGTAAACAAATCACTGTGTTGGAACACCCTCCCTACTCACCTGATCTGGCCCCCAGTGACTTCTTTCTTTACTTGAAGATAAAGGAAATATTGAAAGGAAGACATTTTGATGACATTCAGGACATCAAGGGAAATGCGACAACAGCTCTGATGACCATTCCAGAAAAAGAGTTCCAAAATTGCTTTGAAGGGTGGACTAGGCGCTGGCATCGGTGCATAGCTTCCCAAGGGGAGCACGTCAAAGGTGACCATAGTGATATTCAGCAATGAGGTATGTAGCACTTTTTCTAGGATGAGTTCACATCCTAATTGTCAGACCTCATATGCCTTAGGATATGAGTTACATTTTAAAAGATTATTCTGGCTGCTGCATAAAGAATGGACCAGGGTGGGTGGAAGGCAAGTATATGACAAATATTTATAAGGCCACTGAAGTCACCCAGCAAGAGATAACAGTAGCTGGGACCAGAGTAACAGCAGTGGAGATGGAGAGGTAGACCGATGGAGAATGGATCACGGAAGTAAAGTCTGTAAGGTATGCACATACAGGACCCGTAGAATCCCAGAAGACATGCAGTCTTCCCTCCATTTTGTCCCTTCACTCCAAGCTGGCATTTCTGCTGAGATGACCGCTTGGATCTACAAGTGACATATCTGATCTCCTTAGCAAATGATCATCAAGCCACACCCTTGTTCGCTCAGAATGCTTTCTCATTTTTTTGTAATATGGATAGGCTGAGAATTTTCCAAGTCTTCAAGTTCTAGTTACTTGTTGCTTCACGATTCTTTCTTCAAATGATTTCTTTCTTCCTGCACTTTACTATAAGCAGCAAAGGAGAAATCAGGTCACACCTTCAAAATTTTTCTTTAAAGTCTCCTCACTAAACATCCAAGTTCATCGCTTGCAAGTACTTAAGCCTCTTCTCTTCTCTGGCTCTCTCACTAGGGAAGGCCCCTCCGCTCTGAGCCAGGGGGACGCTGTGTGCGTTCCTACTCCATCCATCTTTGTTTGATTCTTGTGTGAGACATGGCTGGCTCTTGAAAGATTACAACTCAGCTTGGGCGAGTGAAATGCAGAACACAGAGGCGCATTCTGAGTGTCAGCCAGACATCAAAAACAGCCTCTGAAATGGAGCCGGGCAGAGCCATTCTCGCTCTGCGGTGAAGACAGACAACCAAACACCGCAGAGATGGCTTAGCCCCCACACAGCCTGCTGGTCTACCTGCAAATCTCCTCTCTCCACGGGGCCCTAGCTGGTTTCCTTGTGCTTCTAACAGCAAAGCAGAGGATGGACGCTCATGACCAACCCCACGTCCCCCACAGTCATGCTGTCAAACAGGGTCCGATTGTCACACCAGCACAGGCTTGACACCTCTATCCTGCTCCCTTTAGCTTCTTCCTCCACTTTCTGATTCCTACCCATCCTGTCGGGTACCGTCCAAATCCCACCTCCTTCAGAAAGATGCCCAATGTGCAGGCCTTTAGTTTGGCTTCTGACTCGGTCTGTTTTCTCACCCTGTTTCCCAACCTCATGGGCCCCACCCGCAAGCCCCCAGTGCTAAAGTCTGGCAGAGAGCTACAGGACTTGGACGGCCTCAGGGCC
The DNA here is from genome assembly GCF_964194185.1 of Rhinolophus hipposideros. NCBI lineage: Eukaryota > Metazoa > Chordata > Mammalia > Chiroptera > Rhinolophidae > Rhinolophus > Rhinolophus hipposideros. Next base: position 4,214,381 of record NC_138067.1, on the reverse strand, counting down.
AGAAGATAAATGGGATTCTGTGCACAGGTAATGAGCACCCACCACTGAGGGGAGCGCTCTGGTCCTGGATGAGGGGATGAGACTGGGGAGCCTGCCTGTCATCACATCCTTCATCCCACTTCAGCTCACGGCGCGTCAGGAGCAGGAGGCCTGCTGGGTGCTTTTATCCAGCACTTTCCTCCATTCCCCCCTCACTGGTCTGGAATCACTTAGCAGCCAGAAATGGTAGAATTGTTCACTATCATGGATTCAGGGACACTGACCCCAGCAATCGTTCTCTGGCACAGCAGCTGGCTGAATTTTGGCCTCAGTGAACTAAAGAACCAAAGGCCCTTCCAAGCCCTGGCGAGGAAAGCTTGGCCCCCTGGGAACGCATCTCACATACCGCTGTGACCGAGGCTGGCTCTGTCTGGCTACTCCGGGAGGCCACCCGGGTCCATGGCCCCTGTGCCAAGAGGACTGATCATATCCAAGACACATCCATTCACTCATTCATTCATTCCCTCACTCATTCATTCCTCACTCATTTACTTTTTATTTAAATGAATTCTTTATTTAAATTAGAAAATATGGATAAGTAATAAATTCTTTATTTAAATAAAGAATGAAAAGGGCTCTGATATGGGTCTGGTACTGTGCTAGGCACTGGAGGGGCACAAATAAACAGACGTTTTTATGCTTTGTGGGAATCTATTAATGAGTGGAGGAAATAGATGCAATCACACTAATCAATATTTTAGTGGGAACTGGAGAATGCTGTGAACAAGAAGACACGGCCTCTAAATGAACAATGACAAAGGGATCTGGCCAGGAAAAAGGAGGGGATTGGAGGCTTCCCTTAGGCAGTAAGGCTTGATCTGAAAGCAGAATAGTTAAGAGTTGCTCAGTGGGATAACAGACCGGGGAGACAATAAGGGTAAAGCCTGTACAAAGACCTTGAGGCAGGAAGGAACTCGGCACTTTCCAGGAACCAAAGGAAGGCTGATGTGGTTGGAAACAAAGTGAGAGGAGAGATGGTATGGGGCCGGGGCCTGACTCTGCAGAGCCTGATGGGTGGATAGTGATTTCCTGGGGCCTGGAATGGTGCCCTAGGCGGGCAGCCAGGTGCCCCCTATGCGACCACAACCTCTACAATGGAAACTTAACAGCTAGCAGTGGTCGTTCTTGACTTACAATGTTAAGCCCAGCCCTGGTCAAATGCAGTCATTAAAGGTGACTGAGTAGGAGTTGGAAATCCCTTATCACGCACCTCACACAAGGCTGAGAGGGTGAGAATAGAACACATGGTACCCTCCATGTGTTCCCACATTCACCTTAGAGCCAAACCCCAAGGCACACTGGCTTTTGGCTCTCTTTTACCGTGTGTACTTTGTCACTTAAGAGTCATCTCTCTCTAAAAACGAGAACAACTTTTTCTAATAAAACGTTTCTCAGGAAAGGAAAGCCGTGCTGAGGAGAAAGGCGGGGAGGACAGAGACCTCACTCACCAGCCTGACAACTCATTTCATCTCTCAGGACCTTGTTTGCCCCGTTTATAAATGAACATGTTTTTATTTTTCAATTTATTCATTCCTTCATTCCTTCATTCATTCTTGGAAAAGGTAAGACATGCATGGTGTGAAAAACCATACCAAAGTGTCTCTAGTGAAAAAGGTAACTGGCTTCACATCAAGACTGGTAAGCTGGCCCAAAATGAAGGTCTTTCAAGCACTTTTTAAATTTTCACAAGTACTATAAATTTTTATAGAAAATATGGATAAGTAATAAAAAATCAGAACCACCTAGAGAATTCCACTGTGAACACCTTAGTGATATTTTTTTTCAAGGATTCTTATTTTTCAGGAAAGGTTTCTAAAATATTTTGAGCACATATCATATACCAAGCCCTGCGCTAGCTGGTTTCATACACGTGATCTCATTTAAATGTCACGAAATTCTGTGAAGAGAGATTGATGCTGCCCCGTGCTGCTTTGTCAACGGAATGAACCACAGCCCAGGGACATCCGCACCCAGGTGTGGTGTCGTGCAGGGCGTCCGGCGGGGTCTCTGCTCCCGCTCCCCACATAAGAACGCAGGACATGGTGAGGCCAAAAAGGCACACCCACGGAGCCATGGATAGGGGAGTCATACCAATATATTCTTGCTGGCGGCTGGGTTGGACACACAGGAAGCAGGATCTACATAATTTGCAACCCACCGTCCTAACAGCAGTCCACGCTTGCCAGCCACCATCTTCTTGCTAGCCCCCATTTATTCTGCTAGCGTAGCCACGGCAGTTATATTAGTGGCCAATGGCTCACTGGTTACAGCTGACAGCCAACTAGCCACAGCTGATGGCCATCCAATGGCCATTTACTACCCGAGCCAGCACCTTTCTATGTGAGGCCGAGAGCCTGGAAACTGCTTTTTGTGGCGACTTTCAAACCCGCTGACTTCCCAAGCTGTCCCTAATTGTCCCGGGGCACTTCTGGGTCTAGCTGGGTCCTGAAACTGCCCTTCCCTAAACTGTGAGCAGCCAGGCTGGGAGGGAGGTCTGGTGGGGTTACCCGCCCCGCCCCTACTGCGGTCTCTGTGTGTGTTGGGTGCAGGAAACGATGTGTAGAAATGATGTCTCCTTTGGGGGAGGACCTCCTATTCTGATAAAGGCTAGAAAGTGCTTTGGTGGGAGTTCTATTTTTAATCACTTTCAGGGTCAGAGCCTGGGCATTTTGCATAAGAGCCAAGCTCACACCCCATGTTGTACATTAAGATTTAATGGGCCTTCCTTATTTACACCTAAATGAGGTTTTTTAATGGTTTAATTAGCAAAATATATCAGTTTGCTTCTTTAAACCTTACCTCTCAAAGGCAGCACTTTTTAGCCATTTTCAGTGTTTAATAAAAGATGAAAACCTTCATTTCTCCCCGCTCAGGAGGCTTGTGACCGCCGTCATCTTATTAGCGCAGACTTAGGGGGCCTTGGAGAAGTCAAATCAAAAAGTCAATCAGTGGCTGTTTCCAGCCTGGCCCACGAGAGCTCTGTTATCCCCCAATTTTTGTTATCAGCTTCCTCAGGATCATTTAAATCCAAATTAAATGGCTAAAACGAAAGCCTTACCAAGGAAACTATAATTCGTGAGGGGTCTGTTGTTTAATTTGGAAAATCCTGTAGAAATTCAGCCAGAGGATAAGTGCAAAGAGAGTGACAGATGGTAGCTTGTCATTCAAAGCTGCCTCTGCTTGCCCCTGCGTAGGCCTCCGTACAAAAATGCCCTGTGCTGTGTGCGCAAAATATCCTTTCCTGGCTTTTTGGACATACCTGGAAAATGGGCAAAAATGTACTTTTAATGACTCTGAGTTTTGCAACATATTATTTTTGTGTTACAATATTTTAAAAAATTAAAATAGCACAAATCTAAGAGAAAAACTGCTCACAATTCTATTACCTTATCAAATCAATGAATGTGTTCCATTACAACCCGTGTCTACGTGGTTACTTAATGTATACATATTTTCAGTATGTGGTAGATAATATTTTCTATGTTATATTTTTACTTATCATGCTAAGGTTTTCCAGTTTGTGAGGGCCTTTTTCCTTCTGTCTTATACCCTCCCCTCTTGTCTCCTTTTCCTCATCCCTCCATGCGGGAGTCAATCAGCGCTAACCGCCCGGTTTCTATGCTTCCAGGTCTTTCTCCAAGTCCAGAGAGACAATTACAAACATATATATTCTAACGTGGGCTTTTTGGGTTTTGCCTTCTTTCCTCCCAAATGGGATTTGACTTTATGTATTTCTCTGCAGCTTGCTCTACCCCCACCCCACTTAACACATTGTGAACAATAGATGGAGAGGTAATATAGCGCTTCAATTTGGTCTCTTTTTACACTTAAATTGTCAACCTGCCTGGAGTTTCTTGTAAGTCACGTCAAACAGAGATCCAGCTTTGTTTCCTTCCAGGCGCATGGTTGGTCACCCCAGCACCCTTATCCATCAGAACCCTTCCCACCATGGCCGCAGCTGCCCAGACCTGCTCGGGTCTGTTACACACAGTACTTCCTTCAGTTCAGCTCCCTTGGACCAGAGGTGGGAATGCTGCTCCCAAATATGGGTCCCATCAACAGCCAAAGGCATGGCTTGTGTGCATCGAAGAATGTTGAAAAATTGTTCAAAATAAGTTCCCAACTTTGAAAAATCAGGGAATTCCATCTTTAAAAACAAAACATCCTATTTCTGGATTCTCTTGAAAAAAAATGAGAAGATTGGGCTCACATCACCAAATGGTCATGATGAACTCAAGCCGGGGAAGGGGAGGCGTGCGCTCTCAGCTTCGCCGCGGTCCCCACCACCCTCACTGGCTTTGTGCATTCACACTCGAAGCCGACTCACACTGATCTCACCACCACTGTGCCTGGAAGCCTCTGACTTGTGACCCTGGCTCTAGACACAGAATCCCAAGTGTCAGCGCAGGACAAGATCCCAGCAACAACCATTTCCACAGGGAATTGCAAATGGTGGTGGGAACCTCGGAGTCCCGGGCACCTTCCCCGGGAATGATCAAAATAGTTCCCGTCACTCAAATGATTATTCTGGGCTAGGCGTGCTATGCATGTCAGGGCAGCGAATCTTTCTCACTACACGTGTGTGGGAAGTGTCGCAGAGGAAAAACGCGGAGGTCAGAGAGGTTACACAACGAAAACAAGGTGTGGGAACAGAGCCAGGAGTGCAGTGTCCAGGCTCTCGGCCTCACGTGGAAAGGTGCTCACTCGGGTAGTAAATGGCCATCAACTGTGGCTAGTTGGCCGTCAGCTGTAACCAGTGAGCCATTGGCCACTAATATAACTGCTGTGGCTACACTAGCAGCAAATGGGGGCTAGCAAGAAGATGGTGGCTGAGCTAGCAAGAGTGGATTGCAGTTAGCACGGCGGATTGCAGCTAGCGAGGGGGGTTGGTTGGCAGAGAAGCGGATGGCAGGTTGCGGATCGTGTGGCTCCTGCTTCCTGTGGCTCCTGCTTCCTGTGTCTCCACCCCAGCCGCCAGTGAGACTATAGTGGTCTGACTCCCCTATCCATGGCTCCGTGGGTGTTCCTTTTTGGCCTCACTGTGTCCTGTGTTCTTTATGTGGCGAGCGGGACCAGAGACCCGCATGACACCCTGCATGACACAAGGTCATAGGGAAGGCAGTAGAAATGGGTTTGGTCTTGGTTCCTCTGATTCCATTTCCATCAGATGGCAAGTTGGACCAGCTATATTTTTGAGCCTTTTCACCCCTATACTTCTGTGGGTCTTCACACTTGACCTGTCTGGACCCTTTCTCCACTGTCCCTGCTTCTCTCCCTTGCACTTGGGCAGGACTGTAGTCCTTTGCTGCAGAAATGACCCTGAAATCAGCCTGAGTGCTTTTTGCAACTCGTGGCAAATTTCAAACTTGTCCAGTCCAACTCCAGATTGAGGGTGACCAGAGGAAAAGTAGCTATAGCAACCGCTGCCAGCGAGGACAGGTGCAATTCAACCTTAATTAATGGTCTCTCTACGCACAATTATAATTTCATGTAAGAAGTCAAAAGTGGCAAAGAAGCTGTAATAAGATTCCTAGTGGGTTGACAGTAATTACCAAATAATCGTTATGGGAATGAATGGGGCTAGTCATTAGAGAAGGGTCTTATTATTTTTTACAAAGTCTTTGGGAATGGGGATCAAGGCCTCATATCCATCAGTAAAACATCCCAAGAGCCTCAGATCCATAGGACACTGGAGCAGGGGCTCTGCTCTCCCACGCCCGCATTGGGAGGCTGACACCTGGAGCGGTCGATGAATTTGTCATTTCTAGATGGCTCCTCGTGTGAAGACCGTGTACTCTGGAGTCCGACCCTGGGTTCCAATCCTGGACCGACCGCTAGCTTGCGCTTCTTCTGGAAGCTCGCAGTGCTTCTGTTCCCTCATTCGTCTGCAGGAGGAATTGTGGGGCTTACGGCCCAGGTTCTTGTAAGTACGCAATAAGGTAACAGATGGAAAGCCCCCGGCCCCGGGAAGCGTCCGGCGAATATGACCTGTGATCGGCGTTTTTATTATTACTAACCTTTAGGTGAGCTGTCGCGTTACATGGGGCTTGAGCTCTCAAAGCCTTTTACCCGTAAAGTGGGCAGTGACTCCTGGGGTCCTCACCCCATCTTCCCCCCACAGAGCCTCAGTGTCACACGTGGCTCCTCCTGATTCTTTGCTTTTGAAGGAAGGCTCTGCAGCTAAACCGCTATTCCTGTTGGACTCTGTTTTACAGATGAGAAGCTGAAGGCACTTAGGTTTGCAGGTAGGGCTGCCAGGTTTAACAACGAACGTACAGGATGTGCACTTAAATGTGAAGGTCAGAGAAATCAATTTTTAGTATAAGTATGTCCCAACTATTGCGTATAGGACATGCTTATTTACCTGGGATTCAAAATCTCTATTTTATCTGGCAACCCTATCCCCAGGTCACGTGACAAAGAGATTCCAGAGATGGGACCAGGACCCCACCTCCTCAGTCTCACTTTGCTGCCCTCACTTTGCTGGGCCAGGGGTTTCAAACACATGGTTTGTGGTCTTCTGCTCCCTTCGTCCTGTGCTGAGTTGTCATCATGGAGTCCTTTCCTTCGGAGCCCACCTCGGCCTCAGGACGACGTGCAGGGCTGGCTTTTGATATGAAGTCCATTTCTCATCCTGGTAAGATGACACTGTGGTGTCCTCAGGAGTTCCGTGGAATCCATCAGCCCCTGTCTCCTGGGTCTCGTCCAGGGGGTTCCTTGTATCTGACTTTTCTGGCGCCTGGTGAGCTCTGCCCCTGGGCCCTAGGACAGACGTGAGAAAAGCTTGGCCAGATGAGCAAGCACAGGCTCCAGGGCATTCCTGGATGAGAAGGCATTTCTGATGCTTTTCCCAAGTGAAAGCCAAGCAGCTGAAACCAGTAAGAACCAGCTTCAGACCTGGGACAGGGCGAGACCTTCCTGAGCTGGAGGTGAAGTTAGGACTTGTTACTCCACATGGTCAGACACATCTGCCTGTGGGTCCAGGCAGGTTTGCAGGGGAAGTGGGCCAGGTGGGACCAGGACCAACAGCCGGCGTGTGCCCAGTGCTCCAGCCCCAGCTGCTCGTTGCCTCTGGGCACCTGCACCTAGATTGCCAAAGCTTCCTATTTGTCTGAAGAAGCCCACATCTGGATGTTCATAAGAAATGTCCTGTTTTGTAAATAATAGATTCAGATTTCCCCAAGGACGTCACGTAGGCCAGCAAAGCATGGCTGGCTGCAGGGTTCTGCCACGGAGGGGTGGGGGCAGGTAGGAGAAGGCAGGTCACCTTTAACATTCCTGCAGAGAATTCTGCTGCCGCCCGGCTCCAAGCCGCCCATGGAGGCATCACTCATGGTTCCCTGGGCACAGGGACAGGGGGTCAGGTGGCCCCACCTCACTCAGATAACCAAATAGAGAGATTCATAAAGATTCCGGCCCTGCTGATCTATCATCTTTGGCATCAAATTACATACATATCCCATTATCATTACAGAGCTTTTGGGTTAATTGCAAATCAGGGAGTTAAGATTATTAATGGGAGTGGAAGCTTCCGGGGTGGGAGAGGGGAGGGCTCAGACCCAGCTGGCTTTTGTCCTGCCCCTGAGTAAGGGCCTTCCACCCCCCTGCTGACCTCCTGCTCGCCCCCATGTGGCCAATGCTCCCCAGCTCCCCTGTCAGCTTGCGCCGGTGCCTTTGAACCATTTCCCAGGAACTCGGTAGCAGGAGCATTAAAAGCGAATGTGCTCATTACACCTGATGGCATACAATCCACACAGAGGAAATTAGTAACGATTAGGGCGTCATTAGAGGGAGATGTCTCTCTCCACCCAAAATATTGATGGCAAAAAACCCAGCAGCGCAGATAACAAATGGATGAGACTTAGACACACAAAGCGCCGTGGTGATGATCAATGTCGTCCCGACTGCACCCCGACATCTCCAAAACACAGCCGTTAGCAGCTGGTCCAGGTCTTTTCAGCTGTTGCAAAAAAGTATTTGATGTCCTGATGCATTCTTTCCATCCAGTGTTTTACCAGACTCCCTAGGACCCTGGAGTAGAATATCTGAGCGACGCTAATTTTTATTTGTCAGAGGTCACAAATGGCTAGCTTATGCTACCTTTAAATATAATTTGTTTAGGCTGCATAAAGCAATCAGAATAGATTGCCATGTGGATAAACATCCAGCTTTCTAGCTTCTCTAAAAAAATGGAGCTGTGCAGCAACATTGGCCCATTTCTCTGGATAGCAGTGGGCAGGTGGTTGAGCACTGACCACCACCTTTACCGCAGTCCCCGCCACGCCCTATTGTGCTCCCAACAGGCTGCTGGAGTGATGCTCCAGCAGTTCCCACTTATTGTAGCGATTACATCACCTTGCCCTCTTCCCTTATTGAGTGTCTAACTCTGTGGGCATTTGACTTTGAAACCCACGTTCAGGCTTACCCTTTTCCTTTAGACGATCAGACCGATATTTCTTAAAAACAGATGGGATTGTGCTCCCCATTTCCTCAAAATCCTAGGGTCCCTCTGCCATCCCACACCACCACTGTCACCACCATCAGCCAGTGCCTGGAGGAGGAAGGCCTCACACCCACTCATTCGAAGCCCCTTGTGACCCAGTGAACTCTCACTCCAGCCTGCAAGGCCACCTCCTCCCTGCCACCCTTGCGTGCCCTCCTCCCCCCACTCCTGGGTCCCCCCAGGCTTGTCTGCAGACCTCCTTCTCCCATCATATCGTGAGAGTCCCCAGGGCAGGTTCTCGCCCTCCCACTGCTGCTACCGCTACTAATCCAGCCAGCTTTCTTCTTAGCAAGCACTCGATAGAGCGCTATTGACTGGATTCACTGGGCACCAGACACGTTTCTTTCGCCTCACGCAGTGTGTGATTTCTAATTGAGTTCCCAGACTTTGCTAGTGTTCCGGAAGAGCACTCAGTCTCCCCAAGTGCTTTAATTAGGCCTGGCTGTCCTGTCCAGGGCCCACCGGCTACTGGAGGCTGAAGGTCTCTCACTTCTTGCTCTAATCAGGCTGTTTGCTTTCAGGCAGCCTCACCACACACGGCTGAGGTGTCGTCCACCCTCCCAGATTAATCAGCTTAATACAAGATACGTTTACCAGGCTGTTGGAATAGTTTATGAGGAGAGAGATGATTTGACTTAAATCAATCACTCAGAATACACTGAGCAACCTTGCTGGTTGCAGGCGATTTCAGAAAGAGCCTCACACATTGGTTGTTACGTGCAGAAATGTGCACATATCCTAAGGGTATGGCACAATACATTTTCACAGATGGCACACACCTGTGTAACAACACCCAGACCCAGAACCAGAGCACGACAGCACTGCAGAATCTCCCACCGGTCCCCTTCTAGTCACTAAACGCTCCCCTAGATTCAAATGCCATCGAATCCTCTTCCCTGTTTTGTCCTTTATGTAAATGGCATCATAGAGTTGGCCTGTTTTGCTTCTTCTACTCAACACTCTGCTTATAAGATCCATCCACATTTTTGTGTGGAACTGTATCATCCAATCTTATGGCCTTATAGTAGTAGTCGACTGGGTGACTATAACATTTATTTATCTGTTCTACTGTTGAGGAACATTTGGGTCCTGTCCTTCCCACCCCCCCAGATTGTTGGCTGCTATGCACAGGCTGGTCCATGATTAATGGTAAATGCATGTATATATTTCTGCTGGATATTTCTAGGAGTGGAACCTCTGGGTTGGGGATTAGTGTATTCAGCTTTGGTACCTACTGCCAAAAAGTTTTCCAAAGTGGTTGTTACTCATTAATTTTTAAGATTTATTCCTTCTTTAATTAATTCATTCAATAATGACTTAACACCTGCTTTGTGCAACCCATTGTGCTAATTGCTGGAGAAAATATAAAGATGGATAAGAACTCATCATGACATTCCCCTATTTTAACTGTCAGTGGATATTCATTGCCTCTAGGATAAAATCTAAATGCTTTAGCTTAGCACACAAAATGCTCTCCAACCTAGACTCAAGTAATTCAGCCTGCCCAAGGGTCTGAAGCTCACACGCCTTGCAGGGCCAGTTGGGTGGGAGGAATGACTGCCGAGAGCTGGGTGTGTACTGTGGGTCTGGCGTCACTTACCCGACTACAGGTGACAGTAATTGGATTTCAGTTGATCACTTCCATGAGGGAATACAGGCCTACAATGCCACATCTAACGTGTTAAGAGAAGATGGAATCTGGGTTTGATGTAAAATTCCTAATTTTTAGAAGTTGAAAACTATTTGAAGAATTAAACTACTATGCTAGTCGAACAAAAAAACTCAGGTATAAGCAGGATTTGGGTGCAGACTGCCAATTTGCAAACTATGCACCAAACTCTTGTTCTAGAACATTCCCTCTATTCTCGATGTCCCTGTGTTCATGCTCCTTTCAATGGCAGGACCAAAACTAGACCCTTCTTTTTCACACCTCTGGCACTAGCATGTTCCATTGCACTGCTCAGGGAGGTGTTTTCCCTCTTCTTCACCTGACAATTGCCTCCTCTTCCTCGAGGCCCAGTGCAAATGCCCTTGTCCTCTCTCACGTAAACGTCCAAACCACCCTGTCACATTCCTCTATCCTAGCATGCATCTCACTGTAACACAGCAGCTGGGCACTTGTCTGGTTTCCTCACTGGCTCCTCCAGAGCTGAGATCTCAGAGCTTACTTATCTTTGTATCTCCAGCATCTGGTTCACAGGAGGGTCCCATAAATGTTTACTGAGTGAACCAATTGTTTCTGGAGCATCCATTCCCCTTTCCTCCAGCTCAGTCCCTGGCTTTGATTTGGAGATGTATCCCTCTCCCACGTGGGGGTAGAAGCCAGGTCAAATACAACCAGGGCCTCAGTGATGGACTCCTGTAGGAGCTTCCAGAAAAGAGGAAATATGGCTGGAGCACTGGGGTGCCATCTTGCTACCAGGAAAAGCCTGAGATTGGAGCCAACTCAGACTAAAGGACGCTAAAAATGGGAGAGGCTGGGGCCTGATTATATCACTAGAGCACTTGAATCCATCCGTGCCTGAAGACAGCACCGCCCCAGCCTTTTCAGTTACATGAGTCAATAAATTCTCCTTGTTGCTTAAAACTGAGATGAGTTTTTGCCACTGACGAATAAGAGAAAACATATGGAAGTCACTAAAATACAAAGTAGTAGTGTGTACAAAGTTCATCAAATATTTACATGAAAAAAATTGTTTACAGGCACAAGAGTTAGAAATCCCATTTATGGGGGAAATTCCAATCATGGTGTGTTGATGCCAGGAAGGGAGTAGAGAAGGTGAAATATACAGTTGTGGAAACTATATACTTACAGTGGGTGCAGGGAGGATGAATGAGAGGGAGGAAGAGAGGGGTGTGGGTGGAGTAGGCTGGGAAGGTTTCATGGGGGAAGTGAGATTTTATTCATTTATTCGCACTTGTGCGCTCCTACACACACACACCATGTACCACACAATGCACTAGCTTTGAACAGTACAAAGTTTTGCTTTCAAGAAGCTTATATTTCACTGATCAAAACAACCAGACAAATAAAATAATTGCCAAGTGGCAATAAGTGCTAGGACTTATTTGTCCGAGGGACTCATTTGTACAAAGAGCTCTTGGAGAAGTGGCATTTAAACTGAGACACTGGTTATGACAAGGGTCCAGCCACGTGAATAGCAAACCTAAGGGGCATCCCGGGAGGGACACAGCACGTGCTAAGACCCTGAAGAGGGGGTGAACTTGGTGTGCTTGGGGAAACCAAGGACATTGGGACCTGTGTCTGGTCAGGGAGGGAGTCCCACATGCTGTGAATGGAAAGTTAGGCAGAGGCTAGATCTGCAGAGCCCTGCTCACTGGAGTAAATAGTTTAGATGTTGTTCCGTGAACAATGGGAAGGCACTGGAAGGTCTTGAGCAGAGAAATGACACCCTCTGACTTGTGTTTTCAGATCCCTCTGGCCGTTGTGGGGAAAATGGGCTGTAGGGAGCAAGCACAGGTGCCTGGAGGTCAGATAAGAAGCTTCTGGGTGAAATGATGGCTATCCAGAAGCAGGTGTTAGACATGGAGAGAAGAGCACATAGTTGGAATCTCTTTGGATGTCGAATCAATGCGACTTACTCATGGATGAAGGGATGGAGCGAAAGAGCAGATGCAGGGTATCTCCCAGGTTCTGGCTCCAGAATCTTGATAGGTGCTGAGATGGAGAAGACGTGATGAGAGGGCCAGACAGGTGTGCTTGGCAGCAGCAGGACCATGAGTTCAGCTTGAAGACTTGGCATGGGCCTTGGGGAGGATCAAGGATTGGGACAAGGGAACAAAATGAAGATGCCTGAGTTCAGGAGTGAAGATAGGGGGTAGTGGACACATGTTGGTGTGTATTCGAGATGTTGGGTCGCCCACGGTCTTGATTACTCATGGGATTTAGACATGCGACCTTTGCCCAAACAAACAGGGCTTGATTTGTGCTAAGGAAAACACAAATACATCCATTTGGGGGAGATTCTTTCCGTGCAGTTAAACACAGCAGCCCCAGAGGGAGTGATGGCATAATTTAATCATGTACAACATGCCACTGAGAGCCAGTCTGGCTAAGAGGAGTGATTAATAGCCACGTGCTGCATCTGTGATTGTTTTCAGTGATGCTATGAAGAAGGAGGGGACAGACATTCCCACCATACTGCGACTACAAGGTCTAGAGTGTTGTACTTAATGCCACATCAGGCAAGATCCATGGAGCACAGAGCAGAATCCCCAAATTATAACCCCTACCACCCACCCCTACACAGCCCGGGCAAGGTCAGAAAACTGAAGCCAACTGTTCCAACTCTTAGTTGGATATGGCAGACGACCGAGCGTAGACCAGGAGTCAGGAGACTCACGTTATACTCCCTTCGCAGCCAGTGAGCCGCCTCCATGGGACCTTTGACGAGTTCATGTAGCTTCTAAGCCCCATTCATCCAGCCATTATTTTAGAAAGTATGTATTGAGTGCCAACTACAGAGCAGAAAATGTGAAGGCAGAGGGGCTATTGTGGTGATCAGAACACCCTTGGTTTCTGCTTTCACGGAGTTTATAGGTCTGCTTAACTACTCAGGTGCCAATGTCCTCATGTGTTCAATGACTTCAGTGGACTTAAGTGATCTTCGAAAGTCCTCTTGGAAAACTTTCTAAAGATAAAAGTAGGCGTTAAAAATTATAAACTATTTCTGAAGGTTTTAATGAATTTTCTTAAAAGTATCTATTTTTTATTAGAAAAGTAACGTTTTCTCCTCACAAAACTTTAAACATAAGCAGAACTGTATCGTGTAAAAAATGAAATCCCCCATTATAAATCCCTCTAGGGACGTAGGGGAACATTGAAGTTGTTACTGTATTCAAGCAGTTCTAAGATCTACATTTTATTTACATTGTAACATTTCCCCAAATCATAATGTGCCCAATAATTGCTACGCTCAGACAGCAGTTATTATGTAGCTGTCAATGTTTATGCATGCCATCAGAGCTTGTGGCAGAGGTGACAGCAGCTTGGAATCAAACCCTGAAGGCAATAATGGAGCATGATTTTCATAAATCCTGTACCAACAATCCTCTTGATGGCAAAGAAGGCAACACAGTGTGGAAAGACAGAGGCGTTGATGGTTCAGAGATGAAAAGTAATTTAGAAAGCTATGACTGTAAATGTAAAGAACTTTTAGGAACACCTAAACTAGTTGTGTAGTTTATATTTTGTTTTTTATGTATGTCCAAGAGTGGTCATTGATTTTCACATCTAACTATGTATAAAAAGTTGCTTTTATTAATTATAAAACAAAAATTCTAGGTTATAAGAAAACATTGTGGGGTTTATCCCAGGAATGCAAGGCTGGTTTAACAGAATAAAGGAAAGAATGTGCTCGTTTTGGGAGATGCAGAATAAGCATTTCAGCATTCAACATCCACTTCTGATAAAAAGTCTCAGTCAATTGCAAATAGAAAAGCAGTTTTTCAACCTGATAAAGGACATATATAAAAGACTTAGAGCTAACATCATACTTAACACTGAAAAGACTAAATGCATTTCCCTAAGCTAAGTAGCTAGGCAGGATCTACTTACTCTTACCACTGCTATTTAATAAAGCACTGGAGGTCCTGGCTATTGCGATGAGGCAAGGATAACAAATAAAAAACATAAAGATCAAAAAGGAAGAAACAAAACTGTAGTTATTTGCAGACGACATAACTGTTTACATAGAAAATCCCCGGGAATCTATAAGAACACTGCCCAAATTACTAAATGTCTTTAGGAAGTTTGCCCGATACAAAGTTAATATACAAAAATCAGATGTATATTTACATACCAGCAGCTAACAACTAAAAAATGAGATTTGCAAAATAAATCACATTTAAAGTAGTGTCAAAAGTATAATGTACTTAGGAATAAATTGAATATGCAAGACCCCTACATTTCAAACGAGAAAACATCGCTGAGAGAAATTAAAGGAGACCCAAAGAAATGGTAAGCTAAACCACGCTGATAAATGTCAATTACCCTCAAATCATACTGTCAATTCCATGCAACCCAAACAAAATCCCAGAAGGCTGTTTTGTTTTCCTGGTAGAAACCGACAAGCTGATTATGAAATTTATATGGAAATGCAAAATATCCTAAAATAGCCAAAATTATCTTGACAAAGAACAGAACTAGAAGACTTCTACTACCTGATTTCAAGATTTAGTAAGAGCTACAGTAATGAAGATAGTATGGTAATGGCATAATGATTGACAAATAGGTCAGTGAACTAGAACAGAAAGCTCATACTTATGCAGTCATTTGATTTTTAACAAAGGCCACGAAGCAATCAAATGGGGAGATGAAAGTCTTTTCCATCAATTGTACTGGAAAACTCCACCCTCGTGTTAGTAACCACAACTCCTACCTCATGCCATACACAAACATTCATCTAAGATGTGTCTTACACGTAAATGCATGACCATACAGATTTTAGAGAAGGAGGCACAGATTTTATAAGCAGGACCCAGAAAGCAATTTTAACAAAAGAAAAACTCTTTAGAATTTACCAGAATTAAAACTCGTCATCAAAAGGTAAACTTAAGAAAATAAATAAGTCACAGCTAAGAGGAAAATGTTGTCAAAAAATATATCTGAAAAAGGATGGTATTCGGGACATATAAATAAATTCTTTTACTCAATAATAGAAAGACAAACAACCTCATTAAAAATGGACAAAACGTTTGAATAAACACTTCACAAAAGAAGGTCTAAAAATAGCCAATAAACACATGAAAAACGGACATTCATTAGTCATCAGGGAAATGCAAACCAAAACCACAATGAAATAGCACTTCCCATCTATCAGAATAGCTAAAATTAAAGAGACTGATTGTTGGGAGAATACAAAATGGTCTAATCATTTTTGAAAATGTCTGCAGCGTCTTATGCAACTAAACATACTACCCTAGGACCCAGCAATCTGACTTCTAAATATTGTCCCACAATAAATGACAATATATTTTCACAAAAAGATTTGCACATGAATGTTCCTGGAAGCTTTATTCATAAAAGTCATAACTGGAAACATCCCAGGTATCCATCAATAGGCAAATGGTTAAACAATCTGGTATATTCATTCAAATTCATTCAATGCCATATTACTCAGCAACAAAAAGGAACAAACTATCAACAGCATGAATAGATCTCAAAAACATTATTCTTAGTGTAATAAGCCTTTCATAAAAGTGTGTGTACTATATAATTATTCATAGGAAATTCTAGAGCAGATAAAACTAATTGACAGTGGGGAACTGGTAGTTGCCTCTTGGGAAATGGGAGTAAGAATTTCCTAGGAAGAGGCAGAAGGGTACCTTTTGGTGGTGATGGCAATATCTGGGTAGGGGCTGGCGTTACACATGTGTACACTTAAGATTCATGCATTTCATTTGTACGTAAATTTTACATGAAAACAAAGAAACAGTAAACAAATGTTGAATTGTAACTAATGAAATCCATGCTGAAATATTAGAAGGCAATATATGATGTCTTCAATTTACTTTGACATATCCTCCAAATAAGATGGATTAATGGATGGATAGATAAGTGATAAAGCAAGCATAGTAAAATGTTAATGGCAGAGTCCAGGGACTCTGGTTCACTGTAAAATTCCCTTAACTTGACTGCATGTTTGAATATTTTCATCATAAAATGTTGGCAAGAAAAGAACTCTAAAACATTTTTTGGAAAAGAAAAAATTCCACAGCCATCATTCACTTTCTGGGTGACCTTGTTGTCTCTGAATCTCCCCGGAATGCAGAAAGGATATGCAACCTTCTGTACGTGAATGAACGCCTTGCAGACCTTTGAGGGTTTTGCTCATGTTGGTCTCTGAACACTGCAGAAAGGGCTGCAAGCAACCAGCATGGATGTCTACCCCACCCCCACCCTGCACCTCATCCGTGCCCCCCTTCCCAAGAACAGCTTTGACTACCACATAAAATAACCAAACAACAGACACAGACGGCACTTTACAGAACGGGGTTTAAAAACTCCCCAATTACATATTTACTCCAAACCTGTCAGAAAGTAGATGGCTGCGGATCTGTAATGAGGGCTGTTTGAAAGTCAAGTGTTCAGCAAATTTGGCCAGCGGGCACTTAGGGAGTTCCAACCTCAGAATTACCAAGTATAGTAATGCATGCACCAGGAAAATCCTCTTCTGCCCGCTGTACCCACTCCCAGCAAACCACCCTGGGCACATCCACACACCTGGGGAGATGCAGTCTCTGGTCCCCTGCAGCCCACATTTCTGGAAGATCACATATCATGGACCACGGGGTTTCTTGGGCTGCGCCCACTAAGATGGGTAGGTATAGGGACAAACACACACAAGGAATGGCAGACCCTGCAATTCTAGTAGCTCCACGCCAGTGACAGCCAAAGTCCTCTTCCAGCTGGGGTCAGGGGCGATGGGATAGCCCTGAGAGGGAGGTAGGAGCCATGGTCTATACCTTTTTCTCTTTGTCTTTAACTAAGGGGCAAGTCCCTTCTCCTCTCTGGACCCCAGCACCTCCTTCAGCAAACGACAGTGTTTAGATTCCCTCCATGGTTTCCCAACTCAGGACTCCCAAGGCTCTGTGAGGTATTTGCAGGATTCCTTCGAGCCTGAGAGACACCATGCATTTAGGCAGTAACGAGTCGTACAGCAGTCAGACCCACTGTCGGGCCTGGAATTGTGTCTACTCAGCGTGGGAGCAGGGGTAGCCCCGGCAGGTCTGGAGTGCCGTACAGATGTTTTATGTTTTACGGAATTTCAAAGTGTATTTCTTTCATTAAAAAAATACAATCAAAGCCTTATAAAAATGGGACACACTATTTATTGAACACCTGCAATGTGCCAGACTCTGTATTACACACATTGAGTATATTATTTCATTTAACAACCTTTGTTCACCGGCAATATTCCCATTTCACGGATGAGCAAACTGAGGTTTGGAGAGGTTGATCCTTTGCCCAAGGCCCTACAGCAGGTGAGGCACTGATGATTCCAGTCTAGGTCTGCATTCTTTCTACTTGGCTACTTGACCATCAACCCCATCACCCCAACACAACTGCTGTGAGCATCTTGATAAATAGCTGTCACACCTTCTTACAGACATACGTAACATGTATATCTTTCATAAATTAAAATGTGACAAGGACTTGGTTGTCAGTAGAGGCTGTTTGGTAAAAATGGCAGGTTAATGGGGAAAGAACAATACAAGAAGAGAAACTGGTAGATGAATCAGCGGAAGCCCACCGCCTTTGTTGGCCCAGACTGGCTACACCTCAGATCTCCGAGGCCGGCTGGGGAGGTCTGTTTTCAAATAGTAGTTGACCTTAATACTTCTCCAAGGACCACTGTTTTATTTCTAGATTATGTTCGGCGGCTCTTTAAATTGCCAAACAGCTTCTCTTCACATTGCACCAAGTCAAGTCAAAGAAGAAAAAGGAAAACACCATCTTCTCTCTGTGTCTTGAAATGCCAAGCTGAGCCCTGCACAGGCTTTATGGCCATTATAAACCCTCCGTCTCGGGCTCCAACAATGGCAGAACCTCGGCGCAGCTACACAAACACAGCCGCCATAATAAAGCACGTCGTCTTTGATATTATATTGTATCACAAGCATTAAATACACATTAAAGGGATGTTTTAAGGCTCTTTGCAGTAAGTGGCAGATGTTATGAATAATAACCCGCAAAATCCTTCTGAATTCTAAAAAGGTGTGTTCCATAAAGCTTTCCTATAAATCTTTAATAGAGCTGAAACACATTGAGCAGTGATTAGAGGAAATCTCTAATCGTATTAAGCTATTAGAGATAACTGGAACAGGACTGATAGCCTCAAAACTAAAATAAATAAAATAAAATAAAGTAAAGCAAGAGAATGAACACATTAGGATTGGAAGGACTTCCTAGTTAAACCTCCAAATGTTTTTTTACTGGGGGGAGCCAGGCAAGTCTGTGTAACACACACAAACATTCACGCAGTGTAAAACCAAAACTGCCATAATTCACTGAAATTTATGTAAATGAATATGCATTCCTTTATATGAAAACTGGCAACATCTGCGTTCCATTTAAACAACCTGGTTTAATGGAGTCACCAAGAGATAAAGAACAGGGCATCGAGAGGGGCAGAGGGAGAAATGACCTCATCCACCGCCCCTTAGAGTACCTCAGAAAACAAATAAAATAAAATACAGGTTATGGGCAAACTAAACAGCGTTGAAAATATCGTCCCAGAGGACTCCAGCTTCCCAGGAAGCAGAGGTGTTTAAGGAGAGAGACAAGATCCAGCGGCAATAAACTGTGGCTCAATAAAACTTAATTAACCCCTGGGGGCCATGGTAAGGAAGCTTGTCAGCAGACAGAGAGTGTGAGATGCCACTGCCTGGCACCAAGGGTTAGTCCAGCCCTGCCACACGTGGGAATGCCAGACCTACAGGCACGTGACCCTGTGCACACACACAAGCCCATCGTGCTCACACGTATTCGCACACACCCCAACTTGGCCACGCACGGCTCTCACCTAACATTGGAGGGTTTGCTGACCTTGAGCCTAGAGTCTCAGCATCACCTCGTTGAAGGCTCAAAGGCACTTCTGAATAATCTCATCCACACCCCTGTCCACTGCAAGGGGTCTCCCAGCCTCCACTCGAGTACTTTCAGTGCCAGGGAGCTCGCTTTCTCTCCTGGTAACCTATTCCATCTCCAGATCGATCCGATTGACGGAAGCAGCTCTTCCCTAGGCCTGTCTCTTTCTGACCACTTGGCCATAGATCTGTTTCTACTGTAAGTTCCTGGGCTTTCTTTTCTGGGGGTATTAAGGATAAACCAAACCAAATCCAAGAGAAATGCCAAGTGCTTTTTTTTTTTTTTTTTTGGCTTGCTGGATGTCTAGCTGGGTGATCAGATACCAAGTTCTGCTCTTAAATAGATATTAAGGGTTGACCAGAAGTTAAGAAGTTTTCAATCTCATGAGAAAGAAAATACACATCCACAGACTCCTGAAATGTTGGTAGAAAGTGCTAACAGTCCCAAGGGCTGAGGGTGGGGGTAAGTCTGGGAGAAGCGGCATTTGCTTTTGGGTCAGTGTCTCCCAAGGGATGGTTGGCGTAACTCAGGGGAGATGGTTCCTGGTTCCAGGTGGTCAATTCTTCTCCTTGTGCCAAGGAGAAAGGGCAAGCATGTCTTACCATATTCGAGTTTAGGTTCAGAGGCCGTGACAGGCGACGTCAGGCTAACATTTAGTAAGTGCTTTTGTTTTTCTTATACTGATTTTTAAAGCAAGTGGTATTAGCTTTCTATTTATGGGTGTTACACAGCTTCTTTCAAAATAAATGTTTAAGTTTTAAAATGGTGAGTTAACAACCTAAGTGTCCTTTGATGGATAATTGGATAAAGAAGATGTGGCATATATGTACAATGGAATACTACTCAGCCATAAAAAAGATGAAATACTGCCATTCGCAACAAAATGGATAGATCTTCTGATTATTGTGCTAAGTGAAATAAGTCAGATGGGGAAAGACAAGAACCTATGATTTCACTCACATGAGGGATACAAAACAAAAGCTACAGACAAATGAAAAACCAAACTCATGCAGACAGAATGGTGGCTACCAGAGGGGGTAGAATGAAGAGGGCAAAGGGGTCAGATACGTGGTGATGGGGAAGATGTCTTCGGGTGGGTAGCACACAATAGTACACAGGTCGTATTATAGGGTCGTACGCCTGAAATGTATATCATGTTATGAACCAATGTTACCTCAAGAAATCTGATTTTTTAAAATGGTGAATTATCATTTGAAGAAAAATATAAAGTAAACAATATAGGCATTATGTGGCAAATCGCGAGTGTGGTCTACACGGGACAGGTTGGGAAGCACACACTGGGGGGCCTTAGAGAAGGTGTCCTCTGCTCTCCTAACTTGAGAGACTCAGGGTGCTGCCCAACTGGGAGCTGGCTGCAGGGGAACAGGCCTCTGGGCCCCTCCTTTCTCAGCCTGCAGAGTGTGTGGGAATGTGCAGCTCCCTGGGGTCAGCAGATCAAAGGTTTACAGCCCAGCTGCAAGCTGAGCTGCAGGAGGAGGAGGACTCCTGGCTCAGGCAATAAAAGTGAGCTAAGATTATCCTGCAGCTCGCGGGTTCTCCTGAGCACAGCAGATCTGCAGGCCACAGCTCACCTGGGCACCTCAGGAAGAGAGTAGGGGGGCCCAACTGTGTCACCTCTGCCCATCTCCATGCACTGGGGACCCAGCAGCCGCTCTGGCAGGCTGTGCTCGTTGGCCTAGACAACCAAAGGCAGGGCCACTGGTCTCTCTGCCTCGTTTCTGTAGCTGCCACTGATGCTCTCTGTGGTGTTTGGCCGGCCCCGTGCTTTCTCTGTGCCCAAGTTGCCATCTGCAGGAGGCAGGTTATTAAGGCAGTAATTAGCTTGAACACAGTGATTAATTCATTGGAGAAAGCGCCCATTCAGCTTCTCCTGCAGCTCAGAAATGGTGAACTTCCAGGACGGCTCTCAAGAAGCATTTCTAGACTGTGATTCCACAGCAAAACTCCCGGCCAAGTCAGACTCCTCTTTCTCTGTGCCAACACCCCCCCACCCCCGGCCCCCATCTCTCCGCATACTGAGTGACAGCTTGACTGTCTTAGAACCTGGGGGAACAACTTCCTTCCTTTTGTACTGCTTCCCAGCTTTTCAGCACAGAAGTTTGAGCCTATATTTCTTCTCCTGCCTTATGCTTGACCCACTAAGTCTCTTTAACTTCCTCCCGTTGTTCAGGGAGAAAGGGCAGAGCTCTTACTGTCAGTCCCCTCCTAGCCCAAGAACCAGTGCATTCAAAGCTCCAGCTCTCACCAAGACAGTGGCACGTGTGGGGAGGTCCACAGTGGCCCATCAGCTGCGAACCATAGTACCACAAAGCTTCATCTGGTCCAGCACGTAGACATGTAATGGGATTTCTAGCTCATCCTGACTAACGGCACTCAACACTTCCTACAACCAGTGTGTCCCCGGGGACCTCTATAGTCACCTTGTAAGAGAGAAAATTTAGGTTTTGTAAATGAAGCCATTTTGATCAAGCGCAGACCCCCAAACAGAGTAGGTCTGTCCATCCCACCAGGTGACATTGTCCCACTGGCATTTCTTATAATAAGGGGGAGAATATCAGTTATGTAAGAACATTCTAATCCTTCCACCCTCTCACCGCTTTGCAAGCCATCTGGTACAAGGCGTTGCTTCCTCTTTATGAATATCTTCTATTTCCAGGCAAACATCTCTAACTAGATGGGTGATCTTGGACAAGTCACTGTCCCATCAGAGCCTGTGTCCTCATCTGTAAAGTGAGTTGATTAAATTAGCACAGCCCATAGCATATCTGTTACAGTGACCTGGGAGTTTTTGTGTCATCCTTCAGTGCACTGCCGATGTCCCCCAAGGCTCCAAAACAGATTCACCTTCCCACATTCTCAGGAAAGTAAACGAGTCTTTGTTCCCCAGGGTTCTTAATGGTGAGGGGCCGATTGCCGGTGATCAGATTCTGGATGGTTAGGACCACCTTTCTATACAATTCTCGTCATGTGGTTCAGTGCCTGTGTTTGGATTTACTACCTCATCCGCATGAAGAAATAGTAGTAGCTTAGGGACTCCCACACCCTAGTCATCCAGTGCCAAGGAAGCTTCTGACTTGGGCTAAGGGAGTTTGCAGGAAACCTCCATGAAGTCTTTCTTGCATCCCCAGCCTTTCCTTCAATTGGCCCATCCAGGATGGAGCTGTCATCTTCAGATTTCTCCCAAGTACAACTGCTCCGTAGACACAGGAGAACAAATGGAGTGATGGCATCCCTCCCGGAGAGAGACCCTTCTCTGACCCTCAGGAGGCATCCTGAATGCCCCCCACCTGCCCAGCTGAATGCCAGGACTGTGTGCACCCGCAGTGCCCAGAGAATCGCAGTGGGCTCAGCGGAGGGTGTGGAGTCAGCCGAGTGATGGAGGAGGAGGGGCAAAGGGCGCGGCCAGAGGCCCTAACACCTTCCCGTTACTTGGCCATGGTCAGTTGTTAACGCCTCTGGCTTTCACACTTCCGATCTGTAAAACTAGGGTTAATAATTAATAACGTGTGCCTCAGTGGTACCGCTGGGGATCAACTGAGATAACGCATGTGCAAGTAGTTAGTAAGTCGTTAGGTGGCTGCACGTGGAAGGGATTTTGTTTTTGTGAGAGTAGGAGGGTCTGTGCCAGC
The DNA here is from genome assembly GCF_964194185.1 of Rhinolophus hipposideros. Lineage (NCBI taxonomy): Eukaryota > Metazoa > Chordata > Mammalia > Chiroptera > Rhinolophidae > Rhinolophus > Rhinolophus hipposideros. The sequence continues at coordinate 4,191,577 of NC_138067.1, read as the reverse complement.
TGGGGTCCCCATAGCCCCAGAGCCCCCCCGGATGGATCAGGCTTCGTCAGTAACATGCCAACACAGGGAAAACAATGTGAGCTTGAAAACTAATAACCAGATCGAAAACGACAGGCGTGAGGAGGGAGGCCAGCCTGGGAAATGTGTTCTGAGCCGATCAGAAAAGAGAAAAGAAATAAAGTCATTAGCTTAATTAAGGGGCAGGAGAGAATGATGAAACACATCTCCAGCAAAACCAAATTAAGCATTTAGAAGATATTAAAAATGCATTTGAACTCCACTGGTGATACACTTCTAATAACATTTTCTAGGGCTGTAGTCAGCTATCAAGTCAGTCTGAGATCAAGGAAAGTGACCATTTCTCACTGTCTCGGGCCCCCGCCATCCCCAAACCTCCCAGCTAAGCCTTCCGACTTCTTGTCCTACAGTCCCCTAGCCATTCCCCCCCCAAAGGTCCCCGTGGGTCAGTGTGTTACTGACAGACTGGCAACTTGTGGCAAACCTGGGTATGTCTGCTCACGACCTCGATTCCATTTTTCAGAGAATCCAAAAGATTTAACCAGATCAGATTTGGGATCCTTAAGACAACCTTTCTATACAATTCCTGTCATAGATTCAGTGCCTGTTTGAATTTATGAACACATCAGTAAGAAGAAACCACAGAGGTACTCCTAGCTGTAATAGGAACAGTGGTAACAGATAGCTAGCATTTATCGAACAGTTATTGTATACAAGGCACTTTTCTAAGCACATAGTGTACCTTAACTCACTTAATCTTTACTGCTAATGAATTCTTTTAGTATTTTCATTACTATGACGGAAGAGAAAATTCAGGTATTAGTTTTTCCATTATTGTCATACTATTGTATACGTAAGAAAATAGTATGTAAAAGCGTCACAGGCTAATGAGAATGGGATAAGGATAGCCTTAAAATATATCATGCATCTGACTTTACAGTAATTTAAACAGAGAAAAATGGTGGGAGCATACGGTAAAATGGACATGACAAGCTCAAAGAACACTGGTGCCACAGAAACCAGTCCCATATTCGTATAATCCATCATGAAAACCATTAGTAAGCCTGTTAGCTGTTTTCCCACGAGATATCCTGAATCCGTGCACCTCTGTTCATCTCCATGGGGTCACCCAGTTCTTGACGTGGCAACTCAGAGGGAGACAGATCCTGCTGGGCTCCATGTGTTAGGGGCCTGGGAGAGCCTCATGGCACTTGTCCTGGGCCTTAACGTCTGGACTGGACTTGGAAGGGGGACTAAGAAGGGGGAATTGAAGGCACGGAAGTCACGTGAGTGGGGAATGAGGGCAACAGGCTTAGGGGAAAAGGAGGGGCTTGAGGCCTCAAAGGACTTCTCACACTGAATAAGAATCCAAAGGGGATTCATGATCTCAAGAGGCAGAGAGTTAGACTTTAGCACAAATGGATCGTGACACTGAGGTGACGTGATCGCAGCTGCCTGTCCTCTCGCTATCCCACAGCCCTGCCCTCCTGCGTCACCTTCACTCTCAGGCAGACGCCATTCACCAGATGCCCTGGGCAGCATCAGCGTACGTCCTCCTCACTAAGCAACCAGAGGGCAGACTGTGTCTTTGCCAATGGCTCCCAGAGAACCTCAAGATCTTACCTGAGTTAGCCATCTCCAGTCACATCTCCATTCCCGAACTGACCCCAGGGCCCAGGGGATGAAATGCTCTTCGGACTGAGTTGTGGATCCCTTTTAAAACTAGAAGAGGAGATGCCACATGAAGCGGTGGGCCATGTATGAAGCAGGGTCATTCCTACAAAAGAAAATTGAGACAGTGTCACCAAAAAAGGAAAGGTCAAGACTGGTAGGCGAAAGCAAAACATTTCTGCCATCGGAGCCCATCGTGATGCAGTAGATGGTTTGACATTTTTTGGACTCTTGGCTGGTCCAGACAGTCTATGTGCTTGTGTTCTGAAGACTAAGGGAAATGCTGAACATAATCCCAGGGCGAAGGAGAATTTATGATAAAACACCGCCCTGGCAGAGCAGGCTATGTGCCCCAGACTCAGCAAATGAAGCCCAACTTAATTGCTTGTGGTCTTGGATGAACTTCTAACTCTTTAGCCCTAGGACAGGAAAAATTGCAGAGACAACCTGCTTCCTCTCCTGGCCCGCTGAGCCCCTGAGAAAGTTATTTAACCTCTCTCAGCAATGATTCCCCAGCTGTAAAAGTCAGATGGCAATCCTTTCCCACTCGCGGCTGCAGCAGAGCTGGAGAAAGGGCAGGATCCAGGCTGCGGGCAGCCAAGCAGTTCAGAAATGTGGCGTCACGACTTCAGAGTCTTGACTTACTGAACCAAAGGGTTTACAGAATCCTTTCCCCCAACTCTCAAATCTCTGGGCAATGTTCTCTCCTGCTTCTGGTGTCAATGAGAAAATACAATTGGCTTTCTCTCTTGGCACCCATGCTTCCTGTGAATCCCCCCAAGCCATGATGGCAATGGCAAGACCTGAGGACTCCCTCACGTTGGTAGTGGAATCCCAGAGCAGGGGCGTTAAGTGCTCTGGTTCTGGAGAAAGGCTTGTCTTCACTGCACCTGGGTGATGGAGAGGTGAATGTATGCCTCTTCTTGAGGAGCCCAGAATCTAGTAAAGGACGGAGAAAGAGAGAGAGGAGAGAGAGAGAGAGAAAGAGAGAGAATTACAAATAATTACCCACTAGAATAGGAGTTGGCAAACGAAGGTCCATGGACCAAATCTGGCCCACTGCCTGCCTGTTTTTGTCTGACCCATGAATCAAGAATGGTTTTTACATTTTTAAATGGCTGAGAAAAAAAAGAAATCAAAGGAAGAATAATAATATTTTGTGACAGGTGAAAATTATGTGAAATTCAGATTTCAGTGTCCATAAATAAAGTTTTATTGACACACGGCCTCACTCATTCATTTACATATCTTCTATGGCTGCTTTTGTGTTTCAACACAACTGAGGTGCAAGGGCAGGCAGCATGGTTCACTAAGCCTAAAACATTTTTACAGAAAGTTTGCTGACCACTGCTCTAGAGAGACATATTGTGTTCGCATAGAAGAATGGATACGAAGAAGAAGGCCCAAAAGGAGAACCTTTCAATGCCATGTGGCATGTGATCAGGGTCTTGAAGTTGGGGAGGATTCTAATAGGAAGAGGGAAGATGAGAGGCTATAAATGTAAAGACTTCTATCCCCCCTTTACAGATGAAGACCAAGAGGCTGACACGTAGAGCTAGAATTTTAAGCCAAGTCTGACTGATTTCATAGCTCAGCTCTTTCCGACTTCCCCCTTCCCACCTTTAAACGTTTTAAAACAACTGGGTACAAACTATAAGGAGGCCTGGATGCCTTCTTGAGGAGTGCAACCAAATTCTGTACCTAGTGGGCTGCCTATCTAAAGCTTGTGAGTTGGAAAGTCACATGACTCAAGCCATGATTATAGAATAATTGTCAACCGTTATATAAAAAGTAGGTTGAAAAAAGGAGAGAATGACATTGAGCAGCAGAGTTAGGAGACCAAGCCTGGAGACTGAATCAGAACTAAGGAGGGCTTGATCAAGGAGCAGAGGCAGTAGGGTAGGTGGGAGAGAAAGAAGCACCAATCCAATAGAATAACTTACTGCAGAAGGGAGAAGAGAGACGGCTTCTCAGATTTGAGTCTGGAAAGATGGAGGCACTGGAGAACGACAAGGCCAGTTATGGAAGATGCTGAGATCCATTTGGTCTGGATTGTTTGGAATGATGACAGAATGTCCAGGGGAGCGGTCTAGCCGACTGTGCCAGCCCCCAAATTAGGCTGCTGCGACCCTGGACGGCAGTGGAGTAGAGAGGCAGGAGATCTTAGGAGAAAGGCAGGAGTGTGCATGTGTGGAGAGAGGAAGGCACAGGAGCTAGGACAGAAAAACTAAAACTCAGCGTAAGGTCGAGAGCCAAGCAGCCGATGTGTAAAACACAGAACTTGCAAAAGGGTAAGTGGGCCGGATAGGGCAATGGTGAAGCTAAGATCTCATGCCCCGTCTTACGGAGGCAGCAGATTTAGTTTGAGGGGCTATGCATACAGCTCTGACAGACCCGACTTTTCAAAAGAAACTGGAACATTGAATATTTTTATAATCTTTTGATGTTTGAATATTGGCAAGAAATTCAATTAAAAGGAAAACACCAGAGAAGGCAGTCAAACATATCTAAGGGTGGAGCCAGCCTAGAGGCCACTGGTTTGTAGTCTCTTCCCTATGAAGGCCCATACGACCTGAAACCTTCTTGGGGTCCTCTCTCCAATCCCTCCCGAATCACTTCCTTGGAATCCTTCCTGCATGGGACCCGAGCCCACTCTATGGGGACTCTCTCGCACGTCTCTAACGTAGCATTGCTTTTGCCAGTGACTGCCTGGGCTGCGATGACAACCTTCTTAGGTGTTCCACGCTCAAGTCATAATCAACAGAAGTGAGAAGAAAGACATTTAACAACCACAAAGACCAACCGCAAAAGATAATAACTTTGTCTATGACAGTGAGAGAATGAAAGGGAGAACCCTTTGGGGACTGGCTAGTCTCCTGGTCGTCAGGAAGAACTCAGAGGTACAGCGGCTGTGCTGGGAAGGAAGATTTGGCTGAGTGGCCTCGAGATGTCCTTGAGGGCCAGCTCCAAGGTCACCGTCTGGCTATTGCTGGGCAGTGAGCCGGGTTTGGGGTGGAGGGAATGTGGATTTGGAAACCTGCGTGACTTCTGCCCCAGGGACCCTGCCTCTGGGGGGAAGAGCCCTGCCGAAGGACATGCGTTTGGCAGGTGCTTCTTCTTTCTTGAGCCTCACTGGATGGTCAACTAGACCTCGGAAAAGGCCACTTCATTATAAGGGACTCGTCAAACACTCTTTTCCGGCTCAGAGGAATGTAGTTCCACGCAATCCAGCAAGCCTTCAGGGAGTGCCTCCTACGTCCCCAGCTTGTGCTAAGAGACGCTGGACATGTCAGGGGAGGAGGTGGCACAGCCCCTCTTCCTCCTCAAAGGGCAGAAGAGACACACCTATTCCAGGCTGTGCCCAGGGGCTTGAGGAAGGTAGGAGAAGCCTGGACTGTAGCCGTGAGAAGGGTTTCCTATTGGAGGGTTCAGATCCGTGGGCACACTCTCCCAGCTCCAAGGATGAGCTTACGACTCAGGTGTGGCTGGGCGGCTTTTTCCTTCCTCGACCACAGCATTGGACATGTGACATAGTTGGTCTCATGGTTCTCAATCCCACGACTTTTATTAGATGCTCTGGAAAGGAGAGGCTTTAGTTTTGTTTCGGTTGCTAGGTTGTATAGGAGTAATCCACGGGCTTCTGTGGCAGCAATTCATGTGCTAATGTCTTCTGGAAAAACCCTCACAGACACCCAGAAATAATGTTTTACCAGCTTTCTGGGCATCAGTAGCCCAGTCAAGATGACATAAAATTAACCATCACACAAAGCTTAATTTAGGGTGGGGGGTTACAGAGAGGAAAGGAGAGAAAGAGAGAGAGAAGGAGAGGGAAAAGGAGACGGAGAGGGAGGGAGAGTATTTTAATTTGATGATATTGTTTGAGCCTTTCTAGTCTTTACAGTTGCATGAACTTGATCCAAAATTCTTTTTGTGTTTAAGTTAATTTGAATTAGATTATTTATCGCTTGCAATAAAATGACACTTAACTAATGTAGTCGTGAAACCGGTACTTCAACTGTAGTCTGCTGTCAGAGCCTGGTGCCTGCTACAAGTCAGAGAGGGGACGTGTGTTCAAAGGCGTCTCTAAGGACAGATCTCTAATTCCTCCCATTTGAAAAGATTCAGACATATTTGTTCACTTACTACCTAAAGTTTTAGGATACTGTCAGTTTCCTTTCGGCGATTGGCTCTCTCCATCGGCTCTTTGACAGAGCTTCCACGTTTTTCCATGGACTGCTTTTAGAACAAGCTCCTCTTCAGCCTCATCTTCAGTAAATTCCAGATGCCCAAGTGGCTTAAATGGCTTCATTCCTGATGTGAATTTGAAAGTGGTTCATTCAAGTGATTCTCAATCTGCAGACTATCTTAAAATCATTAGAAATACCACATTGGGTGGACCCCAGGATTCTGTCTGTGATGTGGGCATTAAGGGACATGGGTGGGGGCAGGGTAAATCTTCTCCGCCCCCTCTATCCCTTCCCCAGGATTTCAAAGACTTTGATCATTTTTGCTCAGCCTTTATATTCCAGAACAAAGTGGCCCATTTTGATCTCTCCTTGGATGCCATTCCTGCCCCCACCTCCTTGATCATTTCGATGTCCTCCTTCTCACTTCCTCCAGCTTCTTTATGTCTTTTAAAGATATGCCCAGTCCTGCACACAATATTCCCAGAGATCAGAGAATCAGGCTTTTATCTTTACTGATTGATGTTAAAAAATTTGATCATGATAAAATGAATCATTTTAAGGAATCGGTATTGGAATCGAAGCCCAAAGTCATTCCTTCCTTCCTTCACTCACTGAATTACTCAGTAAGGAAGCAGGAAGACCCTCCTGTTTGCCCAGCCTTGTGGGAGAAGGCCTCTTGGGATATCAGACAAGGTGAGAAAGTATTCTCTTCCCTTCAGGAGTGTAGAATAGAGCTGGCAGTACAAGGCCTACTTTTAAGGAGCCACCAACAATCATATGTTCCATTAGACTTTTACAGGAAACACAGATGTGCTTTTTCACTGGTATCTCCTTTGATTCTCACACCAATTGCATTTTCATAACAAGGGGCTGAGAGGAAGTGGGGAATCTCAGGATTCACACACAAATCGTCTCTCTCCAAGTTTCTGAGCCTTTTCCCTGGACAAGCACTCTCCCTTGCCAGTCACCCAGGGAAGTTCTCATCTCTGAGCTTCTGAAACACAACAGTGTAGCTCTAAACCTGGAAGTCAGTTATAGCCTGACATAAGTGTGAGAATAAAAAACATCCACACTGTGAATACCCGAAGAGGGTAGACTTTTGAAATAGAACTCTCCCAGTTGAGGGCCTTTCTGGAATCTCATTAATGGAACTGAAATGTGCTGCGCTTATCTTCCATATCAACTCCATTCTAGAGTTCCATATCAACTCCACTATCTCTATTGCGTTGCCTGCCTTTGCTCATTTCCTCTTCATTCAATGACAAAAATCTTGATTTTGGTGGACAAATCCCCCCTCTCCCACTCTCAGTTCAAATTTGAATAACTCTAGCCTCTTTGTCCACGAGTGGACATACGATGTGGCACTGGCCACTGAATCCACTATTACCTCCATGCTTCTGGAATTGGTCCAGACACAATTTACGGGCCAATCTCCAACAGTAAGGGTCAGCCCTGTGATTTCTGGAAACACTGGGAAAGGCAAGTTCTCTTTCATCCAGGATGCTACGTTGGTGGGAGCTGAGCATGTGGCTGCTGGTGGCCATCTAGTCACCGTGTAAGGGGGAAGCAGAGTGGGGAGGTGAGCTGGATGAATAATGAGATACACTGAGCCCCTGACAGCCTTGGACTTCCAATTGCATGAGTCAGTGATAGCCTTCTTTTGCATAACCCAACTTGAGCTGTGTTTCTGTAATTTGCAACCAACGAGTCTTGACTAATATTCCCACCCACATACAAATTACCTCCTGGCAGAATGACCTTCTTCCTGCTTTTCCCTCTGTACCCCATCAACAATAACCGTGTGCTATCGCACATCTCTTTTTCAAAGTCGCTAAACTTAGAGCTGCACGGGGATTGGAATCTGACCCGCTTTATTCACCACTTAATGCCAGCAGAGTTGAGTGGTAGAATGAAGTCCACATGGGCACTGGGCATGATGTCACATTTCCTCAGTGCTGGCTGAAATGACTGCAAAACTATCGTTCTAAGGGTTCAATAACCTAATCGGGTATTGTAAGTTATTCATTGCTAAAAATAGTCAAATTAATCCAAGTAATAAAGTTTGTGAAACCCCTTATCTTTTTTATAACCTATGCTAGATTCAAGGTTATTCCTCTAGCATCACTGTTACTAAAATTCCAAGATGCCTTCTTGAATGGGAATAAAAGAGTGTGGGAGATATTACAAGTAACCAAATAACTCTGCGGTGACTGTCCATGACTGAGTCACCTTTTATATTTGTTGAAATCATTAATTATATTTGTGATATGGAGGAGATTTTATCAAATAAAAACATGCTCACTGAAGAATGTTTCATGTTCATTTTACATGTTAATGTCAAATTTTTTAAAATTTAGAAGCCATAAATTTAATTATTCTTTGGCCAATAGTTCCAGGAGTTTTACCATGTGCAGATTCGAGTAACGATGACCACGACCACAACGCAGGGCGGTACCAACAAGCCCAAAGGCCCCTTGGGCTGCCCCCTTTGTGGTTACCGCCTCTCTCACTCTAAATTGCTGGGCCATTCTCTGTCCCTACAATTTTCCGTTCACACTATGTTCCATAATGGAATACCACAGCGTGCAACCTTTGACCCTGGCTTTTCCACTCGGCATAATGTGACGTCTTTGAGATTTATCCATGTTGCTGCATACATGAACGGTTCGTTCCTTTTGATTGCTGAGGAGTCATCCATGGTATGAGCGTACCATGATTTGTCAATCCGTTCACCTGTTAATGGATATTCGGGTGGTTCCTAGTTTTTAGCTTTTATAAATTAACCTGCTATGAATATTTGTGTAAGTCTTTCCTGTAGACACAAGTTTCCATTTCTCTGAGGTAAAATATGTAAGTGGACGGTCTGGATCAGAATAAACTTATGTTTAACTCTACAAGAAATGGTCTGTTTTCCAGAGTGGCTGTACCTGTACCATTTTTCATTCCCCTCAGCCATAGACATGAGGTCCGGTTGCTCTGTATGACAATCAGCACTTGACATATTCATCTTACTTAATGACGTTGAACATCTTCTCGTTGTCCTTTTTTTTCCTATCCATGTATCTTTTTGGGTGAAGTCTTTCTGATCTCTTGCCTATGTTTGCTGAATTATTGTTGAGTGTTAAGTGTTCTTCATACATTCTGGATGAAAGTCTTTTGTTGAATATGCGACTTGTAAATATTTTCTGCCAATATGTAGCTTGAGTTTTTATTCTCTTAACAATATCTTCTGCAAAGCAATAGTTTGTTTTTTTATGAAGTCCAATTTATCAATTTTTCTTCTAAGAATCATGCATTTGATAAGACCTGACACAATAAACTGCATTGAAGAAAACATAGGTACTAAACTTATGGACCTTGGGTTCAAAGAGCATTTTATGAATTTGACTCCAAAGGCAATGGAAGTAAAAACTAAAATAAACAAATGGGATTATATGAAACTGAAAAGCTTCTGCACAGCAAAAGAAACTATTGACAAAATAATGAGGCAACCAACTGAATGGGAGAAGATTTTCGCAAACAGTTCCTCTGATAAGGGGCTAATATCCAAAATATACAAGGAACTCATGAAACTCAACAACAAAAAAACAAACAACCCAATTGAAAAATGGACAGAGGACCTGAAGAGACATTTCTCCAAAGAGGACATACAAATGGCAAATAGACATATGAAAAAATGCTCCACATCGCTAATCATCAGAGAAATGCAAATGAAAACCACAATGAGATATCACCTCACCCCAGTCAGAATGGCTTTCATCAACAAAACAAGTAGTAACAAGTGTTGGAGAGGCTGTGGAGAAAAAGGAACTCTCATACACTGTTGGTGGGAATGCAGACTGGTGCAGCCGCTATGGAAGGCAGTGTGGAGGTTCCTCAAGAAATTACGAATAGAATTACCATATGACCCAGCAATCGCTCTCCTGGGTATCTACCCCAAAAATATAAAAGCATTTCTCTATAGAGACACGTGTACGCCAATGTTCATTGCAGCTTTGTTTACGGTGGCCAAGACATGGAAACAACCAAAATGTCCTTCGATAGATGAATGGATAAAGAAGTTGTGGTACATATACACAATGGAATACTATTCGGCGTTAAGGAAAGATGATATAGGAACATTTGTGACAACATGGATGGATCTCGAGAGAATAATGCTAAGTGAAACAAGTCAGACAGAAAAAGCAGAGAACCCTATGATTTCACTGATATGTGGTATATAAACCAAAAAGAACAAGACAAACAAATGAGAAACAAAAACTCATAGACACAGACAATAATTTAGTGGTTACCAGAGGGTAAGGGGGCGGGGGGTGGGTGATGAGGGTAAAGGGGGATCAAATATATGGTGATGGAAGGAGAACTGACTCTGGGTGGTGAACACACAATGGGATTTATAGACGATGTAATACAGAATTGTACACCTGAAATCTATGTAAATTTACTAACAATTGTCACCCCAATAAAATTAATTTAAAAAAAAAAAAAAAAAAAAAAAAGAATCATGCATTTGGTGTCTTAGCTAAGACTGTTTTGCCAAGAGAAGATCATAAAAGTTTTCCCTATTTTTCTAGAAGTTTTACATTTAGATATATGAGTTCATTTTGTGTAAGATGTGAGCTAGGGGTCAATGTTCATTGTGTTTGTTTGTTTGGCATAGAGATGTTCAAGTTTTCAACCATTATTTGGTGAAAAACCTCTGACCAGACTGAAAAATAAATTAAAGACACAAATTGCCAGCAACAAGAATGAATAAGAGGGTACCATCAGAAGCCACATAGACATTAAATGGAAATTAAGCACATACCTTTGATCTTAGATAAAAGGGACCAATTTCTCTAAAAGCACAAACCAGCAAAATATACCCCCACAATAGATACCTGTATACTCTCATATGTATTTTAAAGAATTTAAGGTGAGAGAAATAACCTGTTAAATTTACCCAGATATTTTCCATTTCTGTTGCTCTTCCTTCAATCCCAAAGTTCCAAGTTTTCTTCTGTTATTATTTCCGTTCTACTTTAAGAATTTCTTCTGTATTTCTTTTAGTTTTGCTGGTTGTGAATTCTCTTTGTTGCCTCTACCTCAGAATATTTTCATTTCAACTTCATTCCTGAAAGATATTTTCTGTGTATAGAACTTTGGATTGACAGAATGTTATTTGTTTGTTTGATTTTAGTTTCATACTTTAAAAATGTCCCATTACTTTAAAGCTTCCATGATTTCTGATGAGAAATGAACAGTAACTTGAATGACTGTTCCATATATGTCATGCTGCCTTTTCCTCTGGCTTCTTTCAAGACTTTTTTCATTGTCCTTGGTTTTCATCATTTTGATTATGGTCTTTGTGTGGATTCCTTTGACTTTTTCCTATTCAGGGTTCACTGAGATTTTCTGAACACATATGCTTATGTCTTTCACTAAGTTGAGAAAATTTGAGACATTATTTCTTTTTCTGCACCACATTTATTCTTTTCTCCATTCGATACTCTGACAATACAAATATTAAACTTTTTGGTATTGTCCTATCATTTCCTGAGACTCTATTTCTTTTTTTTCTTCATTTTTTCTCTCTCTATTGATGAAGTTGGATTCTTTATGCTGATTTATGTTCAAGTATACTGACTTTTTCTTCTGAAATCTACATTCTGCTACTGAGTCCACCAACTGAACATTTTTTTTTGCTTATGGTAGTTTTTATTTCTAAATGTGCATTTGATTGTTGTTATAGTTTCTATTACTCTGCTGAGACTTTATGTATTTTCCTTATTTGAGGAGTGTTTGCCCTTACTTCTTCCAGTGTGATTATAAACAACTGCTTTAAATTCTTTGTCTCATAATTTCAACATTTTGGTTATCTTGGTTGGTGTCTGTCGATTGTCTTTTCCTGTGCAAGTTGTTGAGATATTTTTCCTGCGTGAAATAATTTTGGATTGTATCCCCATCATTTTGAATATTAGGTTACATAACTTTGAAATCTGGTTCTAATACTGCGGAGACATTTTTGTTTATTTGTTTTAACAAAGCAGTCAACTCAGTTACACTCAGGCCACACCAACCTTTAATGGGCTGTGGTTCCCATGTCAGTTCAGTTTCAAAGATTTTGCAGCGCTGTTTAGATTTCTTCCACACGTGTGTCACTCTGGGCAATCATCAGTTCTGACAGCCTCAGGTGTGTTGTTCAGGGTCAGGGTCATGCGTGCACAGCTTGTGGGAGAGCCCTGAAATTCACACATCATGTTTTGAGATCTTTCTCAAACTGCCATTGCTCTTCCATCTCTCTGACACGCTGGCTCCTAGAATCTCCCATTCTTGGTCCTTTGGCTAGAAAGCTGCAGTTTTAGTCTCCCTGCCCTTCCTCCCACAGCTAGGTCTGCCTCGGAGATTTAGTTGCAAGAAGACAAACAGCAACAGGGATGTCCCCTGCCCTGTTCAGAAAACAATTGTTCTGACCAGAGAGAAAGAAGGCACCTCCTTTTTCAGAATTTTGGGTGCCTGCTAGCAGCCCCTACCATTTCTGCCCCTCCCCTGTCCAGTTGCCACCCAGCCACTGTGGGATTAAGCTTTGGGACTGAAGATTGCCTAAGGGCTGGAATATAAGACAAGGAAAACGCAACACAAAATTTAGGGGATATTCCCTACTCTCTTTGTGTTGTAGATGCCCTCCTTCTCATTCCTTAATGACTTCTCTGGAAGCTCTTTCTGTCCATACCTAGGGTGAAGTTCCAGGATTTGGACTGAGTTTGAGTCCACGCCTGCAGAATCAGAAGAAAAAACAATGCCAGGAAACTCTCTATTGGAAAACACATATTTCAAGTTCTCGTTTCCTTCTCCAATGTGCCTGCTACCATTAACTTTCTGGAGTCCTCAGAAAGCTGCTCCATGCATTCTATCCAGGTTTTTAGTTTCATTCAATGGACAGTACAGAGTGGACTCTGCTTTCTTCCTCTTACCTCAAACCAGAAGCTCTCTGCTTCAGTTTCTGGTCTGTCCTAATTAAACATTAGCATCTGAAAGTGACCTTGGGTCAAACATTTTCCATAGCTCCCACATTTCCTAGCTATGTCCTGCAAACCAGGATATGAATTTTACATGATTATGTAATTTCCTATTCAGAGCAACACTAAGATAGAAGCATCTTTACTCTCATTTTACAGATTCATTGGAGGTCACAGAGTTAATAACAGATGGACCAGGATTCTAACTCAGGTATATAGACACTTTTCTTATGTCAGGGATGGAAGCCTTATATTAATGTTCAACACTGGAATTACTTTGTAATTCCTGATAATAAAAAAGAAACAGGCGCAGAGAATCAACGTGATGAGTCAGGATTCAAACTACAGAATTGGAAGCTAAGTTCCATATTAACTATTCTGTGGGAAATCTGTGTGGCTAGGTGTGTAAAAGGGGCTCAACAAATATTTATTGTGAAACACGGATTTTCTAAAGGGAAAAATGTGCCTCAACACTGAAAAATTATATTGTCATAATGGGGCAACCGGGTTAATGATTTAGATCCCCGCAGCACTGCTTATTTACTCACGTGGTTGTTAACTGCCTCCATCTCTTTACAGGTACATTTCCCCCTTCTTCTTGTTTCATTAATTGCAACATACCAGTTATTCAGTTTCCTAAGTGTTTTCAGCTGGAGCAGCTCCAGTTCGATCTGAAGGTTGCCCTGGGTTCTCCACATTTCCCCTGCAAGTGCAGACTGCAAAGCCATGGACAGGACTTTTCTGTGCAGTACTCTTCTGATGCTCCAAGCACAGACATCGTTGCTGTAAACCGGGGGCCATGTGGGTGCTCTCATCAGAATGGGGGAGATGAACACATCTGAAATGTACACGACTCCCTTCCATGAGGCTGACCCTCCTCCCAGATGGGACCCTATTCACCATGGCCTTGGAGTCCGTCAGGTGGAATAAAGATGTTACTATCATGACCGTCTATGAAATGAGAGTAAATATATGTGAGTGGCCTTGCATCAGCGAGCTTTCTATAGCAGGGAAAATTACAACAAAGACAGAAAATGCATTGTGACCCCCGTGCTGTATTTCCATAACAACGCAGCTTTGTGGCTCCAGTGGGGCAAGGAATCAGGCGAGAAATTTACAGATGTTTTCTTTATGTGCAGTGTTTTTCAGTATCAAAGATGGGGAAGGGCTTCTCTCTGGTGTGTATTGTCCTAGGTAACTGATCAGCTTTTGGAAATCTTTTTACCAGTTGATTCTCAAACTCCCTTACTAGTGAATTTTAAATATATATATTTGAGAGAGAGTTGTACCACCAAACAAAACATACTTCACTGAAATTAAACTCTTTGGAAAAGTTTCTTGGTGTCTCAGAAACGTCTTGCCCTCTCCTTTGAGCCGTTCCTTTTGTGTCTTGCCTTTGGAGGTTTTCGTTTAGTGAATACAGAGGATATTCAGACATGCATAGCCAATTTAGTATCTACCCTGAAAAGGCCCTTGCGCGCACACACACACCACTACTGCTGCCAATAGCAGGAGGAAAAGTACAGAATTTTGTAAAGCAGGTTTGGAAATAATCAGCCGCAAAAGGCCAGAAGTGAGCTGGATTTTCATCCTGTAAACAGACAGTAAGGGCAGAAAGAATTTTCTTAACAAGAGGAGATTGTAAGAGTCCAGAATGTCCTAGGATAAGAAAGGGGATCTACACCCAGTGTTCACCAAGACTCACCTCACTTTTCCCCAAGACCTCTACTTAGCAGCTTTAAGGCTATCTGGTGCGTTTGAAGCTCTTCACCTTGCACATGGCTGAGGATTCTTTAAAGTGACAAAGGAAATTTTTAAAAAGAGAAAAATCAAACGCTCTGGCAACAACCACAAAAACAAGAACTTCACCCCACTGAGTTTTATGGATTCTGGTTGCAGGCGGTGAGCTCACAGATGGCAGAGAGTGAAGTCACCGACTGAGGGGAAGAGCCTGCTTGGTGCCAGAGAACCACATGGTCATTAAAAAAAAAGAAAAGACTCACACGGCGCCAGGTGTCTCGGCTCTCAGACCTGAAGTCAAGTTAGGAAGAGGTTCGATGGCTGGCTTCCTCACAGGGGAAGGCCTCAGAGAGGGAGCAAAATGTCACGGGGCCCAAAAGTGTGATGAGGACTTCCTCAACTTTTCATAAGGTTTACTTCTATTTTGTAATTTCCCTCCAGCACCCATTTGTTTAACATGTACTTTTATTAGCAATTTAGGGCAGGTCATATAGATTAACAGAAAACATAACATTTGTTAAAGAAGACCAAAAGCAAATGAAATCTAGAGTATTGCATTCCTTTCATTCCCAGTTTTTTTGGTGTTAATTTTTTTTTTCACTGCTGACTTGCTTTAATATTTTTATTAAAAAAAATACTTGGTAATTTATGTATATTGCAAAACTAACATCCTATTTTTTCAGGTAGCATATTTTCCTAATAATATTTATTATTTGTTGAACATTTGTTTGTTGTCCGTATCTCCTATGCAGAAAGCACTCTCCTAGACATTTGAAGATGTAATATGAAGAGGAATAAGATACGATTTTTGTACGCAAAGCATTCAGCATGTAATAGGATAAAGACAAAATGAAAATGACTACGCAGGTCAAAAGGTAGAATGTAATAAATGCCATACGATGTTTCAATAAATGATGTGTTTGTTTAACCAACCCAATTTTTATGTACTGGTAGGGAGTAGAGCCACCTTTGCTCAATGAAGAAATTAATAGCTAAATGAAGTAATGAGTCATTTAGGTGAGGTTCTATGTGAGTTAAGAGGAAGTTGACATTGTTTCTCTGGAGCAGACGCCAGGGAGAATAAAATGGGGGAGTTGCCATCTGAGCCTTGATTGTGGAGATTTGAGTATTTGGAGATGAAAAGAAGGGCATTCCAGGACAGGAGAACAACGTGAGCACATGCTCAGCAGTGGGATGTCGAGAGAGGTGCTTGGCAGAGAGTAAGCTGTCCAGTTCTGCTGAGCAGCCTAACCATATACAGTGAAATACACTGGTACAAAAATAAAACAAAATAAGACAGGCACTTGCTGCCCTGGCGGGATTAGTAGATGTGGGACACAGCCCCCCTGGGAAGCGGTTTGCCATTTGAAGCAGGCCAAGTCCTCGAAACATCAAAGTCAGTGAAAATGACATTAAAAGATGGACAAGTGATCGAAATCCTCTGGACCTTTATTTCTTCGTCCACACAATGGTGTTACTAATACTTATATTGCAAGGTTGTTTTGAGGAATATTGGCATATATTGGCATATAAATTAGCTGGCATATAATAGCCACTTGATACATAGTTATTATTTTTGCTAATAATAATAACAATAATCATAGCAGACATTAGTTAGCCAGGTGCAGCTAACATCAAAACGTGAGTTCCATTCATTTGAATTCTCCTGAGCTTATGTAATGATAGATAATAAGACATCTAAATAACTTGCCCATTAAGTTCATTCTCTGTTTTGTGATTTACCTCATGCATCGATCTGCTCAGCTGCAGCTGGTTAGAAATGTTAAACGCTGTCATCAGCAGAGATTTAGTGCATTTTATGTAGATGAACATAAAAGCAAATGTTTTCAAAGGAAGCAAGCTGAAGAAGAAAACAGGAAAGCAGCACCGTGTATTAATGAGGGGGGCAAATGTTGTGAAGCCAAATCTAAATTCAAATCCCTGTTCAGAAATGTGCTATTTCTGTGACCTTGGATAAATCGCCTACTCTCCCTGAGCCTTGATTTACTCATTGTAAATGGGAGATGATGACGACGACGAAAGCATAAACAACACAATAACAACAACAATATCGACTTCATAGAGTCACTCTTGGAAGAAAATTGCCTGGGACGTAGGAAGTGGTAGTAGTATTTGTTGTTGTCTTATTTCCCTTTATGCATTCTTCCTAATAATCTCAGCACCAGGTGCCTAGGACGAGTGGGAGGGTAAGTTTCCATGCATGGTGGTGGAGAGAATGTTTGCTGTTGGAAAACCTGTACCCTGATCCTAGCTCTACCACCAGTTCATGGTACGACCTTGATTCCTTAACCTTGTGTGTGAAATGCAGAAGTTAGACTAGGTAAGTTCCATCTTCAATGTCTGTCATTGTAGGATTCTGTTCACCTACTACATGAAATTTCCCACCAAACTGATTCTGTGTATATTTTAAGAGACAATTTGAAAACCAACCAAAATCAATACACCATTTCACATATTTTGTTCATTTAAAGAATAGAAAAATACCATATAAAATATTTGTTTTAAATGGAAATCCTTTGTTTTAATGCAGATTGTCATGAAGGAGCCAATACATCTCTCTTTAACTCTGGTGAATAAAGGTTGTTTTCTGTACAGTAAAATTCAGTAGGAAAATTTAAGCCTCTCTAGATTTTTGGCAACACAAGTAGAGACCATCCAGGTTGTTTACTGAGGTTTTCACTTAGTAACCAGACTAGGTGCATTGGATAAACTCAGACTAACTCTTTAAATAGCTGCTAGCTCTCAGAATTGATAGCTATCCCAGAACCATTTGAAAATTCCCTAGATATTATTGATAGAGGCAATTTGGAGAACACGGTTTTATAATGGCCCACAAAGTTGGGCGTGAGTATTTTCAAGCTTCCCCGGGCATGGAAAATGCACCACCTCTGGTTTTCAGAAGCCAAATGGCAGAGGCATTGGTCTGGTCTGGTCTTGGTGCATTTTGGAGTGGAGCGTGCCCACATGCCGCAGCCACTTTGATCCTCAAAGATCTATCGAAAACTGGAGTGGCACAGAGGCAAAGGAAACCAGAGATGTTCCGTTTCTAAACAGAACCCTGGACAGCCCACGAAAGCCTGTTTTCTGATTTCAGAACTCTGGAGCCCCACAAAAGCCTGGATAATCTTGTTCAGAACCCTGGACAGCTCACACAAACCACCCTCCTACTGGCTGTCCAGGCCCAGATTAGGGGGAGGCAAATAAAACATCTAGGATACACTCCAAGAGTGAGTGCCTCCCTAAATTTCGCACCCTAGGTGTCTTGCTCACCCCGTCCTACCTTTACCCCATGGCTGTCTACAGTTCATTTGTTCATTCAGTGACCCTTCACGAAGTTCCTAGTAAGTGCGTGCCGCTGTGCTGCACTCTAGCAAAACTAATAAAACAGTCCCTCTCCTCAAGGGGTTTGGTTCCCTCAGGAAACTGCAAGTCAATACGACTGGAAGGCTTTGCAGAGGTGGAAGCGTTTCAAGACGTAATTTTGGGATGTGAGTAGGCAATAGACCCTGGATTATTGGTGGACCACACTCAGGAGGATAAAGCTTTCGGAAGCTCCATGACTATGGGGACATGTTTTGCTGTTTGCCATTATAAATATAGCACTTAGCAAAAGAATACATAGTCGCTCAATATTTATTTGCTAAATGAACAAATAATTTTATGCTATGTATGACAGTGAGACTCTGGGTTTTAAGATGAGTGAGTAGTAACTTTTTCCGTTTTTCATCATATAAACATCACTTTGGAAGTGTTATAGAAGATGGATTAGAGGGAAGAGAGACTAAACCCAGGAAGACCAGTTATAAGATGATTGCAGTGGTTAAAGTGAAAGATTATAAAAGCCAAAACCAACTCAAAATAGATATGAGCAACAGGGTGTGAGAAAAAGAAGAATACAGAATTGACAGAAATTTAGTAAGGGATGTAGATTTTTGTGGAAAAGATGACTCACTGTGGGATAGCTTTGAGTTTGAAGTGGCTCTGAAACATCAAAGCGAAGGTAACTGGGGGGGTGATTGTTCTGGAGGAAAGCCAAAAGTCTGGGCTGGTGAATATAGATTTGCTTCTAGAAACAGTTCTGGGCTCCATGGAGTCATCTAGTCCGTCTCATGAGTAAACTAGCACGAGCTTGATGTGTAAAGAGAGGCAAATAAGGAAGAATAGCAAAACTAGGATAGCTAAATTCCGGCGCCCCATGCAAATTACAACTTGACTCAGAATAAAGGTATTGGTTCAGATAATGTCTTTGTTCCTTCCGAATTGTATGTTCTTTGACTATTCTAATTCAGGTTTTAAAAGCCTGATGTCTACAGAGGCAAGGTAAGATTTTTCTAAATTAGTGAAGCTAGCCAAATGGAGACCATGATGATTTGGAGAGCATATGTTCAACCTTCTCTCCATAAAGAGCACCTACAGGGAACATAGAGCACTGTATATTCACTCCTTATCTCCAGATCACTATTGCCACATGAAAATTGAAGATTTCCTTAAAGGCAAATGAAGATGTCATGTTATATTCTCTTGGTCGAGTTCTTATTTAAGCTAAGAGACAAATCGATGTGAGCTCACGGTCATCTTGTGATGACAATATGCCATTTTTGTGCCTTAATATCTTTTCTGAAGCTGTAGATGAACTGCATACAAGTCTAAAAATGTGGGCAAGTTTACACCCCAGGGAGAAACCCTCAACTAGTGTGGGATGGGAGCTTGTGGACAAATGGCCCACCTTCTCATCTTTCTGGTGGATAGTTCTAGGAGGCATTCTGCATCTATATGCTTTTCAGAGGTTGGAGTGAAATTGAAACCTTATTGCCTTTAGCAGAAATATCAATAATTTATTCTTATATTGTAAAACATAGAAAGTGTCCATGGAAAATTTAAAGTGACTCTATCTCCTATGGCTGGAGGTGGAATGAGCAACTTCAACAGATCCCCCAAACTAACATAAGGACCATGTTAGGGAAGCAGTGGGGCCTTGAGCAATGGACTTGGGATATTTGGGTAGATGTGTCTGTAAAACATGAACCCCCAGATTTTCTTGAACTCTTTTGGAAAATAGAACAGCCCCCTCTTTCCAGGAGACATTTTCTGGGCTGGATGGTTCTCAACATGAGGCTGTTTTACGAAAGATCCACTCCTGCCTCCCATCCTGGCTTCCACACCAATAACTAGGCCAAAATTGGGTCTCAACACAGGCAAAGTAAAATAAAATCCCTTTCCAGAAAACAAAAACCTTACTCACTAAAAGAGTTTAGGACCTGGTGAATACGCACTAGCAGAAAGCTGGGAGCCATGTGGGAAAGAAGGTGGAACAGAATGCCAGGCTGTGTGCGGGTGAGTTATTGATATGGGCGTACTCTCTTGTGACTGAGGACTTAGCCTTCTAGAGGACATCTGGAGCTGGTCCTATTAACTTCTGGAATGGTTCCCTGAAGCTTGGACGTGACACTGGACTACAATAAGTTAGTTAGACATAGTGGAGTACTGTGAAATGAGCAATAAAGGTTGAAGGGAGTAAAAATGTTGCAACAGAGTACCATTGAGTATCCTCTACCTGACTGTTTCCCTGGGAAGCCTCAGAGGTCACTCCTTTCACTGTACAGTTAGGAACATACTACCGAGGGCACACCAGCATGACTGAAAAGCTCAGTGGTTGTTCACTGTAGGAAACATTGGTGGAACCAGGCTCCAGAATTTCGGAAGCCAGCCAGCAGCACTTTATGTCAAAGAAAAGGTGGTCATAATGACCACATCTGGCAGGAAAGCCAGGATGACAACCAGAATTCTTTGCCTCACAGGTACCTGTCAGATTGCCTAATAGATGATGACATTCTTAGGGGTGAGGTGGTTGGGAAACTGACTAAGGTATGGACTTATGTAATGGGAAATGATTGAGCATTGATGAGCAGAAGTTGATATCAGCCACAGCCATGGAAGGTTGCATTTCCTCACTCCGTTTCTAGACATGAATACGTTTTCAGACTCAGGGTGCCTGTTGGTTAAAGAGACCGGTTCCTCTTGAAGAAAGACTCTGAAATGCCACAACAGTGACACATTCTTTGTTTATTTAATAAATGTTCTCTTAATCCTTCTCCAAGGAACTGGTAGCAATTTATCAAAGTGCAAACACAGAAAAGGGGAATAACCAGAATTTACCAGGGCTGTTGCATACAGAGTCAGAGATCACAGTAATGCTAGGAAACCATAGCACCATCATGGCCCCTTGGTTAGTGTAAGAGCTTAGGAAGATAGATAATGAATAAAATCCTGACCCAAGCACATCTTACAGTGGATCCCGTGGGTCCATGGATCTTCCCAGTCCTGGAGTATAGAAGTGGGATGGATATACCTAACTGTTCATATTACTCGCACATTGGTCCCCAACCTGTGGACTAAGAACCAAAAAGGAAAAAAGGCCAAGTGGAAACCTACAAAACACTCCCTCTTTCAGCTAAGATACACATCAGAGGAAGTGTCATATATGTGGAGAAACTATAGTTACAGCGAGGGCATGGAGAGGTCCAAGGGGTGGACTGTAGTGGATACTTTTGGTATGCCATCACCTCTGCGTGTTCTACTCTGATTTCAGCTGCAACTGTAGAGGACAAGACACACCCACTCACCAAGGACAGCATCTCACCCCATACTTGTGAGACACGTCTTTTCTCTTTCTAGCCACAGAGTCATCTCTAGTCATGGGAGTCAAATCAGCCTAAGAACAAACCTGGCTTGGTTTGCAAAAGTGTGCAGAAGGGTGAGGAAGTTAATGTCTCCATGAAAAATGGGCACTGGCGCATAAATGTCACAGCGCTCATCCTTCAGGCCATTAGTTCTGGAAAGCATTCTGCTTGCATCCCGAAATTCCAGTGCAATCATGCCTCTGTTGCTTCCCAGAGTAATTACCCTTTTGTTAGCTCTTCCTTCTTATCTGTTTCGTCTTCCTGTTCCCTTACTATTGATTTTAGGGACCAACTTCCACATAAACTACCTATACCCTCAGTGCCTGCATCCCAGGGAGGCCAAGCTACAACATAGGCTTCCTGCTGCTAGATCTCCCAATTTTTAAACAGAATCTGGAAATCTATATTTCTGTGAGAAACTCTAAAATGCAAATGGCAGCAACTAAATAACTAAGAAAGAAGGGTATGTTGTTGGCCAATCGTAACACACCTGTTATTCATTGTTGCGCCCATGAATCACCAGTGGGCAACTTTTGTCACTCCAAGTTCTGTGCTGTTTAGAACTTGAGACTTTGGTGGCACAAGTTGGCTGATGGGGTAGATAAAAGAGAACTGTGTATGGCCTTCCCCCTCCACTTCAGCTAAAAGGACGGCACAGAGAAAGGGAAGGAATGCATTCAGCCCAACGTATTGGGCGTGTCTTGGCGGCGGTGAAGAGAAGAATGTGCTATTCAATTTGCGTCTGATCTCAGTCGCACGTATACAACAAAATGTGAATTAACGCACAATTACGTCTTACACAGACTGGAGGCCGAGCGTTCCCTGCGCTTGGGTGCACACATATGCTGTTGGGGCTGGGTACCTTCTTCACCAAGGGCTGGGATCTGGCCCCAGAGATCAAGCCACTAAACCGGTGGTCAGTCTCAGGCAGTGGCTGCTTGAGAGAGTAAAAAGCACGCAGCTGGTGGCTGAGTTTTCAGTGCTCACGTCCCCTGGGAGAGTCCTGCTTGGTCATGTGTATCTAAGCGTACAACCTTGGTTACCCGGGAAACCAAGGCCAAGTGGGTCTGGATGCTTTTTCTATGGCCCTCGTGTTTAGCGGATGAGATGTTGCCAGCGCAGCTCAGCTGTGAGCATCCTGAAGATGAGGGGTTCGTATAGATTCCTGTACAAATGCGTGTGACGAGTGTGATCAGGGCAATTTGTGGTGACAAACACCACTGAAGAAAATGGCCATTATCCGGAAGGTCTCGTGCCTTGGTACACAAAATGAACGTAGACATTTGTTCGTGTGAAGATGAATGAAATGCCTACTATGTGACAGACAGTGTGCGAGCACCTGGGGACAAAACGGCAGATGAGACAAAGTCCCTGATTTCATGCTTTACATTCTGTTGGGAGAGACGGACATTAACTAACCTAAAAAAACAAACAGGAAAGGTTAGTTGCTAATCAGGGCCAGGAAGAAAATAAAACATGGAGATGGGGAAGAAGTTGCCTGGCGTGTGTTTGTAGGATGGGAGAGAAGCCACTTTGTAAGGGGGGGCAGGGAAAACTCTCGGAAGTGACATTAGAAGGTGCTCAGTGCCACGAGGGAGCCAGCCACGTGAACATCTGCAGGAAGACTCTTCCAGGCAGAGGGAATGCGTGGGACCTCAAGGTGGTGATGATGGCTCCCCAAAGTTTTAGGAGGCCTCTGCCAACGTAAACGATCCCCCTTCAACCCAGGCCAGGAAAGGCTCTGGAAATGGAGAGGAACAGGAGTGTTAGAAGAGCGTGGCTGAAAGAGCACCGGGCCAAAGGGAAAACCAGTGGTGCTGCTTCTGCTCTCAGGTCGCTGGATGGCGCTGAGCGTGTCACATTCTGCTTTGGACCTCAGTTGCTCCATTTAGAAATGAGGGGGGTTAAACTACCTCCCCCCCCCCACACACTTTTAGCTATTGAGACTTTTGTTCAAAGGAAATATAAAAACAGTAAAGATCTGGAGCACAGTTAGCAAACCCTGGATGAAATGGTGCTTAAAGCCCCTTCCACCAGCCTCAGAATTTAGAATTCCAAGGGTCCCAGCCCCCTTGTGGAAGGAACTCTCAGATCCAAGAGTGGCTCTGCTTCTTTCTTCAGTGCCTAAAGTCAAACTGCCTCACCCCAAAGTGGTGCAGTGGAGGTGCCAGATCCTGGGGCCCCATTTGCCTGGGCGCCTTCATCTTGTTTTATGCTTGCAGAATAGTCTGGGGATTGTAAGGTCTGCTAAGTCAAGGTGAAAGGGCGCCTTTCAGCCCTGAAGCACCATGGAGCCCAGGCCTGATTGAGACCTCATGGAGATTCTGCCTCTTCTAAGGCCACAGCTGGGCAGTTTCCAGACACAGCACCACCCATGGACCAAAAACGTGTGGCAAGAGCAGGCGCTCCTCCCTGGCCACATGGAGGGCCTGCAGTGGCTGCTGAATGCTCAGGGCCCCTTCTACCCGATTCGCCAAGACGGTAGAAGTGGGGGTGGGGCCTCTTCCTGCTGTGAGCCTGCCACCCTCCTGCCCCCTCCACGTTCCATTCTCTGATTTTGAGGGCGTCAGGCCAAGGAGAACACAGCCGTAGGTTGCACGTAAGTGGGGTCTGACGTTCTGCTGTATCGGCAACTTTCCTTCGTGAAGCCTCCTCATCGGCCCCCCTCCCCTCAAGAACCCACACATACCCAGGGGAGTGATGAAGAGGCCATTAAATGTTTAAATGTAAAATATCGTGGAACTGCTTTGAGAATTACTATCTCTGAGCATGAGAGCGGGGGAATCTGATTATGTAAATAATGAATAAATCCCCAGTGGAAAAGGGAAACGTTTATCAGCCTCCTCAGTAACTCAGGTTAAGCTTTGGGCTTGGGATGTGAAGAGAAAGCTCATTTTTTTAACTGAGCATGTTCATTTATATTTTCAAATTGCAATTGAGGGAGGCAGAAGGAGGGGGTGCCGGGTTAGGAGAGCTGGGGTCTTGCTCCTGGCCTCACCCTGTGTGACCTTGGAAAAGCCTATTACTTTTCTAGGCCTCAGTTTCCTCATCTGATTCTAATGGGCCCCAAAGCCCAGTTTCCCCACTGCCTGGGGATGCAATGAGAATAGAAGGAGACACAGAGCAGTGCTACTGCAAGGTGTGACATCGTCCTGCCAACTGTTTGTGACTGACCTGCAGTGAGGTAACTGCAGGAAGTGAGAGTAAGCATTTAGAAATTTACAGCAACTTGACTTTGCATTGACCACCCCGTGTGTGATGAAGGGGCCTCGCTGCACTCAATAGGCTACGAAGCATTTTGAGTATTGTCACCTTCGCACCATGAGTCGTACTTGGCATGACTCATAGTGTTAGTCCCTGATGGGTTAGCAATAAAACCAACAAAGCAACACCGAAATCTGGTCCTTCATCGCAAACACTCTGAGAAACCCGGATGGAGATTCTTGCTTTGACACGTCCCCAAGCACGTGGACAATCTGAGTGAGGTGTGGTGTGAAGTAGCTGATGACAGAACGGAAACGACAGAAGGGAGGACTACGATTTGACCTTGGACAAATCACTGCCCTCACCGACCCTGGTGCCATACATAATCTCTGCTTGAGGCTTATCCTTTCCCAAAGATGTTGGTAGATCAAGGAGAAGCCCAGAATCCTGTTCATCAAAGGGACCTGAACTGGCTGATGAGTCAGGCCTGGGGTTGGGAGTGGTGGCTGATTGCAAAAATGGCCATAATCCTTCACTCCTCCCTGTTCTGTGCTCTTTGCAAATTATTTGGTATCTCATTCTATCAAGAGGTGGAATCTACTGCTTCTTCTTTTAAATATCGGCTAGCCTTGTGACTTGCTTTGGCTCGTACAGTGCAGCAGAAACCATGCTGTGCCTGCTCTGAGCCAAGGCCCCAAGAGGCTTCCACTTACTCTCTTGGATCCCTGCCCAGCTGCCAGGTGAACAAGGGATGAGCTGCCCACTTGAGGACAGCCGAGATCAGCCAGTCCTCAGGCAACTTGGCAGCTGACTGCAGACTCATGAGGGAGCCCAGCTGAGACCAGAGGAATCACCCAGCTCAATCTAGTCCAAATTGCTGACCTATAGAATCATACATTCAATAAATGCTTATTGTTTTAAACTGTAAGAGGGTGGTTTGTTATGCAGCAGAAACTAATTGATCCAGGAATAAAATGTGATGTTAGTTGTTATCGGATATGTTGGTTCTGCTCCAGGTAAAACGATGATGGAGCCAGTTTGAGTAGAGCACCCTCTGGCCTCCCTTTCCCCCATTCTAGCTCATGCTTTTGTTTTCTGATCCCATTCAGTGAAGTATGCTCTTTCAAAAAGGGCCTCTCACCATCACATACCAATGATTCTTCCATATTCTGGTTAATGGACCTCTTTGAGAATCTGAAGCTCCATAGCTCAGAAAACAATGTATTATCTCCACATTTACATTACTCTGTAAACAATTCTAAGACTCTAGGGTCCAGCTGTGAGCCCCTCTGCCCAGGTGAAGAGTTCTAGGTACAGACCTAGCCTCTCTCCCCAACTCTTCTCAAACCTCTCTCTTATCCTCCACTGTTAGAACTTCCCAGTCCTCTATCTTAGCTCCTCAAGATTTTGCTAACCTTAGCACTTAATGTGCACAAGACAATATTAGAACAATAATCCATTAAAAATGTAGAGCCCTTGGAAATGACCTCTAAAACATAGTATCTTGGCTAATCCTTTTAACATCCCTGGGAAGTATGTAGGCAGGACTTATTATCCTTACTTATCTGGTGAGGAGATTGAGCCCAAGATCACTCAGCTGGAAAGAGTGGAGTCCTAGGGCCATTCCACGTTACCTTGCTTTTCAGAGACATGGCAGGCCATTGCTAACAAGCCCAGATGGGGAACGCTGACCCTGAGTGTGAGAAGCACCGTGTGGCCAGACAGAGAGCAGAAAAAGGGTGGTAGGAGTTGAGGTCAAGACGTTGGAGGGCCTAACGCGGAAGCGTATTGGAAGCCTACACTCCCGGGCTGGGACTGGAGAGATTGTAATGTTTTAAGTTTAACCTCACTTCAGAAGAATCCCATCATTCACTACATCAGCCTATATATATCCTCTTCTCCCTCTTCCCAAAAAAGAAGGAATCTCAGAGTCTTTCACACAGTCCAAACTTAGAACGATTTACACTTCTTCTCAAACCTGCCAGTCTCTACTTTCCACAGCAAAACACAACTTGTTGACTTTTATTTTTGAAACTATCCAGAGAAGATGAGTCTGACCTGAGTCTTTCTGTTCTTTGAACCAAGTCAAGAAGCATTTTCTGAGCACCTACTAGGTGCTCACTTCACCTGAGATTGATGAGAGGCTTTAAGGTTGAGCTAAATGCCTTGGGTCCTCAAGAAATATCAGGGCGAGGTAAGAACCGTCTCATTCACCTTGTGGACTGTTTTTCAACCCTCAGAGATGAGCTCAATGGTCCTTTCTTCCCTGCTCTTTCCCACTCCAGAGGAAACATTTTCTCATTTGTATCTGCCCCCCACCTGCCATAGGACTGGAAAACCCATCAATAAGAACCCATAGAATACTGCGATTTCGCTATTAGCTCTTTTTTTTATTTTTTGTCTTTTCCACTCATCTGTGAGCATTTGGGGCACTGTCACCTGTCTTATTTCTCTTCTGTGTGCCATTCCCCCACTCCAGCTTTCTAGCACTAGGTCAGTAGATACATAGTGGATTGAGATAAATATCCACAAAACACAGAGAAAAGGCGAAGTGCCCCAAAAAGAGGTTCAGACAGGGGTCTTCAGAGCTGCATGAGAGGGGAATGTAGTCATATCACGTGACTGTTGTCCTTTGTAAGGACACAGACAACCACTTCATGAAGGGGGAAAAAACCCTAATCTTAGGCACTTAGTGCCGTGCTAGAAATGCAGCAACTACTTAAAGCATTGAGGTATTACTATTACTCTTGTTACTATTGTTATAATATTACTCCTTCAAGCAAGAGCACGTCTATGCAAGGGGGCCCTGAAGCCACTACAGAACTCTCCCCTTGTTCCTGTGAACACTCATTCGCTCACTGAAATAGAGAGAAATTCCTTTTCTTTCTCCAAGGACAATAGACTGCAGAACATCCCTGCCCCGAGATGTTTGTCTTTGACTAACCAGGTCGCCATGGGATGTGATAAGCATGGTCTCTCTTCTAGGACTCAAGCCCACGTCTGCATGTTACCATGGCTCCATTAGCTTGTTTGGCTTTCTGTGAGGGCAGTTCCAGCCTCACACCCTTGTTGTACGGAACAATTGGTCTGTTATCTACCTGGGAGCTGGAGAAGAGAGCATGGCTGAGCATGAGCGTCTCAGTGAATGGGAATGAACAGAGTGACCCAAGGCTGACCCAGCCAGTGCCCTCGGTGCTCACTAATTCTGATCTCACACATCACTGACCTCTCATGGGCTGCCCCATCAATACACAGGTCTCTTTCAAGTCAGGACCAAAGCTGAGGGTCATTTCTTATAGAAACAGATGAACAGTGTCTTACTTAATAATCCTTTGATTGAAAGTAGTATAAACCAGCTCCAACCGGCTTAAACAGCAAAAGGCATTTGCGAGGCCTCTCCTGGAATCCTAGAAAGACAGAATAATCACGTCTCTAGGAAGAGCTGGGGCGGGACATCTTTGGGGACCTCTAGTGATGCTGCTTTTGACTTTCCAACATTCATCTCCGCTTCTACCATCACTCTAATTTCCTTCTGACAAAGCATCTTTTCACTTTTGAATACTACCCGGTGGAATGATGAACAAAGACCATACACGGCCGCATTTAGGGGGAAGACACATCACCCAAGATGAGTCACGTAGATGCTTGCTCCCTGGAATTTGAATCTTGACCAGAACCTTAAAGAGATTCAAGACAGTTGGAAGTCTGTACTCTGGCTCTAGGACCCAAACAAACCTGTTCTTCCTATTAGACTAGTCCCGAAGTTACCATTTCGTAAAGCCCCACAGTTACCGTAGTTCAGTGCTTTTCAGATGTTTTCGATTTCCCAATGATTCTTCCAAGGTGTCCATTAACTAATACTCATTCCAATACATCACCAAGTCAGTCTCTTTTGCTGCCAGGAAAAGAACTCAGACTAATATACAGACCACCCCCTAGAAAGATGCCATTGACTCGAGTCAGTTTACTACCTCTACTCTCTATATTTCACAACTAGAAGTTTTCAGGAGAGAGAGTTTGGCACATTTGGGGTCAGGTGTGCACTTGGTCCAGTCAACTGAACCCAAGGAAAGATCATATGTCCTGAACATTCAAAGTTGCCAGAGGCTAATCCCTGTGGAAGAAAAGCAGTTCCCAGAGATAAGGACAGAACTGGTGGACTGAGCCAACAATTTCTCCGAGGAAAATGCACCACACACAGAGCACTTCTGCTGCAGGAAGCCCAGCATGATGTACTGAAGCAAATCTGGTGCTGGGAACCAGGCGTGAGCACGAGACATTGTCAGCCAGATGTTACATCTAAAGCAGGGTAGTTGATCATGAAACCCACATGTAAGCAGCTGCACAGGTTTTGGATAAAATGGTCCAGAATCTCTGTGTTAAGCCATATTTTTCAATGATAGGGTTTGCTTTACCTTTGGTCTATCCAAACAGTCAGTCTAGCTTTTGAGAGGCCAGTGTAAAAACATTTATCAGATAAAAGACAAAGTCGTCCAGTATTAGACCTCACAACACTGTTCTCCTTTTCCCTGAGGCTACCTTTTGTTCCAGCTCTCATCTGCCAAGCCGGCCCTGTGATCACAGATACCGGTCGTTAGGTGTTTGGTTTAATTCTCCTTTTCACTTAGTCACCAGTTATTGTCTTCCCCTGGTATTCACCGTTCCAGTCACTGGTTGGGTCATTAAGGGAAGGAGTCTCGCAAAATCTGAAATCCCAATTATATTTGCCTTCTCCGGTCTGTTTTACTCAAATATTTGTTCTCCCTCTCCGACAAACAAAGTTTCTCTGCGTGCTTGACTTACACACTGTTAAGAGGCTGAATCTCCACTACCTTTGGGATCAAAGGCCACAGAAGCAGCTAATCACCAGTCAAGGTCCCATCTGCCTTTGAAGGAGATGGACGTCCTGGGCCTCCTTCCTCAGCGTGGTTGGAATCAACCTTTCTAATCCCACTTGTTTTCCCTGATAAACCTACACAATGTGCAAAAACATACTCTTTAGGTCATTTCTGACTTTTCTTTTTCCCAGAGGATGCGAAGACACCCTGAGCTCAGATCATGGGCTGGTGGCTATAGGTGATCACTGCCGTGGGAACCCACCCCCTCTGCACTCCCAGAATTCCTGATCAGAGAACTGTGCTCCATTCTTTTCTGTACTATTGGCTGCCTGGTAGAATCTATAAAATCCTTAAAAATCAACCTTTCTCCGCTAAAAATCTCCATATTGAATAACTGGATATCTACACACAAAGGAAATGAATCTCGACATAGATCTTACACGTTCACAATAAATGAACTCAAATGGATCACAGACGTAAAACACAGGAGACAGTGCGGCAGTTTCTTACGAAACTAAACGTCCTTTTCCCATGGGATCCCACCCGGCTCAATGCAACCCTCCAGCCTGAGCTCTGCAGGCTGATAAATTACTGAAATCATTTCATGGCTCAGAAAGACTCAACAGCATAGGTTTCTCCTCCTTCTGCTTTTTAGGAGACGGGGAAACTGAGGCTCAGAGAGGATGCCTGGCCCAGGCCCAGGACAGCCCCGGACGCCTGCCTGTCTGTCTGCTGCGCGCTCTCGATGCCGGGGTCCCTTACATCCTCTGCCCTTCTTCTCCCCTTCTCACATGGGTGCACCTTTCTCCTCCCCAGCAAGAAGGACAGAGGCTCAGCTTTTTGGGGGGCAGGAGGGAGGGAGACAGAGAAAAAGAGAGAGCTAACAACTGGGTCATTTCAGGAGAATTCAGAAAGACACATGGCCTGTCTTGCACTTACGGCAGAAAGTTGTCACCTTAAGGGTGTGTCACCACGACACTCACTCGCATTTGGACTGCTGAACACAAACAGAACCATCTCCCTTTGAGAACCAAGACCTTCGCCCAGATTGCTGCCCCCCACGCCCTCATGTGAGCCCTGGGAGTCTCCATCCCTTTGCTCTTAGCAGCTCCTGCCTCACACCTTTAAACACCTTTAACGGTTTCAGCTGCCACTGTCCCCAGGATTTGTGGTTGTTTTCTTCTCTCTCTCTTCCCCCACCCCTGCCTCTTTTTTTTTCTCTCTCTCTCACTCCCTCCTTCAGCTGCCTTCAAAACAGGGAGCAGAAGCCTTTATTTGGCTCTGACAACAAGAACTCCGGCTGCATTTTTCGCCCTGTGTTTTACTTCTGTCGTTGATCAATAGACTTAAATGCCAGGCCTCCATCACGG
Organism: Rhinolophus hipposideros; assembly: GCF_964194185.1. Lineage (NCBI taxonomy): Eukaryota > Metazoa > Chordata > Mammalia > Chiroptera > Rhinolophidae > Rhinolophus > Rhinolophus hipposideros. The sequence continues at coordinate 4,160,850 of NC_138067.1, read as the reverse complement.
CTGCACACTTTGATTACCCAACTGTCTTGGCCCAGCAGAGCTTGTCTGCTTGAGTTCTGATGCTGAGAAATGTCACAGTGGGGAGGGGCCACTAGCCTCTGTCAGCCTGCGAGGGAGGGGGGTGGTGACAGCTCTTTCAGGGCGTCTGTGGCATCCCACAGGCCCTGGGGGTTACCATGGGCTGGAACTCACTCCTGTCTGGGGCTGCTCACAGCCACGGGGAAAGTCTGTCACAGAGCAGGCAATGAGTGAGGGAAGCACCCACGGTGCCCATGGTAACCAGGCCTCACACATCTGCTTGCCATGTCCCTGAATCCTGGTCGAAGCTGGGACACTCCGCAGCAGTGTGACCTTTGGCCTGTCACTCAACTTACCTGGCTCTACAGCTCTAACACAGCTCTCCACCCTCTCCGGCAGCCAGAGAAATAAATGAAGCAGACATGAAAGTGGTTTGGAAAGAGTGGAGTGCTGCGTGAGTGGGAAGCCTGTCATTCTTACCCCGTGGGAAACTGGTTAACCAGCGCTTTCTCAACCCCCTTCCACTTCATTGTCTCTTGCTACAAGAAGGAACCAGAAGCCGTGCTCTTTGCAAAACCACTCTGGCTCACTAGTGTACAGTTAACAGTACTGACAGTTAACAGTACAGACACCTGCACGGGAAAGGGAAGCAGGCCGTGGCGAGGTTATTCCCAAGTGCTCCTGATCAGTGGTTGCCTGTCAATAATGCTCCCCTCCATCCAACTGCCTCTGCCCCCGACTCACTTCCCCACGAGAACTCACTCACAGGAAGATTGGGACTTGCTGGGACAGTGTGAGAAGGGCGCTGTGACATCTGCTCCTGTACCTGGTTGGGACAGGGGTGTGTCTTTACTCCTGCCATTTCCTCTGTGAAACAACGTGTCAGTCTCACCGGCTTGGGCTGAGTGCTCTGCTCAAGCTTCATTAGAAGAAAACTCTACCAGAACCCCGATGGCTTGTATGGTGTCTGAGATTGGCCTTCCCCACCCTCATCCCCACTGGAAGGGACCCAGCGTCTCTTCGGGGGCAAAAGCGTGTGCCCAAGAGCCACTTCTCTCTGCCCATGTGCCCACCCAGTCTCTGAACACCCAGGCTGAGGGCAGGGTTCCCTAGGCCTGGCCATCAGCTACAGGCTTAGAATAAAAACAAGTCCATCTGGATGGGAGGTTTTCTCTGAATCAGAGAGTGTTCCTTCCAAAGACGGCGGCTGGTACTCAGCTCCAGCGTCTTGTTGCTAGGGGGACGCAGGCCCAGCGCTGTAGGGCCCCCTGATGTTTCAAGAGAAGGCTAGAATGTGAAGGAGGATGTGACAGTAGCCAACTTTCAAAAACAAAAAGCATTTGTGGGCCACCAGTTTGCAACTCTTGGTCCTAAAGTTAGGCTGGGGCAGGCTAGGAATCCAGAAGAACAGGCATGGGGGTGTGCGGTTCACTTCCTTTTCCCACCTTTGAGTTGAGCCAATCCCTGTACCAGGCAAGTCTCCTTCAGCACGAACTCCCCATCTCTCTTCCTCCAGGCTGCCTTCCCGATTTCACCAGAAGCTGCTCACGCCGCTTCTCCCACTAGGACCACTGGCTGGAACATCTGCTCGCCCGACCGCTGGCCCTGGTGCTGCATGTACAGTCCCACCTTGAACATTACATGCAGCCCGGACACTAACATTACAGATCATGCCATGGGGGACGGGGGTGTCGGGGGGAGAGTGGGGGCACTGCCATGAGCTCAGCAGCTTCCTGACCATTTACAGCAGGTTCAATGGTGCCACACCCTGTACAACTCTCCTCTCCGTTAAGGAAACTCCCCACATTTTGCATGGAAAAAAAATTTAAACCACAACAGAAAGTGATTTAAATGGTGACAATAATTCTTCTCGGGAGTGAACAAGCTTGAAATGAGGGACGTGCGTGGAACTCACCCAGTGTCGGCATGCCTCTTGCCACCCTGAGTGGGCCTCCATCTTTAAGCCGACCGCTCTTTTGCATGGGCTGCGGGGCGCCAGGCTCCACTCTGTGCTTATCCCTCACCTGACACTGAACACTGCACTTCACTGGTGATGTAGGCAGAGTTCGGGAGTGATTTGGATTGACCTGATTTTCACCTTTGTCTCTAGAACCCAACGTCTCATGACACAGTCCAACCTTGAATGTAGGAGCTTCACTTAGACAGTTTTAATCACTGAGAGGTGATGCAAATGTATTTAACAGCATCCCTCCCATCACTTGTGATGGGAAAATCCATGCTGGAGCCAGACGGAAAGGGACAGACGTACAGTTTGGTCTCTGGACACCACAAGCCATTAACCATGACACCAAGGTGGTCGTGGGGATGACAGAGAGGCCGTGCTGCGGTACCCTACCATGTCTCGGCAGGTTTCATCAAAATTGGGGTTTTAAACACCACGTGTCAAGTGTGTCAATGGGAATTAGAAAACAAAGATCTGAGTCAACCCGTGTCTCTTCTTTTACACTCTGCCCCTTCGTCTCCTGGGAAATCAACTAGAACAGATGAGCGGAAAGCCCACTCCTTTTGTTCTCTACTCCCGTCTTCTTCCCTCCTGAGAGGGGAGCTGTGCGTTTTCCCCCACGTGTGCTTCACACTCCACTCATCGCCACTCGCGTACACTGCGGCTTCACGCGTGTTCGGGCTTGCACAGCGGTGCAGGCAGCCTATACCATGCCGGTGACCTGCCACTTTTCTTTGCTCTGTGGCGAAGCAACCCCGCCCAATCCTCTGCGGACACCTGCAGCCTCGCATCTTCCAGGACGGCTCCCTCACCCACTCCACCCAGCACTGGGCGGCCATGGGGCCTTGCTTATGCCCTGGCTGGTTTGTGCCGGTCTGCTTGCCCCGCTGGACCAGAGCTTCTCTGGGGGCAGCTCTGAGTCTCACCCGTCTTTGTGACTCCTCTCCCCCGGCCGCCCACAGCGCACAATGCGGTATTAGGATTATTCCGTGTTCTGTGGGTGGTGAAGACTCACTGATTTGCTTTGGTAAACTTGAGGATTCCTTTCAGGCCTTAGGAGGGCCCAAGAGAAAACCAGAGACATCTCACGGGCCAACAGCGTACCCCACAGCAAGAGGGCAGCTGACTAACCGGTGCACTTTATCCTTTCATCTTACAACTTAATCATGTTTGGGGTTGGAGGAGGGGTGGGGGTGTTAGGAATGGGCAGCCAGAGTCTGGATCGGCTGCTCTATTTGGGCATATGTTTCCAAAATCGGTGTTTCTCAAAACTTACTGCACTTCATAAAAGCTTGCTAAACCTGAGGTCCCTGCTCTGATCTTTTCTCGTTGCTCTATTGGTCACACTTCTTCTTTACACCCAACGTGAATTCTCCGGAGGCAAATTAATTGAATCCAGTGTTTCCCAAACCTACCCCTGGGAGGGCTGATGAAAAATGCAGATAGCCCAGTCCCCACCCCAGCTCCACTGACTCTGAGTCTCCTAGACTTACATTTGTAAAACAAATACCCGAGGAAATTTTAATCAGCAAAGTTTGCAAAATTTGATCGAATAAAAGTAACCTTTCCCCTCTATTTAGTTATGAAAATTTCCAAACGTACAGAAAAATTCAAAGAAACTTAAGTGAATATCAGCGTATCCACTATCTGGATTCTACCACTGACGTTTACTATACTTGTTTTATTACATATCTATCCACCTATCCATTCCCCTCTCCATCCAGCCATCCATCTCTGTCTTGAAGATTTTCACATAAATTGCAGGCATCAGTACACTCTCCCCTAAATACTACAGCATGTATATTATTAACTAGAGCTCAACATTTGTTTGCAGTTTTTTTCTTTTGAGGTAACATTTATAGAGTGAAACGCACGCATCACAAATGTGCCATTGGATAAGTTTTGACAAATGCATGCACCCTGTAACTCAAACCCTTCTCAAGAGATGGAGCATTTCATCACTCTAGAAAGTTCCTTCACCCCTTCCCAGATAACCTCTGCTCCCACCCTCTAATTACTTTTCGGGCTTTGTCTACCATAGCTTTGCCTTAACAAAAACAACCTCTAAAAAGCAGCAAAACAATAAAAAAAAATTTGTCTAATAAAATGATATCTGGATCCCCAGCATTTTAAATGACTAAAGTAGAGAAGCTGCAGCTAGAGCTGTGGGGGGTTCCAAGTCCTGCCCCCTGGGTCTCCATGCTGCCTCTGAAGCATTCCTCTGGGGTACCCTGAACTCCCAGAAACAGCTCTTGAAACTGCTGCCCTACAATCCTGCTTTGCCAGTAATTGTCTTCCTCCCTTGGTCCTCAGAGTGCTGCTTTATTGTGGGGAAACCCTGCTCTCTCCTAAGTGGAAAAAAGATTGTAGGTTCCTGGCTACAGCTTGCTACAATAATTTTACAAAGAAGAAGGAAAAAACACATCTACAGTTATTGTTTTTTGTTTGTTTGGGGGGGAGAAATTTTCTCATTCATATTTGGACGTATGGGTAACACAGTTTCATTTCACCATTCTCAATAAAGCTACCTGATCTCTGATTGTATCAGCAACCTCCGGCTACTTCCCCAACACGCACCCTGTAATATAAGCCTGTAATTTTCACTGCGCATCAGGGGCAGGCTTTATGGGCTGGGGGACTCGGCAGAGTCTCATCTCACAGCCTCGTTGCCACAGGCTAATAATGTGGAACAAAGTTCACCCTCAAAATGTCAGAGAGATTGAGAGAACAGCCTCTGCCCCTCACCCACCCCAACTCTCGTGTGGATGAGAGAAGTAACTGGTCTCTAGACCCTTCCGGCCACGAGTCATCTACCAGTCTTTTCTGGCTGGGCTGCTCAGCTCTCAACTTCCCCAGCTCCCTGGGTGACCAGTTGCTGACCCACACGTCCTGGGGAGTACTACTGACCCCCAGCCCTGCTTGGTCTCGGTTTTCAGTTTCCACAGCTGCTCCTCCACCTCTCCTTGAGGTGTGTGTCTACTATTAATACACAAAGCAGGTTTTCAATGAATCCTTGCTGAATTGCTACATAAGAACGGGCTGCATCATGACCTCGTTGCTTGTCACATACTCTCCATTTCTCGGCCCCACGCCAGACCACTGTCGTCCATTGCAGGTGGCCGGTTATTGCTTCCAAAGCCTCAGCAGGGACTCTGCTGCCTTTAAAGGGAAAGGGGGGGGTTCGATCAGCCACAATGGATATCACAACCACCCCAAGCGTGTAGGTTTTCCATTTCTGAACAGTAGTGTTATGAGTAAATGAGGATGTCTGGGAAGAACAACGAATGGATCAAGGCTCACTCTTCTGATGTGAAACATGGCCTTTTGTTAGTTTATAGTTCCGGCTGTGCTTGATTAAAATTATCCATCCATGGAAGTGTTGGCCGAGTCTGAATTCCTGGTGTGAAATTCCAATGCATTTGTTGCAATTCAAACACATTTGGCAGGTGAAAGACTCGGTCCATAGATGCCTAAGTGCAGGAATTCTGCCCTTTATTTGCTTTGAACTCTGAGCTCCTATCCCACTGGTCAGTGGGGAATTAACCTCAGCCATGAAAAGCACAATACAAGGATACAAGGATACAAGCCCCAGACTTTGCTTAGCTGCAGGTGCTTCACTCATTGAGGTAGCTGTCAGTGCCATTTGCTAAATATTCTTGTCCTCGCCCCTTTTCTGGACCATGATATGAGTTTACTTCCTGAGCCCCTTGTGGGTGGGTGGGGCCTGATGACCAGTTCTGACCAATGAGCTATGAGTGCAAGTGATGACTCTGCTCCTTGGCCCCACGAGACGGAACTGGCAGCGTGTGTGTACCTCACCCTCCTCAGACAGAGCAGGAAGGCATGCTGTTGTGGCAAACCATTGGGCGTGAACGAAAATCCTGGCTCTATAACTGTGGGGCCTTGGGCAGATAACTTTATGTGCCTGAGTCATCCTTTTCTTACTTGCATCATGGTACCTAGGATGCCTATCCCTGCGTGTGTGAGCATGAAGTGGAATCACCTATGTAAAACTCTGAGTAGAGTGCCTGGAACATAGGACAGGCTTAATAAATACGAGTTACCTTCTGGCAGCCAGTGGAGGCTCTCGCCTCTCCTCAGATGTCTTGGTAGGGATGTGGGTGGCACTGGGCCCTAGACAGCTAACGTTTCCCTCAAACTGCCAGGTTCTACTGCGGAGTCACGTCAGAACACAGAACCAAGGAGGGAAGCAGGCAGCTGCTGGAAATGCACTGGCTCTCTACATCAGGTTGCTATTTCAATGGGGTGTTAAATGTCAAGTAGATGTTTTCTTCCTGCCTTTAGACCTGAGCATCTCCCTGTGACCTCAGGAAAAGGGGGCTGGCAGTCCTGATTCACTTGCAGTCTGCACACTACGCTATGGCTTCAAGGAGGGAACTTAACCATGTCTATGTGTTAAGACAAAATCACATCTCTTCCCTTGAAGGTTTGTGTGGATTATGATATTAAATGTATGTATGTATGTATGTATTCATTCATTCATTCATTCATTCATTCATTCATTCAGATATTTATCAAGACCTTATTGTGTGTCAGGCACTGTTCTAGAATCTAAGGATACAAGGACAAACAAAAGATATAAATAACCCTCACCTCGTGGAGTTTACATTTTAGTGGGGAAGACAGACAATAAGCTACATAACTGAGTAAAATAAAAAGGAAGTCAAACAGCAATAAATGATAAGGAGGAGAAAGACAAAAGCATGGGAGAGGAGTAAGAAATGTAATTTAGATAGGGTGACCTAGGAAAGCCTCATGAGAAGGAGACCTTGGAGCACATCCAGACTGTGGAAATGCCCCCACCATGCCCATCTCATGCCACCATTTCTGATGAACTCAAAATTATGACCAGGGTGTGCACGTGACCGGCACCCTCTGTCCAAAGAAAGACTGAGCAGAAAGGACGTGCGCTGAAGGACATGGGAAGTATGCTGGGGGCAGAGGCGATCATGAACGGCTAGAACTGGACTCATTCACTCAATTGTTCACCAAATACCCACTTATGCCATTAGATTTTAAAAGTGTTGTAAAAATGATGACTAAGCCCTTTGGTATGTCAGACTCTGTCCGTGGTACTGAAGTCCCCAGAAGTCCGCAGACCATTACATATCTGCCATCAGGGAGCTTAAGTTCTAGCTAAGGAAAGAAATCCAGAGAAACATCAGTGATAGCAAACACTTACACGAAGTGTACTGCCTTCAGGGCCTATCTACGACTTTATATATATTACATCATTTGATTCTTACCACAACCCTGTTAACAGTATTCCTATTTTGCAGGTGAGGCAACCAGGAAAGAGAAAACTTCATTATCTGCCTCAAGTTACAGATAGCAGCGAGCAGAGCCAGGAATCTGAAGCCAAGAAATCTTGTTCCAAAGCCTTTACCCTTAATTACTACACTGAATGCCTATAAACAAATAAAATGGGTGGTTATAATTCAGAATGATGAGGGCTAGGACAAAACCTTTTTTACATCACTGATATTGAAAGATATGACAGTAATAAGACTGTGAGACAGGCTCAAGCGTTCAGGTGTGGGAAGAGGAACTTCTCTTGTGCTCAGCTTCCTAGGACAGGGGCACTCCTGGATTGCCTGGGAAGAAGGGAGTTTGGATGTCGAAGCCGGGCAGAAAGCAAGACAGAAAAGCAGGAGGGTCCTTGTTCACACATCAACTCTGTCACCCTGTGGGAACCAGGCGTGTATCTAGGAGGAGCTGTTAACAACGTTTGTTTGTGATAAACACCTTTGTTCCCAGAGTTTACTATTTTTAAACTTTTCAAGCTGAGCTAATTTCAGGTGTGACATTTCAAAGCAGTTGCCCAGTTTTCTATTAGGTGAGTGAGGGAAGAAGGGAAATAGATGAGAAAACCTGAGGGAATTTATTTAGACTTGAGGAAATGGTAAGCTACCGTTTAGATGTGGTACGTCAGCCATCTGGTATACCCTGGTGAGACTTTGGTGTGGCAGAGGGTAGGAGGTAGGTGAGGTTAAGTGGGATGTCCTTTATACCTTCTCTCTTCACTTTAACAAACATTGATGTGACCACTGGCTCTTCAGTCAGATTTGTTCTAGGTCCCTATCCTCCCAGATCCTTATGGTTACAGTACCGTGATGGTAGTTTCTGATGCACACTCATTTCCTGTGTGTGCGTCTTGTTTCCTTGGTCAGTTCTGAGTCTCCTAGCCAACTCTTTAAGACCCTCGTTGGGTTTCAAGAGGAAACATTCTCTAAATTCCAAGAGCTATCCCATTTATAAATCAATACCCAGCCCTAGCTACAATAGGCTTTAGAACTTCATTACTGATCATAGCAGAGGAAATTCACAAACTTATGTAAAGGGGGTGTCCATCAAGAAAGAAGGGAAAGAGAACTTCCTGGGAGACAAGACTGAGGATGGGAGAAAAGAAGTCAGAAGTGGAGGTTCTGGGTCACCTCTTCGGGGGCGTGGTTGTGGAGACCTCAGCAAAGTTAGGAATACTCCCATAAGTTTGGAGAACTTCCAGTTCGGGGGAACTTGCTTTTTATGCTGGGGGATTCAATCTGGAAAACATTACAAGCGTCTAAGAAAAATCTTCATATTCCACATGGAGCTGGAACGACATGGTTTCACACAGTTTGTAACTTGGACTCGCAGAGGGAATCACGTAAAGAGCAAGAGGGCCAATGAGAACATCTCTCAAGTCTGTCTGACTCTAATGGGTCATGAAAAAAGCACAAAGAGCTCAGAGGCTTTCCAAATGGATGAGGCTGGTAGTTGAGTTGCATGGCAGGACCCCCTCAAGCTTGGGTGTTATCAGCTGGGACCAAGAAAGCTTGGTTCTTTGGGGCACTATATATTTTACCACTGTGACTTCAGTTGTGGGTATCAGAACGCGGCCCCTCCCAAAACAAGTAGGCCATGCTCCTCACATCCCGAAAAAGAAACCTGAAGCTTCTGCTACCACACAAAATTACAAAATCCCCATTGAACTCAGTGTCATCTTTGAAACATAAAAGCCAGAGAAGGTTGAGAGGCGATAGCCCTGATTAAAATGAGAATGTCCTAAATGTTTCCCTAAGAATGTTAGTAACTCTTTCACACTGATACAGGCACCGAAAAGTTTAAATCCCTCAGGCCCCATTACCACTCATCAGGATGGGGCTCATAGGAAACTGTACTTGGTTACAAAATATAAAGGATTCTACATTTTTACACATTTGACTGTCGCATCTGAATTGTTGCTCTCACTATTTAGCTGAATTAAGGGGATCAGACACGAAGGCAGACAAGGGGTAGTGGGTGCCATGTGAGTGGGGCAGACGATAAACACGTCAGAAGGTCTTGGGGGTGCTCTGTGTGTTCTGGTGAGTTTGAGGAAGACTGCCCGGAGGAGGAAGAGCTGAACTGCTTAGAAAGGTGGGCAGGGCTGTGGCCAAGTCATGTGCCCCACCAGGGTCGCACGACTGGACCCTGGGCCATTTCTATCTGCCCGCACCGGCCCATAGTTTTTTGTGATTCACACGATATTATAGATACCAAAAAGCCAGGAAGACAGTTTAAAAAATTAAAAAGAGATTCAAATGTGCTCTAACTGACTGGCATGCCTCCTGGTGACATTTCGAAACCCTTTCAGAGAACTGGGAGATTATTTGCCCGGCAGGTCCCTGTGCTTGGCACAGAAAAGAGAACTGGGCACAGACTGTACCACTGCTCCCTTCTGAAGTCTGCAGGCAGGGATCCTTCTCCCGCCTGAGGCTGATAAACACTTCACAAGCTCACGGCACCCTCAGAGGACAAGAGGGTGGTGTGGGGTCAAAGGGCTGGGGATGGAGGGAGGAGGCAGCTCCAGGGGGAAAGTGAAAAGGCTGTGAAGAGCCCTTACTCACCTTGGTGGGGAAGGCGGGGGGTGGGGGGGTGCTGTGAAAGGGGCAGCTTCCTTCCCAGCAACTTTTACAGTCTCCTTTAGAGGCCTCTGGGTCTCGTCTTGAGGGACGGGCCTGCACTGATGAGAGCTCTTTTCATGAAGCAGGGACTCTTATCTCATGTGACCCTCCCACAACCCTAAGCAATAAAGTGAGTGAAACCCTTCACCTCCCCCAGGACATCAGAAAACAAGTAGAACAAGACTGTCCTCAATGGTTTCCTTTCTCCATTTTAAACATCATATAAAATGTCAAAAGTAGAGAAGAATACAGATTAGTCTATTTAACATATATGCAATCACTGGCCAGAATGAACGAATATTGCTATTTTGTCGGTTATGCTCCAGCTTAAAAAATGTGCTAGAGACACAGTCAAGTTCACCTTCTTAGACCTTCACAATTCCATCTTCTCTCCCTCCCCAGAGAGGACAACTCTTACGAAGTGTGTGTTTACCCTTCCTGTCTAATCACTATCATTTATTAATTCATATGTGCTTTTACTTATTTCCATAAATGATAGCATATAGAATGTACCATTTTGCACCTTTCTTTCTCCACTCTGTAATTTTTTTGAGATCTTTCTGTGTTAGCTCACGTAGATAGAATCTGTTATAGGCTGAATCGTATCCTCCCGAATTCCTAAGTTGAAGTCCTCACCCCTAGTACCTCAGAATGTGGCTGTATTTGAAGACAGGTTCTTCAAAGAGATAATTGAGCTAAAACGAGGTCGTAGTGTGGGCCCTAACCCAATATGACTGTGTGCCTGTAAGAATGAGAAATGTGGACACGGATATGCCGAGAGGAGACCAGGTGAGGACACAGGGAGATGGCAGCCATCTACAAGCCAAGGAGAGAGGCCTGGGGCAGGTCCTTCCCTCACAGCCTCAGAAGGAAACAACCCTGCTGACACCCTCATCTCAGACTTCCAGGGCCCAGAACAGTGAGAAAATAAATTTCTGCTAAGCCCCCAGTCTGTGGTACCACGTTATGGCGGTCAGAGCAAACAAATGCGGACTCCATTCCATGAGGAGATGCGAGCACGTGCCACCTGGCTATTCGTGGACTCGTCTGTCACAGCTCTCTGGGACCTGTCAATTCTATCGGAGGAGCTTACAATAGCCTTAAGGCCACCATTTTGTTGGGATGGCATTTTAGGGGCTGCACAGGTCGTTGGAGACTAAGTTCTGGGCTGAGGGATCCTTTCCAGGGCCCCATAATTTCCTCCAGAAAATGACCCTCCTGTGGTCATGCCACAGGAGGCTCTTCATTAGAGATTGCACATCACTGGCCACATTCAAAGGGCATTAGCCACTGGCTTCTAAGTTCTTTCTAATCCGGAAGCCTGATCTGTTCTCCCAGGGGCTGCTGTCTGTTCAAGCACGAGAGTAAAGGACAGATTTCAGAAGCTTCCTGTGACACAAAGCAGGTCCCGAGAAAGCAGGCCTGGGAAAGACATCAGGGAGCCAGGCTCGTGACACATTTCCATGGGGGCATGTGTGGCGCTTTGGAGAAGGCCCCTCACCTCAAACAGGGGCCACGACCTGAAGAAAGCACCCAGATAGATTCCATCTAGTAGAGGCCAAGAAAGCCAGCCAGGCCTTAGGGAACCCTTCAGAGCTGGTCACAGCAGCCCTGCAAGGACTGGCCTCACAGCCTCGCTTTGCGCCTGGGATGAAATAACAACAGATGGGGAAGCTCTTGGCTGTGTGCTGCCGCGTGTGAAGAAGCTGCAGAGCCGGCTCGGAAATCAGCGTTCCGCTGTAGCCCAAAGCATTTAAACTACTCAGAGGAAAAGGAGCTGTTTGGCCCTTCCAGAAGCGTTTTAGAGGCATTGTGGATAGCAGTGAGAAGTTGGATGTATCCTGACTGTCCACGGAAGGAGACCTTTAAAAGTGAAATTTGTTAAATAAACTATCACACCTTTATACTTGATGCAGTGGTTGAAAATGGCACGGAATAACACGGAAAGATGTGGAAGAAATGGTGTCACTTGGGAAAAAAGATGACTTTTTTAAATGGTGAGTACACGCTAATTCCATTTATATTTTTAAAATACATTTATAAGGGAGAGACTAAATAGTTACATAGAAAAATTATAACTGCGTTATCTCTGAGTGGTAGGTTTATAGATGCTTCTGTTTTCTTCTTGGTTTTCCTTGTGGGACACACACACACACATTTCACATAGAATGGACTCACTTGGCGCTCTCGTCCCTCTCCAGGTAGTGAGAGAGAAATAAACCAGGTGTTCTCTAAGCCCCTGCGAGTTCTGACATTCCAAGACGGTGACTCTGAAGAACGGGAAATCATTGGATTTCGTGACATCAAATATGATTACTGTAAGAATGTTTACTTGGGTTAAAGAAACAAAGTTGTTGGAGGACCCAGAGCTGGTGCCACGGCCACACCACCCATGGCCTACGCTATGTGCTGCCATTGTGAGGAAAACACAAGCTCACGGTTACTAAACATGTTACACGCTTAGCTCCATGCCAAACGTTTCACATGGAGCATTTTATTTGATCCTCATGATAACCCCACAAGGCAGGCATTGTCTCTACGTTTCCAATGAAGGAGCTATGGCTTCAGAAAGATCAAGTCAGAGCCCTAGGTCAGTGACCGGAAGGGAGCAGGGGGTGGCCGTGAACACAAAACTCAGATCCCAGCTTGAGGGGCCCTAAAACGTAGCTCCAGGGAAGGGACCGAGGTGGCAAATGTGAGCCTTCTGGGCCAGCGGGCATTAGTAGAGAACGAGACGCTTGAGTCTCACTAGGACAAATGAAGGTTCTCCACAAAAGCAGAGCTGAGCTGTGTGCGAAACCAGGCGCGCGCCTCATCGCTAGGAAACGTCAAGGTGTCTGAATGCAGATCAAGGGCACTGGACGTAAGTGAAGAGTTGCTGTAACAGAGGACGAATTAGAGAAATAAGCTCTACCGAGGTGTTTGCTTTTCCTTGCCAGTGTTATGTCACGTTTCATGCGGGAGATGAGTTAGTAAGTCGTGCTGGCGCTTTACTACAGTATTCTAACTTTAGCAGTAGGAGGTATTGTGTTGGGGCCGTGCGATTCCACCCTTGCCCTGCTCTGCTCCACATCACGGGCTGGGTCCCTCAGCTCCCACTCTCGCTGACCTCCACCCGGACCCCGCCGAAGGCAACACTGGTGAGGCGCCGTGGTGGGAGGAAGACGGAAGCCAGGCTGTGCCCCCTCGCCCGCCTGTAGCAACATTCTTGCTAAGGACAGTGTCTCCCCTGACGCTCTAGCTCTTACTGGACGGCCTACCCCTTCTGCATCATCTGCTGGGCCAGAAGAGACCGGGCTCCAGAATCCCCGCTCCTGCCATCGTCCTCCCAGCCTCATGGTGGTAGCAGCTTCTTGCTATTGCCCACCTTAGGCTAGCTGCCATCCTTTGCTTGGTTCCGCTGTTGTTCCACCCCCTGGACACCCAATGAAGTTCTCTCTGTTTGCTATATCAGAGTAGTTTCTTTTCTCCTGATTAGACTCTGATTGATACGTTCCTTCAATGATTAATTTCTGAGGTATTCTGCCATCAGAAATGTCTGCCTTCTGGAGCAAAGAGCATCAGGTAGGAAGTATAAGGGAATGTCAAGAAAGGTTCCGTAATAATACAGAGATGCGTGACATTAATACCAGCCAGAAGTGACATTTAACTTGGCCAGTAGAGATGAGGGAGCTTGAGGAGATGAGAGCATTGTGGAGAGGGGATCTGTGTAAACAAAGGCATAGAGCAGTAAGAACACCAGTCTCATTGTAAACAATGCGTGGGAGATCATTGAGAAAATGAATGAAACATGTCCGACCCTGTGCATGTAAGTGAATCTGAATGTGGAGAGGTACAGGGAATGTCAGGACCATGATGGACAGTGGGTGTTTCTAAAGGTATGGTTAAGGGGTACAAGGAGGTACATTAGTGTTTGGCGAAATACTGCCTTACAGGTTTGGGCTACATTTAAGGCAACCCTAGTCCCACTGACTCCCAGTGCCTGGCACACAAAAGGAGCTCCATCAATAGTGCTGATAAATGAGGAACTACTGACGATTTTGGGAAAGGGGAGGGCTACACACAGAGCCATGCTCTCTCTGGCAGAAACGTGTATGCGCCTGGGCTAGGGAGAAGCAGGAGGGGGGAGACCCAGTTAGAAAGTGACTGCATGAATCGTGGGCTTGAAAAAGACAAGGAGGGCTCGAGCCTGTCAGAGATCAAAAAATTAGAATTGCAGATCTCCGATGTGGGGGCTGACGAAAAGGGTGGCATAACGGTGCCTCTGCAGCCTGGCACCCCTGAGACTGGGGCGATAGAAATGCCACTGTGACTGTACCCACACTGACCAAGCAGGGATCCAAGGAGGGCAGAATGGGGGAGGTGGCGGAGATGCATATTTGGTGGTGACAATTATTTAAGACCCACCCTTGGATCCTCTGGCCTTTTCTCTACTGCTATTGTAAAGACATTCATTTTGCTTCAAACCCAATAAATTATTCTCTGTCAGCAAGCTGGGGGGAGGGGACGAAGAAAAGATTTCAGTTTGCTCTTGGCTTTTCCTCTGTCTCGTCCAAACACTGGAAATGTCAAGTTTGCCCACTAATTAAACATGTCTGTCTCGGACTGAGCTTGTATCTTTTACTGAGAAGGTGTAGATTTCCGGAGAGACATTACACATTCATGTTTCCAAATACAGCATTTTGAAATCTCCCTGTGTGACACAAATACCAACTTTGTGCAAGTGTCTCCTGATAGGAAAGACACCTGTGCAGGCAGCCCGCGTCTGGGAGAGAGCCAGGATGTGTCATGTGTGCCCTTTCATTTATTTCCTGGGAGAGCCGCTCTGGGAGCCTCTGGAGGGCCAGCCCGCCGGCCTTCCTGGATTTCCGTGAATCCTACTACACAGCTGATGTCTCCAGGCCTGGGTCACGGAAAATCTTATTCCCTGGTCAGGTTGAAACTGCCCCTGTCACCATCCCTGGTGTCTGAATCACCAGGCACTGAGAGTTTGTAATTACATCTTTGGCCATGGTTTTGCAAAGCCTTACTCGAATCTGCGTGGGAAGTGTCATGATCACTGGTATTCCACGCAGAAAGAAATGGGGCTGGCAGCCTTGACATCCGCATAGAATGAGGTTCATTGGTTACATACTTTCCAGGTGCTAACTACACGTCACAGAGTGTGTGAGGTGCCGCAAAACAACAGTAAACCAGACTGACACAGTCCGCACCTACATGCCGCTGTCGTCTGATGGAGAGTGAGTAAATAATTAGGTTTGGGGGACTCAGAGAGGTTAGACCACTCGCCAAGCACAGTTACTGCTGGTTAAGGGGTCAGGCCAGGCCTGCCTGACTTCAGACCGCAGGTCCACCCTTTAGGGCAGTACAACATGCCCCTTAAAAATGGGAGCTAAAAGAGGGGCTGCCATCTGAACCCAGTGAAAGACAAAGGGAAAAGAGAGCTAGAGGGGACCCAGGGTTAGAGAAACACAGCCGGGCCGTGGGAAGACCGAATTTTCAACCGACTTTCCTGGACCTGTTTCAAGTCTCAGCATCTCAGCTTCCCCATAGGAACATAGGTGTTTTGACTGGCCACTAGGTCGTGAGTTCCCAGCCTTTGGGATTTCCATGGAGCAATAATATTTTTTTTTAATGTGCATATGTGGAAGTGGGGGTTCAAGTTAGGATATTAAATATATAATTTTATAAAACCTTACTGTGTACTATTACCAGTTAAAAGACATTTTCATATCAGGTAGAGAAAGAAGGAATACTATCAAGTATACTAATATGAAGTTAAAAACAACCCTTCAAACTGAATTGTTTCAGCTGTTAAAGAAACCTCACTTTGCTGTCCTTTTTCTCATTTCTCTGTGGACTACCATGAAAAGTACACCACGGACCAGCCCCATCTTTGGACCCGGACCGGCAGCTGGGAAGATGGTCTCTAAGCCCGTTTCAATTGCTCCTGGCTTGAGGTATCCCTGAGACAGTCTGGGGTCTGCAGCTACTCTTCTTGGAAGCAGACGTAGCTTGGCTGCATCTCAACCCAGGGTGGCGTCTGGAGGCCTCTGTTTGGTCTGAGCTCAGGGAGACGGCAGTGTCCTGCCAAAGCATTCCCCTCCAAGTCCTGCCATATGGGGGCTGCATTTCCACTGGGCCTGGCGGCTCTTTCGCTCATAACATCAGTCCCCACTGACAGATTCATCCCTGTCACACTATTTACTGAAACTAGGCCACTTAATTAAAAGCAAGAGCTTTTGTATAAACTCCAACAGTGGCTTTCCGAATTCCAAGTGCTGTGAGGGGACCAGATGGAAGAATGGGTCAATTATGATGGAGGCCAGGGCTGCCACCCTTTCAAAGGACTCCTCAGTCGCAGAGGCACCTGCTCTCCTTGGCGGGTGAGGGTGCTCCTTTCGCTGTCAGCTTACCATGAACACGGAAGGGTCCACCTCTGCACAAACACCACTTGCTTTCCGGGGATATTCACATCAGTGCACCTTTTGGCAGAAGTGGAGCCAATATGAGGGAAGCGGGTTGCAGATGGGGTGGATGCCCCCTGAGGAGAGGTTGGGCCTGGGAGCAGGCATTAGGGGACCGAGGCAAGTCTGCCTCGCCGTGGGGGCGAGGCAACATCTCCTGGCACCAGATCTGGGTCTCGCACTGTGGGTTCGTGCTAGGGAGCTTCGCTGGCGTCTCCGGCTCCCTCTCCTCCCTTCCCCACGCGGCTCCACGCCTCAGAGGCTGACCTGTGGGGGCTGCATTAACAAACTCTCCTGCCTGTGGCTTCTGCTTGATTTGGGCCATTGAGAGCTGCCAGCGGAGATGGGAGGGTGGGAGCAGGGAGAAGTCACTTTCTGTCCCTGCTACGTATGTGGGTGGGCCCTGTAGGCCACAGAGCCGGCCTGGTGGGTTGTTTCCTAAGTTCCTCTTTCCAGCTAGGGACACCGCACCTTCCCCTTGCTCCTTTCGGCCCAGGGAGGTAATGGCTTTCTGCTGAGATGAACCCTACCACTGTGCTTTATTCGTTTTTCTAAACCTTATAAATGAGCCCTTTATGTAACACTCCTCAAATGACCCAGTAGGACTGAGTCAGGGGTCTTTAGGAATGTCAGATATAAGTTAAGCACTTTTCTTGCCATCTGGGACTTTGCAATAGAACTGGAGATATGAGCAACAAATCGAAAGGGAACAGACATTCCTATTACGCCAAGTCTTCTATGTGAGCCCCTCAAGGCATTTATCTGATGGGAGAAAGGGGACAGAAGGTGCTAGAGCAATGGGAGTGCTTTGGACAGAAGGAGGTGCTAGCTTGAGCGGGCCTTGCAGTACGGCCAGGGTTGAGGGAAGTGGGGAAGATGGACATGGCATGCTGGCTGGGAGGACCGCCTAAGTAAAGACCAGGGGTCAGAAACACCATGAGGCACGTGACTCTAAGGCTGAAACCCAGTGGCCTGATAGGACATGAAGTGTGAGAGGAAGAGGGAAATGTTAGAAAAAGGAGAGGAAGCACCGTCAGCTGGGACTCAGTCAGAATCCACAGAACAAGGTCTGTCTGCTCGAGTCTCTCTCTCCCTTGTCTGTCCAACATGTAGGTCTTTCTTTCAGGCTCAGAGTCTGACCACAAGGCCTTCACTCGGGCTCTTCCTTTGGGAGAGCTGGCTGGCTTCTCATCATTGAGCTCTCAGATCGAACACCCCATTTCGTGAGAAGCTTTCTGTGGCAGCCAGCTTCCAAGACGGTGCCAGTGACACCTCCTCTTGGTACTGACAATCTTGTGTAGTCCCTTCCCACCGCTCAGTGGGGCTGGACGTGGGGACTTGCATCTAAAGACCAGAATAAGAGGGGTGTGTGTGTGTGTGAGAGAGAGAGAGAGACGAGATCATAAAAGTTGGTGTGGCACCCCCCTCTCTACGAGAACCCACATGCCACGCTCTGACGCTGCTCCCGCTGTCCCATGGAGACATGTACCTGGCAGGAGCCAAAGCTCCTGGCCAATAGTTGCATGAGAAGCTTTGCTAGCAAACCCTCCAGCTTCAGCCCAGCCTCAGAGGACTGCAGCTGACAGGTTGATTGTAGCCTTGTGACAGACCTTGAGCCAGAACCACCCCACGAGCCCCCTGCAGAACTCTGACTTGTAGAAACCGAGATCACAAACATCTGTGGTTGTGCACTACACTTTGTGAAGCAGAACTAGATGGCCAGTCCTGCTTCCCTGACCCCCAAAATCAGCACTTCCACCTCCACGGTGCACTTCCTGTTACTATCACATCATCCTCTAACCGTTGGACGACCCCACCAGATCCGGCTCTCGTTATCTCTAGAGGCCCTCTTTTCCCACTCTGCCCCTCTGGCTACATAGGCTTCCTTGCTGCTCCTAGAACATGTGGGGCACGCTCTCATTTCAGTGCCCTTGTGCCTGGTGTTCTTTCTTTCTAGAACATTCTCTCCCAGCTGTGCGCATGGCTGGCTCTCTTCCCTCCTTCAGGCCTTTGCTCACAAGTCCATTTCTCAGTTGGCTCTTCCCAGATCACCCTATTTCAAACTACTACCACGTTGCCCCTCTCCACCCTATTCTCTTCCCTGACTGACTTTTCTCCAAAGCATGTATCAACACCCGGCATGGTATATATTTTATTATTTGTCCTGGTTATTGATGCTTTTTCTCGGGGCCAGTTGCATTCAGCTCCACAGTCTCGGTGCCCTGCCCTGAACCCCCACGGAGTGGGCAGCCGTGCACCAGCCAGAAGTAAAGAGCCCATGCCCCCGGCACCCTGTGCGAAGTTCTTATTCTGCCACCATCTAGAAATCAGATTCTGGCTAAACCAGCTGGAGATTCAGAGGCAGCCTTTGGCATCAGATCAAAATGCAGCTGAGCTTTTTAAACTATTAAAAGCTGTCTGATCTTGGGCAAAAGATATCATTTCTCGGCTTCAGTTTCCTATCTATCAAACGGGAATAAAGATACGCCTACCTCCAAACGTTACTTGTGAAGATGAATGAAGCTGTGCCAACAGAGGAGCTCTCATGTAGTAGGTGCTCAGTAAACAGTAGGTGCTCAGTAAACAGTAGCCACTGTTATTTTGCTTTAAGCTAAGCGGTGTGCCTTGTGTTTTCTGGGGAAAGTTTCAAGTGAGTTTTCAAAGAGAACTATCGTTAAGGTGGATGATAAATCTGATCAGCGACGTCTGCTTTGGCTTTGACCATGAACTTTCCCAGCCTGACTCTGTCTCTGCTTCCACATTCACGCCGAAGGGGTCGGCTCACTCTGGCCATAGTCAGCCCGGGGCCAATTTGGCAAAGCAAATATAGTTGATGGAAACATAATGGTTACAAGACACTTGGCCAAAAAATGACCAACTTCAGTTGATCTATTTAGAAATGATGGAATGAAATAGGTCGATGGTGTTATCACACGTACGTACACTCACACACACACACACACACACACACACACATACACATCTCTCATTGAAAAGGTTAAAGACACTTAAGCTATCATGGGAAAGGACACAAAATATTGCACAGGGATTTAGAGGTGAGAAACACAAGGAAATATAATGCACTGTAAATTAAAGTCATTTGTAAAATGCAACTGGCACCCAGCTAGAAAGGGAACGTGATTAGTCCGCAAAAGTGGGGTGTGTTGTTAGTTATTTACAGAGTGTTTCCGAGGGACGAGAGAGAGTGTATTTATAAAGGGCTAGCTGGTGTACAAATGCAAACATACTAATGTTGGGCACTGAGGCCATCCAGCTAAGTCACTTGCCTCAAACGGATTTTGTTTGTTATTTTTAAGCCCACGGGGCCTCCCTGCTGTTCCTTGGAGAGCCTGCGCTCCCACGGGCGTAGGTTCTGTTAGCTCTCCCGGGTGCTGGCCCTGTCCAGCTCCGTGGACACATGGCATGGAAAGGGTTACCCCGGGGGTCACCACAGCTTCCCCCACTTGCACAGCACTGCCATCCTGCTCAGCAGTGAGTCTCCTCACTGCCCTGCCTGGGCAAGCGAGCACATAGGTGTTTCAGAGGAGCCACCTTTGACCAAAAGTGGCAGCAGTGAAGGTTCGGTGCACACCTGGTCTCCCCTGCTTTTAAAAGGAGGAGTATGGGTTCCCCGGGTATCCACTGGGGTCTGTTGTGACACTAATGGAAGCAACAGATAAATCTGGAAGAAAGATAAACAACGAAGACAGAGGAGAGGGTGGGTTATATATCAGAAAAGAGTCCCCGGAAGGGAGGAGCTGAGCAATGTGGAGGGTGAGGGGGAAGGAGGCAGGAGAGACGGGACCCTGGCCTGCCCTGGCTGGAGAGAAAGCTTATAGGATTCTGAGAGGATAGAATGAGATCACATGTGTAAAACATTTAGCACAAGGCCTGGCACCTAGGAAATGCTCGATAAATGATAAGTGATTAACTATTATTACATAAGGAAAACTATTAACAATAACTTGTGACTTTTAATAATCCTTCTGTTATTTAAGCAACTTACCTGAATTTTAGAAGCATACAGAATGGTTTTTTTTTTGTCATAAAGATCATGCTTTCTAAAGCAATGCCGCCAGTTCAAAACCTGGAACCCACGGAGACCCCATGGGGACACTAACACAAAAGACATTTAAAACCAAGCCCAGCTACTAAAATGTAAAGATGGAAGTAGCTCCTAAGATCAAAGAAAAATGGACGAGTCACATGACACTACCCGATGTTAGGTAGATTGAAAATTCGATCAGTCTATTTTCCACCCTATAATGAGAACCTAACCATTGCATGCCATACCCTCACAGTCCTCAGACTGGCTCAGATAGGCCTCTGGGTTGCTGTTTGATTTGGTTCATATGTTTTAAGTTGGATAAATGGGCAATTCATGGTTTTAACTCTTCCTTACAAGAGAAATTCCATCTTGTTCTTTAAACATGTTTGCTCAGTGCAGGGAGAAAGCCGTGTTCTCATGGAGCATTATTTAAAGTAGGAATGCGATGGGTGGGTTTGGAAGATTTGGAACAGGAGATGTTATTATATGGGTGCCGCCCTGATCTTTGCTCTTCCGGTTGTGTGGCCTTTCCTACGCAAAAGCCATCATTGTCCACTGGCTGGCAAATCAATGGGTGACATTGTGCAAGGATTGGTATTTGCTTAAGAGAAATCTCCCCAACTGACCCAATTTCTGTAATGCATAAAAAAAATGACAGAAGTAATATTTTTGTTCTTGTTTCACTTTCATTCATCTTATTTGATCAGGGCTGAGCAAAACTGACATCTCATCAAACTCCAAAGTGTGTTTCAGCACCAGGTTCATTGGAGGGTGGCATTTAAAACACAGACATTGCAGGAACAAATGTATTTGCCAATCCCGTCCAGGAATGTAAACCTGACCTTTCTCCTGTAGATGTATTGACACGGGCCTGTTTGGTATCATATTTCATTATGGTGCGCGTGGAAGGATTGAAAGTCCTTCTCTTGGAAAACAACTCGGTTGGGGCCAGAGTGGCCAA
The DNA here is from genome assembly GCF_964194185.1 of Rhinolophus hipposideros. Classification (NCBI taxonomy): domain Eukaryota; kingdom Metazoa; phylum Chordata; class Mammalia; order Chiroptera; family Rhinolophidae; genus Rhinolophus; species Rhinolophus hipposideros. The sequence continues at coordinate 4,139,447 of NC_138067.1, read as the reverse complement.
TACGCCTTCCGTTCACAGTGAGACGACAGAATTAGAAAGTCAGGTAATGGCAGGATTAACGCAATTCCTCAAAGAGTGTGTTTAATTAAAAACACCCGGTACCAGCAGTGTGGGCGTGGAAGAAATTTCCATTTGGCATGTGGCGAGAGCAAAGGAATGCCATCCAAGGTTGCTGTCATTTACTTGCTGTGGGGTACATCACAGGTTCCTTACATCTGGGAGTTCTGCAAGGCATGCCTCCCCACCCACGGCCCCCACGCTCAGTGCAGAAAACCATCTCTGCTAAATGCTCACTCAGTTGGCTATGAGGTGCTCAAGCATTAGAAACCTTCAGCTTCATCAGGGCAAACCGCTATAGAAATGATCCATTTGTGTGCATTTGTGTGACAAAACTCTATGGGTTCAGATATTCCTTATGGCCCTGGGGAACGAGAGAAGCAAGATCCCCATTTTTAGGAAGTTTCAGTCTTGGGAAAGAAGATAGTCTATAAGTTAATAAATAAACAAAATCCACAGATAATTTTAGAAATTGAGGAGTGTTTGTTCTTGTGTGCCGTAGGGACAGGTAAGGGAGAAGGCCTGTGGGGTGCTGGGGGTGGTGGGTGCTACTTAGCACAGCTTGTTCATTCAGGAAAACCCTCTGCTGAGGTAGAGGATGGGTATTTGAGCTGAGACCTGATTAATGGGATGGAGCGAGCGGTGTGGGAGTCAGACCAGAGGCGGTTGTAGACAGAATACACAGGAGGTGCAAATGCCCCGAGGTGGAAACGTGTTCGGCATTGTTGAGAAACAAGAGAGCCAGTATGGAGCAAGCCTGGAGCTTCAGGAGAAAGGAGGGGCAGGTGTTGAGATGAGCCCCACAGGTGCGCAGGGGCAGGGCAGGTCAGCCCGCCTTAGGAGAGCCAACTGTCTACAACTGGGAGCCATCGGAGGGTGTTAAGCAAGGGGAAGACAGCAGTGAATTTAAACCTTTAAGTGGTTACTTTGGCTGCAGGGTGAGGGCTGAACTGGAGGGGGACAAGTGGGTAACAACAGAAACCAGGTGTGTGGCTGTGGGAGCCAGTTATCCAGCAAGAGGTGACAGATATGATGATCCACTAAACCAGATATGATCTACTGAGCCAGGGCAGTGTGGAAATCAGTTCTTCCCTTCCCGGCCACCATCACCCACGGGGGCAGTGAATCCAGACCTTTCCCACCACCTCAGGCATTTGGTGATGGTGTTCATGATTCCCCGTTACCCTCTCTTCTCTGGGCAAAGCAACGCCATTTCTTCCAACTCTTGTCCATGTGACAAGATTTTAAATCTCCCTCATCACCCTTATCATTCTTCTCTGGCTCTGTTCCGTTTTGTTCATGTCTCTAATTAAACATAGAGCCCAACACAGAGCAAAATACTGCCTCCGTGGGTCGTCATTTTGCACCCAGTCTCTGCCCTGCGGAAGTTCCCTTCGCCCCCACAACAAGCCCTGAGCTTCGGCGGGGTACACTCCACTCCTGGCTGAGAGGCAGAACACAGGAGAGCCCCCCAAGTCGGTGCATCCCATCCCCCAACTGGGATTGGCCTAGACACGGTCACATGATCCAATCTCCATCGCTGAGATGCGAAAGGCCTCTGGCTGGGAATGCTGGGTAAGATCCTCATTCTTTGTCACTAAATTCAAGTCTTGAGAGCTTCCAGCAGTCATCTGAAGACCATAGAAGATGAGCTTGCCTGAGAATAGACCCCCTTTCCTGTGTGTGTGTGTGTGTGTGTGTGTGTGTGTGTGTGTGTGAGAGAGAGAGAGAGAGAGAGAGAGAGAGAGAGAGAGCGAGCATTTGCACACCGGATCAAGCAAGCCTGAAGTCTAGTCCAGATAACTGAGTCCATAATGTTCCCCTTTATTGCACAAACTAGGTTGGGTCAGATTTTCAGATACCTGCTATGAAAAGAATCCTAACTGACAGACCAATCAGAGAACAGTGGGGCCGACACCTTCCTTGAACAGGTCACTACACCCCATTCAATGCAGCCTAACATTGTCACTTTTGTCAGCAGATGTGCTGTCCTGTAATGCCTTTTGTCTGAGCTTACAGCCAGTGAGCGCTCAGGCTTTCCTGTTCAGCAGTTTCCTCCCCAGTTTCTCTCTGAGACACCCTCTGCGGGTTTATGTAAAGCCCTTTTATGAATTTAGTATTTATTAGGTCTCCCTCTTGCACTTGACATGTATCCATTTTTACCAGGGATGGAAACTCTTGAGAACCCAATATTATGGCCCGTCTGGGGAGAAACAGCAAAGAGAACCAATAAAACCTAACAAAGCTCAGTCTAATCATTGCCAAAAACACCCATTTGGCTCGCTAATGGGCCAAGGGGGAGGGGGCGGTGATGTCTCAGTGCTTTCGGCTTTCGCAGCCTGGAAAGCCATCCATTAAGCCACACAGCCCAGCCGTTTGTGAGGGGCCTGCGACAGTCATGTCTGTGCCGGGCCTTCTGCAGCTTCCCTGGCTGGAGTCGGACAGTTCAGCAGCTCAGAATAGACCAACCGCCTCGAGGAAAGTGGCAGGCTGCGAGCCCAGCCCTCCACCCTGCTGACAACTGAGGCATCACTGAAGAGAAAGGGGAAAATCCAGCTCTTTCGCCTTACACAGGGCTTAGGAGACAGACAGGGAGAGTGCTGGTGACTGGCTACAGAACCCCTGGAGGAAGAGCCAGAAGGACTATGTGGGGGCTGCTAGGCCTATTGGGGAAACTGAGAGCTAGAGAGGGGCAGACGCTTCCCCCAAGGGATCCACCGAGTTGGGGGCTGAGTGGATTAGAGCCACTCTTCTGTCACTTCAGCCACTAGTGTCGCAAAGTAACTGCAGACACAGCTGTTCACCACCCTCGGGTCCACCGTTGGCTTTCCTGGGGCAGCTGAGCTCAGCTCTCTGTGGTGGGGGAGCCTCCCACATTCACGCCGGGGACCCTGGAGACAAAAGTCCTAGAGATACGATGAGGAAGGGCACATGGCTTCTGCCTCAGGAGGCAGATCATCAGCCTTCTGATCCTAACACCTTCCCTGGCTGGGCAGCTCAGAGCAAATCACAGCACCTCCAAACCCCACTTCACCCACCTGCACAGTGTGTATAAGTCATAGCGAACTCTTACGTGGCCTCGCTGCTCCTTTAGCCCTCGTGACAACTCGATGAGCTCTCTGCTTTCATCTCAATCCAAAGGTGAGCACCCAGGCAGGTTAATAATGAGGCCAAGGTGACCCAATTCAAACCCAGGCGGTCTGGCCTCAGAACCCACTTTTAACTTCTATGGTAACTGCCAAATAATATTCAAAATGAACAGTAAAATAAAATTGGTAAATAATAAACTATAAATAACAACCACCACCAAAATAAATCAATACATCGCTCACAGACTTCTTATGAAGCTTCAGTGAAGTGACTGAAGTGTCTTAACCTTGTCTTCTTCTGATGCTTTGACATCTGGGGCCCTGCTGACCCTGGAGGACGGCTCCTCCCAGGGTGAGCCAATTCCCAGAGAGAGTAAACAACTCGCTTGGGAGCGTGCTTTTCAAATGGAAACCAGCCCACCTGAGCCCACACCCCAACCACCTCTTTACTGGGCTCTCCCATTCCAGACCACTATGGCTCTGCCCTCGTCACCCCAGGGCCACGTACCAGACAGCTGGGAACAGGGTCTGGTTCCCTAGTCCCCAGGGTCCCCTAAAATCGTTCAAACAAACAAATCCTAAGCCCGCTTATCCTGCCTTGCCTGTTCCTTCCTGCGGAAACCACAATAAAGGCTCTTCCCACAGTGCCCTGCCCCCTGCCTCCTGACTAACCCTGGTGCTTCCTCCTGTGCTCCCCACCCATGGCCATCATGGCCCCTTCTCTTGGCAACTCTGAGTAACAAACTGTTTTTCCAATGGAAGTCATCTCCTGATCTGTCGGCTTTATCATACCTCAAATTTTCTATTAATGCACGTCATTGTAAACAGTAAGTGAAAGCTCTTTGCACAACACAATGCTGACCAAACGGAAGTTACCATTCCGCTACCCATGTGGAGAGAAGCAATATGTACTGAACACTGACCAGCTTTGTGCCTGGTATTTAACATCTATAATTTCGTTTCATCATCACTATTGTTACAGGGAAAACTAGGAGCTGCTCTCCCCACTTTACAGGAAAGAAAAATGACAGCCAGTCGATGGCATATTCCAGGCTTGACCCTGGACTTGTCTGATCGTAAAGCTTCCGTCGCCTGCTCCATCCATGAGGGGACTATCAGAGGACACTGTGACCCTCATGCCAGAGGGAAGGCAGGGACCAGCGGACTTCAGAACAGAAGTCTGCTGCTGCTTCTCCCACCGGATCTCCTTCCCTTTCTTCTGTGTCTCAAGGAGATTTTCTCCATGAAGAAGTTGTGCCTCATCCCAGCCTTTGCTTCTCTCTCCATTAGTTCATTCTCCTGCTCATTTGCAAGACAGGAGGGAAAGCCTGGCTTTTCAATAGCACCCGCTTTCACTTCACCTTGGCCTGTGTCAGTATTTCCACTTGTTCCAAACCGGCAACTGGTCACCCCTCGCCACCCCCACTGCCTGCTATCTGCCCTCTCACTGCTATTCTCTTGGCAGGGACAGCTCTGTAGGCTCAGCTCGTGCCCCTGGCCAGGGACTGGCTGGTAGAGTGGGCACTCCCACATGCCATCTCCCATGATATGGAACTCCATCCTGATTCCTTTGGTGAGACTTTTGGGGAGGCATGTGCTGTCCTTTAGCAGAAATGGGGTGGGGGACTATGGGATGGAGGCAAGTACAAAAAGGGCTCGGGTGCCCAGGAAAGGAGAAGGGGCTGCCATGTGGAGTTGCCCAAACGATCTCCGCTCCCACCACAGAAGCATAATACCTGGAACATGGAAGGGAACGACAGTGGACGTGGGTGCTCTTGCCTGCTGTGCCATCTCTCTGTGCTCTCAGCAGCCGTCTCTTCCTCCTCTACTATCAACGCCTGTCATTTTAGGAGGGTCAACACCATCCCCCTAGTGCCAGAACTGACCGATTGGATCGTTGCAGCTGTAGAGATGGTTTTGCCTCTCAGCAGATGCCAACACCAAGGATAGTAACGACACAGAGTGGGTGCTCAACAAACTTTTGCTGATTAAATGTGTAGGTCAAATAAGTATTTTCTTCCTCGGTGGACACATTGGATGGGGGCTGGGGAGACAAGCCAGTGTGTGTCTCTTCCCTTAAGTCTCAACAGAAAGAAGCGGGACTTGGGGCAGCAGGATCCATGCTGTCAAATATCAGAAGGGCGGTCATTTGGATGGAGGGAGCAGTCTTGTTTCTACTTCTCTCCAGGATGGTCTGCAGTCAATGAAGGATGGGTGGTACCCAAGAGGCAGGTACTAACTCTAGAAGAACTAGCTGGGAATTTGGAAGGTGGATTCTATAAAATTTTATACACTGATTAAAGCTTCCATAAGGACAATTTGAGTGAATCCTATGGGCTTTTTGTGTATGTGAATCACAAAATCAGAATCACAAGTTTAGATCTTAAGTTTCATAGAATTACAGGATTAAGGAGCATCAGAGGTCTCACTTCCTACCCGTCTCTTCCCTATAGCATGACCCTCCAGCAGTGGCCTTCTGCTGAAACATCTCCCATGATAAGACGCTCCCCACCTTACACCCTTGTCTGAAGTATTGGCCTGCTCCCACTTCTACTCTTCCTTTATGAAGCTTGAGCAGGGTGTCTTTTGGGTAATGTCTGGACTGTGGCTTCAGAACTTTCTAGTTGCTCTCTGCATGGTAACAAACCACAGGGTGTCATATTAGCCTATAGCTAATATTGCTCAGAAATAGGGTTTTGAGTGAGAGACATTGTTGCTAATAAAATTGGGCCTGCTGGCAAACTAGCTCATCTCTTGGCTTCCACCAGGCCCTTCGCTCCTGCTGCACAGACGCCTCCAATGAGATAAATTACTTTTCCACCAATATAAACATGACTGCAATCAATAGTCAGTTAAGGACATGATTCTCAGAAGAAAATAAAATACCAATATTAAATATATTTCTATTGACACGAATCCAGGTTGGTCTGAAGCGTGCGTGTGCGTGTGTGTGTGTGTGTGTGTGTTTGTGTGTATGTCCCTTGGGAAAGAGCCTCACAGCTGTGGGTCTCCCAGCACCCAGCATAGCTGAGGACACTCCTTCTCTGGCCCAGATGTAGGCTCTGGGGACAACAGAGCGAGAGTCATGCCAGGGAAAGTTAGTGTTTCCTAGAAAAATAGTCTTCAGGGACTCAGATGGCTTTTTGTTGGAGGTTTGAGTTCCCTGCTCTTCCCTTGGCTTGTGAAGGCTTTTGCCACCTGTTTTGCTTCTCTGGGTTTCATTTGTATCATCTACTAAGAGAAAATAATTTCCCCATCGAAACAGCCTCTAAGCGATGCTGTAAGGACCGGATGGTAAAACTGGAACAGCTCTGGAAATCGTGTCTCTGAGACATGTGAGGTGACCACCTCCTGCATGGCCCCTGGCTCCTCCATTCTCATGTCATGACTCTAGTGAGACAACCATCAGCTCCTGGGAAGTCAATTTGGCCAAAGCAGAAGCTGGAGAATGACAGTGGTTGGAAGAACAGAGGATACTAATAAAAACAACATCAACAATATCAAATATTTATTGAACACTCATTATGGATGGGCACTGGGTTAGCACTTTACGTCAATTATTTTATTTAATTCTCATGACAGCTGTGTATTATCATAATCCCTATTTTGCTGATGAGTAAACATAGGCTGGAGTGGCTATAAACGAGTGGAGAGCACTCTTTTAGAAAGAGTGGACAGGAAAAGCATCTCTGAGGAAGTGATATCTGAGCCAAGAAGTGAACCCTGTGACTATCTGAGAGAGAACATTCCAGGCAGAGAACGTGAAAAGGCCTTGAATCAGGAACTTGCTCAGCATCTTTAACAAACACCACAAGGCCAGTGTGTCTGCCAAGTGGTGGACGAGAAGAGTTGTAGGAGATAATGCAGAGCGTTGGCAGGGTGAGACTATTGGGCCTTTCAAGGATGATAACAAGAAGTTTGAGTCTTCTTCTAGGTATGAAGGTGGTGGCTGGGAGAATTCAATAGAACAGGAAAAATAAATAAAAATTTAAAAACGGGCCCAAAGTGGTTTGTGAGCTGCAAAACATTAAGCTGATATGCTATGCTATTGTAGTCATTCATTCATTCACTCAACACTCTCCCACCACTGCTAGTCCCTTTCCAGGGTGCTTTACTCAGGAGCTCAGATTCAATACGATTCCAGCTGTTTCCTGGGTTCTAGACGGACTGTTAATGGACTGACTCTGTCCTCTAAGGGCTCACGAACTAGAAGTGATCAAGTGGGAGAAGCCCGGAATAAGGAAGTCCCCAGGAATCCCTCTTTAGATTCCTTCCTGAACTAACAAGACATTAAAAGAAGCCCTGCTCCCTGGGTATGGGGAAATGTGTAATGGGCCACTGCGAGAAGAGCCACGATGACTTTGAAAATGGACTTGGTGCAGTTCCAGAAAGGAAGCCTCATTTGTAATCATCCAGAGATTTTGTTTTTCTTGGAATTTAGTCTAGCCTAGAGAAGTGACAATTATTCCCCAGCACTAAAAAGAAAAGGTAGAACCGTGAATTTACAACTTTACGAAGCCGAGATCTGAAGATTTGTACAACCCCGCATTGGTTTGCAGGCCTCAAATCTGGAATCACCCTATGAATACACGCAAGGAATAACATAAATAAGAAATGCCAGAGGTAAAAAGTAATCACAGTTGATGGGTCCAAACCGTGTCCAAGCTAAGATGGAATTATTGAGCATTCATCCAAGCCTGGAGCCCTCTATGCTTAAAAAGTAGGGGAGAAGAATACGTTTTCATTATCCTTCATCTAAGACTTGGTAATTTTGCCAATTTAATGGATTTAGTAGTTTCTCTCTGTTCCTTTAATTTTACTTTTCTTGATTACAAATAAAGTTAAGCTTTTGTTTTTTAAGGAGGAAGGATATGTATTTGCAAATAATGGCTGTAAGCAACGTAAAGTATTAGGTTGGTGCAAAAATAATTGTGGTTTTTGCAATTATTTTTAACTTGTAAACCGCAATTACGTTTGTACCAACCTAATACATCATCTTTTGTTTGTTCCATGAGACTTTGACATAACATTTTCTCCTCTTTCGGGAGATATGTGAGTAGAAATAAGCTATATTATCAAAAGTAATACCACTTAGCCAAATATATGTCTGATATGTCTATTGTTTGTCTCTTGGGTGTTGATTCATTCAACAAACAGGTGTGAGACACCACCTCTCTTAGTAAAGTGGGTGCTGCTGGCTACTGCAGCAGAAACCCCCTGAATTTCAGTGCTTAACACAGTAAAGGGTTATTTCTCAGTCCCGCAAAGTCTTGTGTGTGTTGGGAGGCTTCTCCACGTGGTAACATACAGATCTAAGCCACTCCGACCTTGTAGCTATGCTTTCAGAATAAAGAGCTTCCCAGAGGATGGCAGCAGGGGAAGAGAGGTCTGAAGGATTGTGTGGAATGATTTTAAGGGCTTAGAAGTGACTCACATCACTGCTTTACCCACATTCTATTGGCCCAGATCCAGTCACATGACCCTGCCTAGCTGCAAGGGATTCTGGGAAATGTAGAAGAGCACATGGATAGGTATGAGCATCACAACCTGTGCCATACACGTATGTGTCACCTTATGCTTGGTAATGAGAGGTGTAAGGGGTGGTCCAAAGATGAACCCATCCATCAACCCACAATCTAATAGAGAAAAAAAGGACGTGCATAATTGTGCCATAAGCAGAATATGATTGGTCCATAATGAGAATCGTCGATCAGGGGCTACAAATCTCACCACACTTGAAATGGTGGTACTATACAGGCAGAGAGAACAGCGAGGCAAAGCTGTGGAGGCCAGAAAGCGTGAGGTGTGTCTTGGTAACCCTTTAGCCAGAGCAAGAGACAAGGACATGTGACGGGGACAAGTGGCAGGGAATAAATTTGAAAATTTAATTTAGTGTCAGATCAGAAAGCTAAGGACTTTCAAACGTCACTGACCATTTTTGAGAAAGGAAAGAAGAGAAGATGAGGGGATGAATTTAATGAACACCAGGTCAACCAAAAATAGGAAAAGTATGTAATTACTCTGTCCCTTGGTTTCCTTATCTGTAAAATGAGGCTACTGAATTTTAGTTCTTAGGGTTGTTGTCAGGATTAAATGAACAAACACATGTAAAGTGCTCACGTGGATTTATACTAATACATGTAACAGTGCTGACATAGTAAGTGGTTCATATTGATATTAGCGGGAGAGTATGTGGCCTTGGTTTACTAACACCTCTGAGGGAGGCCGTCATCTCTCAGGAGACGATCTTGATCAGGCCATTCAAGAGATCATCCAATTAGATTGACACCCAGGGTAAGAGGAGCAAAATATCCCCGGTGGGGATAGGAATGATTTTCTGGAAGCTGCAATATTTCAGGAAGGCCACATTGCCTTCCACAGACCCTCTTGCTGTAAGAGAAGCATTCATCAAGTATCCAGAGCACATGGGAGTTTTCCATGCAGCCTTGGGCAAAACCACACAGTGGTGAAGAGAGTGGGTGCTGGCCTCAGATTGCCTGGGAGAGAATTCCAGCTCTGCCATTTATAAGCTACATGACCTTCTACAGCTTGTTTCAAACCTCCTTAAGTCCCAGTTTTCACAGATATAAAATGAGGGTAATAGCCATCTCTTGGGATTGTTGGACAATTTAATAAGATAATATGTGTATGGCATTTAGCATTGTACCTAGCATTCCATTAAACGTTCAAATAATGCTGGTTATTACATGCTACTATTAATTAGAAGGCCAAAAGCACAAATAAAAACTACATTCTATGGCTGAATCAAGAGTCAACACACATTCATGTATCTGGATTTTTGAAAACAATTCAAATAATTGGTGGGTTCATTTCCACTTCTATTTAGATGTTTAGAAAAGTTTGGGCATAAACCCAGACAAGTGTCTATATCCGGTCAGTTGTTTTTCTTCCCCAAAGGATAACCTTTAAACATATTGCTGACTTAAGGGATAAGATACCTAAACCCAGCTCAGCAAAAATCCTACAGTTGAGTTTTGACCTTGATCAAGTTCCAATGTGACCTGACAAAATTCGGTCTTTTGCCCTTGGAGGGAATGGCATGAGCTCTGTTTGTCTGAAAAGGGCTCCGCAGAGCGTTCAGGCAAAGGGGGTGATTCTCTACCTCTCCCAAACTGCCCACCCTTGGGGCCCTAACAGGGCTGGCTCCTCACACAGGTGCACATGACACCCTCTCCTGGCCCCGCACCTCCTCCAGCCAGCCCTGTTCAAGCTTTGTATCTTTCCTGGTCTGTTCTAAGGTAGAAATTATAGTCTAGGACTTTATCGTCCTGGTCAAAAGCCAAGGGGTTGGCTGGGGTGAAAGAGCCACCACTCTCCACACTGTATCCCAGTGAATCTTCCAAAATCAGTCTCTCTACTTAAAATGACTGCCTTCTGCTTCAGTCCCCCCAAACAGAAGCTTCCATTCGAGTCAGGAAAATAGTTGCATATAATTCCATAAATAGTCCAACTCTGCATGCAGTTTGGACTCAGGGGCCCCTGTTCCAACCCATTCTCAATGGTATGAAGGACTAATTGAGGGAGAGTAAAGGAGGAAAAGCATGGAGAAGTTAAAATCACTGAGTACAGTGGAATTCTGCACGCACCTACTGTGGCCCACTGTGTTCCAGGCCCTGTGCTGGGCAATGGCGATGAAGAAAACCCTGATAATGACCTCACGGGACACAAGTCAAATGGGGGAGATGAAAGTATAACCAGTAAATGAATGGGCCACTGAGCAGGGTAAGTACGATAATGAAAGTAATGACCATGTGAGGCATTGGCACAGTGGAGAGGGGAGGGGTGTCAGAAAAAGTCTCCTGGGGAACATGAGAGGGAAGCGGGATTTCTAAGACCGAATAGGAGTTCACTACAGGGGAAGCGAGATAGAGAAATGAACAAAAGGGAAGACGTGTTTTAGGATTTTGCTACTAAAATGTGTTTCGTGGACTAGCACCCTCATTGTGACCCACACAATTTCAAGGCCGGTCCCACATCTGCTAAATCAGAATCTGCTGTTTATCACATCCCTCCATGATTCATGGACACCCTAAGACCTGAGAGCGCTGGTCCAGGAGCGCTGAACAGAGCAAAGGATGGGAGGATACAAATCCGGGCTGCTTGGGGAATGAGAAGACGCTTAGACCAACCAAGGACCAGGCTCGGCGCAGGGGTAGATGAGGCTGGAGAGGCACACCCCACACCCACACCACATTTACCAGGAAGACCAGACCCTCCCTCACCCACGGTCCTCCTTGGAAACCTCACAGCTGCCCAGTAGCAGCAGAGATTCACAGTGGCCACGTTGGGGTGCTGGGAGCTTGACTCTGACATCTGTCCCACCTGAGACCAGAACGGACCTCCATCTGCGTTTCCTCCTCCAGGCCTGGGGCCATTCGAGCTGATTCAGCGGCTTACCTCTGCCCACACCACAGGGCTGCGCTGATGAAGTTCATTCAGAACCAATCAATCAGGCTGACTTCAATTAATCCTAATTGTCCTGCTGGGAGTCCTTGCCAATAACTAAGAGGTGGTGACATGACTTCATCAGGGCTTTCACAGCCCCTTGGATGCTGCAGGCTTCTGTGTACAATGGTATGTGCGTGCACAGACTTCAGCCCTGCAGCACACACACTCGGAATGCTCCTCAGACCACCCCACCCCACCTCCTCCCTCCTTCCTGTGCTTCCTCCTCCAGGAGTGAAGGTGGATCCACCAGACAGACTGGAAATGCAGACGCTGGTAAGAACGCACAACCTTCTCTCAGAGAATCTATGAACATTACTTGATCTTTTGGGTGTCTTTCCCCTGACCCCTGGCATAATCACTGGGCTATTTCCCTCGTCCCTTACTCATTCTGTCCTATCCCTGAATGCCATGTTTCTGCATGAAATCTTTGTACGTGCTGTTCCCTCTGCCTGCAATGCCCTTCCCAGTCCCGACTGCCTGAAGAACTGTCACTCAAGTCACGCTCACATCTCGTGCTTACCTGAGGCTGGGGTGTGTGGGACTCTTCCAGGACAGAAATCTTGTGATTTATTTTTATCTGCGGTCTTGCAGCCAAAGCCCATATCTTAGTACAGTGTAGGGATTCAATAACTGTGTGGGGGAAATTCTGCTTTGGCAGGACTTAGTCACAACACACATTTTTGTGCATAAGTTTAGTCAAGCAATACTCATAAGAGTTAATTTTTATTAAGTCTGTATCATGATTTAAAGAAAACAAAGCAAATCTATAGCCCGCAAATCTTTCCTCAATGCTGCCTGAACATCCACAAGTAACAAGTGGGGAAAAGACGTGACTTGGAGTATTGACTTCATAGGATTACGGCAAGATTTAAATGAGCGAATGCGTATAAAGACCAAGTGCCTGGCCCATGCTTAATACTATTATTATTATTATTATTATTATTATTATTACTGTTATTATTTCCATTCCATAAATTATACCTCAAGATATCTAAAAAGTATGACAACAATTAGAAAGGCAAAGCTGAGTGGGGTTCCTAGATGAGAGGGAAGGCTTCCTGGAGGAGGTGGCTCTGAGCCGAGCCTTGCAGAATTATCAGCTTGCTAGTAAACACTAATCTGAGTAGCACACCATCACAAATCCTTAGGGGCATAAAACAATAAGTGTTTGATTAGCTCACAGGCCAGTTGGGGTCTGTGCTAGGGTGGATGGGTGGCTCTAAGCTGCAGGATGGGACCAAATGGATTCACCCAGGTGTGTTCCTCTTAAGGTGATGGTACAAGTTCAAAAGAACAAAAGGAAACCCACAAGGCCTCTGAAGACCTAGGCTTGGAACTGGCACACTGTCACTTCTGACTCATCCCAAATAAGTCCTGTGGCTGACTGAGCCCAATGTCAAGGTGAACCTATATTCCACTGCTTCAATGGGAGGAGCTGGCACCTTCACATGGCAAAGCGAATGCATACAGGGAGGGATGGAGAACTGAGGACTAGGTACCATCTTCCCCCAGGGGAAAGCTAAGGGAAGGGCCTGCCCTGTGTGCAAATGGCGGGGCCAGGACGGGCTGGGAAGGCAGCTGGTGGGACTGGAGGCGAAGGCGCCTGGTAGAGAATTGTGGAAGGAAAGGCTTGCTGAGATTGGTCACAAAGGGCAGCCCAATTCACACAGATTCGATAAACCCATTGACTTCCCTGTGCACTTGGAATAAACCCAAACACCCTCGCCTGGAGCACCCGCTAGTGCCCAAAATTTAGGGGGTACTAATGAAAAAACTCAGAAAAATGGTAATATGTGAAAGAGACCCAGTAGCCAAATCTGGAACAATTTGAACAACAAAATAAACAAAGTAACATTGGATTATAACTCAAAGTATAAAGCAAATATCCATAACTCCATACATACATCCAAGAGAATAGACGAATCTCCCATGCAGAAAAATACCTGAAGGCCTTCCGTGGTCTACAAGGCCCCGAGCGACCCAGCCCTGCCGGCCTCTCCAACTTCCTCTCCTCCCCTCTCCCCTCATCCAGCATTCCGGCTACCCTGCTTTTCTTGGGGGCTTTGCCTCTGCAATTTTGGCCAGAACATTCTGCCTCCAATTCTTCACACAGTTGTCTGTCTCTAGTCACTTAGGTCTCAGCTCCAATGTCACCTCCACAGAGAAGTCTTCTCTGACCACCCTCTTCCTTTGCCCTGTTTTATTTCCTTCCTGGCATTTAGGACGATCGTCTTTATTTTCTTATTAACTTGTTCACCTGTGTTCTCCCCTAGTTCACATAAAAAACCTTGAGAACAGTAACCTTGCCTGCCTTCCCTACCACTGGGTCTTTGATGCCAAGCACACAGTAGGTGCTCAATAAGTACTGATGGAATAAATGAGTGAGTAAATGCATGCTTATCCATCTCCATATTCTTGAAGCCAGACCAGTGCCTAGCACGGAGGAAGGATGAATATCATTTGCCTTGTGGATGTGCGCAGGGATTATCGTATAAATAAATGAGTAGACTGATGAATGAGCAAAGAAAACAGGACTGAGCGTGAATAAGTGAGTAAAGTGTGTCTATAAAATCCTGGGCTGGCCCCATGTAAAGCATTCGTCGTGAATGCATTAATCCAGGCTAATTCTGCAAAGCTGACCTGCATACTGGGCTCTAGAAAACCACCCTGGTTGGGGTTTATGGATAATTTGGACCTCAGCTTAGGAGATGCCTGTTCGAGGTACAGAGAAAAGGATGGCTGTGAACTTCTCCTGTCTGAACATTTAATGAGGCTCTGGAACAGATCATTTGGAGAGAATGCTGCAGAGATGAGGACCAAGGTGTAAAAATAGATGGATTTCCTTATTGTAATGACTCCCAGGCATGTTTTCCCTACATGGCATAATGATTATAAAACTCATAAATTGCCATGAAGTGTGAAGGGAACAAACAGTGAACCTGTGAGTGGCCCCTGCATCTGGATCTGGGTCTCGCAAACCGTCGGAGGTTTGATGGCTGCAGCAAGACACTGGGACTAGAAGTCCAGGAGCCACATAAGGGAAGCTCTGCACCAGGGAAGGCCATATGGTCCCCAGACGCAAAGCGAATGAGTACACAGCTCCTGGGATATGCTCCTGAAGGGGACGGCCCAGAAGACCGAGGGGCTTGGGATGCCTCACTCTCAGGTGAAGCCTCTCTCGGTGTGTGCAGCCTGTTGAGTGTGGAAGGACCCTCACACTTAAAGCAGCACATTGGTTTGCAATCCCACTCAGCCAGTGAAGGGTATCTGAGAATCCTAGAGAAAGGAAAATGCCTCGCCTGCCCCAGTGTGGGCCCGTTGGGGCTTAGAGTGATGAGTTTCAACCTAGGTGTTGAATCAGCATCTTCCTAGCATTTTTAAAATAGAAATTCCCAGCCAGGATCAGTGAGTCAGAATGTCTCAGGAGGGGGCTGAAGGGAGCTGTGCTTGTAAAACTCCTGAGTACCTTACTTGCCTTCTCTCCATCATCAAAATAGAAATGAACAAAATGAATGAGGCAATTGTTTCCTGGCACTGGGAAAAAGTGCAGAATTGTGATCCCTGAGAGAAGAGAAACACTCAAGAGGAAGAGACCTGTTCAAAGTGAAGCAGAGAGAGGGGAAACCCAACAAGACTGCCCTCGTCCAGTTGAGCTGAGCAGGGTTTGGAGTCTGAGCTGCTAGCATGGCTAGAATTTGTGGGCTAGGGCGTTGGAGAGGAGAGCTGCAGGGAAGCGAGGCTGCAGAAGTCGGTGCAGGCATGTCCTGTGGAACCTTGGGCAAAGCCTGGGCTTTGAAAGTCCAGCGCAAGACTCAATGAGGCCAGCAGGGAGCAGCTGCTGAGGGCCTGAGAACTAAGTGGACATGCCAGCAGCTCTGCAGGGCTTGGAGCCCCAGCTCGTCTGGCATGGAGAAGCCTCAGTGTGCATCTCAGTTAAGGCTGCAGAAAGGCCATCTACTGGGAATAAGGACTACCTCCTGGAGCAGGGATTTTAACCTCAGTGCTACTGACATTTTGAACCCTTAACCCTTTATTCTGGGGGTTGTAGGACATGTAGCAACAACCTGTGCTCCACCCACCAGATGCCACTACCACCCACCCCCACATGTGACAACTCAAAATGTCTCTGGATATTGCAAAACGACCCTGGGGAGCAAAATCACCCTCGGTTGAGAACTACCACCCTAGAGTCAGGGCCACATCTCATGACAAATGATGAAACTGAAATAGTCCGGTTCTAATAAAAAAATAAAACAGAGCCAAGGCGGATCAAAAGGATTCGTTAGTAATTTCAGTGTCTGCAATCACTCACAGCCTTTAGAGGGAAACAGGCTAATCTAGCATCTTCATATGGCATCATCCACAATATGCAGCTGGCATGAAACATGACTCAGTGAGCAAGCGGAGGACGGGGCCCAAAACCATGAACCTGGAGGGCAGAGAATTCGTAACACTGCAGCACGTGTTTGCAAGCTGCTAAGAGTAGATCTTCAAAGTTCTCATCACAAGAAAACAATTATAACCATATGAGGTGATGGATACTAAGTAAACTCGTTGTGGTGAGCTTTTATAGTCCTATATACAGATACCAAATTGTCATGTTGTGTACCTCAAACTTATACAAAGTTATATGTCCACTATATGCCAATAAAACTGGGGAACAAAGAAATTGGTGGTCAATAGAAACAGACTCTTAAAGTGGCACAGGTATTTGAATGAACAAAAGGACCCTCAACCAGCTATTGTTCAAAGACTTAAAATAACAGATGGCTATAATGAGCAAAGAAATGGAGAATTCCAGGAGAGAAATGGAAACTATGAAAAAGAAGCAAAGAAATTATACAACTGAAAATGACAGCCTTTGTAATGAAAACTTCACTCGGTGGCATTGGCAACAGATCAGAGACTGCAGAACAAAGGGTCGTCAGAAACCTGAAGACTCACCAGGGCAGCCCATTAGACCTCAGAGGGCTGGATTTTACCCGCAGAGCTCCCCACCCTGCAGGTCTGGGGCGAGGCCTAAGGACGTCCCTAATGCTGCTGGTCTGGGGGTCCCACTTGAGAACCAGTCACCCAGAATTACCTAGGAGCATCCAAATACTCTGCAGACCTGAGCTACACAGCTTTTTATTTGTTCTTATTAGAACCCCGATTTAGGGTGACTCACAACTATCACTTACGCTTCCTGAGTGCCTACCGCTAAGGGTATGGTTCTTCAGCTTCTTGGTTGTTTAAGGTTTCCCTTGAAAATTTGGTTTTCCAATCATGTGTGCCATTTCCACAGTAAAATGCATGTGCCCGGTTCCACACAGAATTTTACCTGTTGTTGGATGCGGTTCAGTCCAGCCCACACTGCTTCAGTTGGTTCCTGCTCGTCCCTGGTCCCCAGGTTCAGAAAACCTGCTGAGGCAACAGTCGGCTGCACCTGTAAACATAAACAGGGTTTCAGCTCTGTCCAGCCTGGCTCTGTGACTTTCAGCTAACTGCTTACCCTCTCTGGGCCTATAAAATGAGGCTAATCAAAGCTTCTTTGGATTACCTCCGGACAATGGGTCTTTCGTGGGAAGTTGGAGAACAGATCTTTACTTTTACTTGGAATTCTTTTTTTATTGTTTGAAATTTGGGCCATGTGTAAATAAAACACAAAATACCACGCGCTTTTGTATTTTGGTTTTCCAGGTACGTGCTCACAATCTTTTGCATGAAATCCAAATTAATAGGCAATTAAACACCTTTAACACCTTTTGTGGTGCCTACAAAGGGACTTTGAAGCATCTGCCGCCATGCTAGCGGTGACAACGAGATCACACTGAAACGGCAAATTACTCAAACCAAGTAAATGCGAGCTAACTGTTCAGTCTGCACCAGCCTCCCGCGGCTGCCGGATTGTTGGAGACCCAAGTGGGAAGAGGTACGCGAAAGAACTTTGGAACGTGTCGTCAGTGATTAAAGGTGATTGTTGTTGGTACGGCCATCGCCATAACGCCTATGGCGTGTGCAACCCCTCCAAGGGCCCCCTGACAGCTCCTTCCTGCCAGTAGCTGAAACCCGCTCCCCTCCACCTGTTTTCAGGCAAGTGGCTGACAGGAGGCTTTTCTTAGGAAAAAACTCTACTTAATATTTCTCTCTCTCTCTCTCTCTCTCTCTCTCTCTCTCTCTCTCTCTCTCTCTTTCTCTACACACACACACACACAGCAAAACAAATGACACACAGTCAGGAGCTGGTCTGGTATGGCCAGCAGGTCCTATCCCCATGCTGGCCCTCTTGCCTGGCCTTCCCAAAGCCATCGGCAGTGAGCCCACCACTGTGGCCCCAGTGGCCGGTCACTGACCCCCTGACAGGGCAGTCAGTGTCCACTTCACACAGCGAGCAGGCTCTCATGGGCTCTGCGGGCCCTGCCCTGACACCCTCATCTCCAGCTGCCCTCATTACTGGCTGTCCCAGGCTAGGCGGAGGGCCTCGATCCGGGAGCCAGGACACCAGGTGCCAGGCCCTACCCTTCGAACCCATGAGCATGAGATCATGTCCCTTCCCCTCTCTGGGTCTCAGTATCTCCATGTCCACAATGGGGACAGTGGATTAGACCAATGCTTCTATGCCTTTAGGGGAGCTGTGGGCCCCTTTGGGAATCTAAGAAGCAATGGGGTCCTCTCCCCGAAAGAATACACATAAGCATACATGCATAAATAAAGCATATTTAATTTTAGGGGTTCATAAATCTTCCAGCGCCCACCCATAAACCCCGGGATAGCCTTGAGTTTCCTTCCAGCACTAACAGCTGCACACAGGAATGATAAACTCTTCTCTCTCCCTCTCTGTTTGTCCTTCAATGTGGTTCTATGGATCAAAAGAGGCAATGAATGGAGAAACTCTTCCAAAACTGTGCAATGCTGTGCACATGTGAGGGTGAGGCTTCTCTGTAGCTCCTGCTGACTCCGTGACGATAATAGTTACCATTATTAAGCACCTGCTTAGTGCTAAGTGAGGTACTAAGAGCTGCCAATCTATTATCTCATTTAATGTTCAAAATGATCCTCTGGGGAGGGTGCTACTATTACCTCCATCTTGAAGGTGAGAAAATTGATCACAAAGAGTTTTATTACCTTGCCCAAGATCACACAGTCAGAAAGTGGCAAAGAACCTGGCAGTTTGGAGTGAGATAACAGAGCCAGGTAACCAGGATGCCCAGGCCATCTGTCACGGTGACGATGCCCACTGGAGGGAATATTAAAAGTGACCCCTGGGCTGAAAGAGTAGGGTAGGTACACACACACGATCTCAAGCTTATTGACGGATGTAGCCGTCAGAGCTGTGTGGCTGAGGTGCTTGGAGGGTCCAGGCACAGAAGTTAATCAGGGCACTTCCTGGAGGAGGTAAAAGTGGACGAAGCTTAAGAAAGGGGAAAGAGAATCAGTTAAAGAGGAAGAGGGTGTCCTTCAGGCAGAGGTAGAGCGGTGCGAGCAAAGAAAGGCAGAGGGTGCGGGGCGTCCTTCCAGTTCAGCAAACATTTAAGGGGACCGACTCTGTGCAGTCTGCGGCCATGAGAGAGGCCCTGCCCTCCAGCCATTGGGTGTCTGGGGGGGTGACAGGAGGGATGCAGTGACGTCAGTCCATGTGACACAGGCAGACAAGAGTTTATAAAGCGCCATCGTCATGGTGTAGCTGCCGACACATGGCTTTGGAGTCAGTGGGTTTGAATCCCGGCTCTGCCACATACTGACCGTAATGGCAAACACGTTGCTCAACTACTCCAGACTCAGTTTTCTCATCTATAAAATGGGGGTGATCACAGGATCTGCCTTGAGGAGTTGTTGAAAGTGTTCATTGAGATAGTGCAGCCGAAAAGCTTAGCACGCGCTGACCAAAAAGGAGCATTAAATGGTGGTGACAGTTACTGCCCTCCGCGTCCCTAATTGTCCTAAAGTGACTAGCACGGTGCTGGCATATGCTGGGCACTGAGTGTTAGTGTCTTTTCCGTTAAGGTTACTTCCCATGCCTGTTCATTCAAGACAGAAAAATAAAAATGCTTTTTAATGTCACAGAGGAAAAGGAGAGTTTCCGCTTTGCTCCCCTGACCAATGTCTAGGGAGAGAACTGCACAGTTGAGAAGAGAGGGCGACATCCGATGAAACTACACAGATCCTGAGAACGGGATGCCCATCGGCGACAACTGAACTCTCAAGACCCCCCAGGTGAAATTGAACACTTAGCACATCTCACCTGATTCCTTTCAAACACACAGAGATAAGCCCACATCTCAGCTTTGTTCTTAATTAGTCCCATTTTGAAGCAGGCTGCTTCCTGGTGATTCCAGAGTTAATAAAAGCCAGCCTTCCCTGCATGGAGAAGCCGTTTACAGGAAGGAGATTTGCTAGGTGTCAACAGTCAACCAGTGAGGTTTGGGAGCAAATTACCCATCCATCAATTTTCCTTTTCCTGGGAGGTATTATTTCAGGCCAAGGGATCTTTATTAAAGTGAGATCAGTAAATAGAAATTCAAATTTACCCCAAAGTCACCTCAAATACAACAGGTCCCCAACAGGCCCCATTTTCTTGTCTTCCCCCGCAAAGCCAGTTCCTTCCCCCTTTGGCTGGCATCAAACTAGAGTCTTACCATTTTCTTTGCTACCCCCTTCACCCCACTTTAATCAATCACCAAATTGGATGATTCCACTTCCCAGAGTCTCTCCACCCCCATTCCCACTGCCCTAGTCTGCGGAGCTAATGAGACACCTGCCATTGTCTCCTAACTGCTCCCCTTGCACCATTCTTAGTCCCTTTCAAGCTATTCTCCGTGTGGCTGCAAAGGAGAACCTTCTAAAATGCAAATTCAGTCCCATTATGCTCTTGATTAAAACTTTCCAGACGCTCCGCTCCTCGTTCACTTCAGGATGAAGTCTCAGCCTCAGATAATAGCGAGGCACTTTGGGGTCCCCAGGCAGCCTACTTCCTGCCTCCTCACTGCTCCTTCCGGCTGCACAGGCGATGCCCTGGCAAGACCAACGGCCCTGAAACACCCCCGGCTCTGCCCAGCTCTGCTCACATCACTTCCAGTCCCAGGGTGCGCTCCTGTCCTTGTTGGCCTGGAAACGGCACCCCTTCCCCACCTGTGAAACTCAGCTCCGACCTCAGTACCTGTGTGACGCCTTTTCCAGCAGTCAGCCCTCACAGAGTTATACTTCAATTATTGAATGCATCTCACTGTATTCAAACTCTCTATATTCAGGCCTATTCTCTGTTTCAAATTGGGAACTGGTTTATGTCAGGGTCCTTTTACCTTGTTTCTTCTATCCCTGACCCTAGCCCTAGGGGTCCTTACGTGTTGACATCCCAAGTGCCAAGCTGAGGAGGTTTCACACAGTACCTTTATTTCACCAGCACAGTTATTACTGTTCCAGTTCCACAGAGAAGGAAACAGGCTCAGAGAGGTTAAGCAACTTGTCTAAGGTCACACAGCAAGTAAGGATCAGAGACTGACTTGAACTCAAGTCTAAGTGGCTCGAAAGGGCTCCAGAAATAGTTTCTTTACTGGATGCTGGTCAGGTGCTTATTCTTTCAGATCAGCCCTCCCCCTACCCCCGCCAACGCCAACACACACCCTGAAAACACATTTGGAACCAAAACCTAAAGGATTCTAATGAAAATGTTTAGACATGTATTTGTTATATTAGAGGGATTCTACCTATCCGACCTCTTTCCAAACAAAACTCGGTTCAAAGTGAAGTCACGAAAAGAGCCTGAATTCTGAGACCTGGGTTCCTTCCAACTCTGATCATTTACTTGCTGCATAAATTTCCTCGAGCAGAACGTGTCCGGGGCTGACAGCTGGGGAGCATTGGAATGCCGGGTACCAAGGGTCAGTGACAGTGTCTGCTACAAACAGTGACAACAGTGACAAGCCTTCGTTCACGGAACGTTGACGACGACCAGGCCGTGCCAAGCACTTAACTCTCGGGTCAGTCGCCCAGGGCTGCACACGGCCAGCAAGCGGCAGGGCTGGGCCTGAACCCCACGTCCACCTCGGGTCACTCTCACACACCACGGCACGCTGCTGTTTATTAGGGCCTGGGGAGATTTAAGAAGGTTCAGAGGCTGGCAGGGACCACCAAGGTGGAGCTGCTGAGGTCGAATGCCCTGCCATGTGGTCAGCGTGTTGTGTGCACGTAGGTGGGGCTGTGAAAGCCACCCACCCACAAAGCAGGGCTCCTCGGCAAGCCTGAGCTCTCCTCTCCCATCTTAATAACTTCACTCTGACTCCACCAAGGAGGACAAGCCCTCCCCCAGAGTCCCCAGGAAAGTAGAAGCAAGAGGTCGGGGGGAACAGGAAACCCCTCCATTCTTGACCAATAAAACAAGCATACCTGGCACTTCTCCCAGCCTGGCACTGAAGGAGTTAACCCGAAACTGCCTCCATGATGAATGGCTATAATACTGTCTACGTAATGGGTTTCCTATTTAAATTTTGTGAGGATTTAATCAGTTGGGTGCAGCTGTGCAAGATGCACCATAAACTATGTTGAAAAATATGTAGACATATACATTTATCTGCTACAAATTAAGCTCACTTAGAGGTGGTCTTAATGGCCCATGTAGCCATCATTACAAGCATAAATTCTAAACTGTCTGTTTCCAGTGAATTTGCTTTGAGAAAAAAATTAATGCTCATCCTTAGCAGAGCACGGTAATAAATGAAAGGACCCTTAATTTGCAAAGCGCTAATAGCCCGGCCATTTTTCATCAGGAACCCCACACTGGGTCATGCATGGCAAGGTGGCTTTGTGGGCAATTCCGTCGCCCAGGCTGGGGAGAGATGGGGCTGGCTTTCCGGGGGCCTCCCTTCGGTGCTCCACCTGATCTGCTCAGACCACAGCTGAAATCCTGGCTCCGAAGCCCGGCGGCCAGCTGGCGTGCCCTGCAGTTCGGGATGTCTCCTCTCATCCAGAGTGGCCCACTGGGCTTGGCCCTGGCCATCGTGGTGAAACTTATTCAGCACACAGATGACCCGACGGTGAGCACACCGCTTGGTGCTAATGAGAATTCACGGCTGAGGGAAGCCCTTCCACTTTGCCTTGGGTCCCGGCTCTGGGAACAGGGAGCCCCCAGAAGGCAGCCAGGGTTTGAGTCCTAACCTGATTCAGGCAACTCCCTTCTCCTCACAGAAACCAAGAGCTGCCAGTTTGCATGACATGCTCTCATTTCTTCTCAGGTATTACCTTATAACCTGCCTCAGAGTGGGGGACAATTATTTCCCCCACTTTAAATGGGAGACAGGGCTTGGATGAGGGTGAGGCAAGAGCAGCACCTCGGGGCCAAGTTTAAGGAAGTCTTCACTCCCTGGGCCCTGCAAGTACGAGGTCAACATTGGCCAACATTGAAGTCCTTAAACGTCGCTCCTTAAGTGCCTCTCTTGCCTGATCCTAGTCCCAGCCCTGAGTGGGGACCCCAAAAAGCACAGAGAAGTTAAGTAACTTCCCAAAAGACACATAGGTGCTGACAGAGCTAGAGTCCAGTTCAGAGCCAGCCAACACCAAGTTCCAGCATCTTCCCCAGGGGCCAGGCTGATGCTCATCTGAATTGAGAAGTTTCATTTCAATCAGCCCAAGATGGGCACGTACCGTGAGCCTAGCTGTATAGTAGAAGCTTTCACATGCTTTATCTCGTCTCATTTCCTTCTTAGCACCTTTTACTTTCAGATATAATGTTATCAATTCGTTTTTCCATTTGTTTGTGGTCTATATGCCCCACTAGAATATTCACCATTTTATCTCTAGTGGTTCGAAAACGGTTTGACACAGAGTAGGTGTTCAGCAAATTATCTTAGTCAACAAACATTTAAATGAAAAGTTGTGTGAAACTAGTCTGAGTATCTGCATCCCTAGTCCCAGGCACCCCAAAGAGGGCATAGAACCATCTGGAAGGTTGGGTTTGCTTCTTCTCCTCTAAGTATTCGGTGTTCCCACAACTCAACAATCCTGGGAGGAGAAAGAAATTAGTGTTGGAAAATCCAACCAGATAGAAATTAAAATCTGGATTGGTTTATTCTGGTTCTTTTCTGGCGATCAGAAATGCAGAAACACTCGCATTCATCCCGCTATGTCTGATGGTGAGAGTTGGAGTTGTACTAGAGAATGGCAGAAGAATTAAAATAGCTGAAAATCAGAATCTCAGGGGGTAGAAAAATCTT
Organism: Rhinolophus hipposideros; assembly: GCF_964194185.1. Classification (NCBI taxonomy): domain Eukaryota; kingdom Metazoa; phylum Chordata; class Mammalia; order Chiroptera; family Rhinolophidae; genus Rhinolophus; species Rhinolophus hipposideros. The sequence continues at coordinate 4,115,647 of NC_138067.1, read as the reverse complement.
ATCTTATTGTAACCTGAGCAGTGGCGAAGACATCAGCTCTGCAGTCCCAGACGTGACCGGAGTTGCACACTGGACAGCTCCCAGACCCGGGCGACGGCTCCACAGCTCTTTCCTCTGTGACTGGCCTGCTGGCCCAGTGACCCCATTTGAGACAAGGCATCAAACGGGGAGACAAGTTACCTCCCCTCCCAGCCCCTCCAGGAAGGCTCCAGCCCGCCCGCACCCTTTCCATGGACAGCACCAGGGCGGGAGAGTAGACCTTTACAGGTCTGGTCTGTGGTTCTGCACAGCTGAACAACTGACAGGCTTGGGAAAACAGGCGAGGGTCATTACCACATTATCATCATTACCATTGAAACAGGTGATAGCGTTAGGAGCGGCCCCCGGGGGCTCCTGGCCCCCAGGCTGAGTGTGGGGGAGAGGGCACCACAGGAAGCTGCACCTACCCTGTGCCCAGGAGGGTGCCGCCGGGCGGGTCCACACAGGACGGTTTCAGTGAGCACAGGGAAGACGGGGGAGTGGGTGGCCAAGTACAGGACTGGGGTTCTCACACAGAGAAGGCAAAGCTGAATCCCTGACAGAGGGCAATGATAACATAAAGTTAAGTATGGGACCAGACACTTCACGGATATTAGCGTTTTATTTTTACAGCAAATAAGGGTGAAATTCAGCGCTGAACCCACGCCCAATGCCAGACAAAGCTCGGGGTCTCTCGTCCACCCTAACTGCTTCCAAGCCAGCTCCCCTCAGCCTGTGAAACCCCAGTCCCCACCCGTCCCCTGCTCATCTGCTGTGCTCAACTCCTCTGGGAAGCTCTCCCTGATGCCTTGTCCTGCCCCAGGCTGTTTCCATGTTTCCATGGCCTTCTCACAGCTCTGCCCCCACTTTAGCCCCTCCCACACCTGGTCGGCCTCCCCAGGAGGGCAGAGGCCACAGGCGTCATCTGACTCCACTCAGCAGCTCACCGCCCAGCCCAGATGGAGGCACTGAGTGGTGCTTGTAAAAAATCAGTCAGTAAGGGTCTATACCTGAGCAGCCCACACTTGGAGAGGCGCAGAGTCCCGGAGGGAGCTTGTCCACATGCAGGGTTTTATTCAGGAGGTCTGGGTATTCGCATTTCCAACAAGTGCCAGGTGAGGGCCTGGGCCACCCTTTGAGCAGGGAGGGTCTGTGTTACCATCAAATATGCACATGGGCTGTTAAAAGTGCAGGGGGGTGGGGCCCTACGCCAGCTCTTACCTGGGAGCTCCTCAGGCTGCCTCAAATCTTGTCAAGCTTGGATTTTTTCAGAGCAGATGGGCAATCAGCGCATACTAGGCATTAAAGAGCATTTTACTAGGTGCTCTACGTGCATCTAAGTTTGGCCCCAAATGAGGCCCTGCTGACTGACAGGTTGGGTTGGGTGGGGAGAGGGGAGGTTCCACTGAACATGGGCCAGCATAGCCCTGCTGTGACATGCCCGGCTCTGGTGGCCAGCCTCTGGGGTTTGTGTCCTGACCGCCACTTACGGCCTGGGGGGCCCTGGGCAGGTTGCTCAACCATCCTGGGCCTCAGAGCCCCATTCGGACATGGAGATCATTATAACACTTCCCTCATAGGATGGCGAGGGCTGGCCAAGGAAACTCATGTTCCGGTTGAGTCTTAAGCACTGGTCACTGCCAGTTCTTACTAGCGACTTAAGGCACAAATGGAGATGAGTCTTTGGCTGGCCCTTGATGCAGAAGATTAATTTCAGGGCAGTGCCCAGAGCCCAGACTGGAGACACTAGATGGCAAGAGACACCTGCCACCCAGATGTTAGGATTTAAATGGCTGTTTCATCTGCCTGTGCTAATGTTTTAAGCAACAGACTTGTTCACATGTTAACACACAGATGTAAATTTAAGCAGTAAATCTCCCCACCCCCCAGGCCAGGTCCCAGCAGAGCTCGAGGTGCTTGAGTCACGGGGCAGGTCACCTTGCCTGCCTCGGACCTGGCCTTGCCCTCTCGGGGCCCCAGAACCTCGGTCTCCCCTGGGATCGGCATGCTTCATGCAGCGCCCTCGCTCTCTCGTGCTCTGCTTCCTGACATTAGCAAAATGGCAGAATTAGGAAGCTGTGCCAGATGGAAGAAGGCTGTCTTCAGCCTCACGCCAGGTAGACAATGGCAGGTGCAATCCTGTGATTCCTAAGAAATACATTTTGGTCATTCAGATAAGCAAGATATATTTCTCGTATATGTTTGGTCTTTGTCCATAGTTTCCGGCTCAGAGTTTCCCCAAAGCCCTGGAAGTTCCCGAGTACGAACAGCAATGGGCATCTTTTGTTTTGATATTTAGTGTCACGCTCCTTCCTGGAACTTGTTTCCAAGCCATAAAGGTGCAATGGGTGTCTAGTGATTCGTAACAAGCCCCTTTCCATCACCACTGGTTTCAGGCAAATTAGATGACTTGGAAAACCCCTAAAGGGGGGGGTCAACCATGAATAGAGGGGTGGAACTCTCAGACCCACCCCTGATCTCCAGGAGGTTGAATCAATTACTAGTGGCCAACGATTTAATCAGCATGCTGATGTAATGGAGCCTCCAGAAAACCCAGAAGGAGGGTGTCTGAGGAGCCTCCAGACGGGGAACCAGAACGCTTCAATGAGCCACCATGCTCGGCGCCAAGCTCCATGGGGACAGAAGTTCCTTTGGAAATGCTCCCTATGTATCCCATTATCTGGCTGTTGATTCATATCCTTTAATATCCTTTGTAATAAACCAGCAATCTAGTAACTAACATGTTTGAGCTCAGTGAGTCACTTTGGAAAATTAATGGAACCCAAGGAGGAGGTTGTGGGAACCTCCAATTCACAGCCAGTCAGTCAGAAGCACAGGTTACAACCTGAACTGGAGACTGGCATCTGCGCGACCGAGCCCCTCCACCTGTGGGATCTGATGCTCTCTCCAGGTAAGGGGTATCGGAGGTAAGTTAACTGTAAGGCACGCAGCGGCTGCCAGAGGACTGCTTGCTGTTGTTGGGGGACCCCTCACCACATCTGAGTTGAGGACCAGAAGCTTTAGCAGTTCACAGAAAGCAGAATGACCGAGCCCTTCCTCAAGAGGTGCAGTTATGTCGCTTCTGGGCCGCTGTGTAATTGAGTCGATGTGGCTAATACAGTGTGCTCTGTCTGGCCTTAAGGAATTTTCTCTAGGGAGAGCGATCCCTGCTGTCTCCAGCTCATGCTCATCACTCTCCCCTCGTCCCCAGCCCAGGGGCGGCTCACAGGCGGTGCCCTCTGCCTGACTCACTCCTCGGTCCTCAGCATAGCTAGTTCGTTCTCATTCTCCAGGTCTCACCTCACCTCTTCTCTTCTCAGACAGGTTTGGCCGGATGCCAAAATTGGAAACTAGCCCCCACCGTCATTCTCTCTCAGAACACCTTCTTCGTTTCCTTCGCGGCACTTGCCACCGTGTCTGATTATGCACTTTTGTTTCTTCACTGGTTTCCTGTCTGTCTCCCCTCCTGGATGGTAAGTGCAGGGCTGGGTCCATTTTCCTCAGTGCCCCTCCCACCCCCCCGCCCCCAGCCGGCAGTCACGATGGCCGACGTGTTGGTTATGCTCTCTGTGCTCTCACTTTCCTAACGGATTTCCCCTGCTTTATCTACTCTGTCGTGCAGGGTGTCCGGCGGGGTCTCTGCTCCCACTCCCCACATAAGAACGCAGGACATGGTGAGGCCAGAAAGGAACACCCACGGAGCCATAAGTAGGGGAGTCATATCACTATATTCTCACCGGCGGCATCTGCCTCTCTGCAATTCGCTCTTGCTAGCTCCCATTCTTTTTTGCTAGCGTAGCCACGGCAGTTATATCAGTGGCTAATGGCTCACTGGTTACAGCTGACGGCCAACTAGCCACAGTTGGTGGCCATCCAATCACAGTTGATGGCCATTTACTACCCGAGCCAGCACCTTTCTATGTGAGGCTGAGAGCTTGGAAACTGCTTTCTGGGGCTCTGTCCCCACATCCTCCTTTCCTCACAACCCACCTAGAAGGCAAATACTATTGTTAGACCCCATATCCAGAGATGAGGAAACTGAAAAAGAGAGGCATTCAGTAACTTATTCAAAGTCACGTAGTGGATCTGTGAGCCTGTCCAGGTCTGGCTGCCATCAGATGGGCCCTCTTAGGAAACCACGCTGCCTGTCCTGTCACAGCTGCTCAGAAAGAATCTGCTGTATAATGGATGGTTAGAAGCACTCCGTCCAATACAATCCAGTCTGAACTTATCCAACTCAGTCAATTCAATTCAGCCCGTACTCCCCGGGTACTTGGCAGTATGCTAGGTGCTCTGGGGACCCTGCTCTCACCTCCAGGAAATTAATGATGGTTCAGTGAGAGAAGCCAGCATGTGAATAACCCAGCCAGCTTCCTCTGGTTCTCTCCCATGTGCTGATTAGCCTATCAGATGCCCTGGAGACGTGAGTGAGTCTGAGATACACACAGCATTCCTGGCTTCCACGCCATCCTTCATTTATAGAACAGACACCAAGGCCCAGAGAAGCTAGCTCACTTGCCCAAGGGCACACAGCTAAGGAGAAGAAAGAGGATTTGAATCCCTCCAGACCGGCTCTGGAACTCCCATCACACCATACAACCTCAGTTAAACACACACACATGAAAGGACTTATTCATCAGCCTGAGCTGTCTCACATGCAGTTGGTCAGCTGCAGGCAGGCGGTGACTGGTCTGCAGTGGTGCCCCCAGGGAGGGGCTGAGCGGGACCCTCAGGCCAGCACAGCACCCAAGCAGCCTCCGTATGCGTGTACCTACCTAGGCAAGGTCATGCTTCTACAGAGTAACATGTCAGGAATTAGTAAAAAGGAAATGTCCGATAGACTACAAAAAGAATGAGGCCTATGCATGCAAGAGAAATGAGAAGTTCAAGTTCAGCCTCTTTCTTTGGGAGTTCTCTCCAACAGACTTAGCTCAGCCCTGAAACCATTTATTTACAGGAAGTCCCAGGGGCTAGGTAGCAGTTTCCTAACTGCAGCCATTCACATGGTTACGTTCACAAGCTTTGTCCCACTCACAGTTCACCTATGCTGTTAATTAACTAATGCTTTCAATAAACTCACTTAAAGAACATTATTTTTAAATTTGTGAAAAATACAGTTACTTAAAAACAGTCATTAAAACACTCTAAGTGGAAAATGAGTAATATTAGGTGGTAACATTAAAAATAAACACAATGAAAACAAGACAATGTAATTAAATTCAAACCACTGCTTTGCATCGGTTACAAAGGGAGAGAAATACTGTTACAAAGTGTGACGGTATGTTGGCCGGAAGCTAAGCCTTTCTCCCTGCTGAAATCAAGAGTCAATTAAAATAAAGTCGAAAGGGAATAATTCTCTCTCAGATGAATCAATATTATGTAATGCCATTTGATGCCACAGGTCACCCAGAACCACCCCGGGCTCCATCAGCAGAACGCATGTCACACTTTGGGAGAGGCTGGGATCGCAGAAGAAAGAACAGGGCTTCACATTCTTCCTCTGCCACCTGCTACTGTATGACTGTTGGTAAGTCATTTCTTTGCTCCGGGCCTCAGTTTCCCACTCGTAAAATGCAAAGTTAGATGATAATTTAGTTACTGGTGATCTCTCTGGTCCTTCCGAGTCCCAGATTCCACAGCTCAATTCAGGGCCAGTGACATTACTTCCTGTCAAGTGCTACACACAGAAATGGAGAATGTGACCTGAAGGAGCAGTTTAAAAATACTACCGTTTGCACTCGGGGCTCATCCCCGGGCTGGAAGCACCTCACAACTTTCTGGAAAAGCTGCCTCCATCAGCAAAAGGCCACTCAGATGTGTGAAGAAGGGCTGGGGGCTCGGGCAGGAAGAGGACTCCACAAATAAAAGCCCCATCGAATCCAGGAAAACAGACCAGAAAAACAGACGTCGGGTGCAATTGGAGTGGCTCGCTTTGTTGAGATTTTGTAACCAGGAGGATTATCAGCAATGATAAAATTCATCCCTCCCAGCCTTCAAATAAAGAGGCCTCTAGGAGGGCACTGGTGCCGCCATTGTTGTTGGAGGGACAAAGAAAGAGTGGCCTGGTGATCCCATTGTGTGCTGAATAAAAGGGCTGGGGAAACAGATCTATTTTCGTATCAGCTAACCGCAGACCATGCCGCTCCCAGGTGCATTCATTCTTGGGCCACAGCAGCTCCCCTCTAGGAAGCCGGGGTGTGCGTCCAGCAAATAAGCACAAGCCTGGACACCCTCGGGCCAGGGCCTGATTTAGGGGAACAAAGGAATGCAGGCAGCGTGTGCTCCTACGACTGTCAGACGTGTATTCTCTGCACACCTGGGGCCTGGTGACTGCCCTCCCACCACGGCTTCTCCGGCTGCAGCAGCAAACGGCGCCCCACCATTCTTCTCTGCCCACCAAATTGTCTCTGGTCACCCCTGGGGACAGAGGGAACTAAAGGACAATACTCAGTCCTGCCTAAGGATGAGGAATGACTCAGGAGCCACAAAACCAGCGGCTTCGTTCCGAGACTTAAGCCTTAATTACTTAAGTTTTCACGGGGACCACCGGGTGCCGCTGTGCAGAGCTGGGATTTGAGCCCCTGCCAGTGGCCACAGTCTGAGCTCTTATCGCTGTGCAAGCCTCTGGCCATGGCAGGCCACCGCTGGGAGTCAGAGCGCTGCCACTTACCCCCTTACCAAGCCTGTTTCTCGCCTGTAAGACAGGGGTAGTGACAGTAAGTGCCTCGCAGAGTGTAAAGAATAAGTGAGATAAAACCTGTCTGCCCTCAGCGCAGGGCCTGGCTCAGTGAACGCCAGCGATTCTGCCTGGGAATGGTGGCCACGTGAACTGCTCCTCCCTCCTCCCCGTGTCCCCGTCCTGCTCTGTCCCTGCGGCCCCGCGTACTGCTCCACCCTGGCCTTCACAGGCCTGCGAGGTCAGCACCGGAAATGACTGCAGAATCCCTCTGGTCAGTCGGGGGATGAGGCTGGAAAGGGCAAAGCCTTACCCAAGCTCACAGAGGAAATGGCAGAACCAGGGCGTAGGGGCCTAACATCCAGCTCCTGCTGCCGACCCCGTTTACCACCGCACCCCAAGGCCCCCAGGGCTCCCACCCTCCCCCAGAATTGGCTCCCTGACCCGGCTGGGCCAGGCCAGGAAGGGGAAGCCTGGCCTATAACTCAGCCAAGTCACCTGGCAGCTGCTCCCAGCACAGAAGCCATTAAATCCGCCACATCTGCTCTCTGTTCCAACAGCAAATCAAGAGGCCTTCTGCCCTTCCTCCAGCAGGCTTGGAACGGCTGTACTTGGCATTAACTGGAGAACTTTAGCCCCATGTGGCCCACCCACTCTGATGTCAATCACCCCTCCCCCCTTGCACCCTGTCCCCCGCCCCCAGTAGCCAACAACCCCCCCCCAATCCTGGCCACACCTAAACCAGGAAGTTAGGCCAGGTAGAAAAATGGCTGAAAACAACTGACAGACTCATCACCTTATGGGTAAATAGGTGAGACAGGGCCCACCCGACAGGAAATGCATGCTTTCCCACCTGCCCCCTCCTTTAGAACCGGGGTCCTCAACCCTGGCAAGATGTTAACCATCCCAGCGGGCAGCCCTCACTGCTGCAGTGGGCAGCAGACCAGGAAACCAGAGCCCTGGGGTCAGGGCCAGGCCTGAGTCTTGTTAGCAATCCTTCCAGGTTATTGTGAAGCACAGCCATGGCTGAGAACCATGGGGGAAAGCTTGTTTGGAGGGAAGGAAGTGACCTTCTCTGTGTGCCGTTGTCAGCCCCCCGGAAGGCTGGAGGGGCTCCCAGCCACCAGCCTGTACTTGGCACCTCGCCATCGTGTGCCCAGGCTCTGGGGTCAGAGCACCTGGGCTCAGGTCCTGTTTGATCACTGACGACAGACATGTGACCTCTAGGTGAGGATCGGAGCCTCTTTCCTCAAATGTACAAGGGACCAGGATGGCACTGACATCACAGTGTCACTGAAGGAAGGACATCAGGTGACAACAGAAGAAGCATGGAGACCAGCTGCAGCCACACAGTATGTTGGGCGGGTTGTGGCTTTCCGCCTCAGGCCGTCCCCTGCACCGTGGCCATGCCCTTCTCTAGTGTCTCTTTGGAGTCACACAGCATGAGGACACCCGAATGAACCACTTCCTGTCTCTGTGGGCACAGGATGGTCTACGGGGAGCTCACTAGATTCACGAAGGAGACAAATGGTCTCCGGAGTGTGGCTGAGGAAAACAGGAAGAAGCCTTTCCATCCCCGGTACGTGTTGGAACAAAACCTCAAAGGTACCATAACTCAGTATATGTTTTGGTGACTCTAGGTTGTTTTGTGCGTTTTTTTTAACGTTCTGGACTTTAAAAAAATGTGGATTCTCTAGATTATTTTTTTTAAGCATGCAATAACAGATTTGGCTAGAACTCATCATTTTTAAAACTCCAGATGATAGCCCTCAGGTAAACACCATGCTTAACTGCGCCTGGGTCCCCCTGCTATAAAGAGACTGCCTTCAGAGCAGGGCATTCATTCTCTGAGGGACTAGCACACCCTCAGGGGAGGGACCTTGAGGCAGCCATGGGAGGGCATCCTTTTCCTGCTGAAATTCCCCTCTCATTTTTCACTCGGGCATCAGGGGAGCAGCCGGACAAGCTTACCTCTGAGTTTGGGTTTCAGCTTTATTTAGGTCTTTAGTGCCAAGTCGCGATAACTTTCAGAGCCTCGGTTTTCTCATCCATAAAATGGGTGCTATTTGAATAATGGCATTTTCCTTGCTGATCTATTGAATGAAAACACCCAATTTGCTTTGGAGAATGGAGTAGGCCCCATTGAATGAGCATGTTCTTTTCCCAAATCCCACATCCTGGGAAATGCACAAGCACAAGCCAGCTCCTCCTGCCTCCAGGGGAGCCCTGGATCTTTGGGAGCCTATTAGCTGAGCCAGGTGGAGAGTTAGAAACTGACAAAGGATGCAGAACTATTTCACAACACCCACTGCCCCAGCAGATGGTCGTGGGCAGATGGCTCAGGAGGAGGGGGCAGAGGGGGTGGGTCGCCAGGTGTGGGTTGTGGCAGCAGAGATGTGAGAGGAAGAGTTCACTTGTCCACCTCCCCGCCCTCCCTTGGATGGGGGGCGCTGCCCAGCCCTGCCAGATGTGCAGTCTGGGAAGTTTTCCAGGTACAGAGTCAGGAAAGCGGGCCATTAACCCCATGCCAGGACCTGCCCTGGCAGAATGGGAAGTAGCTCAGTGTATCTTGGTGCTTTGGGGCTCTCCTGCTCGTGTTTAATCTTCAACCACCGACTGTCTGCAAGGGTCTACATTCCAACACGGCATCCCTGCCCTCTTTCTCTCCAGCCCTCTGAAAATGTACCAATCCTACTTCCATTTTCCCTGGGACTTTATCCCATATTGAAGTGGTTAATCGGTTGCATCAATCTGCCCCCAAATTAAGACCCTCCTAGGACTCTCTATGCCTTGACTCTTACCCTTGGTGGAATTTTAGTGTGACCACAGGTCAGGGAAGGGAGCAGGTGCGGTGGGCTTTTCAAATCTTTGGGAAAATTCTGCCTCCACTCACGTGACAGGACACAGCAAAGAGAGCCAAGGAACGCTGCCTCTTGCTAGCTGTGCAGCTTTCAGGGAGTGACTGACCTCTCTGGGCCTCAGCTCTGAGCGTCCAGGATTAAGCGGAAACAGTAGGAAAGGATAACAGAGCAGTGCAGAGCCCCAGACGGGATGTGCATGAAAATGAGGGAATTCCTGCGCTTACCATAACCCGTTTCACCCTTCTCACGGTGAGTTGAAGGGTTTCGGGGCTTGTGTAGTGTTCGGAGGCTGCCGTAACAAAGGTCCACAGAGTGGGGGCTTCAACACACACCTATTGGCCCCCAGCTCTGGAGGCTGGAAGCTCAAGCCCAAGGTGAAGGTGTCAGAAGACTTGGTTCCCTCTGAGGGTCCTGAGAGAAGGACCTCTCTCCTTGGCATGGAGATGGCCATCTTCTCCCTGGGTCTTCACATCGTCTTCCCTCTGAGTTCCTGTATCTGGCCTAATTTCCCCTTTGTATAAAGACAGCAGTCCCATTGCGTTAGGGGCCCACGCTACTCAGTGTGACCTCATCTTAACGAATTACATCTGTAAAGACCCTATCTCCAAATCAGGTGACATTCTGAGGTCCCGGGGGTGAGGACTTCAATATATAGTTTTTGTTTCTGGGTGGTTTTTTCTTGGGGGGGGGAGTGCACAATTAAGCTCATGAGAAAGCTAAACATGTCTCTGCTGACATAGAGGCGCTGATTCCAATGACGTGGGACCTTACTTAATGAGCCCTAATGTACCTAAGCCTCAGTTTCCTCATCTGTAATGAACTCTATCTGGGAAGGATGTTTTCAGGAAGAGCTAAGATGTCTGTAGACATGTACCCGGGCACAAGGCAAATCTTCAAGGGACATCAGTTGTTCTTATGATTATTCCACATGATGCCACACGGGAAATGTCCACACTACCCCAAATCATGGCACCTTAGTCCGTGGAACTGGGGGATGAGAGGCCAGAGCGAATCCTCAGCCGTGTGGGTGGGTGTCTAACCAAGTCTCGCCGTACCCAAGTCTAGAGGAAATGCTACATTGAAAAGAATAAAGATTTCCGTTGCAATTAAAATTCTTTGGGTAAAGAAGCAAAAGATTTGTGGGAGTAAGGAGTATAAAGCAGAATTAATCATTCAGATAAGAGCAGTGGATGTTGTTGCATGTTTTTAACAAAAGCGAGATGGTTTTACAAGCTGACGCCTCCTTGACTCTAGGTTTCTTTTGTCTTTGGAGGGAGAAGGCAGCTCAGGATTGAGCTTCTAGCAACTTGGAACCATTTTCTGGGAATCCTATTCCTCCCACTTCAGTCATTTAAAAATGTTGTAAGGAACCAAAAGGGAACAGATTCCTGCTTAAATGTCCTCAGTCCCCCAAACCTAAACGTCTTCCGTCTGCAGCAGATCACAGTAACCGTGTCCTATCCAATTAGGAGTGTGAGCTGATAACATATTTTCTGCTAAGAATAGCCATTCAAGAGAAAAAGAGTGAGATTTGCTTCTTCAAACGTATGGAAAAGGGGCTTTTAATCATAGAAGCAGATCTTTCTTTTTATTGCTAAGGATAAAATGATATGAAATTCTCCTCAAAACTGCACATAATGAAGGGAAAGGAATCATGGGAAAATTCCCTCCTGTTACTATAAAATTCTGATGGGAATGGGAGAGTTTGGGAGTGTTTTAGTTAGTTAGTCTGAATTAGTATCTACTTTTCCTCAGAAGAGGACATTCTCTATTTATTCAAAGGAATACCCCTAGGTGACTGTGGTAGGCTGAATAATAGCCCCTCCAATATGTCCACATCCTAATCCATGGAACCTGTGACAGTTACTTTAGATGCTATGCTGGTTACTTTTATGTGTCAGCTCAGCTCAGCTGGCCAATGGGACCCAGTTGTTTGGTCAAACAGCAGTCCAGATGTTTAAGTGAACGTAATTTTTTGATGTGATTGACATTTAAGTCAGTAGACTTTGGGTCAAGCCAATTCCCCTCCATAATGTGGGTCGGCCTTATCCAGTACGTTGCAGGCCTCAGAGAAAGACTGGAGTCTCTCACAAAGGAAAGAATTCTTCCTCCAAATGTTCTAGACTCAAGATTGCAATATCCACTCTTCCCTTGGTCTGTAGTCTGACAGCCTTCCATGTAGATTTTAGACTTACCAGGCTCCCAAATCATAACCTAATTCCTTGAAATCTATCATTCTATCTATCTATCTGTCTATCTATCTATCTATCTATCTATCTATCTATCTATCTATCTATCTATCTATCCATCCATCCATCCATCCATCCATCCATCCATCCATCCACCTACCTATCCATCTACACCCCCTATTGATTCTGTTTCTCCAGAGAACTCTGACTACTACATATGTCCAAGGAGACTTTCCAGATGTGATTAAGTTGAGAATCTTGAGTTGGGGAGATTATCCTGGGTTATCTGAGTAGGTCTGATATGATCACAGTGATCCTTCTAGAAGGGATGTAGGAGAAGTCAGAATCAGACAAGGTAATGTGATGACAGGAGCCGAGATAGGAGTGATGTGCTTTGAATATGGACAAAAGGGACCACACACTCAGGAATCCGGATGACTATAAGAAGCTAGAAAAGGCAAGTAGACGATTCCTCCCTCAGAGCTTCCAGAAGGAACCAGCCCTGCTGACACCTGGACTTTAGGTCTTTTGACTACCCCCGCCCCCATAACTACAAGAGAACACGTTTCTGTCATTTTAAGCCACTAAGTTTGTGGTCCTTGGTTGCAGCAGTAATAGGACCAAGGCTGATATAGTGACCAAGGTTCCCAAAGAGAGTTTGTTGGATATGTGAAGTTAGAAGTGCTTTTAGAGTTCTATAGTTTTCAAATAATAATTGTTACTGTTAAGGCATAAGAGTTTTACTATGTAAATAGTTCTTACAAATAAATAAAAAGGCAGATACCTCACAGCAAATAATATTGACAAGAAATTCACAGGAAAGGAAACGGCAATACCAAATAAACACCGTAAGTAGTTTGGCCTCGCTGATCATCAGAGATGTGTACAACAACAGAACTGAATGCTCTTTGCTGCCTCTCTATGTAACAAATGTCTTAAGCCATGATACTTACTGGGCAAGGCTGTGGTGAGGCGGTGTTTTCAGACTGCTGGTGGAAGTGTAGATGATACGATCACATGGAAATTATTCATAACACAACATGAGCCTTGACAGCTTATGGCCTTTCACCTACGTGTTCACTTCAGGCGTCTAGAAAGAGGAAATAATCAGAATTGTGAACAACGATGAGTCTCTGAGTGCTGCACCCCTGTATGTGATATAATGAAAAGAACTGGGACACGTTCATCAATGCAGCAGTGTTTCTGAAAGCCGTAGTAAATATTATGCCACCACTACATGTAGTGGTTTAATGCACTGGAGTGCTGTCCGCAGAAAATGGTGGAGTGAGGGATTCCAAAGCCCACCACGCCATGAACATAACAAAACAACTGCAAAATGGTCAGAATCAACTTCTGACAACTGAACTAGAAAAACAAAAGCTGATAGCAACCAGGGGAAAGAATCTAGAAAAATATGATCAGAGCTAATGAGTGAGTTCAGCAGTGTTGAAGGATATAAGATCGGTATGCGAAACTTAGTTGTGTTTCAATCCACAAGCAATAAATAATCCTAACATGAAATAAAGAAAACAGTTCTATTCACAATATCATCAAAAAATAAAATATATAGGAAAAAATGTAATCAAGAAAGTGCAAGTCTTGTACCCTGAAGACTAGAAAACATTGTTGAAAGCAATTAAAGACAACCTAAATCAATGGAAAGACATTCATGCAGTGGAAGACTTAATATTGCTGAGATGGCAATATCTGCAACTTGATCGACAGACTCAATGCAAATCCTGATCAAATCTCTGCCATTTTGGGGAAATGGACAAGCTGATCCTAAAATTAATATGGAAATGCATGGCACCCTGAATAGCCAAAATAATCTCGCCAAAGAAGAAAAAAGATGGAGGACTCATGCTGCCTGATTTCAAAATTGACTACAAAGCTACAGTAATCAAAACAGCGTGCTACTGACATAAGCGTAGATGTATATATCAATGAAATAGAATGGAGGGCCCAGAAATAAGCCCACACATCTACAAGAGTGCCAAGACCATTCAATGAAGAAAGGGAAGTCTTTTCAACCCATGGTGCTGGGAAACCTGGATCTCTACATGAAAAGAATGAATTTGCCCCTTATTTCCTGCTATATATACAAATTAACTCAAAATTGGTGAAAGATCTAAATGTAAGAGCTAAAACTATCAAACTCTTAGAAGGAAGCATAGATGTAAATCTTTGTGAGCCTGGATTAGGCAAAAGTTTCTTAAAAATGACACTAAACGTGCAGGCAACCAAAAAAACAATGCATCGTTTGGACTTCATAAAAAATACAACTTTGTGCATCAAGGACATAACCAAAAAAGTGAAAAGACAACTCACAGAAAGGGAAAAAATATTTGCAAATTGTATGTAACGATGATAAAGATCTCGCATTCAGAAATACGGAGAACTCTTACAACGCCACAACAGAAGGACAAACAACCCGATTGAAAAATGGACAAAGGACTGAATAGACATTTCTCCAAAGGAAATATACACATGAAAAGATGCTTAATATTAGTTGTCATTAGGGAAATACAAATCAAAATCACAATGACATTCATTGTTGTTCAGCCTCAGGTATAGGCTGTGTGTGATGTCAGAGGGGTAGTGGATGGGGGGCGAGGGGTGTTGTCACTGTGGGAGGGATATAAATGATAAATGTGTAACTAGTACTTTGTTTTGTGCGCCTAAAACTAATTTAAAAAATCACAATGAGATACCAGCACATACCCACTAGGATGGTTATAATCACAACTGAAAAACAACAAGTGTTGGCGAGGATGTGGAGAAACTGGAACGCTTCTGCATTGCTCGTGGGAGTGTAAAATAGTGCAGCCACCTTGGAAGACAGTTTGGGAGTTTCACATAGAGTTACCATGTGACCCAGCAATTCCTCTCCTAGGTATATATATACCCAAGAGAATTGAATATGTTCACACGGAAACTTGTACATGGATGTTTATAGCAGTGTTATGCATAACAGCTGAAAAAATGAAAATAATTCAAGTACCCATCAACTGATGAATGCATAAATAAAATGGGGTCTCTCCATACAATGAAATTTCACTTGGCAATAAAATGAAATCAAGGTACTGACAGGCGCTCTGACACGGATGAACCTTGAAAACATTATGCAGAGTGAAAGCAGCCAGACACAAAAGACCACATATTGTATGATTCTATTTACGTGAAATGTCCACAATAGACAAATCCATAGAAACAGAAAGTAGATTAGTGGTTGCCAGGGGATGAGGGGAGAGAGGAATGAGGATTGACTTACTAGATAAGGGTTTTGTTTTACAAATGATAAAAATGTTCTGGAATTAGACAGTGGTGATGGTTGCAAAAGGTACTAAAAACAATTGAATTGTACAGTTTAAAATAGTGAAATTGGTAAAAGTTATGTTCTGTGAATTTTATCTCAATATAAAATGTTTAAAAAGTAAATGTGTAAAAATAAAAACTGTCACTTAAAACTATTCAATAAATTTAAAAAGAAAACTATGTAGTGACATAGGAAATACCTTATTTAGCAAAATTATAGATGTATCAGTTTCCAATTATGTAAAAGCCAAGTGTGAGCCTGTGTGTGTCTGTGTGTGTGTGTGTGAGAGAGAGAGAGAGAGAAACAATCAAAAGAAGTTATACTAAAATGTTAACGGTAATTACTCTTACTTTCTGTTTTTATTCCTTCTAGCTTTCTTCCTACATACCTGTATGTTTTAATTATCTAAGTGAACGTTATTCGTTTTCATTTTAGTTACATAGGTAACATGAATAGTCTCTCTACAGAAAAAAATCAAACAGTGCAAACAAAGAGAAAGTCCCCTCCATTTTCCACGTGCCAGTTGATGAGTCTAATCCTGCTCTAATCAGTTTGCTTCAGGTCTTTTCAGACCATGTTCTGTTGCTTTACAGAGGTACACGCGCACTCAGAAAATTATAGGGTTGTTCTGCACTTTCCAAAAGCACAAATAACACACGGACCACAACACGCCTATCGTTCTGCAAGTTGCCCCGTCCCCCTCATCCTGGGTACCAGCACGATGTTGGGGTCCCCACAGACCTCACATGTGCCGTTTTATCCACTGCAGGCACCTCCTGCAGGGTCCGTTCAACCATCCCTGGTTGGGTCAAGGGCGGGTCACTTTTAATGTTTTACTGGACAGGCAGACTTTCTTAGTTTGCCTCTTTGCGAAAGGATCTCCCTCGGAGCGCTATCTAGAAATGGCAACACTAGGTCGTGGTTACACGCTCTTAAAAATTGTGATGGCTTCCGCATTGTGCTCCAGAAAGGCGGTCTGAGCTGGCTCTCCCACCTGCAAGGTATGAAATCACCTCCTTTGTCCTCCCTGGTGTCATCAATATTGTTTTCGCCGTCTATTCCTACCTAGTTAGAGAAGAATTTGGCATTTCCAATGTCTTTTCATTTAGCTCAGACATCAGTAGCTGCAAGGGGCTGTGCTGGGCAGTGGGACTAGTTTTAACCCGATGCTCATGGGTGTGTCAGGAGAAATGGAGTTTCTCACATAACCTCCTTCACGGTCCTCTCTGCAAGTGAGAATAACTAGCGTTGTCCTTGGGAAAACAACAACGTCTGATGTTTGCATCGTTATTTGCAGCTTGCAAGGTACTTCTGCCCCACGCACCACCTGTGAGCCTCGAGCCACTCAAGCAGAGTCGAGACAGATACGCAGGCCGGGGCCCAAATCCTGATTTTTGCCCCCTACTGACTAACTGGGTCTCTGGGGGCGCCTGGCTCAGCTCGTCTGAGTCTCCACACCCTCTCTGTGCTGAAGCGGGGCCGAAGCAGCCCTCCTTCTCATGGCTGATGGGTAGATGACCTGAGACGGTACGCCTAGCATATAACAGGCCTCCGTACCAGTCGAATTGTGGTTTGATTGTATTATTAGTCCCTGAATATGCACTTGCTTTACCAGAACAAGTTAACTTGTTTTTCTTCTTGCTGCAGTGGACGCTGGACTGTGGACTACCTTCACCTCCGGGAAGGTCATGCCCAACATGCCTTCATAGAAAGAGGAATATACCCCTTCACACACATGCTTTTTCAAAGCTTGGTTGCTGATGTTTCTGGTTCTGAGTGAGATGGGCCATCAATTTCTAGTATGAAAGAACCAAGTGAGAGAAGTGTTTTTGAGCATGGCGGGAGAGAAAAGGCAGGGGCTCCCTTCCCAGCCTTAATGAAGAGGGTAACACATCCTACGCTTGGGAGGGCAGCGACAAAGAAGCAGCTTGGAGGGACCAGGAGGGCTGGGATGGTGGAATTCTCCAGAGCAGTTCTCCAGCGATTGAAATTTAAGGGGCCTGTGATATCTTGGGGCTTTGTAAGACCCCAGTTGTACACTGAGGGATGGGGAAGGGAGATACCCATCTGCCACTCTACTAGGCAACTGAAGGGAAAGTATGGGTATGTCACTCTTTTTTGTCTGGCTTTTGTTTAGTTCTTGCTTTGTTTTTTAAGGCTACCTCATTTATCACAACTCTTTTTCACTTATAAATTGTCTACCCATTCAGTTATGAATTTCACTACCGTCATCAAGTTGTTACAAATTTTCAAAATTCCATCAATTCTCTGTAGTGATATTCTGATAGAGTCCAGTGTATTCACTGCAAAGCACGGCACACAGGCCATCAACAGTAGATGACATGGCTCTTAGAAGACCACAAGCATTTCTTAATAGGTATTTATTTTAATATGTGCATATATGCATATTACTTCCCCTCATTTTCTGCTTGTGATAGCAATGGGAAGGTTCCACTGTAAATAAACTTATTTAAGTAGAATGAGCTAATTAAAAGTAAAAATTTTAGGTGAACCATAGGACAAGTAGCTCTAGGATATGGCAAAAATTGTGCAATGTTTAAGGAAATCTCACCGTAGGCCAGAGCAGTCCACCACGTGTGTTGATGAATGAGTGCCATAACCCATTCTCAATTCTCTTTGGGGCCAACTAGAAATTGAATAAGAAACCAAAGCAGTTTTCACGTAAAACCTCCTCCACTTTGCAGCCATCTCTTTATAGATTTTTCTCTCTTTGCCAGGTGGCAGCCAAGTCCTCTCACATATTCCATACCATCCAACCACCTGTCCTCTCCAAGTGGATTTCTTACGAAGAACATGTGTGTTACCTGAGAAAAAGGGCTTGCTCATCCCAGTTCCAAAAGATGAGCCCACGCTTCGGTTCTGAGCCTCGGGGAGAGCTGACTGAGAGCATCCAACTAGTTTCCACTGGTCCCATTTTATACAACTTTAGTGGAAGATCTCACTAGGAAAATTAAAATAATTTACCTAGCATGTGGAAATTGGCACCATTTGCAGATATGGAGGAATGTAACTTCCGGAAAATATTTGATTTTCACACATTATGGTTTTGATTACAAATGTTAATTAAACACATATGCTAAACTGAAACTGTCAATAAGAAAAAAATAATATTAGTAAAGGATAAGTTACGCAGTGTGTTGTTGTGTGATTTGGCACAGATATCTATATCCGGGCCAAAAGCTCACGTTTAGAGGCAAACACATTAGGCTTGGCGTTTGCTGATGTGAGTTCTAGTCCCGTCTTTGCTCTGACTGTCTAACTATAGGCCCATAAGTCACGTCTCCAATCTGTGCCTCAGTTTCCTCATTTATAAAACTGATGAGCCACGATCTCCTTCGTGTGATGGTTGAGCAGGTCAAATGAGAAAGCCTCCAGTGTTTTGCCAAGTTGAAGACGTTCTTTGGACGCCTCGCTGCCCTACCCCAGCTCTCCTCTGCTTGGGTCCTGGAGCTCTGCTCACAGGTCAGGGAACAGATGAAGGGTTTGCATCCTTGAGCTCCAAGAAGAAAGGTAAATAACTCCCAGCCAGCTGAGAATTCCAGATATTAAGAGCCTTTCTGTGTTTGCTGCTCCTCTCCAGTGCTTGGTAATAACGTAAGGCAAATATCAGGAACCCAGGGGGGAGTTCCTGCTGAAAAACATCCTGGCAGGCTCTGGAGTGATTAAGCAATATCATTAACGCCCTCCCCTTGAAAGCAGCCGACAGGGGACATAGGCCCCCATTTCACAGACAGCAAAGGTGCCAGAGTTCATTAGCTCCTTCGGAGGTTTATTCATATTTTACGTTTTATGTCATTCTGCTTGTGTCAGAAAGACAGGGAAATGCGTGTATGTGTCTGCTGGGCCCTGCCTGTGAGGGAAGGGGCCGCGTCATGTTCCTCTTAGCTCCCCCTGGTACCTACCATGATCCTGACATGTAATTACTCTGCTGCAAACTCAGGGACGCTGAGGGTCTCCCAGCACCTACTGTGGGACGTCCTCACTGGAGACTGAACTTGCACACTTCTCTCTGAAGACAGAAATGCGTCTTACGTTTTTTCTAGTTCTGAATGAAATAAGTGCTCCGTTTATCACTAACATAGTGCAATAGAACCTGGAAGGGGTAGCTTCTCGGAGTGGTGCCTGGGGCCACTGGGCCTTCACTCACTGGTTCGTTCATTCACCAAGTATTGACCGAGTACCTTTTATGTGCCAGGCCATGTGCTGGGTGCAGGGTGCCCAGTGATACACATGGCCGGCAGGGTCCCCAGGCTCATGAAGCTTATGTTCTAGAGAGGAGACTGAAAGCAAAGAAGAAAACACATATGGACAGCTGGTGACGTGACAAGATGAAGATGAAGGAGGGGTCTCAGGTTAAGGGTTGTGGGAGGCGTGGAGAAGCTGAAAAAGACAAGGAAACAGAGTCTCCCCTAGAGTCTCAGAAGGAACCAGCCCTGCAGACATCTTGATTTTAGTCAGTGAGAGAGCATGGCAGACTTCTAACCTGAAGAACTGTAACATAAAAAATGTGTGCTGTTCCAAGCCACTAAGTTTGTGGATTTGTCCAGACTTCCTTTTCTGATAAGGACCGATCACATTGGGTTACGACCCATTCCAAAGATCTCGTTCTACTTTCATCAGTTCTTTAAAGACCCTATGTCCAAATAAGGTCACATCCTGAACTACTGGGCGTTAGGACTCCGACGCATTTTGAGGGGACATTACCTAGCCCATACCAAAGTCTTTGGAATCAAGGAAATGAACTGATGTGTTAGAGCCGCATTTAGCTACCTCAAGTGATGGGCTTGTCGTATGGCCACCCGAGACCAAGGAGGGGGTGAGCTCTGGGTATCCCACGGAGGCTGCTGCCAGCCCTGTGGTCCAGCAAACTTCAGGGACCCCCGTCTGGGCTCCTTCGCCACCACGGCAGTGTGGCTCCTTCCCTTTATTTTTCAGTGCCATGCCTCCGAGCCCGTGTCTCTGCTTCTCGGAGTGGGTCCTCTGGTCTGTCCACATGCTAGCAGCCTGCCAGCCGCCCCCATTTCCTGGTTCCCATTCCAGACTGGACCATCTGATTCAGGTGATGACAACTGCGACACAGTTCTTTTTCTCAAGCTTGGGGACCCCAAGTCTCCCAAATAGCTGGAGGCATTAGGCAAGGAGGCTTAGGCGACAGACAGGTATTTTCTTACAGTCTGGCGGAAATTGGGATGCAGATTCCCCCAGGGCAACCAGGTGAAGACACAGGGAGAAGACGGCTGAGACAGCTGGTTCCTCAGAGGAAGCCAACTCTGCCCACACCCTGGTCACGGACTTCCAGCTTCCGGATCGGGGAGAAAATAAATGTCTGTCCCTTAAGCTGCCTAGTCTGGGGTCCTTTGTTATGGTGGCTCTAGCAAACTAATGGGCCTTTGTCCTGTGGTCCTCTGGTCGAGGGACAATGACTCAGAAAGGCAGCATGGACCTCCCTTCCTGCCAGCTCCTGGGAGCTACCTTGGGAAACACACCCTCCCTCCGTCCCAAATGAACACTAGTCTCCCCGACTCTCAGGCAACCCCTCCCTGCTGGTCCTTACGCTTGGGTTTCCTGCCTGGATTTCTAAGCCCCAAATGCTTGCTATTTTTAACTTGAAAGACCACTACAGTCTTTCTTGGGGAGCAAATGCATGGCACGACGTCTTTCATGCTCTGGCTCTGAAGTAAAATCCTCCCCAGCTGCACATCTCATGCCACAACCACTCCAGGTTTTTGTGCAGTAACAAGTTCCTCGCTCGGCCTCTAGAGAGTGTTCCGGAAGTTTCACACCTTCATCGCTGGTCATCCACAGAATGATGTTTGGCTGTCACGCTGAGAAACATTTTCCATGTTGAAAGTTATGTATTTATTTTAATGTATAGTAGAAAGAAATAATGAAGCCAACACATGAAACCTGTGATTTCACAGGCATCATTCCTGCTTACGTGGAGCCTAACACCAGTGTCTGAATGTACTATGGAAATACCGACAGAGAGGGAGCAAAAATTAAGATGGTGGCATGAGAATGGCCAAAGCTTTGGGGACTAGTGTTGTCATGGCCAAGTGTGTGTAGCATTGATGTTGGAGGTGATGGCAGTGGGGGTAGGCTTGTGAGTCAGTGGGTGTGGGCGTAAGGAGAGGTTTCTAGTCTGCCTGAGGGCTCCATCACCCCCTCTCTGCCCTGTCACCAGGCTGTAGACGTGCAGACAGCTGCCAGGACCCTCAGGGGCGGTCCATAAGGCCCTCGGGAGTTCCTGCTGTGTCAGGATTTTTGTTTCCAAGTCCGTAGGTGTTTCAACAGACAGGACAGGGCTTCATTTTTTCCTAACTTCCCAGCCTTGTCAGAGGCTGGCAACCTCAGCTGTGGAATGGATTTGGTTCCCCCTGTTTATACACTAGACACACGCAAGCCCTTTACCTGAGCCCAGACTCTCAGTAACACCCTGCAGGGAACACAACTGTCACAGACAACCGACAGAACCCCCCACCCCCCGCTGAGACGCTGAAGGGGGCACCCCAGTGAGGGCGGGCGGTGAGGAGGCAGGGGATACGGTGGTCGTCTGTGAATGGCCCGTTGGCCAGGACATCAGGCGAGCGTGGAGACCCGTGTCCCTGGCGTGAGGTGGCACACCAGCAGCCAGGTAGACCAGGGCTACGACTCCCTGTACAGCCAAAAGATCAGTTGGCTGCAAATGGTTCTGACTCCCTCATTTGACTGAGTTTTAGCTTGTTAGTTCTAAGGAGCCTTTAAAAAATTGAGCATTATGGGAAAGCATGCAAGTGTGTGGGCCCTTTCTGATGTAACTGTACATCTCCAGCTATATTCGTCCAATGGCATTTAAGGCTCATTAAATTTTGAATCCCGTGTCACCTGCCTTCAGCTCAAAATAGTTTCTCCGGGTGCCTTTTGTCTCCCAACTCCATTTTAATGGAAATTGTTTCCATTCGCCTCTGTTTCCTTCTTCCTGCTAGCAACACCGGATCTTTAATAATCTCCAAAGCAGAATTAGTCACTCTGTGAACCTGTCATTTGGAGCATACGCTGGACCTTGAAGGATGTAAACAGTTAATGGTAAAAATGTGAGGCGCACGCTCAGCCTACAGCACCTCTCCCCCATCCTGCTCTGCGTGATCATCAGGGCGTCACAGCACTGGCTCCCCCCAGTGTTGCCCCCGGCTGGTCGCTTCAGCACACCGTGGGTCCTGTCTGGTGTCTTTACCCAGGACCATTCCCGGGGCTCCCACCGGAGGAGCAGCAGCCATTAGTCATAAGAAATACAGCTTAGATGGCACTTAATAAGTGCTTATCACCATATGACCTGGAGATTACCCCTTTTTTTTTGTAGATAATGAGATTGAACCACAGAGAAGTCAAGTAAGTTGCCCACAGTCACACAGCCCTTAAGCTGCACTGCTTGGGTTTGAACCCAGGCCATCCGAAGTCAGAAGCCATACTACTACCCAACTACTAAACCCAACCTACTACTACCCAACCTACTAAACCCACCACTGCACCACCCTCCAGCTGATGACGTCCACATAGAAATGTCAGACACACACCACCAGGTCTTTGGATTTTTTCAAAGAAGCCAGAACTCTGAACTTTTACATAGAAAAATGTCCCATTTTTTAAAAGTTGGCAAGTAAAATCTTTTCTTTTTCTTTTTTTTTTTTTTTTTGGAATACTGCAAGGACCACAGAACATATGTACCCACGAACAGGAACTGGTTTTTGTGCTGCCTGTATGAGACCTCTGGTTTAAACTCTTTGAAGAGAACCAAGTGGCCATCAAATCCACACCCTTCTGCATCGGCAAGACTCTTCCTTCCTTCGGAGCTGAGCAAGCCTGAAGAGCCAGTGGAATTCGGCGCCAAGACCCTGGCTGGAGACCCAAAAGTCACCGTGCTGCCCAGAGCAGGCAGCTTCTCTGGTCGTGCTGCTACGTTGCTCTAAGGCTTTGCGATTGGTTGACACCTGCAGTGTCCTAAATCAATGCACAAGTGTAGCAACCAACACCAGAAATGTCAGCTCTCATTAGTCTGTATATAAATCTGCCTCCATGAGAAGCGGGGTGAGAGGACGCCAGGGAAAATGCCAGGTAGTGGGAACATATGTCGTTCCCACAAAGAGCACCTCCGACGATGGGTGGCTACCTCCACAGCCTGGGAACCCGGAGCAGGAAGACTTTGTTTCGCCCCCTGCCCCACCCCCAACAGGAGACTGGAAGGTGTTTCATCATCCGTGGTGAGACGTTCTACTAAGTGTTTGCTGACACAGCTGAACAGTTGTAAAATGCCATGAAGAGTAAATGACTTGAGAATGCAAACCAGTAATTAGGATGGGCTACATGTTTATGCTACTTACATATTTAACACCCTGGTATTAACACGTCTTCCCTACTCGTACACAAAGGCTCTAGCCTTTGCACCGTTCGTTCCTGGCGGCCACAGACAGGCGTCCTAAAATCTCGTGGCCCTTCCTCTTCCCCTTCTCTCCCCTCATTCTGTGTCTGCATTCCTGGAAGCCCCGCCAGCACGAATGTGGGCAGTGACACATCATCCCCAGGAGACCGGGCGTGGATGCCATTGGAGGAAACTCGGGAGAGGTGGAAGCTCTGTTCTTGGTGAGACATCACTGCTGGGTGTCCCAAGGGGCTGGAAGTCGTAGGTGTGCTGATAAATGGGCAAAAACAGCAAACCCCAAAAGCAAAGGCCCAGATTTGTAGCATTTGCGTTTCCATGGAGTGACACTCCCCCCGTGGCCAATTTCAAGCTTCCAGCACAGCACAGAGTTGGGAAGAGGTACACATGGTGGGCTCTCAGGACCCAAGCTGTCCCAGCACGCACTTATCAGAGGTCACTGGCCACTATCTAATTGGCCTCCACCACCTTTTTAACCTGTCTCTGCCTCCAGAGAGGCATGGTAGGGCAGCAGTGCAGAACTACGCTCTATTGCAGATGTCTTCCAATGTCAGGACCCCGATCTTCTGCTGAGCCAAACAACTTTACTTGGGAGCTGGGAGGAAAACACATTGCCCTCGCCACTCCAAGACGGAAACTATAGCCCAGAGAGGGGAAGACCTTATGCAAGGACACACAGCAATCTTGCATCAGCACAGGAGTCTGAACTCAGCTCTTCTTATCCGCCACCCAGGGCTCTTTGCTCCCTGATCCTTTTCCTGTGTATCCTGATTCCTGCCCAGCAGACACAGGTCTCCTTTGTACCTTGAGCTTCCTTCCCTCACCAGCCCAGTGTGTGCACGTGTGTGCGTCATGTTGCAAAACGGGGCCTGGCAGGCTCACTGAGCGCTGTGTGGGGATGGTGGTTGCCAGGTAACAGATTTAAGATTCTGGCGGGGAGCATCATGGCAGGGAGCCTTCGTTGGCAGATATGGTAAAATGGGTGCAGCAGGGAACAGTCTCCCTGGAGAAGGAGAACTTGGCAATGTTCTGGTGTGAGGGTCCTGGGTCAGGAATGGGGTATACACCCCAAGGAGGAGGGGTTGGGGAGACATTTTGGCTCAAATGGACCTTAAAGAAGAGCTGGTCTATGCCCTCATGTACTCAGTAGGGAAACTGAGACCCAGGGCTAGGAAAGGATTTGCCCAAGTTCACACTATTGTTACTATCAGAACCGGGGCTCCTGGAAGGAGTGCTAGCTTCTAGGACACTTGTCTGGGGTCCGCTCTGAACCTCACTGACTCAAACCGCAAAAGCGTGTCCCCACACCAAGTGCAGGGATTTAACAATAACTCCACGGCTGCACGTCTGCAATGAGCTGCATGGTGCTGTCCTTCCCCCACTAGGAACCCTTCCCTCCCTCCTGGCCTGGCCCTGGGGGAGGGGAGAGGCAGGAAGCAGAGAGATGGATGAGAAGGAATGACGCTGACGTCATGGTGCGGGGGTATGAAGTTCCAAGGGGTCACTCGGCTGAACAGATGGCAGGCAGATATTGGTTTTAACTCGCACATGGTTGAGTAAATAATGTTTAAGTTTTTCTTGCCAGCCTGGGGAGCCAAGCAGATCGCGCTGAGCGGAGGTACCGCCACCTCCTGCCCGTATCATCTGCTCTTCCCGGGGTTTTCATTTCCTACCCTGTTTGTGCTTTAGAGCATGGCTGGCTGGTCAGGAAGCCGATGCCCTTGGAAGCAGGAGTGTGTGTGCGGAAAGAGGGAGGGAGGGGGCGGAACGGGGCGCGGGGGAGGGGGCCGCCTGGCACTCGATCGCCCTGCGTGCCTGGGTAGTGCCTGTCAGGCGAAATCATAGTCAAAGGTGTCGCAGTCCAGCTGCCTGGAGGGTTGGTCGTCTTTTAATTCTTCATAACAAAGACCCTCACGAGACAAGACCAAGTGCATATCCTTGGTCTCTCTGCCCGTCAGGTGGCTTCTCCATCCATAGAGCAAAGAGCTCGTGAAACTTCCAGCAGGACTGCTGAATTCTGACCCTCACCGAGCCACACACAGGTTGTACACATTTCCTTGAACTCCTCTGAGCCTCGGTTTCCCTGTGTGTCCAGTGGCCTGCCTGTCCTTCAGGGGAAGGAGTGTCTGAATGAATGAAGCATGGATGAAAGGAAGAGGAAGAACGATGGATTGGGCCAAAGAGTCTGGCACAACGGAAACGGGTGAACTCAGTCATCGTTTCTGAGTCCCTGCTACCCCAGGCCTCAGACACCACCATGAAGAAGACACGACCCCTCGCCCAAGCAGCTCACCTGTGAGCAAAGAGACAGGCAAGGGAACAGAATTACAAGAGTGGCGGTTACGGATGGGCTCTGGGGTCAGATTGCCTGAGCTCACGTTTCTGTTTGTCTCCTAAACGCTGGGTAACCTCTGGCTGGCACCCTCTGGGCCACAGCTCCCTCATCCATCCTAATAGTAGCTACCTTAGTGGGATGTGTCGAGGCAAAGAAAACGCAAGCAAAGCTAGGAACATGGCACAGACTCAACAAATGTTATTATCAGCTGCTGCTATCACCAAGTGCAAAGCCAGCACTTGGAAAGCGGAGGAAGCCAAGGAGAAAGGCTCCCCCCCCAGCCTTGGAAGAGGGGGTCAGCGAGGACTTCAGGAAGTAGGGACTCAGGTGCATCTTGAAGAACAAGTTAAGAGTCAGCCAGGAAAAAGCAAATTCATTTGAAAACTACTGTGGAGCGAGAACTTGGGCAAGAGAAGCGAGCAAGAGAGTCGGAGTCTCTGCTTTCTTGTGTCTCATTCTGGACCAGGGCCAGCAAACTTGTCCCAGGAAGGGTCGAGAGTAAATATTTAGGCTTGTGGCCCACACGCTTGTTGTCACACCACGCGATTCTGCTGTCGTAGGTGAAAGCAGCCTCAGACAATCCAGAAACAACTGGGCACGGCGGTGCGCCCATAAAGCTTTAATTTTGAGGGTGTTAACTAGATTTATTGTAGTGATCATTTCGCAATATGTACAAATATCAAATCATTATGCTATGCACCTGAAACTAATATAACGTTATACGTCAATTATATCTCAATAAAAAACTTTAATTTTGAACACTGAAATTCGACTTTCACATAATTTTCACATCATGAAATATTACTATTTTTTTCTCCCCCAGCTATTTAAAAATATAAAAAGCATTCCAACCTCCTGGGCCATACCAAGAAGAGGTCATGGGCTGGACTTAGCCTATGGGCCATAGTTTCCAGACTCCTGTTTCATAGCAATAGTGGACATGGAATGAATAGAAACATGAAAATATTGGATAGTGACGGTGCTAAGAAGACCCTCATACTGCGAGGCAATCATGGGGGGGGGGTCTGATTTAGTTAAGGTGAAAGGCTCTGTGAGGAGATGAGATTTGGGCTGAAATCAGAATAATCAGATAAAACCAGCTATTCCAAAGTCTGGACAGAAGGAAGATCCATCGAGAGGCAAGTCCAAACCCTTGACACGACAAGAACGGAAAGAAGCCTGGAGCATGGGATTGGTACAGGAAAGGGAGGGATTGGCTGGAAAAGAGAAGGAAGGTCCAGGAAAATAGAGAGTGAAAGCTTGAGCTTATAGGGAGGGAACTGACATGAGATTAATTCAATGTCTGTGGAACTGGCCTTGGTTTGATTGAAGGAAAATATTTGAAAAGGGATTCACTATGCAAATACCTTTTGTGATTTCTTTTGACATATAGGGACAAAAGGAAGGGATGTATGAAAGCAGGCTAAAGCACTCAATCAGCGTTAGCCATTATTATCTGTAAATTCTAACGAGTCTATTTCTTCTACAGAAGGTAGGACCAGGCACGCACCGTGACTGCCTTCTTGCATATCTATTAATACGTGGTTTCCCAGTCATCACTGAGCCCCCACACATCTGATTTTGCTCATGCCCGCCTTGGATCTTGGCTGGTCTCACCAAATCAGGGTGACCAGAGAGATTTGGTCAAAATGTCCATTTCCATGGTGGGGTGGGGCTTTGGCATTTGATGGTCTCGGTGATGACCCGGGGCCCGGCCCCTTCCCTCTTGGTCCTTCTCACTGACCCTGCTGTTTCGGTGGGAAAGAGAATTAAATGTTTCAGAAAGAATTTTTATAATAATGAAAAAATCTGTTGAAAAAGGCTTTCCCACACATTCCTAGACTGAAGAATAGGGTAGAGTAGGTACCTTCCACGCTTAGGCAGTGGGACCAGGTGAACCTCTAGATTCTGAGACGTGGGGAATCTGGAATCCCACCTCTACACACACATACACACACACACACACACACACACACACGTACGCACACACGCATGCACAGAACTCCCATAATTCCACACTAAGTGCTGTGCACAGCCATACCCAGTTTAAGTTGAGCTTCATCCGTGAAATAAGTACTTCTTTTTTTTTGCCATTCCACAGCTGTTGCCATCTGCCTAATTTCAATCAGTTAACTTTTACTGAAAAACATTGTTTCTTAATGCTACAGTATTGGGCCAAGTGTGTGGTAAATTGTGAGCGAGAAGGAGACAAATCCCTCACATTTGTCTTCTCTCAGAACAAGCCCTCTCAGGAACCTCAGGCATCAAGCCGGTGAGGGTGGCGGAGAGGCCTGGGGGATACGGGCCCAGGGAGGGCACCCGGCACTCACCTGGCCACCTTGTGCCCCTCTTGGAGACAGGACAGAAGCTTGGAGGGAATGGCTCCACAGGCAGAGTGGGCTTCTCAGGGGAGGGAGATGGGCAGGTTGATTTCAAGACTGAGCATTGGCGAGACAAAGGGAAATGTGGGAGCTCGGGCAGAAGGTGAGGGAGAGAAGGCTTGTGGAGAGGGGAGAGGAAGGGTCACTGACAGTCTCAGGAGAAGGGTGGCCCACCTCTTGTCACCACATCTCCAGCCCACAACCTCCAGTTGGTCTGCAGACGTGACCTGATCCTAGAGCTGGGGCAGCACAAGGTCTTCTACTTCAACCTAAATGCCCACGTGGTCTGCGAGGCCCGGGGGGGTCCCGCCCTGCCCACCTGCCAGCCTCAGTTTCCACCCACCGCCCTCTCCCTTGCTCACTCTCCTCTGGGCACACTGGGCTTGCAGCTCCTCCAAGAACATTCCAGCAAACGTTGCCTCAGGGCAGAGCCCTCTCACCTGCTGTTTCCCCACCTGCAGGGTCTCGTCCCTCTAGCTGGCTCCCCGCCTCATCCTAGCCCCTGCTCATCCTCAGCTCCGCTCCACGTAAAGTACTGTCTTCTCACGTCTCTATCTACAACTAAAACGTCACTTCCCAGCAGGCTAGTCACTGCTGTATGCCCAGTGTGTGAAACAGTGCCCAGCACACAGTAGGTGCTAAATGAATGTTTGTGGTCGGGCTGGCATCTGAGACTCAGTGACAAGACCTGCCTGCCTGTGGCCTGTCTCCGAGGACTTTCCTCTGACAGGAGAGGGCCGCCCCATCCCGCACATGAAATTCCCCCAACGCGCACTGCCAGCAGGAGCTCCTCCTCCTCTGGGAAGCCCTCTCTGACCACACCCGCCTCCAGGAATCCTTTCTTCCTCTGAGCTTGAGCACCACGGGCTCCCGTCCCATCAGAATTCCCCAGGACCTTCGAGCAGTCCGGAGCCCAGCGCCATCTCCTAGAGCCCTGGTTCAGGAAGCCAGGGGGGTCTAAGGGTGTATTTTTCAAGTTCTCCTGCTGGTTCTGATTGTCAATCAGGTGTGGGACTCCTGTGGTTCTGCCTGGTCCCCAGCTCATCTGGACTCTCCCAATGAGACAATAAGTGGCTGAAAGTTGTCACCATTATTCACGCCCTCAACCCCCCATCCAACAGATTCTAGCAGAGTCGCGCTCCATAAATGGCACTTCAGGAAAGCCAGGTCACAGGCAGCCGGCAGGGATCTCCTGAGCGTGGAGGAGTGAGAGTGTGGTGCAGTACCGTCAGGAGACTAAAGCTGGCGTCTGGAGCCCGGGAGACTTGGGGGTTGAGTGTAAGCCATGACACAACCCAGGGCAACTGTAGGCAAACAACTGCACTCACTCCACCATCTCCTCCCTCACAGACGGGAGGAGCGTGTCCCCATGTCCTGGACCTCATGCGATCGTGCTGAGGACTCCTGGTGCCACCTCTCCGAGGTAGTGCTTTTCATAGCGCCTGGCACGCAGTAAGTGCTCAATGAGTGGGCGCTGCTTTTTTGTTACTAGAGGAAGGTTTTCCCAAAGAGGTGGAGGGCTCCAAGCCCCTCCGTGCGTGCCCAGAGCTGACTCAGCAGCCACACGGAAGCTGCCTAGCTGCTGCCCAGCTCCTGCCCCTCCCCACTCCCGCTCCAATCCCAATCCGGTTGGGGGTCTGCGAGGGCAGCTGCAGAAGTGTGTGTCCTGCCCGCATCCTCTCCCAGGCCTCCACTCCCACCCCGCCTGCCAGTCAGGCCACATGGCCGCCCCCCCGCCCGAGGAGCCCAGCCGTGCGGCCGCCTCACAGCACACGCAGGGCTCACACATGCTCGCCCGGCCGCCCGGCATGCAGGCCCGTGTGCTGCCATGGCATGGTGCCCACTCCCGGGCACCGCCAGGCCAGTGCACGGCCTGGCAGATGGCAGCAGGGCGGGGGCCAGGAGGAGAGTGAGAGCTCCTGCTGGTACCTGAGGTGAGGGTTGGGGTGGAGGCGTGGGCAGGGGGAGGGAAGGAAGCTTGGCGGGCAGGCAAGAGATGCTGTAATGGCTAGTGTCTGTGGAGCAGACCCCACACTGCAGTTCTGGCTGGCTTTTCCTGGACGCCTGGCTGAACCCAGCCCTGGTCATGACATCAAGGCCATCAGCTGATGCACTAAAGGCCACAGATAAGCGTGAGCCTGGGACGGAGAAGCAGGGATGTTATGTTCCTCTGCATCCAGGTCTGAAACCTAGCCCCATCCCAATCCCACTTGATACAATTCAGCAATGACTTTGGGAGTGTCTGCTCCAGGCCCAGCACTGAGGACAAGCATGGTGCCCCACCAGGGCACTCAGGGCTGGTCCCAGCTCTGCCACTGGGCACGGGACTGGCCATGCCTTAGCCCCTCCGAGCCATGGCAGATGCAGCTGGATGACGAGGGGGCAGCTACAGGATGGTTAAGTAAGATGACACGTGTTCACAGCCTTGACAAAATGTAGGGTGCTTTAGAAGTGCGGGCTTAGCCCCATGTCCTTAAGGAGAGAAGCAGGAGACAAATGTCTAGGTGGCATCTCGGGGATTGGAGGCAGAGGTATGCCATGTGGGTAGAGCTGGCGGGGAGCCCAGAGAAGGGAGGGGAGAATTTTTACAGATGCCTCTTAGCGAAATGGCCATGATCTTGGTCTCCAGAGTCAGACAGACACTCTTGTGTCTTCAGTTCTGGCTCTGCCATGTGTCAACTGTGGGACTGTCATAAGGTCAACTGACTTCTCTGGACACCCATTTCTTTGTCTGAAAAGTAGGATCTGAACAGTCCTTACTCCTAGAGTCCTGGGATTTCGTGAGCTCAGCAAGCACAGAGCCTGGGACATGGGTACGTGCTATTCTCACTACCATCCCAAAAGGACCACAGACATCAAGAACTTAGCTCCCTCAAGAAACCCTCTTAGCTGTGGAGAAAAAGGAACCCTCCTACACTATTGGTGGGAATGCAGACTGGTGCAGCCCCTATGGAAGGCAGTGTGGAGGTTCCTCAAAAAACTACGAATAGAATTACCATACGACCCAGCAATCGCTCTCCTGGGTATCTACCCAAAAAATCTGAAAACATTTATACATAAAGACACATGTGCTCCAATGTTCATTGCAGCTTTGTTTACGGTGGCCAAGACATGGAAACAACCAAAATGTCCTTCGATAGATGAATAGATAAAGAAGTTGTGGTACATATACACAATGGAATATTATTCGGCGTTAAGGAAAGATGATATAGGAATATTTGTGACAATGTGGATGGATCTTGAGAGTATAATGCTAAGTGAAATAAGTCAGACAGAAAAAGCAGAGAACCCTATGATTTCACTGATATGTGGTATATAAACCAAAAACAACAAAAGAACAAGACAAACAAATGAGAAACAAAAACTCATATACACAGACAATAGTTTAGTGGTTACCAGCGGGTAAGGGGGTGGGGGGAGGGAGATGAGGGTAAGGGGGTCAAATACATGGTGATGGAAGGAGAACTGACTCTGGGTGGTGAACACACAATGGGATTTATAGATGATGTAATACAGAATTGTACACCTGAAATTATGTAATTTCATTAACAATTGTCACCCCAATAAATAAATTAAAAAAAAAAAAGAAACCCTCTTAATAGTTGACACAGGCCATTCAACTGAGCCAGTAACCACGGCTAACAGTTATGGAGCACAAGCCCTGCCAGGTGCTTGTAGAATTCACTACTGCATTTAGGCCTCACAACACCCTTGAAGAGTGGGCACCCCACTGTGACCCTTTCACAGATGAGGAAAAAGGGAGCCCCATTCCCTCCTTAAGATTGCAGCGTTAGAATTTTGACCACGGAGATGTGACCACAAGGCATCTCTCTCTCTGAGATTCTCCATCCTTCACCACCCCCGCCCCCCTCCCCAGAGAACGTCACTGTGCGTACCTCACTAACTCCCTGAAACCCGCAGTGGAGCGGGTTTCTCTGGGGAGCTGGCACTGGCAGCCTATTAGGTGTCTTGTCCCCAGGACCCCAGAGGAGACAGGGAGAGGCCTCCACGGCCCAGTGTGATTGGCCCCCACTGATTCCTCCATTCTCAGCTCTTCCACCCCCACCCCGGTTCACTCCAGCCCCCTGGCCTCCTTCCCGCTGCTCTCATACTCTCCAAGCTCATTCTTACTATAAATCACAACGTCACTCATTCCCCGCCCCCACCCCCACACCACCACGTCCCTCAGATCTGAAACGACTGACCCCTGCTGTCTACCCACAGGAAAACGTGAGCTCATGAGTGAGAGGAAGGTTTGGGTGGACATGCTGACTGAGTGTGCTGTCCCCAGCACCGGGGGCAGTGCCCGGCGCAAAGTAGGTGCTCAATTAACCCTTGTCGGCTGACTGTCTGAAACCCCCAAGGAACGGAGGATAGCAGGTAGGGTGGGTGGGTGTGCCCGACCCCTGGTCCAGCACAGGCTCCCTTGGAAAAGGCCTGGGTAGGCTAGCGAAGGGGACGTGAGAGGAGAAGCCTGCCTGCCCTGCTTCTCCTGCCTCCACTGATGCTGGAACGCAAAGTCTGGGTCACAGCGACCTGCTCAATGAGGATGAGAAACGTCTCTGGTGGGAGCTCTCTGGATGCAAGTCATCGCTGCGTCACTATTCTTCCCAGGGACCCCGCCTAGCAGCCAGAACCCAGGACCCGGAGCCCACTGACTCTCAGGGCAACGGCCTGAGCCCCTGGACCCCTCGTCTCTGGTCTGAGCAGCTTGGTGGCCCCACCTAACCATCTCTGGGCCCAGGAAAACGTCCTCCCGGAAGGCCCTTCCGGCCAAATTATGCACACGCTCTGTGAGAAGTCTGAGTAGCAAGGGCTCTTCAAACATGCTAAAGGGTCCTCAAGCCCAAAGACTCAGCATGGCAGAGTGGGCGCCTCTTTGGCACCGAAGTGTCCCTGCCCCTATAACAGGACTCTTTCTTGCCTGGCACGGGTGTGACAGCTGGGGGTCCTGCAATATTCCCCTCACATCCTGAGCTTCCAAACATCGCTGGGGCTGTCCAGTGCTCTGAGTTCTAATCTCCACTCTGCCACCAGCTTGCTCGGTGGCAGACGACTCCCAATCTCCCTGCCTCCCACGGTTCGCGCCTGTGACATGAGACTGTAGAGTTCCGTGACCCACGCCGTCTTTTCCTCCTGAGCACTCCTGCCAGGGTCTGCCGTGTGGACTTGGAGTCACACGGGCCACATTTACCAACCACACCGCTTGTGACTTTGTTGAGAGACTTGTACAAAACCGCCGAGAATAATTTATTCCCCCAGTGGTGTGAGACGAGGGGGAGAAAATCAATAGAATGGTGTCTCAGTCATTTTTTATGTCCTAAACCTCAAAGAGATTTTATTCCAGTTCAGAGTGTTTGCAGGCCCCTTACCCTACCATGTGTGTTTACAGCCAGTTCTCAAGAATGCCCGCAGATCACGCTACCCGCCAAGAGCCATGTGCTGCTGCCCTAGAATGCGGAGGGGGCAGGTGAGAGCTGCTGGGGGGCAGGTGTGCTACAGCAAGGAGCTGAGGTGCTCTGCTAGGCCTGCCAGGTCTGTATGGAAGCCAGATGGCGGTTCACCACTCAGGAAAGGGTTCTTGATCCAGCACACTCTTGGCTGGATTGGCGAGGAGACCTCAGCTCTTCGCTGCTAATACTTAGGGTATCCAGAGGTATCCAAACGGTGGAAGAAGTCCCTGGACCAACAGAAAGACGACCCCAGCACAAGCAGTACAATTAAGGCAGAAGAAAGGACTTTCCCCCAGAGGTCACCTTAAAAGTAGCGCTAGAGACCGTGTGAGAGTAATGCATAATGTGCTTCACAGAGGTTACATTTTGTTTTGTTTTTTATCCAAGGATCAAAGTGCTGTTGGAAAACATTCATTATTAGACTGTTAATAAATGGTAGAATTTAGATTGCTATCATTTGTGTACTACAGAATGATTTTTTAAAAAAGAACTAATGATTTACAGATAACATGCCAGTTTTTATGGAAAGTCCAGAGAATCAAAAATAATAATGCCTAAAGAGAGTCATTTTAGGGACAGAAAACCCCTGACTCACTTGAAATCTGCAGGAGAGAACCCTCCTGGGCAGCCAACTCTTCCAGACCTTTTCATAACAATTGAGAGAGTACAAGGGAAGGAGAGAGGGGTGAGGGTTTGGAAAGAAAGCACCATTCCCTGCCTCTGACTTGTCTTAAAGTCATTCTGGGAAGAAATTTAAAGTCCACTTGTTTCAAATTCAACTTCTTCAGCAACTTAAATTGTTACATTTGCTTCTCCTCCATCAAGGTAATGGGCAAACTGACACTTTGTTTAAACAGATTTACTGTACTAACTGCACAAAATATCTCCAGATCTTTGGTTTTCTTTTCTGCAGAAAATGGAGAGTATCACCAACCTGGGAGGTTTGAGGGCTTGTCCTGTTTCTGGCCCTAGCAGGTCAGGTGAGAAGCAAAGTGAGAGGGGAAGGCCTTGGATTAAGGAGACCTGGGGTCTAGTCCTAGTGCCACCACTGACCAGGCTCAAATAGGAGACTTAACCTCTTCTGATTAGACTCAGTGTTATCATCTGTGAAATGGGTATGTCACTTTCTACTTTCTTCATGAGCTGTACAAGGATCACATAAGCTAATAACTGTAACTGCTAGGTTTCCTGGTGGCAAGGACAGAAAACAACTCTGGCTGCCTGAACAAAAATAGGTCTATTGGAAGCATAAAAGGGGCTCGCAGGGTCCAGAGGACACTGCAAAACAAGGGCTGGATATGGATGGAGAGAAACCTCCTGTGCCAGATTGCACATCTGCTGAGTCTCAGGTCCAAACTGGCTTTCTGCACTCTGCTCTGTGATGCTGGGGCTCCGACTTTCCCAAGGACACTCAAGGACACCCCTACTGTGGGGTTCTTCCAGTAAAGGTTGTGAGAGGGAGATGCCCATCCCCTTTGTGTCTCAAACATCCTTCTGCTTTTTTCTGACAAGGACAGCTGTCGTTGGATTTATGGCCCACCCCAAATCCAGAATGATGACATCTTACAACCCTTCACTCAATTTCTTCTGCCAAGATCCTTTTCTCCAAATTAGATCCCATTCACAGGTTCCAGGTAAACATGTCAACTCACTACAGGGGGTGAGCCATTCGACCCACCACAAATAGTGACATCTCTTCCACTTTTCTGATTAGTTGCTCACTCCTCCACTTCACAATTAAGAGAACAGTACATCTCTCGCCCACTGATTTTAAGAGAACAGTGCATCTCCTACTTACTGATTTTCCAGGAATCCTGGGGACTTTACACATCTAGGGGGAGCAGAAGGTCAACGCAGCTCCCGCATGGAGAAAACTCTAGAGCTGGATGGGTCCCCGCTGCTGTGGACCGTCCACCAACATGCTGAGGCAA
Organism: Rhinolophus hipposideros; assembly: GCF_964194185.1. Taxonomy (NCBI): domain Eukaryota; kingdom Metazoa; phylum Chordata; class Mammalia; order Chiroptera; family Rhinolophidae; genus Rhinolophus; species Rhinolophus hipposideros. The sequence goes on along the minus strand of NC_138067.1, from coordinate 4,080,053 downwards.
CTCAGGCCCAGGGTACCGGTCAGCTGCTGCCTTTCTCCCAGTGCAAATCCCCATAGAGGCCCCTTGTCCAGGGTGGGTGGGGGGCGGGGGCAGCAGAAGAACTCCTTTGGTGCCCTGCGTGGCTCAGGGCTCCCTAGAATTGGACGTGCAAGAGTGCAGCTCATTTTCCTTAGACCACCACCTCCAGAATTCAGGCAGCTCCTGGGACCCTGGGTCAGCCCTGCATCCGCTTATCACCACCTCTTAGAACCAGAGCCGCCGATCCCAACTCCCAGAGGCTGTCCCCTATGAGACAGGCAGGATTTCCTCTGCCCCCTCAAAGTACTGAGGATCTGACTGTGTAACCCTCCTTCCATAGACCCCAGGCCACGGCCCTTCCTCTCGAGGGAGGCTCCCAAGTGAAACGAAGGTGTCTGTCTACACCCGCTCATTGGAGGGTAGAGGAGGTGACCTTCGGCAATTCCAAGGTGGTTTGCTGGGTCTGAAGAAAGGAGGAAGGCCCACAAGTTTGATCCCTGGCAAAGCACACCTCTGGCAATTACATATTATCGTGTGAAAAATCAAATTGCAAAAGAGCAGAGTGTGGTGTCCCTTTTCAAATAGATAGATGCAGGTCTGAGAACGATAGCCAGTAAATTATTTACAGCAGTTGTCTCTAGGTGATGGGATCATGGACTATTTTATTTTCCTCATTTTCTTATCTACATTTTGTAAAATTTTCCCCAACGAGCACATATCACTTCTGTAATAAGATTTGTAAGGTTATGTAAAAAAGACCACGAGCACCTTGCAGCACACCGTGCTTGGCTGCGGCTCACATCGCTAATCTAATTTCCTATCTGTGAGGTCAGGATGGCAGGTATTTTTATCCCTGTTTTATAGATGGGGACGCCGAAGTACATCCAGGCAGTGAGAGCTCCGACCTGCCCAAGGTCTGAGAGCAAGGCTAGGACCGGGACCCCGCCAGGGCTGCCAGCTCGCTATCTGGGTGGCTTCTGCCACGCCTGGGGCAGCCCGAGTGTGCGTGGGAATTCTCAAAGCAAGACCCCAGAATCTATGATGTGAAGTCAAGTCACTGCCGTGCCCAAGGCACAAGGCCCCTGGCGTTGGGCAGCGGGGAAACTAGCAGTGACAAGGAATTGCAGGACAGCGTGAGAAACAAGCCTGATGACCCTGGATCCCCGAAGAGGAAGGAGACCGTGACATTCGATAGGAAGGAACGGAGGGGAGCTGGCTCCCCCGTTGGGGTGCTGGGGTGCTTTTCTCAGGCAAAGGTGAGCTGAGGTGTGAGCTATGGAATGTCCAGGAACGCTGCCGAGTTCTCGTGCGTGTGGGAGACTGCTAGAGTCCACGGCCTTCTTGGCCCATCAGGGCCCAAGAAAGAGCAGGGAGGAAACCCCTCCTTCCCCAGACAGCACTCCCACCCCCACCCCAGCTCTTCCTTGAGGGAGCGGAGATAAAGATGGATTGGGAAGTACACAATTGTCAAAGCACTCTGTTTGATCCCACAGGGTCAAGCTCAGGGTGGTTTGTGGAGGTAATGGGTTCTTTCGTCCACACTCACAGCCCCCACGAGACAAGCACGAGGTGTTATCATGTCCATCTTACCACCGAGATCCAGGCCGTAACAGCCAAGTGCCCACTGGCAGGCAGCCAGGTGGGAACTTGAACCTAGAGCCCCCAGCTCCCAACTCAGCCCGCCCTCGGCTCCTCGCACTGCGCTGCCTGCCACTCACAGGGCACTTCAGAGACGCCTGCCTTTGCCCTCTTGCTACCAGCTTGTCCTGAGGCAACGTCACACAAGCATGACCAAAAAAATGACTCCAACTGCACTAATTACCTCCCAGGGACTTAGCATCCCCTCAACCCCGAAACCACACCAGGTTCTGCGTTGTCTGCCAGCAGATGTGGAAATAGAAGGTAGGACGACGCTCTGACGGAAAGCAGAGGAACAGAAGAAAGAGAAGGTGTCTGACTGATGGCTGTTTTGGTTAGAACTCCTTGCATTGCGAGGGAGACAAACCCAGCCCAGATCTGCTCAAGCAGAAAGGAGAATGTTTGGAAGGATGAAGAGGGGACCTCACGTGACCCTGGGAGCTCTAGGGCTTGGCTGCGTCTCAGGGCCAATTGGATGAGGGCCTGACTATCTCCAGGGCTCACTTGCTTGCACTCTCTCTTTCCCCACTTTTTCCTTCAGCTGCTCTTTGCCTGTGTTGGCTTCATTCTCTCCTGCTGCTGACCAGCTTCCTCTAAGGCGGCTGCAGGGAGGTCTTGGTGCTGTGCGCCTCTGGCCTCAGTCTCACCACCAGAAAAAAGCTGAACTGCTCCCTCAGGCCTTGTGTTTTTAAAATCACAGGTAAGGAACATAATGAATTGGCTTCTCTGGAATCAGGCGCCCGCCCCTGAACAAGGTGAACAAGGTGAGGACAGAGTGATACCACCGGGCACACACCTGTGAGCCCAGGAATGTCCATAGAGGAAGCCTCACCATGGGTGGACTCTATTTGGCTTCCAGGTGAATTTCTCACTATTGAAGACCATTTGTATCATGATCTATGCTGGGCTTGTTTCCTGCATGATCTCATCTGTTTTCACAACCACCACACCAAGTAACAACTGTCATCGCCCCAATTCACAGAAAAGAAAGCCGAGACCCAGAGAGGTTAAGTAACTTGCTCCCAGCCTAAAACTGGTGAGTGACGGAGCTGAGACTTAAATTCACTTCTGTTCAGCTCCAAAGCACGTTCCTTCCCTACACCGCATTGTCTCTTTAATTCATGGTTATTGAAAAAGCACCTACTGTGTGCAAACTCCTGTGAGGCATACATAAAGTAATCTGAAGTCAAATTGGATGACCTCACTCACCCCTAAGATGGGGTGACACTCGGGTACCAAGTGGCACACAGTGGCGGGAAGGAAACGAAATGTGAATTCACTGAGTGCTGCCCCTGTGCCAGGTCCTGTGCTGCACATTTTCACATGTGTCTTCTACACCTGCAATAACAGGGTAGCCACTCATCACATATGGTTACTTAAATTGACGTCAATTAAAATTCAATACAATTTACTTTAATTTTCACTTCCTGTCACGAGCCACATTTCAAGTGCTCAACAGCCACACATGGTTCGTGGCTGCCATGATGGGCGGCACCGACATGGGACGTTTCTGTCGTTACAGAAAGTTCTGTTAGGCAGCCTAGACTGGAAGCTCCAGGAGAGCACACACTAGGTCTGCACATCACTGTCCATTTATGCCCAGCACCTCCCAGAGTTCCTGACATACGGTAGGTGCTCCAAATTATGTGAATGAATGAATGAATGAATGAATGCATATGTATTCACTCATTCATTCATATATATATTCACTCATTCATTCATATATCTCTATATCTGTATCTATGTCTATATCTCTATATATAATTCAAAGACAACTTCCATTAAAGACTTACCATATATTTAAAAATTACAAAGGAAAAGAGGCCGTGGGCTATGCCTGCACTGCCTGAGGCAGCATATTTGGGGGGCAGCCTAGGAGTAGGGGAGGACTAGCGGCATCACAATCACCATCCTACATAGAGCAGCTATCACTTTCACCACCAATTTATTATACTTGCAATTTCATTGACTCCTCTTAACGACCCTACAAGATCATACCCCCATTTTATAGATTAGCAAACTGACACTCAAAAAGGCTACATACTCTACTTAAAATCACACACACACAGTAAATTTCAGAGACTTCAAAGCCCACACTGTCACGCCACAATGCTCCCATTCTATTTCTTCCCTGTACAGCGGGAGCCTGCCTAGCTCCTGGCACAGAGAATTTTCAGACTTAGGGTGAACCCGACCACCCCCCGAGCAGGCAGATGTTCGGTTCCTTTTCAGTGTGACCAAGCCCAGCAGCCCAAGTCATCAACTACACCTGGCCCAGAGGTGAGAGGCTCCCAGGTTTGTCTCACCCGGCAGAGGAAAGTGACTCTCGCACGTCCCCTTGTGGCCAGGTGAGGCATAAGCTCAGAGAAATCGGGCAGGAAACCACCGTGAGGGTCTGGGGTGGGGAGGGGTGCGGAATCAGTAGGGAGATCTCCCTTAGCCGATGGTCGTCTGGGTTGGCAGTGGTGGATGGTTTTGTCCAAGCGGCCCCGCTTTCAGAACCACTGTGGCTCATTCCCCAAGTGTGTGCTTTCAACCAAAGGAAAAAGCAAATTACCTTTCCTTCAAGGGCTCTCATCTGGAAGTTCTTAGGGTGTTTCTTTGCCTAATGGCTCTTTTCTTGCTTATTTATTTATTTCCCATATTTGATTAAAACGTATTGTGTTCTCAGGAGACCCCTCCCCCCAAAGGTCACTTTTCACAGGCTCAATTTAATTAACGAGTGCTGACTTGAGGATGAAAGGTGGGAAACAAAAGGTCTCCTTTATCCAATCCGAGCACAAATAAAATCATATTAACATTTCACCTTTTGTTCCCATGCAAGAAAAGCCTGTGGTGCATTGTATCAAAAGTTATTGAGATCATTAGGAAAGAAAGAAAAAGAAGCAGAAGGCGGCTGTGACAGTGAACTTGGATCCCTCCACGTCTGCACAGGAGAGAAAGAAGAAGAGGAAAAGAAGGAAGGGAGAAAAAGAGAGGGTGACAATGCTGTGCCCTAGCCTTGTTTTAAAGTCAGAAGAAGACAGCCATTTTGCACAAAAGCATGTGACTATCCTAACGCTACCTCTATTTTCAGAAGGTGCCCCGAGAATATAAGCTCCAGGAGAGCACAAACCTTATGTGCTTTTTATCAGCATCTCATCAGCCCCTGGAAAAAGGCCTGGCCCATGGTAGCAACTCGCTAAGTATTTGTCACACACACTAATAAACAGAATCCAAGCCAGCTGGGTTCTCACGGAGCCTGCCTGTAAGTCACTGTGCACCCTGAGTGAGTCCTGCTCTTCCCTGAGCCTGAAGGCTCCATCCGCACCTAGAAAGAAAACTCCTTGTCCTGCTTTCCTGACAGAGGTGCTTTGAGGGTAAAGCCCAGGCGTGGAGGCCCTTGGAAGGTCAGAGCATCACCCAGCACCAGCCACCACATTGTTATTACCACTGCCTCACATGCCTCCCGAGTCCAAACCACAAGCTCTCATCTCCCTTTCACCATCACAGATGAAAAGTGACAAGAGAGAAAGAAATGAGAATATAATCACTACTGCAGAGGATAGGAGTGGAACAGAGAAACACCAAGCATAAGCAAACGATTTCTGTTGTCCGGAGAAGAGAAGATGGCCGTGACATGGACATCTCCAGCGCTTATCACATTGTAGCGGGTCTCTGCCTCTTGCCTGAATTCTCAAGGCAGTCATCAAACAGTGTGTGATGCTCAGAGGAGGGTAAAGGTCACCGGTGTAAGTTGCTGCAGGGAGGGGTTTATTAAAGGCTTGGCAGATAAACCTTCCCACAAACCAAGGGCTCGTCAGCAAAGAGACCGCAACACCCCGCACGGCCCAGTGGTCCTCAGCCATCAGAAGGGCTCTCCTCCCCCACTCCCTTTGCTCACACAGGCTTTCTCCCGACAGTGGAGCTCATTACAGATGTGTCTTCTGCCTGCAAGAGGGTAGCGAAGTGTCTTCCTAAGGTTGCCTGTGACAGCATCTACAGGATGAGAGAGCTGGATTCGGCCCAGCTAGGAAATGAGGAGGAAACCTGTACAAGCCTTCCAGCCTGGACTTTGCCCCCCAGAACCACAGTCCAATACAGGTGGCTTCATGTGCCTGATTTTTCCACAGCCTCTACGTGAATTCTCAGGTTCAAATCCACGAACCAGGACAATTTGTTCTTGCTCAAGGCAGCCCCAGCCATCACCATTGAGGGAAAATGAGGCAGAGCCAGCCCCGCCCCTGCTTTCCCGGAGCACTCAGGTTGGGGACGTTAGGTCCCACTCCTGGGCTGCCCATCTCAGCTCTCCCGCCTGTTCTCAGGCTGGCCTCACTCCTCATGGCGTCATCCTTAAGGAGTTCCTTTCCTCTCTCTGGGTCTCGAGTCGTTGTTTTTATTTATTATTAACATCCTGACAGGCAGAAAGATGACCAAAAGACGCCACGTTTTTTAGGAATTTCCTCAGAACATGATAATGCAGAAAAGAGGTTTCTATTCTCTGGGTTGCAGACGTCTGGGAGAACGAGGGCATTACTGGGCACTCCCTTTGGACAGTCAGCAAATATAGACTGAGCACTTGGTATGTGCCAGGCACCAGTCTGGACATTTGGGGTGTATCAGTGAGCAAAGCAGCAAGCTCCCTGCCCTGTGGAGTCAGATGCTGGGCCGGGGGAGGGGACGCAGTAAATAAACAGTAGGCAGAAGAAACAAAGAAATTAGGCAGCTTGCCGTAAGGGGATGAATGCTATGGTGGGGAAGAAGGAGAGTGAGGCTATGGAGAAGCAGGGTGGCTGGCAGGCAAGTAGCAGTGCCACCTGAGTGCTTTGGGGACAAAGAGGAGAAGTATCCAGCCTGGGCTGGGGGTGGAGAGGAGAGGGCCTGGGCAGTGACAGTTTTCAAAGGGTGTTATGCCCACAAAGGAGAGCAGTGTGTCTCAGTAGTGGGAATGGAAGGTTCAAAGTCACAGAACAGAGAGCATCCAGGGAGCGGCCTCAGTGGTTTAGTCTGGCTAGAGTGGGCGCTTCCGTGGGGTGTGTTAGATGCAAAGTGGGGACAAGATCACAAAGCTCCCTAGCTCTAGCAAGAGGTTTAGATTTTGTCATGAGGAGACGAAGGCTGGAGAAGGGCCAGGTCTGGAGGTTGAAGCAAGAGGAGCACTGTGGGTGGCTTTCCTCTCCTTCCTTCCAAGCACATGGGCCCATGGCTCGTCGCTGCCTCCCTGAGGTTAGGTGTGGCCACGTTCCCCGCCTTGGCCACTGGCATGAGAGCAGAAGTGTCACGTGTCCCTTCCGGGGGAAGCTCTTCGTGTGTGATCTCCACGATGACTGTGCAGTGATGGGTTACGGTGGCCCTCAGCCTGAATCTCCTGGGCAGCGACAAGCTTGTTGTGTCCTGTTAATGATTTCTGGGAGCCCTGATAGCTTCCAGAATGCCTTCAAACTGCTTCAGTCTCCTGTTCTCTCTCTTTTATCTATTAGTGCTGTGACCACAAGGACTCCATTTTGCAGAGGCAGAAACTGAGACACAGGTGAGCCCAATGACATGGCCAAGTTGACATAGAGAGAAGACACAGGGATGAAAGTTGAACCTGGGCCCTTTGGCCATTGTCTACCTGTCCCGGAACCTGGTGATGCCCATTGTGGGGTCGAGGGGTCCAGGATGTTCTGAGATAGAGGTCACAAATTTCTACATTCTCCGTTCATCAGGGTGACCTTCCACCTCCCAGACATGGCCCAGACGTGGGCCACCTGAGAGCTTTGCTCACAGCTCAGGCTGCTTGCCTGCCCCACAACTTCACATAGGCTGTTTTTCAGCCTCCAAAACTTTGCCCCTCCCTGGTCACCTATTCCATGCCTCTGATCTTGGCTCATATGTCACCTCCTCAGGGTGGTCTTCCCTGATTGCCCTGACAGGTGCCAGGCAAACTGCTCTCACATTCCCTGTCCTTCTCCTTGTAACATCCACCAGTGTGCTCATCTATAGATAATATCCTTCTTCCCTTCTATGCTGTACTTGTATGCACCATGAGGGTAGGTGCTGTTTTTCTCATCCAAGCATGTTGAACTTAAGAAGCCACACTAAATATTTGTAGACGGAATGAATAAACTGTCCAAAGCTGTACAAACAGAAGAGATTTTTTTTGTCTGTCTACATTAAATGGAAATTCCACCTTCCCCAGTTTAGACAGGATTTCAAAGATCCTCTCACCGTAGGTGCTTGATTGCGTTTTAAATGAAAAGACTGAGTCCCCAGACGCTGTGGGCAGCCACAGCCGAGCCTTCCCCCAGTAATGAACTTCCCCAGCATTACTGCTGCATTAAATCGTGTTAATCAAATGGGAAGCGGTAAGCGGGCTTTCCTCCCTCTGTAATCCTTCCTGAGCTGTACACTCTCAGTGGGAAAATAAAAAGGCCGTTGCGGATCAGAGTCCGGAATGGAACAAAGGGTAGCAGCAGTTTTGGTTTGTGTTAATTTTGCATGTACAAAACATCCTCCTCGTTTCTCTTTATTTAAAGAGGCAGAAGCATGACAATAACATGCTGTTTGAAGAGCGACAATCAAAAGCCGAACATTTTGCTCAGACACTCAGAGGCTGAGGGCGAGGAAAAGCCACTCAGATGTGGTGCCTGCCCGCTCTACCTCTAGAACAAAACCCATTTGCCAAACCTCCCTTGGCAGGATGCGCATTTTCAGGTAACGGTGGGTGGGTGGGAGCACTGCATTCCTTTGCACAAAGTGGCTAACAGTTCAGGATTAAACTGAACACACCTTTCACCCCATGAGCGGTTACTATATGGAGACAGTGGGGCCACAGCCCCAGCGCTGAGGACACTCCTAGTCTGGCAGGAGAGTGTGTCTTCTACAAAGGAGAGAGTGCTGTTGGCACGGAGTGGGGACCCAGACGCTGGGGGAGCACCAGGGCATGAGTGAGTGTTATGTAAGAGGGGGTGGGCCCCCAGGGTGCACACATCCTTCCCCACTGAGCCTTGGCCTATGGTGGGCATGGAAAACCAGCTTTCCAAAGCTCCCTTCAGGATCAAAGGGTGTCCCAATTTCTGGGCTCCAGAGAATCTTCCTCAAACATAAGTGTCATCCAATGACATCCAGTGCCGACTTGATCCATGGTCAAGTCCAACTTGACAGACGTCCTACAGAACAAACCTGGGTAAGGTAAAAAGCCCGTTTCTCCCTCCCTACATTCAGGCCAAAAGGAGGCCAGAGAAGGTGCAAGATCTCCCCCATCAGCAAGGACCACTGACATGAGGAGGACAGCGGAGGGGACGAAGAGGCAAGAGGGAAGTAAGCCAAGCAGGTGAGGCAGGTTTGCGTCAGGTAGAGCCCACGCTGATTCCAGAGGCGTGCTCTCCCCATGAAAGTGGGAAGCTTTAGGGAATTTAGGGCACAGTTGCCAACCAGGATGTTTTCAACAAATCCTCTTACGGAGCCTTCACTATTTGCCAGGTACAGGGTGCTCATGATTTCACTTGTGATCTCACCTGAAATGCCGTGTGTCACAGAGGAGACAAGTGACGTGGAGATTCAGAAGCCAGCCTGAATTCACACTGTGAAAGACCCAGATCACTGATTCACCGCAAACCCACTTGGTTTTCAGCAAAGCCTGCTGAGCATTTCTGAGTACATGTTTTCTGCTGTTTTATAACAGCCAGAGAGAGGCAAAGCACAAGTGGCCCAGTTGCCCAATGTTTTTTTAAAAGCAATGACATTTTTCAGACTGTTAGTTGCTATGGCAGACTATGCCCTTTTGGTATTTGGGGAATATAAGAAGTAGCAAGAACGCGGGGCTACCGTGGCATTTCATATGACACTGAAAAGCTAGATACTTCTGCTCAGGGGCCCCAGATGCTCCAGAGTCATTATCTCTGGTAGGACAGGGGTTGGGACGGGGCAGAGGACGGACGGACCCGGGGCTGGGAGCCAGACGGCCTGGGTGAGGCCCCACCTCGGCCAACAAGTTGCTGTGGCCCTTTAGGAAAGACCTCCTCATCTTTCAGAAAAATAAGGTAACTTGTACCTACTCACTGCGAGGACATCACAATGAGTGACCAAAAATGATGACTGTAAACACCCCCCAAATGGGGCTTGCTCCCCAAGTGTGGAGGAACATCAGGGGTCAGTTGAAATGGATCTGGAATGAGTTGCAGGGAAAAGAAGGGGGGGGGATGCTCATCACTGCAAGGTCATGGGAGGAGCAAGAATGCACTTCACATAGAAAGAGGATCGGATTTCATATATGCATGGATACCTGCATATATACACACATATATATTACAGATACGTCATATAGATTATACGTGTATGTATGGATTGCAATAATGAGGTAAGCCTTATGAGTTAGGCAAATACAATCTTCTTCTAATTACTTACTTATTAAAATATTTCTGAGCATTTATTATGTGCCAAGTATTGTGCAGGGCACTGAAGAAATAACAATAAATAAGAGAGGCCACGTTTGTTACTTGATTGAGGTCACATTTCAGCGGGGGAGTCGACGAGCAACAAAGGACTTCCATATCATCAACTGGTTCCCATGGCTCACACGACACATTCTTCCTCAGGATGAGTTCTAATGGCTGCTTTAAAGCTTTAGGGAATTTAGCATTCCATTGTTTGGGTTAGTATAATTTAGCGAACTAGTCTCCTCTTGTTTAGGTCTTCTCAGATTTGGAGGATTGCACAGTTACGTGTGCATTCACGAATATTTTCTTAAGACATAAGCAAAGAAGTATAATTGTTGGGTCAAAGTATCTGAATATTTCTAAAGTTTTTGCTTACAATTACCAAGATACCCTCTCAAAAGAAAGCCCCAATTTCTACTTCCAGCTGGTAGTAAGGCATGGGACTTGAAACCTACATATCTTGGAATTAAACTAGAAACGAACAACAAAGATATCATGAAAAATTCCTCAAATACTTCTAAAACTCCCCACACTTCTAAATCTGTGAATCCAAAGGAAATCTCAAGTATAGAAAATGCTTTGAACAAATAATGGTACAAAAATAAAATACAATATGTCAAATTTCGAAATGCAGATGAAGTGCTTAGAGAGAAATTTAGAGCATTAAAAGCTTATATTAAAGAAAAAGAAAGGTTTCATATTAATAACCTAGTTTTTGCTTTTTGTTGTTGTTGTTGGTTTATTTTTTGCAAAAACTAAAGGAGAAGAAAATAAACCCAAAGTCATAGAAGCAATGGGACAATAATAATGAGGGTGGAGATCAATGAAATCAAAAACAGAAAAATAAAGAAATCAATGAAAAAAGTTGTTTCTTTGAAAATATCAATAAAATTGACTAATCTATAACCAGACTCTCAACGAAGTAGAAAAGACACAAATTACCATGATTAGGAATAAAAGAGAGGATATCAGTACAGGCTACAGAGACATTAAAGGTTTAATGAGGTAACAACCTGAACTCCACACACATAAATTCAACAGCTTAAAGGAAATCGCTTATCCTCGAAAGCCACAAACTACTAAACTCACCCCAGAAAAAAAAGCAGATAACCTAAATAGTCCTATCTCTAAGAAATTGAAATTATAGTTTACAATCTTCTGAAAAATAAAATTCCAAGCCCTGATAGTTTCCCAGTGAATCCTAACAAACATTTAGAGAAGAGTCTACACAAATTCTTCCAGAGAATGGAAGAGGAGGGAACACTTTCCGATTTATTTTGTGAGGCCAAAATTATCTTGATAGTGAGATCAGGAAAAGAGAACACAAAAGAATTATAGATTCATATCTCTCATGAATACAGGCACAAAAATCGTCATCAAAATTGAGCAATATGTAAAAAAGCAATATATCAGCAATACATGAAAAAGGACCATACATCACATTATCCCAGGAATGCAAAGCTGGTTCAACATTTGAAAACCAGTCATTGCAATCTTCCATACTAACAAGAAAAAAAATCACATGGTTATATCAATTGATACAGAAAAGGTGTTTTTAAAAGCTCAATATCCATCTGTGATAAAAACTCTTAGCAAACTAGGAATTGAAGTGAATTTCCTTAACCTGATGAAGAGCCTCCATAAAACAAGAAGATAAACAGAAACCCTACAGCTAACATCATATTCAGTGGTGAAAAAAAAGTACATGCTTTCATCCTGAGATTAAGAACAAAGCAAGGATGTTTATTCACATAACTCCTATTCCACATTGTACTGGAAATGTTGTCCCAAGCAATAGACCAAAACCAAAAAGGAGTAGAGATTGGAAAGGAAGAAATAAAGCTATCTCTATTTATGGAAACACAATGGTCTACACATAAAATTTCAACAGAATTTATAAAAAACAAAACCTAGAACTAATAAGTGAGCTTACAAAATTATGAGATTCCAGGACAACATATAAAAATATCTGCTGTATTTCTGTATTCCAGAAATGAATTGGAAACTAAAATATTAAACAATAACATATAATAGCTCCAAAAAAAGTAGCTAAGTTGATACAAATCTAACAAAGACTTGTGCAGGATATGTATGCTGAAAACTACAAAACACTAATAAACAAAATCAAAGACCTAAATGACGGGAGAGACATATTGTGCTCATGGAAGGGAAGACTCAACATAGTGAAGAGACCGATTCTCTCCCAAACGGATGTAGATATTTAATGCAATTCCAATCAAAATGCTAGTAGGGATTTTTGTAGCTATAGACACATTAATTCTACAATTTATACAGAAAAGCAAAGGAGCTAGAGTAGGCAAAGCCATTTTTCAAAATGAAGAATAAAGTTGGAAAATTTATACTGTACAATTTAAGACTTCTTATAAAGCTACCATAATCAGAATAGTATTTGCTGAGCAAAGGATAGACATACTAGATCAATGGAATGGAATAGAGAGTATACTCGTAGACCCACACAAATATAGTCCATTGATTTTTGACTAAGATGTGAAGGCAATTCAATGGAGAAAGAAGAATCTTTTCAGCAAATGGTGTAGGAGTAATTTCATATCCCTGTGCCAAAAGAAAGAAAGAATGAACAAATGGAGGAAAAAAAAGGAAGGAAGGAAAGAAGGAGCATAGATATATACCTCACACCTTAGACAAATATTAACTCAAAATGTACCACCGGCAATTATAAAATATAAAACTATAAATCTTTTAAAAGAATATATAAACTCTGGGTGGTGAGCACACAATGGGGATTTATAGATGATGTAATACAGAATTGTACACCTGAAATCTATGTGATTTTACTAACAATTGTCACCCCAATAAATTTAAAAAAGAAAAGAAAATTCAAATAAAAAAATTAAAAGAAAAGAATATATAGGAGAAAATAATTGTGACCTTAGATTAAGCAGAGATCTTACATTTGACATCAAAAGCATAATCCATAAAAGATTTTTTAAAAAGGTGAACTGGATTTCATTAAAAATTAAAGCCTTTTGCTCTCCAAAAGATACTAAGAGAATGAAAAGATAAGGTACAGACTGAGAGAAAATATTTACAAATTACGTAAGTACTCATACCCAGAATATATAAAGACCTCTCAAAACAACAATCAGGAAATGAAAACTCTCCATTAAAAAGAGGGCAAAATCATTGAACAGACACCTCACAGAGAAAACATATGGATGGCCAATAAGCACATGAAAATATGATCAAAATCATTAGTTATTAGGGAAATGCAAATTAAAACCACAATGTACTACTACAACACCCCTGTTAGAATCGCTTTAAACAAACAAACAAACAACAACAACAAAAACTACCCTGATAATACCAAGTTCTGCCAATGATGTGTAGTAACTGGAACTCACACACACTGCGAGTTGGAATGGAAAATGGTACAGCCATTCTGAAAAAACAGCTTGGGAGCTTCTTAGAAAGTGAAACATACATGTATCATATGACCCAGCAATCCCACTTCTCCGTATCTACCTTAAAGAAATAAAAGCTTGTGTTCTAACAAAATCCTGTACATAAGCATTTATAGCAGCTTTATTTATAAACACCCCCGAAATGGAAACAACCTAACTATTTTTCAATGGGTGAATGGATAAAGAAATTTTGGTCCCGCTATACCATGGACTACTGTCCAGCCATCAAAAGGAACAAGCTATGAGTGCAAGCAACAGCGCGGACCTCAAAGGCGGTAAGCTGAGAGAAAGTGGCAAAGGTTGCATACTGTGCTCCCATTTATGTGAACTTCTGTGAAAAGGCCAAACTATGAGGATGGAGAATGGATCAGTGGGTGCCAGGGATAAGGGCAGAGTAGACTTGCACCACATAGGGAACTTCTGGGGTGACAGAACCGTCCTGCATCTTGATTATAGTGGTGTCTCTGTGTTAAAACCCATAGCCTTGTACACCCAAAAAGGGGGATCAGTTTCACTGTATGTAGATTTTGTAAAAGTTAAGCCTCTCGGCCCCGTCTTCTTCCCGGCGCACCACACCAGGTCCCCAAAGAGGGCAGACGTCACTCAGAGCGACTGCTGGTCTTTCATCACCTCATTTTATAGGATATAATACACAGCTGTGAATTTTGTCTCCCAGAACCAATTTTCTCTCTTAATTACAATTGTACTTTTAATGGAGAAAACCTCGCTTTCCCATTTCGGATGTTCTGAATAGAAGTGTAATTAATTCTGGTCACGAGAAAGTTGTTTTTCTATGTTCTGCCCCTCCATCCTCCCAAACTTTTATGGCTCCTGTCTGGCTCTAAGGCTTATCCCCCCACTTTTCAGTTAGACTGCTCATGGTTGCAAATAACAGCTGTGGGAACAGAGCCAGGAGTGCAGTTTCCAGGCTCTCAGCCTCACGTGGAAACGTGCTGGCTCGGGTAGTAAATGGCCATCAACTGTGATCGGACGGCCATCAGCTGTGGCTAGTTGGCCGTCAGCTGTAACCAGTGAGCTATTGGCCACTAATATAACTGCTGTGGCTACGCTAGCAGAAAATGGGGGCTAGCAAGAAGATGGTGGCTGAGCCTGCAAGAGTGGATTGCAGTTAGCACGGCGGATTGCAGCTAGCAAGTGGGGTTGGTTGGCAGAGAAGTGGATGGCAGGTTGCGGATCGTGTGGCTCCTGCTTCCTGTGTCTCCAGCCCAGCCGCCAGCGAGAATATAGTGGTATGACTCCCCTATCTATGGCTCCGTGGGTGTTCCTTTTTGGCCTCACCATGTCCTGCGTTCTTATGAGGGGAGTGGGACCAGAGACCCCCATGACACCCCACATGACAACTGCCTTCTGAAAACAATATGGACATTTTATCATCTCACATGTCCGTCACCAATTCAAAGGTTTAGCTGCATCAAGGCTGGTTAAATTTGTGAACACATGCCCATAATCAGGGCTCTGCCATCCCGGACAATGGTGATGGGAGATGGTTCAGGCATTAGGTCACCCACGGTGCCTGATGCCTCTCTCTCCCTGCCCACTTTCCCCTGTAGCCTTTCAATCAACTAGCTCTTGCTGGAGGTAACCTGTGTCTATTTCTGTGACTTATAAACAAGGAATCTGAACTGACATGCAGGCTGATGAGAGCCTGTGCCAGCACTGGAACATGAGCCCCTGGAGGGCAGGAGCCACCACAGAATCCCCAGCACTTCTTGACATAAAGTAGTGATCAAAACTTTAATCGTAATAATATGGTAATAACTATGTATAGTGCCAAGTGGGTACTACCGTGTTTCCCCGAAAATAACACCTAGCCAGACCATCAGCTCTAATGTATCTTTTGGAGCAAAAATTAATATAAGACCCGGACTTATTTTACTATAAGACTGGGTATAATATAATATAATATAATATAATATAATATAATAACTGGTCATATAAGATAATATAATTAATATAATATAATATAGCATAATATAATATAATACCAGGTCTTATATTAATTTTTGCTCCAAAAGACACATTAGAGCTGATTGTCCGGCTAGGTTTTATTTTCGGAGAAACACGGTAGACTAGGGATCACTTTTTAAATTACATAAATGTCTAACCACTATGCTGTACACCTGAAAATAATATAAAATAATATGGCATGTCAACTGTAATTGGAGAATTTAAAAAGGGGAAAGGTGAAGGGGAATAAGAGATCTTGAGATTTTTATGCTAAGCAAAATAAGTCACACAGAAAAAAATCAAGAACCATATGATTTCACTAGTATGTGGGATATAAAATTCAAAGCAACAAAGGAACAAGACAAACAAATAAAGAAACAAAAACTCATAAACACAGACAATAGTTTAGTAACTACCAGAGGGTGAGGGGGGAGGAAGGTGGTAGAAGAGTAAATGGTGATGGAAGGAGAACTGACTCTGGGTGGTGAGCACACAATGTGATATATAGATGATGTATTACAGAATTGTACACCTGAAACCTATGTAATTTTACTAACCATTGTTACCTCCAGTAAATTTTAATTAAAAAAGAAAAAATTACAACAAACAAACAAACAAAAACACTAAATAAGTCATGGGGATGTAATGTACAGCATGGGGAATATAGTCAATAATATTGTGACAGAGTGGTATGGTGTCAGGTGGTTGTTGGATTTATATACCATTCTTTAGGTATATAAATGTTGACTAACTATGGTATAAAAAGAAATTGCAGAGAAAACAAATTAATAGTCAATGACCAGTCAACAAAATGACTAGAATGTAGGCTGCATGAAGGCACACATTTGTTAATGGATTAATTTATTCTCAGTTATAATTGACATACAATATATTTCAGGCATATAACAGTGATCCAACATTTATGTACCTCATGAAGTGATCACCATGATAGTAAGTCCAGTAACCAACTGCCACCATGCAAGTCACTACGGTATGATTGACAATATTCCTTACGCTGTACTTTACATCCCCATGATTTATTTTCCACCTGGACGTTTGTACCTCTTAATGCCCTTCCCCTTTTTCACATTTTTGTTTGTTCCTTGCTGAATTCCCAGTGCTCAGAAAAGCACCTCACACATGGTTGTCACTCAATAAATATCTGTTGATAAATGAAGGAATTTGGGGAGCCTCTGCAATGGACCTGGCCCTGAAGTCTGGAAATAAAGCTGTAACAAGCCAAGCAAATACATTCTGACTCCCTCAAAGATTCTCAGGAGTTTGAGAATCCAAGGGCAAACCAGGCCACCTTCCTTAGCGTCAGCCTGCCCTTTCTTATTGCCATCTGTCCCGTCATGATCTTCCCCGGGAAAAGAAGAAACCAAATAAAATTAAAGATGGTGCCAGATGCTCCCAGCAGAAGTAACAACTTGGGTGAAAATTCTCCAGGCCCACGGATACATGAATTGCTGCTGGGAGGTTGGGGAAGAGGCAGGCATTAAACTTGGTCTTTTCTGGAGACTGTCTCAGAGAAAGATTGAGGTACCCCGATGACAGGTCACAGCGTCGCAACTCAGAATACTGGCACAGTGCATGGCCATTCTAAAACGGCCTAGAGGGCACCATCTGCCCTTCCCCACTCTACCCCTTGGGTTCCCGAAGGGCAGAATCTGGGGTTCTCTTTCCCACACAAGTGGTTTCATTCAGTGGCTGGTGAACATCCTGCCACTGGACAGGGATCTGGAAACGTCCCCACCAGGGGATCTGGAGGGCACTTCTACTGTAAGTCAACAGGGCGGAAATGCAGCTCTTTACTTCCGGCGCTCCCTCACAGCCATCACCACTCACTCGATCAACACTGGGGACTCCGGTGTTCCCGACCTGCATTATGTCATCACTACGCACCCTGTTCCCTGAGCTAGACACTGCAGCTATCCAGACTCTTCCCCACCCCTGCAGACAACGGACCACCCACTTAGCTCCTGAATGCCGCTCCAACCTGCCTGGCTCTTCATCTGGCAGCCATCGTCACAGCAGCTGTCCCCAACTCTCACCTGAACTCCAGCAGCACCTCCCACGTGGCCACCTCCTCCCAGGCTCTGCCCTGCCCAGTCATTTCCAAAGAAAACCTCCCTGATCTCATCACACCGCTGCTCAAAAACCTTTGATGATTTCTCTGCCTCCTTTCCATTCCAATCCAGGGCCACCCTCCTCTTCCAGCCCCCCACATTCCAGCAGTCCTTCCATGCTTATTCCTACTGTGTTTCCCCCAAAATAAGACCTAGCCGGACAATTAGCACTAATGCATCTTTTGGAGCAAAAATTAATATAAGACCTGGTATTGTATTGTATTGTATTGTATACCCGGTCTTATAGTAAAATAAGACTGGGTGTTATATGAATTTTTGCTCCAAAAGATGCATTAGAGCTGATGGTCTGGCTAGGTCTTATTTTGGGGGAAACACGGTACTAGAGCACAGATTATACTACCTGCCAGTGTCTCCTACCCATCTCGCCCCCTGTTCTGCGGCTCTCAGAGATTCAGAATGCTGACTATTTCATGTGTGTCTCTCCCTCTTTGATGCCTCGCGACTTCCCAGGGCAAACCACCCCCAGCCCACTTAGAGGGGGTCACAGTCTCTGTCACACATGCTGTTTATTCCAACCTCCATCCCAGTGCTCTTAGAATTGCTTCTGTTTCATAGTTCTCTTATGATTTGTTCTTAATACCTCCATCTTACTCATTTTATAAGCCCCCTCATTCCTGCAGTCTTCCCTGATGGCTCCTGCATGTTCTGGTTTGCTCCATTTTCCCAGCATGTGAGCTCTATGTGGGCACAAATCTTATCTGGTTTACTGCTCTACCCTCACTGCTTAGAACAAGGCATAGTTTGTTGCAGAAAGATGAGAAGAAGAAAGAAAGAAAGGAGGGAAAGATGAAAGGAGGGAGGGAGGGAAAGGCAGGTCTCCCAGCACTGAGACCTCGCTATATCCTACTCTTTGTTCTTACTCACTTTATGTATTTGTCTGGTTTACGTTATGTAAGAGGTCAGAGAAGGGAGAAAAATCTGTATTGTTTGAAGTGATCAGACGTCGTTTCCTGGCATATACAGGACCTACCACGCCTATGACAATTTGACAAACACTTACAGGGCACCTACTTGTGGTGCTCGATACGAGGTCCAATGGTACCTGAGACACACACGTGCTCCCTGACATGAATAAGCTTACAGCCTGCAATCACGCGTTTGGGGGGAGGAAGAAGCAGGGTAGACACCCAACCCACGGGCACTATGGAGCTGAATCATTGTTAAGACATGAACATCATTCCACACTCATTTTTAAAGAGCTACTACCCTGTACTCCCCCCAAGGGCCCCTCTGCAACCTCAGCTGCCCTGAGCCATCTTCTGAGGATCCCAAATCTCCCCACAGGCCAACAACTGAGAGGTTAACTGGAAGGCCGGGCCCTGTGGTATAACTGACTGGCCTTCATTCTGACTACATGGTGCCTCTGCCACACTGGTTGTTAAATATTTTGAATATCACCTCTGGGTAGGAAAAAAACTGGGATGTCAGGGTGGCTTGAACAAGCGTGGGCTTGGCCCTATCTGCTAAATGGATGGTCTGCAAGGACCAGAGGGGGGCGGGGTGATTAACAATCTCCACCTCCACGAGAGTGGTTCTACGGAAGTGAGAGTCCATCCATTGCCAAGAAGGCGAGAAGGAAGTTTAAGAAACTCAGGGCTTCCCATCTTGAGGAAGGGCTCCAAGCCCTGGGGTTGACGTTCACTGACAAATTCCCAGGAAGTTCCTGAGAAGCCAGTTTCCTCCTAATGTTTTAAACGTTGGGTCCACCTTCTCTGGAATTTTCATAAGCTGGTTATCATGGAAAGTTCTCCTCACTTTTGAGTTTTTGCTCCCCAGATGTTGAAGAGGTTAAAAAATAAACCACTTGGAAAAAGCCAAACTTTTGGAGCTTTGACTTTACCTTTGTATTCATTGCAATATTCTGGTTGGGATATTACGGCAGTGTTACCACCGGGAGAGGCTGGGCAAAGTGTACCCATGATCTCACAGCTTTCGTACGTGAGTACAGTGCTCTCAAGATAATGAAAATTTTCAGAAACGTGGACCCAGCAGCCTGCTCTCGCACTGCGGGCCTGCTCAGAGACTGGCATGTGCACTATTGGCATGTGTATATTATATGTCCTACTGTATATTTATACATTGAGCAGAAGGCCAGACAGGGTGAGAGGAAAGGGAAGGCCATAGGTCCTCCAGCTAAAGAGGTGAAATGTGGTCTTTGACAGTTCTCCGAGCGTCTCCATGCTGTAGGCTTAGTCACCAGGACTGATGTCCGACTCCTAAGACCCCCCAGCCCTGCGGCCCCTCCAGAGTCCTTGCAAGGGCTATCCGTTTTGTTTTTCTGACCAACAATCTTTCCATCCTGGGAAAGCAAACTGCTTATACTGGTGGACTCCCCCTTTCCCACTCCACTTGCTCTGGAGGAGCTGTCAATCATACTGCCCTACCCTACAGGCCAAAGAATTGGCTTGTGACACAGTCTGACTAATCACAAACAGAAATCACTGCCAAGAGTTGGATTCGTGACCAGAGCTGGGCCAGGCAGAGACCATCGTAGATTTCTTTTTCCTCCAATAGTGGCTGGAGAAGCATTTTCTTTCAACATTGCTGAGTTAGATGGTATTAAGCCTAGAGCTGGATAAGGCAACAAAGGAGAGAGTCCTTCAGTGAGAGGAGAAATGGAGGCCAACACATGGTGAGAAGTTAAGCAATGAGACAGCCAGGGAGAACTAGAGAGAGAAAGAGAGAGAAATCAACTTAACCTGAGCCTCTGGACACCACCCTTTGGCCTCCAGTTCCATGAGACACCATGAGCTGGGTTTCTGTCACTAACCCACAGCTTAACCTTTCATGAACTGGGCCTGTAGTCCCCAGCTCCCCCCCTGGGTGGTCGGCCCACAGACAACCCTCTAGTTCTTAAGACCCTGATACTGGAAACAAAGGCAGGATTCTAACAGTGACAAACCTTTCGTTCCATGGATGATAAATGGAATGAGGCTGGGCGAAGATGCAGCAGCCAACTCCCCTGCACACGTAAACCTGAGCTAAGATCCTTGCTGAGGCGGCGGGCTAGTCTCAAAGATTAATATTGTTTCCAGGAGCTATTAGTTTGGATGCAGGAAAAGATGAGCCCACGAGAGGAGAGTCTTGGATGTAAACAACTCCATGTCTACCTCGGGGTATAGGTGACAGCTCCAGACAAGCAATTCAGAGACAGTTTGGCAAACACCTGCTACGTGCTGCCCAACATCCCAGGTGCTGTGGGGATGGAAACAGGAGCAAGACTCAGGTCTCTCCTTCAGGGACTTGGGCTGTTTGGGAGGACACGCACCAAGGATAGGTGAAGGACAGTGGCGTCACAAACAAGCCTCGGAATCAGAACACCTAGGCTCAAAACCGCAGCGTGGCCCCACCTGCCAGCAACCAGCGGCCAGATGCAGGCATCAGCTGCATTTGTGTAGCAAATGACCTGACCCTATCGTCTTAGTGCCTCAGTGTCTTTCTCATCAAAGCGAGGATAACAGCGTGCTGCCTACGTCGAGGTTGTAGTGAGGACTGAACTAGAGGATACCTGTAAAATTCCCAGCAGGTGGTACATGCTTGGTAAGTGGTATTTGTATTGTCATCGTCACCACCATCATCATGAATCATTATTACTATCATTATCACCAATAATATCACGAGGACTTCGGAATAAACTATTGAAGGAGGTCAATGTTCTATGGGGATAAGGAAGCAAAAGCTTAATTGAGGGATTCATGGAGGTTTTCTGGGAGAGGTGGTGCTTGAGCTGGGCTTTGAAGAATAAGTGTGGGTGGCAGGGAGGATATTCTCAGTGCTACAAGACCAACGGGCATCAAGAACTAGAGCCAGAGTCATTCCTGCTTTTCTAACCAGCTGGGCTTTAGTGAAGGCCATACTGTTGAAGCAATGGGGGGTGCCCAACCATCCAAGAACCCAAGATCTGGGCCCCTCAGCAAAAGCACCGAGGGGCTGCTCAGAATCTCCCCAGAGAATCCACTCACGTATTTGCCAAGAAGATGTTCTTGTTCTGATTCTATTCAGCCAGAGAAGCCCAGGGAATATTCAGAGCTCTGGAGACAGAAACAATATAAAGGCAGTCATTTCTCTCTGAAACAACAACTTATATTTTCATATCTTTGATACACAGTCTAATACTCAAATCAATAGGCCAATGGAGATTCACACACTGCAAGTTTAATAAGGAAAATAGTTTTTAAAAAAAAGTTTGGAAAGCTAGAGATATTACCTGCAGGTGTGTTAGATTGTGGGGGTGGGGTTATGGCAGTACTTTCTTTTCTCCCTAGTGTAATGAAACAGAAAGCTAAACCTCTGAGTTGATTATAATCACATAGAAATGGGAGCTTCTGGCTGTTTTCTGCTCCCCCTCACCCCTCCTACCCTTGCCCCAATCGATACAACAAGTTTTATCTTCTCTGATGAAAACTCAACTTTCGGGCTGTTTTTGCAATTTAGGCTTCCTCATGCTTGGTCTGGCTTTGTAGTCAGGGAAGTCAGCTTCCAAACCAGAGGCATGAGTTTTGGAAGCCCAAAGCAAAGGCTTGTTCCGTAAGATGGATGAGAAATAATTGATAAAAATAAAATCTGTAAAACAGAGAATGCTGACAGGATTGAGAAGGCCCAGAGAGATTGGGCAGCTCTTGCAGACCTCTTTCCTTATCCCATGGCTGTGTGTGCTCCCTGATGGTGAAATGATTACCCTGGTGCCAAGGTCAAGCTTAGTTCACCCAGGCAACAGCCCCTGGCTCCTTTAGAAATAAGAAGTGTGGCCACCAATTCTCTGTAGCAGTGTTTTGATTGGAGCAATTACCTTCTAGACTATATCTAGTCAATAAATAATCATTGGGTGCCTACTGTGTACCAAGCACTATTCTAGGTCCTGGGGATACAGCAGTAAATAATACATAATAGCTCACAGAGCTTATACAGGCATACCTTGTTTTATTGCACTTCACAGATGTTGCATTTTTTGCACCTTGGAGGCAAGACCCTCCACCAGCCCAAAATTATAACTTGTTTCGAGTTCTGGTCAAGATAGCAGAGTAGGTAAATGCTGTGCTTACCTCCTCTGATGACTACATCAAAATTACAACTAAACTATAGAACAACCATCATTGAGAATCACCCGAAGTTTAGCTGAACAGACGTCCTATAACTAAGGGTACACAGAGGAAGCCACCTCAAGACTGGTAGGAGGGGCAGAGACAAGGATTAGGCTGGTCGCACACCTACATATGGCAGTTAAAAATCAGGAAGTATATCTTAGCTGTGAAGTTCTCCCCAAGGAGCGAGTGGTCCTAGCCCCACACCAGTTTCCCCAGCCCAGGGTTCCAGTGCTGGGGAGAGAAGTCCCCACAACTTCTGGCTGTGAAAACCATCAGAGATTGTGGCTGAGTGAGATGGAAAGCAGCTGGAATCCTAGATGTTCCTCATAAAAGTCCCATGCACAGACTTACTGCTGACGCACTCACTCTTTCTGAGCCCCAGCACTGGGATAGCAGCTCAAAAGGCACTAGGGACATAAGGGAAGGAACTGAGTTGTCTGGCTGCAGGACAAGGGCTGGAGGGGCAGCTTTCTCCCAGACAGAAGTGTTGGCAGAAGCCATCATTTCTTCGTTGAGCCCAGCCCTCCACCCAACTGGCATGCATAGGCTGGCACCATATCTCAGTCTCCATTAACCTGGTTAACAATGTTTATCCCACCCTGGTGATTCCCTGAGATCCCACCCCACCCAACTTTCAGGCCCACCAAGTGGCTTTTCAAGTCACTTCCAGTGGCTTTTCTATACAAATGGTCTGTTTTGGCTCATGCTGCGGACTTTCCTAAAATCTCTCAAAGGTTCACAAAATCCAAACAAGTAGTATCCGGCTTTGACCTGCCCCATACCTCTTGCTAAATAGCCCCAAGACAGGCACTAACAGCAGACAGACTTGGTTTGCAAATTGGCCTTTCAAAGCACCTCAAAGCAGACCATGAGCAGTGGCCATCTCTAGATTGTTTTGTGGCTCATGCCAGGTAGCTCTGGACAGGGAACAGACTATGGCCGAACTTGGCCTGCAGTAGGTCCCCTCCCAGGAGGCGTCATGACTGGCAGGCCCAGTGGCCAACTCTGGACTTGGCCAGAGGAGCATCACCCTATTGCCTCTAAGGATGACACAACCTAAGGGCAGACTGGGCAGGCACCAGAGCCCCACTAGAGTGAACCCTGCTCTGTAGGGTCAGACTCTGCACCACAGCTCCTCCACTGTAGTCAAGGCTAGTCCTCACAACTAATCAGCCTGAGGGTCAATCCCTCCCATTGACATACAAACAGCAACCAAGGCTCAAATACAACAGGGAGGCACACAGAACCCACACAAAGGACACACCTGGAGCACCCAGCTCAGGTGACCAAGGATACTGTGCCACTGGGACCCATAGGACACCTACTACATAGGGCCACTTTACTAAGACTGGGAGGCATAGCAACAATACCTGATACATAGAAACAAACACAGGGAGACAGCCAAAATGGGGAGACAAAGAAACATATCCCAAATGAAAGAACAGAACAAAGCTCCAGAAAAAGAACTATACAAAATGGAGACAAGCAATCTACCAGATGCAGTGTTCCAAACACTGGTTATAAGGATGCTCAAAGATCTCAATGAGAACTTCAACAAAGAGATAGAAAACATAAAAAAGAACCAGTCAGAAATGAAGAATACAATGACTGAAATGAAGAATACATTAGAGGGAATCAACAGTAGATTGGATGAAGCAGAGGATCTACTCAGCAATTTGGAAGACAAGGTAGCAGAAAACACCCAATCAGAACAGCTAAAAGAATGAAAAAGGGCCTCTGGGACAACATCAAGCTTATCAACATTTGCATCATAGGGGTACCAGAAGGAGAAAAGAAAGAGCAAGGGATTGAGAACCTATTTGAAGAAATAATGACTGAAAATTTTCCCTACCTGGCAAAAGAAATAGACATACAAGCCCAGGAAGAACAGAAAGTCCTAAAGAAGATGAAATCAAAGAGGCCCACATCAAGACACATCATAATTAAAATGCCAGAGGTTAAAGACAAAGAATCTTAAAAGCACCAAGAGAAAGTCAGTTAGTTACCTACAAGGAGCTCCCATAAGACTGTCAGATGATTTCTCAACAGAAACTTTGCAGGCCAGAAGGGAGTGGCACAGCATACACAAAGTGATGAAAAGCAAGGACCTACAACCAAGATTACCCAGCAAAGCTATCATTTAGAATCAAAGGACAGATAAAGAACTTCACAGACCAAAAAAAAAAAAAAGAAGCTAAAGGAGTTCATCACCACCAAAACAGTATTACAAGAAATGTTAAAGGGACTTCTAGAAGAAGAAGGAGACAAAATAATGATAATAATAATAATTAATAATAATAAATGACCAATGTGAGATATAGATAATATATTACAGAATTGTACACCTGAAATCTATGTAACTTTACTAACAATTGTCACCCAATAAACTTTAATTTAAATAAATAAATAAATGGCAATAACTACTTACTGACAATGTAAGTGTATTAAATGCTATAACAAAAAGACAGGGTGGCTGAATGGATAAGAAAGCAAGACCCTTATATATGCTGCCTACAAGAGACTCACTTCAGATTGAAAAACGCACAGACTTAAAGTAAAGGGATGGAAGAAGATATTTCATAAAAATAGAAACAAACCAAAAGCTAGGGTAGCAATACGTATATCAGACAAAATAGATTTTAAAACAAAGGTTATAACGCGAAACAAAGAAGGATCCATTAACTCCACATTTGGGTATTTATCCAAAGAAACCCAAAACACTAAAAGACACACGTATCCACATGTTCATTACAGCATTACTTATAATAGCCAAGATGGCAGCAACCTTAGTGTTCATTGATAGACGAATGGATAACGAAGATGTGGTACATTTATACAGTGGAATATTACTCAGCCATAAAAAAGAATGAAATCTTGCCATCTGCAACAACATGGATGGACCTAGAGGGTATTACGCTAAGTGAAATACCACGTGATCTCATTTATATGTGGAATCTAAAAAACAAAACAAATGAATAAACAAAACAAACAAACTTACATGCAGAGAACATTTTGATAGTTGCCATATGGGAGGTGGGTTGAGAGGGTGGGTGGAAAAGGTGAAGGGATTAAGAAGTACAAATTGGTAGTTACAAAATAGTCATGGGGATGTAAAGTACAGCATAGGAAATATAGTCAATAAGATTGTAATAACTATGCACGGTGCCAGGTGGGTACAAGACTTACCAAGTTGCTCACTCTGTAAGTTATATAAATGTCTAATCACTATGTTGTACACCCGAAATTAATATAATATCTCAACTGTAATTGAAAAATAGAAAAATATTTTTGAAAAGAGTTATTACTTAAATCTCCTCCAAGGGTTTGCCTAGACAGACCTGAGTACCTCTAGCGACGGGGCACTCTGTGCTCTTTGAAGAGCTCTGGAACTGGGCTTCTGGGGAGGGGTGTGGGGGGGAGAGGCAACAGAAGGCATGTGGTCAAGTTGCCCAAATGTGCAGCTAAGTGGTAAATAAACCTTGGGGCTGTAGGCAGCTGGAGAGTCTTTCAGGGTACAGAGGGGCCTTAGTGTAGTACCCCACTCACGTCTGGCCAGCCCTCACTCAGACACTGTTGGCTACGGCCCCAGCTGCCATGTTTCTGGAAGAGAATAACAGAATGCATAACTTTATACTGGAGATCATTTTGCTCATGTTCCCAGGTGTCTGCAGAGATGGGTCTCTGTTAAGATTTATTACCCTCCTGAGACTGACAGAGCCACACACAACACCTGCAAATCTTTCTTTATGGACTTTATTCCCTGGTCAGAAAGCAAACAGCAAAATGCTCACTCCTCCCCAGATGGAGCGAAGGAAGTCAACCCTCCAGACCTCCAGCTGTCCCCCCATCCCCTACACCCCCCAATCCCACCTGCTGTCACGACTCAGCTCTCCTGAGTCACGGAGCTTTAATTGGGGCTAATCTCCACTCCTGATTTGGGTAGATGTGGCTGAATCAAAACGAGGACAAAGCTGTCAGTCGTGGAACAGGGGAGACTTGTCAGTCTAAGCGACTGCATTACCAGCGAGTCACAGGACAGGGTCTGGCAGCTTTCTCTCCCCTTTTCCTTGATGCCCCTTAGTCTCCATGAAGTTGCCAGCAAAGCAGATGAAACCAAGTTGGAGCTGACTTAGCCCCGAGGAGATGGGGCCGGGGGGCGGCTGTGTGGGGCACCCGAGTGGGCAGCCACGAAAGCTGCTATGATCAGGGCTGGCAGGGATGGAGGCAGCAGCCTGGCTTTCTCCAGTGGGAGTCCAAGGGTCTTCTCCCCCTGTGGTCGTGGCAACTATAGAGTTCAGAGACCCAGTTTATAACCTCTGGGATCCGGGAGCTGCTCGGCAGGGAAGACCCCATCTAAGCCAAGTGTTTGCTTTGGGGCATGGAAAAATCTTTGACAAGCCCTCCGCGGACCACAGGGAGTGTGCAGGTGAGAGAGAAAGGTGGCCTTGCTGCCTGGTGGCTCTCCACACCTGCTTCTTGTCCTGCGGCCTCAGACCTGTGTCCTCAGGATAAGCTTCCCTCTTTTGCCTTCGTAGCTTGAGTGGCTTCTGCTTCTTACAACCACAGCAGTCTTGATTAAGAGAGTATTTTAAAGCATTTTGCAAAAGGCACCTATGGAGCAAGGGCCCAAACTGGGTGCCCTCTGAGCCTCAGAGCTGCACACACAGCTGCCTAGTGAGTTCACCACGTGGGGTCGCACAGGCCCCTGAACTCCACGGCAATCCTATTGTAAACATGAAAACCCTGGAAGTGAAGCTAATGCCCTAAACCACATTTCCATTCCCAGTCCTTTCCCTAGAAGTCAGCACCATTCGAGTGGTTTGTATGCTGCCAGACCTTTTCATATGCACTTACACACACACACACACACACACACACACACACACACACACACACACACGATATAGATAGCTGTCTGGATGCGTGTTTGTTTTGTTTTCTTAAATGACATGGTATCTATATATCATTTGACCACTCACTTCTGTTTTTTCTGCTCAGGATGTCTTGGCCATCTTTCCACATCAGATTAACCTCAGTCTTTTGACCTGCTGTGTAGTAATCCATAGGCCGCCCAGACCATAATTCACATAGCCATCCCTTGTTGCAGAACAGCTGAGCTCTATCCCCCTTTTATTTTGTCAAATACAAACAGCACGAGAGAGCAATCCCTTGCAAAGGCTCGTTGGGACAGGCCACTAGAGCCAGACTCATTTCTGTTCTCCTCAGCCGCCACCCAGCCCAGGAACATATGAATCTGCTCCTCCCGCGCAGCCATTGCAGAGCTGCCCCGAGTCCGTGCCTGGCCAAGAACAGCAGCTGTCCCCTCCTCCAACACTGAAATCCTCATCCCTCCGGCCTTCGTTTTGGGCTGAAGGCCAAATGATTTCCTGTGTTTTCTCTGTTTATCAGCTCTCTAGTGTCATGATACCACCCACTCAATAAAACAGAGCAAACAAACTCCCACAACCCACAAACAGCTCTGAGCCACAGGCCCCAATTTTATTTCCTAATTAAGCAGTCATTCTCAGCCAATCAAATGATATGCTTGTCATCCCGTTTGGATTTGTGGGCAAACAAATCAGCTGGGCCTCAGGCAGTAGCTCCTGTGGTGGGGGCATGGGGAGGAGGCAGGGGCAGGAGGGCCCCCTCCCTGTTCCTCTGCACTGCAGCCCCTCCCCACCTCATCCCTGCCCTGCTGCTGTGTGTCTGCACAGTGAACAGGTGTGCAGGGCCGCCTGCCTTGGGGTGGCCAGGGTCAAGGCTGCTGGATGAGGTCCCCGAAGCCCCCTCCTCTGCAGCTTCACAGCTCCCTCCCTTCCTTTTACCAGGGAGATGGCCCCACAATGAGCACTATTAATGCAGAGGACATGAGGGCCACCTCTTTGTGACAACTAGATCAGGGGCCGTGGCCTGGCCTGGCCAGAGCCTCCTTCCCTCGGGCTGGATAAAGACACACGGGCCCCAGGGAGAGAAGGAAGTGTGGCCACTCTTCCCAGAAGGCGTGTGGATGTCCCCGAGCCCTGACTTGCTGTCCTCCCATCACAGCTCTCTGCTGTCACCTGCTCTACGTGCCTGGCCTTGTCATTCCCCATCCCTGGGCCTTTGTATCTTCATCTGTGAGAGGATGGATAAGCCCCTGCCAGGCTGCCAAGGACACTGCGAGCCGGGCTCTCTCTTCATGGGCACACATGATACTCCTCTAGTAACAAGCCTCTCCCTGGTTGAAAGTTACAAATCTCCTGTGAGTTAAGTGACAGGCTGTTGGCATTGCTTCCTCTGGCTTTGGCATAAAGAGGAAATGTGAATCCAACATGATCTGGAGAGGAAAGAATACATCACATGTGAAGGCTGGGACTTTTCTAGCTGGGAGACACAGGAGACAGACCCTGTCAGGAATCCGAGGTTACTCAGTTGGTGGATGGGATGGTTAAGATACAGAAGTAGGTGCTCAGACTCCAAACCGGGGGTCATTTTCCCCGCCACGCTGTCCCACTGAAGAATGTCCCCTTCACGTCTATCTGTATGTCCCCCTACCTGCACTTAGGTGCCTGGAACCCCATGTCATTAACACTTCCCCATCAGCCAACTGGGGGACCTCCATCAGCTCCACACACCAGACCTTTTCTTTCCCGTCCCCTCACCCAAACTCATCTGCCCATCTAAGGGACACATGCTGACTCACTTCCTGGTGATAACGGCTAAAGGTCACCACAACCCCTTCACTCACACAGAGGGTCACATTTTTCCAAATCCTTTCTCCTTTCCCACATCGTATGGGCCCTGAACTGGTCAGACTTGGACAGCAGTCAAAGAGATGGGCTGAGATGAGTTGAGGCAGAGTGGTTTCACCATGCCTGGGACTAGAGGGGACCAGAAAGGATGCTCAGGAAAGGGGGCGCAAGCCTGAGGCCCTACTCAGCGCATGAGCTCTCGTAGGTGCTTGTCAGATGAGTGAACGAATGAATGAATGAATGGAGACCGGAGGTAGACACATCAGGAGGAATGCTGGGAAGACCCTCAACTCCAGTGAATGGTCATGGGGGCCAGGAGGACAGAACAGACGGATATCAACATCATGCTCGGGGGTGCAGAGATGATAACAGGGTGCCCAACACCCCACCCCTTCCTCTAACAGACTTGGATTTCCCTCGCCCTCACTGCATGCAGCTCGCGTGGGACTGCCAGTCAAGGAGATCCTGGCCATGCCGGCACAGGCCCCAACCAGGCCAATTAGTCCCTCTCTCCCATGAGAGTTTGCCTTGAACAGAGTGACACAGGGACAGAAAATGCGGGCTGCTGACTCTTCCCACCAGGGACTACTTCAACTGTCCTGTTGCTTGTCCACCAGGACGGGCCTCCTTATGGCTCCTCCCACGTGTGTGGCCAAGCTCCTCCCACCTGTGACCGAGCTCTTCCCACGAGGAACCCTCTATCCTTGTCATAAGTTTTTGGGGGGTTTTGTTTTTTGTTTTTAGATTAGCGAGAGGGATTTCTGTCACTGGCGACCAGATAATCCCGAATAATAGAAGTTCAAACGTCAAGAAGGTTGGAGGGGCAGGGTCTTAGGCAGTTTTCTAGGTATCTCCCTGGATACTGGGGCTTGCTGTGTGGTCCCTGGTGGGCTGACGTGTAGGAGAACCTGCCTGCTTTTTGAGAGCAGGAGAAATGACAGCCGTAGTCTCTCCCGGGCATGTGTGGGGCCGTCAGCAGAGCGCGCTCCTGGACCCTGTCTGTCTGCAGTCTCAGAGCCTCGGCCTCCCTCAGACCTGCGGGGCCCTGACTCTCCTGGAAGGGGGCCTGATACGCCGGGGCCATACGCGCCTTGCACGCGATAAACACCGTTGGACTTTTCTTCTGCTCCGGCTGGAGGCTGACAGCCCCCCGGGGGGACATGCAGGTTGGCGAGCGAAGCCCCCTGACAGGTTCTCTGGGAATTCCTCTGCTGGCTCCTTCTCTAGCAAGTGGAATCCTCCCACGTCGTTGTCAGACAGTGTTTATAAAGAGCAGTTGCTTCCTTTCCCACTCTGAACAGCTCCGAAGTCTCATGTGAGAGAAAGACCAAGACAGACAGACAGACAGACAGACAAAGAGAGAGGGAGAGAATGAGGGAGAGAGGGAGGGAGAACTGGGAGGGGCAGGCAATGGGGAAGAGAGTGAGAGCCTGAGCGGCACATCCGTCTCGTCTGATGATGGGCTGGACGGGAAAGGAACTGGAGAAGCGATTGGGTTGGACGGGGAAAAGCAGCCAGCTCACCTAATGAGCTGAAGTCACTAGCAGCGTCCCAGAATCATGCTCCGTTCCTTTGGGTTGTTTGGTCGCCAGGGCCACGTCCCAGCCCCTCGCAGAGCTTACAGAGGGTGCATGTGAGGATACTGGGCAGAGCAGGGGACGCTGGCCAGCCCCACCGCAGGACCCAAGGCAGACAGGGGAGGGTGGGAGGCACCTCATGCTCCCCCCAACCAGGACCGTCCTTTCCCCGCCGTCCCAAGTGTCTCTACCCCCTTGTGCCGATTCATCTCCTTTCATCTCTTCCACTGTTTCCACTGCCACCACCTCTTGTCTTCCCTTTGTCTTCTGTTCCCTCCCGCCTCCCACTCCTTTCTCTCTGTGACTGTTTGTCTCAGATGACATCTCCTGCTACTGACTTCTCAGTCTGGGCTTTAGCCAGCGGCCATGCAGTGGAGGAAGCCCCGGCTGGCAGAACTCGCAAGCCAAACTTTGCTATGGTTACTGGCCTGCCTGGGGATTGGCTGCTCTGGCTGAGCCAACCAGTGATGCCAGGACATTGGGGTCACGTGGCGGAGATCAGGCGGGCTCACTGGGAATAACCCTGGGAGGGGGGAAGGCGGTTGCTGGGGCTGTGGGAGGACCGTCCGTCCCACCTGTCGCCATGGTGAAGACTTCTGATGGTTCTACCCAGTGAGCATCTCTCAGTGACCAGAGACCAGCAGGGCCATGGTGTGGGAGCAGCAACTCGTGACCATTTAGCAGAAGAAGTCGGAACATGCAGAGAGCTGGCCCTGTTAGATGTCCGAACCTTTAAAGACCAAGAGTATCCACCAGGCACAATCTCTCCCTTTAGTCTGCAGGGTACTTGAACCCTACAGATCAGAAACGGGGAAGAGCTGGAGCTGGATCCTCTGCTCCAAGCGGGCCGATGAGAGCAGGAGGCTGCCTACTCACGCCTTGGACCTGTGGACTCTGGTCCTCATGTCTGCAGGGGGACAATAGATGTACTGACCACAGGGTGCGGGGCTGCAGGGAGACCAGGTGCCATCACTCACCATTGTCCGGCCCCTCACAAGGCTCCACGTGGCTAGGCTTCTTAAAATGATTTTTACCCACATGAAAAGGGTTTTGATTTATCAAGATGGTGATATTACTATTAGCCAGACCCAGAAGAACAGATCTGAGCAGAGCAGAGGCAGCTCAGAAAGTGACTCAGCTGAGAAAACAAACCTGCCTTCGCGCCCCTCCTCCCCTTTGTTTGCACCAACAAACCACCTTTGTCCGCCTCCCACCCCCCCACCGGTTAGAGGCACATGAAAAACGTTCTGAGAGAGTCACATTGAGAACTGTGAAGCCGTTTTCACAGTTGCCGTGAAACGCTCTTCCTCCCGAGCTGCCTGAAGCCAACTTGGCTGACCTCTGGGCTAGGACTTTTCCACTGCAGTGGCAGCAGCCGGCTGCAAAGGAGCGGCCTCCAGCCCCAGGAAGGGGTCCCTCCCACTGCTCCGTCTCATTCTCTCCTGCCTTGTGCCCTGGCCAGACAACAGTCACTGATGGGTGCTGGGAGCTGGGGACGGTGGGTGGGTGGTGGGAACAGTGGCACAAAACTGGCAGCTCCTGGTGGGGGCAGGGCTTTTCAGACAGCATGTGGCATTGCAGACACAGAGATGGGCAATCTGGCATCTTCCCAACGGCAGCAGAGGCCCTCCGTCAGAAAGGGCGACCTTACACTCTTCACTCCTCATCCCAACCCTCTCCCAAAAATCACCTTCCTCAGATGGTCTCCTTTGTGAAACGTGGCCCCTTTCTTCTCTCTCTTCTTTCCTCAGGTCAGTCCCTCCCCTTGTTCCCTGTCCCCTCATATCCTCTGGATGGAACTGAGTTGCCTGGTCTGCAGGCCTAACGGAGCCATACATCCAAGAGCATCTACTTTGTGCGTAAGGGAAGTCTGAGGGCCAGAGAGAGGAAGCTACTCGCCAGTGTTACACAGTAGGCAGTGACAGAGATGGGGACAACCGAGGCCTCCACCTAGGGCCCCAATCCCAGGTTCTTTCCCCTGCAGGAGAGGGCCTGGCTGAATTCCACCTCACACTGTCGCTGCCAGGGAAAGACGTCCGTGGTCAGTTATCATGGGTAGCAAGGACTGACCGAGGATAAACACGCTTGCTTGATGCAGGACTTCTCAGAGCCTTTGACATGTGACAGTACATAGGAAATCTTGTTCAGGTGTGTGTGGAGCGGGGAGAGGTGTGCGAAGATACACAATATTTTCCAGATTTAATTGACCTTTCCTGTTTCCAACAACCATCTTAAAGACTAACATCCAACAGAACACATTGAAACCACCAGGCCAGGGCTTCTGCCTTATGGTCCAGCCCCAATAATGGACACCCCTTTCCAGCTGTCTGCCCAGGAGAGAAGCAGCTCCTGCTACACCAGGAGACCGGGCTGTGGTTCTGGAATCACCAGCCTTTAAAAGCGAAGCCGCAGTATAAAACAGACGCAGACTAACAGAATGCTTCTCTCTCGGCTTACTTTAGTTTGAGAACTCCACATTTAATGAAATATTTCAGGACAGAAGGGGCGAGGGGAGGAACGTTTGCCCTGCTCCCGAGACTGCCACACATCAGCCCAGAACAAATTAAAGCAGGGGCTCCTCAGAAGTCCTGTGATGAGAAGCTAAAGGGTTCGGGGCTGAGTTTGGGCCAACTGTGGTAATAACACAGCAGAGATGTGGAGGCTTTGGAAGGAAATAATACCTTGGAGCGCTTATTTTCAGGAGGCTCTGCTGTCCACACACACACCCTCCCAGGCCTCTAATCGGGAGCTACTGAGAATCGCTCTTTTTCTCACTTTTGTAATATGAGAAGCAAGTTAATTAAAATCAATCCAATGCCAGTCTCCGCTTCGGCTGCAGTTCTATCAACAGTGTGTTTTGATGGCAGTGCAGGAAGTTGGCTATTTAGACACACTGCTAATTGCATTAATTTTAGGAAGCATTAGCTAGGCCCTGCGATTAATTACATGGGCAGCAGACAGCTGCAGCCACCAGATTGGGGCATGAGGAAAGCAGAAGCACCCAGAACACGCAAATAACCAGAAATGCTTTCACTGCTCACAGATGTTTGTAACAGTGACCCTGGGAAGCATGGAGACCTGGAAGGTCTGTCTGAATCCTGGAAGAGAGATGAGTGGGCTACTCATATAACGCTCCTTTCGGAGGAATGTTTTTGGGCTCTAACTCTTTGAAAGCTGGTCATTCGTGGGGGATACTTGTGCCGTATCTCATGGAATCAGAATTTCTAGTGAATTAGTTTTGATACAATTTTTCCATTCACTAACCAGTCTGAGATAGAAATTCTCATTCTCATTCATTCTCTCTTCCTCCCTCTCTCTCTCCGTCCCCTCCCTCATTTTTCACAATGCACACACACACGTGCACACACACACACAGAGAGATTAATCGATATGCACATATCTTTTCTATGAATATAAACATTACATGCAAGTATATAAATAAAGAAATAGTTTAAAAATGGAGAACTAGATGAAGACTTGTCCTAAGGGGAAATAAGTTTTAATATAGAAAAGGCAGAGGAATACATGGGGAGGTGAGGGGATATTTGTTCTCTTGTCAGACTCCCCCAGCTCCCCTCTCCCACCTACTAAATCTTACCTAGTTCTCATGGCCCAACTCAAGAGCCTTGCTTTTTCTTGAAGAGTTCGCAAATGCCTGAGAGGGAGACTGGCATCTGGGCCAGCGCTTGAAAAGTACTGCAGGTAAATGGCAGGTACCTCTCAGGCCCATAACTGTGCTGTGAAATAAAACTGAGTAAGCTTCTGGGCCGGTCTCAGAAGGGGTCCCTGAGATGGTTGTTCACCCAACCCTTCAGACGAGAAACCCAGCGTCTGAGACGTAGAGGAATCTGGCGGGTCTCACGACTCCCTGACACCAAAGCCCAGGCTCTTGGCCATTGTGCCCCCCACCTCTCTGGGTAGAGACTCTTGGTGCCCGGTGGGCAAAGAATAATTCGGTCCTACCCAGGCTCTAAGGGCACCATCTGGTTTAAGAACTGCTTTCTTTGGGCACAAGCAAGATCCTCGGTGAATATGACACACGCATTAGCACTATGGCATGGGCACTTCTGCACCCTCACAAGTTAACCCTAAGCTGGGGACTCCTTCTCTGGAAGCAGGCAGACGAGGCAAGGTGACCTTATCCAGGCCCTTCACGAGGTGGGCAAGCATGCCACTTGGGATTAGCCCCAGACCATTACACCAGGCCACACACAGAAAGCCTGGCTCTTCTTTCAATCAAACAGACCCCTGGCTCTTCTTAGCAAATTTAATATGAGGGCTGGAACCATCTTTCAATTGTAGCCTGTGCTTTCTAGAGAGAAGGAAGAATAGTTGTTTACCAAGGCCTCCCAGCTCTGCAAAGACAGAGGAATACAGATGTTCCCCCTGGCTCCGACAGAGTGAGAAGAAATCATTTTTTAGCACCTGTCCAAATTGTGCTATACTGTATTAGATGATTTAACTTGGTGTTTCAGCCTACATTTGATTTTGCTCAAAGATTTATAGCAAAGCTGTAAAAAGATGAGTCACAGTGTTTCCTGTGCCCAAATAATAATGGCAAGTGGCTGCCACACACAATGCTACCTTCCCCTCCCGTGTCAGTGGCAGACATTGCTAATCAATCTTGATGCTCTGTCCCAACAACCCCAGATTTGGCCTTAGAATCCTCACTGTAGCTCTCCAGACTATCTGAGCAAGGACATGAGATGAAAACCATTTGCTATTCCTGCCAAAGAAGCAGAAGAAGCTGGGAAGAACAGAATACAACAGAGGAGACAGACATAGCATCAGGAGAAAAATATACAAAGAAAGAAAGAGCTGAGAGCTTTGCCAAGTGGATGGATCTGGGAGACAAGTGATAGAAAACAGGCTTGGAGAATTTAAGAGAGCTGTTGATGAGCTGTAACTCTGGTAACCAAAAAGTGTTAATGTGACACTTAAAGCAAGGACTATAGCTCTTTAAGAGTTGAAAATAAGCTGGGCTAAGAGTCGGAGCTGTAAAAGGGGCCAGAGACAACCAGCAGTATTAGGTTGAGCAAAAGTAATTGAAGTTTTTGCAATTATTTTTAACCTTTTAAACCGCAATTACTTTTGCACCAACCTAATATTTGTAGGATAAACACAGCAATTACTGAACCCTGAACTTTATGACTGTTAAATGACTATAGAAATAGATACAGATATATATATATATATATATGTGTAACGCACACACATTCCAATAATACCAACGATAGTTCACATGGTAGGCACATAGTCTACCATGTGCCAGGGGTTGTGCCAAGTGTTTTCCATGCACTATGATATAGAGATCATTATTATCCCATTTTACATGCATGGAAACAGAGGTCTGCGCAGGATAAACAACTTACAAAATCAAATGGTTAGAAGATGGTGGAAACAGGATTTGACTCTAAGCCGTATTACCCCAGCGCCTTTCTAAATAAACAATTTCCTATCTACTTTAGATCCTTGCAATATAGCATTCTCCTGGGGGAGAAGCTAGTCCAGGTCTTTCCCTGTCTGGGAATTCCTACTGTTAAGCATGTAGTTGTCCACACGTTTTGTGTGCGCGTCAGTCCCTGGAGATACCAGACGGACAAGGCAGCCGAGGGCCCTGAACTCACTTGTAGTTACTGCCTTTTCCCTGAAAATAAAGGGCTGTGCAGCAGCGAGGGTACCTTAGACCAGCCCTTCACATATGGCCGGAGAAATGGAAGTGGACTTTGGGATGGGAAACACCAGGGGCATCCTGGGCTTACCTTGTGCAGCCATGAACGTCACTAACCAGCTCAGCTCACCTCAGGCCCGGCTCTTACCTTAACGGGGGCCATGGGAGCTGTGTCCCTCTCTGGGTTGGGCAGGGTGATCAGATCACCTCTCTTGTCAGAAGGGTTCCTTTGTTCCTGGAGGATTCTGACGTGAAACGGAGATCGAGGACCCCTGGGATGGAGGAAGGTACCACCAACGCAGCGATGGGTCTGAGGTACAGAAGATGTGATGGCCCCACCCTCTCTGGGTCTCCTCCCCCAAGCCTAACAGGAGCAGGGGAGCACATGAGTGTCCCGGGCTGTTGACCTGTGACTTTCCCTGGTGGGGCCCATCTTGGGATTGATGCTACGGTGATTCTGCCCCTTGCACGCCCCAGAAGGCCTTGCACAGAAGCGCTTGGACACTGCACAGGAGCGAGTCCCTCAGTGGCAGACAAAGGGCACAGCATCAGAAGTGGCACCAGAAGACCAGTCTGAGGACCCAGGGGCAGGAGTTGTTTGGGTTTGTTTCAGAGATTATTTTGAGGATCGGGTTGAAAAGCTTCAGACAATTTTTAAGTTCATTATAAGTTCAAACTGGCTCAGTGGGTATTAGGGTCTTCTGCCAATGTTAGAAAAAATAAAATGGCTTTGGCTCAGTTCATAACTCTATCAAGAGCAAAAATCTCTGACTCGGTTTGGATACTGTTTAGGCGTTCTCAGGAGAACGACTTAGTTCATGGTTCAAACCCGGAGTAGAGCCTAAATGGGCAGCAGCAGTCTGATGGGCCCAAACACGGTGGGAGGCAAGCTGTGGGGGGCTGCAGCGGCTGCTGACCTGAAGTCCAAGAGTGAGGAACATTCTGTGAAGGGCGAGGAAGATTCCACAAAGGAAAAACGCATTTCTCCTGTATGCCTCTCCTTTGCTTCACACAGAACTTCCCTTCTGACATCTCTGGGCACCCGGTTGGAGGGGGCGGCGGTTCCCCCAGGAAGCAATTCCCTGGCACCAGCTGAGTGCTCCACAATCCAACCTAATTCTCACACTAAGTGGCGCTCACACAGACCCCACAGGTCAAGGGCTCAGTCCCACAGACTGGCCCCCACTTCAGGTGCCAATCACAAGAAGTAGATCCCGAGGTTACCCACAACTTCTGTCCCACTTGGCTACAAAAGGGGGTTCCCATGACCTCCTCCCCTGTGGATTCAATTACTAGCTAGAACGGCTCACGGAACTCGGGGAAGCACTTCCTCCCTTCCCCAGTTTATTATATAATAAAGGATATGACACAGGATACAGCGAACAGCCAGATGGAGAGGTACACGGGCGGGCCGAGGAGCTTCTGTCCCGTGGAGCGGGGCGGTACCACCCTCCCGGCATGTGGATGGCTCACCAGCCCCGAAGCTCTCTGAACCCCGCACTACTAGGATTTTTATGGAGGCATGCTCGAACCTCGACTCCGTGTCCAGTCCTCATCCCCTCTTACCTCTCTGGAGAATGGGGGGGAGCAGGGCTGAAAGCACCAAGCTTCTAATCGTGGCTCCCATCCAGGAGCCCACCAAGAGTCACCTCATGAGAGCAAAAGACGCTGCTATCATCACCCAGGAAATTGTAAGGGTTTTAGGAGCTCTGTGTCAGGAACTGGGGTCCAAGACTAAATGTTAGAACAAAAGATTCCCCTGGCACCTGCCCTTATTTACAAGGTTTTTAGGAGCCCTGTGTCAGGAACCGGGGGCAGAGACCAGTATATCCATTTCTTACTTCACAGGTTCCCAGAGAAGAGAGAAGCAACTCCCAGCAGACAACCTCCCCCCATCCCCATGGGATGGCAGGAGCCCCAGAGGATAAATGGACTGAGCTCACAAACACAGCCAAGTGGGAGGTCAGTGGGGACAATCCCCAAATGAGGCCTAGAAACCCAGAGGTGGAAGCCAGGGGAGGGGAAGCCTGAGGCTGACGTGGACAGGTGATGAAGGAGAGTGGGACCTTCTACTCCATGGACAGGTGAGCTTGCAGGAAGTGGCTTACTATGACTCCTGGAGAGGAGAGAAGGGTCCCCAGGGGAGGGAAGGATGAGCCAGCACTCTCCCCAGGCAGGAACAGATAGAAATAAATTAACAGCCTTTCCTCTCCCATTATACTTTATTAAGTCTGGCTGCAGTCTCACTCCCTTCGTAAGGATTCCTAGTGGAAGAAGTGTCTGCAGGGAAGAAGCACGTGGAAGATGGAAGCCCTGCTTGCGCCCCTTCAGTGTGGCCATGGGAGTCCACTGGGGTCCCGGAACCTACTCATCACAGGAAGATGCTGCCTCACCATCCCACCCCAAGGGCTCTTCCCCAGCTCCTTTGTCTCATCGTGCTGGGTCATCCTTCAAGACACTGGTCGTAGTCTTGCTTACTTATCTTCTTCCTTTCTTTGTATTCTCGTGCATGGTCTGTTGCCCAAACCTAAACTTAAGAAAGCTGGGACCTTTCTGGCTTATTGGCTGTTGTATCCCCAAGACACAGAGCAGGGCCCCATCCACTAAAGGTGCTCAAAAATTTGTTCGGCTAAATGAATGAAAGAGCAACTGGACGGAGGAGGCCAGAACCCAAACCTCTATCTGGAGGTGTGGCAGAGTGGATGGGGACAGGGAACTGCGTCAATGACTTAGGTGGGAGAGAAGGGACAGGATGAAAGCGAGTTTGAGGGTCTGACCTGTCCTAGTCTCTTACCTGGGACACCCACGTGGCAGAAGGGATGTGGGAAAGAGAGGCGGGAGGGGGTTTAGGGGCACATGCTAGGGTGTAGGGAGGAATGTTAGGGGCACAGGCAGGAGGGGAAAGGGGCGGGGAGAACCACAGGAAGAGGGAATTGGGGAGCCAGGAAAGGAGAGGAAGCCCTGGAATGAAGATGGGGGCAGGTTCCGTCACTGGGGGTCAGACTCAAGTCCCAGCTCTACCCCTGAGGCAATAAGTCAGCCTGTCTGAGCCTCAGTTTCCTCATCTGTCAGATGGGGTAACACATCAGTGCTACCTCTTAGGGCTGTGGTGAGGATTTAGAGAGATGATGTGGGTAAGAGCTTGGCACCGGGCCTGGCAGGTAGCTGTTTTTCTCATGTCAAAAGCCGCGGTTCTAAGCCAGCTGCTCTGGGGCCCTGTCCTGAACCCCCTGGGATAAACGTGTCTTCTCTACCCTGTACAGGCCTTCTCCCTGGAGAGACTTGCTTTAGGAAGTTGCTGGGGAGAGAAATCGCTCCAGTGCCAAAACCCGTGAGGCAGAATCATTCCTGGTCAAGGCAAATATTAGATGGTGCAAAAGTCATTGCGGTTTAAAAGATTAAAAATAATTGCAAAACCCGCAATGACCTTTGCACCAGCCATAGTTCACAGGATTGTCCCTGCATAAAGGCGGCCATCAGAGGCCAGTGGCCTCCTGTCTGTCTTCTTTACTAGTTTGCAACACTCACGGACATTTCTAAAACGTACTGACCATAAACCCAGGTAAGTCTCCCTGGCTGTGGACAAACCTCTTACCTCCCACAGGGTAAGACGCTGTCCTTGGAAAGCTCCTTCTAAGGAGCAAGCCACAAGAAATCGCTGTCCTCTGCTTTTCCATCCTTCCTTCCAGGCCAGAAGGATCCCACGTCACAGGTCAGAGGATCAGGCTGTGAGACACAG
Source organism: Rhinolophus hipposideros (assembly GCF_964194185.1). Lineage (NCBI taxonomy): Eukaryota > Metazoa > Chordata > Mammalia > Chiroptera > Rhinolophidae > Rhinolophus > Rhinolophus hipposideros. The sequence goes on along the minus strand of NC_138067.1, from coordinate 4,039,635 downwards.
AAGCTTTTTCTCCTGCTGAACAGCTTCCTGGAGAGAGAAGTTGGTCGGCCACACTCTCTAACTGCCTCGGGATGGGCGAGCAGCATGGACAAGCCCACGACACCCCAGAAGAGGACGTGACTGGATCCCCAGGAGGCTGCCTGGGAGCTCACTCTGCCGGGAGGCGGTTGGCGGTGGGGGCTGGCCATGGTTTTGCTACCAAGGGTGTGGGTGGAAGCAAGACCTTGGTTTTTCAAAAATATGTCAGGTGTCCATAAATTTTCACCAGACAAAAATGTCGTTGCCAGGCAGGCTATTCTGAGAGCTATTTCACAGAGAAGCTGAGAACACTCTAGGAACCCTCCGTCGAGGAGTTTCCGGGATTCTGGTGCGTTGTGCCCCATCCTCTGGTGAGAAGACACCACTGACTGACCCTGGGAGGAAGTCATACATCATGGGACAGTCGTGGCCCAGAAACAGAGGTGAGAAACAGACTCATTCAAACTAGCTCAGGTAACAGGGTCTGGGGAAGGGGTGACTGGCCAGCCACATGGGGTCAGAGGCTGGGTGGCCAGTGTCCAAGATGGTGCCTCTCTCGGGGTGCTGCTCAGACCTCCTCGGACTTGTCCTGAAACTCCCGCCCCAGCCCCTACGTGCTGCTCCATTTTCTGCTGGCATGTGACCTCTCTGCTCTTCCCAAGTGGCAGCTGCCAGATGCCTTGGCTTACCTTTTCGTTTAAGTGCCACACCACCATAATCGAGCTAATACACACGCGGCACCAGGCGGCCTGAGTTCAGGTTCCAGCTCCGCCACTCTCTGCCTGTGTAACCTTAGACGTGTTATGCCTCAAGTTCCTCCTTTGTAAAAGTAGAATCACAGTTGTTTCTACCTCGTAAAGCTGCTATGAGTATTAAGTGAGTTGATTGATGAAAAACATTCAGATTAGTGCCCAGTAAACAAATGCTTAAAAACATTGGCTGCTATAAACCCCACAAAGGATAAAGACTCAAATACCACCCAGCCAACGAGATTCCTGACATTACCTGCAAAGCAAATTGGCCCAGGATTTCCAAAAGGAGGGAGGGATACGGCTGAGAAAGAAAAACAGCAATTACCCATTCCAGGAAGATCAACATTTCTAAAGAACACTGCTAGATAGTTCTGTCAGCTTACAAAAACTGAAAAAGTTCTCCCTGCCATTCAGCTGAGCCCTGCCTGGTTTTTCTCCCCGTCCGTCCATTGCCCGTAACTCTGCCCTCAAAGAGTCAAGAAGAGTCAAGAAGGGAAGTTCTGCTGTCGGCCTGGGTGTGAGAGTCAAGCCAATCTGGGTTTGAACCAGCTTTGCCCTCTTGCGATGTGACTTTGTGCAAACTATTCAATCTTTCTGTCTCTCATTCTCTTCACCAATAAAATGGGGATAATAACTCTACCTACTTGACATCCTTTTAAGGAATGAGGAAAAATAATGCAAATAATAGCCCTTTGAGACTTTAAAGCTGGACCCCAATACTAGGTCTCCTTGTTTTTAGTCATTTTTGGGTGGCGTGGTATCCAGCTCCCTCCCAATTTTAGAGGACTTGTGTTGATATTTGCCTGCTGGCCTAGAATGTGTTCCCCCTTCTTTGAACAATGCACCCTGTTTTGTTTGGGGGGACCACCTTTGCCACTGGACTCGGTCGAATGGGACTGTCAATCAAAGTGCTCTGGTCTCCGCCTACCAGACTCAGCCAATCAGCTCTCCCCTCAAGCTTCCATCTCCAGCTGAGTGATACAGAGACTGATGATACTTAGTGCTCATTTGTCTTGACTGGAGACATGGTCTAGCTCTCCCGCCACCTTAGTCCCTTCATCCTCACTAGCTCACTAGCTCAACTAGGAGCTCAGCCTTCCAGTGACAATGTGAGCCACGAATAAATTCCTCTTCTGGTTGGTAGACAGTACGTTCCCACTGTCCATAACCAAGGAATTCTAAGACAGCACAGTCCAGATGGAAAATTAGGATTCATTGAGGCCTTGTGAGCATTCCTGCAGACAGCTTCTCTGGGTCTGGTGAGATGACAAGCATTGGAAGTGCACAGCGGCTCAGAGCGTCTGAGGAAAGGCCTCATGGAAGGGGAATGACCTGATGGCGGAGCGTGGTGTGAGGAAGCCCTAGAAGGTGATGGGGTTTTAGGAAAGATCTGATCAGGTCAACCAGCTGGGGGTACCCCACCTGAGCCCCCCTTGTCCTTTACGCCTGCTGCCCATGTGACGCCACACCTAGAACCGAGGGGACACAGGAAGATTCTTCTAACTGGCACAGCTCCCAGACTTTGAGGGAGAAAGGGAGAAGAAGTGCTAAAATTTGTTTCCTCTAAATGTTCTGGAATGCATCAAGGTGCACCCATAAAAGAGAGTTGGCACCCACCTCAGCAACACACGCGATATATTTCTCTAAACTGCAGCCATAATTCCTAACTGAATGTCTCCCTCAAAAATTCATGACACAAAAGACTGAATTATTAAGTAAATGAAATCATAAATGAGGACCATAACGGAACTAATGGCTGCACAAAACAGCTTTCTATTGTAGGAGAAGCTCTCCAACGACTCCCGAAGGTCCAGTGTAGCCATAGCTCGGTGCAAACTTCCAGAACGGTCCCTTCACCCAATGAACACATGGTGTGCCCTGCTCTTTGAATCTTGCTTTTTTGTGGACTGGGTTTTTCTACCAACGAAGACAACTCAATAACACACCTTTCTTTTCCCCAAGATGATCTGAAGCTCAGAGGCATCCCGTTGGCCTTTTCTCATGGAGCTGTCACTCCCGTTCTCCGGGCATCAGCTGCTGCATTCCTGATCGCCTCTGACAGCCACGCGTCCAGGTGCCACCTAGATCTACAAATCTGATTTTGATTCCTAGCTAGTTTGATCAATTGTTTAGAAAGTTCAGCAGTTTTCTTTTATCACCTTTGTATTTAAGCCTGAACTCCAGAAACCAGTGGTAGAAATGGAGACTTTAAAATAACTCATGTTCTGCCCATTCAGACCGCGCATCATTTATTTAACAAATATCTAGGAAGCTTGGATCTGTGCCCCACACTGTGCTGGGTGGAGGACAGTGCTCTCTGGTGGCCCAAATCGCCACCATGCCTCCCTCCATGACCTCGTGGTTCAGCATAGGGAGGAATTCAGCAAACGGGCCCACAGATAAAATTAGATGCACAAATTGGGTTATGAGCTACGAAAGAAACAAAACACAGTGTTATGAAAAAGAATAACTGAAGAGTTATAAATGGAACCATGCAGCATTTGTCCTTCTGTGACGGGCTGATTTCACTGCCATTTTTCAAAGGTCCAGGAAGGTATTGGCCACCATAGCAGTGAAATAACTCAATGTCTTGCTTTTTTTTTTTCTAAAGACTTCTACAGACTTCTACAGAGGTTCCACTTTCAAAATGACTCAAGGACTATGGAAATTCTCTGGCTCCCCCAGGCAAACATCTTCCTTTGTACTACCGTGGTCCCTGTGTCCTGCCAATTATGGCATTTACAGCCTTGCGTCTGAGCTGCTCACGTGTGTCCCATCCTCCACTAGAGCAGAGCTGAGAGCAGAGCTTGTGTTTTCATGCAGGACAGAGCTAAGCACGTACTAGGTGCTCAGTAACTATTTCTTGGGGGTAAACTACACTAGTGTGCCACTTTCATGCACGTTATCACGACCGCACAAGAGCAATGGGCTGGTATGAGTGAGGACAGCAAGCAGGGTGGGAGGGACCGCTGACAGTCCAGGGACACAGACCTGATACATGGCTGACCCTTGATTGGTCCTCTCAACTCACCCCAATCACACACCTGAATGACGAAAGCCGTTCCCTGCAACTGTCAGTCTCCCCACCCCGCCATGAGCTCCTAGAGAGCAAAGCCTGTGCCAGAGATGTCTTTGGAGTCCCACAGGCGACCTGCCTGCTGTTGCAGTGACCGACTAGACCCAGCGGTCCCTTCAGCAGGCCTCTACCTCCTCACTTCCGACTTGACTCGTGGCTGAACTGAACCGACCTCTTCAACTGAAGTGCAGGCACAGGCCGATTCTACCTTCACAGCCCCGCCCAGCCTTAGGGGAAGCCGGCGCTCTCACCCTGCCTTACTGAAGGTCATTGGTGACCCAGCTCACGTGTCAAAGCCTTTGACCACGACCCCTCTTCTAGAAATGTATCTTCAGCAACACTCCGTGCTGTCCCCCAGGATGTGTGGTTGAAGACATTCACAGCGGTATTGTTTACAACAGAAAAGAATTGGACTCAGCATAATTGTCCACCAATAGGGGGACTGGGTAGAACAATTATGGATCATCCAAATAAGGAAATCTACACGCAGCCATTGCCTCCTGTGTGAAAGAGGAGTACCTGTGACGTGGGGAAATTCTGGTGATATATGTAGTATATAGCAGTGTGTACTGGGTGTAGTTATACAAAAGCAAATATGTAGGTGCACATAAAGAAAAAGATTAAGTTAAAATATACCCAACTGTTGGCAATGCTTATCTCTGGCGCTGTGGCACTGTGGGTAATTGTTTTGTTTTTCCTTCCTACTTTTCTGTATGTTCCAAATTTTCAACAAGGAAATATTTTACGATGAGTACTCAATGACGTTTATTCTACTCTGTTACCTAACAAGAGGTTTTCCTTTGAGAAACTTTTGGACAGTGAGTCTTTATAATACTATGTAATTGATTCATTTAACACAATACCAAAAAATACAGACAGAAACAAAGGCCACCAGAATCCTCCTGCCCAAATACCACCATCCTGCCCTGTTGACTGTGATAAACTTTAATCAGAAATCAAACAGGTTCCTGTTAAAATTAAGGTTGCCTGGAAAGGCCTCCCTCATCCCCACCAGACAGTCCCTAAGCACCCTCGAGAAGATGAGGACACCTGGGGGAAGACAAAATATAGAAAGGGAAGCAGCAGGGTGTCCAGGGGCCCATTTGAAGGCCGCTCCTTGTCCTTATGTAGAGTTATTAACTGATATCAACCGTTGCATAGTATTTTCCAGATTGGGTGTGCCACAGTTTATTTGGCCACTCTATGTAGTTTACTGGAGGACCCCAGTTGCTGACAGGACCCCACCCCATGAACATCCAGTGTACGGGACACAGGTGCACCACAGGTCACCAGCATGGCGAGGCTTCTCCTTGCACTTGGCTGCCCCCTCAGGGTAGGTGCAGCCACACTCCTGCCTTAAACCCCGCCTCCATGTGGTCAGCTGACCTGGGGAGGGCAGTCTGGGCTGCGGCAGAGAAGGCCGTCGCCCTCCTAATGTCTAGTCCCCCTTCCTCCTCAGGAACAGACTCCAATTTTATTCTGGAGTGGGTATGCCCAGCAGGCCTCATCTCCTATCCTTCCTGGAAGTTCGGTATGGCCAGTAGGTGGCATGCACACATGGCAGTGCCCTGTAGAGGCACACCCTTGGGAAGATGACTGTTGACACATGCCCTTTTGTCATCAAGATGACCGCCGTCCCCACCCCTCCCACTTCTTGGCTGGGATGGCTGTGACAACAGGAGAACCCTCAAGACTGAGGCCAACCTTGGCGATGGAAGAAGCCACGCAGCGAAGGATGGAGCAGCAGAAGGAGGCAGGAGCCCAGGCCCTGATGGAGGAGTGGCCAGCACACTAGCCTCGGCTGCCCGCGTCCAGACTTCTCTCACAGGAGAGAGAAACAGACCCTGCCTTGTTTGTGGCTGTTATTTCTGGCCTCTGTTCCTATTAGAAGTTCTCAGCAGCTCCACATGTCTCCAAAGGCCCCCCGACAGCCCCCAGCCCGGCGGCTGATGAAATGAGACGTGAGCCCCTCTTGCGGGAGTCCCAGAGAAGCAGAATGGGCTGCGGGCAGGGCGCCTCCAGCTCTGCGTGGGAACCTGAAGACAGTGACAGGAGAGAGACGCGGGCTCACCAGGAGACACGGAATGAGACGACCGCTCCAACGCAGAGTCAAATGTGCACACACAGCCTCACATTCTCTCATGGGCCCGTCGCTGTTTTAATAATATTTTCAGATGCTAATTTGGTGTAAGTCTTGCTGGCTCATGCAGTAAAAATAGGCTTGTCCGGCTCACAGCTACCGACCAATTAATCTAGACAGACAGGAGGATGAGTATTTAAGAGGGGACTTGTCAGACCCTATGAAAGCGACACCACGGCAACCAGGCCACGCACGCCAACGCACCCCAGCTCAGCTGACCCAGCTGCAATTAGCAGCCAGGGGTTTGTGACGCTCTGGAGCTCTGAACGCAGCTGAGACGCTGGTTCCCGGGAGCTGGTGGGGCTCAGAAAACTTGCCACCGGAACGCTGAGGCATGGCGCACACTGCTTC